>NC_135235.1:293742630-294992630 GCF_051348905.1 Ranitomeya variabilis
GTCTGGCATTGTCCTGCATTAGGAGGAACCCACAGCCAACCGCACCAGTATATGGTCTCACAAGGGGTCTGAGGATCTCATCTCGGTACCTAAAGGCAGTCGGGCTACCTCTGGTGAGCACATGGAGGGCTGTGCGGCCCTCCAAAGAAATGCCACCCCACACCATTACTGACCCACTACCAAAACCGTGATGCTGAAGGATGTTGCAGGCAGCAGATCTCTCTCCACAGCATCTCCAGACTCCAGACAAATGCCAAGCATCTTGCACGGTGTTGAGCTGTGAGCACAACCCCCATCTGTGGATGTCGGGCACTGAGACCATCCTCATGGAGTCGGTTTCTAACCCTTTGTGCAGACACATGCACATTTGTGGCCTGCTGGAGGTAATTTTGCAGGGCTCTGGCAGTGCTCCTGTTCCTCCTTGCACAAAGGCTGAGGTAGCGGTCCTGCTGCTGGGTTGTTGCCCTCCTACGGCCCCCTCCACGTCTCCTGGCCTGTCTCCTGGGAGCGGTGCCAGCCTCTGGACACTACGCTGACAGACACAGCAAACCTTCTTGCCACAGCTCGCATTGATGTGCCATCCTGGATGAGCTGCACTACCTGAGCCACTTGTGTGGGTTGTGGGTTGTAGAGTCCGTCTCATGCTACCACGAGTGTGAAAGCACAACCAACATTCAAAAGTGACCAAAACATCAGCCAGAAAGCATTGGTACTGAGATGTGGTCTGTGGTCCCCACCTGCAGAACCACTCCTTTATTGAGGGTGTCTTGATAATTGCCAATAATTTCCATCTGTTGTCTATTCCATTTGCACAACAGCATGTGAAATTGATTGTCAATCAGTGTTGCTTCCTAAGTGGACAGTTTGATTTCACAGAAGTTTGATTTACTTGGAGTTATATTCTGTTGTTTAAGTGTTCCCTTTAATTTTTGGAGCAGTGTATGTATACATAGACAAGCACCTATACTAACATGTATACAGAAATACATGCAGACATACAGTACATATGTATATATTACACAAACACTCAACCAAAACATCCAAATGACCCTAATCAAAAGTTCACATGCCCTGGTGATTTTGGCCTGATAACATGCACAGAAGTTTACACAAATAGGTTTGAATGGCTACGAAAGGTAACATCTTCACCTGTGACCTGTTTGCTTGTAATCAGTGTGTGTGCATAAAAGCTGAGTGAATTTCTGGGATCCAGACAGACTCTTGCATCTTTCAACCAGCCACTGACGTTTATGGACTGGGAGTCATGGGGAAAGCAAAAGAATTGTCAACGGATCTACGGGAAAAAGGTAGTTGAACTGTATAAAACAGGAAAGGGATACAAAAAGATATCCAAGGAATTGATAATGCCAGTCAGCAGTGTTCAAATTGTGATTAACAAATGGAAAATCAGGGGCTCTGTAAAAACAAAACCACGGTCAGGTAGACCAACAAAAATGTCATCCACAGCTGTCAAGAAAATTGTTTGGGATGCAAAGCAAAACCCACAAATAACATCAGCTGAAACACAAGACTCTCTGAAAACTAGCGGTGTGGCTGTTTCAAGATGCTCAATAACGAGGCACTTGAAGAAAAATGGGCAGCATGGTCGAGTCACAAGAAAGCCATTATTGCGCAAATGCCACAAAGTATCTCCCCAAAAATACGCAAAACCGCACAGAGACAAGCCTCAAAACTCCAGGAACAAGGTAATTTGGAGTGATGACACCAAAACTGTACTTTATGGCCACAACCATAAACGTTACATTTGAAGAGAAGCCAACAAGGCCTATGATGGAAGGAACACCATTCCTGCTGCAAAGCACGGAGGTTGATCGCTGATATTTTCAGGATGTGTGAGCTACAAAGGCACACGAAACTTGGTCAAAGTTGAAGGAAAGATGAATGCAGCACATTATCAGCAAATATTGGAGGCAAATTTTTCACTCATCAGCCCGGAAGCATGGACGTTCCAACATGACAACGATCCAAAACACAAGGCTAAGTCGACCTGTTATTGGCTACAGCAGAACAAAGTGAAGGTTCTGGAGTGGCCATCTCAGTCTCCTGACCTCAATATCATTGAGCCACTCTGGGGAGATCTCAAGCGTGCAGTTCATGCTAGGCAGCCCAGGAATTTACAGGAACTGGAGGCTTTTTGCCAAGTAGAGTCGGCAACTTTACCATCTGAGAAAATAAAGAACCTCATCCATAACTACCACAAAAGACTTCAAGCTGTCATTGATGTTAGAGGGAGCAATACACAATTAAGGAATGGGGTATGTGAACTTTTGATCAGAGTCATTTGGATGTTTTGGGTTGTCATTGTGATTTAAAAAGAGAAAACACAGTAGTCTGACAATAAATGGCTTCACCCAACCACTAACTATAAGTGGAGAAAAAGTTTTGGTGTTATATTTTCTGAAAAAAAGGCCAAGAAAGCAACTGTATAGATACATACATACATACATACACACATGTGTTAGAAGACTATTGATATAATGTACAGAGGATGAGAGGACACCACAATCGAGCTTTTTGGTTTAAATGAGAAGTGGAGTGTTCGGAGAAGAAAATCCCCTAATTGCAGTATGAAAACCTCCCATCATCCGTGAAACACTTGTGTTCAGACCATGGTTGGGCGGGGTCAGCTGCATGGATAGGACAAGAAATTCCAAATTTTATCAGAATATTCTAAAGACAAATGCTGATAAAATTCTGTCCATGAGCTGGGTCATGCCACAACAAGTCGTTCTACAAAAGAATGGGTAAAGAACAACATTTTGGAAAGGCCAAATCAAGGAGCGGAAGTGAGCAGTTAATAAGTTCCTGAGTGAAAAGTGCGCAGATCTATTAATAATGAGCTGCAGTTATTGCTGTACAAGGGGGGGGTCGCACCAGACACTGAAAGCTACTCGCAGGTCATGTAAAATTGGATTTCTTCATTTAACAAAGTCTAATAGTTTTTACTCACTTTTAGGGAGTCTGTGAAAGCCTGATGTAGTCTTAGGTCACATTTATGCAGTGATATGACAAATTCTGAAGGGTTCACAAACTTATACACACAGACACATGCAGGAGGAGCCCTGTATGCAAGTGAAAAGTGACATTGAATTCATTTTCTCACCTGCTTGTTTCCCCTCGATTTATCCCTCTCCCCCATCTTCTTTGATTGACAGTTCTGGCTTCATAGAACCAAAGAAGGAAGGAGATGGATGGATACCAAGCAGGTGGGAAGGTGCATTTTTGGCGGCGCCGTGATGCACCGAGCGGCTGGCCTTGGTCTTTAGGCTGCTTTGCATTATTACTCCGAGTACCAATTAAAAAGACCCATATCTCTGGAACTGTATGGCAGATTTAGAAAATAAAAAATAATAAAAACTACTCAGGAGAGCAGCGGGAGCAGAATAGGAGCAAAAACGTCTGCCCTGGTGACAGGTGCGCTATGACCACTGTACAGAGGACTACTGTAAGATCTCAGAAACATGCACACGTTACACTGATCCCATCAATGCCCCCCATGTGTTATGCTGCTCTACAGAAGCTAAGTGGTGTCTAATGAGCTTCTGCAGCAGCTGAGCGGAGTGTTATGCTGCTGTAGAGAAGCTGAGTGGTGTATAATGAGGTTCTGCAGAAGCTGAGCGGTGTGTTATGCTGCTCTACAGAAGCTGAGTGGTGTCTAATGAGGTTCTGCAGCAGCTGAGCGGTGTCTTATGCTGCTGTAGAGAAGCTGAGTGGTGTATAATGAGGTTCTGCAGCAGCTGAGCGGTGTGTTATGCTGCTCTACAGAAGTTGAGTGGTGTCTAATGAGGTTCTGCAGCAGCTGAGCGGTGTCTTATGCTGCTGTAGAGAAGCCGAGTGGTGTATAATGAGGTTCTGCAGCAGCTGAGCGGTGTCTTATGCAGCTGTAGAGAAGCAGAGTGGTGTATAATGAGGTTCTGCAGCAGCTGAGCGGTGTCTTATGCTGCTGTAGAGAAGCTGAGTGGTGTATAATGAGGTTCTGCAGCAGCTGAGCTGTGTGTTATGCTGCTCTACAGAACTGGCAGTTTTGGAACCACTGCTCTTGTCCATCCATGAGTAGTTTGACTTGCTGCAGACAATCACTGCTTCTTCCTGTCCTCAGTCACCTTACTAGCGACGAACATGAATGAATGGAGAAGCCTCCTGCATATTTCATGAGATCCAGGCCTGGATTTCCAGCGTAAGCTCAGGTGCTGGGACAGATGTCCCCCGCAGCCTCCTCTAGTAAATCTCCCAGGACTGAACATTACCATGACTCACGGGGGAAGGTTTATGAATGTGACAGATTTCAGCAGGATCGGCAGTGACGCTGCCTCCGCAGGCTGTGACTCACCTCCCTGAAGCTCAGCTTCCCATCAAAATCTTCATCCACTTCCTTGATCATGTCCTTAAGGCCCAGATGGGTTTGCGGAGCTCCGAGTTTCTCCATCATCAGCTTCAGCTCCATGAGATCTATGAAGCCGTCCTTCCCCGCGTCGTATCTGGTACGAGAAACAATCTCATTCAAGATTCATGTCTGTGCTCCAAGGAAGGAGCTGCAAAAACTACACTGATTGTATTCGGGAAACCATGTTAATGCCGTTTTTTCCTACTAGGGGGCAACTTGGTCACCAAGAGTAGTCTTTTACATTGCAAAAATGGCTCAATAAGATTTGCCCCAAATAAAGATCTCGTTGGGTTCAACCATTGGGGTAAACCAGGAATGTGGCCCTTCGTTCCCAGAGATCAAATCTCCGCTAATCATAAACTGATGGAACATCCTAGTGATATATCCTTTCACTATGCTGCACCATTTATCATTGTGCATCCTGCGTTAATACTTTAATATAACTCAGTAGTATTAGCCTCATACAGAGAATGTAAATAGATAATATTCCGTCTCCTGCGGCCTCCACTAGAGGGAGCTTGTGAGCGTACTGTGGACAGGCTGCACGCAGTAAGCTCACACACTCCCTCTAGTGGCAGAATGGTATATTTTATAACTCCATTAATACATACAATAGATTAAACCTGTTATTTACGGGAAAGTTTTAGGGTCGGATATTAAATCCTGGATTCACACACTATAGACTGTGACCTGTTGTGTCGTTTACATCACATTTTACCACTGTTCCACTGCAGACAGTGACTGACCGGGAATTTTATGAATCGTGAAAAGCGAAATCCACACTCATCATGGGAATGCACTTTGCATCAAATACGTCACATGTGAACAGAGCCTAATGGGGAGGGTGGGAAATGGTGGCCGACATAATGCATAGAGGGGTGATTGACGGCTGTACGATTATCCAGGGTGGGACATATATCTCCCACGTCACCTGTAATCATCAGTGATGTGTGATTGTAGGAAGTGGTGCACATCACTCATATATTATGTACATGGAGGGGCTCGCACGGAGCCGCTGGAGCTAGGAGACCATCTCCAGGGAAGAGTCAATCCGCTGCAGTGCATTAAGATCATTCATTTTCTATTATCGGGGATTATTCTGCTATTTTTACACCCCCATCCCATCCCCCAACGCTCGGCTGATCCACATTATTCTATTTCCAACTGCGCTGATCAAGACCCATAATCTTCATGTTCATCTCATAACTGCTCCAGCTGACACCAGCGTGTGAGTGTGGGGGGATTATTCCATATAATAGGAACCTACCATAGCTGCTGCGGAACCTCTTTAAGTAAAAAGGTACCTGCCCATCTTTGATGGACTGGAAACATCCTAGAGGTTCTGCAGCAGCAGAGGTGCACATCATGTGGATCTTTATCACCGGTGGTATGTATAATGAGGGTCTGAAGCAACAGGTGCACGTGCTATGCTGCCCTACAGAAGCTGAGTGGTGTGTAATGAGGTTCTGCAGCAGCTGAGCTGTGTGTTATGCTGCTCTACAGCAGCTGAACTGTGTGTAATGAGGATCTGCAGCAACAGGTGCACGTGTTATGCTGCTCTACAGAAGCTGAGTGGTGTGTAATGAGGTTCTGCAGCAGTTGAGCTGTGTGTAATGAGGTTCTTCAGCAGCTGAGCTGTGCGTAATGAGGTTCTCCAGCAGCTGAGCTGTGTGTAATGAGGTTCTCCAGCAGCTGAGCTGTGCGTAATGAGGTTCTCCAGCAGCTGAGCTGTGCGTAATGAGGTTCTGCAGCAATCGGTACCTGTTATAATATTAAAATAAATAATGTTCTGCAGCAGCTGGAACATATAATATGCACTACAGTTCCATAAAGAGAGAGGGATCCTGCTGTCCATCAGGTATTTGTGCGCACAGGAGAAGAAGGAGCTCACAGTAACATCAACACAGATTCCTACTGCGGAAAAAGAAAAGCGACGACGACGCAGCGCTGCGAAGCCTCTACAGATCTTATCTACAGGTCCATGGAAAATATATTACAGAGATGTAACTGGTCCAGGGCCTGACATCACTAACAAGGAGATGCATGGAGGGATGGATGGAGGGATGGATAGAGGGATGGATAGGAGCGATGGATATAGGGAGGGAGGGAGGGATGGAGGGATAGATAGGGATGGATAGAAGGAGGGATGGATAGAGGGATGAATGGATAGAAGGACGATGGATAGGAGCGATGGATCGATAGAGGGATGGATCGATAGAGGGATGGATCGATAGAGGGATGGATCGATAGAGGGATGGATCGATAGAGGGATGGATCGATAGAGGGATGGATCGATAGAGGGATGGATCGATAGAGGGATGGATCGATAGAGGGAGGGATCGATAAAGGAGGGATGAATGGATAGATGAATAGAGGGATGGATAGGGGGATGGATGGAGGGATGGACAGATGACTGTATTGGCATCCTGGCAGTTGGACGTTGCCGCATCCTGAGATGCCGTGCTGCAGACCCCCGCCCTCCACCTCCTATACACAAGACCCCCAGCACACAGCGGTGACGGGCGGCAGCCTCGGCCTCCCCACCTGTTGCTGTGCTGTATCTGGGGGCTGCTCCCGGCGCACTGCTGGAGGGTGAGGGGCGGCATCATACTGGCAGATGACACTATAGAGGGACCACTACCCCCCCCCCCCCTCTACAACCACAGTATGGGTAACCCTTTCCCTACTGGAAGGCTTTAACCCCTTCCTCTTCTACATGGTGACAAGTGCCCCCTGCACATCTACTCCTGACTGAAAGCCCTTCCGCCCCCTCCCCACAGCGCGGACCCTCCCCGAGCCATAATGCCATTAACCCATTAGCTGAGAGGAGGAATATCCTATTAGGGGGCACATGTTGTCCTGCTCACAGCAGTTTTCGATCATTTCTTGCCCAGCAATGCAGATATTAGCAAGTCTGAGACATGTAGATCTCCGGCTGTTCCAAAACTACCACCAGGGCATGCTGGGAGTTGTAGTGCTGTAATTGCAGGGAAAAATCCCACTATTGTGCATTTGTTTCAATCATAGAAGTATAACCATGGCGGGCAGATGGGGGGGGGGGGCACTTATGGTCGGACACGTCACCGAGCAGCCTGGGAGAAAATGTCACCGTTACCCATAGCAACCTATCAGGAGACCAGTTTCATTTTTCCAGCCCCATTTAGAAGGTGAGAGCTGCTCCCTGATTGGCTGCTCAGGATTTTACCAATGTCACATTCTGATCATTGCACAGGCCGATGTAGCGAGCGCCGCAACCCCTGATGTGCAGGGTTCCATTGGACTACAGGCTATTTTGCACAGGACTGCATGTTATTTTACATGAGGCTGTGATATTTCATATGGATTATTTTACATGAGACTTTATGTTCTTTTGCATGGGGCTGCACGTTATTTTTTTGCATGGGACTGTGTGTTGGGGCATCTCACGATACAGAAGCGCTGCAGCCACAGGTTCCGCTCTGCTACCGGAGTGCCGGGCAGGTGCAGTGAATGTGACGGGTGTCCCCGGGGAGCACAGGGGCTCGGAGCCCCGCATCCGGGCACTCACCGCCGGAACATCCCCTCCATGTCCTTGATCTGCTTTCTGCTGAACTCCTTGAACTCGGTGTAGGGGTTGAAGACCCTCATGTGCGGCTGCTCCCGCTCCGCCTCCGCCGGGTCCTCCATCCTCAGGCGCCGGTTCAGCCTGGAGGCCAGCTCGTCTGCAGCCATCGTGTCCCGTCCCGGCCGCCGCTGCCGCCACCGGTCCTCACATGAAAAGATGCAGCCGGCACGGGTCATGTGACCGCTCCCCACTGTAACGCGGACACCGATTGGGCAAGAAGGAAGGGGGCGGGGACTGGTCCAGAGCGAGGAGAGAAGGATGCGGGAGAGAAGGAGCGCGGAGTGTGCGTGCAAGTGCGCCAGAAAATAACCACTGCGCCAGATAATAACCACTGCCCCACCTCTACCCTGCGCCAGATAAACACCACTGCGCCACCTCTACACTGCGCCAGATAACCACTGCGCCACTTAACCACTGCTCCACCTCTACACCACCACATATCCACTGCACCAAATAACCACTGCGCCACCTTTACCCTGCGCCAGATAAGAACCGCTGCGCTACCTGTACACGGCGCCAGATAACCACTGCGCAATCTCTACATTGCACCAGATAATAACCAATGCGACATTTCTGTACTGCACCAAATAGTATTTCTACACCCATATAATCCTACTAGACTGTGGCCCGATTCTAACGCATCGGGTATTCTAGAATATGCATGTCCCCGTAGTATATGGACACTGATGATTCCAGAATTCGCGGCAGACTGTGCCCGTCTCTGATTGGTCGAGGCAACCTTTATGACATCGTCGCCATGCTGTGCCCGTCACTGATTGGTCAAGGCCTGGCAGCCTCGACCAATCAGACGCGGGATTTCCATTATGACATCATCGTCGCCATGCTGTGCCCGTCCCTGATTGGTCGAGGCCTGGCAGCCTCGACCAATCAGAGACGCGGGATTTCCAAGACAGACAGACAGAAAGACAGACGGAAAAACCCTTAGACAATTTTATATATAGATAACACCGCCCCTCACTATTACACCAATATAATCCTATAGCACCGCCCCTCACTATTACACCAATATAATCCTATAATCATGCCCGCTGCACTATTCTACTACACATTTCCTTTGTCGGCTTATTTCTGAAGCAGACAGATAAATACTAGACTAGAAATATTATATATATTCTATATATGTAACTCCATTGAATAATGGAATAATCTCACCTTGGACAGATTACGGCTTGTTTATCGGCTTGTTCAAATTTAGCATTTTTGCTGCAGAAAAACTGCAGCGTTTTACAGTGCCAGCAAAGTGAATGAGATTTCGGAGATCTGATGCACATGCCGCTTTCTTTTTTTCTTGTATATTTTAATATATATATATATATATATTTCAAAATCGGAACAGCATCTTATATTACCAAACTGTAGTGCAGCGTCTTCCCAACCACTGTTGAAATGGTCTTTGGTAATAGATGAAAAAAAGAAAGACAGCACAAAAAAAATAGAAAAAAAAAAGGGCTTTAATGCCTGAACGGCGTGGCGACGTTTCGGATATCTTTATCCTTTTTCAGGCTTGAAAAAAGGATAAAGATATCCGAAACGTCGCCACGCCGTTCAGGCATTAAAGCCCTTTTTTTTCTATTTTTTTTGTGCTGTCTTTCTTTTTTTCATTATATATATATATAAATATATATATAACAAATCTGCCGCATGTTAATTCAGCGTTTTTCATCCATTAAAATGAATGGTTGGAAAAAATGCATCAAAAACGCACGTATTCTATGCAGGGTTTTACTTGGTTTTTGCAGCAAAAGTGATCTGCTGAGCGTTATCCCCGATCTCACCCTGTACACATGCACGCTCAGATCAGTTGAGTGTACATACCTTCTCAGTAGGACGAGAGGCGCAAGTAGCATCCAGACACCTCTGCTGACAACAAGAGGATTGGGCTGTTGGATTTCATCTGCCTAGTCATTACCTCCTCCATCACAGGCAGGGGGAAGAGTCACGAGGCCCCATAGAAATTAGATTGTCCAGGCCAAACAAAGTTTGTTAGATGTCTAATGTGTGTGACCAGCTGATCTACGCTGGAATAAAACCGCACATTACTAGGACTTACAAATCGAGCGCTTCCCGATCTCGACCATTGTAGTATTGTATTAATTCCATCCAGATTTATTTCTTGGGTTACACAACATCTGGAAACTTAGAAATTGAGGCAATACTGCAGTCTAACAGTGGAATATCTGTGGACTCCTGCAGGAAAACACAACCAGTGACGTGCATTCTGTCCTTTGGACAGCAGAGGGCAATATACACTATATACCTTAATACAGCGTAGCCCTTTAAATATGGATTTTCAGAAGAGGTAGTTCCCAAAAGTAAAATACAAGATACACAGTGAAAAAAAAACTGTTGTCCCCTATACAGAAGTATGTCGTTATACTGAACCAAGCATTATATACTGCATAATCAAACCAAACTTTTGTTTATTTTGCAACTCAAGTGTTTTCCAATAATTAGGCCCGGTCCTTATGTCCACTGGACAAAGCGTTGTTCCTCTGCAATAAAAGCAACAGCAGTTATAGAAGTCTATACAAGCTGAAACAATATTTATATTGGGACGTTCTAACAAGGAACAGCAGCTGTAACAATTAGGAAATAAGAAAAGTAAACATTAAACATCAAATACCGCAGGGTTCTGCAAGGTTATCAGCTTCTATTCCACCAGTAGGGGGCGCTCGCTCCATATGAGGTCAAGAAGAGCTGTGTAAATCCATATCAAGTGGCACCGCCGAGGGTCCGGCGCTTACCCCACAGCCACTCTATAGAGTTTAATGATGAAATTCTGCATGAAGGGAAAGCAGGGGATTATCAAGAAAAGAGAACTGTGGATCTACTTAGAATAAAATGACAATATAGATACATTTTCCCACACACTGCCCTGTCCGAAACCACCAGGTATATAAGGAGGTAAGCAATATGTGCAGGCAAGTCTGTATAATAAGGGAGGGGAAAGACTGACATTTTACCATTAGCATCAAGGTGCTTAGAAACCAACATTCGTGGTATGTCTGCGGTAACGGTCACAAGCTCTCAGTGCAAGTCTATGGGAGATAGAACGGAACTCTCATAGACCTGCATTGAAAAGTGACCTCTGGAGCGATCCGGTGGGTCACAACCTGCAGAAGACGACCGGAGCGGTGACAATAGAAGGGGGAAGATGGCAGCTGGTAGGGATGAGACTAGGGAAGGGACCTTACATTAGTAGCACCACTTCAGGGCTGAAAAAAAAGTAAAAACATGCTGGAGTTTTGCATTACAATTTTTGGCATTTGCCTGTAATTTGGGAGAGCCCCTTTCTGCAGGCATGATGTCCATATGCAATAATACATACTGTACCATTGAGACTGCTGGCTGGGGATGTGTGCACCTTGTTAAGTTATGTTGTCTATTGCAGTTCCAAATTATTTCACTAAAAAAAAATAATTATATATATATATATATATATATATATATATATATATATATATATATATATACACACACACACACACACACACACACACACACTCACCGGCCACTTTATTAGGTACACCTGTCCAACTTCTTGTTAACACTTAATTTCTAATCAGCCAATCACATGGCGGCAACTCAGTGCATTTAGGCATGTAGACATGGTCAAGACAATCTCCTGCAGTTCAAACCGAGCATCAGTATGGGGAAGAAAGGTGATTTGAGTGCCTTTGAACGTGGCATGGTTGTTGGTGCCAGAAGGGCTGGTCTGAGTATTTCAGAAACTGCTGATCTACTGGGATTTTCACGCACAACCATCTCTAGGGTTTACAGAGAATGGTCCGAAAAAGAAAAAAAATCCAGTGAGCGGCAGTTCTGTGGGCGGAAATGCCTTGTTGATGCCAGAGGTCAGAGGAGAATGGGCAGACTGGTTCGAGCTGATCGAAAGGCAACAGTGACTCAAATCGCCACCCCTTACAACCAAGGTAGGCCTAAGAGCATCTCTGAACGCACAGTGCGTCGAACTTTGAGGCAGATGGGCTACAGCAGCAGAAGACCACACCGGGTACCACTCCTTTCAGCTAAGAACAGGAAACTGAGGCTACAATTTGTACAAGCTCATCGAAATTGGACAGTAGACGATTGGAAAAACGTTGCTTGGTCTGATGAGTCTCGATTTCTGCTGCGACATTCGGATGGTAGGGTCAGAATTTGGCGTAAACAACATGAAAGCATGGATCCATCCTGCCTTGTATGGAGCATCTTTGGGATGTGCAGCCGACAAATCTGCGGCAACTGTGTGATGCCATCATGTCAATATGGACCAAAATCTCTGAGGAATGCTTCCAGCACCTTGTTGAATCTATGCCACGAAGAATTGAGGCAGTTCTGAAGGCAAAAGGGGGTCCAACCCGTTACTAGCATGGTGTACCTAATAAAGTGGCCGGTGAGTGTATATATATATATATATATATATATATATATATATATATATATATATATATATATATATATATATATATATATATATATATATATATATATATATATCTACTAGACTGTGGCCCGATTCTAACGCATCGGGTATTCTAGAATATGCATGTCCCCGTAGTATATGGACAATGATGATTCCAGAATTCGTGGCAGACTGTGCCTGTGGCTGATTGGTCGGCTGATTGGTCGAGGCAACCTTTATGACATCATCGTCGCCATGGCAACCATTATGACATCTACGTCGATACTGTGCCCGCGGGATTTCCATTATGACATCATCGTCGCCATGCTGTGCCCGTCTGATTGGTCGAGGCCTCGCGGCCTCGACCAATCAGAGAGGCGGGATTTCCAGGACAGACAGACAGACAGACAGACGGACGGAAAAACCCTTAGACAATTATATATATAGATATATATAATTGTCTAAGGGTTTTTCCGTCTGTCTGTCTGTCCTGGAAATCCCGCCTCTCTGATTGGTCGAGGCCGCGAGGCCTCGACCAATCAGAGACGGGCACAGCATGGCGACGATGATGTCATAATGGAAATCCCGCGTCTGATTGGTCGAGGCCGCCAGGCCTCGACCAATCAGCGATGGGCACAGTATCGACGTAGATGTCATAATGGTTGCCATGGCGACGATGATGTCATAAAGGTTGCCTCGACCAATCAGCCACGGGCACAGTCTGCCACGAATTCTGGAATCATCATTGTCCATATACTACGGGGACATGCATATTCTAGAATACCCGATGCGTTAGAATCGGGCCACAGTCTAGTGTATATATGTATGTGTATATATATATATATATATATATATATATATATATATATATATATATATATATTCTAGAATATGCATGTCCCTGTAGTATATGGACAAGGATGATTCCAGATTTCGCGGCAGGCTGTGCCCGTCACTGATTGGTCGAGGCAACCTTTATGATATCATCGTCGCCATGGCAACCATTATGACATCTACGTCGATACTGTGCCCGTCGCTCATTGGTCGAGGCGAATTCGCGGCAGACTGTGCCCGTCGCTGATTGGTCGAGGCGACCTTTATGACATCATCGTCGCCATGCTGTGCCCGTCGCTGATTGGTCGAGGCCGCCAGAGACGCGGGCTTTCCAGGACAGACAGAAAAACCCTTAGACAAATAATTATATATATATATATATATATATATATATATATATATATATATATATATATATATATATACACACACACACACACACACACACACACACACACACACACATATATTTTGGTATCGCATCATTACAATTTTTAATTGAAATAGAGATTGTCTGCTAGCGGCCATGCATCACCCCATTTTTTTCGAATACTACACACAGGGTAGATTTGTAAAATAGAAGGATCAGGAATTAAAGCTTTACACTCGGAGCAATTTTTGGAGCGATTTTGTTAAAATGCTCATATATAAGGAAGAACAAATGATTGCCTAGTGCACCAGCGCCCTCTAATGGGAGCCTGTGTGCCTTGCAGGATACAATGCCTAAATACACACTGCTCCTTATTTTCCAAGCAGTGACCATTCCTTTACAAAATGTCACTTAAAAGGGTATGCCCAAAAAATTATTCATGCTAACCTGAACAACCTGCACTTAATACTTTAATGGCATTTTGTTATACTAGGTGAGAGCCATTCCTGTATTTTACAGCTGATGCCACAGGTTGTAATTAAATGAAAAAAAAAATCCTCAACATTTTCCACTGAAATTCTACTGAACTCTGTTGGATAATTGCTACATACAGAGGAAAGAATTCCGCTCCATGCACGGAGCTTCCTAGACTAGAAGCAAAGTTGCTTCATATTAGACACTTTGGAGCCACTTAAAAGGAATCTGTCACCCAGTTTTTGCTGACAGCAGCATGATGTAGGGGCAGAGACCCTGATTCCAGCGATGTATCACTTCATTTACTGGGTGCAGCAGTTGTGATATAAATAAGAATTTTTGGATGTAGAATGTAGCAGAGCCGACAAAGCTAACCCCTCCCACATCACTAATTGGCAGCTTTCCGTGTTGGCAGTATGCTGCCAATCAGTGCTGGGGGTGTGGCTGGACTAGAAGGCCTGAGACAACTAGTCATGTGGTGATATCTCCTGCTGATAAAACACTGATTGTATTTAAACAGCCAAATAAGTGACATTGCTGGAATCAAGGTCTCTACCGCTACAGCATGCTGCTCTGTTTACACAGCCCAAATTTGCTGACGGATTCCCTTTAAATTAAAGCGCCACTGTACGCTTTTAAATTTATATATATATATATATTTTTTTTTTTTTTTTTCAAGTAAATCACCAGCGGGGAAGCATTCGGGAATGAATCAATGAAAGTGAGGCACAGAGTCCCAGAAGTCAATAGAGCTTAACGCTTATACCCAGTACCTAATGATGACCAGGTAGTGTGCGTGTTGACTGGTAATGGAGACACTGAGAACATCACTCCATGGCAAAAAAAATAGTACAGAACATTTATTAAACCCTTATATAACATCCATGTCATTTACAAAAATGTGTGGAATATATCCAGAAAAAGAAAAAGAATAAAAAAAAATTGTATTTATATAAACAACAGCTGTAGAAAGAGAAGTAAAAATGAAAACAAACAAACAAAAAAAGTAAGTGGTGACAGCATGGAAGTCCCTATACGGGCTGCTCAGAGGCGATCCTCTTATCTTCATATTGTGGGGGAGGGGTGATCGGTTCTATCTTTTGCGTTTCCGCCACCTTGTTCTGACCCGACAGGTTCAGTCTAAATTCTTTTAGGTGAAGTTTGTCCGATTTGATTCTTCTGATATTCAGAGGCTTTTTCTCTTTCCCGGAGCGGGAGTTTTTCCTCTGCGCCTGCTCTTGTTTGGAGGAGGAGGTGTTGGGCCTAGTGGGGGTGGACTCATCGAGTTCGGTCAAGGACTCGTAGGATGGGAGGGAAACGCTCATCCTCCCATGGTGCTCAGCCTCCGTTGCCTCTGCGGCGCTGTACCCGCTCCTCATCACCTCGTCATAGCTGGGAGCAGAGTATCGCGGGGCGTCCACCTCTTCTTGACTAAAAGGGGAAAAATATATATTAAAAAAATTTAAAAAGTCTTAAACTTCAATATAAATATGTCTTTCTTTTACAACACGTCTGACCATGAAATATACAAAACGAACACTTACATCACACAAATCATTCACTTTAAAAAGAATTGTATTTTTTTTCATAAAAAAAAATAAAAAATAATCAACAGTACACACAAAGATAAGAATCATAGTAATATGCCACTCTCTCTATATATCAGTCACCGCTTTTCTTCCCCGTCATCCTTGCACCGATCATTCACTTTGAATGCACTACTCATCTTCACATCACTGAGGGATCAGATTACAGCTGCTGCTTATAGAAGTCTATGAAGTGGGAGGAGCTGAAGGGAGACAGAAGCAGAGAGAGACACAGATGGTGCCTGCAGAATACATAGAGGGGGGGGGCACGCTGGTAAAAATAAAAATGGATATAACGGCAAGAAACCGCATTAGTCCTCAGGAACACGAGGAGAAAATAAAAAAAAAAGTGAACTCTACAGAATAGTTCCCTTATACCCGCTCCATTTATACAAGTCCCCAACTTATAGAATATTGGAGTAAAAAAAAAAAAAAAGTGTACACAAGACCCCCTTTCAGCACACCCCCTAAAGGAATATGCAGAACACACAACCGAATCCCCTCCGTTTATACAGACACATCACCGACCCTTCTTCTAGAGGTTTTGTTGTCCAAAAGATCTGAGAACTCTCCCTGGAGTCCTGGGAATCTTGGGTTTCTTCCTTACACGCTTACTGTGTATCTTGTAAAAGCACTGCAGCTGCAGCACCTCTTTACTACTACTCAATAGAGATGATTACAGGAATTTCCATTGCATTAACAATTTTTTAGCCAGATCATTCGCAAAGGCCACTTGTTCCTCTTAGAAAACACAATTCTGTCATATGTATGTTGGCAGCACTGTATGGGGGCTCAGCGCTCAGCACTGTATGGGGGCTCAGCGCTCAGCACTGTATGGGGGCTCAGCGCTCAGCACTGTATGGGGGCTCAGCGCTCAGCACTGTATGGGGGCTCAGCGCTCAGCACTGTATGGGGGCTCAGCGCTCAGCACTGTATGGGGGCTCAGCGCTCAGCACTGTATGGGGGCTCAGCGCTCAGCACTGTATGGGGGCTCAGCGCTCAGCACTGTATGGGGGCTCAGCGCTCAGCACTGTATGGGGGCTCAGCGCTCAGCACTGTATGGGGGCTCAGCGCTCAGCACTGTATGGGGGCTCAGCGCTCAGCACTGTATGGGGGCTCAGCGCTCAGCACTGTATGGGGGCTCAGCGCTCAGCACTGTATGGGGGCTCAGTGGTTGGCACTTGCTTTGCAGCTCTGGGGTCCTGGGCTCACATCCCACCAAAACCCAACATCTGCAAGGCGTTTGTATGTTCTCCCCGTGTTGGTGTGGATTTCCTCTGGTTTCTCCAAACACTCCATAGTGATAGGGAATGTAAATTGTGAGCCCCAATGGGGACAGTGATGGTATGTAAAGCACTGTGGAATATGATGGCACTATATAAGAAAAACCATAATAATTCTGCACTTGCGATGGATGACCAGGTAGGGAGAGCCCATCACCAGGTTTAGCTGAGGAGGTGCCAGGTTCCTGTTATTTATGCGGCGGCCAGCTGTGGCAGCATAGTGGCTGGGATTTCTAGACGGACACTGACATGTAGCGCGTCTTTCAAGACCGCAGCATGTCAATTTCTCCTGCGGAGACGCAACAGACATTACATCAATAGAATGTATTGGATGCGGTAAATGCGCCTGGTTCAGTGGGCACATTCAGAGGCAGCAAGCATACGCTGCATCCACTTCCGGATCATGGGAACTTACCCCAACAGGCTAATTAAGGTCTGAAACCTCGGTCAAAGTTATCGGAGCACACAAATCTCCAAGTCATTGGCCCATTTTCCTTGTTGCAATTTTTAAAACGTAAAAAAAAAAAAAAAATTACAATACATTTGTTCTTGTGCCTAAAATGCAATGGAAATGTGTCATCTCTAACTTTAGGCTTTTCAGAGATCATTTCATCTTCATTTTGCTTACCTGTTCACAACAAGAGTAATTTTGACCAAGGGTGCCCAAACTTTTACATGCCACTGTAGCTTTAAAGAGGCTATCCATGACTAACATTGATGGCTTTTCCTTAGGATAGTCATCAATGTCTGATCGGTGGGGGTGCGGCACCCCCGCTGATCATCTATCTATTCCCCGTGGTGGCTGTAACTGCCCAGCACAGCTCCGTCGATGGAATAGTGGCCGCGGGCGGGTACTGCACATCCGCTACCTATTGACTGAATAGGGGTCAGATGTGCAGTACCCGGCCCTATACAGTCGATGGAGCTGTGCAACTCTGCAACTGAGTAGTTCTGGTCACCGCCGGCACTGCAGCACCACCACCAATCAGACACTGATGATCTAGCCCAAGGATAGGCTAGCAATGCTAAAATCATGGACAACCCCTTTAAATACATTTTCCCTAATGTGTACTATGACCTAGTCTAGATCCTTCCCCCAACAGACCTTTTGGTCACTGCAGAGATGGAACTGTGTCCTCCAACAATGTCTTGTTAATATCCATAAGATGAGGCCCCGTTATCAGCCGGCACATACTGTTCACCTCCTAGGTGACCTTCTATTCCCCAGCTCCGAGGATTTTATACATGCTGACCTAATTGTCAGCCGAAAGAAGGAAGGGCGCAGAAAGTAAGAGCGAGAGGAACAACCCGACCAGACTATCCATTATGGATAACCACTTACTGTCTTCTACTCTGACGTTTACTTTCTTCAGTAACTAAAGATGAAAAATTAAAAGGGGTCGTTAGGACCCAGCTAAAACAAGAAAAAATAGTCATTGTAAAGTACAGTTTTATCATACTTTGCAGGTCAACTCATCACTTTTTAAGATCTTTAATTAAAGTTAGGAACCTTCATTGATAGGAAAATCTCTCCCGACCATGTAATGGTAACATTCGCCATTGTATCAGGGCTCGGATATCGGCCTCAGTGCAGAATTGTACTGAATGTTTCTACTCACTGACTGCCATCAGAGAGCAGAAAATGGCAGATTAACCCCTTTAAAGGCCAATTCATTTTTGGCAATAATGCATCTAAAATCAAAAGCAAATAGTGGCATTAAACATTGCACTTTGTGCAGACAGTTCCTAAGCAGGCAGCAATTTTGGGTTACGATCGCTCTATGGCACTGCTACAACACAGCTTAGTGTAGGAATCACAGACCCACAAGGTGTCGCGACTGCAACAAGCAAGTTGCAAAAAGTTGATTGGCGTAGATTGAGGGGGAAAGAAGGGTCACAATTAGACATCCTTTACCGGCATTAAACCGTGACGTAGCGTACCTGCGCGTATCTCAGCCCAAATCTTAGGACGTGACTGCAATCAAACCTTGTGTAGTTCGATCCTGCAATCATTTTGCCACCCCCCTATTCCCACCTTCTTGCGGTCCTACAAAATGTAACCTGAAGATTATCTATAGGCAGCAGCTGTACCACAAGGAATCCCTCCATTTGTCACAGGGTGACTAAGGACTGTGGGCGCTTATCCAATCCCTCAAACTAGGGGCGTCCTAGTCTATCCCTGTCCCCTGGATTACTACCGAAGGTGGTTTTGCACCATTAACCCTCTATAGCTTCTGTGTTGTACTGTCTGTTGGTGGCTGCAAAATGAGCTAACTGAGGGTCCATCAGTGAGCTGAAGAATGAGTGAACTGAGGAGTCCATCAGTCAGCCCACTATGATGGTCTGGATGGACGAAAGTTTATATCTTTTTTTTTTTTTCCAGAAAATAAAAAAAAAAAAATATGACAACAGAAGTGGAATGTACAGGAAAGCCAGAAGTCTATAAAAACAAAACTGAAAAATTGTTAAAACCAAATGGAACAAAAAAAAAAAAATTTTTTTTTTTTTTTTTTTTTTCATAGCAACAAATCCTAAATAAATGAAACCAAAAAAGGTGGACAACCCCTTTAAAAGAAATTAAAAAAATGCCACAAACCATAACATAAAGTAGAACTTTCAAGATGTCTTTGTACAGGGTGGGTCATATATATGGATACACCTAAATAAAATGGGAATGGTTGGTGATATCAACTTCCTGTTTGTGGCACATTAGTATATGGGAGGGGGGAAACTTTTCAAGATGGGTGGTGACCATGGCGGCCATTTTGAAGTCGGCCATTTTTTAATGCAACTTTATATAAATGGCCCACCCACTGTCACTGCCATCATCTGTACTCCAATCAGAACATTCTGATATCAGCGCCGGTGCGCGCAGCAACATGGACCAGGGAAAAACAGAGGCTTGTAACCCAATTACATACAGATTTTTTTTTCTTTTTATGTTAACAGGGATGAAGACAACTCCCCTAATAAAGTGATCTTCACACTTTCCATGCTGAATATAGTTAGACAGCAGGGGGCAGCGTTACAGATTTGGCGCACTCTTCTGCTGGGAGGACCCGCATTTGGCGCTAGGAGTCTCACTTTCTGGTCATTTATTTTTGCTATTCGGGGATTAAGAAAAGCTGCAATCCTGTCCGCCAGACTCCATCACAATGGCATGAAAATCGGTGTGTCTCGGGGTCATTATGTGCTGCAGTTATCTGGCACAATGCGAGGCACAGCTCAGAGCCATAGTCTCTCGCCATTGGCTCTTTTTTATTAAGAAATACAAAAGGAAAGGAGTCAGGATACAAGTGAAATGGCCGATCATCTCCGTGTTAATGGGATCTGCTGCTGCTTGTCCCTTTTCCTTTACTAGAGTAAACGCGAGGCTGGAAAGAGAGAAAAAGTCTCCTTGCTACAGATCTGCAGACTTAATAGAAGGGTCTTAAACCCCCAAACTCAGGATAATAAATTAGGAGCGCCATAGACTGGAGCGGTATCAGCCGATGCAATGTGCAGCTTTACAGTCCCGTAAAATTAGTCCATACAACCAAGGAGAGCTAGAAAGTGCGTCTCCCAATCCTCCAGGGGGTCTTAGTAAGTGCCCCCTCCACATCTCACCTACAGGAGCTTTTATGGCCTCCCAGTCTACATCCATAGACATCAACATGGAATTGGACCCTCTGCAGCTATCACTGCCCCCAACTCTATTGGGAAGGATTTCTACAAGATTTTGGAGGCATCTGTGGGAGTTTTTGCTCCTTCAGCCTGAAGATCATTTGTGAGGTCAGACCCCGATGTTGGAGGATGAGGCTGGGCTCACAATCTCTGATCTAGTTCATCCCAAAGGTGTTGATTGGGGCTGAGAAACAAACCTAAAGCATCATTGCTCCTGCCCCAAACATTACACTTGGAAAAATGCAGGCAGACGGGTAATGTTTTCCTGATATTTACCAAACCCAGACTCGTCCATCAGACACCAGATAAGTGTGATCCGTCACTGCACAAAACACGTTTCCTCCAGTGTCCACTGGTGGTGGCTTTACATCACTATATCTGACGCTCGGCATTGAGCTTGGTGATGTAAGGCTTCATGCAGCCGCTCAGCAATGGAAACCAATGCCATGAAGCTCCTGGGGAACAGTTTTTGTGCTGGTGTGAATACCAAAGGAAGTTTAGACTAGTTTGAATAAAAGTGACCAAAGCTCTGCCGACTCCTCAGCGCTGGGTGACCCCATGCAGTAATGCCACGTGCTGCGAATTCTTCCACGTATCAGTAATATCACTCACAGGTGATGGGGCAATGTTTAGAAGGGAAGAAGTGTCATAATCTGACTTGTAACACCTCGTATTACAGGTCTGCCCTGGCATCAGCTCTGCCCCACAGGCCGTTCAGTCACATCAGTAAACGATGTTATACCGGGGTAATGGGGCTGAATGAAAGTCGGAACTCAAGGATTGAGACTTTCCTCCATACAGTGTATATATTTTTTATATACCCATGTCTCCGTTAGATGATTTCTATTTCATGCCTTGATTTGCGATTCAGCAGTACCAGCGACGTTGCAGGTTCGCCCTAGTTGGCATGCCTACCCCTTGTCAGAAAGGTTTAGGTTCTGTAGCAATATCGTACTGCTGGTTCCTGCACAAGTCTCGACGTGCAGCCGCAGCTGCTACCTGCGTAACGTCAGAAATAAGGTTACATTAGGGCATATCTCCACCACCTGCAGCATCGAAAACATGCAGGAGATCAGGAGGTAACAGGCAGAGCAGAAAATAATGTGGTAGTGTTGTCTCTGGTCACATAGCTCCATAAACAGATCCTTTGGAATATTTAGGAGATATATAGAGATATGTCCTGTTCAATGTTTCAGGACTTTTTGCACAACTCGCTCTTCTCCACAGAGCTGTGGAGTCGGAGCCCATTTGGTGGAGTCTGTGTCAGGGAAATTGAGGAGTCGGAGGTTTGGCTTACTGAGTCCACAGCCATGGTTCTCCAACAAGGAGTTTAATGGCAAAAAATTCACAACAAGCGTTCGATCCATGAATTGCCCAATAAATTTTGGGGTTCAATTAGAATTGGTATTAAACAGTCGTCCACATCACGCTGCTCACATTTTCACATCATGAGACCAAGACGACCCCTTACAATTGAACACCAGGACCTCGCCATTGTGAGGCTTCAAGAAGGATGTTCTCAGAAGGAAGAGGCCACTGAGCTCCGAGAGTCACAAGAGATACAGACACTGGAAGGGTCACAGAGAGGCAGAGAAGTGGACGTCCTCTGCCACATCCCACACGGATGACCGCTTCATTGTGGACAATGCCCTTCGGAACCGGATGATGACCGTCACACCACTCCAGGCACATGTAAAGGAGGCGAGTGGCACCCAAATAGTTGTAGAGCCAGGGCAAATATTGACATTGATCAATGTTATAAGGGTGCGTTGCACAGACAGAGACCACAGGCCGGCCCATGGGTGCAACTGATCAGGTAGAAGGCAGGAAGACATCCATCAACCACAATGGAAAGGACTCTAAATAATATTTCTATTAGTATATTTCTATTAGTAACTATTAAAATATCACAAAAGGGGAGAAAAATTAAAACATACTAGGCCTACACGTTTTGAGCACTATGGACCTAGTTCTGTGCTGTGATTAATAGCACTGGTATTCGAAACGCCTAGAGAAATTATTTTTAACCTTTTTGATATTTTAAGTTACTAACAAATTTTTTTTATTTCCATTGTAGTTGCTGGATGTCTTTCTCCCTTCTACCCAATGACCACGTCCAACAATATCTACTCATAAGCACCATACAATGTAGTTCCCCAAGTTGGTCATGGTCATCCTGCCCCTGGTTAGTTTCCCCAAGGCATACACAATCTAACAGGATGAGAAGAGGACCTGACAATTGCATATCTTGGCTAAACAAGACCATAAGACACCTATTAATACCAATAATAATAATCAAACTGCAAACACACCCCATGTACAGCAAGCACCACTATCCAGAGGCAATACCAGCTCTATACATGATACACGAGATCAGAGTTTACTCACTTTTCATCAGTCGGTGGCTGTGCTTCTTGCTGGACAACCTGGACGCCCTCCATACTTAAACGATGCTTGCGTTTGTTGCGTATGCTTAAGCAGATGGCCAATAAAAGCAGAGCGATGCCAGATCCCACCAGCACATAGGCCACCGAGAAGGTCTTACTTTTTAGGTTACTGTCCACATTGCTCTGCGGCGTGCTGGCGTTACCCTGGGATGTGCCGGGTGTGTCATTGCTCCCAAAACCCGGGACAAGGTTCCATACTGCCATCACCACGCCAAGAACCAGTAAGCCCACTCCAATAGCGGTAAGGGCATAATGGGAACCACTGGATTTTGAATGCGCCATGGTCACCGATTTCGCCAACCGCAGGTGTAAATGGCGGTGCCAAGTCTGATTACATATCTCCTCTGTAGAAGCTGAAGGTAAAGTTTCGCTACCTGCTGTTCAGATACATCGTAAAAACCTGTTAGGAAAACAAAGAAAAAAAATATCAGAAAGCAATTCAAAAGATGTAGTTGATCTAGCAGAACATATGTATTCAAAGGAATAGAAAAGGAAGGTTGGACTTGATGGACCTACAGTACCGTGGTGAAAAGGTTTTAGGTAGGTGTAGAAAAATGCTGCAAGTATAGAAGGGTTAATAGATTAGTTTAATCAATTAAAATGCAAAGTGATTGAACGAAAAAAAAAAAATTCTAGAATTAAATGGATATTAGGTGTGACCACTCTTTACTCTCAAACATCTTCTAGGTGGACTCACACGCAGTTCTTGAAGGAACTTGGCAGGGCAGTTTTCCAAACATCTTGGAGAACCAACCACAGATCTGTGGATGTCGCTTGTACAAATCCTTCTCTCCGTGTAATGCCAGACTGACTGGATGATGTGAGATCAGAGCCTGTATCATACCTTCCTGGACTCCTAGTTCTTCTTTACTTTGAAGATTGTTTTTTTATTATTGGCGTTGGCCGTTTGTTGGGGATCTTTGTCGTGCTGCCGACAGACGCCTCCCTGACGGTATATGATCGATGAACCTCCGCTTACATTTCTAAGCATTGAGGACACAAAGAAGTGGAGGAGATGTGGGGTCAGTTCTCCAAGATGTTTGGAACAACCTCCCTGCAGAGTTCCTTTAAAAACTGTGTGCAAGTACAAGTACCTAGAGCAATGTTCCCCAACTCCAGTCCGTAAGAGTCACAAATAGATCATGTTTTTCGGATTTCCTTAGTTTTGCCCTGGGTGATAATTCCACCACCTGGACAATACTAAAGACATCCTGAAAATATGATCTGTTGGTGGCTCGGACTGAAGTTGGGAGAAAACTTACCTGGAGGAATTAATGATATTTTGAAGGCAAAGTGCGGTCACCGCAAATATTGACTGAAGGTCTAATGTACAAAGTGTAAAGTTGGAATTTTCTGTTAAAAGGTGATGTTCAAGATCCAAACGAGATTTTCATGTATTATTTTATAGATTTTTATCATTTTTATCTTTATAAACCAGTCCAAAATGTTATGAAGTTTCTTTAATCGTGAACTCATCACTATCAGGAATATGAAAGCGAGATTAAACAATCCTGTCTGCTTGAAGCCACCGCTCCTATTCATCTCAATTATAAATTAGCAGAAGGCTCCTTAAAGGGGTTGCTGGGATCAACACAAAAATAGGCTTGGGTAGGTGGAGGATTGAAAAAAAAAAATAAATAAATAAAATAAAGCACAAGCTTGTTATCAAATTTTGCACTGGCGACGGTCCAGTTTTTTTTGTTAACCTACCTGCATCAATACGCTGCCACCCGAAACCCAAATCACTATCCACTGAGTGATTGTCGAGGAAGTGATTGTCTGCAGCAGTCACGTGTCAATGTGACATCACTGCAGCACAGTAAACAGAGGTTGGCGGGAAGCACTGGTGTAGCAGGGGATTTAAAGAGGTTTGGTTTTTTATTGCCTAAAACCTTTGTAAATATTAGTGTAATGTAGTGTCAATATGTTATTCTCACCGATGAAGGTTCGCTCGTTCCAGCGCCTTTCCAGTCAGATACGGAGTCACGCGACGGCTCTTACAACTTGCTGGCTCACATTGTGTTGTATGTGTGAACAGCAAGTGGCTTTTACAATGCAAATCTAGCCCAATATGCAGCTGGTGCAATAATATTAGCAAATCCCTCCATTTAGAAATGTAGTATAGTTCTTCTGATTAGCTATGTCGCTTACCCGTGTAGGGCTTTACAGTAGCATGGTTAAGACCATAGTGAGTTAAGTTGTTAGTGGTCGTAACCATGGATACCTATGCTACTGCAATGCCCTGCACAGGAGGCAAGTGATATAGGTTATCAGGAGAACTATACTACATTTCTAATTGGAGTTATTTGCTAATATTATTACACCTTCTATATATTGGGATAAGATCTTGCATATGGTAATACCCCTTTAATGTAATTAAAGAAAAAAAAAAAAGAACAAATACTACAAGAGGCAAAAAAAAGTGACTTCAATAGATTGCAAATGGTAAAATGGGCCCATACGGTGCAGTGTGATTTGGACAGTCGGGACTGTCATCACGGGACTCAGAAGAGGGGTAGACAATGATTGGTGAAGTGTGTGTGCGCGTGTGTGTGTGTGTAAGAGATATATATATATATATCTCAACAAAAATAAAGGGAACACTAAAATCCCACATCCTAGATATCACTGAATGAAATATTTCAGTTGTAAACCTTTATTCATTACATAGTGAAATGTGTTGAGAACAATAAAACCTAAAAATGATCAATGTAAATCACAACTAATGTCCCACGGAGGTCTGCAGTTGGGATGATGCTCAAAATCAAAAATGGAAAATGAAGTTACAGGCTGATCCAACTTTAGTGGAAATGCCTCAAGACAAGGAAATGATGCTCAGTAATGTGTGTGGCCTCCACATGCCTGTATGACCTCCCTACAATGCCTGGGCATGCTCCTGAGGCAGCGGATGGTCTCCTGAGGGATCTCCTCCCAGACCTGGACTAAAGCATCTGCCAACTCCTGGACAGTGTGGTGCAACGTGACGTTGGTGGATGGAGCGAGACATGATGTCCCAGATGTGCTCAACCGGATTCAGATCTGGGGAACGGGCGGGCCAGTGTATAGCTTCAATGCCTTCATCTTGCAGGAACTGCTGACACACTCCAGCCACATGAGGTCTGGCATTGTCCTGCATTAGGAGGAACCCAAGGCCAAACGCACCAACATATGGTCTCACAAGAAATCTGAGGATCTCATCTCGGTACCTAATGGCCATCAGGCTACCTCTGGTGAGCACACGGAGGGCTGTTCGGGAATCCAAAGAAATGCCACCCCACACCATTACTGACTTACTGCCAAACCGGTCATGCTGAAGGATGAAGCAGGCAGCAGATCGCTCTCCACGGCGTCTCCAGACTCTGTCACATGTGCTCAGTGTGAACCTGCTTTCATCTGTGAAGAGCACAGGGCGCCAGTGGCAAATTTGCCAATCCTGGTGTTCTGTGGCAAATGCCAAACGTCCTGCACGGTGTTGGGCTGTGAGCACAACCCCGATATGTGGACATCAGGCACTCAGACCATCCTCATGGAGTCAGTTTCTGACCGTTTGTGCAGACACATGCACATTTGTGGCCTGCTGGAGGTCATTTTGCAGGGCTCTGGCAGTGCTCCTCCTGTTCCTTCTTGCACAAAGGCTGAGGTAGTAGTCCTGCTGCTGGGTTGTTGCCCTCCTACAGCCCTCTCCACGTCTCCAGGTATACTGGCCTTTCTCCTCGTAGCGCCTCCAGCCTCTGGACACTACGCTGACAGACACAGCAAACCTTCTTGCCACAGCTCGCATTGATGTTCCATCCTGGATGAGCTGCACTACCTGAGCCACTTGTGTGGGTTGTAGAGTCCGTCTCATGCTACCACGAGTGTGAAAGCACAACCAACATTCAAAAGTCACCAAAACATAAGCCAGAAAGCATTGGTACTGAGATGTGGTCTGTGGTCCCCACCTGCTGAACCACTCCTTTATTGAGCGCGTCTTGATAATTGCCAATAATTTCCATCTGTTTATTCAATTTGCACAACAACATGTGAAATTGATTGTCAATCAGTGTTGCTTCCTACGTGGACAGTTTGATTTCACAGAAGTTCGATTTCCTTGCAGTTATATTCTGTTTAAGTGTTCCCTTTATTTTTGTGAGCAGTGTATAATAAATATATCTCTATCTTTCTCTATCTCTACATACACACATTTTAATATTTGTTATATTAATGTGTTAATATATATTTAAATGTGTTCTCATTGTGTTAATATACTCGCCAATCGTCATCTTCCTCTCTTCTGAGTCGCGTGATGACATCTATAGATAGATATAGATCGATATATAGCTATATATAGATATATATCTGTTGAGCGTGCTTCTTTAATCATGCTTTTATTATTTTAAGACACTCCGGCCCCCAGCACCTTTATCTCCATTATGTTTTTCAGCTCTGACGACTGCCTTAATGGTGGTGGCAGCAATCAAGAGGGCATCTTATCCTGGCCATACACATGAAATAGCTGTCGGATGAATGATTGTTTGGTCCACAGCTATCTCTCTGGATTCCCCCTAATTCTTGTGTCCTCTATGAAAGAGGTGCTGCCAGATTCCTATGGCGGGGGCTTATCTCTGTGCCAAACAATCAGCCATTGAAACTCAGCAGACCGTATCCATCTTTCCCGCTGTTGGAGGAGAGCAGAGAGGCCCCCATACATTATATAGTGTGTATGTGGCCTTTAGACAGTAAAGGACACCAGTTACATAGCAGAATACCCATCATAAAGCCGCCTTACAGGTCATTATTATGCCGACAGGTACTGATACAATGTTGATTTTGGAGCTAACACACAAGCGCCACTTCCGGCTGGTACACAACATTTACATGTGCTCCTTGAGATCATTTGGAGGTTATAAAGTACGTTTCTTCTGCAAACATCGATGGGACTGCAGCCAAAGGCCATTTAATCATCTGTGGACCATCGCCAAGGGGAAGCAAAACGTAATAAAGCGTTACACGAGGCTTAGTAAGACGACGACTGTTCACTGCAGAATGCAGAAGCCAAAACCCATGTCTGCTTTTCAGTAAAAGGAACTTGTAGTAATCCAGTGTATCAGTGAAGTCACATGCAAATTAGCCTGGGAGAGTATTAAGGAGAGACAAGCAGAGTATATAAACACCCCCCCAATGCTCTTCCAGGTTCATTTGCATACAAGTTCCAAACTGGACTTTACCGACTCATGATGGGGCTTGTGTGTGAGCCGGAAGTCGCCATTACAATGTAGGTCTATGGAGCCTCTCGCTGACGCTCCATTAGATTCCTCGAATGGGTCATTTGGATCAAAAAGTCTTTTTTCATAAACACAGATGGAATGCGAGAAGTTTCTAGTTTTTTCTACAACACCCAAGGTAAAAAAAAAAAAAAAAATGATGAAACTGATCCAAAACACTCCTGAACAACGATCCATTTATGTACGTGAAAAATCACAGGCGTCTGAATGAGGTCTCACACGAGAAAGGGAGACAAATGGCATTCTTGAAAAGTCAAAGGAGTTTTCCCACGAACTTCACCTTTTAGCAAGTATGAACCAAAAAGGACAATCCTGCATCTATTGTGTACACACAAACTAGCACCTCTGTTACCAAAATAACACAATGTACCAGGACAGAGGGAGGTCTGTCCAGATGGAACGTGTGATGTAACCAGAGCCGTCTATTACTCCGCTCCCATGTATTTTAAGAAATATAAAGCTTTTCCAATAATCAGAATACCAATGACCGTACAAGTGACAAACCGCGGGACGCGGCAACACAAGCCTCCCCTCGAGGGTTTATATTCTAATTCGAGAAGGTAAATATTAGGGGTTGTGGAGGATTAGAAGAAGACATGGTTACCTTCGTCCAGGCAGGTACGGACTGGGACTGAAATTCAGCCATGGCATTTGAAATCACACAGGCCCATCTTATCCCTGTAAGGCTTCTTTCACACTTCAGTTGTTTGGTGTCAGTCAGCTCTGACATAGTGACGGATTGACGGATCCGTCACAATTGTTGAGAAAATGGTTCTATTGGATCCGTTTTTTTGACGGATCCGTTACTTGGGGGTTGTCTGGGAAAAGTATCTACTTTTTGGAGCATGCGCAATTGAAAAAGCGGATTGGAGCGACGGATCCGCCGAAATGACGGTCGCGACGGTTCCGTCGCCCATTCTATGGAATGGCGGACGTGACAGATCCATTGCGAACCGCCATTTCGGCGCAGACAAAAAACGTTACAATGTCCGTCAATGTCTAGATGACGTCCGCCAAATCTCGACGGATCCGTCGCATGGCGGATGGAACGGACAACCATCCGCCACAATCTGTCGCTAATGCATGTCTATGGGAAAATAGCGGATCCGCCAAAAAAAAAAAAATGGCGGATCCGCTATTTGATGAAAATGGCGGTTTCAAACTGACGCCAAAAGACTGAAGTGTGAAAGAGGCCTAAGTGACGGATTCTACAACTTTGTTAACAACTTAGCAGATAAGATAGCCCATGACCAGAGAGGCCCTTCTGGCATTTGCCAGATGGCCAGTCCGGCCCTGCACCCAGGTATAACATTTTGACCTTGACAAGCGCGTGTGGATATGCCATAAAAGTCTCTTGTGAGACACCTTTAAGAGCATGTCACCCTTTTAAACCAGTTCACTTTACACTTTATCACCGATGGGCAAAAAAGTTAGTTTCCATGACAACCCTAAAAAAAATAACCCTCATCAGCATAAGAGAATTCTTTAATTTTTGGAGTATTTTAGCGACAGGTGCCTCAGACCTCAGTGATGTCACCAATGTGAAGCTAAAGGGCTATTCCCAAAATAAAACGTTACTCCCTATGGGACTGCTGGTGAAAGCCATGGACATTGCTTGGCTATTACCGGCAGTCCCATAGACAATGATGGATAGGAGGTAGACCGTGGCGCACCGCTGTTCCATCCCAGACTGGACTGCAGAGCCCCTTTATCAGGATCACCGTGGATCCAAATCTTCACGCAATCAGCAAGTCATTTCCTTATCCTGGTATGCAAATTGTCTCTTCATAGAGGAAGAGGAGTAGAACTCTAGCGCCACCTATAGGAAGCAGCAATCCTAAAAGGCAATATCGACCCTTGAGCCTTGTCACATGACTTCGTATAAAAGCCAAAGCCAGAATCTCAATTTACAGACACCTGTTTCAGGGTTCTGCCCCTCATCAGTGCAAAGTGAGAGATCTGGTTTGGCTGGTTGAAAAGTGTCCTTATCTCAGCATGCTTGACATGTCACTCTCCGCAAGGAGAAACGTTATTTCCTGTTCCTGGTTATTTTGGGAACAACTCTTCTACTGTTGCGTTTGTTGCGGTTCACCTAAGATAAAGACAATGTGTAAGGAATGGAGAAAGAAGGGCGTTTTCCCTGATGAGGGGTAGAAATCATTTACAGTGATTATTTATTATTATTACTATAGCGCCATTTATTCCATGGCGCTTTACATGTGAGGAGGGGTATACATAATAAAAATAAGTACAATAATCTTAAACAATACAGCTCATGACTGGTACAGGAGGAGAGATGACCCTGCCCGCGAGGGCGCTCAATCTACAAGGGATGGGTGAGGATACAGTAGGCGAGGATAGAGCTGGTCATGCAGCGGTTTGGTTGATCAGTGGTTACTGCAGGTTATAGGCTTGTCGGAAGAGGTGGGTCTTCAGGCTCTTTTTGAAGGTTTCGATGGTAGGCGAGAGTCTGATGTGTTGTGGTAGAGGGTTCCAGAGTAGAGATGATGCGCGAGAGAAATCTTGTATACGATTGTGGGAAGAGGAGATAAGAGGGGAGTAGAGGAGATCTTGTGAGGATCGGAGGTTGCGTGTAGGTAAGTACCGGGAGACGAGGTCACAGATGTATGGAGGAGACAGGTTGTGGATGGCTTTGTATGTCATGGTTAGGGTTTTGTACTGGAGTCACTGGGTAATGGGGATCCAGTGAAGGGATTGACAGAGGGGAGAGGCCGGGGAATAGTGGGGGGACAGGTGGATTAGTAGAGCACCTGTGTTTAGAATAGATTGGAGGGGGGCGAGAGTGTTAGAGGGGAGGCCACAGAGCAGGAGGTTACAGTAGTCGAGGCGGGAGATGATGAGGACATGGACTAGGGTTTTTGCAGATTCTTGGTTTAGTAATGTACTGATCCGTGAAATATTTTTGAGTTGAAGTCGTCAGGAAGTGGAAAGGGCTTGGATATGTGGTTTGAAGGAGAGATCAGCGTCAAGGATTACCCCGAGACAGCGAGCTTGTGGGACTGGGGAGAGTGGGCAGCCGTTTACTGTAAAGGATAGGTTCGTTGGGGGGGTGTCGCATAAGATGGGGGAAAGACAATGAATTCTGTTTTGTCCATGTTAATCTTTTAGAATAAGTGATAAGCAAATGTGCTGGGAAAATGTCTCATCCGAGCATCTGGGTGTGCTCGTATATTATGTTCGAGTCCCTGCGGCTGCATTATTTGACAGCCCAACACATGCAGGGATTGCCTGTTTGTTAGGGAATTCCACATGTATTCAGGCTGTCTAGCAGACACAAATTATGCAGCTACATGGACTCGAACATAATATACGAGCACGACGAAGATACTTGGATAACAGCCGAGCGTGATCGGATAAGACATTATCCACGCACATTCGCTCATCACTAATCCTTATAATACTGTAGACCTGCTTCTATGCTTTTAGGTACAAATGAGGGTCAATACCCCCTTTATTCACTGGGCTACAGAGAAGCATGGAGTAATAAATGCCTTCAGCGCTCAGGGCCAGGAATGTCGCTTCTTTGTTCTAGAGAATGCCGTCAAGTGCCACAAAAGACTCGCATTAAACTTTCAGGAACTTCGTGCTGCAAAGTGCAGCTCAGGCTGAAGCACACGGCAACGAGACCACTCAACATGTATCACGCATATTTCAATGGATGGCAATTGATATAATCTCTACAGGACGACAACCTTTCAGATCGTAGAGATCTGCATCTCCAAGTGAGTCAAAGCAAAAATAGACTGAGAAGCGGTGAAAATTTCAAGTCCCCTCCAGCAAATTGAGGACCATTATAAGCAACAAGGGACGCCGGTCGTTAAAAACTCTGGTTTGCTAAAATGCTAAGCTTTAGGATCTATGGATTAATATAAAGGGACTATAATTTTCTGTAAAGCAAAACTGTAGGAAGAGGTATTCAGGCTAGCACAGATACTACGAAAACCATAGAGTCTCTCAGGGCCTGCACACTATCAGTTTTTTCATGTTTCTTTTTGTCTACTTTTGGACACCATTAATGAGGTTGTTCAGGATTGGGGTACAAGTCTGCAGTCACTGTATATGACTGTAGACTTGTGAATCTTCAAAGCATGTAGTGTGTTCTGTGAGGATTCTCCTGAGAGATTTGCATACATGCGGTCGCTTGCCGACTAGACATGCACGGCTTCACTCAATACAAAGTTTAGTCTGAATGTGGCTGGACAAATTACTTACTTGCTATTATATGACAGCCTGCTCTTGACCCTGGAAAATCTCGACAGCGCGTACTCTGCACACTCAGTGGATTCAAAAGTCTGCAAACTTGCACCCCAAGCCTGGACAACGCTTTTTACATTTTATTTTTTAAATTTGCATAGGTCCAAAATTATGTTTACACACCTTCATAGTGTCTTTCTAAAACAAAGCCCTAAACTTTGAGACCCCAACATTAGAATGACTTTGCAGCGCCCCTTGGTTCCTCCACGGAAACTACAGCAGTGAGAAGATCTTTCAATGGAGTAGCGGGACAGTTAAAGAGAATGAGTCATTAGAAAATGAGAACATAATTTAAACAATAGGTTATGTTACATGAATTTTCTATTTTATTTTTTAATATAACTAATATATATATATATATATATATATATTTTTTTTTAGATATATTCTATCTTGCAATAGGAATATACTAAATTCCTAGTTCCTTTTCTTTGAGGAAATTCAAATGTACATTAGCAGCAATATACACACTATTTTGTAGCGACGCCTCTAATGAGCGTGTGCAAAGGTCACTGTGAAGGAAGGGGAAGGAGGTTAGTTGTAACATCACCCATTGTGTTATCAGCTGTTGCCCTTCATTGTTTGTAATGAGAATATTGAAAAATCTTCTATGCAGTCTAGGAAGTTATTATTATCATATAGCACCATTGATTCCATGTGATTTACTTTTTAAATGTTAATATTGTAATATGAGGGGGGGAAAAAAAAGCAAAAAAAAAAAAACAAGAACGTGATTTAAACAAGAGGTTTTTCTCTGATCTTTCAAAGTCTAGAGGCTTAAGCTAAACTATTGCCCCATTCAAGCTTGTCCTCAACTAGGAGGGCCGGGATAACCGATCAAGAGATTACCTGGCGGTACCCTACACCCAAGCAATAATGCATTTATAATATTTCCTTTGGATATGCAAAAGTCACGTAAGCTTCTTATCCCATAGTGGGGGATGAAATTCCAGATTTTGGTTTTTTTCCCCCCCAAAAAGGGTAGAAAAACAGCAGAGTGCCCCCCCCCCCACGAAAGAAGATTTTCTCTATATCAATAAGAATAATATGACCCATGGATGCATTTTGTATGCAAAATATCAACCCAGAATATGCAGGGGTTTTTTACGTGGCGATGCCCCTTGCCTCAGCGCCCTTGATCTGCATTAGTGTCTCTTTCCCTCCATTGTGTGACGACTTTGTACATTTGTGCCTGTTATGTCCAGTCATTGTCCCACTGGTGAATATGTAACATTAATCTGTCATTTCCACCGTTTGGTCGGTTTTATCGATTTGCTGAACTTGTCAGTAACAGGTGACTCAGACCAAGATAAGAGGAGACCAGATCATTGGTTACTAATGGAAAGGTTTCAGGTTCCAAGGACGGCAAGGGCTGAGTAAAGAGGTTACACAAGACGGCGTGACTACCAGCCACCAAAAAATCGTGTCATGAACTGACTAATAAAGTTTTAGTCACTAAAATAGAAAAGACAGCGGCCAATCTCCACCAAGAATGGGAGATGCATTAATAACCGCACCTCATAATCCTACGACAACGGTGAAGATTACATCAATCCGCCATGAGCTCTGAACAATGGAGCCATGTGTGAACAATGACTGTATAGAAGACAGACCATCGTCTGACAGCATCACAAAACCATTTGGGCTGTCATCCATGGGATTCTGAAAAACTTTGTACAAGTCAACTTAGGCTGGTCCCATCACATTTGCAATTTAGCAGCAAATTTGGGGATTTCACTCCATAGAGCAACTGTAAAACAGCAAAAACACACAAAAAAGATCTTGGAAAGATCAAAAGATCTCTCAAAGATCTTGGAAAGAGCATGAAGAACTGCAGGGCTGTGGAGTCAGAGTCGTGAAGTCGGTGTCTATTTTGGTGGTGTTACGCTGCAGCTATGCAGGTAACTGCACCTTCCACTAGATGGCAATAGAGTGGAAGGATAGTAACAAGTCTGCAAGAGCACACCTGCAGTGCTCCAGCGAAGCTACCACCAGGTGGCAGCAGAATAGTCAAACAAGCCGAGTCAAAACCTAGACTGTCACTCAATACAAAGGGAAAACACAAGCACAGAGTCAGTAGCGAGCCAAAGGGTCAAAACCAGACAAAAGGCAGAAGTACCAGGGATCAGAGGCAAAGTCAAGTCAGAGTCAAAGACGAGTCAAACACCAAGAAATCCAACATCAATCAGGAAACATAAGACAGGACGGGCAGGGAAGGAGGAAGAGACACTGGCAAGGTCAGAAAGTGCAGCAGGACCAATCAGGGTACTTCCAGAGTCAGATACTCACGCCGTAGGTAGAAAATATAACTGACAGCACCTGCAGGATGCAATGGAGCTAAATAATAAACCTGAACCCAGAATAAGGCAGAGCAAAGTTAACCCTTGACATGATCAGCCCGGGAAAAGGGCAGACAGGACTCAAAACCCAGACTGGCTCATGACAGGCTGAGTTGAGGTCGGTATAAAATGGACAGACTTCTACAATATATAATACATTGCGTACAGTAGCACAGTGCAGGATGAGCTGTAAATTAAGAAGTGCTGAAAAGGTTTTCGTAATAATTTGGGAAAGTTATGAAATGTCCTATAAATGTCTGTTTGCTGGGTTGTCACAGCTCGTGGATCAGCACCGCACTACAATACTTTTGGAACATTGCCAATTGTAATGCCACTTTAAGACGACACGATCTGTTGAAGGGCCATTGGGTCAGCTGTGGTGCTGACAAACATATCAATTGGATGCACAAATTCTTGTTTCTTACTTGTTTATTCTGATGCAAATCAATATGTCCATGAATTAATAATGGGCAGGTTGCTCTCTTAGAATCTGATCATTACATTCCTGTTCATTTTATCCATTTATTTATGTACCTTGCTGACGATGAGTGACATTTCATAACAGTCTTTGGACTCTAGGTGCCCTTTACGGAGGTGAAGTGCTGACAATGTCAGTAATCGCTTCTCATCCCTGTACACGGGCCTGATCAATCATGCTTGAAGACCCAAAAATGCGAGACAGACAAGTGGCTTTAAGATCATTGACAAGTGGCTGAAATGTAAGTGGCAGAGCCCAACGTCCTGAGAACACCCTCCGGGCAGAATAACTGATGACACAGCCAAAATGTCATATACATGATATGTATAGCAAAAATATTTTTCAGCAAAATTTATCATCAATTTCTTCAAAATAGGGACAGTAGGATATAAGTGATCAAAACTTTTTTGGGTGAATGGACAAGTGTAATTTTGAGTGTTCACGTACAGGCCAGCCTGGGGTGTCTCAACTAGAGTTGAGGGAATTTTTTAAAGCTCGGTTCCCATTACGATCGGCAGCGAATATTGTTTTTGTATTATTTGCCGAATGTCATTGGAGTCAAGGGAAGTAGAAATTACCAAATACGTTCAGAACCGATCATCAAACAAATTCGGCACAAATAGGGTACCAATATGACATGAATAGGGCGAATTCAGATTTGGCGACCGATTCCGAACATATTCGTTCAACTCTAGTCTCCACCTCAACAGTCTTTGCATGCCTATGAGGCACGGTCAGTCCGTAAATAACAGATGTCTGAATTCAGCCTTACAGACAAGTTCCACCATAAGTACCAGCTGATCACAGAGGCTTCCAGTAGCAGGACATCTAGCTCCCTTCTGATATGGATTGTCGAAAGGCCAGCAACTGTGAGCCCAGAGCGGAGCATGCTGGTGTCACATGTTAAAAGGGAATCTGCGAGCCCCAAAATGCCCAGAGGCCCAAATAAGGACATTCATTTTTTTGTGCCTTTTATACTACTGGATCAATGAAGATGCGAGTACAAGCTATTTGGACTGTTTTCATTAAATTGCCTCCATTGAGCAGGAAAACACACGAAAGTGCATCGTTCCACCCAGTGCCACTTTTGCATGCAGCTACTTTCCTCTACTATGATTGACAGCCCAGACAGTGCCAACTAAGAGTGCATTTATACTGGCCGACCAACAGCCATTAAACAACTGCGGAGTGGCTTATTAACAGTAGAGTTGAGTGAATTTCTTCGGGTCCCCGCTTATTCTGCAAGCTATAGCGCTTGCCGAATAAGCTGCAGAGGGAACTTTGATAGATACATGGAGCGCGCCAGCTGATCGGCGCCGCAACAAACAGGCTCTCCATGCATGTGTTGTCAGTGACACAGCCGCGACACATGCAACTGCGGTGCCAATCAGCCAGCACGCTCCATGTATCCGAGACCCCTCTGCAGCTTATTCGGCAAGCGCTATAGCTTGCCGAATAAGCAGGGACCCGAAGAAATTCGCTCAACTCTAATGAACAGTTGTGTAGACAGGCTGACTGCACTTCCATGTATGTGCATACAAAAAAAAAATATCAATACAAATGTTCTCTGTGTTTAGAATATCATTGTTCTAGGCAGATGACCACCCAATGAACATGATTTTTGCTTGTTGGGCGATTATCTGCCTATGTAAACAGGACGGCAATCAGGAAACAAGCGCTACCGAGAAAGCAACATCGCAAAAGAGAAAAGAGAAGAGAAAACTTTGCTCACCAAAATATACCGTATATACTCGAGTATAAGCCGAGATTTTCAGCTCAAATTTTTGGGCTGAAAGTGCCCCTCTCGGCTTATACTCGAGTCACGGTCGGCGGCAGGGTCGGCGGGTGAGGGCGCTGAGGCATACTTACCTGCTTCCGGGGCTCCTGGCGCTGTCCCTGCAGTCCCACGGTCTCCAGGTGCCGCAGCTCTTCCCCTGTTCAGCGGTCACGTGGGACCGCTCATTAGAGAAATGAATATGGACTCCACTCCCATAGGGGTGGAGCCGCATATTCATTTCTCTAATGAGCGGTAACGGTGACCGCTGATAGAGGAAGAGGCTGCAGCACCGAAGACCAGCTGTCCGGGGGAAGGAGCGGGACGCCGGGAGCAGGTAAGTATTACATATTCACCTGTCTGCGTTCCACACGCCGGGCGCCGCTCCATCTTCCCGGCATCTCTCCGCACTGACTGTGCAGGTCAGAGGGCGCAATGACGCATATAGTGTGCGCGCCGCCCTCTGCCTGATCAGTCAGTGCAGAGAGATGCCGGGACGGGACGCTGAGGAGCTGTAAGCAAGAGAGGTGAGCATGTCATTTTTTTTTTTATTGCAGCAGCAGCAGCAGCAGCAATGGCACAGCTTTCTATGGTACATCTATGGGGCAATAATGAACGGTGCAGAGCACTATATGGCACAGCTATGGGGCAATAATGAACGGTGCAGAGCACTATATGGCACAGCTTTCTATGGTACAGCTATGGGGCAATAATGAACGGTGCAGAACACTATATGGCACAGCTTTCTATGGTACAGCTATGGGGCAATAATGAACGGTGCAGAGCACTATATGGCACAGCTATGGGGCCATAATGAACGGTATGGAGCATCTATGGGACCATAATGAACGGTGCAGAGCATTATATGTGGCACAGCTTTATATGGAGCATCTATGGGGCCATAATGAACGGTATGGAGCATCTATTTTTATTTTTGAAATTCACCGGTAGCTGTTCCACCCTAGGCTTATACTTGAGTCAATAAGTTTTCCCAGTTTTTTGTGGCAAAATTAGGGGGGTCGGCTTATACTCGGGTCGGCTTATACTCGAGTATATACGGTACCTGAGACCGTCCGTGCCTGGAGATCAGTGGCTGACTACCACATGTGTGCAAATAGAAATAGAAGACTTCCAGCACAGGAATCCTTTTTCAGTAAAAATTCTCTCTATTTAAACATCTTCAGCGATAAAAAAAACACATCATGGGGACCTACTGTGGCGCCACAGGGTCCTGGTCATCACAGTGACATTGCTTTCCTCATGGGGAGAGTAATGTTACGCTAGGAAGCAATGAAGGATATCTCTTTATCATCAGGTAATCACAATGCACACAACATGTTCACACTCCAGACCACATGGGGGAGCTTTTGATCCTATTCCTAGGTGACTCCCCTATATATATTGTGGTTTGGAGGGAAAGTGAGTTCAATTTCATAGAGTTCCTGTCAGAGAGACAGAGGAGAGTGCAAACCGACAGTGTCAGAAGGTCTGAAGGGGCCCTGTAGTCTGAAGTACTACAGCCCCTGGAGAAAGAGATACAGAAGGAAAGGACATCGTTCAGTGAGCGTGAAGGAGAGCAAAGCACAGGAGGAAAGACCAGCTGCGAACGAGCTGCCTCCCTCTGAAGCGCAGATAACCGGTAGCCGGAATGCCGAGGTTGTAAGGGACTCTACGACTTACAGCAGAGACCGGCAGGACAGGTTAACTGTAAGTTACCTGTCCGCCACACACACCTAAAGACACAGTAACACAGAGCCCAGGGCATGATAGAGTCCCTGTAAAAAGGCTCGAGTTACCTGTTATACAGGTATGGTCCTATTCTATATGGAGGACAGAGAAGAACAGTGAGGACCTTATCAGAAGCCATAGGCAGTAAGGGACTACAACACCACCGCGCTAGAGGAAGGCTATTAACTCCACCTGATAAAGGGGAAATCTGGATTCGCTTCCAAGCCGGCCGGAACCTGCCTGCCCTGTGATCTGGTTCATTGGACTGTGGCAACCTGAAATCTTCAGTAAACCAGGCAAAGAGACTACAAACCTGTGTCCTCGTTCTTTACTGCGCCATTCACCATCTTCCATCTACACACCGGGAGCCCTGGGGACCTACTTCACCTGTGGGAAGTTATACCATCTAGCTGCCATAACATCACCCCAGAGCACCCCTTAAAGCAGCGTCGGTCCTCACTGACTGAATACCACAGGTGGCGTCACGAACATAAACTTTATTCAATACCCCTTTTACATGGGCGCCCAGGGCCACGGACAGGGTCGCCACCGTGACATCCCCCTGTGAACACCGGACCCGGTACCGGGTACCCCATGGCCCTGGCGGGCGACTCACTACCCATAGGCCTGACTCGTCTCGGACCCAGTAAAAACAATCCTTCCTCAAAGGCTACTGAGAATGGTCGTTAGTAGAGAGAGTTGGTGAAAATATGGTAGATTAGCACATCTCATTCCATCAGCCTCAATAGTGGTCAGTGGACGAGAGCTGGAGCACCGCCTCTTACCTGCCAACATCCATGGCTCTTCTTTCTAAGTAGCCTGCCTTGCAAGACAACTCATCGCAATGATGTTGCACTGGGCCAGTTAATCAAAAGAAGAGCCACGGTTGCCAAATTTACTTATTTTTCTTCTGAAAAGTTTATAAATGGAAAAAAAAAATCCACACATAATATGGAGACTTTGGAAAACCTCAATATATAATTATAATTCTGATTATTATGGCTGTGGAGTCAGAGTTGTGGAGTCAGTATAAAATGGAATGACTCAAAAAAAAAAAAAAAAAAAATTATATATATATATATATATATATATATATATATATATATATATATATATATATATATATATATATATATATATATATATAAACTGAGAAACTGAGTTCAGTAGTTCAGTGCAGGATGTGCTGTAAATGTTTGGTAAGAATTTGGGAAAGTTATGAAATGTCCTATAAATGTCTGTTCTGATCCTGATCTGGGCTTTTAGTTGATATGAATCTGTGCTGCACTTTATGTACATGCTCAGTAGTGACCAGGGCTGTGGAGTCGTAGATGAGATAAATCTGTGCTGCACTTTATGTACATGCTCAGTAGTGACCAGGGCTGTGGAGTCGTAGATGAGATAAATCTGTGCTGCACTTTATGTACATGCTCAGTAGTGACCACTGCTGTAGAGATAGAGTTAGGAGTCCAAATATTTTTGACGGGTCAGGGCAAAAAAAAAAAAAAAAGGCCTATTTTAACGGACTGTCCTGGAATTTCTGGACCGTTGGTAACCCTGGAGTCACTGGTGTCAGCAGGTAGACGGAGGTACTCTAGCTCCCATCCGGAGTGCACACACAGCACTCTACAAATGTACAAATGCAACAATTCCTAAAGTGAACAGTGATATTTATAGGGATTAAGTCCATTACATAGCACTTCGGTTAGTTTAGCTTTGGAGCCGACAGACATCCTTTAATCACACTCCAATGGAAATCAATAGTAATATGTTACGCAACCAATTCGCTTTGGGCGTTGCAACGAAAATAACCTCTGACGCTTGGACTAACAGTTGCAAGCTGAATTATTACACTTTAATTAGCAGAGTGACTTTCTCCCCAATAGCAATGTACCACTAACAATGGACAAATCTGCTGTCCGCAAGGGAAAATCGTCCATCTGAGGTGTAGAGGGTATTAGTAAGTCTGCGGTCCCATAGTGTGACTGCAGTCTTGTAGCTTAAGACAGGACAATACCTTTAAAATTACTATAAGGTCATGTTCACACCTAAGGAGGAAAAACAAACAAACAGAGGTCTGTTTCTCTTGGATGGTAGCCTTCACATGGATGTGTGCCTGCCGCCCTAGTCACTCCATTGAGATGAGTTGCAATACTAGGCATATCCTGTGAACAGCTGTGGCGCGGTTTAAAGGTTTGTACAGAATAAGAGAAAACTGGCTGCTTTCTACCATAGAAGCCAGGATCAAGCTAAACTATAATGATTGCAGAGAAGTCACCCGTGGCAACCAGACTGCTCATCAATTGTCTAAGCTGAATAGTTAGAACCAAAGCTTATTAGTTGTCATGGAAACCAATGCATCATCTGTGCTAGAATTCATCCATAAAGCTCTAGAGATGGCAGAAAACATGCTGCTAACAGTTTGTCGGAATTTCAACATTTTACTAATAAAAATATATATCACGATTATTTTTTTTCGTGTATTTGTTCTTTGTATAATTATGTGAGCATCCATTATTATGACATCATTATTTTACTGGGGCAGAGCAATTAGTAGTGATTTAGATTTACAGTGACTTATTTTTTTCCTGCTACTAACGTATGTATAATTTATTTCATATATTGCATCCCCCATACAGTTATAAAGGACCTTTGGGGGGGCATTTCAACATTTAGACTTCATTTATCCAATCTACCCTGTAACTGGGGCTGGTTTATTAACCACAGCTACAGGAGAAATTCAGACTCCCAGTTACATAGCAAAGCTGCGTTTCCTAGGACAGTCATTGTATACAGCACCAGTGATCAGGAAGGCAGACAGTAATAAATCATAGTGCCTTTTCTGTGGGGAGTCCGGCTGTGTCTGGCAGCTAGCTCCCCACTCCCACAGCTGCACAAATGCATACAGCTGTTCTAGTACGTAGTAATGTTTTAGAACATCAGAGTAGAACACAAACTGTCTGGACATTAACAGTCCAAATGTGGTCTGGAATAAGTTAAATACCTAACATTTTTCATGTTTTCCTACTTTTTGCATCAATTTTTTTTTTTTTTTTTAACGAAGCGGTTTATTTTTGAATTGTCAAAATTCAAGACATCTTCATTGCAACTTCGACAAGATTTTATTTTTGTTACTGGTTCAACTTTCACATACAGAAGACTTCTGAATATTTGTTTTACTATTTTTCTTTTTAATCCTCCTACGCACCTCACCTTGTACATAGGAAAAAAAATAAAAATATATAGTTCTTACCGATAACGGTATTTCTCTGAGCCCACGACGGCACCACGGAGAGAGGGGATCCGCCCACCAAGGACAGGAAACCTACAGATAAAAAGGCGGTACCTCTCTCCTGCATCAGTTGTTTACTAGAGAACGATGGGAGACTATGAACAGAGACTTGCTTTTAACATTATTTAAATATTTAACTTGAGATACCGCGTGACTATTTATATTATTAGCATAAGGCACTATATTCATGTGCACACCCAGGAAGTGAAGGGAGGGAATGTACGGGTGCCGTCGTGGGCTCAGAGAAATACCGTTATCGGTAAGAACTATATTTTTCTCTGATGCCCACGACGGCACCACGGAGAGATTTGCAGAGATTTGTACATTAGGGAGGGACCACCGCTTCCAGAACCCTTTTACCGAAGGTAAGGTCTGAAGAGGAGGTGAGGTCCAATCTATAGTGCCTATAGAAGGTGGACGGTGAAGACCGGGTAGCAGCTTTACATATCTGCTCAATTGAAGCTCCGGCCTTCTCCGCCCAAGAGGTTGCCACTGCTCTTGTTGAGTGTGCCTTGATATTTCCCGGCTGCCAGTGAGTTTTACCTATAGAGAGGTGGCCTGGTCCTGCCACCTCTCTCCGTGCACCCTAAAAAGGCCTACTAGCCCCTAGCGGTGGCGCTTCGGGTCACCACATCTAGCCGAGGCAGGGGGGCCCCCGCTGCCTGGATCGGCTGATTGGCCCCGGAATTCACACGAAGAATCTTTTCCTCAGACGGAGGTCGGATCTGTAGGTCTCCCATCAAGGACAGGAAACCAACTGATGCAGGAGAGAGGTACCGCCTTTTTATCTGTAGGTTTCCTGTCCTTGGTGGGCGGATCCCCTCTCACCGTGGTGCCATCGTGGGCGTCAGAGAAAATTCTAGTTATCAAAATTAGGGGACTTAACCCCGCAATCTTTTAACTGGCTAGATTATACACCAATACCTCTGTAATACTGCCTAGGTGACGCTGTCTGCAGCACCGGCGAGGTTAATCATCGAGGACCTGAGTCTACTCCTATTTTTACACAGAACCTATACACGCACAATCCCTACATTTTAGGCTAAGGTCACACGAGCGCATTACTTTTATTTAAAAAAAAAACAAAAAACGCTTATCTGAACAGCCCAATTTAACCCGTTCATGACCCAGCCTATTTTGACCTTAATGACCTTGCCATTTTTTTCAATTCTGACCAGTGTCCCTTTATGAGGTAATAACTCAGGAACGCTTCAACGGATCCAAGCGATTCTGAGAATGATTTTTCATGACATATTGGGCTTCATGGTAGTAGTAAATTTAGGTTGATAATTTTTGCATTTATTTGGGGAAAAAAAATGGAAATTTGGCAAAAATTTTGAAAATTTTGCAATTTTCACATTTTGAATTTTTATTCTGTTAAATCAGAGAGTTATGTGACACAAAATAGTTAATAAATAACATTACCCACATGTCTACTTTACATCAGCACAATTTTGGAAACAAAGTTTTTTTTTTGCTCGGAAGTTATAAAGGGTTAAAATTTGACCAGCGATCTCATTTTTACAACAAAATTTAGGGACCACCTCACATTTGAAGTAGCTTGAGGGGTCTATATGGCTGAAAATACCCAAAAGTGACACCATTCTAAAAACTGCACCCCTCAAGGTGCTCAAAACCACATTCAAGAAGTTTATTAACCCTTCAGGTGCTTCACAGCAGCAGAAGCAACATGGAGGGAAAAAAATGAACATTTAACTTTTTAGTCACAAAAATAATCTTTTAGTAACAATTTTGTTATTTTCCCAAGGGTAAAAGGAGAAACTGGACAACGAAAGTTATTGTACAATTTGTCCTGAGTACGCCGATACCTCATATGTGGGGGGGAACCACCGTTTGGGCGCACGACAGGGCTCGGAAGGGAAGGAGCGCCATTTGACTTTTTGAATGAAAAATTGGCTTCAGTCTTTAGCGGACACCATGTCGCGTTTGGAGAGCCCCTGTGTGCCTAAACATTGGATCTCCCCCACAAGTGACCCCATTTTGGAAACTAGACCCCCCAAAGAACTTATCTAGATGCATTGTGAGCACTTTGAATCCCCAGGTTCTTCACAAATTGATCCGTAAAAATGAAAAAAGTACTTTTTTTTTTTTTCACAAAAAAATTCTTTTCGCCTCAATTTTTTCATTTTCACATGGGCAACAGGATAAAATGGATCCAAAAATTTGTTGGCCAATTTCTCCTGAGTACCCGGAAACCTCAAATGTGGGGGTAAACCACTGTTTGGGCACACGGCAGGGCTTGGAAGGGAAGGAGTGCCATTTGACTTTTGAATGAAAAATTAGCTCCAATCGTTAGCGGACACCATGTCTCGTTTGGAGAGCCCCCGTGTGCCTAAACATTGGAGCTCCCCCACAAGTGACCCCATTTTGGAAACTAGACCTCCCAAGGAACTAATCTAGATGTGTGATGAGCACTTTGAACCCCCAAGTGCTTCACAGAAGTTTATAACGCAGAGCCGTGAAAATAAAAAATCATTTTTCTTTCCTCAAATTATTTTTTAGCCTGCAATTTTTTATTTTCACAAGGGTAACAGGAGAAATTGGACCCCAAAAGTTGTTGTCCAGTTTGTCCCGAGTACGCTGATACCCCATATGTGGGGGGAACCACTGTTTGGGCACACGTCGGGCTCGGAAGGAAATAGTGATGTTTTGGAATGCAGACTTTGATGGAATGGTCTGCGGGCATCATGTTATGTTTGCAGAGGCCCTGATGTGCCTAAACAGTAGAAACCCCCCACAAGTGACCCCATTTTGGAAACTAAACCCCCCAAGGAACTTATCTAGATGTGTGGCGAGCACTTTGAACCCCCAAGTGCTTGACAAAAGTTTATAACGCAGAGCCGTGAAAATAAAAAAATAATTTTTCTTTCCTCAAAAATTATTTTTTAGCCCCCATTTTTTTAATTTTCTTAAGGGTAGCAGGAGAAATTAGACCCCCAAAGTTGTTGTGCAATTTTTCCTGAGTTTGCTTATGCCCCATATGTTTGTGTAAACCACTGTTTGGGCGCACGTCGGGGCTCAGAAGGGAGGGAGCACCATTTGACTTTTTGAATGCAAGATTGGCTGGAATGAATGGTGGTGCCATGTCGCGTTTGGAGACCCCTGATGTGTCTAAACAGTAGAAACCCCTCAATTCTAACTCAAACACTAACCCAAACACACCCCTACCCTAATCCCAACTCTAGCCATAACCCTAATCACAACCCCAACACACCCCTAACCACAACCCTAACCCCATCACACCCCTAACCCTAATCCCAGCCCTAACCCTAGCCACAACCCTAACCCGTCCCTAACCCTAATCCCCACCCTAACCATAACCCTAACCACAAGCCTAATCATAACCCCAACACACCCCTAACCTTAACCCTATTTCCAACCCTAATTCCAACCCTAACCCTAAGGCTATGTTCCCACGTTGCGGATTCGTGTGAGGATTTTTCAGCACCGTTTTTGAAAAATCTGCAGGTAAAAAGGCACTGCGTTTTACCTGCGGATTTACAGCGGATTTACAGTGTTTTTTGTGTGGATTTCACCTGCGGTTTCCTATTGAGGAACAGGTGTAAAACGCTGCGGAATCCACACAAAGAATTGACATGCTGCGGAAAATGCAACGCAGCATTTCCGCACCACGGGCACAGCAGATTTGGCTTTCCATAGGTTTACATGGTACTGTAAGTGTGATGGAAAACTGCTTCGAATCCGCAGTGGCCAATCCGTTGCAGATCTGCAGCTAAATCCGCACCGTGTGCACATAGCCGAATTCTAACCCTAACCCTAATTGCAACCCTAACCCTAATTGCAACCCTAACCCTAATTGCAACCCTAACCCTAATTGCAACCCTAACCCTAATTGCAACCCTAACCCTAATTGCAACCCTAACCCTAGTGGTAAAATAAAAGTAAATATATTTTCTTTATTTTATTATTGTCCCTACCTATGGGGGTGATAAAGGGGGGGGTTTATTTACTATTTTTTTTTATTTTGATCACTGTGACAGAACCTATCACAGTGATCAAAATGTACCTGGAATGAATCTGCTGGCCAGCAGATTTGGCGGGCGCACTGCGCATGCGCCCGCCATTTTGGAAGCTGGCGGCGCCCATGGAGAAGACAGACGGACACCGGAGCTCGGTAAGTATGGGGGGGGGGCTGGGATTGGAGCACTGGGGGAGCAGACAGGAGGATGGAGGGAAGTAGAGGACAGGAAGGAGGGGAGGAGCTCGGTGGCGGGGGCAGATCATGGTCTCCAGCCATGGCTGATAATATTGCAGCATTGGCCATGGCTGGATTGTAATATTTCACCAATTTTTATTGGTGAAATATTACGATTGCTCTGATTGAAAGTGAAAGTCACTTTCAACTGCCAATCAGAGCGATCGTAGCCACGGGGGGGGGGGGGGGGGGGGGAATCCACCCCCCTGGGCTGAAGTACCACTCCCCCTGTCCCTGCAGGTCGGGTGAAATTATAGTTAACCCTTTCACCCGAATGCAGGAACGCGATCATTCTGTGACGCAGCATATGTGTCACAGGTCGGATTGGCACCAACTTTCATGACGTATACACTGTCACAGGTAGGGAAGGGGTTAATGACATTGGTCCAAGTGCTGTATGATTTTTCCCAAGGACAGCCCTAAAAATGAATATCCAGGAAAATATGGTCACGCGAGCTTAGCCTAAGGGTTAAATCAGATACGTATTATATGAACGTGTGCTAGCTAATGATGAGAGAATGTGCTCGGACCAGGTGTTATCTGAGCATGCTCAGGTTCTAACAGAGTGTCTTCAGGGCGCTCAAAAAATACGTTTGAGACCCCGTGGCTGCATGTCTCGCAGCTGTTAGACAGCCGCAACACATGCCCCTTTGTTAGGCATTCCCTGTGTGTGTGTCGGCTGTCTAAGCCACGAGACATGCAGCTGCGGCGATTCGAACATATTTTTCTAGCATACCGAAGACTAGCAACGGAGCCTGCTCATATAACACCTTATCACAGCATGTTCGCTCATCACTAGTGCTAACCAATGTAATTCAGTAGGATAGTTCCGGTCTTTTTTCACATGGACTAATATGTGCATGTGGAGCGGTGTAAAGAAGAGGAGAGGGGGAGGGGGGAGGAAGAAAGGAGAAAAAAAAAAATCACTTCACTATTGTCTTCTGAATATCAGATCAGGATCATATATACAAGTCTAAGTGTACGCAAAAAAAAAAAAAAATGCACGCACACCCTAAAAGCACAGCATGGTGTTGGAACTGTTAGGCCGGGTGCCCACAATCCGGAACCAGCAGCCTATGTTCGCTGCGTCCAAAGCGATGTCTTCTATTGAACGCAGGTAAATCCGCGCGTGTTGACTGAACTGTGCAGATTCACTGCGTTCAGTACATTCTATTGATACATTTTTTTCTTGTAGAGATTAGTGTCTCCGCAAGAGAAATTTACATGCAGCGGTCTGGAAAGACGCGCCACATGTCAGTCTCCGCGAGTGATCCGCAGGCGCAGATGCACCCAAAGTTGACACTGAATTTCTTTAAATCCATTCCACTATGCTGTAACAGCTGGATGCTGCAGGTTTGACCCCTCGTCAAATCCGCAACAACTCCGGATTGTGGGCACATACCAATAGCACTGAAAAAAGTTAGATAGCTCCTTCTCTGTGGTTAGCTGCCATTCCAATCGGAAAAAAATAAAATTACATTATATATATATATATCTATATCTCAAGAGATATCTGCAATTCTAACTCTACTCGTTCAGGCATTTCCCAAATGAACAATGGATCAGGCATGTTAGAGCATAACATACCTGATCCTGCTTATTTCAAAACACGGATGTCAGATAAAGGAACTGTCAGACGTCCGCCCAAGCACATTAGTTCATCAGCCAAAGATTCCAATATATGACCAAAAGGGTTATCTTCTCTTAGAATACCATGGCAACTGGCTAGGATAGGTTGGAGCATTCTGACCTCTGAGGGTCTAACCTCTGGAGGTCATATGGATCCTGAAAATAGAGGAACCAAGGACTCCATCATTTCTCCTCTACAGCTCATTACTGTCCCATGGCTGCTTTTGTCCATCAAAGTTAAGACGACCGTCCCTTTTATTTTACAACTCTATAGGTTTACTATAAAGCAACTCATGCAATGTCAGAATTTATTTGATCAGTTTCCAGTCTCAAATGTAAGAATTAATGGCTCCTTGGGCTCAGCAGCTGCTTTCCGCGTGGTCATCCTCATAAGATGCAGTAGACTGCATCCCCATCTGCACAGCTGACCATTATAACCCTTCTCTGCATTTTCTCTCTCTAGCCCCTCGGGACAAATTGCTGATCCAGGATTAATATTGGCTTTCACCTTCTCCTGCTCATTAGCAACAGTTGTCTTGCCAGCTTACAGCTCCACGCAACAGACCAGCATGTTCACCTCCTTTCTTGCCCTCCGATCTCATCACCTATTATAAATTGCGTTCCTTAATTTAAGAAGAGATCTCGCATGACTGCAGGCTATCTATATTAAATTAAAAGTGTTCTCAAACATAAAATTGTTCAATTAATTTTGTGACAACGGAAAGCCTTGTTCTTGGTGCTGGTGTCCATGAGTAGCCAAAGCCCTCGTACCGGAACATCTATAGACATAGTGGTCGATTTACTAAACTACTTCTGCTACAATTATGGCTTAATTCTGGCAAAGAAATGAACATAACTTGTACCACATTTATTTGCTTTAGAAAAAGTTTTTAAAACATGTTCAACAAGCGACCATGACCCATAAGGAAGAGGTGGAAAGAGTCGTGGCCGGAATTGGAATCCCGCGCACAGATAAAGCAACGCAATGTAGCAAACCAAAAGTAGGCTAACTAATAGGTGGTGCAAACCTAGACTAGACTTTGTAAGGGAAGAGTCAGACTGACGCATAACATGATGGGGATGGCAACGCAATGTTCAGACTGGCAGTTATCTCTCCTGACCTGAGCATGGCAGCGTGTATTTCTATGCAGCTGTCTGGAGAGCCGCTGGCCAGTCCGAGCATTGTGTTGCCATCCCCGTCCAAGTTATACGATCATCTGACTCTTCTCTTAGAATGTCTAGTCTAAGTTTGCACCACCTATTAGTTAGCTAACTTTGGTTTTCTTGCAAATTTAGACTAGACGTTCTATGGGAAGAGTCAGACTCAGATGAGGATGGCAATGCAATGCTCGGACTGGCCAACAGCTCTCCCAACAACTGTATAGAGATACATGCTGTCACGCTTGGGTCAGGAAACAATGGCCAGTCCGAGCATTGTGTTTCCATCCCCGTCCAAGTTATACGGCTATCTGACTCTTCCCCAAGGGCGTTTAATTTTTTAGGAGCCAGTTTGATAGAAGTCAGGACATTTCCAAACTGTCTTTTGGAATGTCTTAACAGCTTCAGGTTTCAAAACCCCCACGAAGTTATAAGTACTAAGCTGACCATTCTTCAGGCATTTTCTGCTTTGATGCCGCTGCATACATCATGATACAACTCAATGGGAAGTGTGTAGGCCTTTAAGTCTACTTCACCACAGCCATTTACTGAGGTTTCCTCATAAAATTTATGCTAAAGTCACTTTTGTTACTTTGCAGCCATTTTATTTCTATACATGACCTCCAAAGTAGAGGAAACAAGACAACACATGTCCCCCCCACCCCATCAATATGGTTGCATATTACTAGTAATATAACAGATTTATCTGTTTGATCACAAATAAGGCAACAATGTTGAAGCTCAGTGGAAACCTTTGGAGGCCTCACATTCGCCTATTTGTCTTAGATTGCAAGAGCGTAATGAATGGACGGACTGTTTGCATTGTGCCGTTTCCAGTAATAGAATAGCTGACATAGATAATTGGTTAAATTCATTTATGTGAACTGGACTCTGTGAAAGTTCAATGTTCTCCACTCCAGGGTCACCGGGCATCGTGCAGGACCAAGTGAACACCAGCTGTCATGTTCAGGAGGGCTAGAAGCTCTGTAAAGGCTAGATTCACTTGTAGATTTTTTTTTCTTTTTTTAACTAAGTAATTGGTGAGATCTGTATCCTATGTGGAGCTTAGTAAAATAGTAACCCCAATGTGGACCACTCAGGCCGGGAGCCCATGATCCAGAACTAGCAGAGCTTTGCATGCAGCATATGTTCACTCCATCCAAAGCGCTGCCTTCTATGGAACGCAGGTAATCTATCGCAATGTATCTGTTTGCACCAAGAAATTGGCGTTTCAATGTCTGATTGGTGGGAATCGAACCATAGTGAAGCCCATTGGCGACTACAGAAAAGTAGGGAAACACTGCACCAATTCTCCAGTTGGCTATGCTGAGCTTTTTCCATGTGGTCCTATGTTCTGTCTAACTGATTGGGCCAAGACGAAAATGGCAGATGAGGGCTCTAGGGTCGGGTGCCCACGATCCGGAACTAGCAGTGCATGTTCACTGTGTCTAAAGCGCTGCCTTCTATTGAACACAAGTAAATCCTACGTCTCCGCAAGAGGAATTGACATGCTGCAGTCTTGATAGATGAGTCGCATGCGCATGTCAGTGTCCGCGGGTGAATATGGACGCACAGTATGTGCCCACGATCAGGAATTGCTGCGGGTTTGACACTACGTATTTATGCAGTGTCAAACCCGCAGCGACCACATGCGACTGCATAGTGGATGGGATTTCTAGAAATCCCATGTCCACTATGCATGCTTGTGGATCACCCGGAGACTGACATGCGGCGCTTCTATCAAGACTGCAGCATGTCATTTTCTTTTGCGTAGATGCTAGTTTCCACAAAAGAAATTTCACCAATAGAAATGTATCGGACGCGGTAAATCCGCATAGTTCAGTGAACACAGAGGAGTCACCTGCGTTCAATAGACGGCAGCGCTTTGGACACAGCGAACATACGCTATTGTGCAGGATTTATAGACTTTCTATTTCCTATTTAGCCCATGCCCACCATCCCAGTGATCAGTAACATGTAGATGTTATAGTGGGCCAAACCCTTTAAATAGTAATATGGCAGACACACTGCAACATGATCCACATGAATGTTAACAGTAGTAACCAGGCAAGTATAACTGTTATGGGTACCTTCCCTTAACTAAAAATGTTACCAGTTTGCATTTTTCCGGAAGTATCACTGAACAGGTACAATCAGCTTCAGACACAACAACTCTTTGAAGATGAGTCATATGAGGTCATCGATCTACAGATAGAATTGTTATGACATCACCACTCAACAACATTTTTACTCGTACAATATAAAGTAATTCCACAGGTTATTTCATGCTACTTAATAAATAAAGAGAGAACGCTAAAGGCCACCATACACCATAGATGGTCAACCCAACTCTCACCCAGGAGCAGTGTTCTCTATGAGAGAGATGCAGTCAGAATCATCTGGCTGTGGCTTATTGACGTAGGGAAAAAAAAAAAAAAGAGGAATGTCAGTTCGAAATGCAACAGAGCCCCCATACACATTAGATGGATTGCTGAAACTAAGAAAAATCAGTGGGTTTGGACGACTATCTAATGTGGAGGTCTGTAAGCATATTCAGGATTAATCATATGATTTTTTCATTATCAAGTTTTTAGGATTGCTTAAAGCAAGGGTGGACTTCTATGAGGTGCATATACAGCAGTCTCCGCGTCTCCTATGTGGTGCATATACAGCAGTCTACGCGTCTCCTATGTGGCGCATATACAGCAGACTTCACACTACATGAGTTCTATAAATGCTATGTGAGCTGTGATGAATTTCCCACTGTGGGGAGATCTGCAATGTAATATGCATTTGTGTTCAGAACAATTTATTTCTGAAAGTTATTTTCAAAACTTATAACAAAGAGCCACCTAACACGTCTCACCAAAGTAGTGAGTTCCAGCCATCTTCACACCTCTTTTTATATTAAAAGGGGTTCAAGGACTTTAACATTGACCTATCCTAAGGATCGGCCATCAAAGTCTGATCGTGGGGTTCGACACCTGGCACCACACCTATCAGCTATTCCTGGTGGAGGCCAGAACTGCTCAGATAGCTCCGTTGACTGTATATAGTGGCTGCAGCTGGGTACTATCCATCCGCCCCCTACTCAAATCCATAGGGGGCGGTCGCGCAGTACTCGTCCGTGGCCACCATGTCATGGACAAACTTGTATTGTTCAGCTCCATAACTAAGCAATTCCTGCTGCCGCCGACACTGGGGACAGCTGATCGGCTCGTGGTGCCGTGTGTCGCATGTCCACGATCAGATAGTCTAAGGATAGGCCATCAATGTTAAAGTCCCAGATAACCCTTTTATTAGCTCCAGTTTGCATTAAAAATATAAAATATACTGTGCTTCCTTCCAGGCCCAGTGCCATTGCTCCCATGTCCGTGCTGTGCCCCTTGGTGGGACACGTGACGACAGCTGCAAGAATTAGAGACCGGTGATCGGCTGCAGCCTAACTGTTCTGTCAAACTGCAACAGTCACTTGACATTGTAATGTAAATGTAACATGAACACAGAGCAAAGGGCAGAGGAACGACGTCTGTCCAGGGACTATACAGTGTTCTTATTTTACACAGTGGAGCCATTATTAAAGCGTGTAGTAGCGGTCAACCGCTTTAATGTGGAAGAGGGGGTATAAAACAACGACAACAAAAAAACACGTGTAATGTACATCATCTACAATATGAGCAAGTTGAATACACATTTCTGTATCAAAGGTCTATGTTTTACAGTCACCTAACATAGCACCCATAAACGTCTATAACCCCGTAGTATATGCCAGGCTCTACTGATTGCTATTTTGAGGTTGTTTCTAGAGCACAAGTGCCCACGGATCTTCAACACTGATTCAATTAGCCGCCATACAGGGTCCATGCACGCGGCTGTGCCAATGAAGACCAATATCAAAAGGGGTTGTCCTGTCAAAACCAGGAAGTCTGCAGTCAGTGTGACTGCAGACTTATGAATCTCCCCAGGGCACGCACTGTGCGCTGCAGGGATGTGCTGGTTTCAGGCACGGGACTGGAGGGTATGTACGAGATTTATACGTAACCCTGGACAGTGGGCACGGCCTCGTTTCATACACTTGTACTGAGCTGAAACCGTGCCACGTCTAGCGACACGGCCGGCCAGTGGCCGTGCCCACTGGCCAGAGGTTTTCATAACTCACACTTGCCCTCCAGTCCCAGATCTGAAACCAGAGAATCCCTGCAGCGCACAATGTGTGCCCTGAGGGATTCATAAGGGTATGTGCACATGATAAGTAAACACTGCGGGTTGGACGCTGCGTACTTGCACAGCATCCAACCCGCAGCGTCCAGAGGTTACAACATAGTGGATGGGATTTCAAGAAATCCAATGCCCACTGTGCGTGCACCGACGGACATGCAGCGCATCTTTCCAGACCGCAGCATGTCTATTTACCTTGTGGAGACACAAGCCTCCACAAGATAAATTTCACCCGTAAAATGTTTTAGATGCGGTGAATCCGCATGGTCCAGTGATCACATGCGGAATCACCGGTGTTCAGTAGACGGCAGCGCTTTGGACTCAGCAGACATGTGCTGCATCCAAAGAGCTGCCAGTTACTGAACGTGTGCACCTGCAGTCACACAGAGTGACCGCAAGCTTATCAGTTTTGACCGGACAATCCCTTTAAGCTGCAGATTTTAAAAAAGAAAAAAAAAAAAAAAAAAAAAAAAATCAAACAACAAGGTTTTACAGAACCAAAGATAATGATATTTCTGTAATCTTCTGCACACGCTGCTTATCTTTTCCTTGTGGATTTGAACCTTCAAAGTGTTTTTATTTTTTTTTCCAAATCTGTAGCAGGTTAACGGTGTTTTTTACCTATTGAGATAAATGGGAGGAAAAACAAAAAAAAAACAAAACCACATGTAAAGAGATAAACACTTTTTACCTACAGAAAAATCTGCTGCAAATACTCAGTGTGTGCACATACCCTTAGCTAGGTTTCCACCCACTATAGGTTGCTTGCATTTTTTAATTAAAAAAACAAGAAAACAATTAGTTTTTATTGAGAGTGCAGTCTTACGGTCATTGACTTTTTAGGCTGTGTGCACACAGTGCATTTTTGATGCGTTTAGCTGATTTTTTTTACGATCAGAAGTGACCCAAAAACGCTATTGAGTCCTTATACAAGCTAATTCAATGACAATGACGCTGTCATCTGTGTGACAACATGGGAAAACACCAGCGCGGTGGTTCTAGTCGGTGGCAACGCAACCGCCGGTAAGACCGTCAGTCAGAGCGCTGAAGGTCATGCTGTCAGATGTCAGCGTGACCCGTGGTAACACTACCGCCAGTACTGTTGGTCAGAGCATTGCAGGGTCATACTGTCAGATGTCAGCGTGATCCTGCAGCTGTGACTGTGACCCGCGGTAACACTACCACCGGTAAGACCATCGGTCAGAGCGCTGAAGGTCCTGCTGTCAGCGTGACCCGCGGTAACCTACTGTCGGTCAGAGCACTGCAGGGTCATGCTGTCAGATGTCAGCGTGATCTGCAGCTGTGACCCGCGGTAACACTACCACCGGTAAGAATGTCGGTCAGAGTGCTGAAGGTCATGCTGTCAGATGTCAGCGTGACCCGCGGTAACACTACCGAAGGTACTATCAGTCAGAGCACTGCAGGGTCATGCTGTCAGATGTCAGCGTGATCCTGCAGCTGTGACTGTGACCCCCGGTAACACTACAACCGGTAAGACCATCGGTCAGAGCGCTGAAGGTCATGCTGTCAGTGTGACCCGCGGTAACCCTACAGCCGGTAATGTCGGTCAGAGGCACTGCAGGGTCATGCTGTCAAATGTCAGCGTGACCCCGCAGCTGTGACCCGCGGTAAAAAGCTGACCGCAGGTCAGCTGGAGTGGGCTGATGAGACTACTGCTCCCATCGGGCTACGTGTATTGAACCAAGAAATTACATCACAAAACTTTTTTAAAAAATGTCTATTTAGCTAAAAAAAAGCCTTCATTTCTGTACAAAAATGCATGCAAACAACGCATACAAAAAAAACTCGTTTTTGCTGCAGCGTTTTCCTGCCAAGAGATGCAGAAATATCAGCAAGAACATACTTAAAGTTCGCACATAGCCTAACAGGCCTGATGAGATCCATTCTGTGATATTTCTTTCGTTGTCTATTCATTCATACAAACTTTACAGGCGAAACCCAAGAGGCTTTTGTGGGCCTTGATTAGTGGTATTGCAACACGATCCTCCCTCCCCCCCAAAGTGCTGGCTGGCTTTTTAGCTTCCAAACACTGGAATAAATTTTACAATAAGTCAAACAGGACAGCAGGGTGCCCCCTACAAAGACTGGCATTCATCACAATGACGTGACAAGGAACACTTAATAAGGCCACATTCTCCAGTGCTGAGTAGGGTAATGTTCATGAACAGCCCTGCGCTGTATACTGTGGTGTGCAAACTTTTAAAGAGACACTAAACTCAAAAGCTTGCAATCTGAGCGCTCTATTGTACCCAGTTATCAGCCAGTGTCAGGCTACATTGAGGCTGTCTGTAGTGTGGTGTTTTACAGGAAAAATCCCTGCCCCCATTATCACTGCTGTATCTCCCTTATCTTCAGTTCTGGGAACTTCCTGAAAGTAGATGAGTAAAGCTCCATAAATGAGCTGCTTAATCTAGATACATCATGTAGTGTAGTGTAAGGACACTTACCCATATGGCATTCAACCCATAGTCATAAGGTGGCCATAAATGTGCAATTACACTGGGCAAGTAATGAGTCACGACCCATGTATTGCTGAAGGAGACTATACAACCATGTTGTATAATAAATAAAACAATCCAAAATAAATAAAATCTTGTTAAAACAACAAAACAGCTTAAAAAAAATAAAATAATGGAGTCAACAAAGGGCAAACAAGGCTTATCACCAGTAGTGGATGTCTTAGCACAAATATATAAAGTAGTACAAAAACACAATAAATTACCTTGTTCAAACATTTAAGTGCAATGCACAATGGTAAAATTGCACAATAAAAGGCTATTATGCCAAAATAACTAAACAGATCAGAATATCCCAAAGTGCGCTTCACTCTCAGCATCAATAAACCATCGAATGGATAAAAAAACAAACAAACAAAAAAAAACACTTTATAAATGTTTAACACAACACAAACCTTTGCGGTTCTACTGGAGCAAACATCATAGTATTATATGGTGATCCAGGTCGCATCCACTAAAACCGCACAGTGTGTTTAAGGGCTCATTCAGACGTCAGTTTTTCTCATACAACTGCTATCCATTTTTTTCATATGATATTATATGGGGCTGTTACATGTCCGGCTTATCCTCGGACTGAGTGGTCCACGGAAAATATCGAGACAAGTCCTATTTTGATCCGAGTGTTGGATTAAAGTCGGTAATGCAAGTAATAATAATAATACTATTATAAATAATATTATGTCTATGGGCCCGTGAAAAGACGATTGCATTTGGATCCGATCCGAGGGTGGCCCAATGTTCACGAACTGTCCGAATGAAGATGGAGAAACTTTTTTTTTTTTTTCCTTACATGTATGAGAAAAATGGATGACACTCAGACCACACTTTGATCAAAGTCTGATCAGAATAATCGATCCGTTCTTCTCGTACGTGGAAAATATGGACGTCTGAATGAGGCCTTAGACCGTTTTTCATCCAGAAGAAACATGATTTTTGATCCTTTTAAAACATCTAAAACTTAATAGGAAACACCGTTTCCTGTTAATAAATGCAGTTGATCTATATTCCGATTGTTTTTTTAAATGCGCCCATTGACTTTAATACTCAATCAGGATAGTGCCTGCTGTGATCTTATGTACCGCGTATCTGTACGTAAAACATTCATCTGAGTACCCCATTCACTTGCATTGGACTGTTTGCTGTCTACATGGCTTACGGATCAAAAAAACACTTGTATGAACGAGCCCTTTCAGCCATAATGTGGATCCTTTATGTATTGTACACCATCCCACATACATAAGGCAGCAGACCCCCCCCCCTAAAGAATCAGCATCCTGATGATTTAACATAAAGCCTAGCCCCAGGATCGAAAAATCAATCCACATTCTGCCTGGTTATGACACGGACAAGTCGATGCAACAAATTGTTCGCGCTGAATTCTTACAAGTGACTCCTCATCTGGGCAAATCAATATGGCCAACGTATATTAAAATTATGCAGGGTCCATTTGTAGCTCGGTTTACTTAATTCTGGTTCTGCCGCTTCATATGGCAGAACTTTTTAAAAGTTTTAAGAGTTTGATTCTATTTATGTGCCTTTAAGAATAAAAAGGTTTTGTTTTTAAAGAGTTTGAAACTTTGTGATACAATTCTTCAAAAGCCCAGTTTGTAGGCAATAGTAATTGGGCCCCTCTACTACGCGCCCCATGATAGAACGTGGTGTTCTATAGAGGTCTGGGACAATACCTACAAGGAGAGGTGTGAATATTCAATGGTCTGCTGGTCACCTGTGGCCAGGTGTGGGCAGTTTACTGAGAAATCAGCCTTGTACTCACCTCCTTCAGGTCACGTTCACATTATTGCATCATGAGGGGGCCCCAAAACTCAAGACTGATCCAAAACTTTCAAGAATCCCCCAAAAAAGGTCCTGAAAGCAGCTCCTGTGAGTGCAGGATAGACTAGGAAGGTGCAATGAGCTGCACACACCCTCCCACCCCCACTTTCAGGAACTAGGAGGAAGAGAGGCTTCCTAGGTCCTAATGCCCAACCGATTTGCTGTAATTCGGGCCAACCTCAGGGACTCCCTGTTGGGATTTTTGCTTAGCTATCCTGGCTACTCAGGGGTTAACCTAAAACTGACTGTAGCGCCATTCTGAACTTCCTCTATTTAGAGGCATTGAACAATAAAAAGACAATTTTCCAACTGCTGTCATTGAATATCACTAAATTGCTCCTTTAATTAACGTTGATATTGAACTTTGGCCTTCGCTGAAAATACGGCGAGGCTATAAAGTTACAAAACACAACGGGGCACAAGATGTATTTGCATCTTGAAAAGCATTTTTTGTTTCATAAGTTGCACAAAAAATTACGCTCAAGCGGACATATAACTTTTTTTTACGCAATTATGGCACAAATATTGTATACACAGTTGTATCTGTCACAGCGCAAAGGGCCTGCTCCATATAAATAGGTGGCAAGGATCGGTAACGTTTATAATCAGCCATGTTGTCCATAGCAACCAATCAGAGTGCAGCTTTCATTCTTACAGAAGGGTTAAAAAAATGACAGCTGAGCTCTGATTGGTTGCTAAGGACTTTAGCAACTAATTTCTGCTAGGCTGAGCTCGGTGCACAAGGCCCGTATAGTGGCACACAGCGTCCATAGGGCTTTATATAATAACTAGATGGTGGCCCGATTCTAACGCATCGGATATTCTAGAATATGTATGCGTAGTATATTGCACAGTCACGCAGTACATTGCACAGCCCACGCAGTACATTGCGCAGCCACGCAGTACATTGTGCAGCCCACGTAGTACATTGCATGTCCACGTAGTACATTGCCCAGTCACGCAGTATTTTGCCCAGTCACGTAGTATAATGCTTCATGCAGTTATGGCCCCATAGATGCCCCACATAATGCTCCATGCAGTTCTTTATGGCCCCATAGATGCCCCATATAATGCTCCATGTAGTTATAGCCCCATCGATGCTCTATATAATGCTCCATGCAGTTATGGCCCCATAGATGCCCCATATAATGCTCCATGCAGTTATGGCCCCATAGATGGCCCATATAATGCTCCATGCAGTTATGGCCCCATAGATGCCCCATGTAATGCTCCATGCAGTTTTTTATGGCCCCATAGACGCTCCATACAGCATTGTGCCACATGTAATGCTGCTGCTGAGGCAATAAAAACAAAATATCACATACTCACCTCTCGTCGCTGCTCCTCAGCGCCCCGTCTCTCCGCACTGACTGTTCAGGGCAGTGCAGTTATATACTGCGTGGGCTGTGCTATATACTATGTGCCCTGTGTTATATACTGCATGGCCTGTGTTATATACTGCGTGGCTGCTATATACTGCGTGGGCTGCGTTATATAGTAAGTGGGCTGTGTTATATATAGTGCGTGGCCTGTATTAACGCATCTGGTATTCTAGAATATGTATGTATATAGCAGCCACATAGTATATAGCACAGGCCACGTAATATTTGTCTGCTATATACTACATGCCTCCTATATACTAAGTATATAATAGTGCCCATGGCTCCTCAATATGCCTTTGTATGGAGCATGGGGCAATTTTTTTTTCTGTCAGATTGAGAATAATAATAATCTTGTTTTTTATATAGCGCTTAAATATTCCGCAGCGCTTTACAATCCAATAGACAACAATAGACAATTTCTGTATGAAATTAGAGGTATACAGAGGTATCACATAGCCCCATAGACTGCTGTACCGATGCCACGTGTATAAGAAAGCACATCAAATTATATGTAATGGGAGAGATAGAATTATACAATGGGAGGAATTTATCAAAATGATTGTAAAAGTAGACGAGTTGTTCATAGCAACTTATCAGACCGAAATGGTTGCTATGGGTGAATTCTCAATCTACTTATGGTATGTCTAGATAAGGCCACATTCACACATTCAGTATTTGGTCAGTATTTTACCTCAGTATTTATAAGCCAAAACCAGGAGTGGGTGATAAACACAGAAGTGGTGACGTGTTTCTATTATACTTTTCCTCTGATTGTTCCACTCCCTTTTGGCTTATCAATACTGAGGTAAAATACTGATCAAGTACTAAACGTGTGAATGTGGCATATTACTGATATTACTGATTTACCACAGATCTTCAACACAAAAAAAAGTCTTCATCTTCTCCATTCTGTCAGTCCATGGAAATCGGACTGCACTCGGATGTCATCCGAGTGCAGTCCAATGATTTCCACAGACTCATTGACTTGTATGACTGGGTGCAATCCGCATATTAGACCAAACTCGAGTATGCGGCGATTTTTTTCTTCTGACAGACTCTGTCAGATATGTGCACAGCCCCATAGCATGACATTGGTCCAAGTGTGATCTGATGTTTTGTCGGCTCGCACTCAGACTGATAATAACATAGTCTGCACGAGCCCTCATAAGGGTTTGCAAGCCATGTTCTCATAGAAAGAGTTAAATGGAGAATCTGGTCTCCATATGAAAATCCCTTATATACAAGCCAGTGGGTAAACTAATTCATACCAGATGACAGGAATCATCCTGCTCTTTACACAAAATCATCAGTCAACGTAAATCCTTCAGTTACTCCTTAGGAATTTCCAATTCTATTCAACAACGATCTTTTACTTTTGTTCCAACTTCCTTTTACAAATGTGGCAACAGAAAAAGGCGGCCAGTAAGTGTTGTCATACAGATTTCCCAGATTGCTGAATGACACATATGCTTAAGCTCTGTTCACATACATACTTAGAATCTCTAGGGTCACTATAAAGGTTTATTACTTGTCACCCAAATTTTCTCAGAAACAGCTTTAACCATGTATACAGTTAGTGGGGATTATAATACAGGCAAACTGGGCAGCTGCGAGGGGCCCAAGGTTCGTGGGGGTTCATGGCCAGATTGCCACATTATAATTTGAGCGTTGGTGCAGGATGGCGAGGCAGGTAGTCAGCAATAGCTTCACTACCTGCCATATACAATTATTTCTGCACTTTACGTTGCAGAAGGTAGTTATCCCTGGCTCCCTATCTGCCTCCCTCCCTGTGACACAGGTATTGCGCTGACGTAATTGTGCAATCTACATAGCAGCAAAAGCGGCCTATGCAGCTCGTGCAAGCGTCGACACGTGGGATGGTAAGAAGGTGAGTTATTTATTTATTTATGTGTTCTCGGCTGCAAATAATTCAATTCTATATTCTAATCAGATGGGACGTCACTAGTAAGTCACCGGATGAAAATATTTATTCTCTATCTATAATGTATGGCCTGAAGAGAGATGATGGTAGTAGCAGTCTGCTTTACAAACCAACCCCCCCCCCCCCTCTGTAGGTATAGCAACGTTTCTTAATGGGCTACCTTATTATGTTCTGCACCATACATTATTGCATAGTGTCCTCCCTTATTACATATACACTGACAAGCAAAAGGATAACAATGTTTTGAACTTTTGACTTTCAGGCCGTGATGATTGTCTATAAAATGATGGCAGCCTCAAGCTCAAAGCAAAAGTGGATAATGAGATCTGGAGCCTAAAAGTCAAATGTTCAAAACGTTATTACCCTTTTGCTCTTCACTGTATATACATGATGAGCCAAATTGTTGGAAATGGAGGAGGTCTTTAACTGATGTAGAAGAGGGATGAGCGAATAGCTTCGGATAACTCCTTATCCGAATAGCTATAGTGCTTCCCGAATTGCTGCATCGGGAACAGGATACCTGGAGCGCTCCCGATAATCAGGTGTTCCGCTCCGCAGCTGCATGTGTCGTGGCTGTGGGACAGTCACAACACATGAATGGAGAGCCTGCTTGTTATGACAGTCGCAACACATGCAGGGATTGTCTAACAGCCATTGAGACATGCAGACGCGGGGACTAGAACATATTTTTCGAGCACGCCAAAGTCACTCGGCTAGCACCCGATCATGGCGGATAACACCTTATCTAAGCACGTTCGCTCATCACTATTTAGTCCATGCCCCCAACACAAATCATATTCATATACACTGCTCAAAAAAATAAAGGAAACACTCAAATAACATATCCTAGATAACACTGAATTAAGTATTCCAGTTGCAAATCTTTATTCATTCCATAGTGGAATGCGTTGAGAACAATAAAACATAAAAATGATCAATGTAAATCAAAATTAATATCCCATGGAGATCTGGATTTGAAATGATACTCAAAATCAAAGTGGAAAATCAAATTACAGGCTCATCCAACTTCAGTGGAAATGCCTCAAGACAATGGAATGATGCTCAGTAGTGTGTGTGGCCTCCATGTTCCTGCATGACCTCCCTTCAATGCCTGGGCATAGTCCTGATGAGGCGGTGGATGGTCTCCTGACGGATCTCCTTCCAGACCTGGACTAAAGCATCTGCCAACTCCTGGACAGTCTGTGGTGCAACGTGATGTTGGTGAATGGTGCAAGACATGATGTCCCAGATGGCGGGCCAGTCCATAGCTTCAATGCCTTCATCTTGCAGGAACTGCTGACACACTCCAGCCACATGAGGTCTGGCATTGTCCTGCATTAGGAGAAACCCAGGGCCAACCGCACCAGCATATGGTCTCACAAGGGGTCTGAGGATCTCATCTCGGTACCTAATGGCAGTCAGGCTACCTCTGGTGAGCACATGGAGGGCTGTGCGGCCCTCCAAAGAAATGCCACCATACACCATTACTGACCCACTGCCAAACCGGTCATGCTGAAGGATGTTGCAGGCAGCAGATCGCTCTCCACGGCGTCTCCAGACTCTGTCACATGTGCTCAGTGTGAACCTGCTTTCATCTGTGAAGAGCACAGGGCGCCAGTGGTGAATTTGCCAATCGTGGTGTTCTGTGGCAAATGCCAAGCGTCCTGCACAGTGTTGGGATGTGAGCACTCAGACCATTCTCATGGAATCGGTTTTCTCACCGTTTGTGCAGACACATGCACATTTGTGGCCTGCTGGAGGTCATTTTGCAGGGCTCTGGCAGTACTCCTCCCGTTCTTCCTTGCACAAGGCTGAGGTAGCGGTCCTGCTTCTGGGTTGTTGCCCTCCTACGGCTCCCTCCACATCTCCTGGTGTACTGGCCTGTCTCCTGGTAGCGCCTCTGGACACTACGCTGAAAGACACAGCAAACCTTCTTGCCACAGCTCGCATTGAGGTGCCATCCTGGATGAGCTGCACTACCTGAGCCACTTGTGTGAGTTGTAGAGTCCGTCTCATGCTACGAGTGTGAAAGCACAACCAACATTCAAAAGAGACCAAAACATCAGCCAGAAAGCATTGGTACTGAGATGTGTTCTGTGGTCCCCACCTGCTGAACCACTCCTTTATTGAGTGTGTCTTGATAGTTGCCAATAATTTCCATCTGTTTTCTATTCCATTTGTACAACAGCATGTGAAATTGATTGTCAAACAGTGTTGCTTCCTAAGTGGCCAGTTTGATTTCACAGAAGTTTGATATACTTGGAGTTATATTTTGTTGTTTAAGCGTTCCCTTTATTTTTTTGAGCAGTGTATTACATAACATAATTCACCATCTTGTGTAGTGATGCACAGGTCAAATGTAAATAATTTTTCCTTTTGCATTCATTATTAAGCTTTTAAAATACGGTACTTCTATTACTACTGCTAATGATAATTCTAAAAACAATAAAATATTGATAGTACAAATAGTAATAAAATATTTAGATATAAGATGAGTGATTACAATAGTGTTATTTCCCAGATTTCTCTCACTGTTCCACCACCTGTGCTACTGATTATTAAGAAAACTCAACGGACACGTAACTTGTATCTATATATTTTTTTCTCATTATATATCCTGTTGGTATTTAATCTTACATAATTCCGGAAGGAAAATAAATTGGTAATGAGTCAAGATGTCATTACCTGTAACAAGGTGGGACTATTAAAGATTTGTATGGAAATCAAGAAAATGCTCACTTGAATTATTAAAGAAGCTGAAGCTTCGGTTATCATATTGGTATGATCACACAGGTCTGCATGTAGCAGATTTTCCATCTTCATACAGGGCTCCTTTCACGCGTCTGATTTTCTCTCGTATGTGTTTTATTTGTGTTTTCCATGGATAGAAGAAATACCGATAACAGTCTATGACCATGTTCACTTTTTTTGGGGGGGCGGATTGCTTAGAAGCAAAAAAAAACAAAAAAAAAACAGAGGCATGTCCGATTTTGATCAAAAACATGGAGTCAAGTCGTTTGGTCCGTGAAAAGCACTGATAGCATACAGATACAATCCGTGTGTCATGTGAGTGCTGTCTATTTTTTGCATTAATTGGGTAGGAGAAGCTTGGAAATCTTATTTCTTTACTTTTTTGGATGAGAAAAATGGGTACCACACTGATAGTAAAAACTGACTTACAGACAAAAATGGGTGAAAACCAGGTCCAGCATATTGATAAGAAAAATAGACACACAAACTAAAAATTCCAATGAAAAGCACAGATGAAAATCAATCCATTTATCTACCAAGAAAAAAAAAAAATGAATATGTGAAGCCGGCCTAACAGTAGCAGCATTGAGTGTGAGGTTTTAGAAGAGCTGATCCACATACTACAGAGTTAATATGCAGCATAAGGCCGCATTCACATGTCAGTTATTTTCACGTATAAGAAAGTTGGACCGAGTTTCAACAGGATTTTTTTAAAGTTTGGTGTGAGCGCCATCAATTTTTCTCCACCTTCTCCAATCTAAGGGCTCATTCAGACATCCGGGCACAGTCTGGCCAAGGCTCTCCTGACCGCTTCATATATTTCAACGGCACGGTCACGCTCAGATTGGGGAACCTGCGTCCAGTCTGTGCATTGCAGTTCAATCCTAGACCGATTTGCTTGGCCGTCTGAATAAGTATTGAGTCTAGGAAAGTTGGACGGCACTTGGATGTCATAGACTTGCATTGCCGATTTTGATCTCACACTTTGGATAAAAATTGGACATGTCTCCATGATTTTGCATGGACCTGTAGATCTGTGAAAAATTTAGGACATGTGAACTATTATAGTAAAAAAAACAGATGTCTGAACGAGCTCTAAGTTGAGCGTCGCTGTAGCATTCACACAATGTCAATTTATGTTGTGGATATTAACAACACATTAAACTTTTGAAGTGCAGAGAGTGAGATTTGTCAGAATTCCGCACAATTTGGGGTTTATTTTTCTGTTGTTAATTTTTTGTGCTATGAAAATGTCCCATTAGACAAACCCTGTAGAGGCCCCTTGTAATGTCGTTCATCGTTCCTGTAAAGTTTGGTTTTACTTGGTAAACCATAATGGCCACATAGCTTGAATGGTTACTCAATTGCTCATACATCTTATGACAATATATCATAATTTAGGGAGTCGCAAAAGAGGAGTAGTTCATTAAAGCACATGGTGATAGCAGTCGCACCTGGGCCCTCATGTCTACAGGGACCCCCAATAAAACCACATATGAAGATACCACCATTCTTTACTATGGGTATAGTGTTCTAGATTGTGGTTCAAACCCCTAAAATGGGAAATGTTTTCTTGTGTTATGTTGATGTGATATGGCCATATCATCAGTGTGATTAATACAGAATAATTAATAAAAGCAACAACCTGATTTCAGCAGGTAAAAACCTCTGTGTATGTTAATCTAGGTGTGTTGCTTATAGGGAATAGGACAAGCCCAAAATCTCTGGTGTGTACACTGACGTGACTCACACTGACTACAATTGCTTCATGAGAGCAATAAATAGAAATACATCAGCAATCATTAACCATTCGGTCACTCGCATTTCTGTAAAAACCTCATGGTTACCTATGAGTTAATTTTTTATTGTATGAATATATGATAGCCTTGAACATGGCGTTGGGCTTCATTGGCGCCGTATCTAGTGGAGCTCATCATTGCGCCATTGTTCTGACTTTATTAGCACTTGCGAGAGTAGTCCCAGTCTTGCATTTCTTGATCTCATAAACAAGTTATCACATATCGGGGGAACTTTGATCCCTGTTACAAAATTAAGTGGGGCTGCTGGAAATAACCAAGTGCAGTTCGAGCAGGTGCACTGTCGTTCCATTCTAATGGGGATAAAATTGGTAAATTTACCGATCTGTGAGGGTCCCAGAGGTCGGACCACCACAATTAGCAAGTTATCACCTATCCATTGGATAGGAAATAAATTGTTTTTACTGGACAACCCCATTACAGGAATGTGGTGACTCAAACTGTCTTGGTTTATGAGTGAGGAAGTTTCAAGAATTAAACATTATTTTCTCGTCTATACATCCCCGCCGCCTAATTCCATTATTAACCTTGAATCTTAGTATACAGGTCCTTCTCAAAAAATTAGCATATAGTGTTAAATTTCATTATTTACCATAATGTAATGATTACAATTAAACTTTCATATATTATAGATTTTATAGATATTATAGACAACTGAAATTTGTCAGGTCTTTTATTGTTTTAATACTGATGATTTTGGCATACAACTCCTGATAACCCAAAAAACCTGTCTCAATAAATTAGCATATTTCACCCGACCAATCAAATAAAAGTGTTTTTTAATACCAAACAAAAAAACCATCAAATAACAATGTTCAGTTATGCACTCAATACTTGGTCGGGAATCCTTTGGCAGAAATGACTGCTTCAATGCGGCGTGGCATGGAGGCAATCAGCCTGTGACACTGCTGAGATGTTATGGAGGCCCAGGATGCTTCAATAGCGGCCTTAAGCTCATCCAGAGTGTTGGGTCTTGCGTCTCTCAACTTTCTCTTCACAATATCCCACAGATTCTCTATGGGGTTCAGGTCAGGAGAGTTGGCAGGCCAATTGAGCACAGTAATACCATGGTCAGTAAACCATTTACCAGTGGTTTTGGCACTGTGAGCAGGTGCCAGGTCGTGCTGAAAAATGAAATCTTCATCTCCATAAAGCATTTCAGCCGATGGAAGCATGAAGTGCTCCAAAATCTCCTGATAGCTAGCTGCATTGACCCTGCCCTTGATGAAACACAGTGGACCAACACCAGCAGCTGACATGGCACCCCACACCATCACTGACTGTGGGTACTTGACACTGGACTTCAGGCATTTTGGCATTTCCTTCTCCCCAGTCTTCCTCCAGACTCTGGCACCTTGATTTCCGAATGACATGCAAAATTTGCTTTCATCAGAAAAAAGTACTTGGGACCACTTAGCAACAGTCCAGTGCTGCTTCTCTGTAGCCCAGGTCAGGCGCTTCTGCCGCTGTTTATGGTTCAAAAGTGGCTTTACTTGGGGAATGCGGCACCTGTAGCCCATTTCCTGCACACGCCTGTGCACGGTGGCTCTGGATGTTTCCACACCAGACTCAGTCCACTGCTTCCTCAGGTTCCCCAAGGTCTGGAATCGGTCCTTCTCCACAATCTTCCTCAGGGTCCGGTCACCTCTTCTCGTTGTACAGCGTTTTCTGCCACATTGTTTCCTTCCAACAGACTTACCATTGAGGTGCCTTGATACAGCACTCTGGGAACAGCCTATTTGTTGAGAAATTTCTTTCTGGGTCTTACCCTCTTGCTTGAGGGTGTCAATGATGGCCTTCTTGACATCTGTCAGGTCGCTAGTCTTACCCATGATGGGGGTTTTGAGTAATGAACCAGGCAGGGAGTTTTTAAAAGCCTCAGGTATCTTTTGCATGTGTTTAGAGTTAATTAGTTGATTCAGAAGATTAGGGTAATAGGTCATTTAGAGAACCTTTTCTTGATATGCTAATTTATTGAGACAGGTTTTTTGGGTTATCAGGAGTTGTATGCCAAAATCATCAGTATTAAAACAATAAAAGACCTGACAAATTTCAGTTGGTGGATAATGAATCTATAATATATGAAAGTTTAATTGTAATCATTACATTATGGTAAATAATGAAATTTAACACTATATGCTAATTTTTTGAGAAGGACCTGTATTATATTATTTTCTTATAATTTTGGGTTTCAATGTGCCATTGTTAAAATCTCAAGGTCAGTATCTTACGAACTAGTGTTGGTGTGAATCAATTCACAGGACCTGGTCCATTGGATATGTCAGTAATCTATAAGGCCTCCTTCAGACTTCCATCTTGAGACGGGCGTCATGATGCGTCGGCGCGACGCATCGACAGACGTTGGGAAAAGATTGGGAAACGGATGTAACGCATCCAGTAATGTGACAGATGCGTCGACTGTGGTAGGACCTGAAATTTCCCTGACTTGAAAATCCTTCCGGGCATGCTCAGAGTGAAAAAACGGGATACGTCGCTGGATTCCTGTGTTTGACGGTCAGCGACGGATCCTGCGTCCATAGGCTTCCATTATAGCCAACGATGGACAGCGCAGGACCCATCCCTGAGCGATTTTCCGACGTGCGGAAAAACGTTCCTCTGAACGCCCGACGGACCGCTATTTTCCGACAGATCCAGTGCACGACGGATGAAACTGATGACCATCTGTCGCTAATACAAGTCTATGGGAAAAAACAGGATCCTGCAGAAAAATTTGCAGGATCCTGTTTTTTCAAAACTCGACGGATTTCGACGGGAGAGAAAAGACGGAAGTGTGAAAGAGGCCTAACCACTGGAGAGGAACCCTGAGGACTTCCTTCTACCTACCAGCCCATCCTTGGCACTTCTACTGATTAGCCATCCTGATGCGGCATCTAAGTTGCGGCGTGGTACACGTCACTTTGCTCCAGGTTGGCTAATCTAAAGAAGAGCCATGGATGCTGGAAGGTAGGAGGAGGTCTGCAGGGCTCCTGTCCTGTGCTCGCAGATTGCTGACCTAGCAGATAGGCCAAGTCCTGAGAATCGATTTGCACCAACTCGATTACTGACCTTGGTTCCCAATCTGCTGTGAGAAACTTCTACAATTCCTATCCTAAATCCTAAGAATTTAGCTTAGTTTTATGGAAATCTAAGTGAGGTTCCAATTATATTGCAAACCAATTAGCGACATCCATAAGAATATGTTTATATGTAACATATTGGAGGGCAACAAATGAGCACAGTCGAGTGATTGGAACCATGTTAAATTTTCATTGCATTGGGTCTTCCCATTGCTCTCATTAGTCTAAATAATCCAAATTGGAGTGGGTGCCCTCTTAGACTTTAAGCGCCTTGTCTAGCAGCAGCTTACTTCCTTTCCCCATTGAAAACTCTGTGTCTGCGTATGGCCGGGATCACACAGCGATCTGTAGATGGACCGCAATGCCGATGCCCAAACTTACATCTTCTATGTTGGTCTCCTGGCCGGTGACTTCCCGATCCTCGATAATTTCTCTTCTATTAATTACTCTAACGTGTGTTATATTGTCACTCATCCCCATTCATTTCAAAATTGCTGAGATGTAATACCAATCCAACCCATGGACAGATGCTGCAATCCTTTCTTACTCCTGCACACATGGCTGTGGAGTCGGTAAGCCAATGTCACGGGGGGACTAGGTGAGCGAGAGCTAAAAACTCGGGTCCCTGCAGTTTCCCTCAGACTAGGGAAATCCTGACTGACTCTCTACCTGGAGTTTACACTAATGGTGTGCATGTCCAGGCCTCGAACCTCACCCTAAATCCTGTTATAACCCTAGGCTGATACCTCCGCCCTCCACCCAGTGAAGAGGTAATATTCCAATACCCACAGATAGAACAGACAAGGATAAAAGGAAAATATACACCACGCCGCAGTCACTCAGGAATACACTATAAATGTGCAGGGCAAAATAAATTCAAATATAGGAAGGAGTAAATAAGACAGAGGAAAATACACCACCAGCAACGAATCTCCAAACCAGCTCTCCACTCCAGACCGAGATAACAACGCACAAGAGAGAAGCTATAATCGGCGACGCCCAATGAACAGGAGAACTATTTAAAGGCCATGGGAATGGCCCAGCTTCCAATCCGAGGATCAGGTAAATTAACCCCGGAACAGCTAGACAAAATCTAGCAGACGCCAATGAGCAAATAGTGGTCAAAAGCGGAATTACCGCTGTCTGTCGGACGACCTAGTCTGAACAGCGTCCGACATGACAGCCAAACCACCAACTCCAACTCTGACTTTTCAATTTCCCTGACTTCCGATTCTTACTCCAACTCTGACCCTGACTCCACCAAAATGGACACCGGCTCCGACTCTACAGCCCTGCCTCTACATCCCTTTTATATGCCCCATTTTATGAGTATTAATAGTGTATGTAAATTTTGCATTGTGTGGACAACCAAATAGATGCCAGCTAGATTTGCTTAAGGCCTTCTCACAATAACATGAAGAATTCTGTTTTCGAGCTTTCACTAGAACATCAGCAAGGACACGAATGTAGATAATATATCAATTCTGATAACTGCAAAAAAAGGATTGAACGCGGTTTACACTGGAAGTCTTGACTGTTTTCCCTGCATAAAAAAAACAGCGTTTTACAGTTGCAGCAAATTGTATGAGATTATTAACTCTCATTCACCTGCTGCTTATTTTTTCCTTACAGATTTCAGATCTGCAGTTTGTCAATTCTTTTACCTATTTTGCAGCGTTTTTTTTACCCATTCCAATGAATTGGAAAAAACATGCATCAAAACGCATGTATTTTAAGTACACTGTGTTCCAAATTATTATGCACAAAGAGTTTAGGAGTGATAAGGTTAGAATTTTTTTGTTTGTCATTTAAACTCATTGATGGTGATGTGTGTCAGGGCTCTTTATATCACTGAAAGCAATTGCAGATACCTGTGCACATTAGTTTGGCAGGTGTGTCCAAATAAAGGGAAGACTCCTTAAGAAGGCTGTTCCACATTATTAAGCAGCCTACATTTTTGGCCAAAATGGGAAAGAAAAAGGATGTGTCGGCTGCTGAGAAGCAACAAATTGAGGAGTATTTAGGTCAAGACATGACTACAATCAACATTGCCAAGACACTTCATCGTTATCATCGCACAATCAAGAGGTATGTAGCTGATTCCCAGCACACACGTGTGCGTGCTGATAAGGAAAAATTGAAGACTCTTTCCAACATGCAATTGCATAAGGATAAAGAGCAGCTGCAAAAATGCCTTGTCATAGCAGCAGACAAGTTTTTGAAGCTGCTGGTGCCTCCAACGTCCCCAGAACAACAAGATGCAGGGTCCTTCAGAGGTTTGCAGCTGTGCGTAAGCCATCCTGTCGACCACCTCTATCCACTGCACACAAGCAGAAACGGCTCCAGTGGGCCAAACGATACATGAAGACTGACTTCCAAACTGTTTTGTTCACCGATGAGTGCCGTGCAACGCTCGATGGTCCAGATGGATGGAGTGGAGGATGGCTGGTTGATGGACACCCCATGAAAACACGGCTAAGGCGCCAACAAGGAGGAGGCGGAGTATTGTTTGGGGCTGGAATCATGGGGAGAGAGACTGTCGGCCCCTTTATGATCCCTGAAGGGGTAAAGATGAACTCCATAATCTATGTGGAGTTTCTAAAACAACACTTCCTGCCATGGTTCAAGAGGAAGAACCGTGCTTTCCGCAGCAACATCATTTTCATGCATGATAATGCACCGTCTCATGCTGCAAAAAACACATCTGCATCTCTGGCTGCTATGGGCATAAAAGAGGACAAACTTATGGTGTGGCCACCATCTTCCCCTGACCTCAACCCCATTGAGAACCTCTGGAGCATCATCAAAAGGAGTGTCTATGATGGCGGGAGGCAGTTCACATCTAAGCAACAGCTCTGGGAGGGGATTCTGTCCACATGCAAAACAAGTGAAGCAGAAATCATCCAAAAACTGACAAATTCAATGGACGAGAGAGTTCAGAAGCTTCTTTCCTACAAGGGGTCCTATGTGCAAATGTAACATCACCTAGAATAAAGTTTTCACTTGAAAACTGTTTGATTTCATTTTGTAATAAGCTGATAATGCTTATAACTTCACAATTGACCATTTTTTTGTTCAAAATAAAATAAAAAAGGTTGAAAACTCTGCTGTGCATAATAATTTGGAACATGCATTTTGAGTGTTTATTTTTTTTTAAAGATACTGTTTTCATAGGCAGTTTGTTCCAAAACATTGCAATTATACTAGAATAGTAGATGACTGGAAAATAACAATGACTGCATTCAGATAGGTAATTTAGAGAAAATAGGAGGAAATATTATTTGCATAATAATTTGGAACACAGTGTAGTGTTTTTTTTCCTACCAATAGTAGAGTATTTGCTGTAGGTTTTTCTATTACTCTCTTTATAATCTAATATTTAAGGGGGTCTCCAATTCTTCTCCGATAGGTGATGTCAGAGGAGGAAAGGATTGGGCGACCAAAGTTGTCTGGCAGCGGCTTACTCCCCTTTCCCCATTGAAAGCGCATGAGTTGGGATGGATAGGTGTCGGACAAATGAGTGTTCTGCTATCTAATGTGTATGGGCGCCTACTGCAAACCATTTACCCTTCATACTATAGCTATGGTACGGTATTGATCTCCGTATGTGTGACACAGGAACCAATGAGGCCACCTTTAGGCTCCAGTGTCCATGTGTAACCACAACCTCTCCACCTCCTAGAGTTACGCCCTTCCTCTGCTGCCTATACTCACTGGTCTCCATTGTTTTTCAGTAAATCCCAGTCACCAACCAGGCGTGTCACCATCTTATATTACATGACACTTACACATTACAATGCCGATAGATCTCGCACAAGTAGGTGGACCCCAAAGCTGCGTCAGCTACCAAACAGTTGTCTACTCAGCAGCTCAATCCGTGCGGCATTATTTATGGATCCAGTTATGTAACCGGCAGCTCTGATTCATGATGAAATATACTGCTCTACACCACTTTATGGGGTATTACACATTTAAAGAGACCGTATCGTCAGTCCATGTTCCTTATTGTGATCTGTAAACTTCTTGAAATTAAGCCCTTTAAATTCTTACATATTATAACAGTGTAGTAAATTAAAGGGGTTGTCAACTAATCTTAAATAGTGTAAATTAATAACAGAAGCTCACCGTCTGCACGGGTGACGTTCCCACAATATTGATGCAGGGCACTTGCGTGACATTGTTGTGCCATTTGAGCCCTGCAGCCAATCAAGCAGATCAAAGATAATTTTCAACATGACAGGTGCCCTTTAAGAAGCGGTTATCAGAGTAATGGACCACACTTTTAATAATGTGAGTTAACACCTGGTTATGCAAATTTTCAGAGGTAGAAAGTTTTTTTGTTTTTTTTGCAGAGCTAAAAACATATCTTTTTGTGGCAAGAACATGGATTTCTGCAAGTCCCATTCAGCAAAATAGGGCAGTGGTCAAAAATCTGCCTTGTGTGAATATAAACTAAGGTGATCACTGACATGTCCTGAGCCGAGAGCTAGATAAATCAATTGCATTGGGAGTAGGACCCACGTACACACTCAAAATACAAGTACAGAGATTTGGGATGCATCCGCCACAGTGACATATCCCTTTAATATTTTATGTCTGTGTAAAAATAAATGACGTAATTTTACTTTTCATCGCATTTGCTGACATCTAGTGGCCACAAAGGCTAAAGCTACAATCGTGTCCAAAAGAATCCATTTTTTTTTTACTCTACATGGTTAAACTGAAATATAGCACTATATAATTACGAGTGGGTAGATGATTAATGACGAGACTCCAGGTCTATTGTACGACCTCAGATATGGCCCAGAGCAGTGCCTGAGTGGGGTACAGGGGTCCACCAGGGAATTTATTCATGTGCCCATCCCTTCATCTAGCAATCACTTTAAAGATACATTTACACATAGCAGATTTGTTGCAAGGCCATCACAATCGCAGTGCAGGGGGTGCAATGACATCTCCTCGGCGCTCCTCCTGCATCAGTATGCCAAATGGGCTGGTGGACTTGTCAGGATCTCGGGTTAGGGGAGTATACATGTGTGTATAATATTTTATAAGGGGGGTGGAGACAGCACTATTATATTCATTAATATTTTCTGGGTTTGAATTGAACTATCCAGAGAGTGCTAAAAGGAGGTTTATAACGATCGAATCCTAGAATGTTAGAGTTGGAAGGGACCTCCAGGGTCATCGTGTCCAACCCCCTGGTCAATGTTGGATTCACTAAACCATCTCAGCAGATGTCTGTCCGGCCTCTGTGTGAAGACTTCCATTGAAGGAGAACTCACCACCTCTTGTGGCCGCCTGTTCCACTCATTGATCACCCTGTCAAAAAGTTTTTTCTAATATGTATGTATCTTCTCCCTTTCTTTTTCATTCCATGTGCAAGTGAGAATAAGGTTGATTCCTCTACACTGTGACAGCCCTTCAGATATTTGTAGACAGATATTAAGTCTCCTCTTAGCCTTCTTTTTTGTAAGCTAAAAAAGCTAAACATTCCCAAATCCTCTAACCGTTCCTCATAGGACATACTTAGCAGTCCCCTTATCATCCTGGTAGCTCTTCTCTGAATTTGCTCCAGTTTTTCAATGTCTTTTTTAAAATGTGGTGCCCAGAACTGGACACAGTATTCCAGATGAGGCCTGACCAGGAGCAGAGGGGGATAATTACTTCACGTGATCTAGACTCTATGCTTCTGTTAATACATCCTAGAACTGTGTTTGCCTTTTTTGCTGCTGCATCACACGATTGACTTATGTGCAGACTGTGATCTATTAGTATATCCAAGTATTTTTTACACGTGCTGTTGCTTAGTTCTATTCCTCCCATTCTATAGATGTAATTTTCGCTTTTCTTGCCCATATGTAGAATCTTGCATTTCTCTGTTAAATACCATTCTATTAGTTGCTGCCCATTGTTCAAGCTTATCTAGCTTCTTCTGAATCTTTTGTCTTCTCTAATGTTAGCTATCTGTACTAGCCTTAAGGTACCGTCACACATTGAAATTTTCATCGCTGCGACGGCACGATCCGTGACGTCGCAGCGATCGTATGAATATCGCTCCAGCGTCGTAGACTGCGGTCACACGTTGCAATCACGGCGCTGGAGCGATGCCGAAGTCCCCGGGTAACCAGGGTAAACATCGGGTAACTAAGCGCAGGGCCGCGCTTAGTAACCCGATGTTTACCCTGGTTACAAGCGTAAACGTAAAAAAACAAACAGTACATACTCACCCGTCGGTGTCCTTCAGGTCCCTTGCCGTCTGCTTCCTGCTCTGAGTGCAGCCGTACAGTGAGAGCAGATCGCAGCACCGCTGTGATCTGCTCTCACTTTCCGGCCGGCACTCAGAGCAGGAAGCAGACGGCAAGGGACCTGAAGGACACTGACGGGTGAGCATGTACGGTTTGTTTTTTTACGTTTACGCTTGTAACCAGGGTAAACATCGGGTTACTAAGCGCGGCCCTGCGCTTAGTTACCCGATGTTTACCCTGGTTACAAGCGAAGACATCGCTGGATCGCTGTCACACACAACGATCCAGCGATGTCAGCGGGTGATCAAGCGACGAAAGAAAGTTCCATACGATCTGCTACGACGTACGATTCTCAGCAGGATCCCTGATCGCTGCTGCGTGTCAGACACTGCGATATCGTAACGATATCGCTAGAACGTCACGAATCGTAACGTCGTAGCGATGGAAATTTCAATGTGTGACGGTACCCTTACATTGTCTGCGAATTTGATTAGTTTACCTTCAGTTCCCTTATCTAGATCATTTATAAGGGTATGTGCACTTGTCCGGATTTCTTGCAGAAATTTCCTGAAGAAAACCGGAAATTTTCTGCAAGAAATCCGCATTTTTTTTTTTTGCGTTTTTTTAGCATTCTGCAAGCGTAATTAGCTTGCAGAATGCTAAAGTTTTCCAAGCGATCTGTAGCATCGCTTGGAAAACTGACTGACAGGTTGGTCACACTTGTCAAACATAGCGTTTGACAAGTGTGACCATCTTTTTACTATAGATGCAGCCTATGCAGCATCTATAGTAAAAGATAGAATGTTTAAAAATAATAAAAAAAATTAAAAAAATGGTTATACTCACCTGCAGGCGTCCGTTCCTATAGATGCCGGTGTGGTTCAGGACCTTCCATGACGTCGCGGTCACATGACCGGTCTCGACCAATCACAAGACCGTGACGTCATCGCAGGTCCTTCACCGCACACCAGCTATAGAAACCGAAGCGGCAGCATGCAGCGGAGAGGCGGGAAGACATCGAAGGTGAGTATAGGACTATTTTTTATTTTAATTCTTATTTTTGGACCAATTATATGGTGCCCAGTCCGTGGAGGAGGGTCTCCTCTCCTCCACCCTGTGTACCAACCGCACATAATCTGCTTACTTCCCGCATGGTGTGCACAGCCCCATGCGGGAAGTAAGCAGATCAATGCATTCCTAGGTGTGCGGAATCCCCTGCAATTCCGCATTTTAATGAACATGTTGCTTTTTTTTCCGCGATGCGATTTTTTTCACGGAAAAAAAGGCTACATTTGCACAAAAAATGCAGAATACACTGAAAATAATGGGAGGCATATGTAAGCGTTTTTTTCGCGTTATCACGTTTTTATAGCGAAAAACCGCGAAAAAACCGCGAACAATACTGAACGTGTGCACATGGCCTAAAAATGCTGAACAACACTGGGGCCAGGACAGAGCTTTGTGGTACTCTTTTTCCAATTGAATGTGCAACCATTTATTACCACGCTTTGAGTACAATCACTGAGCCAGTTATGAATCCATCTAACCGTAGCCGTATCAATTCCATACTTAGTAATTTTTTCAATAAGGATAGTATGAGATACTTTATCAAATGCTTAGCCGATGTCGAGAAATACTATATCTACTGCATTTCCCTGATTCACCCAGTCAGTGATTCCATCGTAAAAGGAAATTTAGATTAGTCTGGTATAACTTGTTTGCTACAAAACCCTGCTGCCTCAGGTTAATTACTGTATTATTATCTAAGTACTTACATACATGCTGTTTAATAATTTGTTCAAATATATTTCCTAGTATAGAAGTAAGGCGCACTGGCCTGTAATTTTCTGGCTTCGTCTTACTTCCTTTGTTGAAGAGATAGGTTTGCCATCACGTAACACATCAGATGCAGTAAAAGGGGAAATATGGCAGTAATACGCGTAGCTTTGTGGTATCAGCAGGCTGGGGAGGTTGTGAATAGATAGTGGTACTTCTGTATTTCATGTATACTCTGCAGATAAGTTGTAACTGGGAGAAATCATTATGACAGTTTGGGCCAGACTATAACAGCTGGAAAAGTGACCGACCCCATCAGAAGTGGTCACCTGTATGTCACTATATATAACTGTCCTATAATCCCCTGTACAGTCTGCTGAGCAGGCATCTAACCTATACGGCCACTTGTATGGCAGTAATGTTGGTCTTTGTATAGTGATTTATATTCAGTAACAGCGCTGTCATCTCCTGAGAGGTTTACAATAATTGGGGGGTCTTAGTTGTAATAATGGGTACCTAACTTAAGAGCCCACTCTGATGTTTTTGTTTTTTTTCCCTCTGTGCAAAAGTCCTAGCCTCTCCCCTGGTTTCATTAATCATTAAAGGTTTATACAGTACCATTACAATTTTTTTTTTTATGGGACTAAAAACTTACAGGGTGGTAGTTTCTACCCAGCACCCAGAAATTCAGCTGCTCCATGTTAATAGAGCAGATCATCTTCTTCCGCTCTGCTCTGTTGATGGGGCATGACTGCCAAAGTCACGTTGATTGAAAGCCGGCTCCCCGCACTTAGAAAGCAGGGAGCAAACTGTCAATCAGGATTAGGTCGGAAATAACACCCTATCAAAATAGCAGAAAAGACGACAAGCTGCTGCTCTGTCGACATGACGTCAAGAAAAGCCACTGGATCTCTGGCAGAGGTTGGCGCCGGGCATAACAGTCAGATAGTTAGAGAGTACCTGCCCGTTAGTTCTTCTTAAGTCTGTAGTAAAAAAAATTTATAAACTCCTGGATAACTCCTTTAAAATAAGGAATTCAGCTAACTCATTCTACATCACCTGTCTCAAAGGATATGTGCACACGTTGCGGATTGGTGTGCGGATTACACGCGGATTTACCGTGATTTTTGTGCGGATTCCACCTGCAGTTTTAGACCTGCGGATTCCTATTGAGGAACAGGTGTAAACCGCTGTGGAATCCATACAAAGATTTGACATGCTGCGGGAAAAAACACCGCTGCGTTTCCATGCGTTTTCTTCTGCACCATGTGCACTGCGGATTTTGTTTTCCATAGGTTTACATGGTACTGTACAATGCATGGAAAACTGCTGCAGATCCACAGCGTCAAATCCGCAACGTGTGCACGTAGCCCAAAGGCTCCAACATCTACTTTATGGAATCGAATACAATATCCTAATTACACTACTGTCACCCTCCAGCTCTCCACACCCTGTAAAGATAATGGAGCTTTTAACAGTAGTGATCAGTCGAGAAACATCTCTATCTTTAGAGATTCGTTCATAACCTGCGTTTATCCAAGTAGGTATGTGTATATTAAAATCCAGTGATCCCCGACTCCATCCTGATGATTGCACAGCCGTGATCTTAATTAGGACCTTCTTTTATATTACAGAGCAGGGCTGGTGTAATGTGGCCACTGGGTGAGATTAGCTGGTGGCAGGTTAATTACAGGCTGGACTGATCTGAAATAAATAATTGAAGGTAGGTGACTAGTGATGAGCGAGCTTGCTCGAGTGCTAACAGTGACTTCGGCGTCATCGAATACCATGTTCGAGTCCCTGCGTCTACATTTCTCTCGGCTGTCCGACAGCCATGACACAAGCATGGACTGCCTGTTTGTTAGCCAATCCAGGCATGTGTTGTGGCCATGGAACAGCCTCGGTGACTCGAACATAGTATTCGAGCACGCCGAAGATACTGCTAGCGCACGGGCATGCTCGGATAACACCTTATCCCAGCACATTCGCTCATCATTATAAAGTGACACATACTTACAATTATTATGCTAATAAAGCGCAATCATCCCCATTGGGGCTCAGCATCTACATTCCCTATCAGTATGTCTTTGGAGTGCGAGAGGAAACCGGAGAACCCGGCGGAAACCCACACCAACATGGGGAGAACATACAAACTCCTTGCAGATGTTGTCTTTGGTGGGATTTGAACCCGGGACCCCACCACTAGGCTAACTACTCAGCCACCATGCTGCCCATTAGTTTATGGGGCTGTTCAGATGTCTGTTTTTTTTTTTTGGGGGGGGGTTTTAAGACAATGTGCGTGAGCATGTAAAAAAATCATGTAGACATGTCCGTTTATTTTTTATACCGGCATCATGGATGAAAAGTATCCTGAAAATGACAGCCAGCACATAGATGGCATAAGTGTACCATCCATGTGCTGCCCATGTTTGACAATGAAAAAGATAGTAGACATGTTATAATTTATTTATCCATACCTGAAACCCACTGAGGTCTGAATGGGGTCTTGTACAGTATATCGCTATTAATTCCACAGTGCTGTACAGACATCACTATCACTGTCCCCATCGGGGCTCACAATCTAAATTCCCTATCAGTATGTTTGGAGTGTGGGAGGAAACCAGAGAACCAGGAGGAAACCCACACAAACACGGGGAGAACATACCAACTCCTTGCATATGTTGTCCTTGATGGGATTTGAACCCAGGACCCCAGCGCTGCAATGGAGTGCCCACCATACATATATCTGCTGTTCTGGGAAGTCTACACATCCCCCCCATACATTAAACAATTGTCTATATATTTGGTGGGTCCTGATGACCTCTATCCATAGTATAAGTAACAGCCTGGCCTTTAAAAGGCTATTTGCTATTCATATGATGTTGGATAACTTGTAATCTGTGTGTAAGCCCAGCTTTAGGCTGCCGTCACACTAGCAGTATTTGGTCAGTATTTGCATCAGTATTTGTAAGCCAAAACCAGGAGTGGGTGATAAATACAGAAGTGGTGTACAGTATATGTTTCTATTATACTTTTCCTCTATTTGTTCCACTCCTGGTTTTGGCTTACAAATACTGATGTAAAATACTGACCAAATACTGCTAGTGTGACGGCAGCCTTATATAGAGAATTACATTACTTAGTGTGAATGTGTAGAATATTTTCCCTTCATACATCGGTGTAATTCCTTGAGATGGATAGTCCAGTTGAACCTTACCAGTGCACACCCCACACACCCATATTACAATTTACATTCCCATCGTGTCCTCATATACCGGTGTCGGTTTCTGGAAATTCTAGTTGACCGAGTTTCACGTGGCGATGGATACTAAATATAATACTGCTCAGAATAATAGGGGGCACACCTTTCCCTGCACACATGGGATGTCACAAACACAATGAAACAGTTCAGTCCTGTGCGACATTTATACAGGGCAAACGGGAGAAAAGTTGACAAAACTCAGATATGTTGGGGCTGGCCGACCATCTGATGAACCTCTTGACTCTCCTCCCAAGAAATAAGGAACAGGCAACACTGAATATTCAGTGCATGATAAAGGTCTTCTTCGAGAAAGAAACGTCTAAGATGCAACATTGAGTAGAAATCCTGTTGCTTTCAAAAAATTTAAAAATAAAGAAAATCTAGGTGCAATCACTTTAAGGACAGAGATGTCTAATATTCAAGTGTTAGAAGCTTAAATGAATTATAGGGATGGGGGTGTCCCCGCTTTGCTCAGAAACCCCTCGCCGGTACATAGTCCGTCTAGTATTGCCACTCCGATCCCTGACCTGCAATACCAAACACAACCCATGGACAGTAGAGGCGCTGTTCCTGGGGAAAGAAAACTCCAACTTGTAATGCTGGATTCACACAACTGTTTTTTCCATTGTTTTTTTCTTCCACATCAGTTGTAGAAATACTGATTGGTAACTAATCTGTTCAACAACTCATTGAATTAATTGGCCAGTAAAAATAATGTGTGTCAATTTTTGTTCCATTTAGTTTCTATTTATTGTCTAACAAAAGGTAACGTGGAGGTTTTTAACAAAATTGTTTTACAAACAGAAAAAAAATAATTCTCATAAATCCCAATTTATTAATAAACTCCATGGTTTTTAATTGGTAAAAAAAATGCTACTTGTAAGGAGAAAAAATAAAGCAGAAGTGACCAAAAGGAGCAGATTAGTTCTTTTTTAAACATTGAAGTCTATGACAAACAAATGTGCACAATCTTGTTAAACCAGTTTGCATCAGATTTTGCTCGTTGTTTGTAAGCAAAAACAAACTGAATAATTGCTACTGTGATCCTTTAAGCAAAAAGAAATGAACAACAACTGTTGCACAAATATGAATCCCACAAATTAAATCCAAAATTAGCAAATTAGGGACTCCTACACATTACCAGACATGGTGGAGATCTCCTGATGAGTCCTGGTGGAATGAAACGCGTTGGAGGCGGTCCCCGGCTGGAATGGCATTTTTTTTCTCCAGATTTGGATGGGAGGTGGTCCTTGGCGAGAATGGCATTTTTTCTCCCGACTTGGATGGGAGGTGGTCCCCGGCTGGAATGGCTTTTTTTCTCCCGATTTGGATGGGAGGTAGTCCCCGGCTGGAATGGCATTTTTTCTCCTGATTTGGATGGGAGGCGGTCCCCGGCTGGAATGGCTTTTTTTCTCCCGATTTGGATGGGAGGTGGTCCTTGGCGAGAATGGCATTTTTTCTCCTGATTTGGATGGGAGGCGGTCCCCGGCTGGAATGGCATTTTTTTTCTCCAGATTTGGATGGGAGGTGGTCCTTGGCGAGAATGGCATTTTTTCTCCCGACTTGGATGGGAGGCGGTCCCCGGCTGGAATGGCTTTTTTTCTCCTGATTTGGATGGGAGGCGGTCCCCGGCTGGAATGGCTTTTTTTCTCCCGATTTGGATGGGAGGCAGTCCCCGGCTGGAATGGCTTTTTTTCTCCCGATTTGGATGGGAGGCAGTCCCCGGCTGGAATGGCATTTTTTCTCCCGATTTGGATGGGAGGCAGTCCCCGGCTGGAATGGCATTTTTTCTCCCGATTTGGATGGGAGGCGGTCCCCGGCTGGAATGGCATTTTTTCTCCCAATTTGGATGGGAGGTAGACCCTGGCTGGAATGGCTTTTTTTCTCCCGATTTGGATGGGAGGCGGTCCCCGGCTGGAATGGCATTTTTTCTCCTGATTTGGATGGGAGGCGGTCCCCGGCTGGAATGGCATTTTTTCTCCCGATTTGGATGGGAGGCAGTCCCCGGCTGGAATGGCTTTTTTTCTCCCGATTTGGATGGGAGGTAGTCCCCGGCTGGAATGGCTTTTTTTCTCCCGATTTGGATGGGAGGTAGTCCCCGGCTGGAATGGCTTTTTTTCTCCCGATTTGGATGGGAGGCAGTCCCCGGCTGGAATGGCATTTTTTCTCCCAATTTGGATGGGAGGTAGTCCCCGGCTGGAATGGCATTTTTTCTCCCGATTTGGATGGGAGGCAGTCCCCGGCTGGAATGGCATTTTTTCTCCCGATTTGGATGGGAGGTAGACCCTGGCTGGAATGGCTTTTTTTCTCCCGATTTGGATGGGAGGCAGTCCCCGGCTGGAATGGCTTTTTTTCTCCCGATTTGGATGGGAGGCGGTTCTTGGCTGGAAATGGCATTTTTTCCTTCTGAACTAGATCATGGTGTAATGCCTTCAGCTCAACGGGGGAATTTGTGAATATTTTGGAGATCTTCTTTCTGACGGGATGGGTGAGATTGTGCCTATTCCCTATTATTGATCTTCATTGTATATATGGGGGCAATGCGAGTTAGTTGTTTTTTTCTATACACAACTCTGACCCTAATGGTTCGTTTTGTCCATTTTTTGCTACATTGCCACAGTATTACTGGTGTTGGTGGTTCTATTAGACAGTCTGTCCTTTGACTCGACAATTTTGGTCTATGTTTGGGTATCTTGTTGAGGGACATTGACTTTCATGGTTGTTGTGTCCGTATATTTTAATTCACTAATAAATGTTAAGTTTTAAAGGTCCCTAATTTGCTAGTGTGACCCTTGCCTAAGAATGCTACTTTAACAACTCATTAGCACATATTGTATATTCACATGGTCTTTGCTGGAATTAATATCGCAAAGCATTCATTTAGAAATATCCATTATTTTCTATAGGTGTGGGTATAATGCTCTTATTGTATCTACTCAAGCAAACAACATCACTGTACATGGCAGCCAAACGTCATTAATAAGAAATAGAGTTAGAATATTTTGATACATGTGGGTCAGTTGTATCATCTATGATAACAAGTCTTTTCTTCTGCAAGGTTTTTATGACTGGATAGAACTTGGCATCGTACTGTAATCTTACATGTAAATATAATGGAGACCACAAGGGGGAACTCTTGAGCAACAAACTTTAAGCTATTGCTCATTGTAGCTCAGTGCCCTGAACCTGCAGCATCAGAATAATGACTCTGGATGGGTCTTCACCAACATATAGTGCAAAATATTAATGCACAGTTTAATTACAATTGTGGCTACTTTGTGCTTACTGTAAATCACATGGTAGGTAGGAGACCCTGTTATAGAGTTTATTCATCCAAGTGCTATTCTCCATCATGTTTGAGCAGTGGTGGGAAATTAATTTTTCGGAGTGGACACATGAGAGACTGACTGATGTGGAGGGCCGAACCAATAGGCTGAAACTAATTTAGCACAATATAAGACCCCCCACAGTCCCCCTACATACCGTACAAGACCTCCCACAAAGCCTCCCCCACAGATATCCCCCTATATACAATATGATCCTTCACATATACTGAATATAGGAGGCTATGTGGGTGCTCATATTTTATATAGGGGGATACGTGAGGGCTCATATTGTATATAGGGGATATGTGAGGGCTCATTGTATAGTGAGGGCTATGTGGGGGCTAATATTGTATATCGGGCTATGTAGGGATTCATGTTAGATATAGGGGGCTATGTGGGGCTTGTACTGTATATAGGGGCTATGTAGGGGCTCAAGTTGCACAGTGGGTGCTATGTACGGCTCATGTTGTATAGTGGGGGCTCACTGAATATAGGGGCTGAGCCCCCACATAGCCTCCTATATACATGCAAACATCCTATATACTTAAAAAAAACACCACATACTCACTTCACTCCCGTTCAGATGTGACGTAATCATGTCAGTGTCTGCTGTCGCACAAGCGGATTGGAGGAAGAAGGAACCGGTGGCTCTGTCCTTCACCAATGTATTCACCTGTCTGCATCCTGAGAACCCCATTAACATGATGTGAACATAGCGTAACATGTGTAAGACGCATCCCTTTCCCACCTTGAAGATTGGCATGAGTATGTAAAATGATCAATAGCCGGACATAACTATTTACGAGGCGCTGCAGGGCGAGAGATGAGTTTGGACATGAGATGCTGCCTTTACGCTGAACTGGATTTCGAGAGATAATAGATTTCCAGATAAAACAGCATTGTTACTTTCTTTGAGATAATGTGTCTGTAAGGAATCAACTCTGAGCCAAACCACAGGAAAGACGGGTCATGAAAGGTTGATGGGAAAACATTTTAGAAATGTTCTGTGGAGAAAACAAAAAGCCAAAAAAAAAAAAAAAAACAGGACAGAGAAGACTGCCTTTATTTAAAGGGACTCCGACATATGATGTGCTACATAGAGTAACATTACCTGGGAATACCTACCTTCTCTACTGGGTACCATCCCAAACTTGGTCTGAAACCATTAATGGACCATAAAAATAAAGTTCATTCAAAATGCCATAAAATAAAACAATGAACAAGAAATAGTTTAAAATAAGCTTTATTTGTTTCTTTTTGCCTTCATGCCTTTAGAATTCCCTCCCGCTCAGTTCGGAAAGGGGGAGGTTTATATAACTAATGAAACCAATCTTTAAACTATGTATTCTCGTTCTCTTAAATAGATCATTTTCTTAGTAACATTTTTTTTTAGAATTATTTCCTAAGCATGTAATGAAAAATACTAAACCATGAGCTTTTTTTTTTTTAAAAAAAAAAAAGAAATAAAACACAAGGAAAAAAAAAAAAAAGAAAACTTTATAAAACATTTTCGTCTGAACACAGAAATTGAAGAGCGGCCACTTTTTTTTTTTCCGTATAGCTCAGACGAATCCCTTTAAAAAGCTGTAACGTCTTCAAGCCACTGATTACCAGTGATCACACATACATCATAGGAACAAGAAAACAGATTCAGAGTTTGGTTTTTTTTTTTAAAGACTAAATATCCCTTTTAAATAGGGTGCACTAAATTCAAAAATACCATCTAACATTATCAAATGTTTCATGTTACAGTTTTCAAAGGTTGACATTCATTTTTCTGGTCGAAAAAAAAAAAAATTACAATAAAATTGGCAGCATTATATACTCCACTCATCTAGACATTCGTAAAAAAAAAAAAAAAAAGCACTGAGCCGGTCACAGGCAACTCAGCCAGTCTGAAAATGAATATGTACTAAGTTACTTGCGCAGAATCCATTTGGATTTGTAAAAAAAAAAAAAAAATTCTGCTGCTGCCGGTCATTTGCTGCCTGGCCCAATATTTCTGTATTTTACTGAAAACCAAAAACATCAATAAACCGGTTGTAAGTGGGGGGTTTTTTTTCGCACCAAAGGATGTATACTAGTGATGAGCGAATATACACGTTATTTCCAGAGCATGCTCGGGGGTCCTCCGAGTATTTTTTAGTGCTCGGAGATTTAGTTTTCATTGCCTCAACTGAATGATTTACAGCTATTAGCCAGGCTGCGTACATGTGGGGGTTGCCTGGTTGCTAGGGAATCCCCACATGTAATCAAGCAAGGAAGCTGTAAATCATCCAGCTGCGGCAAAGAAAACTAAATCTCCGAGCACTAAAAAATACTCAGAGGACACCCGAGCGTGCTCGGGAAATCTCGAGTAACGAATATATTCGCTCATCACTATTGTATACACAATGTTCAAGAAACATACAACGCTATGAGAAGTGGACTTTACCATCCAAGGCTGTACCGGTTTAAATGGCTCTTTAGATAATATATATGTATATTTTTTGTCTACTGGTTTAGGTCAGGATTACTGTATATATTATGTCAGAAATGCATATCACACAAAAAGAGAAGGATTAAAAATTTCCCAGAGAGATTAATAGGTGTCCATACACACCCTAGAAGACAGTTGGCCAAACGTTCCACGAATCCCCCATACACAAAAGCTTGGCTGAGCATTCATGTATTCTTTACGTAAGAGTGGAGTAAGTCGCTGCCAGACTTCTCTGGCATGGACCCATCTACCCTGAAAACAAAAGGATCGGTCAATGATATTCCAACTGCCCGAACCTTCTCTCTCCCCCCCAATATCATCTTTTTGGGGGGCTGGGGATGGCCCATATACACTTGATGGCCTTGATGCTGAAATAGACCAACTTGCATCTAATGTGTATGAAGGCTAGAAAGCCTTTTATATAGGGAGAGGAACCCCCAAATAATAATTTTCCCATGTAACCCATGCCTTGGTGATCAAATGACAAATGATAAAAACACTAACTAGAGTTGAGCCAATATGTTCGGATTCGGTCGTCGAATCTGAATTTGCCATATTCGTGCCATTTTGTTACCCTATTCGTGCCGAATGTATGTTTGTTGATCGGTTCCGAACATATTCGGTGATTCCTGCTCCCATCGATTTTAATGACGTTCGACGAATATTGCAAAAACAATATCCACTGCCGATCGTATTTGGAACTGAATCTGAACAAATTGGCTCAACTATCTGTAACCTCAAGGCCATATGACAGATAATATTTGGCTACGGATCAATTGGAGGAAATAGAAAACACACCATATCTGCATTTATAACATGATCACATATATATCCAATCTTTTAGGGGCAGAAACTTAAAGTGCACACACAAACCCCTTATAGTGGAAGGATATTAATTCTCAGAACGGGACCATTAGGTCTAGGTTCACACGTTGCGTTTTTTTTGTTTGGATTTACCGGCATGCGAAATCCGCAACGTTTAACAGTGCCAAAAAAGTGGATGAGTTATAACTAGTGATGGGCAAACGTGCACACTTGTGTGCCAACCGAGTGTCTTCTGCGTGCTCAAAAAATATGTTCCGAGTCCCCGCGGCTCCATGTCTCATGGCTGTTCAACAGCCGCAACACATGCTGGGATTTCCTGTGTGTTTTTTGCCCATTTATTGCAATGTGGACCATAAATTTGCAGGTTAAGCCGCCGGCCTGGCATTGTTTGGTTGCTTCTTTTTTTGGTGCTCTTTCGCATCAAGCAAATGCACAAATAGGTGTAGAAAATACGCACGGCTTTTAGATTGATTTTTGTTCCAGTTCACAAATCTGCAACGTGTGAACTTAGCCTTATATGCAGGTCATCGTTCACTGGCTCTTGGTGACCTCATGTCCCTACTCCCAAAAATAAGGTGATGGTGCATTTTAAGTGTCTACTTGGTTTAGAACATGATTAGCAATTAAAACAAGGTTCAGTACAGAAAACAAAAATTAAAAGAATGAAAAAAACCCAAACAATGTGTATTATAAATAGTAATAAAGTACATCAGATCCTACATACAAGGATTTAAAAGCCATAAATACTGTGGAGACGGTAAAAGTTGGATTTCGGAAGACGTAACCAAGTGACTATTAAATATTTAAGTTATACGTGCGATTTTGGTTGAGCTGCAATAAAATTGTGACTGAGCCCACTTGCCCGGTGCTTTAATGACAGGGAGGGGCCGCAGCTGTAGAACACATATGATATAAACATACCCTTCATCCTTTAGGAAAAATAGAACTTCAACATTTACTTTTCTTTATAATTTAGATATAACAACTTTGTGCATTTATGCAAATAAATAAAAAAAGAAAAAAAATTACAAAAACTTAAAAAGAAAAAGTTAAAAACTATTTAGTCTGGCAGGCATTACAACATTAAAGAAGGACTACTGCCGATACAGTGCAAGTTAGCCATTACGTGGTCTGAACCGAAAACCTATCCTTGTAACAATGACGCTGCTAAAGCACTCTGTGCTGCAGATATCACTAAATCCAGATGGACCGATAGGCAGAATATTGTTTTTTTTCATGGCCGTTTTTGCCCTGCGTGTAAGCAAAAATGAAATATCGTAATACTTCATTCATGAAAGTTGATTGAACTTCCCGAATAAAGATCTGTATATATATATTTTTTTCTTCTTTTCTTTACAAAGACCTGGCACACCCCTGAAACAGGATAATGTCATTTAAAACATTTGCAGATACAGAATGCAATCACACCATGGTTTAAAAAAGGCAAAAAAAACAAAAAACAAAACCTGCGTTCGGACAAGACACTACAAGCACAAAAGTGCACGTTTTTTTCGTTATTTACAAATACACAGTAGTTTTTCAAGTTTCAAAAAAGGGGGAAAAAAAAAAACTAGACCCACGTCCCAAATAATAATAATAATTAAAAAAAATCCACAAAGATGATAAATCCGGTAAAGACAAAAGTTACAATACAAAAGCATCGCTGTAAGGACAACAATCAACATCTTTATACACTCCGTTATGTACAGCAATTACAGAACCTGCGATGCAAAGTATATAAAAAAAAAAATGAAAAAACAAAAAGTCCAAATTGAAAAAAAAGGCTCACTTGACTGCTTCGGGCTTTGTAAACGGGCAAATACACCCTTTCACATATACACACAAAGAATAAGCAGATTTCAGAGACAGTCACCAGTCCGCATCCTCTTCAATGTAATAGTCAGGTGTAGTACCATCAAAAAGACCAGGGTCTAAGGACTTCCTCTGCTTTCCCCTTGCAAAAACTCGTGAAATGGACCCAAAACCCATCTTTTCCTTCTTCTTCTTCCTTTTCTGGTCCTCCAAGTCTTCTAAAGACTAGAAAATTAAGAGAAAAAAAAAACATCACCAAAAGTCCAACTTGGGGAACATGTAATCATGCTCATGGTTAAACTAAGCTGTAATGGGTAAACTAAGCCGTACAGAAGCAAAGAAGGGTTCGGGAGAAAGTTACTGTATTACTGTAGGAACTCTATGAGGATGCATGCATTGTTGCTTATTTGTACCAAACACCAACCATGCAAATGATTCCATCCTTTCAGCAGAAAAGCAACACATTGACCAAAAAGTGCATTGAATCAATAATCGTGAACTCACAATCTCATCATTGTAACCTTTAAAGGGTTTTTTTGGAAATAAAAATAATGACTAAAGGAAATGGAGTTAAAAATAAAGTTTCTGAATACCACTGGTTATCAAACTACAATTGTTTTACTTACGGAGAATTAAAATAGACATCTTGTTACACTGATGGAACCCTGTCCTGGAATGTAAGTAGGACAGGTGCTGTGAGCAAGTGCATAAGGAGATCCTCCAAGTCATGTGTAAGAAGTTGTGCTGCCAGTGTATATTCTGAACCCAATACTGGAGATACCAGGATTGCGCAGTTAAGAAGAGGCTGCTCACACTGCTGTCCACCCTGTCTATCTGATCCAATACAGGAGATACCAGGGGTGCTGAGCCAAGAACAGGCCTTTAATACTGCTATCACACCCCATCTATCTGATCTTACTTCTGCACCCTGGGTATCTCTAGTATTAGATTAGATGAGATGGGTAGACAGCAGTGTGTGCAGCCTCTTCTTAGCCTAGCACCCCTGGTATCTCCAGTATTAGATCAGATAGATTGGGTGGACAGCAGAGTGAACAGCCTCTTCTTACCTGAGCGCCCATGGTATCTCTAGTATTAAATCAGATAGATGGTGTGGAGAGCAGTGAGAGCAGCCTCTTACCTCAGCATCCCTGGAACCTCTAGTAGTAGAAAAGGCAACTCACACTGCTGTACATCATGTCTATGTGATCGAATACTGGAGATACCAGGGATGCTGAGGTAAGAAGAGGCTCCTCACACTGCTGTACATCATGTCTATGTGATCTAATACTGGAGATACCAGGGATGCTGAGGTAAGAAGAGGCTGCTCACACTGCTGTCCACCCTGTCTATTCGATCTAATACTGGAGATACCAGAGGTGCTCAGGTAAGAAGAGGCTGCTCACACTGCTGTACATCATGTCTATGTGATCTAATACTGGAGATACCAGGGATGCTGAGGTAAGAAGAGGTTGCTCACACTGCTGTCCACCCTGTCTGTTTGATCTAATACTGGAGATACCAGAGGTGCTGAGGTAAGAAGAGGCTGCTCACACTGCTGTCCACCCTGTCTATCTGATCTAATACTGGAGATACCAGAGGTGCTGAGGTAAGAAGAGGCTGCTCACACTGCTCTCCACCCTGTCTATCTGATCTAATACTGGAGATACCAGAGGTGCTGAGGTAAGAAGAGGCTGCTCACACTGCTCTCCTCCCTGTCTATTTGATCTAAAACTGGAGATACCAGAGGTGCTGAGGTAAGAAGAGACTGCTCACACAGCTCTCCACCCTGTCTTGTTAATCTAATACAGTAGATACTAGGGATACTGAGGTAAGAAGAGGCTGCTCACACTTCTGTCCACCCTGTCTGTCTGATCTAATTCAGTTGATACCAGAGGTGCTGAGGTAAGAAGAGGCTGCTCACTCTGCTGTCCACCCTGTCTGTCTGATCTAATACTGGAGATACCAGAGGTGCTGAGACAAGAGGCTGCTCACACTGCTGTCCACTCTGTCCATCTGACCTAATAAATGGAGATACCAGAAGTGCTGAGGTAAGAAGAGACTGCTCACACTGCTGTCCACCCTGTGTTTTGGCATGCTGAGCGACTAATGTGAGCTGGAGATTAACTATACTTGGGACCTGGTGATAGTTTGACAGTACGAACAGCTGAGCTACAAGCTACAGACTAAACAAGTGTGATTTGCTAATTAAAGGCATTTCAGAAATTATATATAGTATAAATATATATTTATTTCTATTTCTCGAGAACCCCTTTAAGCTGTCCACATACTTTGTTTTAAAGTATTCTGACTTAACCAGAAAGCAAAAGCACCATCAACCTTCATCATATTAGATTATATCCCTGTAGTCAGTGATACCACTGAAACCCAAATACTACAATGGAAATAAGATGCCTATTAGGCCTATATTCACGTTGCTGATTTTCAACTATGGCCTAACACGCCCAGCAGAACTTGTACAGCGAGTACCTTTGTCCCTGCACTAAGAAGCTGTAGGCACCGTGTTCCACCTTATGGTTTCAAAATTTTAATTTGTCCACATTAACCTAAAAAACAGCCGTCCGATTAGAAGACAAATGGCTATTCCTGGGAGTGGGATAGTACCCGACACTATATAGAAGCTTTGCATTATTAGCATTCAGGTCGCGTATTCATCTGACAAAATCAACGCCCAATGAATTCATCAACGAGTTCTTTTATTCCCGTTCCTGTAGAAGGGGCTCAGCTGTATATGTCAAGCCTCTGTAACCAGGAAACGGCACAAGCAGGAATCTGCAGCATTCCCGCTAATGAAACACAACAGTCTCTCTGCCCCCTCACCGTGCACCCATCTATTCAGCAAGGCATGCAGCGTACATACTGACAGCAGCGTATACACAACTAAAAGGATGTGAATAATCATTCTCGGATGAAGGAAAAAAGTAGAGAAAAAGAGACCTACACTACCGTCTTACATTGCAGAGGGAATGCGTTCGGTGTCTCGGCGAGTTGATGTCACTCGGTGTGGATGACCTGTCGCCCTCTGCAGCAGACGCGTCGGAGATTACTGATGGCTGTCTCGAATGACATGGGCTTACTCTGACAGCTAAAGGGAAAACAATGGGGGGAAAAAGGAGCCGTGAACATGTAGGTTCCATCTATAGGAATAAGACAGAATAGAAGACTGAAGCCAATGAATCTGAAAACAAGGCGCTTCCATTTTTACCATTTTATTTGACCTGTTGACCAAGTAACAATAGAGATCATAGGAGTTCAGATGGCATGTCAAAAATGCTTCCATACAAAAAAAAACCCTAATTGTTTGCAGACAGTCTCGATTTTTGGGATTGTACGTTTTTGACACTCCTGAATGTCAACATTGAATGCTGTACAAATACTGAACTATTAACGGCAACCTGCCACACCGCCGGTAGCATAATTGCAGCCAGGTATATTTTGGAGATACCACTGCGTGCGATAAGTCGGTTGCATAGCAAAAGACTTGGTAATCACTAGTGATGAGCGAGCGTGCTCGGATACGGTGTTATCTGAGCATGCTCATGTGCTAACAGAGTGACTTTGGCATGCTTGAAAAATATGTTCTGAGTCCTCGCGGCTGCATGTCTCATGGCTGTTCGACAGCCGCAACAAACGCAGGGACTGGGAACTCGGAACATATTTTGTGAGCACGCCAAAGACACTCGGTTAGCACCTTATCCGAGTTTGTTTGCTCATCACTAGTAATCAACTACAGCAGTGTTGAGAAGCAAAACTATACCTTGCTGCAATTGAGCAGCCAGGCTCGGATTCATGTTGCCCGCGGTTTGGGCAGCATAAATCAGGAGGATAGGTTCCATTTAAATACTCAAAAGTTAATATTACTAAATATCTATACAACTGAGAATATTGGACAAGAGTTGTAGCTGGCCATATAGGCCAATAACCATTCACCAGTTTAGTCCGAGGCAAAAACTGTAATTTGACAGTTAACCTGGGATTTATTGACCTTTACATTTCCCGCCAACTGGATCTCGGAAGTGGAAACAATAACAACTGCCTTCACAGAACCACTATCGAGACATCTCACTCATCTAACCAGAACCCTACGGTGTAACGATGCGGAGAAATAACTCCGGAACTGTGCGGCCATGAATTTGGTCAACTTAAGTGAAGACTCCGTAAGAGTAATTGCAATGTGCATTTAATGAGGATTTTTGGGTGCGGAAAATCTACAGAATAACCCAATACCAGCTGAGTTAATGAGATTTGAAATTACCTACATTTTTAGTTTGCAAATTGATCTACGGTATAGTTTAAAACCCACAACATGTCAATTCTTCAGTGGAGTTCATTCCAGACTTCAACCTCTTGGGTGAAATAATTATAAGATTTTGATGTGGAAATGCTGCAGAACATTCACATCAAATATTCTCAATGTGCAGGTTCCATAAACGGTCAGTCACAGGGCTCCCGCCCATAGGTTGTATTATAGAAAAATAGTTTGTCCAGCGAGAAAATCAAGCTTCGTGGTACTTACCATAAGATCTCTTTCTTATATTCTTCATTGGGGGACACAACCATCTTGGGTTAGTCTGCTGCCACTTATGGTTCCTGTATCCCTTCCCATGTAGCGACCCAGAAATGAAGATGTTTGGTACTCGCCGTAAAGTCTGGATCCAGTAGTGTTCATTGGGGGACACAGGAACCATAGGTGGCAGCAGATAAACCCCATGGTTCCAGTGTCCCCTAATGAAGCGTTTAAGAAAGTTATTTTGCATAAAACATGTTTTCTCCTAGCTTAGGTGAGTTTTCTTCGCTCTATGAACATACTGGGTCTAGACTAAAAGTACTAATAGTTGTGAATGAAAAGAAAGTTAGCACGAGCCCTTCTTTCACAAGAGACGTCAGTCCTTTTCAATTTTCATTATTGAACATCTAGCAAAAAAGTACAAAAGTGCTAGCAGCGTAGCGGAAGGTGGGGAAATTTCATAAGAGGAGACATAACGGACAACGAAGGTTTCGTGCTAGTTTGCTCTTCTACTAGAGCGAAACGTTCGTTGTCCGTCATGTCTCTTATGAAATTTCTCCACCTTCCGCCACGCGCTGCTAGCACTTTTTTCTAGATGTCCAATAATGAAAATTAAAAAGGACTGAAGTCTCTTCTGAAAGAACGGTGAGTGCTGACTTTCTTTTCATATACATTATAGTGAAACTCCAATTTTTCTTGTTTTTGCACCGCTCTTCATTGGAAAAATAGAGGTTGCAATCTAACAAGTGCCTTCTACACTGGTGACAGCGCATCAGAATTTGGAGCTTCAACCCTTACATTGAAAAAAGTACTAATAGTTGTGCCCAATTTTAATTAATGCCAGTTGTATATTAATAACTAAAAAAAAAATGCCTTTATGGCACAAACTTTAGTATGTAAAAAGAAATAAACAGAGCAACTGTGCACTAGAGAGCTGCTCTGGGAACCTGGCAGCTTTTCTGCTAATGACATATGCACCTAATTAAGCAGAGGATACTTAACCACATAGTTTATACTCTGCAGGAATGTGCAGGGTGTGATCGATCTACCCAATAACTCCCTTGGCTACGCAAGATCAATACTTGGAAACAAACCTTGCCGATCGGCAGTATGCTGCGGGTGCCCGTGGTACAGCGTTTGCTGGCTCTGACGGATGGCTGCAGTAAGTGGGAGGTCCGCGTGCATTACCCACTCCTGGTTTCCATTTAAGACCGTTTCACCTGGCATGGCCAGTGAATGTCGCTTCGGGACATCTTTTGTGAGGGTTGATAAAGACTGCTTGGCCTACAAACAAAAGAAAATAGCTGATCGTCATGACCGGGCATTAAAAAAATTTGGAGGGAAAAAAGACACATAGAAGAAAAAAAATAAAATGAACAAATTAAGAAAGACGGCACATAAAGAAAACTTTCCTGGTGGTCTTGGAGGAAAGGGGTGTTGAATGCGATTACGTTCCTAAACACAGTCTGTACTATATATCATGTCAATTTATTTATTTATTTTTTAAAGCATTACTTACCTGACTAAAATAAAGCATAGAGGACCAAGCAATTGACTGTGGTAGACAAAGCCAATTCTATGGTCAAGGATAGGAAACCTAAGGCCGGCCAAGTTGGACTTAGTTCTAAGCTAAAGCTAAATGTGGGATCTTAGAGTTACTTATGTTCACTCAATAGATGGAAGTACACAAAGCCTGATGATCTAGATCTTACAGCTACCATGTTTCACCGAAAAGGAGACAGGGTCTTACATTATTTTCAGCTCCGAAAGAAGGGTTAGAGATTATTTTCAGGGGATGTCTACACACACACTGCACATAAACGTATATACGCACGGCACATGCCAGCCTGTCTCCTCTTCAGTTCCTCTAGACTCATGCAGTTAAAAGGACACTTGAGGACATCATGGTAACATGACCGTGAAGTCACCGAAGGTCCTTAAGAACTCAACCTCAGAATAGAAATGCTGAGACCCATTAAGAGTTGCGGCCCTGCAAAATTGCCCAGTTTGATCTCCCCTTTTACCCTAATGCCGGCCCTGCATACCAGCCAGTCTCCTCTTTAGTTCCTCTCTACTCCTGCAGTTAAAGACGTGATGCCACCAAAGGTTCTTAAACAGTTTTATCCTGATAATAGAAATGCTGGGGCCCTGGGCAATTGACTATTTTGCCCACAGTCCCTCACTCCCAAACACCAGTCCTGACTAACTAGGGCTCTTTATTTATTTATTTTTTTAAATTGGGCATATTTCAAGCATATGCCAAAAATCATGTAAAATTATTGTAGGGCTTAATATTGGGGTAAGTCTCATTTTCAGGGAAACACTGTAGGTACGTTTAACGCTGTGGGTATGTGGGAGTACGCAAGGTATGACATTAGGACAATTGCTAAAGGATATGGCAGAAATTATTATTTATTATAGCGCCATTTATTCCATAGCGCTTTACATGCGAGAAGGGATATGGATAAATGTTCTTGCTTCTAATTTACATCTACCAGTCCTAATCCTAACATCTGCCTAACCATGTGTCAGCTTATCAACCATATATTTTCACCATGAAGACAATTTTGTAGGTTAGTGACTTTAAAAAAAACAAACAAAAAAAAACATCTTGCTGTTTCCAAGACAGACAGGCAGAGGTCAATGGTCTAAAGCACCCACGCCATGAGATTGCCATCAAATGTTCAACATTCAAGGCCAATGCTCTGATCATCAACATGCACAAACGTTCTACAGGAGTTACCCATAGTCTGCTTCTTAAGTCTAATGTGCATGATGCCAGTGATACAGGGCTTGATACTTGCCAGCCAATATATCAAATGATCTAAAGTAAAAAGAATTAAAGGCTAGGTAATGTACATATTTCTCGTGAGATCCACATTATAAAATTACCACTTGCTGGTGTAGTTGGTTTTACGCGTGTAATGATTTGCAACAATTGAGCTTTAAAAACCACGTCGCAATTATGCGTTAGTGCCACTAGAAGGTGAAATCAAAGGAGAGGCACAGCGCCCTGTGTCTTTGGTTTACTAAGAATTTGGGGAATTTCATATTTTCCAGCTGTTCTAAATGAACCACAAAGTCCCAAAAGGCCTTTTGCATTCTCAGCTGCCAAAAGACAAGTTTTATGGTTGCTTTCTCAATCCTCCTGAAGGTCAAGGAAGATTTCATTCTATTTCAGTTTCCACAAACTTGGATAAATTTGACACTAAGTGAAAATTACAAAATAGAGAATACAGTTCAACTAATAATGGGTGTAAGTATATCTGTGAAATAGAACATTCATCATCCAAATAAAAAGAGGGTAATGCTACAGCAGGGGATTTATGGTTTACAGCTAAAGACGTTCATTCTTTGTGGATCACCGGTTATTTACAGCCTGTTGAAAAATAACCAACCAGTTTGATGACAAGACTAGAGGTTCTTACATAATTTTTTCCCCAAAACTTTGTTTTATGGATATGAATTGAGAGCAGCTACTGAGGATATTTCAGAAATGAAGATGTAACAAAAGAAGGAAATATGGAGGTTTCCATCAGAAGAGAGAAGGAAGGAAACTATGAATTACACTTTCCAGCTGAGTTGGTGAGGATGGAAAGAAAGATGGATAGAGGTTTCAAAACTGAAGAGGAAAGGTGGGAAAGAACAAGGGATAAAGGTTCCTAGCTGAGGAGAAAAGGAGAGGATGGAAGATATATTGAAGTTTCTAGCTGAGGAAAGAGGGAAAGATGGTTGAAGGCTTCCAGACGAGCAAAGATGGAAGAATCGATGGAGGTTTCCAGGTGAAAAAAGATGGAAGACTGGATTGTTGATAACAGCTGGGCAAAGATAGAATGGATGGAGGTTTCCAGCTAAGGAGAGATGAAAAATGGATGGAGGTTTCCAGCAGAGTAGGAAAGGACCGAAAGAAAACGGATGGGGGTTTCCAGTTGAGTATAGAAATCTGGATGAAGGTTTCCAACTGATGTATGATCTGTCCCTGTGAAGGACGGAAGGAAAGATGGTGGTTCACAAATATAGAAGAAAGGAAGGTTGAAAGGACAGCTATTCCAAGTTAAAGAGGGTAAAAAAGGTGAATGGAAATTCCCAGTTGAGGAAGGAATGATACAAGTTCCTAGTTAACTAGGAAAAGAAGGATAAATGGGTGTTCAGAGTTGAATGTCCCCATCTAAGAAGGGAAACTCGAAATAGAAAGTGAGAGCTATGAACTCTTAGTCAAACATTTGGGACATCAGTAATGACTGTGAGACTATGTGAAGGGGGACGGGGAGTCACTAACACAGGTAGGTGTTTAGGGGTTGGGAGGGGATACGTCCTACAGATCCATCTATGGTCCTGTCCATACAAACAAACATCTCCGTGGGTAGTTTAGAATTCTTATATACTACATTCTCCCAGCTTTTATCTGAAAGAAGCCACAAATAATACAATATGTCAAAAATAAATACAGAATTCTCTCTTGACTGAAAGCAGCTGCTTCTCTGTGGGAATGCGGCGGCATTTCATTACACCAGTCACTGACTCCAAAGTGCAAATTAGAACAGACCATTGGGGACAATTTTATTTGAGCAAAGTGTTTAAGAAAAAAAAATTGGAGCAACGTTGCGTTCCCACTGGGATATTTATCAAGACACTTTCTATGGGGGAATGTTATTTAGACACAATATTTGCACTGCCTCATTTGTCTTGACATAGTGTTTACCGCTTATATAAAATCAAAGGGCTCCATGTGGCGGGAGGCTCCTTAATTGCCCCCAGTGGGGCTGTAAAACTCTGATCTAGCCATTATCCTGCACATTTAGATGAAATATTTGTGTCATTTCTGTTTTCTTTCCTGAACACATCTTAAGAAAGTGACACTTTCAGTCCAGCTCTTCTCTAAATGGTCCTCACCGACACTTAGAAAGAGGGACCATACGGCCAGGTACGATAATGTGTCTGAGATCATGACCATGTCTGTGAAATTAAATTATCATCAACAATCTGGTCCAAGATGTCCATGTACAGTAGAGGTAGAAAATTTAAGATTTGCTCGAGATACAACACCCACAAAACGGATATGGAATAAGCTCACATTCACGCTGTGTGAATACTTCAGAAGTAACTTGCCGATCCCTATGGTGGTCCTCCTACTGGTCATAAATGAACGGAAGCATTTCTACCTGCTAATATCACAGCTGTCCAGGCACTGAGCAGAAACTGGGACTTGGCCACAGAAATTTAACAAGTAGCCACAATGCTCCAGACAGCTCAATAATGGGCAATTAAAAACGTGTGCAGAATGCAAGAGCTACTCCTCTTCATAACCAGTTATTTTGGAACAAAATTAGAAAGTGGGGAAAAACTTTCTTCCAGTTTTAAACAAGAAAAAGGTACCGATATAGGAAACCCCAAAAGTCATCCGATTTTACTCCTATTCCTATGGAATGTATGTGCCGATTTTCACCCCATCAATGACCCACGACGGCCATATTCCTTAGACTATACTCCTATGGACAGTACTTGGATGTGATAGACGTCTGGGCTTTGAACAATCTTCTGTGTCTGGTTCACTGTAAAGGTACCTTCACACGAAACGACTTTGTAATGATATCGCTAGCGATCCGTGACGTTGCAGCGTCCTCGCTAGCGATATTGTTTAGTTTGACACGCAGCAGCGATCAGGATCCTGCTGTGATGTCGCTGGTCGCTGAATAAAGTCCAGAACTTTATTTGGTCGTCCGATCGCCGTGTATCGTTGTGTTTGAAAGCAAAAGCAACGATACCAGCGATGTTTTACACTGGTAACCAGGGTAAACATCGGGTTACCAAGCGCAGGGCCGCGCTTAGTAACCCGATGTTTACCCTGGTTACCAGCGTAAAAGTAAAAAAAACAAACAGTACATACTCACCTGCGCGTCCCCCAGCGTCTGCTTCCTGACACTACTGAGCGCCGGCCCTAAAGTGAAAGCACAGCGGTGACGTCACCGCTGTGCTGTTAGGGCCGGAGCTCAGTCAGTGTCAGGAAGCAGACGCTGGGGGACGCGCAGGTGAGCATGTACTGTTTGTTTTTTTTACTTTTACGCTGGTAACCAGGGTAAACATCGGGTTACTAAGCGCGGCCCTGCGCTTAGCAACCCGATGTTTACCCTGGTTACCCGGGGACCTCGGCATCGTTGGTCGCTGGAGAGCGGTCTGTGTGACAGCTCCCCAGCGATCAAACAGCGACGCTGCAGCGATCGGCATCGTTGTCGCTATCGCTGCAGCGTCGCTTCGTGTGAAGGTACCTTAAGTCAATTAATGCAGATTGTTTATTGATAATGTTTGACCACAAATTAAGCAGATTACTGAGCAGTCAATCCTGCTCGCGTTCCTCTTAATAACAAGATTAGGCTTAATACTCCATTTAGGATTAATTGACTTAAGCTGCACAAAGATCCGCAGTGGCACTCAGCCCGTCACAGGCAGTCACAGAGTTGTAATGGGCCAGGTATATTTTGTGACAGTAAAAGGATGGCTGCGGGCTAGAATTCCAAATTATTACCATTTGTAAATTTGGATATATAAATGTTTGCTCTCCCGCAGTAGACAATATGGTTGTCAGTAATGGGACATATTTGCAAATGATTAGGTGTTGATCTGCAATACTGGGGAGCAGCCATTAAACAGTAGTGTCCCACTCCGGACAGTTTCGATCCGGCCATTGTTAAGAGGCAAACATCAGGACCACCACTTATACAATATTTAAGAGTGGTCTTAAGCATCTGGATTTCTTTTCCTAAAGGGACTGACACACAAAAAAATAAAAATATTTATCACCCATCTACAAGATTATAAAAAAAGAATAATAGCCAGGGGACCCACATTATAGGAATGGGGCAGTGTGTCCCCCAGTTTGAAGACCGTGATGGTTACACATGCGCAATAGCCAAGAACAGCACTTGTCCATCTCAGTCAGTCTCATATATATTGAATGGATCACCTCTTTACTCAAACTCCTTTGGAACAGGGGCTTCGATGTCAGTAGGACGCCCCATGATCATAAAGGCATTATTCAAACCCTTTAAAGAGAACCTGTCAACAGGATCGTCCATGTGAAACTAGAGGTCTAGGCAGAATGGCGCTTCCCATTGATTTAATACATACCTTTAGTGCAAAAAAAAATCTGCAGCCTGATTTTCATGAAATAATCAAATTTTGTTTTCCTCGGTGCCGGACTGTGGGTAGGGTCTTCGGCTCTGAGGGCTCAGCCACGGCCCACCTCTGCCTCTGCCTCTGTGGCATTCATTCATGTAAATTCTGGGCTGACGCAGTCTTAGTTGTGGGCTGTGCTATTGCTGGTGGCGGTCTTCATGAAAATAGAACCGGCGCATACGCATATCGACCGCCTACGATCTTCAGGAAAATGGGAGCCGGAGGTGGCGCATGCGTGGGATGAGATCTCAGCTTGTCATGCATGCAACAGAGGCCACGGAGGGGCAATGGCTGAGCCCACTGAGCCAAAGACCCTACCCACAGTCCCACACTAAAGCACAAAGGAACCCAAAATTTATTGTGATAATTTAACGAAAACAATTCTGCAGATTCTTACACTAGAGGTATGTATTAAATCGATATGAAAGCGCCATTCTGCCCATACCTTTAGTTTAACATGGATGATCCCAATGAAAGGTTCTCTTTAATAAGTTTGTATATTGGCCAGAGCACTCTTTTTGCAGCCACCACTAGAGGGAGCTTCGGAGCTTGATGCGTACAGGTTTATAATGGTTTTCAATGTAAAACCAGTATGCACTCGGCTCAGCTCCGCACAGTGGAGGCTGCAGGCAGCAATAACGTGGTAACTTGTTTCCTTCTGCAAAGGTATATGGATGTCATACTGGTCTTGGCCTAGCTAAGGGGGCCGCATGCAATATTACTTTTTTTATCATCAGTTATTGATTCCCTGTTGCAAGGCCACTAATTATATTTCGCTCTACGCCATTATTTCACCCTACAAGCTGCTGCAGTCATCCTCCTACTCGCTGCGTCCAACGCACACTATCCAATATGCCCGTTAAATGCCAAGACACATAAAATAATAATCCGACTTAAGACTTCACATAAACTGAACAACCACTTTGTTCACTTGTTCAATAAAACCTTAAAACACATTACACATCTCCCAATGCCCCGTGGCTCCACTTCTATCAATCTTTGCTGTGATTTCACACGAGCGACAATTTTAACCCTGTATTCAGTCATGTACTCATTGTACGCTATTCTCAGTACTAGATCAAGAGGATGCCACACGCCAATCGTTCGGCGTCCCAATGGATTTCTGCAGCTCTGGGATGGTCTGAAAAATAAAACTAGGTCAGTTTTACATAAAACGGTTAATCTAGCCCCTTAGATGTTTTTGATTTATTTAAAAGCAGTGTGGGCGTCTTTTTGATGTTTAAAGCTGCGGTAGATGCATCTTTCAAAGCCTTGAAGAATAGCAGTCTGGTGGAGATATTGATTCTGGCCACAAGAGGGAGCATCAATCTTTAGAGAAAAGGCATGCATTATGTATGAGGGTGTCTGCCTGTCAGACCACACAAAAGCAAAAATAAGAAATAAAGCAAGGACTGCACCAACAATAAGGAAAGCTAAAAAAAAGTAACACTAACAAAACAAGCACTGATAAATATTTGTTTTTGAAAATTTCTTACCATTTCCATAATAAAACTAGTACTTTGATTTAGATACAAGCAGTTTGCACACAGTCATAGAGCAATCTAATCCACACATCAGACAATACAATGAATAAGTCTACTTATCCCTTAAGCCTAGAGCAGGGGTGCGCAACATTTTTAGGTCTGTAAGGGCTGCTTTGTCCTACTGAACTAATCCCAAAGGCTGCAGAAAAAAAAAGTAAAGGGGTACTTGCATGAACACATGACCAGAACCACTGCCAGTACAGTAATAAATGACCAGAACCAACGACCGTACATTAATAAATCACCAGAACGAAGTTTGGCATTTTTGAGTTGGATTTGGAGAGTTTCTGTTCAGTTTTGGCTCCAAAAACTCAGAGAAAACAGTAAACACCCCCACACACCTAACTTACAGAAACTCACCAATTATTCCTCAATCTCAAAACTAAGTTTTAAGAGTTTTTTCAGTGTTAACATAGCCATGAAGCATGTTCTGCATTGTTAGATGCGTACAACATCTGAACCACCATCAGTACATGAATGCAGCACTAGAACTACCTTCAGCACATGACTGCAGTGCTAGAACCACTGTCCGCACATGAATGCAGCACCAGAATCACCGTCAGCAAATGAATGCAGTGCCAGAACCACCATCAACGCATGAATGCAGCGCCAGAACCAGTCAGTACATGAATGCAGTGCCAGTACATGAATGCAGCACTAGAACCACAGTCAGTACATGAATGCAGCACCAGAACCACAGTCAGTACATGAATGCAGCACAAGAACCACAGTTATTACATCAATGCAGCACCAGAACCAGTCAGTACATGAATGCAGGAATGCAGAGCCAGAACTAGTCAGTACATGAATGCAGCCCCAGAACCAGTCAATACATGAATGCAGTGCCAGAACCAGTCAGTACATGAAAGCAGCGCCAGAACCAGTCAGTACATGAATGCAGCGCCAGAACCAGTCAGTACATGAATGCAGCGCCAGAACTAGTCAGTACATGAATGCAGCGCCTGAACCCCAGTCAGTACATGAATGCAGCACCAGAACCACAGTCAGTACATGAATGCAGCACAAGAACCACAGTTATTACATCAATGCAGCACCAGAACCAGTCAGTACATGAATGCAGGAATGCAGAGCCAGAACTAGTCAGTACATGAATGCAGCACCAGAACTAGTCAGTACATGAATGCAGCACCAGAACCAGTCAGTACATGAATGCAGCACCAGAACTACAGTCAGTACATGAATTCAGCACCAGAACCACAGTCAGTACATGAATGCAGCACCAGAACCACAGTCAGTACATGAATGCAGCACCACGTTTAATACAGCAATCAATTGCAGTGTCAGGTTAGCACCATATACACTTGAATCACATGAACCTGCAACTCCCAGCATGTCTTTAACAATGGTACGGAGATGCAAGGAGTTAGCAGCAATCATCAAACTGCGGACCATACTGGAATCACAGTACTGATGAGACGCAGGCAGTATCAGATAAACATTTACATCCAGGTACCTTATAGGCGACATCTTCTCTGATTGAAATAGTCATCCCTTTTGTATCCGTGTAGTACAGACGCCATGGCGAGATTTCACGCCCAGAGCTCATTTCTCCAGACTTCCCTCTCCTCCGGTCTTCTGCAGCACTTCCTGACACGGTGCCCTTAAAAATAAAAGGATTATTATAATGCCCCATAAATAAAAAAATATCTCCAGTGTTGTGCCCCTGAATAAATAATTGCCCCTCACCGTGCTTCCTGCACAAAATATCCCTCCAACACTGCTCCTCTATATAATATCCCCCCAATACTGCCCCACTTTAAAATATTAACCCACTATGATATACACGCACACACAAACTGCCCCTCACTATACTGTGCCTCTTTTCACAATTTTCCCCCAATTGCCCCATAATATGCCCTCACAGTAACACCCTTCCCCATACCCTGCACATGAACTGCGGTGAAAGCAGCACAGCCACGACTTCATCATACTGCTGTACATCGGGGAGGGAGCTGACGCGCTCCTCTGCCCCATCCCATCACTCATGTATTCAAATATATCCGCATCTCAAAGACGCGATACTTGACGAGTCTCTTGATTGTCTGCGGGTCGCCAGGAAATCTTTGGCAGGCCACATGTTGTACCGGTCTGGTCTAGAGCATGCAGAAAGACGCTGCATCTATTCTCAGGGGGAGACAGTATGAGCACCCGCACCCACTAACTGTCCCATATTTGCAAGACTGAGCAGACATACCTTCCCCTATTTGTAAGATGGGGAACCTTTTGCCCTTTCCTTCTACCTTTCTAATAAGTTATTTAACCCCTTCACCCCTAAGCAATTTTCCTACCCTTCCATCAGAAGCCATAAGTATTATTTTTCTGTCCACATAGACGTAAGAGGGGCTTACTTATAGCCGGACAAATTGTACTTTCGAATGACACCATTCATTTTATCATGTGATGCATTGGAAAGCGGGGGAAAAAAATTCCAAGTACGTTGAAATTGCAAAAAAAAAAAACAAAAAGAAGGGAAAAAAGTGCAATTCCACAATTTCTTTTTAAATTTCCCACGCTAACTATATGGTAAAACTGATCTGGGAATAGGATTCTCCAGGCCTGTACTATTATGCAGATATAAAAAAAATGTATATACGGTATATATTTTTTCTCGAGGTAGTGGAAATTCTTTAGGGGAAATTTGTAAAAACAACAAAAAAAAAAAACCCTTTGCTTGTGTCACTATATTCTGAGACCAGTAACGCTTTCAATGTTTGGGATCTGGGCGAGGGCTTATTTTTTGCTCCCTGAGCTGATGTTTTTAGGGATACCATATTGGGGTGAATATGATGTTTTAATTGCCTGTTAATGGATTTTATTGCAATGTTGTGATGGCTAAAAAAGCAATTATGTCATTTTGATTTTTTTTTCTTGTTAATGCTGCTTACTGATCAGATTAAAGCATTTTATATTTTGATAGATTGGGCTTTTATGAATGCAGCGATTCCAAATACGTATATTTAAAAAAAAATGTTTTATATTTAATGAGGCAAAATATGGGCGATTTGAACTTGTGCTTTTATGTTTTTCATAAATATTTTGAAAGTTTTTAACTTTTCACTATTTAAAAGTCCCATTAGAGGACTTGAATCTGCGGTCGTCTGATTGCTTGTGCTATACACAGCAGTACTACAGCACTGCTGCGTATTGCTAAAATCATGATCTAGGAACGCCAACTACAGGCTGGATCTGGCAGGAAAATTGTCATGACATGCAAGGAGGTCTTCAGCAGACTCTCAAGTTGTCATGGCAACTCATCGGCGCCCCGCAATCACGTCACGGATGGGCTGAGGGAAGTGTGGAGTGACGTGCCCCCTTTCCGGAGCGTGTTAAATTTTGCTGTCAGATTATTAACCCCTTCACGACATGGGACACACATGTAATAATATAGAGGACCTTTGACTAAACTTTTCATGTGTAATTTTGAGTGTGAATAAAGGGAATCGGTCACCAGATTTTTGCTATGTAATCAGAGTTGCATGATGTAAAGACAGTGTCTGCAATTCCAGCGATGAGGCTTTTTGACCCTACAGCATGCTGCTCTTGTATAACATAGTTAAAGGGAAGTTGCCAGCAGGTTTTTGCTGACAGCTTCACTTTAACCGACAGCTTTCACATCTCATCTCCAGCAGTAAGTGTGGGGGGAGGGGCAGTACTGCTGTAGAAGTAGTTTCATTACAAACACTTCTAGTAACTCTGACCTCAAATTTAAATTAGCTTTATTGAAAGGACTAAATACACATTGTCATTGCCATAGCAAGTGTAATGATTCCAAATCTGCTGTACTTACCCCCCCACCTCACACACACACACTGACTGCCGAAGAAGAAAGTTTGCAAACACACTGGTCTGCTGTGCAGTGAGCAGACTGTCATTATGTCTCCCACAGAGAGTATTCTGTGCTATAGTGGGGGCATGTTTTTTTTAACCCTAGCGTGTGGATGCCTGTCCATGACTGGCAGAGCTGGCAGCACTATGAGAGGAGACGTGCTAGAAGTGATTATAATGAAACTCAGCTCTGCTGTACTGCCTCTCTCCTGCTGTCAGAGATAAGAGCAGAAAGCAGTTAATCACACTCAGGTGTGCTGTGCTCCAGCACGTCATCACTCTGCAGTGAAGACAGCAGACTGTTTGGCAATGCATATCTTATACCGAACCTGTTCTAAACTATTGTGGGGGGTGGTGTTCTTTCCCCAGTTTGTTACTGTCTGCTTATAATTGGTCAGTGTCAGCAAGAGGAAGACATATTCTTCCCCAGTGAAATCTCTCTGGCAATGCCCACTTGGACTTAAAAAATAAAATAAAATTGAACTACGGTATTTAGGGTGTCAAATATTATCTGAACTGCAGCACCGATTACAACGCATGTCGAGTTCAATGTGAAAATTTGGTGAAAGGTCCCCTTTAAGTCTGGTTGTATGCACTTAAAGGGAATCGGTCACCTACTTTTTCGTATATAAGCTTCGGCCACCGACATCAGGGGCTTATCTACAGCATTCTGGAATGCTGCAGATAAGCCCCCCGATGTATCCTGAAAGATAAGAAAAACAAGTTATATTATACTCACCGGGTGGGGGGGGCGGTCTGGTCCGATGGGCATCGTGATCCGGCGCCTCCCATCTTCATACGATGACATCCTCTTCCTTGCTTCCTGTCTCGGCTCCTGCGCAGGCGTACTTTGTCTGCCCTGTTGAGGGCAGAGCAAAGTACTACAGTGCACAGGCGCCGGGCTTCTTTGACCTTTCCCGGCGCCTGCGCACTGCAGTACTTTACTCTGCCCTCAATAGGGCAGACAAAGTACGCCTGCGCAGGAGCCGCGACAGGAAGCAAGGAAGAGGATGTCATCTGATGAAGATGGGAGGCGCTGGACCCGGACCGCGACACCCATCGGACCGCACCGGACCGCCCCCCAGGTGAGTATAATCTAACCTCTTTTTCTCATCTTTCAGGTTACATCGGGGGCTTATCTACAGCATTCCAGAATGCTGTAGATAAGCCCCTGATGGCGGTGGCCGAAGCTTATATACGAAAAAGTAGGTGACAGAATCCCTTTAATAGTTTATCAAATATAAAAATGCAAATTGAGCACTAGAGTAATCTAAATTAAATCTAAATTTGGTGTGACCAATCTTTAACTTCAAAATCGCATCAGCTCTTCTGGGTATACATGTCCCTTGCACACGGTTTTTTGTATTGTGGAACAGAGCTACTGGCTCCCCACACCACTATACCTACACAAGTCACCGGCCTACTAGAGGCACCAAGCAGATGTCATGGGCTGCCCACGACACGCACGGTATCACCGCACTGTACCACACCACCCACCTGACTATGGAGGGTGACGCTGCTGTTGGTCGAATCACAGCCTGGCTGCACAGTTGCAGCAAGGTATATTATCCTCTTAATCTGGTATTTCCTAGAAAATATACTTTGGTCTCCGGCTAGGATTCCGGTGCCGATCTTCAGACTAGCCTGGAGCCGCCACCAGCCATCTTTTCACAGCATTACTGCAGCTGATTAGTTTCTCCCTATGCAGATGTAAAGGAGAAACCTGTCAATCGGCTGCAGCAGCGCTGGGAAGAGCCGGCCTGAGACCAAAGACGGAGACCAGACTTGTCCGGATCGTCAAAGTATATTTTCACTGAATTGCTGGAGTGTTTTCTCAGAATAGAATACTCAGAATATATTAATGCTGCCTGTGGTTTGGAGATTTCAGCGGGAGCAGAGACAATCGGAAGTGGCGGCGAGGACTGAACAGGTTGCAGGGTCATAGAAGTGAGCGATAAGGCGCGCATAGGGACCTTTTATAAAATTTGGATGGCTTTTTATGGTTCATTTTGCTGAATGCATGCGAAAGTGAGCAACAAAAAAAAAAATAAAATAAAATCTGCATTTTGGTAAATGTGGATTTTTTTTTAATTTTTTAGTAGAATTCAGTTCCACTCTAATGTGTTTTCTCATCTTTACTGAAGATGTACGGGATGATCATTGTAAACTAAATACTATCTACTGAGCTCCTGTGTATAATGTCACTGGTGGTTATATCAGTACTGTGGTTTTTGATAGTCATCGGTATGGTAGTATTATTCGATTACTATGTGGTGGTAATGTGGTCTGGTCCTGGTATGGTGGGATTTTTCCCTTCTATGTGATATTAGTTTATTGGTCTTGGTATTGTGTGTTTTGTTCAGTAGCAGGATGACAGTTCTCTTCAGAGACTATGGTGGCAACATATTGTCATGGTGTGGCGGCATCTACCTCTTAGGTGGTTTATTACTGGTATATTAGTTTTGGGATAGTGGACTTGTTCAGTAACAATAAGGCCATAATATATTTATTTGATAACTGCATGTCTAGTCTACTATACAGAAGTATTACTTAGTAATTATCTTATTACTGTGTTTTCTATTTCTATATTTTATTCTGTATTTTTTTTTAATGCTCTCAGGAGAAAAATGTCTTTATAGGAACCCATGCATCTGATCAACATGTCCAAATTTTGTCCTGGGGCCCATAGGACGCCAGTTATGTCTTTGGCAGCAGGAAAATGACCCCAAACATAGAGCCAAGGGTATTCAGAACTATCATCAGTGTAAAGAAGAACAAGGAGTCCTGGCAGTGACGATATGGCCTCACAAAGCCCTGATCTCACATCATCCAGTCTGTCAGGGTTTACATGGAGAGACAGAAGGTTTTGCACAAGCGACATCTACACAAGATCGGTGGTTAGTTCTCCAAGAGGTTTGGTACAACCTCCCTGCTGAGTTCCTTCAAAAACTGTATCTAGAAGAACTGATGCGGTTTTGAAGGCTAAGAGGCGGTCACCAAATATCGATTTGATATAGATTTCCATTCTGTTAATTGATAAAAAAAAAAAAGTAAACTATTAACACTTCTATTTTTAATGCATTTTTACTATGCAATATTTTTTTCCACACCTGCCTACTACTTTTGCACAGTACTATAAACAAAAGAAAAAAAAAAAAAAAAAGGTTGCGTTGCCCAAGTAATTTTATATTGTGAAAATATTCCTTTAACTTTGTCTTATCCAAAATAAACTAAAGTCTGCAGTGAAGGTCTGCACGTGATTATATATATATATATATATATACATACATATATATATATATATATATATATATATATATATATATATATATATATATATATATATATATATATATTAGATTGTGGCCCGATTCTAACGCATCGGGTATTCTAGAATATGCATGTCCCCGTAGTATATGGACAATGATGATTCCAGAATTCACGGCAGACTGTGCCCGTCGCTGATTGGTCGAGGCAACCTTTATGACATCGTCGCCATGGCAACCATTATGACATCTACGTCGATACTGTGCCCGTCGCTGATTGGTCGAGGCGAATTCGCGGCAGACTGTGCCCATCGCTGATTGGTCGAGGCAACCTTTATGACATCATCGTCGCCATGCTGTGCCCGTCGCTGATTGGTCGAGGCCTTGCGGCCTCGACCAATCAGAGACGCGGGATTTCCAGGACAGACAGACAGACGGAAAAACCCTTAGACAATTATATATATAGATATTTATATTTATTAAAAACAGCGCCACTCTTACCCATGGGTGAGGTCTGGTACTGCAGTTTATCCCCATTCAAGTGTCAGAGTGGCAACATTTTTAGTTTTCCTTTTCTCAATGGAGTTTACAATTCTCCATACAGGATGTTGTATGATGAAGAATTGCATTTTAACATACACTAGGTATAAAGTGAATGGGAAAAACTGCAGGAGCAGGCATAACCATTGTACGGACGAGTGGCTGTTCACACGTAAAGAAAAAAAAAAGAAAAGAAAAAAAAAAAAAAAAGACCATGGTGCATCAAGGCTCCTCCAATGTGTAGATCGGCAGAGGTCTGAAGCTTGGACCTTAAAGGAATATTTCACTATGGTAATATTGATGACCCATCATTGGGATAGGTCAACTCCTTTAGATCCTGGGGTACGATGCTTGGCACTCCCAATAATCAGCAGTTATTACTGCTGAATCTGCGAGCGGCCATAAAACACTGTATGGGGTCATGATGTTCTGCTGCTGGGGGTGATAACAGCTAATTGATGGAGATGCCAGGTGTGTGATCACCATATTGTTACTTCTTGTAGGATAGGTTATCAATATTCAATGAAGTGGAAAACCCCTCTAACCAAAAATTGAAAAAAAAAAAAAAGTCTCCCGTAAATCTCTTCAAAGGACATTGCCCCTGCAAATCAGCCAGATTCAGTTCAGACAACCTATGGACACCAGTTTTAGGACAAAAGCAGCCATGATTTTCTAAACCTGGATAATACCTTTAAGTAAAAATTTTGCTGGACTTGAACATTTTATAGTGTCTGCATGAACAGAAGCGATGTCCAATGTATGTGTTTTTTGTAATTTTATAAATGTACCCCATTTTGTTCAAATTTTGGCCTCAAAAAGCTGCTAAGATTTATTGCAGCAGGTGGTGCCGTATATCTCCCGCTGCAGCTGCAGACTCTCCGAGACGGAATTTCACAACACATTTAGTGTTTGTATCAGTCCACTAACCAAAAACTAATATAAGCCCTTTCAAATTTTTATCCCAAACTTTTTTTTTTCTTCCTTGCAAGTGCATTTTGATTTGATTTATATAAAAATACGATTTTTCAGTAGTGACTCAATAATGAACAGTACAAAAGTTACAAGACTGGAGGACATCAGTTAGAAGTTTATACATAGATGCCACATATATTTTCTAGTAATTGTATATAAAAGTGCTGTCACATAAGTATTCCATTTGTGGGGATGAGTACATAAGACCCATATTTGCGGTCTGACCTACCTACTTGGCAATATACTTGTAATATGCCATGGTTTTTTTGTTAGGTAGGACTGATTGAATTGCCATATAGGAATAATGGTGGAAAAACACCGATTCCCACTAGAAAAATAAAAAGGGGGACCAGTTGTACAAAATTTTCTTCTAACATGAGTGTAAATTGTTTGGGGAATAAAGTCTGAGCACTGTAGATTTCTGAACAAGCCCTTGCGTATTTTACAATCTAAGCAGCACAACATTGGTTCTTCCCGAATTTGTTAGAATTTTAAACAGATCACACCTTAAAGAGGGTTGCTCAGTCTTGTGATATTGACGATCCATTCTAAGGCCTCGTGCGCATGGCCGTATTTTCGGTCCAAAGTTATTCTACGGGGCCGTGCACATGTCAAGATTTATTCCTCGGAAAGTCTACCCTTAGAATAGGTCATCAATACCAGACCAGTAGGGGTCTGACACATGGTGCCCCTACCGATCATGTGAACTCAACTGAATAGGAGTGGAGTTGTATTTTTCGGCAACGGCCTCTACACGGTGAATGGACCTGTGCTGTTCCAGCTTCATGTACAGTTAACATCCACCCACAAAAGAGCTGAAAATGGTGGACATGTGCCGGACCCTACCGATCTGGTCTCGGTGACCTACCCTTTAAGTATAAAAGCTAAATTTATTCTGACAGAATTTCTTCATGGGCAGCTACACACATACCCCCCCTCTACTCTGCCCCATTGTTACCAAGTTTTTGACTCATTCCCATCAGTGTTATAACAACTGGGTGAATATTTCAGGAGGAGAGGTGCATATATTAGTCATAACAATTGTGAAGATTTATCCGATGACAAAAGGTGACAAACAAATAAAGAAAAAATTAAAAGAAAAAAAGTGCACAAAAAAATTGGATAAAAAAAAAAAAAAAAAGAAGAGGTGTTTTCCCTAATAACTTTATTCTTACCGCTATCCCTCTTGTGGAGGGCTCCTTCTCAATGTAGTGATCAAAAACACGGTATTCCTTTCTCTGGGCAACACACTTTGTTATCTGGAGAAACAGGTCACAAGCATGATAATCTAACTAGGATATACTTTAAACTAAGCCACAAGAAAAGGGGATGGGAGAGGAGAGTAAAGAGACATGTTGAATGCATTGTAAGGGACATATGCGAGTCAGGAACATTACAAAAAACACTAAATTATAGAAATATATTAATGTTATTCTGAGGTGAGCATTTTATATATAAAAGACTGAGGACCAAAAGAACTTTACTTTGCATGAAGATTTGACGACGTTGACATCTCCGATACCAAACACTTTTCCCACTTTATTAAAGCTGATTGTAACTAAGTTTCTACGAGCGTTAGCTGAAACATATGGTCTTATACTAAAATTCTACCATTGGAAACAATTTTCAAATAATGTTTAACTTCTCAAAAAACATTTGGACACTTGGAAGGGAAATCTGCTGACTTAGGAAACAGAAAGAAGCGCCTTCAACCATTGTCAGAATGGCTTCCTTTGACCAACCGGAGAACTTGGATCCATCCTCCAGCTATACAGAACATTTCCCTGTCAGCTTTGATTGCACAGAAACCGGACATGTGATTGATAAGACTTATCAATATGCTTAACGTCTCCATATACAGACTAATGTTGGCCGAACCTGCCAATATCAATTCATGTATGGGGGCGCCGGCTGACTGATTGTTGGGGAAGATGTCAATCATGCATTTCCAATTTGAGACTGCCAATCATTGTTCTCTTTGTCGATAGGTAAATTGGCGGGTTTCTCGTAGAGGACACATGCTCAGCTGAATGAGCGCTTCTGTATATTGGCGATTCGGCTGAGATGGCTGTTGACCGAAGCATCATTCGGCCAATAGCCATCTAATGAGTATGGTGGGCTTTAATGAATAGATCTTAGTGTCAGTTGGTTGGCCAACCACAGCTTTAAATTGGACTGTCTTCCAATGGATCTGTTGTATTGTGGACCTATTATTTATGTCAGAGCCTTGACTTACCGTAATGAGTTGTTAAAATTTGGCAATTCTAAAATTGACCCAAATTTGGAGCATCACTTAAGTAAAGTTCCTGCTAAGTAAACAGTTGGTGGCACTTTTTTTTTTTTTTTTTTAAACATTATGTTGGAGACTTATACTTAATAAATTTCTCAGTGGTACAAAAGGAGATCTGGGCACTCCGAGAAAAGTTATTCCTTCCTTTGCCCTATTGTTACTCCTTGTACATTTTGATAGAGTAAATCCTGTTAACGATGTCCTCCTGATGAGTCCTAAGTTCCAGTGAAAAGAGACATACGGTACTTAAGATACGAAGAACTTTTTTTTGGCGTTGATTAGGAAATGAATTTACTTGGTGGATACATTTATAATTAGCGAAAACATGCAAATCACTGTATAATGAAAATTATGCATTATGTCAAAATTTGCTAAAACTCCACCTACTAACCCCAGTGTCAGTCCAGTTCTATTTAGGACTTTGCAGCCATGACCGACAGAAGGCTATACAAAATACACAGACTTTAAACCATGTAGAAAATAAGAGTAAGTAATTACATGGATAATTGCATGAAATGTCGCCTTATTATGAACCAACTAAGCTCCAATTATCTTAGAGTTAATGTGGATCACTATAAAACATTCTGATTAAGATCTCAGCAAATTGGATCCTTTGGGAGGACTAAACTTCTAAGCTAATCTCAACTATGTTATTTGGAAGGCCTGTGCTGGAAGCAAATACCAGACCACTGAAAATGTCCTATAAACTCAGTTCCACTGATCAGGGTCGGATTATCATGCGATAAAACCGCAAGTTAAGTGACGTGTGTGAGGGGTTAGGGAGGAAGGCCATAAAGGAGGGTACTTTGCAATGTTCAATGCAGGCCACCACTAAAAGGATCTGAAGGAGTCTGCTGTGGCTGTGGAGGTTAGGTCAGTTTGGAGAAAACCAGGCCAACACCTAGTTACAATCAGGGTCGACAAATAATTCTGTAAGGACTAGAAGACAGGAGCTGTAGAGAACATCTGGTGGGGTAGAGTTCTAAAGCATGGCCTGGTGAGCTCAGTTGTGTGGTACATCAGACTGAATCTGATTATCCATAAAAGATGTAGATACTATGGCTGTAGTCTGGATGACCAAGACATGTAAAAATAAGGCTTTTGAGATCACAGTTTGGGAAAATAAAAAGCAAAAACAAAAGGTCCTGAGAGAGGGGCCTTGTTGGCAAAGGCAGTGCTCTGGACGATAAGAGTTTATCTAAGGCCCAAGCCATATTTTCCAGAAGGCTACCAAGAGCACGGATTTTACTAGGACAAACCCATGAAATAAATAAATATATATATACATACATATATATATATATATATATATACACACATACATATACAGGTCCTTCTCAAAAAATTAGCATATAGTGTTAAATTTCATTATTTACCATAATGTAATGATTACAATTAAACTTTCATATATTATAGATTCATTATCCACCAACTGAAATTTGTCAGGTCTTTTATTGTTTTAATACTGATGATTTTGGCCTACAACTCCTGATAACCCAAAAAACCTGTCTCAATAAATTAGCATATCAAGAAAAGGTTCTCTAAATGACCTATTACCCTAATCTTCTGAATCAACTAATTAACTCTAAACACATGCAAAAGATACCTGAGGCTTTTAAAAACTCCCTGCCTGGTTCATTACTCAAAACCCCCATCATGGGTAAGACTAGCGACCTGACAGATGTCAAGAAGGCCATCATTGACACCCTCAAGCAAGAGGGTAAGACCCAGAAAGAAATTTCTCAACAAATAGGCTGTTCCCAGAGTGCTGTATCAAGGCACCTCAATGGTAAGTCTGTTAGAAGGAAACAATGTGGCAGAAAACGCTGTACAACGAGAAGAGGTGACCGGAACCTGAGGAAGATTGTGGAGAAGGACCGATTCCAGACCTTGGGGAACCTGAGGAAGCAGTGGACTGAGTCTGGTGTGGAAACATCCAGAGCCACCGTGCACAGGCGTGTGCAGGAAATGGGCTACAGGTGCCGCATTCCCCAGGTAAAGCCACTTTTGAACCATAAACAGCGGCAGAAGCGCCTGACCTGGGCTACAGAGAAGCAGCACTGGACTGTTGCTAAGTGGTCCCAAGTACTTTTTTCTGATGAAAGCAAATTTTGCATGTCATTCGGAAATCAAGGTGCCAGAGTCTGGAGGAAGACTGGGGAGAAGGAAATGCCAAAATGCCTGAAGTCCAGTGTCAAGTACCCACAGTCAGTGATGGTGTGGGGTGCCATGTCAGCTGCTGGTGTTGGTCCACTGTGTTTCATCAAGGGCAGGGTCAATGCTTTATGGAGATGAAGATTTCATTTTTCAGCACGACCTGGCACCTGCTCACAGTGCCAAAACCACTGGTAAATGCTTTACTGACCATGGTATTACTGTGCTCAATTGGCCTGCCAACTCTCCTGACCTGAACCCCATAGAGAATCTGTGGGATATTGTGAAGAGAAAGTTGAGAGACGCAAGACCCAACACTCTGGATGAGCTTAAGGCCGCTATTGAAGCATCCTGGGCCTCCATAACATCTCAGCAGTGTCACAGGCTGATTGCCTCCATGCCACGCCGCATTGAAGCAGTCATTTCTGCCAAAGGATTCCCGACCAAGTATTGAGTGCATAACTGAACATTATTATTTGATGTTTTTTTTGTTTGTTATTAAAAAACACTTTTATTTGATTGGATGGGTGAAATATGCTAATTTATTGAGACAGGTTTTTTGGGTTATCAGGAGTTGTATGCCAAAATCATCAGTATTAAAACAATAAAAGACCTGACAAATTTCAGTTGGTGGATAATGAATCTATAATATATGAAAGTTTAATTGTAATCATTACATTATGGTAAATAATGAAATTTAACACTATATGCTAATTTTTTGAGAAGGACCTGTATATATATATATATATATATATATATATATATATATATATATATATATATATATATATACACATACATACATATATATACACACATATATATATATACACACACATATATATATATATATATATATATACACACACATATATATATATATATATATATATATATATATATATATACACATACACACACATATATATATATATATATATATATATATATATATATACATACACACACATTGTATATATATATATATATATATACACACACACACATATATATATATATATATATATATATATACACACACACATATATATATATATATATATATATATATATATATATATATACACACACACACATATATATATATATATATACATATATACACACACATATATATATATATATATATATATATATATATACACACACACATATATATATATATATATACACACACATATATATATACACATATACATATACACATATACATATATACATATATATACATATATATATATATATATATATATATATATATATATATATATATATATATATATATATATATATATATATATATATATATATTTTGAGGGCATTTCCTTGTGGTAGACTAAAATTTCCCTATCTTGGTCATTGAAGTTTTGGTAAATATCTTGGTGAGAAGTGGTGTTGCAATGTAATGGTTTCACAACACACAAGGTTACACTATTAAGATTTTGTGCTCAAGCCATAATTTTGCAACCAGTGATTTGTACAGCAAAAAGTGATCAAAACGGTTAAGCATAGATGTGACTGCGTGTGTGGTATTGAGCACAGTTTCACAGTTTGATTTGGTCGGTGATTGTCTTATTAACGCAAGCACTCAAGAGAAACCCACCATTCAAGGGTAATATCCTCAGACAGGGGGGACGTGTAGCAACTAAAATTTCAAGCCAGTTTTTAGAGAAATCGTGGAACAGTCTCCAGTCTATGAAATTTTATGTATCAGTTATTACTCATGCAGGATCCAGACTCCATTAAAATAAGTTTCCGAGTCTGGACAAGAAGAGCTACATAAGTACCGCAAAGAGAAGGGAAAGGAAATCAGATGATGCCAATATACAGAGAGAAGGAAGATTTCTTTAAAAAGGTTTTCACTTTCAAATATGTAATGCCCAAAAGAGTGGAGACATGCAAAAATGGCAAATACAGATCATTCTCACCCTCCCTGTGTTCTGCGTCAATTTTCTGCTGCTGCTCTGGTCTTGGTGTTTTGTCTGCAGCGGTGACATTCTGCAGCCAATCACTGAGCTCACTAGTTCTGCTAATGTAGACAACATAAGCCTTTGAGCATCTACAGCGGTGATGTGCTCTATAGTTGTGACATCACCACTGCAGACAATACACTGAGACCAGAGCTGTGGTGGAGAGATGACGCTGGACCCAGGATGGGTGAGGACTCCGTTTTACTTGTCTACAATGGTTTGGGCACGTTTTTTTTTTTTGTAAAGTGGAAAACTCCTTTGATGGAATTGATAGGGGTCTACTGCCTACATACAAAGCTCTTCTGGTTTACAGTAGACCATGGTTTGGCTGTAGAAGAAATTCTTGAATATTCTAAACAAACTGGGGATAGAAAATTAACAGTGTCTGAGGCCTCATTTTGACAGCCAATTTTGTTTTTTTCACGTATGAAAAAAAACGGACAGTTTCATCAGAGTTTTTGACAAGAGCTTCTGAAAAATGTCACCTTATTTTGGTCCAAATTTCCTCAGCTTTTCCAGAAGAAATCCACCCACCAAAAAAACAAAAAACAAACAAGTTTGTCGAATGTCATCGGGGTGCTGTCTGATTTTTTTCACGGACCCATAGACTTAAACATTGCAAAGTTTGACTCGATACGTGTATTAATGCCGGACATTTCTCTATAATTTTGCGTGGACCACTATCTGCCCAGTAACTAAAAATCAGATATGTGAACAACCTATAGGTACAAGTTCTATCTTTGAAAATCATGGACATAACCCGTACATAAAAAAAAAAATGGAAGTCTGAATGAGCCCCTAGAGGAACTGAGTTTAAGGGGAATTATAGACTTGGGCCACCTGTACCCTGAAAAAAGTCCAAGCACCGATTCTCATGGAGAGATGACCAAATGTGAGTGATCAGGTGTCAATGGGAGTTTTGGAACCCAACAAGTTCAACAATTTACCCTTTGTGTCATTGTGACCGAAACGTAACAGTTATTCTATAGAGAATCCCCATGTGATACGATCATAGAATGTTATTTCAAGTAGTAAAACAGTCTTAATCCCAGAATTGGTGATAGTATGACTTACAGAGGGTGCCACATCTACGGTGACTTGACAACGTACTAATAAATATTTTTAATTGTGTATAGTCCTTTTATGTAACTAATCATTAACACAATGTATTTTTTTTCCTGATTATAGACATAAGTATTACAGGAGAATCGATCTGAACTCTAAGCACAGCGGCATTCCCTTGGTTTTAGTGTTGAAGGTTATTGGTGACTGGGTGTTGGCAATAAAATGCACTGTATATCTCTCTGTAAATGGCTGACAGGAGGAGAACACCAGGGTTGAAAGAGAAAAATGTATTTTATTTCTCACCATTGAAAGCTCAGCTTCAAGCTCTTTGATCCGATTGTCCTTCAAGTCCAACTGTGACCGAAGAGAACTGGCATGGTCTGTTGCTTCCTTGGCCTGGCGCCGCAGCTCCCACTTTTCTCGTTCTAAAAGATCTTTTTCTTTTGCTAAAACCTTGACTGCATCTTCACTTTCCTGAAAATGAGAAAGAGGGAAAAAAAAAGGATGACCTGTAGATACCATCTAAAGCCCCATTTAATTACCATATTAGGGTTCTTATTGCCCCTCTCAACGCCAAAGACATTCAAAGTATGGAGAGGTTTCCCGGTAAATGCACAGGATGAATTGTGCATATGTATCGACTTTTTTCAGACCGGTTCGAACGCCGTGAAGCAACCAAGAGGAGTGAATGAATCGCTCTTGGAAGACGCTGCCGGACACTTCAGGAAAAACATTGCCGGCTTCTGCTAACATCCCTCACTGGATGCTGTAAAATCCATCACTGAACTTTTCACATATGTGGCATTTATAATAATGGTGCCTTTGAAGAGGCTCCTTTAGACTTTTAATTCCCTCTAACTATGCCCTTGGGCTTGACACAATCTGATGAGGAGAATAAAAGGGATCCAATATAGCCTTGTATAAAAGTTCATCAATCCCCATTACCTGTACACACGTCAGACCCTTCCTTTCACCACTAAGGGATCTAGTCCATATGCGCTTGTATAAGATCCTACTCACCTGAATAGGACACACACTTCCCCTTGAGAAAGCATTCTGCAAAACGCGTGTCGGGGCGTTTCTGGTACTGTGGTCTGATTCTGATATGGGTAGGTCTTAAGATTTTACACATGATATTTTGCTCTGCACTTTTTGCACTGTTAGCACTTTATGATCTGTTATATCCAGCATTAGCAAGATGTTAAATATAATATCTCAGAGAGATCTGTGTTACTTAGTCTTTGTACTATCCCATAACCCGTTATTTTTCCACTCTACCATGTGTGGTTTACTTGAGTATACTCTTTTCTTCTTACTCTGTGTACGTCATTTAATATTTTAAGGAATTTTGTGTTATATATTTTTCAATAAAATGTATACTTTTACATCATACCTCTTTTTGAGTGGTGTGTATGGATACTTGTGATCCAACCTTTTAGCAATGACCTGAATAGGAGCAGGGCTACAAGTGGGTATGAAGCAATCAGGACAATAGTTGAGAACCCAGGTGAAGCACTAAACCTAGTCAGAAACTTAGGGTACGTGTACAGTCTTTTTTATGGAGAAGGTTGGCTTCAAAATCACCTGAAAAATCACTTAAAAAAATCCTTGAACTTAGACTTTTTCTACTCATTTCCATTGTAAAACCACTCTGATATTCAATGTCTTGAGCATTTTTTCTGCAGATTTTGAAAAATGTCCGGTAGGAAAGACCCTGCTCCGAAATAGGCAGCGACGCGTCCAATCAGAAGGCTGCAAGTAGGGAGAAAAAAAAAGGAGAAAACTCTTCCAGAACACTGATAACTTGAGAACCACTCAAGGTAGAAAACAAATTCTCCAAAAACTCCCAAAAAGGAGACGACAGTTTTCGGAAGTAGTTCACTACAAAACTTGCCATTTTGACCACCTCAAAAAAACAAAAAAAAAAAAACTGCAAAGCCCTCAAACCCTACTCTACCCAGATGGTTTGCAGCAGGGAACAATAACATGGAAGCTATTTCAAAGATATGAAAAGAAGTTTACTGTAATTTACCCTTTAAATGGACAATAATGTGGATAAATATAGGAAACGTAAATGGAGGCAGTCAGCAAGAAAACGTGCAGATTTTAGATGTCATGCAAACAGTGTCAGGTCCGGTGGGCCTCCCTCTATCGGCTCGCTCAGTTTCAGAGAAGAGATGGGCTTCTGGGTTTGCAGCGTTACAACATTACTTGTCTCTCTTTCATTAAGTGGTGCAGAAAGAACGAGCAAGTTTGTGCCTTCAATTACACTGCCGGGCTTCAGAGAGTTGGCTCAGTTACTTCATAGACAATGACCGGCTCCAAATTGACCATGTTAGAACCATCAATAATTGAAGAAAAAACTAAAACTAAGCACAGCTCGTTTCATATTAATTTCTCCCGCTTGTGAACGATCTACCAGCTAAGGCTCAATATGCCGCATGAAGAGAGCGAATTGTCCTAAACCGGTCAATAAACAGAATGCATGGCCTCCGAATAAAAAGACCTATTGTATGTAAAGGAAAGCGTCACTCTCAGGAGTGAAAAACAGATTCAAGAGAATATGGACCATCAATTCCATAACTTTGAAAGTCGAAAGCAATTAAACACATTACAGCTTTCAGATGCAAAAAAGGAAAAGTAAAACGCGCTGGTATCTGTGGCAGTCATTGATAAGGAATACCGTATATACTCGAGTATAAGCCGACCCGAGTATAAGCCGACCCCCCTAATTTTGCCACAAAAAACTGGGAAAACTTATTGACTCGAGTATAAGCCTAGGGTGGAAAATGCAGCAGCTACCGGTGAATTTCAAAAATAAAAATAGATGCTCCATACTGTTCATTATGGCCCCATAGCTGTGCCATATAGTGCTCTGCACCATTATTGCCCCATAGCTGTGCCATATAGTGCTCTGCACCATTCATTATTGCCCCATAGCTGTGCCATATAGTGCTCTGCACCATTATTGTCCCATAGCTGTGCCATACAGTGCTCTGCACCATTATTGCCCCATAGCTGTGCCATATAGTGCTCCGCACCGTCCATTATTGCCCCATAGCTGTGCCATACAGTGCTCTGCACCATTATTGCCCCATAGCTGTGCCATACAGTGCTCTGCACCATTATTGCCCCATAGCTGTGCCATATAGTGCTCTGCACCATTATTGCCCCATAGCTGTGCCATATAGTGCTCTGCACCGTCCATTATTGCCCCATAGCTGTGCCATACAGTGCTCTGCACCATTATTGCCCCATAGCTGTGCCATATAGTGCTCTGCACCATTATTGCCCCATAGCTGTGCCATACAGTGCTCTGCACCATTACTGCCCCATAGCTGTGCCATATAGTGCTCTGCACCATTATTGCCCCATAGCTGTGCCATACAGTGCTCTGCACCATTACTGCCCCATAGCTGTGCCATATAGTGCTCTGCACCATTATTGCCCCATAGCTGTGCCATATAGTGCTCTGCACCATTACTGCCCCATAGCTGTGCCATATAGTGCTCTGCACCGTCCATTATTGCCCCATAGCTGTGCTGCTGCTGCAATAAAAATAATAAAACACATACTCACCTCTCTTGCAGCTCCTCGGCGCCATCTTCCCGGCGTCTCCCTGCACTGACTGATCAGGCAGAGGGCGGCGCGCACACTATATGCGTCATCGCGCCCTCTGACCTGCACAGTCAGTGAGGAGAGACGCCGGGAAGATGGAGACAGCGCCCGGCGTGTGGAACGAGGACAGGTGATTATGACATACTTACCTGCTCCCGGCGTCCCGCTCCTTCCCCCGGACATCTGGTCTTCGGTGCCGCAGCCTCTTCCTCTATCAGCGGTCACCGGCACCGCTTCATTAGAGAAATGAATAGGCGGCTCCGCCCCTATGGGAGGTGGAGCAGCCTATTCATTTCTCTAATGAGCGGTCCCACGTGACCGCTCAGGGGAAGAGGCTGCTGTACCCGGAGACCGTGTGACAGGCAGGGGGAGCGACAGGAGCGCCGGGACTAGGTGAGTATGCATCAGCGCCCTCTCCCCCTCACCCGCCGACCCCACCGCCGACCGTGACTCGAGTATAAGCCGAGGGGGCACTTTCAGCCCAAAAATTTGGGCTGAAAATCTCGGCTTATACTCGAGTATATACGGTACTTCTACATTAAAAGTTCGACCTGCGTCTTTCTTTTTGTTAAAATACTGCCTGATGTACTTACCGTAACTTCTTGAAAAAGGCAGAGCACTATATATTTTTTTAAGGAATGCATGCCTGCTTGTGTGCCCATAAAATGCAGGGGCAGGGTAAGACATTCCTCGCAGCCACTTTTTGGTGCTTGACTATGCCAAAATTAGAACAAACAGGTGCTTTACATTCCTTTAAGGGGATGTCTAGGCTTGGGGCTCAAGTCTGCAGCTACACTATGTGACTGCAGACTTGTGAATCCTCACAGCGTGCAGAGTCAGGTTTCTATGATGCAGGCCGGCTGTGTGTCTGCAAGTATGCGATTTGTAGGTATGCGGTCACATGCAGACTAGACATGCACAACCTCGCTCAATTCAAGTGAATTGAGAGGAGGTTGGACAAGTCTAGTTAGAAGGTGGGTGGAAGTATGCAAATCAAGTATTTGCAGTCATAGGACCGCCTGCTCCAAGCACTGGAGAATCCTGACAGAGCACACTGTGCGTGCTGTGATGACTCACAAGTCTGCAGTCATATACGTGACTGCAGACTTGAGTCTCAAGACTGGAAAACCCCTTTAAAAAGGAGTTTATAAGAACAAAACATGTGTTCAAACCAAGCACAGACGCTTGGCGCACACCCATGGCATGGCGGAAGTTCTCGGCAGCATCCCACCTACTTGCTTGGCATCCATCTCCTCCATACCTATACCATTAGACGACTTGGTGGGTGGGTGCACCATCTCCTCTGTGCCGTAAACAATCAATGATCAATCTTGTGCAGTAGCCTGGATTACGTTCTGCAGTGGTAAAACGCCAAGCATGTAAAATGTGGAATGAAAGGGATTACAGAGCACCAAGGAAATTTCACGTTGCTAAGGAGTCTTAATATCAACCAGTGAAACATTAGTCCCCGGGTAAAGGGAACGGCTTCCAGATGTTCCAGGTTTATGTCATGTATATAAAAAATTACGAACAGCTGCTATACATGACCTTGAAAGAAAAATCAAACAGATTGTTTTTATGTTTTGGTGGGGAGTCAACCTCCCATCCCCAGCAATCATGTCACTGGATATTTGGCAGAATGGTTCTTTGGTGGCTATCCATTCATGGAGGTGTTATGACCACCAGAACAGGTGACAGAGGCTCTCTATTCTAGGTGATCAGGAGACTACTTCTGACATCCATATTCCTAAGTACAGAGGCTATTTATCAGACAACACCTTTATAGAAAAGTGTTCTAGTAATATCATCAGTTCATAAAGTTGAAAGGAACCTAATCACTTTGTACATTCATCCGATCGGTGGACACTATGGTATAAAGTAGGAGAAACTGAGCAGAAGGATATACAAATTTATTGGAAAAGATTCAGTATAACTTATTTTATTCGTTGAAGTCCCTAGAGTTTGTATGAAGAGGAGTCTTGTGGGTGGTCCTACTCAATAGGAGTCCAGTGGGCAGTTCATGCAGAGATAGCTGTCAATCACTGAATGTAACAGTCAGCGGGAAGACTCAGTCAGTGACTAAGAGAACCCACTGGACTCCTATGCATACAAACACCAAGGTTTTCAATGAATAAAAGGCAAAATTTTACTGAACATTTTCCAACAAAAATGTATATCAACCTGGTCATCTCCATCCTGATCTATAACATCCCGCCTGCAGAACACAGACCATTTCCAACATGACAGGTTGCCTTTAAGTTTTCTGTTCACCACAGGTAAGACGTCTTCATCGTTTACTAAAAAGGAACATTCCTGTGGGAACAAAAACTTGGCATCGAAACCCCAACAGGAATGGCTTAAAGCTAAGAAATTAGTGCTGGGAATTTTATACACAGAGATGTGCACTCAACCTGCTGCCACCTGTACATGGCACAACAGCAAGATGACACAAGAGGGGCCAGACTCTGCTCAAAGGTTCTCTGTGCCCATTTTAGGAGAATCGTTCCATTGTACACGGATGTTCTTCATGTCTTCATTCACAATGGCCTATAGCGGAACAGCTGTACAGACACATTACCTTCTAAATCCATTTTGCGGAGACTTTTCTGACATATTGACAATAAAATAGAACCCTCAAACGCCTAGGCATCTGGTAGAGGACCCGTTTCCACTTCTGGGTGCTTGGCATCTTGGGCATCTCCTGCACTTCCTAGGCCCCTCAACGTCATGGCGTTCCTGAACGTCAAGGTGTCATTCAACATCAGGTTCAACGTCTCAGGGTCTAGTAAGCACAAGTGTGAGCCGGGATATCAGGTGCAAAAGTAAAGGCCGACTTAGTTCAGAGGACCAGACTGGACGATGGACCAAATCAGCGCCAATATTCTTGTTAATTATTTCCATTATGCTCAATGGAGAACAGATCGCTGCTCATTCAATTCCTTTCCTCTAAGGTAATATTTTCAGATGACATCAGTCAGTTGCGGCCAGTTTGACTTGCAGCTGACCTACGAGGCTTTATAGCGGCCGGCGTGGCAATTATAAAGGGACAACTACAGAGTCAGCAACAAAGGTCGATAATATGTTGACAGTCTCCGCGCACATGGTGATATCATTAGTGTTTCGAGGGGCTTCGTGAATTTAAAACAACTTTAATTAGTTTGTGGATTCGCTCCAGCAACTTTTATTAAAAACCTTGATTTTATAATCACTCCATTCTCCCGCTCTGCTGTGTATTCATGGGTGCAGACAGAATTGCTCTTTTTTTTTCCGCTCTCCTTTTGCCCGGGGAGATGACACCAAGCTGCTCTTTGGATATTCTGCTATCTATTACGCGTAATGCGGAGAAACTCATTCGTATCCCAGGGCAACAACATTAACATGGCTGTCTGATAAATGGAATACGTTAGTAGAAAAGCAGGAGCCGGCCTGAAACACAAAACATTAAGGGGACAATTCTCCTATAAAACAGCACAGCACTAACGTGGTAAGGTGTTACAGAAATGGTAAAAATAAACCGCACAAGTCATTTGCGTACATTGTTTTCTGCAGCCATTATTAGGAGTTAGTCTTCATTCCTGTAAAGAAAAAAATTAATAAAAAAAATTGCATGTAAGTGGATTCAGACACACTGCTTTTCCCCTGTCTATTTGCCTTCAGCTGTATTGATATCCGAGAGTATTCATTTGGAGTACGGATGCTGGCAGTGAAAGGGTCAGCCCATCTGCTCCTCTAAGTGTGGTCTTTAGGGCGCAGTCAGAAAGCCGTATAAACCGTACTGAGATTGGAACATAATCTCGGACTGGCCGCCGCTCTCCGGATCCTAGCGCGACAGCTCCATAGAAATATATGAAGCCGTTACACTTGGATTGGAAGAGCTGCTGGCCAGACCATGGAACACGGTTCGGAGACGGATACTGATCTGAGTGTCGGATCCACAATGCAAAGCTATGGATCCATGAAAAAAAAAAGTAAAAAAACAGACAGCACTCAACACCATCCGTTTGCTGTCAGTTATCCATACACTAGTTAATAGAGAAGCGGACCAAAAAAGTGCTGCGGACCAAAAAAGTGCTGCGGACCAAAAAAGTGCTGCGGACCAAAAAGTGACGACACTATAAGAAACAGTGATCAATCTAGGACATTTTTTTGTTGTTGCCTATGAGACAAATCACTGACGTGTGAATGAGGCCTTAGTGAAACAAGTGCTGAGCTGACCCCTTCACTGCCGTCATCTGTACTCCAAATTAGTACTTTCTGATAACAGCGCAGCTGAAGGCAGGCAAATAAACTGGGGAAGAGCAGTTGTTTGAAAGCCACTTACATAGATTTTTATTTTTCTAAAACAGAGAAGACAAATCAACCAAAAGCGTTCTGCACAGTTTCAAGAAAAATTATAAAAAGCAAAAAAAAATAAAAATAAATCAGTGAAACTTGTTTTTAATAAAACTCCTACTACGGTAGACCAATAAAGGAAATGCAGTGATAGTCCGGTCAGTGGATCCTCAAATAATAGTACAGCACATGTTCCCACAGCGCTCCCCCGAAAACCCAGGGGGTCCTGTTGACAGGACAGTCCTAACAAAATCGTGACTCTTGGACTGCCAGGTATCATGCCGTCACATCACATTTGGGCTCGGTCTAATATAATTCTACTGGATAGATATATATTTTATTTAATCCCTATCTCAGCTGAGTAATCTGAATCTTACTGGTTGCTATGAAGTGAGGCTGGAAAACTTTATAGAAGTCTGTTTTTTTGGGTGTGGAATGCAGAGAATTCGCATATATGATAGGCCATGAAAAACTACACTAATCCCCATTTTGTGGTTTTTACAGGATAGTCGTTCTGGTGAGATGCGTCTGTCGGAATCATTTTGGCATCCATTTCTTCTGGTTTTTCATAATTCTCTCCTGAATGTCTGCACTAATGATGGGTGTCTGCACATGTGGTTATTATTCCGTGCCATCCGGCACGGATCCCGTTTTATGCCATTTCCATTACAGACACATTCTTTTTACTGGAAGGAGAAGGTCTAGAGACTGATCGGCACCACAGTGGTGCGAGTCTGAAGAGCCGGCGAGGTAGGCCTCCACTAACAGAAGTCTGAATACGGCACGATGGATACACAACACTGCTGCCCACCACAAAGATACAACTCAACCGGGAGGCAAGGAAACGAGAGGCCTAGTTTACCTCACCTCTCTGGTAAGAAGAGCTGCGCTCTGGTTGCTATGGTAATATAGTAATGTAACTAGGAAGGGGCCAACATGGCAGAATTTGCCATTGAGTCTGTACTTTAAAACCAACAAAATGGTGGTTATAAGAAACAACATAAAACCTGATTTTTTGTTCTTAACACGCCGTACCCTCCCCAGTCTACTCCGAGCAACACAATGAGGGTTCTTCTCAATCCTCGTTAGGATGCAGAGCAGCTAATCCTATCCGCCGCTGGCCGTCATTACGAGGCATGACTGGGTACAACCTGCTCCAGGTAAGGCACCACAGGTAAGATCCATTAATATCACTTTTATACGTAAATACTCAGGCATTCAGAATTGACAATTTTCAAGTTTCACACCTACAGATAATGGCCTGTATACAAAGACTATGCATTTTATTTTTAAAGTTTTGTTTTCCAAAGACTTAAAGTGAACCGATCAAGTAAAGAAACGTTATTAACCTTCAGATATGTGGTTAATCTGCAGGTTAATAGTGTTCTAAAGCCGTGCAACTGCCGCACTTAAAGCCCGGCTGCCAAGTGAAAATTAACTTTATTGCTTCCGGCAGCCTAGAGCTTTCAGTCGCAGTGGCACGGCAGCCGGTATGGCTACAGTTACTTATCAGTACATCGTGAGCAGCAGATGTAAGCACATCCCCACACGTACAGAAAGATGGCAAGGTACATATGTGCTGCCTAGACGGCTGTCAGTCAGTGCCGGAGCGGTGTACTGAGCAGTGACTGAAGCCGCGCCTCTATGACTGAAAGCAATAAAGTTAAAATTAAGGAGAAATGTTTTACGTTACAAATAGAAGTGAAGAATTCTTTATTTCACCAGAAATGCCAGGCAGTCACTAACCTAACCAACCATCACTGGTCTTTAATAATGCTGGTCTCTTATAGGCCAAAGGGAACTTTTTGGATCTCTCACGCTCCAAGGTCTGGGTGCGACTGCAATTCATGCACCGATGAAGAGCGTATGCCCTTATTAAATAAATCTGCATTCTTGGGCTATCTAAGCATGCATGTTCAGGGAGTCTGTTAGCACAAAATCACTGTTAAACCAAGCACAGGCGCTCGGTGCACCCTTGGAGTGGCGAAATAGTTCTGTGTGTGCACTTTCCCACCTACTTATTTTGGATCTTTATCCACTCTTAATTGACTAACTGATCAGGCTTTACAGGAACCAGAGACAGATGAAAAATAAGCAGATGTGAACGTGTACTGAACTGCATGGTCACGCAAAGGCAACACTGTGTTGCATGTGCTTGGTTTGAACAGTCATTTTGTGCTAACAGACTCACTTTTATGGGGGATGTGGGAAAAATTTAGGCTAAACTCGTGAGTGGTTTAGAAAAGAAAATGTAAATGGTAATTCCAAAAGCTAGGCTGGATGTTCATTAGTAGCAGCAGACACACATAAAAAAAAAATAATAAAAGCAAGCAAAAAAAAATAAAATAAAAAATAAAAACTTTCAAGTATCCAACATAAAGTAAGCCTTGATTAAAAAAAAAAATGAGTATTTCATGCAGCAAAAGTAAAACTGTCAGCTGTTTATTGGCTATTAATTCATTCTCGAGTGTTTACGCTCTTGAAGCTGACAAGAGTAGACGATGCGCTGATTATAAATGGCTAAGGTGTACAAAGCCGGTTAGGTAATATCGCTAATGTCATTTACCAATTAAGAGCTTTTAGAGGAGTAGAAGGGATAGACCGACCCGATTTTGGCTGGGATTCATCAGCTAATAGAAAACCCCTAGAGAATAGCAATAGAAAAGGGGACTTTGTATTAAAGGGTTCAGAATAGAAGGAAAACAATTCCTGAGCATTATTGAATTAACTTTATATAAACTTAGCCAGCCGGGAATACACAGGAGAAGTAGAGCAAAAGAAAAACTGGAGGTGTCTGTAGCGATAAAAAACAAACAAAACACTCACATACTGAAGGTTTCCGCTTTATTAAAAGAAAGTTCCATTTGTAAAAGTGGCCATAAATATTATAGGGTATCGGTAATTCCCAAAATGTTGAAGGGTTTGCATGAAGATATGAAGAGCTGGGCTCAGTTATTTCCAGCAGTCCCATTAAGAATCAATGGAATGAAAGTGTGCCATTTATTGTCTATGTGGGTGGAGGAAAAAGTAGAGTGGTGGCTCTGTTTTCTCGGAATATCCCATAGACAATGAATTGCGTCGAGGTCTACCATGCGCACCTCCGCACCATGCAAGAAGTGGCCCAGTTCTTGGATTCAAGCCTTCACTGCAGGACTGTGGAGGGTCCTAGGGGTTAGCAGCCCAGCAATCAGGACCTTATCCCCTATTGTATAGATCGATTCAGGGCTGTGGAGTCGGTAAGCCAAACCTCTGACTCCAACTCCTCAATTTCCATGACACCGACTCCACAGCCCTGGATAGATTACCTAATATTTTCATCATAATCACAATTCAGACGGTAGAATCTGACAATCTTTTAGTTTATGGTACAGAACAGGTGCAGATCTCCACCTAGACTTTCATGGTATACGGCTTGGCTGAACCTCCATCCACAGACACCTAGGAACATTCCTGCTCAGGGACCCCCACTTATAAAAAAAAAAAAAAAAAAACAGAGGTCACCTGTACCACAAGGGCAGAAAAAAAAAATAGTTGCATATGCTCAAAACCTGCAATTCATTTCTATCGATATTCATTTTCTTTCTGTTCCACAAATACCGGAATCCGATCCACGCGCCTGCTTGAGAATATAAATCATTACATCTCGAGGCGTGATGGCCTTCAATAGATTTTCTCTCTATTTGGAGATTTTGAGCTCTATTATATTGTACTGACAGGGAAGGAATAATGGAGGAAACACAATGAGAACTAATTGTCACCCGCGTGTTACATAATGGGAGCCGCTTGGCGGTTGCGATATAATGTAGCACTTCTCATTCAAGTCTTTAGATAGTTATTGTCACAGAAGTATTTATCGGCACCTGTAGAAAGGAAATTAGGATCGGCACACAATGGAAACTGTAGGACTCATGGGACTGCTGTCTATTGAAAGGTCTAAGGTGCTCATAGCTTATCAAGAATTATAGAAAAAAGATGGAGGCAGCACCTTTCATTCTGTTTTAGTAAGTATGTAAACTATCCACCACCATAACACTGCCCCCTACAGAGAAGGAAATGACCATTCTCTCTCTAAGGATGTGTAACAAAAACTACACTGACCTCCTACTCTATGCCGAACTTGCATTACTTCTCAATTTCCTGCCACTATGCAGAACTTCACACGCCCTGCGCAAACTTCCTCTTTCCAAAACATGGACACAAGTGTCATCACCTGATGTGGAGAATAACCTGGTGTGAAGCTCTTTTGGCAGGAAATAAAATATCCCCTTGTCTGCTCCAACTTTAGACACAGACAACCTCCGGTGTCAGCCCGAGCCTAATAAGAAACTTATAAACTTGCACAATTTATTAAGCTTGGGCAAATTATTGTACAATGATCGGAAAGCCTGCCTGATTGGCACCAATCTGTTGGGGTTAAAATCTCCGCTACCACTTGTGCTCAATTACACATCTGTCCATACAAAATACCCATTGCAGGTCCAGATGGTATTCATTGATGGGAACCACCCATAAGTACACCACTAGGTAAAAAAAAATACCCAAAACAGATGAGATATAATGGTTAGGAAAAACAAAAATTTGATATAACTAAAAAAAAAATCCTGGCAACACCTCCTCTAAGTCCGGATTAAATTAGTCATGAGACACCCAGTTTATAGTACAGTTGTGGCCAAAAATATTGACACCCCTGCAAATCTGTCAGATAATACTCACTTTCTTCCTGAAAATGATTGCAAACACAAATTCTTTGGTATTATTATCTTAATTTAATTTGTCTTAAATGAAAAAACACCAAAGGAGAATGAAGCAAAAAGCAAAACATTGATCATTTCACACAAAACTCCAAAAATGGGCCAGACAAAAGTATTGGCACCCTCAGCCTAATACTTGGTTGCACAACCTTTAGCCAAAATAACTGCGACCAACCGCTTCCAGTAACCATCAATGAGTTTCTTACAATGCTCTGCTGGAATTTTAGACCATTCTTCTTTGCAAACTGCTCCAGGTCCCTGATATTTGAAGGGTGCCTTCTCCAAACTGCCATTTTTAGATCTCTCCACAGGTGTTCTATCGGATTCAGGTCTGGACTCATTGCTGGCCACCTTAGAAGTCTCCAGTGCTTTCTCTCAAACCATTTTCTAGTGCTTTTTGAAGTGTGTTTTGGGTCATTGTCCTGCTGGAAGACCCATGACCTCTGAGGGAGACCCAGCTTTCTCACACTGGGCCCTAGATTATACTGCAAAATTTGTTGGTAGTCTTCAGACTTCATAATGCCATGCACACGGTCAAGCAGTCCAGTGCCAGAGGCAGCAAAGCAACCCCAAAACATCAGGGAACCTCCGCCATGTTTGACTGTAGGGACCGTGTTCTTTTCTTTGAATGCCTCTTTTTTTCTCCTGTAAACTCTATGTTGATGCATTTGGTCAGATGAGACAAAAGTAGAGCTTGTTGAGCAGAGAACATTCTTCCAAAAAGTTAAAGGCTTTTTCAGGTAAGTTTTGCCAAACTCCAGCCTGGCTTTTTTATGTCTCGGGGGAAGAAGTGGGGTCTTCCTGGGTCTCCTATCATACAGTCCCTTTTCATTCAGACACCGACGAATAGTACGGGTTGACACTGTTGTACCCTCGGACTGCAGGGCAGCTTGAACTTGTTTGGATGTTAGTCGAGGTTCTTTATCCAACATCCGCACAATCTTGCGTTGAAATCTCTTGTCAATTTTTCTTTTCCGTCCACATCTAGGGAGGTTAGCCACAGTGCCATGGGCTTTAAACTTCTTGATGACACTGCGCACGGTAGACACAGGAACATTCAGGTCTTTGGAGATGGACTTGTAGCCTTGAGATTGCTCATGCTTCTTCACAATTTGGTTTCTCAAGTCCTCAGACAGTTCTTTGGTCTTCTTTCTTTTCTCCATGCTCAAAGTGGTACACACAAGGACACAGGTTGAGTCAACTTTAATCCATGTCAACTGGCTGCAAGTGTGATTTAGTTATTGCCAACACCTGTTAGGTGCCACAGGAAAGTTACAGGTGCTGTTAATTACACAAATTAGAGAATTGTCCACCCCCTTTTTTAGGTTTGGTGTGGAATTATATCCAATTTGGCTTTAGGACAATTATTTTTGTGTTTTTTCATTTAAGACAAATTAAATGAAGATAGTAACAAACAATTTGTGTTTGCAATCATTTTCAGGAAGAAACGGAGTATTATCTGACAGAATTGCAGGGGTGTCAATACTTTTGGCCACAACTGTAGACCATTGCATTTTCCTCACTAGGAGAGAGGAGCTTAAAGATGAAGGGCGAGATCATTGCCCTTGAGATAGACCGGTAGACTCTAGCCTATGCCGGGGACATCACATGGCAATAGAAATGCAGTATTTCCATACCATAACCAATAATTATCAGAAATGAACACAATCCACAGATATATCTGGGCTTGTAGGACATAATCGCTTCTGTGGGTTCAAGCTCCAGGATTTTGGGGCTTTCGAAACCAAGGAAATGTAATATTAACCCAAGCTATGGATGGATATGGATATGTGGATATATCATTCATGTTTGGTGAAAGTATGCTTGGAAATATGGAGGTCATATTATTCCATTAGTAGGGTCCTGTGGGAAAATGACAAATTAGAATGATGTCCTGCTTCCATCTCTCCTCGTCTTCAATAAGCCGTTCTCCTATAACCTGACCGTTAGGAGGGGAGAAGGTGTAGAGAAGACCCTTTTTACGCTCATCCAGGGAAACTCATAGCTAGAACCAGGGAAGACAAAAGGTACATTTTAGTTGTGTCCTAATTTCTGCAGCGATCTCTGCAAGGAAATACTCCACGATTTATTTTCTATACCTTTTTGCTTGATATTGCTTTTTTTTTTACCTCTTGTGTATGTCTTATTTTTTGTCACTTTAAGTACTGTACTTTTTATTATGTATTAAATCTAAAGTTTCATAAGTTTGTTTCTTGTTGCTGTACACGTACCCACAACCTCAAAGAGGGACACTACATCTTGGTTTTGTAAACCCTGACATATACCAGAGTCAAAGCAGCGTACCCGTCAGGTGCTTGGGAAAGCTCTGTGTGCGTTAGTACAAGCGTGTCACCCAGGGAAGGCATCTCGCTGGCTTAACAAAATGGCGAGTGGTGGATCAAGAAGTCTGGCGAGTATGTTGAAACTAGCCTTGGGGGGCCCTTGGCTCAAATGTCAGCGCATTGCAATAGGCGAGTGGATGAGTGTGAGAAGTGGAGGCCTTCTTTACTCTTTACAGTCACCTCAGAATCATGTCTAGAGCAAGAGGATGGTGTCCATGACACATCAAGATGCAATTTTGTTGAGCTCAGGGCAGAATTTACTTTTTTCCTTAAGCATGATGGCACATTTAAGTAGGCAGGAGCTCCAAGAAGGTTGAGTATGTTGGCAGATCCCCTAGGTGGGTAGAAGACAATACCAGGGAAGAACATGTTTAAATTGAGCGTGTTGGCGGATCCACACGTGAGCGTAAGACCTTGTGTACCAGTGTAGGACATTTTTAAGTTTGCGATCGCATTTGCTACATTAAATAAGGTCTTAGAAGAACAAAAAATAAAAACAAATAAAAGGAATTTACAGGAGAATGAGGATTCCATCAAATCAACAATATATGCATATTTATACCCAGAAGCTGAATGCAGCCCTGGAAAAAAAAATTCCTATAATATAAGAAATTCCACACAGTGATCTGATCATGTTTGGTGTGGGGAAAAGATCCAGAGAACCTGACCGTCAATAATTGGATTTATGGCTCCGGTTTTCAAAGGGGTTGACGTTAACCTTTCTGGCTGCCTGTAGTCGGCACACATCTTGTACAGGAACAGAGCGAACAATGGCTGCACTGCGCTCTATACGCCTCTTTGATTAGAAGTGAATAGAGGGGGCTAGTGGGGGGATCGGAGGGAAGAACGCGCGAACAATGCCACCTTTATGTAAACACTGAAGTGAACTTGGGCTTCCGTCAAGTGGGCAGCATGAAAAGATGGAGATTGAATTCAGGGCACATTTTAGGTTCGAAAATTCATATCCAGGTGCTTAACACTCACATGCTCTTATTATTGTAGCAGTCACTGAAGCACCATGGTGCAGTCCATATATACACATAAAATATATCATATATGTACGTAGATGTATAGAGCTATAGATGTGTATCTAGATACATCCATTATCTCCTTCTACAAATCTTATGTGGGAACACAGTTAGCAAAAACTTCCTTAGTGTAATTAATTAATGAATATATGAATGAATGAATGAATGAATGAATGAATGAATGAATGAATGAATGAATGAATGGAGAAGGCAGCAGCAGGACTTAGGCACAGTTTGTATATCTCATTGTGACAGCTTCATCACTTACAAAGGGTGAAATGGTTAAGGTTTTTTCGTGCCTTAAATTTTGTTTAATATAGAGGAAACAGTAGCGTTTGTGCCCGCAATATATACAGTGACACAAGGATGCAGTACCATCTGTGACTAGATTATTTACAGACACAAATACCAGTCCCTTCACAGTTCACAAAGAGACAAGGATACAGTACCATCTGAGCCTAGTTTTTTATTTTATTTTTTTATTTTTTACAGACACCTACCAATGCCTTCACAGTTTACAGAGACAAGGATGCAGTACCATCTGAGCCTAGATTTTTTTTTTTTTACAGGCACAAAAACCAGTGCCTTCACAGTTTACAGAGAGACAAGGATGCAGTACCATCTGAGCCTAGATTACTTTACAGGCACAAAAACCAGTGCCTTCACAGTTTACAGAGAGACAAGGATGCAGTAGCATCTGAGCCTAGATTACTTTACAGGCACAAAAACCAGTGCCTTCACAGTTTACAGAGAGAGACAAGGATGCAGTACCATCTGTGCCTAGATTTTTTACAGGCGGAAATACCATTGCCTTCAGTTTACAGAGAGATACAAGGATGTAGTACTATCTGTGCCTAGATTTGCAGGCAGAGATACCAGTGCCTTCACAGTTCAGAGACAAGGATGCAGTACCATCTGTGCCTAGAGAAGTATAAACGCAACCCACAACAATTTGAGGGTCCAAAGAAAAGAACTCTGCTCCCTGAGCTAGAGACCCAAGGCAGTGTGGCTACATCATTTATACATTGTTTTATAGGCAAAAGGAAGCCGTGCTCTCCAGAGCAAGGTGACCACCACACTTCATTGCAAGCACTGAGATACGGGGTACTGTGCCATCACATACAATGGACCCTAAACATATATGTTCACAGTCTTAAAATAAATGGTTAGGATGGAAGCATTATTCCAGTGCAGTTAGAGGAGAGTGCGGACGCATAATATTTAACTATTGTTCTGTGCAGGTGGTTACTGTCTGGGGGGTTACTCTTACCTTTCTATGTTGCTCATAATTTCGGATAAAATCCCGCAGTTGCTCCTCCCGGCTCTCCAGGGTTGAATATAACTGTTCCATTTGGCTTACCAAGTCTGCCTTTTCCGATTTTAAACGTCTGCGATCGGCCTTCATGGCTGGAGGAGGGCAAAGAGAAATAATCAGCATATTATACACTAGACATTATGACATTTATGACATGCTGGGCATCATACATTTAGAGACAGTATTAGCTAGACTTTTGTAATTGGCCTGGCCACGTATGGAAATGCATTGACCAAGGTAAAGCTGTTGGCATCCCCTACAAGATCTAGGGATGTTGGAGTTCCTCATGGGCGTGTCTACGGGGCTGGCCAAGTATGTTCTATACTGCACATCCTCTATGTATCAGCTCATTACTACTCACTGCGGGTGACAGTAACATGGTATATCATACAGCTGTATAGACTAAGCCATCATGTTGGATTTTATAAAAACCCTTCTAAAATATTCATCATCCAATATCTGGTCCTAACGCGCAGATATATTCCAAGACTATCATAAAATGCAGAACCGGAATGTGTTTATATATGGTCAATAAAATATACCTGATAACGTAAAGGGGAGGCAGGGGGGAAAGAGGTGGGGGCTGGGAAGAGGGGAAAGGGGCGGGGGAAGGGAAGGGAAGAGGGGAAAGGGGCGGGGGAAGGGAAGGGGGGAAAGGGGCGGGGGAAGGGAAGGGGGGAAAGGGGCGGGGGAAGGGAAGGGGGGAAAGAGGCGGAGGAAGGGAAGGGGGGAAAGAGGCGGAGGAAGGGAAGGGGGGAAAGAGGCGGAGGAAGGGAAGGGGGGAAAGAGGCGGAGGAAGGGAAGGGGGGAAAGAGGCGGAGGAAGGGAAGGGGGGAAAGAGGCGGAGGAAGGGAAGGGGGGAAAGAGGCGGAGGAAGGGAAGGGGGGAAAGAGGCGGAGGAAGGGAAGGGGGGAAAGAGGCGGAGGAAGGGAAGGGGGGAAAGAGGCGGAGGAAGGGAAGGGGGAAAGAGGCGGAGGAAGGGAAGGGGGGAAAGAGGCGGAGGAAGGGAAGGGGGGAAAGAGGCGGAGGAAGGGAAGGGGGGAAAGAGGCGGAGGAAGGGAAGGGGGGAAAGAGGCGGAGGAAGGGAAGGGGGGAAAGAGGCGGAGGAAGGGAAGGGGGGAAAGAGGCGGAGGAAGGGAAGGGGGGAAAGAGGTGGAGGAAGGGAAGGGGGGAAAGAGGTGGAGGAAGGGAAGGGGGGAAAGAGGTGGAGGAAGGGAAGGGGGGAAAGAGGTGGAGGAAGGGAAGGGGGGAAAGAGGTGGAGGAAGGGAAGGGGGGAAAGAGGTGGAGGAAGGGAAGGGGGGAAAGAGGTGGAGGAAGGGAATGGGGAAAGAGGTGGAGGAAGGGAATGGGGAAAGAGGTGGAGGAAGGGAAGGGGGAAAGAGATGGAGGAAGGGAAGGGGGAAAGAGGTGGAGGAAGGGAAGGGGAAAGAGGTGGAGGAAGGGAAGGGGGGAAAGAGGTGGAGGAAGGGAAGGGGGGAAAGAGGTGGAGGAAGGGAAGGGGGGAAAGAGGTGGAGGAAGGGAAGAGAGAAGTGGAGGAGGTGGGAAGAAGTGGAGGAAGGGAGGGGAAGAAGTGGAGGAAGGGTGGACGAAGAATGAGGTGGGAGGAAGATAGAGGGAAAACAAGTGGGTGGGAAGGTGCACTTAGATGTTTGGCCCCTGCAAGGGTGTGCCGAGCTCCAGACCATGCTGGCTGACTCCCTTTAAGTGGCATGGTTAGAATACACCTTTTGCTGAGGCAGCCAATGCCAAGCTGGTGTTAGGCATCATGTGGAGATGCAGCATTAAGCAGGGTGGTCCAGTTGCCAAGACATACGTGAAGGCGCCCTCATCCTGCCTGAACTTTGATCTCTCACCTCCAATTGCACATTTGTGATCATGTTACACACTTTTCCGCCAGGAAGCTCAGGATACACTGGGATAAAGTCCCGCTCTGATAAATTACATAAACTCTAACCAACATCTGGAGATGAACATGGCTACAAATCACTCTCCATAGCTCTCATTATAAGCGTTTATCCTCATTCGCCCAGTGAATCCACTCCAGATAACAATGCAGTCGGAGATATTATGTAAGAGATTTTGGGTGGGGTTGCTGGATACGGACAGGGGGCAGCCGCCCGGGGAGTTTGGATCCGGTCTGTAAAGTCCATAGACTTGTGAGTGTTACTATCCATACTGTGCAGATGAGTGGCGGTGTGAGGTTATTGTTCATGTCTCCCGAGCCTCCGGGGAGCTCCCCGCACGTCCTGTGCACCTGTTCTCAGCCACGTTGCAATAGCTATTGCTTATATAAGGATGGAAATGGCTGGAGCCAGGATTTCTAGCAGTGTCTAGGTTTTACTAACGCTCATGGGAAATGTAGTTTATGATATGAAATTTGTCTGTTGTGGACAACTAAAAATGCGTCAGACTCGACAGCAAAGCTTGTGAAGTTACAACAGGAAGGTATGAAGGAATACCGGCTCTCATTAAAGAGACCCAACTATAAATGGAAACTTCTTTTCCAGGCAATTCTCTATGGGAAAAAAATATGCAAATTCACTCAAACCAACGAAACTAGTCAACCGTCTAGAGACATCAGTACTAAGGAGGGACAATAACCCAAAGCAGGGTACTAGTTAGCTGAATGACCTGTCTTAAAGAGAATCTGTCACCAGGTTTTTACCACCTAATCAGAGTGCAGCATGATGTAGAAACAGAGACCCCCGATTCCAGCGATGTGTCACTTACTGGGCTGCTTGCTGTAGTTTTGATAATATCAAAGTTTAATCAACAGATGACTGCAGGACTAGCAAACCTGCTGCCATGAAGTCCAACCCCGCTCCCCCACTGACATTCAGCTGCCTATACACAGTGTACACAGAAATCAGCCAATCAGTGGTGTGGGTGGGGTTATACACAGCTCATCAGTCACAGATCTGGTAGCTCTACAACAGAGAAAAACAGTGATTTTATCATAACTGCAGCAAGCAACCCAGTCAGTGATACATCACTGGAATCAGGGTATCTGTCCCTACATCATGCTGCTCTCAGATGGGATAGCAAAGCCCTTGTGACAAATTCCCTTTAAGAGGGGATTACCCACACTCATACTGTAGACACTTATTTGAAAAAGTATCAAAAGAAGTCTCAAAGATCTGAAAGATTTGTGAATTCATTCCTTAAAGGGAGTGCACAAACCCACAATCATTTCAAGGAAAACAAAATACCCCCCCCCCCCCCGAAAAAAAAACTATTTTGCATATGGTCATTTTTATAAATGTGTTTCTGTTTTGTAACAACAACTCCTATGCAAACCTAAAAAAAAAAAAAAAAGTTTGCATTATTTTCCTTACATAAAAAAATGCAACACAGGCCAATATTGGCTGCAGAATGAGCTATCTGAGAGTCTGCCAGTGAGCTCGTTCTGATGAAACAGTTTGTAATTTGCTTATCTGTCTTTTTCTGAACTGGTTTATGACCACATCAAAGTTGAATGTGCAAGAAAAAAAAACCCAAAAGGCTGTAAACAGTGCAACATTTTTAATGAAATTCAATTACAAAAATTTATTTTTAGCTCCAAATAAATGATTAATTAAAAATAAATAAATATCCCAAAAAGAGGACAACCTTTTTAATCATCTCTGCATTTGCTAACCATGGATGTGATTCTATGGGGTGATAACTTCCCATTTATAGCAGTCACAATGGAGAACTGGAGCTGCATGGGTCACCTTGCATTCTGTAAGCTGATAAAGAACATAAGTCATTGTGATCGCCCCATTAATGACAGAGACAGGTGCTTCCTCCAAAAACAATGCCCTATTCTCCGATAATTAGTCTTTAATGCCCCTATATTAATGCCTATTTATACAAATGACTGGGAATCTCAGATCAACGCAATTCCTGGGAGAGCAGACAGCGCCTGCCCCCTGTACTCCAGCTTATCCTGACCCTGCTGAGTGGGAGGAGGTCAGATTAAATGTGGACAAAGCACGACGTGGAAACCCAGAGCAGGAAGCCAGGAGGATCTCGTGAAAAGCTTCCCTCAAATAAAATGTTGCTTCAAATAATCGTCGTTAATCCCCAAATACCGTGGTCCTATCTAAACAGGAAGCTCACATCACTGGCTTATGTCATCCCTCATCATTAGGCAATGGGCCCACAGCCATTCTAAAACACCAGCTTTATAATTAGCGCACTTCCATATAAAGGGGTGAACAGTTTTGCAAAATGCTAAATCAGAGGAAAGTCTGCTCCAGTGCAAAATCAGCAGCGCCATCGCCCCTATACACATCATTTAGAATACAGGTGTCTAATCGGTCAACAGGTTTTTCTCCACGTAATCTGAGAGCAGCACAATATAGGGGCAGAAATCCGGATTCCAGAGATGTGTCACTTACTAGGCTGATTGCTGTAGTATTGATAAAATCCAAGTTTTATCTGCTGCAACGCCACCAGTTTTCTTCGGAATGCTAAGCTCTGTGTAACCCCTCCCACACCAGTGATTGGCAGCTTTTTGTGTACACTGTGCATAGGCTTCCAATCAGAGGTGTGGGCGGGGTTACACAGAGCTCAGCATTCCGAAGAAAACTGGTGGCGCTGCAGCAGATAAAACTCAGATTTTATCAAAACTCCAGCAAGAAGCCTAGCAAGTGATACATCGCTGGAATCAGTGTCTGTCCGCATATCATACTGCTCTCAGATGGGGTGTTAAAAACCCGGCTGCAGCTTTCCTTTAAGCACCACAGGCTGGGTATGACTACTACCTCTACACCTGTTATAGCTACATCACTGCAGGGACTTGTAGGTTAAAATCAGTTTATTTTTCAATTTATCTTTTAAATAATTGCTACAGTTAAAATTTCAAGCGTTGTAGAGTTAGAGGCGACAAAACATACACTGGATTAAAAAAAAAAAAAAAAAAGCCAAGCAGAGGTAAGAGTTTTGGCACAGCAGAATGAGGGTGTGGAAGAGACCAATAAAGTGCCAAAAATCACATTTCTACCAAAAGACCACAGCTACAGCAGAAGATACCGTGAAAAGGACAGGTCACCACCAGGGGGCGATCTACACAAATCAAACGCTGCAGCACAGGGGATATGATCAACACCAGACAACAAAAACTATAAACATTGAAAAGCCAAGATTTGCACAGATGTTAAGAGTAGTCGCACCGGAATGTAACATGACATAAAATACTATATAAATCATTATTTGGAAAACTGTCCACAATGTGTAAATTTTAATTGGCACCCACCTGGTTCCAGCTCTTATAAAAAAAATATTCTACTAACTACTTTGCACAGTCTTCAAATCGAAGTAAACAAAATATCTAAAGTATTGAAAGCTACACAGAACAAATTAATAGGAGCTATACTATATGGTGAGGATGAACCAGAAAGGAGCAAATATTATATAACTCTGGTTAAAAGTTTGCAAAAACCTGTTCATGCAATGTTTTTCCTTATTAAAATGTGCACTTTGTAAATCAGACTGGAGGTACCAAATCAGGAAGTGAGTAAACGTGTGAAATGAAACAGCCATGTATTATACTTTAGATTCTTCTAAATACCCCTCCTTTTAGTCCAATGACAACTTTATACCCCTTGGCATTCTCTCCAGCAGCATCATCAGAGATAGTCACCACCAGGTAAGCCTTGACTTTTGACAATGTGCAATCATTGGCCTTCAGATAGTGTTTGCCACCATCAGGTTTACTTTGCACAGGCAGCATTGGTACATAGCTCCATACAGTGCTGAATACTATTTCACATCTGTTTTAAAACCAGAATATGGCAAGAACCTCTGAACTAAAAAGAAAAAAGACAGCCCATCATTACATTAAGACATAAAGGTCAGCCAATCTGGAAAATTGCTAGAATCTTGACGGTGTCCTCAAGTGCAGTCAAGAAAGTTATCATTCGCTATGATGAAACGGTCTCTCATAAGTCCTGCTGCAGGAAAGGAAGATCATAAATGACCTCTGCTGCAGAGGATAAGTTAATTAGACACAGCCTCAGAAACTGCAAATCAACACCACCAAACAAAACAGAAATCATAAATTATTTTCAGACATTAAGTGGCAGAAACATCTCGACATTAACTGTCCAGAAGAGGCTGAGAGAATTGGTCAAATTGCTGAAAAGAAGCCACTTGAGAACCTGAAAAAGAGACTTGATGGGGCCAAGCAACACAACGACTGGACATCAGATCAGGTAAGCTCTCCACAGTGATCTTTGTTAGATGCAGGAAAGGTGAGTGGATGATTACTACATGTGTGGTGCCCACCGTGAAGCATGTAGGGGAAGGTGTGATGTTGGGGGTGCTATGCTAGTGACACAGATGGCAATTTTTTTTTCCAAATTCAAGGCACATTACCCACCATGGCTACCAATGCATTCTGATAGGACATCTAGTTTGTGCTCAATGGGACCATCAATTGTGTTGCGACAGGACAATGACCCAAATCATATCTCCAGGATATGTTAGGGCGATGCGATCAAGATGGAGAAGGCTGGAAGCAGTGTCAGAAGACATGGTCTCCAAAATCACTTAACCTCAACCGAACTGAGATGGCTTGGGATGAGTTGGATGCAGGGTGAAGGCAAAGTGGCCAACAAATGCTCAGCACCTCTGAGACCTTCTCAAGACTGTTGGAAAGCCATTCCATGGGACAACCTGTTAATGCTGCTTGAGAGAATGCCAAGGTGTTAAAGTGGGTAACTTTGAGGAATCTATGACTTCGCACATATTCAGGTTTTGCTGCCTTCAGTCTGAATCAGAATCTACAATATGCACATTCCAATAAGGAAAACCGCTGTTTGATCAGGTGAGTCCTAAACTTTTTGTACTATATATATGGTTTCAAAAAAAATTATTTAATTACCTGGCCTCTTGGGGGAATTAGTTACTGGAAGGGACACTGCTTGCTATTTGTGGTTAAAAAAAAAGCCAAAAAACAAAACGACCCACGCTACTTTGTGCGTCTTGTTTACATGTGATCTATGCAAGGTAAAACCCCAGATTTCTATTTTTAATGACTAGTTAATGGTGCCAACAGTTCTTGCAGCACTGGCAGAGATATTCCCATATGCACGTTAATTACTATAATTACATCATTAAGATATTCAAATCGACAAAACCGGTCCTGACGCCACCCTGTATGCCCACACTTATTCATAACCTAGGTGCTCACATCACTATTTACCTGGGACCTGTTGGGTGGCATGATGCCAAGGTAAAGGAAATAGTTGAGGTTACCCATCCACAAATTATTAAGATGTCACTATTGATGTGGAACCTTTGTGTGGTCACTGTGTATACAGAGGGGAAAGCGGCACAAGCGCACCAGGCGCAGATACGGTGCAATTGTGGGGAATCTCTCTAGAAAAACTGCTCATGCCCCGTTAAAAAGGGACACAATTGGTTGCAGTTGTGGAACTATTGTGCGGAAATCAGATGTCACCCGTTCTATTTGGTAATGCCCGAGCTAGACCAATATTGCTGGGGGCTCTTGTCCTAATAAATAAATAAATGTTGGGCTCCCAAATAATTGTGTCTTATGACTAAAACCTTTATCACGGCATATTGATGTCATGTAGGGGTCCCGTATTAACCATCTTTGAGTAAAACTGGAAAGACGTTCTTCGGGAACGGCTCCCGCTCTCGAAGACTTGAGCCTCCATGTATTACTGAAAGTGCGGCCATTTTTTATATACTAGGGGCAGAGCTAATAGAACTATAGTCCCATCTCAGGCACGATCGGCTTATTTTTGCAAGACTGGACAATGCCGTGAACGTCCAAAATGAGGGGCGATTAGTCAAAAGGCTTGGAGGAAGAGGTCAGACCAATCACATATTCCAAAGAATGAGGAGAGATGGGGAGCCCCTCAAATAACAGACAAAGACTGGCAACCATTACCCTGCAGTGCCTCCTTCGCCCGCGCCAGCTCTTGCTCCTTCTGCGCCAGTTGCACCTTGAGCTCCGTAACCGAGAGTACCTCCGCCGATCGGCTGTCGTGTGACTCCTCCAGGTCCTTTGCTAACATTTCCTTCATTTGTCGGAGCAAGTGAACCTCATCTTGCAGCTGTGACACCTCTTCCCTTAGCAGCACTGCAAATTAAAGGAAATAAAAGATTACAAGGGTAAAAGCTGTATGTAATTTCTGCAGAAACACAAGGACGACATGTCGTGGAAAAATTAATAGGTCTTTACCAACAGTTCATCAAAAATGCTGCTCTAGAGAACACACGAGATGGAAGATGGAGGATTCCTTTTCCTCTGTGCACGGTTTCTTTAAGAATTAGAGGGAAATTACTGGTACATTAAAAAAAATATACATCTCAAAGCTGTATATTTTTGGAGAAGAGAATGGAAACATATCAGAACTTGCTGTCCATTATTCTACTTAAAGGGAAGCCATCATCAGAAAATGACCTATTGTATAATTTAGGTTTTAGTGCTAAACCTTTTTTTTTACATTTTTGACTTTTTTTAATCCTTAAACTGTATGAACAATAAAAAAAAAAAAAATAAATAAAAGTCTTGCCATTTTCACACTGGCCATTTTTAATCTCTAACTTCCGAATTAAAAAAAAAACACATGTACATTAGGCACAATAATCTTTTGTAATGAAGTGTCTAATAAGCATGTGCACAGATCATTGTGAAGGGGGGAGCAGGTAAGCTGTGACATCGATGACAGCGATTGGTGGATCCTGTGCTTTCAGCTGTTTATAGAGGTGTTATCAGTCATTGTGATCCTGCCTATGATAAGGAGCTTGCTGACAATTCTTCATGAAAAAATATGAAGAATGGGTCTAAAAAAGTCCCATTGACCAGTATGGAAATTTCAAGATTAAAAAAGTAAAAAAAAAAAAAATACATGTAACACAGAAACCTAAACCATGCTTCCTTTTAATATCTGAGTCCAACTGTCTAATGTGAAATAGCTGGAAAGCATGGATTACTTCTAAACATTGGTAAATATGGTTCCACAGTTTATCATCTTGCTTCCCTCTTGTTACAGTCATCAAATCCTTGGGATCAACCCATTACCAACAACCACCCTCCGCACGTGAGGGACAACGTCCTAAACATTATGGAACTTCCGGTAGAACCTGTTTGGTCAGTAAATGTTACAACTTATGTACTCACAGAATTAATTGACCGGTAATTTATGCCGAGTCAGATTTGTAGAAATGATAATCCTGGATGAGTAGAGACACAATGGAATGTCAGAAAACGAGAGGCAGAAGCCCAAATTAGTGGTTATCTCTTTCTAATACTCCCTGGACTCCCAAGTTCTTTCATAGTTTCGATGTAACAATCCCAAATCCATTTAATTTCTTAACACACAAGATCATGTGGCAAGACATCACCTTTAAATGTTATGGAGATACTTTCCACCTTCTGTAGAACATGTACTATCTGGTCTACCAGAATCAAACTAAACATTAACTTCCATCCAAAACATGAAATCGGTCCTCCTAAACTTCTTACATGTCTGTATTCTCTTAAGCACTTTTGTGCATTTCACCTCAGTGCACGGACACGTGACCTCTATTGCTCTTCTTCTTGACCTACTGTGCTGTCTACAATCACTGAAGACAACAGTTCTGATGAAGGCCTAACATTTGGCCGAAACGTCAACTTTTTGTCTAAAGTGGACTTTATCTCATTAATAAAATCTCAATCTTATTTTTACATCATACAATTTGGGAGTGCCGAATTTATCTTTGATGTTAACACACAAGATCATGTGGCAAGACTTCACCTTTAGCCAAATATGTTATGGCGATACTTTCCACCTTACATAGAACATGTACTATCCGGTCTACCAGAATCAAACTAAACATTAACTTCCATCCAAAACATGAAATCGGTCCTCCTAAACTGCTTACATAATGGGTTCATGAGCAGAAAGACACGTTCGTCATATCTGCTCTATTGACCATCATGGCAAATATGTGGTTGTCGGAATGTCCTCGAATGACCATCATGTTCCATAATCTTCTCAAACTCAAGAGGGATTGACTGGATGAACCAGTTGGAAGACCACTACTGCCTTACAACCTCTAATCCACTTTAAAGTGATTCTCCACCCTACGATTGAAAAGTGCCTACGTATTTCTCATTCAGTCACCCTACCTGGTGCCCTCCTGCTCCATCCTCTGTTCTGATCAACGTTCTGTTTCTCCTGCTTCCAATATGGCAGGACGAGCAGAATGGAGATTGTAGCGGTAAGTTCAAACTATGTTTCCCCCGGCTTTTCTGTGCTATGAGATTTCGATTAAAAAAAAAACAAACAAAAACCTACAGTTCACAGTAACACCCTTACGAACAGCAACGATCTGAAGACCATCTCCTCACTCAATCATGAGCCAAGATATATCAAACCAATAGCAGCCTGATCTCACATAGTGGTCACCGGTTATGCAGTGCTTTTTCGGTTCTGCGAAAAATGGACGATAGCCAATATGGTTGACACTACACCACCAATTGGGATATCCTAAAAAAACATTCCTAGAACTGCATTTCTCAGATTTAAGCTTCAAGTCGCCTCCCCAAAAAGGGCATGGTTGAGGATTTTGTTATAAGAGCAGTGGCTATTTAGTGTATTTGTATCAATGATCACCACCGAAGTCCCCTCAAGGAAAATCAATGGTACAGGAGGCCAAAAAACGGACACACGGTACACCCAACGCCCAGTACATCAATTCTGCTTACCGTAGTTTGGCCATTTTTGCATGGCCTTTAATTAAAGGGAACCTGTCACCCCCAAAATCGAAGGTGAGCTAAGCCCACCAGCATCAGGGGCTTATCTACAGCATTCTGGAATGCTGTAGATAAGCCCCCCGATGTAGCCTGAAAGATGAGAAAAAGAGGTTCGATTATACTCACCCAGGGGAGGTCCCGGTACGTGGCCTCCCATCTTCTTACGATGATGTCCTCTTCTTGTCTTCACGCAGGCGTACTTTGTCTGCCCTGTTGAGGGAAGAGCAAAGTACTGCAGTGCGCAGGCGCTGGGCCTCTCTGACCTTTCCCAGCACCTGCGCATTGCAGTACTTTGCTCTGCCGTCAACAGGGCAGACAAAGTACGCCTGTGCCGGAGCCCCTAGCAGGACGACAAGAAGAGGATGTGATAGTAAGAAGATGGGAGGCCCCGGACCGGACCACGACGCCTATCGGAGTGGACCGCCCCTGGGTGAGTATAATTTAACATCTTTTTCTCATCTTTCAGGATACATCGGGGGCTTATCTACAGCATTCCAGAATGCTGTAGATAAGCCCCTGATGCTGGTGGGCTTAGCTCACCTTCAATTTTGGGGGGTGACAGGTTCCCTTTAAGGGGGTTATCAACTTGGGCCAAAGTAGTCATTAAACCATCCCTTGGAAAAAACTAAGTCTTCCACCATTGCAACAAATTTTAAAAAGAAGGCCTCTCCTGTTATTTGGGTGTTGCACTCTTAGGCCTCATTCAGATGACCTTTTTTTGCATGCAAGAAAAAAATATAAATTGGCCATTTTTCATCTGATTTTCATCCAGGTGTCAAAAAATAAATTAAAATACAGCACACCAATACATGAATGGTTGGCCTTTTTGCTCAGATCCATTGCCTTGGACTGGCAAATTTGATACATGACTTGGATCAAGAAGGTTTTTTCTCGCAGGCACTTGGTCTCCAAAAAACCACGGATATCTAAAAAATCTCAGACTATAAGAAATAAATGAAAAACGTGGACAATACACATATGTAACAAACAGATGTCTGAATGAGGCTTTATATAGACCCCAAAATGCTGGCTAATTAATGCCATGGGCAACTATACAGCAGCACGGAAAGCATCACTGTGCAACTTGGCAGATTTACCAGGGCTCAAATCTTCTTGTACGACTTGTGATGGAGACCATGTAGGCGGCCGCTAGTTTTGAATCGAGGTTGAGGTGGACTCCGGTATACATGCGATTCTCCATTTTTTCGGAAGGGCTCCCTTTTAGTGGATTTTATGTTACATAATTAACATTCCTCCCCCCCCCCCCACAAGCACAGCTCAGAATAAATTTATAATCTCAATATACAGATTCCTTCCTGTGTGCGGCTCTGACGAGCGGTCAAGTCAACTGAATTAGCTGTGTGGTCCTAGTGCAGAACACTTCTGCAGTAGCCACAGGGAAGAAAAAAATATATTTTGCAGATCAAAGCCGCCTAATGACAATAAATCTTGCCGGCAACTAAGGGTCAGAAACTTCCACAACCTAAAGTGAACCTGACGTTCCGAAAACCTCAATCTAAATTTCAAAGGGGTTGCCTGAAAAATACACAGTATAGTAATTATATGGTATATGAATTAATTGAGACTAAAATATTTTCTTGATGAATTAGGGTTTTTTTTTTGCAGGGGCACACATTAAGCTGAAAACCCGCCGGCTCCCTGCACTGCAATACGTTCTGCCAGTCAGAAGCCGGCAGCTGACGTCAGTCACCGGTGATGTCGCTTATACACTGAAGTCAGCTGCCAGCTTCTGCATCGGCTATAGGACGTCGCTCTTGTGGGGGCGGGGAAAGGCAAGAATAATTGTTAATTTTTTACATTTGTTTGAGAAAAGCTGCAGAACAGGGACATTATTACTGGAAGAAGCTCAGGATTGAGCACAATATATCAGGTTGGGGGACATTATACCAGATAAGACATTATACCAGGAAGGGACCCAGGATAGAGACATTATACCAGGCAGGGGGATATTATTACTGGAAGGTGATATATTATACCTGGAAGGGGCCAGGATTGAGGACATTACTGCAGGAAGGGGGACCCAGGATGGAGGACATTATTACAGGAAGGGGGGCCCAGGATGGAGGACATTATTACAGGAAGGGGGGCCCAGGATGGAGGACATTATTACAGGAAGGGGGCCCAGGATGGGGGACATTATTACAGGAAGGGGGGCCAAGGATGGAGGACATTATTACAGGAAGGGGGGCCCAGGATGGGGGACATTATTACAGGAAGGGGGGCCCAGGATGGAGGACATTATAACAGGAAGGGGGGCCCAGGATGGAGGACATTATTACAGGAAGGGGGGCCAGGATGAGGGACATTATTACAGGAAGGGGGCCCAGGATGGGGGACATTATTACAGGAAGGGGGCCCAGGATGGGGGACATTATTACAGGAAGGGGGGCCAAGGATGGAGGACATTATTACAGGAAGGGGGGCCCAGGATGGGGGACATTATTACAGGAAGGGGGGCCCAGGATGGAGGACATTATTACAGGAAGGAGGACCCAGGATGGAGGACATTATTACAGGAAGGGGGGCCCGGATGGGGGACATTATTACAGGAAGGGGGGCCCAGGATGGGGGACATTATAGCAGGAAGGGGGGCCCAGGATGGAGGATATTATTACAGGAAGGGGGGCCAGGATGAGGGACATTATTACAGGAAGGGGGGCCCAGGATGAGGGACATTATTACAGGAAGGGGGGCCCAGGATGGGGGACATTATTACAGGAAGGGGGGCCCAGGATGGGGGACATTATTACAGGAAGGGGGGCCCAGGATGGGGGACATTATTACAGGAAGGAGGACATTATTACAGGAAGGGGGGCCCAGGATGGGGGACATTATTACAGGAAGGAGGACATTATTACAGGAAGGAGGGCCCAGGATGGAGGACATTACTACAGGAAGGGGGGCCCAGGATGGGGGAGATTATTATAGGAAGGGGGGCCCAGGATGGGGGACATTATTACAGGAAGGGGGGTCCAGGATGGGGGACATTATTACAGGAAGGGGGGTCCAGGATGGAGGACATTATTACAGGAAGGGGGGCCCAGGATGGGGGACATTATTACAGGAAGGGGGGCCCAGGATGGAGGACATTATTACAGAAAGGGGGCCCAGGATGGGGGACATTATTACAGAAAGGGGGCCCCAGGATGGAGGACATTATTACAGAAAGGGGGGCCCAGGAAGGAGGACTTTATTACAGAAAGGGGGGCCCAGGATGGAGGACATTATTACAGAAAGGGGGGCCCAGGATGGAGGACATTATTACAGGAAGGGAGGTCCAGGATGGAGGACATTATTACAGGAAGCGGCCCAGGATGGAGGACATTACAGGAAGGGGCCCAGGATGGAGGACATTACAGGAAGGGGCCCAGGATGGGGGACATTATTACAGGATGGGGGATATTGTTACATGAGAGAGTGAACACGTCTTCACAGGATCCGAAATGCTACAAGGGCACATAAATCTGACGAACATGCAGGTGAGGGGTCCTGGTCCAATTTTTTTTTACCGGGGAGCATGCGACTAATTACACCACGGCCTATCCACACAATGTCAATGCGTAAAGTTCAGGACAAGTGTAGATTAGGCAGCTCTCAGCCTTAACACTGAGCCAATAATGCCTAATGGCCCAATTCACAGGCATAGACCATTAATGCTTTTCAACCAATGAGTCTGGGAAAACAACTGGTCACGAGGTTGGATTCCACTTGAATGAAAAATCATTTGTTTTTACCAGGAAAAACACAGACCGGTGTTTCGCCATTCATCTACCACAATCGCATTGATATCTGCAGGCTTTAAAACAGATGTCATTCATTTACATGCTTTACACTGCAGCTCTGCCTATTCAGACTGGCTTCTGTGTATGTGCACAGCACAGGCCCAACCACAGTCTCCCTACAAAGTCAGTGAATACTATTTCTATTACTGCAAGGAGAAAACTACAAGCTAAGCTACCAGTGAGAGAGAAAGATCCAGTTAGGAATGATTGATTCTGTAGAACAGGATTAAGGATTGTGTTTACTAAATGTAACAACACTCATTATGAAAAAGTAAGGTTATTCATTTTGAGCAACAAAATCATATGCTTGTAGCACATAAAATTTTAAAATTCATCTGACCTTTTCATTTTCTAAATTATAGCTCCCCAGATAAAAATTAGTGTAAAGTAAAATATTACTCAAATTCATCTCGAAGATTCCCTGTCCAGTAATCTGGTAAAACAGGAACATTTGCAGAAAGGTTTTAGGATGAATATTTGTTTTCAGAGCATGTGCATCATAATAATAATACTAATAACAACAACAACAATAATAATAAATTAAAATGTAAAAAATTAAAATGAAAAAAGTAAAAATAAATGAAATAAAAAATGAAATAAAAAATGGAAAAATAAAAATGAAAAAATAAAAATGAAAATAAAAATGAACAAATAAAAAATCATAATAAAAAATAATCAAAAACAATTATCTTCTCTGGAAATGTAGGAATCATGCTTTTGACAAGTTGCCTTAAAATCATCCTTTATTTTACAGGCTGAGTTAAAATCATGAATAAGTTGAGAAGCCGTCAATCATCTATAGATCAGCGATACATGATCTACTAGTCATCTGAAATGACTAAAGTGAACCATATGAGCTGCTGATAGACCCCAGAATTAGCACCAGCAGGACCGTATTGATCAGCGTTTCGCCATTACAATATGCCCTGAACGAAGACGTGCAGACAGGATCAATAAATGCTGAGTTGCTTTAAGTCCAAGGGGGAAGTGTCACGCTATTCGGATATTGCAGCGGCCATGTCTGTGGGGACCTTGGCAAGTAGCTCATCCGCTGACAAAGGTGCTAAGGATGGAGCCAGGAGCTAAATTACTATCACAATATCCTTGACACTTCCAGCCTGCTAAAAATATGCAATTTATCTAAGAAAGATCCTTGTAAATTTCAAAGGTCTACGTGTAAGTGTGTCACTGTGTAAGGAATGTCAGAGAAGTTGCTTTATATTCTTCAGTGTTTCCAGCACATCACATCACACTGCTTGGGGTGGGGAGCTTGAAGGTGACAAAGGATTCAGTGTTTTAATATTCTTTTTCTCCTAAATTAGTACACGTGAAAATAAGAAACTTTGCAATATATGTCATAAGATAAATCTGCTTCTCCTACTGGTGTTCTTCATTCTCAATTCAAGGGTAAAATCTCTCATTATTGAGATACGAGGTGACAGATGGGGCTCAAAGTTCTATGGAGAATGGTAACTGTGGTTTAAGAAGAACCCGCAGCACAATGTCCGTCTGTCTGTGACTCCTCCCTTCTCCATAGAACTCTGAAAGTACCAACTGACCTCCGCCAACATCAGTCATGTAATGTCTTCACTGAATAACGATTTTAGCAATAAACGCAGAGTGAAAAATCAATGCATAAGGAGAAAGAAGCAGATTTCTCCGATATATTACAATATTGCTTATTTGATTATTGACTTACGACATAAAAATGTAAACTTTGGTTATTCTACAATGTAACCGTTATTGTAATTTTTATTTCATAAATCCATAATACACTTGAGAATAAGCAAGATTGAAATATATCCTATTAGAGAAATCAGCTTCTTTCTCCTCCTGGACTGATCCAAGGGATACCCGCGCCACAACCAAGGGGGGGGGGGGGTGTTACCTACGCCACAACCAGGGGGGTACACACGCGCCACAACTGGGGGCAATACACAGCGACAACCCGGGGGGATACACGCGCCACAACCAAGGGGGATATACGCGCCACAACCAGGGGGGATATACGCGCCACAACCAGGGGGGATACACGCGCCACAACCAAGGGGGATACACGCGCCACAACCAAGGAGGATACACGCGCCACAACCAAGGGGGATACACGCGCCACAACCAAGGGGGATACACGCGCCACAACCAGGGGGGATACACGCGCCACAACCAGGGGGGATACACGCGCCACAACCAGGGGGGATACACGCGCCACAACCAAGGGGGATACACACGCCACAACCAGGGGGGATACACGCGCCACAACCAAGGGGGGATACACAGCGACAACCCGGGGGGATACACACGCCACAACCAAGGGGGATATACGCGCCACAACCAGGGGGGATACACGCGCCACAACCAGGGGGGATACACGCGTCACAACCTGGGGGGATACACGCGCCACAACCAGGGGGGATACACGCGCCACAACCAGGGGGGATACACGCGCCACAACCAAGGGGGATACACAGCGACAACCCGGGGGGATACACGCGCCACAACCAGGGGGGATATACGCGCCACAACCAGGGGGGATACACGCGCCACAACCAAGGGGGATACACGCGCCACAACCAAGGGGGATACACGCGCCACAACCAGGGGGGATACACGCGCCACAACCAAGGGGGATACACGCGCCACAACCAGGGGGGATACACGCGTCACAACCAGGGGGGATACACACGCCACAACCAGGGGGGATACACGCGCCACAACCAAGGGGGATACACGCGCCACAACCAGGGGGGATACACGCGCCACAGCCAGTAGTAAAAATCTGTATTCAACCAAGACAGATTTTTCCATTACTTAAATACATGACATATGTGCTTTTAAAATTCCATGGTGGGGGGGAGAGTAGTAGGAGGGAGGAGGCAGAGGCAGACGTTCTGCTGCAAGCCCTCCGTAGAACTTCATGAGCACCAACTGTAATCTAAGTCAGTAATGGGAAAGTCTGTGCTTACTCAAGACAGATTTTACCCATGAATTGAGAATTTTGAGAATGAATGATCAATCAAGGAGGAGAAAGAAGATTTCTCTAATAAGACATTGTACCAAGTTTATTAATTTCAAAATTACTTGATTTATGAAAGAATTTCAAAACGACAGTTACTTTAATTGTTGGGCAACTGGAAAAGACAGAATACTAAAGACAGGGGGGAAAAAAAAAAAAAAAAAAAAAAAAAATGAAGCACGTGTTCATTTTGCCTGAAGAGTACTAAAGCGGAGGGCTACAGGATGGGTGGGCGAAGGGACTTCTTGCCATCCATAAAGTTGCATTGTGCCATTACAGCCAGTAGCAGACTCATGGCCTGGTGATTCTGAGGTGGAGACAGCCAACATAATGCCATTTTGCGCCATTGCTGAAGAGTGAAGATGATCATAACCAGATGAGTTTCTGGAAAATGTATGAGGCAATAGCTTTCAGTTGACAGAAGGATTTATGAAATGTATCAAGCTGACAAGTCAGTGTATCCCTGCGTTTCCCACATTTACCCTCCATCGAGGATTCTGAGATGCACTTTCAATACATCTCCGCCTCCTGAGAGAAAAAGGTGAAGGAGATTAAGATCCTCTGTATAAAGCCGGAACCCGATGTATTTCCCAAGGCATTAAAATTCCATTTTTTTATTGTTGACAGACATTTCAGCACTGACTGGTGTCTTGAATTATTCAAGATATTTCAGAACAGGAGAAAACTATGAAGAAAGCTAAAAGATTTGCTCAAAGTTGAGCAGCCCTGAAAGTCTTCATAGATGATGAGAACATCAGCATACCAACGCTGTGGTGAAGATTCAAGAATCCTGCGATATAGTCATCTATTGCCGGACATTAAAAGGGGTTATCTACTGAAAACAAGTAATCGTATATCTGCAATGTACACAATACCTTACTAATGGCGGGGGTCCGACCGCTCTGATTAGCACCCAACAGCAGATTGGGGAATTTTTTATCCCAGTTACAAAATGGAGCGGTATATTGGATGCCCGAGTGCTGCCTCATTCATTCTCTCTGCTGCTTCAAGAAACCGCCAAAAGGCCATGAACAGGTCAATAACGGGTGGGAATGGGCACTGCCGCTCCTCCATTCTAATGGGGTCACATATGTCTATGACTTGAAATAAGGGTCTTGGTTCCTTAAAACGCATTATTGTTTGATATATTTTATAGAGAAAGTTAATGTAAAGTCTCAATCAAAAATGCATTTCGGAATGCAAAGACCCCTTTTTCAAGTCAAAGAGACAGATGTGACTCCATTAGAATGGAGCGGCAGTGCCCATGCCCAATAGTTCTATTCATTCCCTTATGGGCTCGGCCATTTTTAGCAGCCCCATAGAGAATGAATGAGGTGGCAATCAGGCATCCAATATGCTACTACATTTTAAGAGTCACATCTGTCTACGACTTTAAAAAGGGGTCTTTATACCCTGAAACGCGTTGTTTGAGACTTTGCATTAAAATCCTCTACAAAGTATCAACCAACGTGTTTCGGGGTACAAAGACTCTTTACAGTCACAGAGACCAATGTGATTCCATTAGAATTAAATAAAAAATCCTCTACATTGTTACTATCACCTCTATTGGATGTTTTATGGCCAAGGTTGTCCAGGCATACCGTTTTCTGATTGATTTGATCATTGTTCTTTTGGTTTTATTTGGCATAACCAACTGAAGATCCAGGATGGTGGCTGCGTCGTCTACATCCTGCCCTACTTGACCGGTGGGCACAACGCTAAGTTCCCAGCTCTCTACTATTTTTCATTTTTCACGTAGGTTATCACCCTACGTTATATGGCATGCAAGTGTCCCCTAGGTCCAAGCTCATATACATTTTTGGAGATCCAATGCAAATCATATCTCTGGGTACCAAGCGCTGCCGCCATCAGCCTCCACTCAATGCAAAGAATTGGCAAAAATGACTACATAGACTACAACAAAGGACAACAAATAAAAAGTGAATCACTGTACACGGGAATGACTCGAGGTATTGGAAAAGCTCCACAGAACTTCCCCAAAGCAAAAAAAATGATTATGCTTATACAAAGGCTTCAGAGAGAGACAGCAACAACATAAAAAGGGTCAAAAGTGAACGTAGAGACTGCATAACTATGGTGTTTGGATAGTACACATCAGGTGCCCCACCCCAGCCTGCCCCGGAGACATTACGTTGTAAACTCTTACAGGAAAAAATAACTTTTAGATTTCCAGGTAAACTGCACCTCGAGCAATAATTGCACAGGAGTTTATAGTACAAACAGATACAAAATGATAAAATGTGAGTAATCGGAGTCACAGTAAAGCAGAGCACGATGCGGAGCAACATAATGACTGATACTTCATTTATTTCCAGAGCTGCATTCCGAATTCTGCTTCCTCCTTCCCATGTGCAATGGATGCCTGGTGGGAGCTAAAATGACAGTTAGGAGGTCGACAAGTCTACTGACTGCCCTTTTTGTTTTTAGGATTATTTCGCTAAATTGACCTTATGACTTATACCAGAGATCCCTTGATGGCATTTTTGTGGATTTTGAAAACAGGACAGGGCAAAGATAGCATCAGATTTTTTTTCCCCGCAACCCATAGATTTGCCTTAGTGAGACTGATCACAGACTCAGATCAAAATCGCACATCTCTGATTTTGTGAGAACCACTCTGTCTACTAAAAAATAGAGACATGAACCGCCCCATAGACTTTCTTCTGTATGAATTTTATCCATAAACATGAAAAAACCCGTACAAGGAAAACGGACGTCTGAAGACAGTGGGGATGGCCGTTCATGAAAGACCGAGGTTTTTTTTTCCAGTGATAACAATAACTAGCTACCGACAGGTACTTTCCGATTTGGCAAAGTTTCACTTGACTTAAGCCAACGTCACAGTTCTATTGAAACGGTTTTTATTTGGAGCATATCAGCTCTATAATTATTTTGCAAATACTGTTGTACAACTTTTTTTCAATTCATATACATTATATAAAATTTAAAATTCCCTTTTATGTTCATATTAGGAGTTTCTTGGGCTTTTTTTTCCCCTGAAGTGGTTTAGAAAAACATCTAGCGGAGAAAAAAAGTGTATGTGACTTCTTTGAAGAGAAACCTAAACGAACTCTTAAATCTAGACAATGTACAATCAAAAGGTGGCAAAAAAACAAACAAACCCATGCTTCGAGAAAACTATACAGGAAATAATTTAGTAAAAGAAAAAGAAAACCTCCAAATACTTCCCCCAAAAAAAGGAGTTTACCGAAGCGGCTTCTGCTTAAAATCTTGTAATTTCCCATTGAAGAAAATTGGCCTGCACATGGCCTTACTAGACACAATATCAGATATTATCTACAATTCCAGTCTCGTTAGGAACACCTATTAAGTAAATCTTGCTCACAATTGGTCACCAGTGACACCCCGAAATAGTGGCATAGTGAAATCACTGCTCTGAGACCGGCACAGCTCTTTCCTCCCCCATATCAGTATCGACCTTGGCAAAAGATTATTGCACCTACAACTATGCAACATAATATGAAAGGGTTTGGGGTTTGGCTATTCTAATTTTATTAAAAACAGATGTAGGACAGGATTTTGCACTACAGGTCCCCACCCCTGTGCACTTTTTCATGTAACCAGGGGTGTAACAATTGCGGTTGCGGAAAGTGCGGCTGCTACCGTGCGGGAGGTGGGACCAACACCTGGATGTGCATTCTGGGACACAAATTTAACTGAAAAGTACAGTGGCACAGAGACCCACTGACCCCCTGCACTGGAACACATGCTGCCAGCCAGTCAGGCAGCAAATATCAGCTTGCCCATGACAGGCAGCACATGACAGGCATCATGCGCAACTCATGCCGACACACCGAAGTCAGCTGCCGACTTCTGTACCGGCTATAGCGGTGGACCCATGTCGTGGGAGTGGGGGGGAAGGTAAGAATAATAATTTGTTTCATTTTAAAATGTGCTGAAGAAGAACAGCAGGGGCCCAGGATGGGTGGCATTGTACCAGGAAGAGATCCAGGATGGGGGATGTTACTGGAAGATGCCATGATGGGTCATTATTACAGAAAGCTGCCCAGCATTGAAGACCTTATTAAATAAAGGGCTCAGGATGGGGACAATATTTCTGAAAGAGGCCCAGGATGAGTGACATTATTACAGGAAGCAGTCATGACGAGGGACATTATTACAGGAAGCAGTCATTACGAAGGACATTATTACAGGAAGCAGTCATTACGAAGGACATTATTACAGGAAGCAGTCATGACGAGGGACATTATTACAGGAAGCAGTCATGACGAAAGACATTATTGCAGGAAGCAGTCATAACGAGGGACATTATTACAGGAAGCAGTCATGACGAGGGACATTATTACAGGAAGCAGTCATTACGAAGGACATTACAGGAAGCAGTCATGACGAGGGACATTATTACAGGAAGCAGTCATGACGAAAGACATTATTGCAGGAAGCAGTCATAACGAGGGACATTATTACAGGAAGCAGTCATGACATGGGACATTATTGCAGGAAGCAGTCATAACGAGGGACATTATTACAGGAAGCAGTCATGACGAGGGACATTATTACAGGAAGCAGTCATTACGAAGGACATTATTACAGGAAGCAGTCATGACGAGGGACATTATTACAGGAAGCAGTCATGACGAAAGACATTATTGCAGGAAGCAGTCATAACGAGGGACATTATTACAGGAAGCAGTCATGACATGGGACATTATTGCAGGAAGCAGTCATGACGAAGGACATTATTACAGGAAGCAGTCATGACTGGGGACATTACATGGGGGGGCGAACATGTGTCTTTGTAGGATCTAGAATGCTAAAAGGACTCATACATATGACCAATATGTAGGTGTGGTCCCAGATCCAAATATTACACTGGGGCCTATTGGACTCGTGTTACAGGACAGAGCATAATTGCGCCATCCACTTATTCTCACAATGGCTGCCGATGGAGGAGCATGTGTTCAGAACTGTACTTCAATCTCCTTGAATTAAAAAACACTACACGGATAAGCGGATATTCAACTGCAGGAGGCTGAATAACAGGACCAAACACATGCTCCTCCATTAGCACAAAGTCCGTGTATAGGAATGCTACGCTACGAGGAAGGAGAAGAACCAAGGACGTCTCTATATTCTCATCACAATATTGTGTCCCGACACATTTGCTAAAATAAAGTTGAAGTGGTCCACACCTTTAGGACTATTTGCTAAAGTAAAGGCTTCTTTGTTTTGATACATCTTTGAGAACATATAATCCACACAAGCCTGCACGTTGTAATCGGTTCTCTTGCCTACATAGAGTACAGTAAGAGAGCACAGCCTAATTATTGAAAGCACTTGGGTTACCAGACTTAATTCTGCACGACCTCCATTTTGTTCTAAAATTACAGGTTTACAGCAAAATACTTAAATCATTAGACAAATCCGATCGAAAAGCTTCAGAGACTTCATGTAGGTAAGAAGGATTTTGCGTTATCTAAAGTGGGTGGTGGTCTTTTCAAATCCATGACCAAAAGATAAATAAAAACAAAAGCCGAAAAAAAAATTGGTAGGGGTAAAATTTTTACGTGCCCATGTTGTAGCCTTCTACATACACTACATATGTCCTTGGTGCAAAGAAAATAGAGACCTCCCAACATCGATATTTCAAATCAGGATCTATAGTTCTTAAAAGTGTTCTCTACCTTTGACCACACTAACTTATTGGAACAGTCTCCTTCCACAATAAGATGATCACGCAGACCCTCGGCAGTTACAACTAGCGGTTATATCTAATGTCCCTTTCCCTGCCCACAGGACAAATTAGGCATTACACGGTACCTATTCCAATCAATAAGTATAATGCTGGAAAGATCAGGTCCTCCAAAGCTCGAGACAGTTCGTGATCACTCATTAAAGTTGCTTAACTCAGCGATTCCTCAAGAAATGTGGTAAAATGGCTTTTTTTTCATTAATGCCCACTCAATTAAATGGAAAGCCATTGTTGGAATTTATCTGTATACTGCAGAGAAAGGTGTTTAGCCGGAGGACTATTCAAGAACGCCAGAAATCGATGTTTATAGAGACAATATAAAGCTTTACAAAAGGCAGAAGTGTAAAAGGCATTAACGACCATACAATGATGGCTAATAAAGAGACTTTAATGTCCTACGCACAATTGTTGGACTCATACAGCATCAAATTAAGCCAATGAGCCACGCGAGCCAAGACGGACCGCAATAACCTCAAGATGTCATTAGGTTAACTGACTTCCTAAGAAACTGGCCAAAGTGTATGCATGACAGAGGAAATGAGGTTGTGGCTCACTACTGAAGACAGGAGTAATATGCAAACTGTACAACACTATGGAATACGTTGGTGCTACATGTAACAGGAAAGATGGTCGCTAACAAGTACAAGCAAGGATAAGCAAAAGTGCAACTTGATTGAACCTCCTAGACCTCCATTATGTATTGGCATTCCCTAGGGCAGTCAGGCCTCAAGGCCCCCTTAACAAAAGAAAGTTAGACAAAAAAAGATTTTGTTGGGAACTGAACTATCAAATGCGCATAGTGGGCTCCAGATAGTTGGGGGGAGAAAACAGTGTAGTGGTTGGCATATCAAAATTTGATGGTATTGTTTTTAGGGGAACTAAGCCGCTGCCAGAGGTTCCCCTCTCGTCACAGTGTGGTCACAGTGTGGTCACAGTGTCGTCAGAAAAAAAAAGGTCTCCATCTTCTTCATTCTGTCAATCCGTGGAAACAAACTGCACTGAGATGCCATCTGCAAGTAATCCTGAAGTTTTCCATGGACACTGACTTGTGTCAATGTCGGATCAAACTTGGGCATGCAGTGAATTTTTCCTCAAACCTACTTGGTCCGAGGAAAAAATATATCAACAGTACAGCGTCATAGCATAACATTAGTCCGGGTGCGATCTGATGTTTTATCAGATCGCACCAGGACCGAAAATATGGCCATGTGCACGAGCCCTAATAACAACAGTCTCCTGCAGCAGCTTATCCCAGAGTTAGTGAGACAACAGTACGGAGCCATCACTACAATGATCTGTACTCCAACTTACATGCAATTTCATTCTTTTTTAATGTATTAAAGCAAATCCCTTACTAAAGTGACTTTTAAAGTTTCATAAACTTTCCATGCTGGATAAAATTACTAAAAAAAAAAAAAAAAAAAAAAACTTACTCTAAGAACACAAAAAGTTAAAAGAATCAGTCCCATATTTTTGCTTTTAACGAAAGACAAGACAAAACAATGGAACTGGAGGAAATTGCGTGACTTAACACAACCTTCTCATGCTGGATAAGGAATGGAGGGTCCAGAATTGTCAAAAGTCCAATACATTAAATGAGGGGATCCAGGCGGAAAGGATTAAATCGCGGAGCTGACGGCATCAAACTTCAGGAGTAAATTGCAGAAATAAAGACACGGCCCAGGGAGAACTGCGCGGTCTGTGTGAACGGTTGGTTAAAGTTACTTTATAAAAAGTCTGATAATCAAGGGACTAAAAGCTTTTGAAGCCCATGCAAAACTAGTAACGAGACCTCCACATACCAGGTGTCCTTTATCATACTGGTGTCACATCCTTGGTGTCCATACACAGAACTGGGTGCAAGAAATTGTCAGCACCGCTAATACTCTTCATCCCTCCACAGAGATCGGGCCGTTCATTGGTAGCCTCACAACTCGTTTTGGTTAAAAGGGGTTGCCCAGGAGTTGAAATTCTTCTAAAACAGCGCCAACCACATCATAAGGCTGTGTCTGGTATTGCATCTCAGCTACTTTTAAATGACTGGAGTTGAGATAGAATAATCGCACGCAACCTTTGGACAGGTGTGGTGCCATTTTTGGACGAAAACAGCCATATGTTTCTAATTCGAGGCTACACCTTAAAGCTACAGTCTTCTTCGTGACCTCCTGTAATGGATGTGTGGCCGGAGACCAGGGTCCACGAGTAACTAGAGCCCATATACAGGAGCCACGTGTTGTCCCTCATTGGTTTGGCAAGCCTTTCCTACAAACATCAGAACGTCGGCTCATTTAGAGATCATTAAACCCTTAATGAATGAATGGTATTTTGCTCGCTTCCTGTACAGACACGTTTGTTCCCATTTATTAAAGCTTTCATCGTGATTTTTAAAGCTTTCCGCTCCCCCGACAATCAATGCAGCGCCAGTGTGTGATAATCGCACTCTGTCCCAAAAGGCTTCTTCTCCAGTAAACCATGACTCCGCAGAAAGAGTCCCCGACATAACATAAGCACCGCTAAGAGGCTGCTCTCACCTGCAACCAACCACAACAATAAAAGAAAACAAAAAGTGCTAGTGATTCGCTCTATTCACCCTGTAAAACGCAGAAGAAGCGGAACCAAATATGTTCATTTAGCACAACTCCTACTTAAGTCGTAGTTTTACATAGGACTGCAGGCATGTTTACGTTATTAGCTAGACAGGTAAATGTGAGCCAGCTTTGCTACTTCTGGGTACAGGACGGGGTTAAAAAAAAAAAATGAAATAAAATAATGACAAGCAACCTACCAGGTTTCCCTTCCTCCCTGTCTGACTTCATGATGGTAATTAATCCCTCCAGAAGATTGAAGAACGCTCCTCCGTCACATTTGACTCCCGGCTCCTCCCAGCAATACAGGAAGTGCTGTTTGCTTTTACCTGGGCAGCCAGGAATTTGACCTGCTCACAGGTTGCGGTAGTAGAAAGCATGATGTCACCGCAAGGCAACAGATCGGGCGGGGATTGATTTCCTGCTAGAGAGCAAAAGCGAGCTTGGCTTTCCATCTGCTCTACCTTCCAGCCGAGCTCCCACCTCATTGCATCTCATCAGTCTTTTCCTTTACCTTTCACTTTTGCAAAACTGGAAGGGATCAAACATGCAAAGAACAGCAATGCCTACATCACTCGGGTTATTAATGAAGCACCAATGCCCGTTTAGTTTACGAATAATTCTAGGACAACTGGATACCACCCAATATAGCTGTCATTTCACCCCAGATCAGGATGGTCCCTCAGATTTCCTAAAGTCCCACACGTCGATGAACGGAGATTCGCTTCCCCCTAAAAATAAGAGTTTGAGATGAATCACTGATTAAAGTCAAATCTTCCATTCTTGAATCTTGTAAAAACTGGTGAGGACTTCCCCGTAAGTTCTTGGTCATGTTGGTTTTCAACCAGTTCCCCCCCACCCCCCAAAAAAGGCAAAGCCATTATTACATTGCGTTTGGGCAATCCACAATTTTGTACACCTTTCCTCATTGCCTTGACCTTGGGAATCTTGCTTTTCGGCGTTATGTGAAGATCTATTCCCATATTCACATGTAGAAGCTGCCCTCATTCTGCATTTGGGGGATTTGCTTTAACTTTTGAGAAATAAAAACCAGCATGACTATACCATCTCATAGCTTTCCCAATATCCTGAATGGAAAGTCTCCCTCCATACACAAGACGCTGAGTAATATATTGAACTTCTTGATATTATTAGTAGTAAATTATTTTTAAATTGGCTGTCCTATAACGAAGACTCCTAAAGAGACAGTGGCAATAGCGTAGCTACTGGGGGTGCTGGGGCCCTGAGCCAGGTTATATCGAGTGGCCAACCAGCCTTAACTACATCACCATATATAGTACGCCGGTAACGAAAAAGCCATGTGGTACAGCAGGGAGTCACAAACTCCTATCCCCACACTTCTCCATTTTGTAGGCCACCGGCTGATTAGGCCTGCGGCCAACAGAACTATGTGGCACGCACAGAATGCCATCTTCCACAGACAGTGTACCAATACCAACGGCCATCTGTGCTGGGATGCGCGCTGGGAGGCTGACGACATGTGATCACTAGAATGGAGTTGCCCCAATGAGGAATAAAGTTTTGACGAGGGACCTCATAGATTAAAGTACTTTACTCATAACTGTAAGCAGCATTGCATGAGTATGCAGGTAACCTCAGTGGAGCCATGTACTGCATAATGGGACTATATCTAAAGCAGAGGAGTGATGTACTGCAGGAAGTGACTGTATATAAAGGGGCTCAGAGGACTGACATTTTGCAGGATTGAGTTGTACATAGAGGGACTGAGAGGAGTGATGTACTATAGCATGGGGGAAATGTATACAGGGACTCAGGACTGATGTTCTGCAGGATACAGCTGTACATAGAAAGGGTTAAAGAGGAGTGATGTTCTGCAGGATGGAGCTATACATAGAAGGGCTGAAAGGAGTGATGAACTACAGCATGGGGGAAATATATACTGATGTACTACAGTAGTGTTCCCCATCTCTGGCCCTCAAGAGCCACCAACAGATCACATCCAATTGTGGAAATTATTATTATTCCAAGATCTATTGATTAAAATGAACTTTTGGTCGTGGGACCACTCATGTAATATTTTCTACGGACATTTCAATGCTAGAGGGCGCTTTGGGTCCTTACTACGCAAGTGGCATAGTGGTGTGTATTTATTATGTGGGGCACGAAGAGTAAAACCGATATTACTGCACCTGCTGTGTAGCGCAGAAAGGACAAGATAGGGAATTTCGGTAGGTCAGGAAAAAATGGGGGACCTGAAAATGTGAAGTCAAATATCTTTGTGGTAAAAGCTGTAGATGAGTCGTGGATTGAAAAAGCCTTCATGGAAGTCTGGGTCACAAAGGACGGACTGAAAAAGTGACCGACCTCCATCGTCACCTGTGAGACACTATATACAACTGTACATTAATCAGGGGGTAGCAGTATTTTTACCATTCGATCAGCACATTTTTAGAGAGACTCTTGTATCATAATGGGTTTACCAACGTAATCCAAACAGTTAGGCAACAGCAGTAACTTTGTCAGTGGACTGTCCATCTTGCTTTTGACATTTGTCCGGTCCTTGGTGCCACAGATCTTCACAAATTATAACGCATTGTGACCCAAGGCCAGTGTGTTGGCTTACACGGTTCTTTATAGACCTAAGGCCCCGTCACACATAGCGAGATCGCTGCTGAGTCACAAGTTTTGTGACGCAACAGCGACCTCAGTAGCGATCTCGCTATGTGTGACACGTACCAGCGACCCGGCCCCTGCTGCGAGATCGCTGGTCGTATCGGAATGGCCTGGACCTTTTTTTGGTCGTTGAGGTCCCGCTGACATCGCTGAATCGGTGTGTGTGACACCGATCCAGCGATGTCTTCACTGGTAACCAGGGTAAACATCGGGTTACTAAGCGCAGGGCCGCGCTTAGTAACCCGATATTTACCCTGGTTACCAGCGTAAATGTAAAAAAAAAAAAACAGTACATACTCACCATCTGATGTCCGTCAGGTCCCTTGCCGTCTGCTTCCTGCTCTGACTGACTGCCGCCGTACAGTGAGAGCAGAGCGCAGCGGTGACGTCACTGCTGTGCTGTGCTCTCACTGTACGGCGGCACTCAGTCAGAGCAGGAAGCAGACGGCAAGGGACCTGACGGACATCAGATGGTGAGTATGTACTGTTTGTTTTTTTTGGTAACCAGGGTAAACATCGGGTTACTAAGCGCGGCCCTGCGCTTAGTAACCCGATGTTTACCCTGGTTACCCGGGTGCTGCAGGGGGACTTCGGCATCGTTGAAGACAGTTTCAACGATGCCGAAGTCGTTCCCCTGATCGTTGGTCGCTGGAGAGAGCTGTCTGTGTGACAGCTCCCCAGCGACCACACAGCGACGCTGCAGCGATCAGCATCGTTGTCTGTATCGCTGCAGCGTCGCTGTGTGTGACGGGGCCTCTATGCAATGGGTGCACCGCTCTATAGTCAAAAGCGGTCAGTTCACACACGAGTCATGCAGCCCAAGAACATGTCAAAGGCCCGTTCTCCATATACTTGGCCCCAATTTACATCCATTGTGTTTCACCACACCGAAAATAAGACTTTCCTGGGGATAAAAGGCTTCAAGAGTCTTTTGGAAATTTTTGCTCTCTGCACAATACACTATATAGTACAGAAGGTTATGCAACACGAATGCAATGGCATGTTCTCGTTGCTACTGGTACCAAAGGTTTGATTAGCTAAGGATATGGGATACCTGTACTTGTATTATATTACTGGTGAACAAAACCCTACTTATAAAAAACATCGACACCCCCCTCATTCATGACTTGAATGCCTCAATGTTATTCACCAGCGAAAAGTTCTCACGAGGGGGGGGGGGGGTCTGGGGGGAGTCGGATCAAGCAGCGATAGGGGGCTGCAATATAACAATATACACTGAACCAAGACGTTTTTTTTTTTTACACTAAATCTTCAGGTGGCCAGCCAGAACATTAATGGTTGTCTCAATGCTGGTTATTTCTATGATTGCCCTATAAACAAGCACGTCTATATATTAATAAAAACGGGAATCTTAGAAGGATAAAACATACAGGCGTCCGACAGGCTAATTATTCTATCCTGACGTGTACTATTAGAGAAGGGTCAAGTGTACCCCAAACAATTTTGATCAAAGGTCAAATCTGCCAATTTCTCATGAGTAGGCATCTTAAATGGGATCTGTCATTAGATTATTGACAGTTAAAATGAGAGCAGCAGAATGTAGAGACAAAGACCCCGAGTCCAGCGATGTGTTACTTACTGGGCTGCCTCCTGTAGTTTTGAGTTTATCACTAGAGTTTATCACTACTATTACTAGTAGTAAACCGGCTGCCATGTCTATTCATGAGCTCTGTATAACCCCGCCCTCATCACCGATATCAGCTTTCGGTTCATGCACAGTGTACACAGTACGCTGCCAATCAGTGGTGTGGGCGGGGTTATACAGAGCTCAGCATTCAGAGAACTGCTGATCTGCAGCAGATAAAACAGTGATTTTAACGAAGCAGCCCAGTAAATGATAGATCGCTGGAATCATGATGTTCTCAAATGGGGCAGCAAAATCCTAGTGACAGATTCCTTTTAATTTTACTAATTTCATCTTTCGCACAAATCCCAATCCTAAACAGGCCACATCATGAACATACAATTAATTTGTGCTTCCCCCATTAATTTAGAGAATTCTCAACTATGGCTTTATTGTGAATTCGATCATTAGTGGGAATTTTTTTTTCTTTCTAAAAGTAATTAAAAAAAATGTACATATATGAACCAATTGCCCCAAAAACTGGTACAGAACAACCCAATAGTTCCTTGGTCATGACAGATACAACTTTCTATAAAAGAGATCCACGTCATCAAAGTGGCTCCATGGCACTTTAGATTTTATTTAGGCTTACCCTGGACTACCATATTTGCATGGGGCTGTTGTGATCTGCATAAATATGCTCTTAAAAGATGCTAATTAGTCTAGCTCACAAAGGGTAGCATCAACGGGAAACCCCTTTTAAAAATAGCCAACCCCTTACCCAACTCTTACCGCCATTTATGGACCAAGGGGGCAGCCGGACAGCCACTGTGACTTCCCTCTAGTCTGACGCACTAGTTTTTAACCAGAGTTCCTCTTTGACTATTGCCGTCAGACAAGAAAGGACGTGTTTTATTCATTAAGCGCCGTGCCATGAACACAGCCATCATATTTCAGCATTATGTCAGTTCTATAGGAATGGTTTAACTTTAGAGAATTTCCACAAAACATAAGAAGCATTAATAAAACAAAAACAAAACAAAACACATGAGCAGCTATAATAGCTCACAGAAGAAAAAGCCAAATCCCAGTTGACAATAGTTCTTCCAGTATATGTACATAATGTTACACAGAGCATCCTGGAGAATGGCGGTTACTGGGAGCTGTGGTTTGTTAAGCCTCAGATCAAACATTCAAAGAGTTTTGGAAAGAAAAATCACTGGGAAACCACAAATGCCAGAACAGACCCAGAGAAGTCTTTAAGGAGGTTTGTCAGGTTAGAAGGTGCCAAAAATAACGAAACGCCAGTGATGAGCAGGAAAAAAAAAACAAAAAACTTGCATCATTAATCATTTTTGAAAGCCAATGAGAATTTTTTAAGGGGATTTAGTTACAACTTCGAAAGCCTAAAAATGTTGTCTCATCGTGAGAACCACTTCCATAAGACATTGTAGTTATGGCCATCATGGTGGAGGGTCTTTGATTCAGGGTGCAGCTTCTCTGGCAGTTTTTGTTTTGGCTCAAGATGTCGTCTTGTCCATGTATTACACCGAAAAGTCCAATTATTTAAAAGGGGTTCTCTGGGCGTTGAAAAAAAACATTTTATCTAGGGAAATAATCGCTATAGTAGAATAAAATGTAATCTGATCTATTATACAGATAGAGCCTGTGCTAGAGTGTTAAGAGGACAGATGTCTGAACATGTGCAGTAGGAAGCTCCGCTGCTGTGACCTAAACACAATATGTGGTACAGGTTATATCCAGGTCACAGCAGCTGAGCTTCCTACTGCACATGCTCAGACATCTGTCCTGTTAGAGTCTGAGCTAGAGTGTTATGAGGACAGGTGTCTGAGCATGTGCAGTAGGAAGATCCGCTGCTGTGACCTGAACACAGTATATCCAGGTCACAGCAGCGGAGCTTCGTACTGCACATGCTCAGACACCTGTCCTGTTAACACTAGCGCATGGTCTATCTGTATAAAAGATCAGAGGACATTTAATTCTGCTATAGCGATTACTTCCCTAAACAAAAAAGGTGTGATTAGCCAATTAAAATTGAAGATATTTAGGAATTTATCACATCTGTCTTTACTTTTTCTATTCCTGTAGAAGCTCTTTAAATAGTGGCACATAACACTTGATCTCCCCTGTTGTGGCCACTGTAGAGTTAGAGCACCTTTAATAAAGTTAGTTTTATTAACCAAAAAAGCAACAATAATGCAGCAAAAAAGCTGGGGGCATTTTTTTGCAATGGTTGTTCATGCTCATTTCTTTCTATGGTGAAAAAATGCTGCAGATTTTAAAAAAGCAGTTTTCCAATTCAGTCATGAAAAGAAAATCAATTGTGCATCAGATTTCTGAAATCCCAGCCAATGCTGTAGAAAGCCACTGGCAGTAAAGTTGGGAATTTTCCACACTCTCTCAATTGTTCGATCAAGCCAAAACTTGGGTTGGGCAGGTTAGCATTAGGATTTACGATGGTTGTAAATTCTTGTATGGGCTGCCCTGTCCATTCATTTATGCTAGAAAGCAGGATAGATCCCACAGGTCTGCAGAGGAGGGAGAGCCGGATTATCCAGGCTTCCAGCTAGGTGCTAAGTGCTGTATACTGTTTGTTACCGGCCTCTATGTAATGTGCAAACAAAAACTATTTTATGTTAATGAGAAAGGGTACTGTCACACAGTGCCATTTTGATCGCTACGACGGTACGATTCGTGACGTTCTAGCGATATCGTTACGATATCGCAGTGTCTGACACACAGCAGCGATCAGGGACCCTGCTGAGAATCGTACGTCGTAGCAGATCGTTTGGAACTTTCTTTCGTCGCTTGATCACCCGCTGACATCGCTGGATCGTTGTGTGTGACAGCGATCCAGCGATGCGTTCGCTTGTAACCAGGGTAAACATCGGGTAACTAAGCGCAGGGCCGCGCTTAGTAACCCGATGTTTACCCTGGTTACCAGCGTAAACGTAAAAAAAACAAACAGTACATACTCCCATTCCGGTGTCTGTCCTCCGGCGTCTCAGCTTCTCTGCACTGTGAGCGCCGGCCAGCCAGAAAGCGAGCACAGCGGTGACGTCTGACGTCACCGCTCTGCTTTCCGGTCGCTGTGCTTACACAGTGCAGAGAAGCTGAGACGCCGGGGGACAGACACCGGAATGGGAGTATGTACTGTTTGTTTTTTTTACGTTTACGCTGGTAACCAGGGTAAACATCGGGTTACTAAGCACGGCCCTGCGCTTAGTAACCCGATGTTTACCCTGGTTACCCGGGGACTTCGGCATCGCTCCAGCGCCGTGATTGCAACGTGTGACCGCAGTCTACGACGCTGGAGCGATAATCATACGATCGCTGCGACGTCACGGATCGTGCCGTCGTAGCGATCAAAATGGCACTGTGTGACAGTACCCAAAGGAACAGATGAGACAATTTCTTCATTTACATGGTCAACAGGAATGTTTACTGTACCCCTCAAAGAAGGGCAGTGGTATGTGAAATCCAGAGTGCTTTTAGCAGGCTAGTGTCAGGCCAGACTCCGATCTATGGTTACAGATGGCACACAAACCCGCACCCATACGTCCTCTCCATCTGTAATATCACGTCAGTAAGTTAGGAAGAAGTAGGTAACAGATGAAGGAGTAAAACTGCAGGATCCGACTACACAGAGGGTATGTAGTCTGTAACAATGGAGACACAGGAAATTCAACTCAATATAAAATGGTCCCAAATTTTTGATAATTCCAATTTGCTCCAAATTTCATTGGAGAAATTCAAGAAAAAACACACAAAAAAAACAAAACACAAACAGGACAAGCTCTTCTCTAGCATAAGGGAAGTCAGTGGCATGGAGACCAGACCACCCACTGCCTCTTGGCTGTTGCTAAGCAACTTCGCCCTGAACATCCAGAATGTGATCAGCTAAACAGCCGCATAAATATACGGTATATAAAATAGGGGGTGTACTTTATATTGAACAGTAACGATCAGAGACACCATCCCCTTTACACATCTCATTAAAGCCAACTTCTAATAAGTGATTATCATGCAGATCCAGAACGAGTGAACCATGTAAATGAACAAAACAATCAATACCTGTAGAGCCAATGTCTTTCATCTGCAAAGTTGTTCACATTTTGCTCGTTCAACATCCCCCATTTATATCAATTATTTTAGAAGTGTGTGTGTGTGTGTGTGTGTGTGTGTGTGTGTGTGTGTGTGTGTGTGTGTGTGTATGTATGTATGTATGTATGTATATATATATATATATATATATATATATATATATATATATATATATATATATATATATATATATATATGTACAAAAAATATATATACACATTACCCGTGTGTGTGCAGCTAGGGGGCGCTGTGTGTGCTCCTTGGGATATGCATGGAGGCATATCTGTTGTGATAATGGTGGTAAAACAGTGACTGGCAGTGTTGTGAATGGCCGGTGTGTGTGTCGCAGAGGGAGACACTCTGCACTGTCAGTCTGAAGCAAGGATGATGATGATGATGATGATGACGACAAGTGAAATGTGTGTGTTGTTTAGCTAGGGAGATTGGCAGGGCTAGTTCTGAGAGATGGGAGGGTCAGACTAGCCAAACACACTCCCATCTAGGGGAGTGGTTAGTAGCATATAATGTGACTGAGGGATGGTCACATGGGCTCTGAGTGTGGATCTGAATGGTCTGTGCTGGAAGGTCCTGGAGAGAGCCCCATGAGTTGGGAGTGTCGTCTCCGTGAAGAGCACATGGTGGGGGCTCTGGACCTGGCACAGACCAGGCTGTGGAATGGATGGAGATCTGTGTTGTACTGACTGGAGTCAGAGTGTGAACGTCTGAAGGATGCCTCTGGTGGAGAGAGGTATCCGAGAACCTGTGTGGCACCAACAGGTAATGGATGGAGATCCGTGTGATATGCTATCCGGGGTTAGAAGAGAGAGAGACATTGTGTATGGGGCACCTCTGAGGCCAAGAGGTGTCCAGGAACCCGTGAAGGTTGCCAAAGGGTAACGGTCTGAAAACCGTGTGTAATGCTGACCGGGGTCAGAGACGAACTGTGATGAAGTTGAATACGTCCAGATGGTGTTCAAACTGTTACTAAGTTCCTGTGGATGTGGTTTATGTTGTGTAAAATAAACCTAAAAGACTCTGTTTTGATAGAAAACCGTGCCCGAGTGCGTTAATCCGGTGCCAAGCGAGTGTCCCCCAAGACACGTAGTAGGCGCTATGCTACAATACATATAGATATATATCAAACAGATAGAGATGTATATCTGTAGATAAATGGATATCTACCATATCTATCACACATACATACACAAACACATAACCGTGTGAGCACAATATACACCAGCGACATAAATATTATATTTATATATACGTACGTGTGTTGTGTGCTTGTACAGTATATACACTCACTCGAGCACACACTATAAATATACATGTATATTTGTGGATAGAATATATATATATATATATATATATATATATATATATATATATATATATATATATATATATATATATATATATATATATATATATATATATATACACATACATATACATACATACACACACACGTACATATACACACACACATTGGGGGAATATGTATTCGACACTGCCGATTTTGCAAGTTTTCCCACCTACAAAGAATGGTGAGATCTGTAATTTTTATTGTAGGTACACTTCAACTGTAAGGGTACATGGCATTTTGACTACCAATCTCTGAGATTTCAGAAATCTCATGAACACAGCTTGTGTTTTGTGCTTTACTTGGTTATTGCAGAATAGAACATGTCACTTTCAACCTTTTTCCAACGCTTTTCACCCAAAAATCTCAAATGTGACAAACAGCATGAGAGTAGTGACTTCTTACTCGTGGTTCCCTTCGGTTCACAATTAAGGATATGTATTTCAGGTGGACGCCTCCAACTTACTCCAAACAAAGGAAACAAGGCAAATGCATCGTTTCTATAAAAGCGCTTTTTCCCTCAAATAACCAATAGCAGGATCCTCCCATACATCCAGGCATAGACCTCCAGATGGAGTGGAGGACCATACAAAGAACATCAAACTGTCATAAGAGAGGTCTCCAGGGCTCAATCAATGACACGGTGACAACACTGGAAAACCACAATCCCTACCACAGAAGGTTCCTGGAAGAACCTGAATAAAGTGAAAACAATGTCAACAACCATGACAGCCTGGGGTAGAGGAAATTCCCGAGGTTCAGCTGTACTTACTGATGCAGTCCATCAGCTCAGATGCTTAAGATTTTTAACCAACAATTCAGTAATTATCGGCATGTAAAAAGTTCATGATTTGGGCAAACTTGCACAGGAGGCTGCTCGAGAGGACAACCATACTGATTACAGCTGCACTAACACTGAGACCACATGGATTGACCACATGGACACGATCAATTTAAGGTGTTGTACAACTTCTGTGATGCACACACAAAAGACTGTGGGGTCCAACTGTGACCCCCAACTGCACTCAGATTCATATATAGCATTGCTTCTAGCAGACACTATCAATGATCGGACAATACATTCCATGGGAGTCTTTTCAAGGCACAATTCCAGTTACTCTAAATGGAGGCCATCCACCTTTGATAAACGTTAGCCCTCACCCTCCTCCATCATACACATTCCTCTCTGCCAAATATGCACGTGATTTCAGAAATCAGAGCGGAGTAAGCCGCTGCCAGACACCTTCAGGAACCAAAAGCATTGGGTATTATATTTCGACATGAGCCAACTTTCGCCTCACTATATAGGGAGAGTCTTGAGACCTCACCAATTCAAATTTAATGTGTATGGAGATTTTAAAGAAAATCTGTCAGCCAAGACAAAAACGCCGAACTTCAGGCAGCATGAACCAAAGACCATCTGAGTTACTACACTCCGGTATGTTCAGTCCAAAACGCCGACATATTGGTGAAATCAAACTTGGAAATGGTGTCTGGGGGATTGGGCCTAGGATGACTAGTCCAACTTGCAGGGCTTCTCTTTGCTCCACTCCCCCATACTTACAGGTCTCTCTAAGAATGTGTATTGCCAGACCTGTCAATCAAGGAGAGCGGGGAGAAGTCACTGCCCCAAACTAGTCATTCTAGTCGCATAACCTCCCGCTGCAATTTCAAAGTATGTTTTTTCAGAGTCAACCATACCTGGCTACAATAATGAAGCCATTCTCAAGAATCATGCTGCCTGTGGTTAGGAAATCATGAATCAGCTGAATTTTCCTTTAACTCCTGGTGATCAGCAGTCATCACTGTACCATGGTCACCCATATAATGTATGGATGTGCCGGACCGGTCAGAGATGGCGCTGCTTTTAGCGGTGTAATTTTCTAGCTCGTAGAAGGGATTTCTAAGTGAGACCCTCCTCTACGATTTCTATATTCCTTACAGGGTGTGTTGTAATCGGATATCCCCTTTAATATAAACACAGGGTCATCAGTACAATCCCATTAATAGTACAAGCTATCGATTTCACTTATAAAGTGACTAAAAGTATAGATAAGGTGGAGAGTAACTGGATGCGATGGACCTATTGCATGACCCTTTCAAATAAAGTCAAAACTTTATTGGTATCTCACTTAAAAGGACACAAAGCAATGTCCCAGGTCACAAAAAAAATAAAATAATGAAGGAGTAGCATAATATAAATGTATATATTTATATACAAGTTCCGTGCCAAGAAACAGGCATTATGTGTCTTTGAAGGCACAGTTTATCTACTCTCTGAAAAGTCACCTTCAAAAAACCTCCTGATGAAGCATGAATAGAGATGGGGAAACGCGTAGAGGTCATGGTGTGGGGTTTTACCCTAAATGACAAGCTTGAGATTTATTGCATTCGCTATGGGATTGACATGTTGTATATCATTATAAAACTAGGCCCATGTCTTATATATTATAGGCTCTTAATATAATGAACACTGACCCTTTATATTTCTATTTGCACATTTAATAAGATTTATCGGGAGCCCTTCTTGCAGATATGTCGGGTAGTACATACTGTAGTACTGCCTGTGTTACCTTCCTTTGCATAGTTACTAATATTGAGGTTGTGGCACATTATCAGCCACTTGGGGTTCCTTACCCTAAATGAGAGATTGTGTTTTTTTGCTCTTACTATGGTAGGGGGACTTTCTTCATCCTTGGTTAAACATTGTGTGAATCATAATACTCTGCATTACAGACACTGACTACTTGTGCCGGTAGTCTTGTTGTTCATGTCTATGGTGGCATAGATTGTGGTCCTACTAAACATATGTATACATCTTTCCGTTGCATTACTTATTGGCTGTTGCATCTATATATTACCAGCAGGGATTGGTTTTTGCTCGTGTGAATATCCCTTTCTTGTGAGAGGTGCCAAGTACCCAGGGCAGTTTAAGGCGGAGTGGAGCGAAACAACGGTGAGCGGGGGGCGCAACAAAGTTGTGTGCATTATTAGTATGCCAACCTCTGCAGTAATGTACGGGCATTATCATGGAATAAATGTAAGAGTGTGCAGGATTTATATTTGTCTATAGTGACTCCATCTTAGAAACAGTGACTCCATAAGAGGGAAAAGTAAACTAAGAAGATGGGTGGGGGGGAGAGGTAGTACAACACCTAGATACAAAATATGGGTGTCAATAATATTAACTTAGCCAATTAGAAGTACATATGCTAATGCAAGCACATATTTAGAGATAAGCTGAGCCAATTATATTGTTACAATATATGAATACTGATAACCTATATAAACACTGACCGAATGAGACAATAAAGAGATACGCTTTGATGCTCAATGTATCAGCGTGGCTCTTCCGTGCACATATTAGAATTTTACAATTTAATTTGGAACAGGCACGTCGTCTCAGAACGTCTCACATTGTGTGGCGATGACAAGGGAAAGTATTGAGGCCTTCTCTCTGATCCCCTTGTACGTATGTGGCATCTTGATTGGGTCTATAAATATAAATTTTGTACAGTTTCATTATTTTTGTTTCTGACCGGGAACATTGCTTTGTTTCCTTTTAAGTAAGGTACCATGACTTTTTAGCTGGCTTACAAAGTGGCATGCAATGCACAATTTACGCTCATTTTCTGTACACATTACAGGCAGGCATCATAAAACCTAGCTCTTTGGTCTTGCTGCCAGGGATTTAGCAGGCACCAGATTGTTCAGTCTCCATCTCCTGCTACCCTGTAGCATATGGAGGAGAGGAAGCAGCGGGAGTGTGGGTTGCTGGTTTCCGGTCAGTCACAATTCCAATAAGAAGTTTTTTGATGTCCAGGCTAGTAGGCAATAGGAAATGTTGAACTGTGTCGCTGCCCTGCCAAGTGTCTGCACACAGAGCTGAACTTTTCTCCCGAATGAACAGGGCGCATTTCTGAAGGTGAAAAGTACATGGTACGGCACTGCGCTATTAAGTCAGGATTGGCTCATATCGGAGTCTGTTTTATCCCCGAGCCAAATCCATCTATAGAGACTTACAGCAGAGAGGAAATTAGGCTGTGTGTGTATGTTATCTAGTTGGAAATACACCAAAGCGGGGTGCAAGGGGAACTTCCTAGGAGCATCCCTTAAAGCAATTTAGGCTGCTTCGTGGAAGCATCTGCTGCTCGGATATCCAATATTATTGCATAATGTCGCTGAAGAACCCTGTGGCTGCGGCTTTACCTCCATGCAGAACGTGATGCTCGGAGGCACTATATACCACACGTATCACATACATCTGGAGGAAGATATCTGGCGAGCGGCAGCGCTGATATCCTCCGGATATGTGTGATATGACCAAGGGCGGCCGCTGATTGTAACATCTCGCGATCCTTGCGGGCCAATGTCATGCGAGTTGCGGGTGTCCCAGCGCTGACTATGCTGGAACGGCGCGCACACCGGAGGACAGTTATTTTACCAGGGAAAGGAAAAAACACAGATGCAGAAGGGGTTCTCTGAGTGGTGGACAACGGTTAAGTAAAATTTATGACGGATAGGAGAATATTACACCATTTTACCACTTTTTTCTCAGCTTTGCTAAACTATTTTTGAACTTTACTATGTCACACAGCAAGGAGCTGGCACTTTAAGGGTAACTTTTCATTAAAAAATAGCCAATGTACATCAGATTTTTGTGTTATGTGTATTTAAAAAAACAAACAAAATGGTAATCCTGCAGTTTCCACGCTGGCCACTGGGGCTATTTCTCTATACACAGCTGAAAGCACAGGATCCACCAATCACAGCAGGCGATGTCACAGCTGACTCCGCTCCCCCTTCACAATGACCTTTGCACACACTCATTAGATGCTTTAATACAAGATTAGGGTCTAATCTGTTCTTTGCAGATAATTTACATGTTGATTTTCTGCAAAAGGAAGGCTAAAAAAAAGCCCAAGTGATCAGTGTGAAAGTTAAAAAAATATTATACTTTTTTTAAAATAAAGGTTTGGCTAGAAAAAATTGCCAAAAATTTGCTAAAGGAACAAATCCTGATTTAAAACAGATCATTTTTGATTATACATTCTTGCCATAAGATTTTTTTTTTCCAACCTGGGGTAAATGTAACTATTGTAATGACTCTGTAGTTTTTATCTAGTTCCTGTGCCTCTCTGATCCTGAGATATGGGTCTCCCTTCCCTATATCTAAATTTTGAGATGTTACCAACCAGGAGTGGCCGTTTCAATTTTTCCCATAAAGTGTTGACCATGCCCGCTTGTTAAACAGTTTAGTTTTACATACCGGCGAGAGAAGACCACTTCTCAGGAAGACTGGGTTCAGATATGTGTAGGAAGCCATAAGCTTGTGTCGGGAGACCTGTGGTCAGTCCAGACATTGTAACTTGTATGTTAACCATGAAACACACCCATCTGGAGAAGAGCAAAAGAAGAAGAAAACAAAAAAACAAACAAACCCCAAGCCAGATTCAGATCTTCTCCATTTACACCAAGTAAAAAAATTACATGTTTATGGCAAGTGGCAGGTCTTTAGAGGTTCTCCTGGATCTGACCAAATGGAAGACCACCACTAAGGACAATGAAGTGGACGTGGTGCCTGTGCCTAGTACTGCTCATGAAGAAGGTCGAACCATGATGGAGTAAAACCCAATAGTCTAAGACAACTCATAGGCCAAGAATAGTCTTCTGCAGGAGTAGGTCTTCTGTCCATCAGCCTGTAACTCGCATGAAACAAACAAACAGTCTTGTGACCCTGATCTGCTTGAATGCTCCGATTTAGTGTCTTCACTTCCACGCAGTATTGAATCTTAATGAGTGGAAACTGATTCCTTTATGTTGTTCTTCTGATGATTTTCAATTAGCAACCAGTAGTTGTCGACATCCTGAATAGATCGCTACCTTCTACCATCGATAGTCTCGATCAATGACATTCATAGTAAATGGCTGGGGAGGTGTATTAAATTCCTAAACTTATTAGGACAAAGCAAAAATAGTCATGTTTGAGAGTATCCACGTATGTGACGAAGTCTGGGAAGTAAACCAAGCGACATTGTAGGGGAAAGAACTAAGCTAATGATTCGTGCCTTAGCTCCAATTCCATTCTTTAGGGTCTCATGTTTCACAATAGGATTATGTAACCTGAGAGTATTCAGTCCTTGGTCTGACCGATCATTATGTTCAGTTGGCGCAATGAAAAAAAAAATAAAGATGAAGAGAGGAGTATTGTAACATTCAGTATGCAGTGAGAGGATAGCGCTCATGCAAGTTGTAGAAACTTTTATCCATCTGTATGCCTCAGTGTTTACTCCAGCTATAAGGATAATATGGAAGTTTTCTGCCCAGGATCATCACTTCTGGAGTATATTTTTTTTCCCATGTTAAAAAATTATGTACAGGAAAATGGGCAGATGCAAAAAATGTGGGCACCCCTGGATATTGTGTGCTCAGATAACTTTAACCAAGGTTTCAGACGTTAATTAGCCTGTTACGGTTATGGCTTGTTCAGTATCCTCTTTAGGAAAGGCCGGGTGATGCAAATCTTCTAAGCTTGTGCCAAAAAACAGCAGCCATGGGTTCTTCTAAGCAGCTGCCTAGCACTCTGAAAATGAAAATGGTGGAGGCCCACAAAGCAGGAGAAGGTTATAAGAAGATAGCAAAGATTTCAAGTTGCCCTTTCCTCAGTTCGAAATGTAATTAAGAAATGGAGGTAAAGATAAAGTCTGGAAGACCAAGCAAAATTTCAGGGAAAGCTGCTCATAGGATTGCTAGAGAGGCAAGTCAGAACCCCTGCTTGACTGCCCAAGACGTTCAGGAAGATTTAGCAGACCCTGGAGTTGTGGTACATTGTTCTATTGTTCAGAGCCATCTGCACAAATATGGCCTTCATGTAAGAGAGATCAGAATAAAACCTCTCATGTGTCCTCACCATAAAATTCAGTGTCAGAAAAATACAAAATACAAAAGGACATCTAAACAAGCCTGATGCATTTTGGAAACAAGTCCTATGGACCGATGAGGTTAAAACAACTTTGGCCACAATGATCAAAATGTATATGTGGAGAAAAAGCGCACATAATTTCAGGAAAAGAACATCTCACCAACTATTAAGCATTGGGGTGGATCAATCAGGCTTTGAGGTTGTGTTGCAGCCAATGGCACAGGGAACATTTCACGGGAAGGGTGAAGAATGTATTAAATGAATTTTCAACAAATTCTTGATGCAATCATAACACCATATGTAGAAAAGCTGAAGTTGAATAGAGGATGGCTTCAAAAAATGGATAAAGATCCTAAACACACGTCAAAATCCACAATAGACAACATTAAAAGGCGCAAGCTGAAGGTCTTACAATGGCCCTCACAGTCCCCTGGTCTGAACATCATTGAAAATCTGGGGCTAGACCGCAAAATAGCAGAGGATGCAAGACGACCCAGGAATCTCACAGAACTGGAAGAATGGATGAAAATCCCTCAAACAAGAATTGAAAGACTTGTCTGGCTACAAAAAGCGGATACAAGCTGTGATATCTTCAAAAGAGGGTGATACTAGGTACTAACCATGCAGGGTGCCTATACTTTTACATCCACCCATTTTCCTTTTTGTAATTTTTAAAATGTAAAAGATGAAAATATAATAATAATCTTTATTTATATAGCGCCAACATATTCCGCAGCGCTTTACAGTTTAACAGTTTCAAACACAACAGTCATAGGTAACAACGTTAACAATACAATTATAAAGCAAAATAAGACGACCCTGCTCGTGAGAGCTTACAATCTACAATGAGGTGGGGGAGATACAAAGTACAGGTGTGTATTTACAATGATGTATTTACAATGATGGTCCAGCCATCTTCAGGGGGTGGGGGGTGGATGGAGATAGTGAATGGACTACACACACACAAACATAAAATGACTGATTAGTTAACGTGGTAGGCCGCTCTGAACAAATGTGTTTTGAGCGAGCGCCTAAAACTATGCAAATTGTGGATGGTCCTAATATCTTGGGGTAGAGCATTCCAGAGGATTGGCGCAGCACGGGAGAAGTCTTGGAGTCGGGAGTGAGAGTTACGGATTAGTCCAGAGGTTAATTGAAAGTCATTTGCAGAGCGCAGCGGTCGGCTAGGCCGATAGACAGAAATGAGGGAGGAGATGTAAGGGGGTGCCGCACTGTGGAGAGCTTTGTGGGTGAGAACAAGTGCTTTGAATTGTATCCTGTAATGAATGGGCAGCCAGTGTAATGACTGGCGAAGAGCGGATGCATCTGAGTAAGGCCGGCGTCACACCCAGCGTATGTAAATACGGTCCGTTTATTACGGCCGTAATACGCAGAAATGTTCCCAAAATAGTGATCCGTATGTCATCCGTAGGCAGGGTGTGGCAGCGTATTTTGCGCATGGCATCCTCCGTATGTAATCCGTATGGCATCCGTACCGCGAGACTTTCTCGCAGGCTTGCAAAACCGACATCTAATGGATTTATGTGCTCAAATGTTCATTAAAACATATATACAGTGTGTGTGTGTGTGTGTGTATATATGTATGTGTATATATATATATATATATATATATATATATAAATTCCGCGCGAGATATGTGAAAAGCCGGTAATTCAATTTTCATTTCTCCTTCCCAAACCCGACAGGATATGAGACATGGTTTACATACAGTAAACCATCTCATATCCCTTTTTTTTTTGCATATTCCACACTACTGTTAGTAGTGTGTATGTGCAAAATTTGGGCGCTGTAGCTTGTAAAATAAAGGGCTAAATTGCGGAAAAAATTGGTGTGGGCTCCTGAGCAATTTTCTCCGCCAGAGTGGTAAAGCCAGTGACTGAGGACAGATATTAATAGCCTAGAGAGGGTCCATGGTTATTGGCCCCCCTGGCTACAAACATCTGCCCCCAGCCACCCCAGAAAAGGCACATCTGGAAGATGCGCCTATTCTGGCACTTGGCCACTCTCTTCCCACTCCCGTGTAGCGGTGGGATATGGGGGGTAATGAAGGGTTAATGTCACCTTGCTATTGTAAGGTGACATTAAGCCAGATTAATAATTAAAAATAAATAATGCTTTAGCAGAGCTCCTGGCTGTAAAATGATTTAACCCCTTCAGATGGATTTACTTCATGGGACTTGATCTGAGCGACGGAAGGTATGAGATAGTTGTTTTTTTATTTTTCCTTTGTAACAGAACGAGGGTCTTCAGGTGGATTACCAGTATAATAAAATATTACAACACCCTGTGTCTTTATTTCATTAAAATACTTTTAAATAATGTATGTGTGTTTTATTAACCATTTCGTACTATTGGATTAATAATGGCTAGGTGTCATAATTGACGCCTCTCCATTATTAATCTGGCTTAATGTCACCTTACAATAGCAAGGTGACATTAACCCTTCATTACCCAATATCCCACCGTTACACGGGAGTGGGAAGAGAGTGGTCAAGTGCCAGAATAGGCGCATATTCCAGATGTGCCTTTTCTGGGGTGGCTGGGGGCAGATGTTTGTAGCCAGGGGGGGCCAATAACCATGGACCCTCTCTAGGCTATTAATATCTGCCCTCAGTCACTGGCTTTACCACTCTGGCGGAGAAAATTGCGCGGGAGCCCACGCCAATTGTTTCCGTGATTTAAACCTTTATTTTACAAGCTACAGCGCCCAAATTTTGCACATACACACTACTAACATTAGTAGTGTGGAATATGCAAAAAAAAAAAAGGGGATATGAGATGGTTTACTGTATGTAAACCATGTCTCATATCCTGTCGGGTTTGTGAAGGAGAAATGAAAAGCCGGCAATTGAATTACCGGCTTTTCTATAGAACACCGATGCGTATTTCTCACAAGTCACACTGCTGGTCCGTGTGTAATCCGTATTTTTCTCGCCCCCATAGACTTTCATTGGCGATTTTTTTTGCGCAATACGGTGACAAACGCAGCATGCTGCGATTTTCTATGGCCGTAGAAGACCGTATAATACGGATCCGTAAAATACTGCTGATAGGAGCTGGGACATAGAGAATCATTGGGCCGTGTGTTATGCGTATTTTACGGATGTATTTTCTGCGCTCATACGTCCGTAAAACTCGCTAGTGTGACGCCGGCCTAACGATTAGCTAGATAGACAACCCTGGCTGCTGCATTAAGGATAGACTGGAGAGGGGAAAGTCGAGTAAGGGGGAGGCCAATTAATAGAGCATTGCAGTAGTCCAGGCGGGAGTGGATTAGGGCGACAGTGAGGGTTTTTGTTGTCTCCATGGTGAGAAAAGGGCGGATTCTAGAGATGTTCTTTAGGTGTAAGCGGCACGAGCGGGCAAGAGATTGTATGTGGGAGGTGAAGGAGAGAACGGAGTCAAACATAACACCCAGACAGCGTGCCTCCTGCCGGGGTGTTATTATGGTGCCACCCACGGAGAGGGAAATGTCAGATTTAGGGAGGTTAGTAGAAGGTGGGAGCAGAAGTTGTTCAGTTTTGGAGAGGTTGCGTTTCAGATAGAGAGCGGACATGATGTTGGAGACTGCAGACAGACAGTCAGTGGCATTCTGTAGTACAGCGGGGGTAAGGTCAGGGGATAATGTGTATAGTTGTGTGTCATCAGCATAAAGATGGTACTGAAAGCCAAATCTGCTGATGGTCTGTCCAATTGGGGCTGTGTAGAGAGAGAAGAGAAGGGGGCCAAGGACTGAGCCCTGAGGTACCCCAACAGTGAGAGGAAGAGGAGATGAAGTGGAGCCAGAGAACAGAACACTGAAGGAGCGGTCAGAAAGGTATGAGGAGAACCAGGAGAGAGCAGTGTCCTTAATGCCTAGAGACTGGAGCCTAGAGAGTAGGAGAGGGTGGTCAACAGTGTCGAAAGCTGCAGAAAGGTCGAGGAGAATGAGCAGAGGAGTGGTCACCGTTACATTTTGCTGTCAGGTCATTGGTCACCTTGAGTACAGTTTCTGTCGAATGTAGGGGGCGGAAACCGGACTGTGAAGGGTCTAGGAGGGAATGAGTGGAGAGGTAACGGGTAAGGCGGGAGTAGATCAGGCGCTCCAAGAATTGAGATGAAGGGGAGATTGGAGACCGGTCTGTAGTTGTTTGTGCAGGATGGGTCGAGGGTGGGTTTTTTTTAGTAATGGAGTAATGATAGAGTGTTTGAAGGAGGAGGGGAAAATGCCAGAGGAGAGGGAGAGATTAAAGATTGTAGTTAGGTGAGTTGTGACGACTGGAGAGAGAGATTGGAGGAGATGAGAGGGAATGGGGTCGGTAGTGCATGTAGTCGGACGAGAAGAAGAGAGGAGCTTGGAGACGACTTCTTCTGTGATGGGATCGAATGTGGAGAGTGAGCCAGGGGAGATGCAGGGAGGGATGGGAGTCATTGCACTTGGTGCCTGGGAGCGGATTTCCTGACGGATATTGTTTATTTTCTCTATAAAGTGGGAAGCCAGATCATCAGCACAAATGTCTGTGATAGGGTCTTGTGCTTTTGGCGTGAGGAGGGAGTGAAAGGTGTTAAAAAGTTTCTTGGGGTTGTTGGTAGTGAGGAGATCAGGGTGGTGTAGTAGGACTGTTTGGCGAGGTGAAGTGCAGAGTTATAGGTCCTTAACATAAATTTGAAGTGTATAAAGTCTTCTGGTGTGCGTGTTTTCCTCCATAAGCGTTCAGCACTCCTAGAGCATCGCTGGAGGAATCGGGTTTGCGATGTGAGCCAGGGCTGTTTCATTCTGTGTTTGGAGGTTCTGAGGGTGAGGGAAGCTACTTGGTCAAGGGTGCTTCTAAGAGTGTCGTAGTGATGTACAGCCAGATCAGGACAGGAAAAAGAAGAGATTGGGGACAACGATGAGTGTAGGGAGTCTGAAAGTGTATGAGGGTTAATGGCATGTAGATTTCAGAATGTGTGGTAGGTAGGAGAGTGCTGGGGTGGGCGAGGAATTGTGAGTGTGAAGGATAGAATGTTGTGGTCAGAGAGGGGAAGCGGTGAGTTATCTAGGTAGGAGATTGAACAGAGCCAGACAAAGACCAGGTCCAGGGTGTTACCGTCTTTGTGTGTTTCAGAGGTATATATATCACAGAAAAAAAATGAACCTGAGTATAAGTTGGTATGCATGCAAAATAGGAGCATGTTCACACTGGCCACAAAACAGACAAAACCTAAGACAGACACAAAATAAAACACATACCGTGCTGCACGCAAATAAGTAAAAGCAATAGAGCATATAAACATAGGGTACTTTGTAAATACAGTTTTTGATAAAAGCGTAAAAGTCATCCCACCAGAATAAAGGTGTGCCCAAATTCGTGATGGTGCTAACCTCTTATTTATTACGCTTTGCTTACATAGCGCTATCATAATTCGCAGCGCTTTACATACATTATCATCGCTAGTATTAAAACCTTACCATGTGTCATAGTGGCCAGGACTGAGCAATACTGGGTGTTTACCAAGTACCCTATGTTTATATGCACTATTGCTTTTACTTATTTACTTGCAGCATGGTATGTTTGCATTTTGTTTCAGTCTTGGGTTTTGTCTGTTTTATAGCCAGCGTGCACATGCTTCTATTTTGCATGCATACCAACTTATACTCTGGCTAATTTTTTTCAGTTTAGTTTTAGGTTTCTGCATTTAGTGTGGCCTCCCTTCCTTTGAGCTGGACATTGCATTTAAAGGGGTTGTCCACTACTAGGCCAACCCCTTCGTGAGCTAAATGTTTGATAAAATAAAAAAGCCTATACACTCACCTCGCGTGCTGGCGCAGTTCCAGTGGAGGTGGCACTAGGGGTCTCGGGTGTCTCATGTGGTTGTATGACACATGGTACATGGCGCCCAATGAGCGCTGGAGTCATTGTCTCCACCTTCGTACGAATTGAACATGAACAGAAGGTCAGAGAGTAGCCGCAACCTGAATTTCCTCTTCATGCTCAATTCGACAGAAGGCGGGGACAGTGCTAATTGGGCACGGGGCTCACGTATCACAACAACCGTACAACGACCCCACAACAACCCTACCACCTCAAGTGCTGACACCACTGGAATGGCGCCTGTACGGGAGTATAGGCCTTTTTTTATTTTAATTGGGACCAAGCATGGAGTATGAGAAGGAGTTGTCCAAGAAGTGGACAACTTCTTGAAGTAGCTTCTCATTTGCTGTGTGTCCCCGTTCGGGACCTGGTCTTGCTCAACCCTTATTCACACAGACGTCACTATGATGCACGGTAAGGTTTCCATACTAGAGGTTAGGACCATCCCGAACAGTTTGCATTCATCCCATTGTCTCATCCCCTGATGATGCAGCACATGTGGTGAAACATGTTGGGGGGGGGGGGGATGTGTGCTATAATATTGCTTGTCCGATTCGGTTACATAAGTGATGGCACCCTGGGGTGCCATCAACTGAATTATAGCTGGTTACCTCAAAATTAATAAATTGTAGCCAGATTAGGCATAATATTTTAAAAGATATCCCGTACGCATTTTAGATTACCATTTCAAGTTTTATGGCTTGTTTGAGGGGGACCTAAATATGGGGTCCTCCCCTTTTTTGCTAATTAGCATTAGTGGTAGTTACAAGTCGAAATCCAGCATCTGTAAAAACAAGTCAGCCACAGAGTTTACCAAGTAACCAGTTTAAAGGCAGGGACATTTTTAGGCAGGGCTGTGGAGTCGGAACCGGAGTCAGAGGTTTGGCTTTCCGACTCCATAGACCTGGTTTTAGGAATGGAAAATACTAAAGAGCAACTTGAGAGTTAAGTAGGTAGCCCTTCACGTCCTACACCACAGAGGATTTTAATATTGCTGTATAACGCCATAGTGGCTTTATTACGGCATTGCATGATCGTAGTTGGAAATATACAGTTTCAGGATAATATTGTCATATCAGTATTTTACAGATTTTGTATGGAGACATTATTCAGGCATTGTAGGGTGGTATCTGCCTCTTTTTAGTATTGTAGTTTCTACCATTACAAATCGTCCACCTGCTCACAGCAGGGAAAACCTTACATTCTGCCAATTAGAAGCCCGATGGGATTTAGAAATTATTGGCCGGCATTATGTCCTTAATGTCCATTATTTTTACATTGCTATCAGATTTCCCTATTGGGGGGAAAAAAAAGCGCCCAGGGGGTTATAATTGCAAATCCCATGTATTAAAAGAAAATAAAAAGTTGTCTGACACTGCCAAGGAAATGAGATTTGTTATTAAGTTGAGCAGGAGAGGTAATATCACAAAAGACGAGCCAGACAGAATTTCAATTCTAACTCTGACAAAACACAAATCTTCAAGCAGCAGCTCTCAGCAAATGCATGGAAATTTGGCCTGGGGCAAAGTAAACGCCACCGACATCATCTGATGTCTCGGTTAATAATAAAGCAAAAGGAACCTTTCATCTTTCTCGAATACACTCAGGGTGCCACAAAAACAGGGTTACAATTTTCTATTGGGGGACTACTTAGAGTAGGGTTCACTGCCTTTTCAGCATTGAAACCGCACAATGTGCTACAGCCATTCATGGGGGTCAATAAAATTTGTCAACCGAGCTCCTTTTGTAGAGAAGAACTTCTAAAAAATTGAATTTACGAAGAGCACTGTTTTAGGAAAAAGTGAGTCACTAATTTCCATAACAATATTCAGTGACAGCTAGTTTCCAGGTTAGGCTGCTTTCACACGAGCGTCGGTACGGGGCCGTCGCGCTGCGTCGGCCCGACGTACCGACGCATACTGTGAAAAAAAATGTCCGACGTGGGCAGCGGAAGCAGTCTTAGGATGCTTCCGCTGCCCCATTGCAAGGTCCGGGGAGGAGGGGGCAGAGTTACGGCCGCGCATGCGCGGTCAAAAATGGCAGATTAGACGCACACAAAAACGTTACATGTAACTTTTTTGTGCCGGCGGTGCGCCAAAACACGACGCAAATGTTGCACGACGGTTGCGACGTGTGGCACTGCTTCGCAATGCGTCGCTAATAAAAGTCTATGGAGAAAAAAAAGCAACTTTGCAGGATGCGTTTTTTCTCCACAACGACGCATTGCGACGTGCAGTGCCCGACGCTAGTGTGAAAGTAGCCTAAGAGAAAATCAACTATAACTTCTCATCACGAACAACCACTGCTTCATCAGGCAAAGGGTGATGATCATCTCATCCACATCCCTTCTTCCCAATGTTTTCTGAAGGAATCATTGTAATTTGGGAAAAACCAAGAGGCAGCTTTGGGTATCTTTTCAAGTAATTTTGGCAGGTAGGTTTTGTGGGACAAAAACAAACAAACAACTCTTTGAAGGTGATGGTGGTCATTCAAGAGAAGATTTGAGTAGGGTCCTCAGACATAAAGTAGTATTGAAATGCAAACTAGGACTTCCATTGACATCAAGACCACTTTATCTTCCCAGTGCAAATTATAAAAATTAATTTGGTTCCGAGGGAAAAAAAAAATCTTTTCAAAGTTCTGATACAGGAGGCCAACCGTGCTTTGTTAAAATGGGTTTCCTACAAAGCTTACATTTTGAATCATGAGAAAAAAACAAATATGCGAGTACCACAAAAGATCTTGACTGGACGTCATTGACATCAGACTATCACGAATCATCGGGAAGTAACTACTTGTCATTCTACCAACATTGCAAATGATCAGAAAGTTCTTTGCCGAAAATATTGGTCTTTTCTCCAGTAATAGAGTTCTCTGAGCCTTGACAGTTCTCCTGAATACTCAGACTTCTCCAATGAGGCCATCTCACACCACCCGTTTAAAATTTCCCCAAAACAGAGATGAGCAGGTGCTGCCAAATGTCTTTAGAGTGCAACAAATCATCATGGGTACCAGCAGCTAGACCATCAGTGATCAGCACCTCTTTAAGCCAGGTTCTCACTTTCGAGAAACAAGGACCATGCTCGCATAGCAATGTCCAGTTCGACCACCCGATCTTCTCGTCTGATCGATACGAGGCAGTTGGGCTCAAGTCAGGAGACCAGCTGGTCAGGGAAATTGGCTATGCTGTATAATTGTGTGCTATGGTCAGTGTAGATGGCCAGATTCCTGCATATAATGAAAGCCCTCAACTTGTTATATAGAATGTTGATCTGCTTTTACTTAAAAGCCCCTTTACAGGGACCAATGCAAACTATAAAAATGAATCATTAGATCCCCATACAGTCTGCAAACATCCCCAGTTTACCCCGTGACTATCATTTAGGTCTCGTAAAGGATCCGATCAGCCGCCGAACAAGTGCTTTACTCGGCTGATCGCTGACATGCTTACACGGACCAATGATTGAGAATAAGTGTTCCCCTCTATGCTCTTTTGGCTGATCATTGGACCGTGTAAAAGGGCTCTTAGAGAAATTAGACTGCGAGCCTCATTGGGGTAGAGGGAAGTATAAAGGATGTAAATTCCCATGCTACACTACAGAACATGTTGACACTATGAAGGGCACAGCAATAAAATATAGTCTATGACATCAGAGGTGTCTTATGGAAGAATAACAGCATCTTACAATTTTATTTTTTATTTTGGTTCATTGAGCTTAAACTTATAATGGTCAGGAACTTTTTAAGTTCATCAATTAAGTTTTTTTTAAAATAATATATAATATATTTACATTTAGTGTGTGCGTGTATGCAAGTGTATATATTTACATAAGTGTGTATGTATTGTAGTGAAGCAGGAGGTAAGGCCCTAGATCGCAGGTATGTGTCGCAGAGGTGCCTCGCATAGGTGATCTATGCCTCAGAAGAAAGTACTCCAGAGAGGATTTTCAGTGGACCGGATTTTGGATCTGGTATTTAGGAGCGACCAAAAGAGCCTGGGTGGGAGAGGTCGCACCCATACATACGAGCCCGGGATATGCTCATCTAATAAGGTAGCTGGGCGATCTCAGCAGTGTGTGGTGTTTGGAGAGGGAACAGACTGTTAATGGTGGACAGTCTCTGATAGAGCCTGAAAGGTGGATTCAAAACTGAATGGGTTAGACCGTTTTTAGCTATTTTGCATACCCAGTGAAAATATTGTTTTGTTGTTTGTTAGTGCCAGAAAAATACTGTTTCTTTGCAGTTGAACGTTGTGGAAGTCTTACACTATACAGTCATGGCCAAAATTTTTGAGAATGACACCAAAATTATATTTTCACATGATCTGCTGCCCTCTGGTTTTTATTAGTGTTTGTCTGATGTTTATATCACATACAGAAATATAATTGCAATCATATTATGAGTACCAATAGGTTATATTGACAGTTAGAATGAGTTAATGCAGCAAGTCAATATTTGCAGTGTTGACCCTTCTTCAAGACCTCTGCAATTCTCCCTGGCATGCTCTCAATCAACTTCTGGACCAAATCCTGACTGATAGCAGTCCATTCTTGCATAATCAATGCTTGCATTTTGCCAGAATTTGTTGTTTTTTGTTTGTCCACCCGTCTCTTGATGATTGACCACAAGTTATAAAGATAATGAGATGTTTGCACTAGAACTGTAATGCTGGAGTAAAGGTACCGTCACACTAAGCGACTTTGCAGCGAGAACGACGACGATCCGTGACGTTGCAGCGTCCTGGATAGCGATCTCGTTGTGTTTGACACGCAGCAGCGATCTGGATCCCGCTGTGATATCACTGGTCGGAGCTAGAAGTCCAGAACTTTATTTCGTCGCTGATCACCCGCTGTCATCACTGGATCGGTGTGTGTGACACCGATCCAGCGATGTGTTCACTTGTAACCAGGGTAAACATCGGGTTACTAAGCGCAGGGCCGCGCTTAGTAACCTGATATTTACCCTGGTTACCATTGTAAAAGTAAAAAAAAAAAAAACACTACATACTCACGTTCTGATGTCTGCCACGTCCCCCGCCGGCGGCTTCCCAGCACTGAATGCGTCAGCGCCGGCCGGCCGTAAAGCAGAGCACAGCGGTGACGTCACCGCTGCTGCCGGCGCTGACACATTCAGTCAGTGCAGGAAGCTCTTGGCAGCAGCGCGTAACCCTGTGGACGCCGGGGGACGTGACAGACATCAGAAGGTGAGTATGTAGTGTTTTTTTTTTTACTTTTACAATGGTAACCAAGGTAAATATCGGGTTACTAAGCGCGGTCCTGCACTTAGTAACCCAATGTTTACCCTGGTTACCCTGGTGCTGCAGGGGGACTTCGGCATCGTTGAAGACCGTTTCAACGATGCCTTAGTCGTTCCCCTGATCGTTGGTCGCTGGAGAGAGCTGTCTGTGTGACAGCTCCCCAGCGACCACACAACGACTTACCAACGATCGCATCGCTGGTCGTGATCGTTGGTAAGTCGTTTAGTGTAACTGTACCTTTACACTAAACGACTTACCAACGATCACGACCAGCGATACGACCTGGCCGTGATCGTTGGTAAGTCGTTGTGTGGTCCCTGGGGAGCTGTCACACAGACAGCTCTCTCCAGCGACCAACGATCAGGGGAACGACTTCGGCATGGTTGAAACTGTCTTCAACGATGCCGAAGTCCCCCGGCAGCACCCGGGTAACCAGGGTAAACATCGGGTTACTAAGTGCAGGGCCGCGCTTAGTAACCCGATATTTACCCTGGTTACCATTGTAAAAGTAAAAAAAAAAAAACACTACATACTCACATTCTGATGTCTGTCACGTCCCCCACCGGCGTCCACAGGGTTAAAACTGCTTTCGGCAAGAGCGCTGCTAATGCACGCGCTGCTGCCGAGAGCTTCCCTGCACTGAATGTGTCAGCGCCGGCAGTAACAGCGGTGACGTCACCGCTGTGCTCTGCTTTATGGCCGGCGCTGACACAGTCAGTGCAGGGAAGCTCTCGGTAGCAGCGCGTGCATTAGCAGCGCTCCTGCCGAAAGCAGTTTTAACCCTGTGGATGCCGGGGGACGTGACAGACATCAGAATGTGAGTATGTAGTGTTTTTTTTTTTTACTTTACAATGGTAACCAGGGTAAATATCGGGTAACTAAGCGCGGCCCTGCGCTTCGTAACCCGATATTTACCCTGGTTACAAGTGAACACATCGCTGGATCGGTGTCACACACACCGATCCAGCGATGACAGCGGGTGAGCAGCAACGAAATAAGGTGCTGGCCTTCTAGCTCCGACCATCGATATCACAGCGGGATCCTGATCGCAGCTGCGTGTCAAACACAACGATATCGCTATCCAGGACGCTGCAACGTCACGGACCATTGTCGTTCTTGTTGGAAAGTTGTTCAGTGTGAAGGTACCTTTAGCACAGAACAATGGCCCCTGCTGTTCAACCAGCCTGCGATCTGAAGAGTTTAAGGCCCCGTCTCACACAGCGACGCTGCAGCGATACAGACAACGATGCTGATCGCTGCAGCGTCGCTGTGTGGTCGCTGTGTGGTCGCTGGGGAGCTGTCACACAGACAGCTCTCTCCAGCGACCAACGATCAGGGGAACGACTTCGGCATCGTTGAAACTGTCTTCAACGATGCCGAAGTCCCCCTGCAGCAACCGGGTAACCAGGGTAAACATCGGGTTACTAAGCGCAGGGCCGCGCTTAGTAACCCGATGTTTACCCTGGTTACCAGCGTAAATGTAAAAAAAAACAAACACTACATACTCACCATCTGTTGCCCGTCAGGTCCCTTGGCGTCTGCTTCCTGCTCTGACTGAGCCGCCGTACAGTGAGAGCAGAGCGCAGCGGTGACGTCACTGCTGTGCTCTCACTGTACGGCGGCTCAGTCAGAGCGGGAAGCAGACGGCAAGGGACCTGACGGACATCAGATGGTGAGTATGTACTGTTTGTTTTTTTTTACATTTACGCTGGTAACCAGGTTAAACATCGGGTTACTAAGCGCGGCCCTGCGCTTAGTAACCCGATGTTTACCCTGGTTACCAGTGAAGACATCGCTGGATCGGTGTCACACACACCGATTCAGCGATGTCAGCGGGACCTCAACGACCAAAAAAAGGTCCAGGCCATTCTGACACGACCAGCGATCTCGCAGCAGGGGCCTGATCGCTGGTACGTGTCACACATAGCGAGATCGCTACTGAGGTCGCTGTTGCGTCACAAAACTTGTGACTCAGCAGCGATCTCGCTAGCGATCTCGCTATGTGAGACGGGGCCTTTACAAACTACAGCTCCATCCATGCCTGGACCTATCTATCAAGACACGAGAGATAAGAAAAGGAACAACCAAAAAAAAAAAACAGGCTAATTAATTCTTTTAAAGGGGAGATTGTGTTTGATGCCCCTCCATTAACATTACAGTCAGGTCTTTAATTTGCAGAAGCTACAGAAGAACTTGTAGGGCTTCACTCGAAAAGCACGCAGCTGATAAATGGGTCCCGTCCATGCTGATTTGAGTCTTGACCGAAGATTATTATTCAGATGCATGCTGATTTCAGCTGAAAAACCTCGCACTGCCGTGAACTATGTGCAAGAAAATAAAGATTGCAGCCCAGATCCCCTAAAGAGATACCCTCACATTCCAGTAATAACCAGGTAAATCTAATATATAGACGAGAACAGATGGACACATTGTAACCTTCAGAAAGAGCTAACGATGACACTACTGGTTGGGAGGCTTTGACAAATTTAGGAATTTTGAAGGAAAAAAAATAAAAAAATCAATATATATGTTTTGCTTTGTCTCTTTACATGTGTTCTTTAACTCCAGTCCTCAACAGCCACCAACAGATCATCTTTTTTGTCTGATTTTCAACGTGCCCCAATATAATACGGGATCAATGTGGCCAACCCAAAGCTGCACAATACAAGAACAAAAATGTTGTTCGCACCTTCTGTGGTTGTAGATTTTCTCAAACCCACCACAAGTGTCGATGTCCAACACTCGTGGTGGGTTTGAGCAATCTACCAGCCTACGACTGCTCTTGGCTTACACTCATTTCCTAGTATACGTCTAAAGATGGCAGATCATTGAAAAAGGGTGAATTTTATGCTTCTTAAGAGTAATAAAAAAATAATAGTAAAATATATTCTGGAAGTTCAGTCCTAATTCTGGTCTTCAGGAAGAGGTTGTACCAGCTTTGAGGGACCTTTCAGTGACCCAAGCACCCCACCTGCATCAGGGCTGGTATGATACAACCGGTTACATGGCACACGGTAACTGTGAAGAGCTGAAAGCTCATAAAGTTGATATCCGGCCTTCTACTGAGGCCAAGTGTTTACTCATGATACAGGTTCATAAAGCCGTATTATCTGTCTACAAAAGGTTGAAATGCGTTAGCATACAATAGAGGATACTGCCCTCACATGGTCTATGATCTCCACAGCTATAACATTCATCGCTTTTATCATGTCCAGCATAATTGTGCCCTGATAATTCGAGACAATATTAAATTGTTCTGCCATTGTAGATTTACACTGTTTGTGCATGTCTATATACAGTGGATAAATAAGTCTACACACCCGTTAAATTACAGGCAATATGATTAACTCCATATAAAGTTTAGCTGTTTTAGTTGGATGTTCATAGATGAATTTAATAGCAAAAGCCTTGGTGCATAAACAGCTTCTAACAAAGCAAAGGGATCTCATGGGTGAAAGTTATTCAGGAGTAGGGTACAAACATTTTTCTACCAAGGCATTAGATAAACTATGGAACACTGAAGTCATCATCAAGAAGTGTCTTAGATACGGCACAAATGTGACACGTCCTAGAACTGGATGTCCCTTAAAAATTGATGAAGAAAATGGCTCCGGGAGGCAGCTAAGAGGCCTACAGCAACATTAAAGGAGCTGCAGGAATTTCTGGCAAGTACTGGTTATGTACAGCATGAGACAACAATCTCTGGTATTCTTCATACATGTCTGGTTTCAGGTGTAGGGCGGAAAGATGGAAGACTTTGCTTACAAAGAAAAACATCCAAGCCTGGCTATGTTTTGGCAAAATCTACATCAAATCTGCCAAAACAATGTGGGAAAACATGTTAAGGTCTGATTAGGCCAAGGTTAAATATTTTGTCCAGAATTCCAAAAGGTGTATTTGGTACAAAAGCCAACATTGCCCATCACCAAAATAACACCATACCCACAGTTTGTTTTTTTTGCAGCTGGAACTTGGACTTCAGTGAAGGTTCCATCTAAATATCAGTTACCGTAATTTTGTACACAAACCTTCAATCCTCTGCTAAAAAAAACCTGAAGATAAAAAGGAGTTTAACTTTTTAGAACGCCAAAAATCCCAAGCATACCTCCAAATTAACAAAAGTCTGGCTTTGCCAGAAGGTGAACAAAGTTTTGGAATGGCCCAGCAACAGTGATTAAAGATTGCCAACTCTAGATATGCCATGCTGATTGACACCTACCCAAAAAAGACTGTTGAATTCCCCTTTGAGTTTATGACGGCATTCAAAGTATTAGAGCAAGGGTGCGCATACTTAGGCAACCACATTATATTCGTTCTTTATTTTTATTTTTCCTCCCAAAAAAGATCTGATTATTTTTCCATGGATTTGTACAGATCATGAGGTGACATTAAACTTTAAAAAAAAAAAAAAAAAAAAAGTTCTGAAATTATTTTTACGCGACATTTTAACATGCATGTTATGCCCACTGTATGTGCATGGATATGTATATATGCAAGTTTGTAGCAGAGCACATTGCATTATTGAACACATACTAAATGGTCTGAAATTTCAAAAATGACCAGCACCCTCTTCAACGTATTCCCAAACGCCAATTTTAAAAAATTGTAGAAATATTTTACATGGTCACAACAGTGCACAAGTTACAAGGTCACATTTGGCTCTTTTAGCAAACATTTGGTCTTTCTATATAATCCGCTAACGCCGAGGCACGAGTAATCTGGCAAGAATTAAAACGGCATCTGTCCATGAAATGCACCCTGGGAGACCGCAGACCTGACCACACAGATTGTACAAATTCAGGTTCAACATGGTCTCCGAAATCAATAGCATACAGATTTAATGCAGACAACATACTAGATATTTTTATAATAAAAAGCTAATTTTTTTTTTTTAATTTTTTTTTTATTTAAACGCTTAATACGTTGCTTTTAATGAATTTTCTTAATTTTATCGTGGGTATTTTCTATTTTGTGTCTTACAATTAAAAGCTACAATTCACTTTATACATAAAGGGAAAACGGAATATGCAGAAAATGAACTGCAATTCTGGAGCAAGTAACAAAGTAGTAGCATTGGGGGATCATCCACTTGGCCAAACACGCTTTAATGTGAATAGAGTGCAGCAGGTGGCAGGAGGAGCGGAGGCAATACACAATGGTGGTTTTCAGCTTGATTACCCCAGCTCAGACCCTTTGTAGGGGCTCTGCCAAATCCTAGCAGACATTACAGACAGGCATGCTCTTCACAGGCTGGAGGAGCACAATTTAAGCCTTTTAACTATTAATCTGACAAGGTTCTAACGTTCTTCATCTCTACCAAGATGTCAGTGCTGCAGAGAAGTAACCAACAAGGACATCGAGTAGACTATATGAAGGAGCAACAAGGCACGTTTTGCTTTACACAAAAAAAATATATACACATTAAAAATAAATAAAAAAAAATAACCTCAATATATCATACATACGATACACATCCCTCAAAATATAGAAAAAAACCCCACAAAAATGCAGACAGTATGGGAGAAATGCATGGTAGATAATTATGCCAAGCAGGCTGCTCACGGTGGCACGACCATCGTAATGCTTGCTGCTGTTAAATGGCACACACACGTTCCATCATGAAGGTCTCGGTTGGGTTGCTCATGTGGTGTCTAGACCAATCTTTGGCTGTAACGGCACCCAATACAAATGCAGGACTTGTTGCTGAAAAGGAGAGACCTCCATTTCCATCTTGCTCATGATATTTTTGAGTGTGGTGGCTTGAGGTCAATGAAACACCTATAGCTTTATGTCTGGCTCATAGCCCAATATCGTGCAATCACCTTCTGATACTTTGTGTAGATACTGTTTGATGTCTTAGGATCAACATGTGGCTCCAATTTCACTTGCCATACTTAACGGATCACTACGCTCTATTCTTCGACTAACAAGAACACAAGGGCAATGCCTTGAAGAGACCTTCATGATGGGAACATCTTACCAGTCCTACTGTCACGATTATGCTGTGGGGTGGCTTAATGTGCAGAAGGCAGACCCCTCTAAGGCTTCTTTTACACATACTGTTGTTTTGCGGCACCAATAGATTTCTATGGGGCTGTAAAAACGGGCCGCAATATTTTCACGGTGCGCCGTTCGGCCGTATTTACGGCCGTGAATAAAGATACAGCCTGCTCGATCTTTTTCACTGCTTATGGACACGGCACCCATTGAAAAATAATGGGGCCGCAAAAACAACGGAAGCTTGTTTTTGCGGTGGACTGTGACTTCCTGTTTGGCGGAACGCTGTTTTTTTTATCCAATACTACTTCCATAGTATTGGAAACCCGAAAACCGTCGATCCACAAGTTTTTTGCGGTCTGTTATTGCGGCACACCGTGAAAATTGCGGCGATACGGCCCGCGAAAAACACGGTATGTGTAAAAGAAGCCCAAGTCTTCATTCCAAGTACATTAATCAGTTTGGCGTTACATTGATTCAGATGTGGACCCATTTCTCCAAAGCGCCCCAGGAGCAATTTTTCAAAACGACAATGCTAAATCACATGTTGCTTGTGATACTGTGAGCAACCTACACTATGACCTGCATCATCTCCTGACTCATCTCCCATCGGGCACCTCTGGGACATCATTTGTCTCCAGTTGCACAGCAGCTGCCAGCAGTGGATCTTGATGATTTGCCCAAGTGCATTCAGCATGACAGAACACTCCTTAGGCAACCATTAATAACCTCACCGATATCATGCCAAGGAGTGTGTGTAGGTGCGTGGTGCTCATAGTCGATACTGATCAAATTGAGATATTATGCAAATGATAATAAATTGAACTTTTTCACATCAGTAACATGTCTATCAACACCGATTTCCATAAATTACCCTTCTTGGTGCTGCAACTTCAATGTATACTGAGATTTTTGCTATCTATATAGAGAGATATTTACATCGTTACATTCACAACACTCACTCAAATCCTGGAAATGCAAAGAATGCATCCAAATTTTAAACATCAAGTGTGAAAATGTAGGCTAATCAATCTAGAAATGAAGGATACATAATCAAAGCCATTTCCAATAGGGATGAAAAAACATTAGTAACCAAACCAGGAAAATAATGCCGAAAACAACGGACAAGCAGTCCAACACTGAAAGCCAATGAGGTCCTACAAGAAGTTCGAAAAGTAGTGAATCCATGGACTTCAAGAAAAACTAAGTTTCTGAGCATTGGGGGGCAATTTCAAATGGACCCTTTTCCAGCCATGAATTATGTATTTTAGTGTCTACCATCCCACAACCATAGGAAAAGATGTAAGAAAGTTCTGTGCTACTTACAACCGTTGGTGTATTTGTCTTGCATTTGTAGCGTACCAGATCTGCTCAGCTTCATGTTGCTGTACTCCAGACCTACAGATAAGAAATTGAGATCAATACATTATTTTTTAGTAAATTGGTAAATGGATTAGTTTTAAACCTTCTGATATGTACCATCTTCTATGATTATACGCATCTGTTCAGATAGAAAGGTAATAAAACTGGGGCTTCCTGGAGCCACCACTATATAGAGTTCTGCTTACAACATAGGACGCATACAAAAAAGGAACACTAAATATATAAAATGAACTTAAATTCCTTGCTTCACCTCTTGATCCTATAAAAATAAAAAAAAAATAAAAAAAATGAGGAAAATGAAGCCCTCACTGTCCTGGTGTTTCGCCGTGAGACAACTGGCTGCAGCAGGAACCTCAAATCCACCTAAAACATGGGCAAAAATCGTTACAGATGATGTTGAAGGAAATAAGGTGAATGTTGAATTTTAATCCCAGATCCTTTCGATTTTACGGGAGAAAAAGTAGCTGCAAGAGGTTCTTGAAAGCAGCTTACTCTCCTCTACCCATTAAAAACAAAACACAAAAAAAACAGATGCTAGGATGAACTGAGCATCCATATGTATAATGAGGTCGGGAGGAATAGTTGTGGGCTGAACGAGCATGAAGGCTCCTTGTGCTTTCCCATAACTTAATCTGAGGCAGGAACATGGGCTTGTTTTTGAGGATACAAATGGGCCAATGCTGGGAATAAAGTTCTAGATGCCCCAGGAGGCACTTCAGGGACCATTCAATAAATGAAAACCTTATTATAGCCTTTTGTAGTGTAGTCTCCCAGGGAAAGTTCCTATTCAATTACTTCGATCATGACAACTTTAGCGCTCATACACATGGTCGTACTTGAAGTCAGAGTTTGAACCAACAAAACATGGGAGGGCACTCAGAAAACGGTTATTCTATGGAGCCGTGCATTGGGGACTATATAAAAAAAAAAATTGTCGTTTGCCCAAGTTTGATCCGATATTGAGCTATGCAAGTCAATGAGTCAGTAGAAACCATCGGACTGGACTTGGAAGACATCTGCGTGCAGTCCAATTTCGACGGGACTGAGACAATGGAGAAGATGGGAAAATATATTTTTCCATCTTCTCCTCAGAGAGAATGGGATCAGAGGGGAGATCTTATTTTCTCGGATGAAAAAACATACGGTCATCTGCACATGCCCTTACATAAGACCTCAAGAGTTATGAGAGGACCGCGATCCTTGAAGAACCAAACTAGGCACTTCTAGCACCGACCTGGAAAGTTTTTCGGAGTTGACATTTTCTGTGGAGTTGCACTTTTAATATTAATGTGATCACATTAATACGACCTTCTGCAACCTTCCCATGAGGCACGGAATAATTCTCCATTGTTCCTGTGCAGATAACCGCTACTTCCTATTGCTATGAATTATGATTGTGCTCCGATCACGGGACAAGAATTGGAAAGGCGGTAGACGGTCGGCGTGATACAAAAAAATAAAAAAATAAAAATAAATGGACATACACAAGTAGTAATGTCAGGGGCTAGATTCTTCATAGATGGAAGATACTTTTACATTTCCTATAACTGTCTGCTTTATCCCCTGGTGACAAGCTACTGTGCACAGTCCTGGATGTGTGGGACAAAGGCCACGAGCGGCCAAGGTGGTTCATTTCCTGTAGCAGAGCCGATGGTTTGGGTGCTGGGACTGTGCCAGATGCAAATGATGCCTCTCTGAAATGCAGCATATCTGACAGTTTACTCTGGCACTACTTCCCCATCCTCAGCGACTAACGCAGAATGTCAATGAGGCCTCATAAAAGAGCTTGTCACAGATCCCCGTATTCTGGTCCAATGACCAGGATCTCGAGACACAGGCCAGAAAATACAGAGAAAAAAAAGAACATTAAGAATTAATGTCTGTGATTGCAAAACATTTTTAAGCAGTTATATAAAAAGTAATATAAAATAAATATTTTTATTTTACCCCAGTGCAAAGATTTAGCAATTTTATGCACTTGGTAGTATAAGGGCATGCGCACACATTATTTGGATGCAGAAAATTCTGCATCTCTTGGCAGGAAAAACGCTTTTTTGGGGGGTTTTTTGTTTTGTCTTTTTTAACATTTTTGCACCCTCATTTTTGTAGTATTTTTGGATAGCAATGAATGCTGTACAGCTAGATAATAGATAGGCTGACATATAGACAGACAAATGCAGAACCCCTCAAAATGTTATAACGCAGCACCCTATGGAGATTATTGGACAGTATTTTTTTTTTTTTTTATAATGAAATGTAAAAAACTAAGTAGGGTCTGCCCTATTTTTTTGTAACCAGCAAAGGTAATGCAGACAGCTGAGAGCTGATGCCATCAGGCTGGGCAGGTCCATGGTTATTGGGCCATTCCCAACCTTAAAATACCAACCTGCAGCCGCCCCAGAGGTGGAATATCACATTAGATGCACCAATTTTGACACATTTTACCTTCACTCTTCCCGACTGCCCTGCTGACTTGGAAGTCGGGGTAATGGAGCTTGGGGTTGATGACCGCTTTGAATTGTATAAATAATACTCCAAGCCACAACAGTATGGGAGTCTCACAAAGGGAGAACTAAGTCAGTGCAAACAAATGATCACACAACCAAAATATGTTTAATAAACATGCAAACAATGCAGAAGAATAGTTACCATATGAATGTGCCCCAGGGAGGCCCAGGGGGCATTTGACTCATTGACAAGGAGGCCAAATAGGTTATTATCTATCTCTATAGCATTTACAGCTGTTTAAAGACAAGCCAAAAATGCAGCAAATCCGCAATCATTTTTGACCTGAATTTTTATAGCGTTTATGGACTGCATTGAAGTCAAAGGGTGAAACAAAAAAAAAAAACACAAAGAATTGACACGCTGGTGATTTGAATCTGAACCAAATCACAAATAAAAAGCGTGTGCATGAGACTTCAGATTCTCATTTACTTTGCCATCAGGAATCCCTTCAGGTTTTGTGACCACCTAATGGTGGTGCCCCTTTCATTTGTTGGGCTACCAAAATATATTCTTGTGCATTAATTTCACTACCATTTATCACATTTTTTATTGCATAATTTTATTTAATTTTTAATTTTATTAGGGGTTAAGCATTTAAACCTCCAAATTAAATTTGCGCTAGAATATAACTTTTTTTTTTAAAAATAACTTGTGACCAGGTTTCTGCCTTCCAAGCCGAAAGCAGCCTAATGTAGGGACAGACCCAGATTCCAATGTTTTTTCACTTAATACATGCAACAGTTTTTCTAAAATCCGTTTTATCTGCTGCACCTCTGCTAGTCTTCTCAATGAAAAGCTCCTTCTCTGTTGCCCTTCATCAAGCTTTGGTTCTGCCTGTTCACCATCACTGATTGTTCGTAGAGTGTAGAAACAAACTGCCAAAGTGATAGCTCAAAGACGTGGGCTGGGAATAGACACAGCTCAAAGGAGGAAAGTCTAGCAGCGCTACAGATAATCAGTGACTATAGCAAAAAGGAATAGAGGTTTCTATCCCCTTTTTATAGTACTCCGATAGGGCAGCACTAATCTGGTGACAAATTTCTCTCTTCAATTGACTCTAGCTTAAGCAATTTTGATACACAAAATATACAGGTAAACAAGGCGGTTATGTCAGGACAGTTTTGTGTTAATGGACATTGTGCAGACTAATATATATATATATATATATATGTATATATATATATATATGTATATATATATATATATATATATATATATACACACACATACACACATACATATATATACATACACATATATATATATACACACACACACACACTATATAATTGTCTAAGGGTCACTTCCATCTGTCTGTCTTTCTGTCACGGATATTCATTGGTCGCGGCCTCTGTCTGTCATGGAATCCAAGTCGCCGATTGGTCTCGCCAGCTGCCTGTCATGGCTGCCGTGACCGATCAGCGATGGCCACAGTCTGATTAGTCCCTCCCTACTCCCCGGCAGTCAGTGCCCAGCGCCCGCTCCTTACTCCCCGCAGTCAGTGCCCGCTCCATACTCCCCTCCAGTCACCGCTCACACAGGGTTAATGCCAGCGGTAACGGACCGCGTTATGCCGCGGGTAACTCACTCCGTTACTGCCGCTATTAACCCTGTGTGACCAAGTTTTTACTATCGATGCTGCCTATGCAGCATCAATAGTAAAAAGATCTAATGTTAAAAAGAATAATAATAAAAAAAAAAATCATTATATACACTCACCTTCCGCTGCCTTTTCCGCTCCTCGTGACCCTCCGGTGACCGCTCCATGCAAGCGGCAGGTTCCGATGCCAAGGATGGTATACGAGAAGGACCTGTCATGACGTCACGGTCATGTGACCGCGATGTCATCACGGTCATGTGACTGCGACATCATCACAGGTCCTGCGCTCATACCAACCCTGGGACCGGAAGCTGCCGCGTGCACCGCACACAGGGCCAGGACTTCAACGGGCCTTCGGAAGGTGAGTATATGTTTGTTATTTTAAGTCTGTACACTACGTGGCTCTGTGCTGTATACTCCGTCGCTGCGCAATATACCACGTCGCTGCGCAATATACCACGTCGCTGCGCAATATACCACGTGACTGGGCAATATACCGCGTGACTGGGCAATATACCGCGTGACTGGGCAATATACTGCGTGACTGGGCAATATACCGCGTGGCTGGGCAATATACTACGTGGCTGGGCAATATACTACGTGGCTGGGCAATATACTACGTGGCTGGGCAATATACTACGTGGCTGGGCAATATACTACGTGGCTGGGCAATATACTACGTCGCTGGGCAATATACTACGTCGCTGGGCAATATACTACGTGGACATGCATATTCTAGAATACCCGATGCGTTCGAATCGGGCCACCATCTAGTATATAGAGATGGATAGATAGATATACACATGCATACACATACACACACACACACACACATCTTCTACATTATCTTTGCTTAGAGAAAATGCAAATAATTGATCTGCATTTTCTTAGAAGAGAAGGGGGATGATGGATTCCAAAAATGTTTCCTGCTAAATATAGTTTTTCATTTTAGGGAGAATTTTGGTGTACTACTTCTAACTTCTGCAGCTGCTAATAGTCTGCTGCACACACTGTTATTCTTTTAACCCGCAGAGGATTAACCTTACATAATCCCATTCCCTAATGAGTCAAAAAGAAAATAAACTGTCGATATACTGAATGACATAATTGCATTATTACACAGTCTTACAGCCGAAACACTAATTTAGCATAGACTGATGCCGCGGATAGCTCTGCATAATCCTGGTAAATAGCACTCTGATAATAGCCGGCAATTTTGGTAATTTAATTCAGCGTTCCTACAAAAAGGAAAATGAATTGGACATCTTCAAAAAAATTAAACAGACCTTAAAAAAAAAAAAAAAGTGATGTGGCAAATAATTACACTAGACTATACAGCTAGCCATTTACCAATAACTTTCCATAAAAGTAGATAGCAGATTGACCAACATGTCCTGATCATTTTTTCTTCACTATGGGAAGAGATCATGCAAGTACAAATATACTTAAAAAGTCATCTGATAGTTTAGAGGCTAACCTTTGTTTGATGTGGGTCCAGGTTACCAACAAACTCAAGAATGAAGGGTTCTATTGCACTAGGGGACACGGACAGATGAGGGCCCCTGAACAAGAACAATAAGGACCCTTTGCAGCCCATTAGCTCAACATAACGCACAATTCCATCAACTTTGGAGGTAGTAGTGGCCCTCTTACCTCTTAGGCCCCTGCCCGGCCATAAAGGTTGCACCAAGGATAAGTCCGTCCCTTGCCTGTTGTGCTTTGTAGAGAGCCGTAATGCTAAAAACATTCAAAGTAAATTGCTCTGACAAGGGTGGTCTACATTGGAAAGACCCTTTCAGTTAGGAGAGTCACCCAACTATTGGGTCAATCATCTAACGAATGTTCTTTCCCAACAATCTGCCTATGTAGACAGGATGGCAATCATCCAATGAATGAATAAAACGTTCAAACATTGGGTGCCATAATTTTTTGACCCTGGCATATAAAAAAAAACCAAGTAGTCCATCATCCCATTATATGATCATGACCGTCTGAAAACGGAACAGTTGTATTAATGATCGTTTTGTGTGCATAGAATGGTCTTCAGCCTGCATAGAGAGGCCGGTAATGATCGGCTTGCATGTAGGCCATCCGCGATGGTTTAATAGAGGATTGGGGGGGGGGGGGGCGGATTAAAAATTATTGCATATGTCAAAAAACTGTCAGACGATTGCTGGCCGCTATACATGGGCTAACAGTTGGGCTACGAATGGTCATTGCCAAATTATTAGCACATCTAAATGGGCCATTACTCATGGGGTTAGAGAGAAAATCCAACTCTATCCTATAGCGAAAGTCAACGGCACCCCTATGATCACCCAATGATTACAAAGAGGAACACTGGGACAAGACACGATCCGGCCTCATAACCGATCAGATCATGGGATCGGCCACACCGATTACAGATACTGAGAACTGAAGATAAACATTGCTCATAGCCATCACACAGATGCTACTTTTTACAATGTACTAATAAAATACAAAACTCATTTTTGCGCTACAGTTTGGAAAGGGAAAAAGAAGTTAAGCCACTTGTTCTCTAAGTCTGAGTATCTGCAGGACGCGTGCACCCCATTGTGAAAATCACAGACTGTCGACTTTAGGTGGCCAGGAGATGCCATATTACACACAGACCCATTATTACTGTATCAGCGGTCATGGTAGGAATCATAGAATGATGCGCTAAAAGTGAACTCTTCAAAAAAACAGTGCAACCCCCCCACCCACCTCCAAAAAAAAATCCCCCACCGCATTACACTCAATATCTAGATAGACAAGGTTCGTCAAGATGCCCCCAATAAGGTTAAGTTCCACTTTAAATTAAATTGCTGTAGTTCTATTACAAAAAAAAAAAAGCCTTTCGGAGGTGCAGGTTACCATTTACTTGTCTCTACAAGGTTTCCTGGAACAAAACAGATGCTTAAACAACCAGAGCACTATTTACCCACCGATGTTCTAAACAATAGCGCTGACAGCCCGTTCATCAGCCATAGAGCCACATGTCCTGCTTCTGACACTGCGCCGACATGTGATACGGCCGACATGCCAAGCGCGTTATGCATGGCTATTCACATATTAGACACAGAAAAAAAAAAAAAAAACAGTACTTAATATGAGACTAAACACTAACTGGATCTGTTACCAGATTTCACAATATAAACTGAAAACATTAAATCTTAAACCTGATGGAGCTGGTGTATTTTGCAAAAGTCCATGTCGGAATGGCTGTATAAACTCCTCCCACCTAGCCTGAGTGACCGCATCTCAGTGTTCCTCCTCCCTGTTGCGATCTTTTACTGCTCAGCACAAGCTGCAGCTACGAGTCAGGAGGGTAGTGAATACACATTTGGACTCTCGACTCTTCGTGGGCTCTCCCCTCCACCTCCTAGACTCATTAATTGCTTATTTTAAAATTAGCATCATTCAGTCATTGTGACATGAATTTTCAAAGCAAATACACAAGCCTCATCAGGACCAATATCTAAAATTGTATGCAGTTTGAATTGTACATTTTGTTACAACTTCTCTTTAAAAAGAAAGTTTCCTATTAGTGATGGCTTATGGCTGAGTACTTTTTACGGTGCATGCAGCCAATATGGTAGAAGCGGCCTTTTTAATGTATACACTACCTTGAGCTTCCATAACCTTTAGACAAGAATACTGTTAACACTAATGAAGAGCGAGCGTGTTGGGATAAGATGTTATCTGAGCATGCTCGGGTGCTAACAGTGTCTTCGGCATGCTCAAATAATATGGTCGAGACCCTGCGCCTCCAAGTCTCTTGGCTATGAGGCAAACCCTGCATATGTTGCGGCTGTAACAGTCGCGGGACATGCAGCCGTGGGTTCTCGAACATAGTTTTCGAGCACGGTGAAGACACTCTAGATTATGCCTTTAGGCCTCTAATGGGCCAGAGCCGCCAGGAAATGTGTCCACTAATTCCACTCCCCTTTGTTGTACGGCCCAATTTATGGAAATATGGGGGAAGGGAATTTTCCGTTAAACGCTTACCTAAAAGTCTACATACATAGATAAAAGTGGGCAAAACTGCCGACTTTAGCCATCTAACATGTATGGGAGCCACCCAAACGCTTGCGGGAGGACACAAGCTTCGGGCATTTGCCAGATCCTTTTGTTCGGCAGGGAGAGAAGCTGCTGTCGGGTTATACCGGCATCGGCGCTCACAGATGGGGAAAAAGTTGGGAAACCGTTGTAAGTTGTGAGACCAATATTTTGCCATCTTCTGTGTATGGCTAGCTGCGGGAGTAGGGAGTGGCTAAAATGGGTTTCTCTTGCCCTGGACGACCCGGCTCGTCAGAATGTGTAATACTTCATTTCCTCTTTGAGGGTGCTGCAGGGACAATGAAGTGCAAATTTATGGTGTATTCTTGCAGATTACTACCGATTGCTAGGTGTGTTCCTGGCAGCAGAGCACATTGAGACCAGCATAAACACCCTCCTAACTAAAAAAAAAAGTTGAACCACCACCAATCAGGAAATGCATTTTATTACGGTAATTTAATTTTTTCTCTATACAGATTAAAAATAAAAGCAGAGCTCTTCATTACTAGCTTAGAGCCAGAAGACCACTTTTTTCTATGTTGATATGTGAGGCCTACTGCATTAGCGGATACCTGTTGCTATGGTTACTGAATACTGAAGCATTTGCATCGGGTTGTTAAATAAACCAGACGTTTCGCAAGAACTGCTCGTGATAAAGCGAAGATGGTCTCCAGTCTGCTTCCACCGATACAAAGCACTGAGCACCAGGGCCAAACAAATTTCACCCATGGCCGCTTTACCCTCTCGCCACGCAGCCTCAAAAATCAACCTTAATAACGACGTGCAGGAATGAAAGCGATTACATCAGTCACCTTCCATAAAATCCACGCGCCTCCATGCACGGGTAGGTAGTTGTAGCACGTAATAACTCTTCACGTGCAGGTAATAATGCTTCCTGGAGATTAAGCGCAGCTTCTCTGTGCACTTTGAAGAGGCCATACAAGCAACATGCATCTTCCATACAGACGAGAAATAAACAACGCAAAGCTGGATAAGCTCTAACACTGCCTCATCCACAAGTTCTTATTGGAAACACTGAGTCAGAGAAGATACGTCCACTGCAGACAAATAGTAAAAGACAAAAGAAAAATTTTAATCAAAAGGTGGATGAGCAGTGATATAACTTGAAGCTTGTGGTCCCCAAAGACAAATCTATCAAGGGTCTTTAATAGTACTGGTCTAATCATGTGGACCAAAAAGGGTCTGTTGGACCTAGGCCATAGGCCTTTGAGGCACCTGTGTAAGGGCGGTGGAGAGTCGAAGATACGATTCATCAAAGTTCCACAGCACTTTTGACCAAATGTTGAAATCTATTGATCTACTGAGTAAGGTGGAACCAGAAAGATGGATAAAACATTCCTGGGGGAATGGATTTGAAGAAAGCACCAGATCAGGTGGTAGCTGTGGTGAAGTTACCAAATATTACAGGGTGGAGGGGCAAGGCAGGAGAGCAGTTGGTGCCAACCAATGAAAAAGGAAGGACGTGTAAGTGGTGGAACGCAGAGGCAGAATGACTGAGGTGTGGCCGTAGGTCAAGCCACGGAGTCCAGACTACACCAGTCAAGACCCCAGATCTAGGACCAAAGCATAGCCTTCCTCCGTTGAGACCAGATATCTTGATGCCGCAGGTCAAGCACCGAAGGTCAAAAACTGATCATACGGGACTGGACGTCTGCTGTGGTGACCAGAAGATATGAGTGAATCTGGCCATTACTTCCAGCATAGACACCTAGTACAGTGTGTGGGGTATGGCAGAGCTGTGCAAGGGACCAGAGTAATTTAGTGCGAGAAGTGAAAGTAAAGTATTTAAAGGGACTGGCTACTGAAGACTTGTGGCATAGTGAGAAGTACTGGTGACCCTCGTTAATGCCAGTATAATAGAGAACGTTTGAAGGACTTACTGTAATATTAGGCCTATTGTTGTGTGTGCCACCAGTGAAAGTTAAAGCAGAAGAACATTAAAGAGCTGCTCATACTGAGAGATGCTTAGATAGAATAAAGAATAAGATAATGAACTACTAAATTGTTGCTTTTGCCATTACTGCTAATATTGTGTGACTTGATACCCTGTACCCGAACAACTGTTTTCATAGTTGACACCTTCACTTTCGTGTTGGGAAAAATAAAAATATCTTGGTTGGTTACTCCCGCCTCATCCCTATAACCTGATCACAAGTGCATCCCCTGCATCCACTATAGTTAGGTCACCGGGTAGGGGTGTTGAAACGATAAATTGTCAAAACCATTCTTGTTAACTTGCGACCTGCCCAAGAGGCTTCTGGGAAAGGGGAGATCTCCTGAATTTTCAGAGGAGTTCATCTTTCTCCATGCGGTGCACTTCTGATTATTGACAATTTGGAAGAGAGGCTTGGCCATTCCGCTGGCCTGAAAAGTGTGCTCTTCAATACTTTGTCTCTGCATCGGAAGAACACAAGTTAACTTAAGATGGAGAGCAGCACTTTCAAGCTCTACTGCTCTTTGGTCAGGTCTCATCTGGAATACTGTGTCCAGTTCTGAACACCACATTTTAATAAAGACAACAAACTGGAGCAAGTTCAAAGAATAGCGACCAGGATGGTGACCAATCTGCAAACAATGTCCTATGAGAAACGGTTAGAGGATTTGGGAATGTTTAGCTTGCAAAAGAGAAGACTGAGTGGAGACTTAATAGCGGTCTACAAATATCTCAAGGGCTGTCATTGTAGAGGGATCAGCTTTATTCTCATTTGCACAAGTAAAGACTAGGGGCAATGAAATGAAACTGAAAGGGAGAAGATATAGTTTAGATATTAGAAAAAAAACTTTTTGACTGTGAAGGTGATCAATGAGTAGAACAGGCTGCCACGAGAGGTAGTGAGTTCTCCTTCAATGGAAGTCTTCAAACAGAGGCTGGACAGACATCTGTCTGAGATGGGTTAGTGAATCCTGCATTGAGCAGTGAGTTGGACATTGTGATCCTGGAGGTTCCATCCAAGTCTAACATTCTATGATAGTAAAGAGCATGCCATTAACCGGAAATGGCTGTTGGCTGATCATTTGGCTGGCCGCCATCTTGGCTGGAACTCCCATACATAGAAGTGCTCGCTCGGCCGAGCACTCGTGTCCTCCTTAAGAGCCAATACCAGTTATCTCTAGCGGTGGCTCATCTCTGGTAGACAGTACATTAGGCAGTCCAAAATCTCTCGCTCAACAATAATATGTCCAAGGCCCCAATGTACATTAGATTATTGTCCGAATCCATCAATATTGGTAGGTTTGACTGTGTATGGTGGATGGGCTTTAGCTCTGTGCTCCTTGCAGGCAACCAGCAGTTAACTATAAAGTTAAAAATCCCTCCATTTTTGAGAACAGATAGGATATTTAATAAGAGGTATGGTAAATGGACTGGGGTTTTTTTACAAGAACTTTGAAATTTCACCCATTTAAGAAGATAAAACAACCTCTTTAAGCCACATTCATTTTAACAACAACAATGCACTGTCAGACTAAAGAAATGCAGTTTCTTGCACAAAAATAAAAAGAAATTCTAGTCAACTCCATTGGATCTTTTTGGGTATGTGCACATGGAGGCATCCAAAAATCACAAGTTTTCAACTGGTCCATTCTTCAGGAAATTCTCCTTCTTTGGAGAGTGTTGTCTAATGTAGTTTTGAGATGCAAATTATTTTTTTTTTCTCACCAGGCATTTTTTAAAATCTGAATCGGGAAAAAAAAGCAAAGTGGTTTTACGCTCCGGCAGTCTTTCAAGTAATTTTTCGATTTAAGCGAACCCTCGTCAAAAAATAGTGCATGCATGACCTTATACAATTACATAAGCGATTCTTAACTTTCACAGAGTTATAACAATACTTACTGTCTGGATTGCCAGTGACCTCTTATGCATATTAATCCAGTAACTATATTTCCCACTAAACTACAACGCCCAAAGACATGTTCAGAGCATAAACCTCATAAGTGACTAATGCAAAATAACGCAGGCAAGCTCCATCTGGCATAAAACTCATTGCCCTTGAACTGCCTCATGTTACACGCACTTTATATGCAAAGTCTATGTTTCCCCTGCGCCCACAAAGTAAAAAAATCAGCCAGGTGTGAATATTTATATGACCGCATATTATATTAATCACAGGTGAATACAACATTAGAGAGAAAGTGGATACAAGGACAGATATTTTGTCACAGGGTGCAATAATCCTACAGTACAGATATGTTTGGATGGGTAAAGACCCCTGACTGCGTTAGAGGTTAGGGCTACAGAGGCAACATTCTCTTGATAGTTACAGAGGAAGGCTCAGTTCACATTACATCACATCTGAGCCTTCCTGTAGTATCTCCATTAGTTATGAGCGAGCGATCCAAAACGCGTCAGCTATGTACGCCTATAATCGGCTACATATACACCACTGTTTAATACTCGAACGCGCATCGGGGTGCTCTGGCACGCTTCTTACTTGAACGAGCATCGGGGTGCTTGGGTACGTTTGCTGATCACACATCTGGGTGCTTGGGTATGCTCAGTCATTACTCAATCGAGTGCCATGCTGTTAGATTGTGAGTGCCATCGCGGCCATTAGCCAATAAACATGAAAGGATTGCCTGGCATGTACATTTAATACTTTAACAGCCGCGATGGCACCTGCAATACTCACTCGAGTAACGAGCGTACCTGAGCACCCTTATGCGCGACCGAGTAACAAGCATACCCGAGCACCTTGATACGCGTTCTAGTATTTCAATAATGGCGAGCACAGTCGCTCATCACTAATCTCCTGTAAATAGCTCATTATAAGCATACATAGCTGAAACATTTTGGATAGAGTTGGTACAAAATATGCCAATAGACGTAGTCAAAGGTGACGTCAGAAGAACGTCTCTTCTGGCTATCAAAAACAGACCCTTGCTGGAGCCATTCAGGAGTTAATGCAGATTCCATTAATTCGGATCAGTGTGAAAGGGAACCTGTCACCCCGTTTTTTCAATATGAGCTAAAAATAGCGTTCAATAGGGCCCCCGATTCCCCACCTTTGCTGCCAAAATAACTTAGTAAACTCGCCGTTTTTGGCTGTCAATCACCCCGCTCCGGTCGGATGGGCGTGGGCTAATCTTCGATTCTCCCCACCTCCGGCTTTTCACTAAGAAACTTCTTCCCGGCATTGGCGTTGTATTAAAGTGTCATCTCGCGTCTGCGCATTATACTTTGCCCAACTGTGGGCATAGCATACAGCACATCATTGCGCATGCGCAGGTTTTCACTGTAACCTGTGTGCCCCGGAAAAGTTTACCGGCGTCCAGGACAACACAATTTGCATATCCAGACTTCCGGGGCACAGAGGTTACAGTGAAAACCCGCACAATGATGTATTGCATACTTTGCCAACAGTTGGGCAATACATACTGCGCATGCGCTAGAGCCTAATGCACCGCAAAAAATGAGCGCGATCTGTGCTATTCACAGATCGAGTTATGTCAGACACGCCGAGCAGCGGTGGGAGAGGCAGCGATTTGGCACCGTCCATCGGACCGGACCAGGGTGATTGACAGCCGAAAACGGCGAGTTTACTAAGGTATTTTGGCAGCAAAGGTGGGGAATCGGGGGATAATATAGGCACTATTGTAAAGCACAGCTCAGGCCCTATTGAACGCTATTTTTAGCTCATATTGAAAAAAATGGGGTGACAGGTTCCCTTTAAGGAATCATTACCATGAGATTTTCGACTCCAAAGATGGTTAGCATGCCAACAATTGATGAAGCCAGGTATATTTTTGCGAAATTAACAGTAGAATATAATTCTTAGAAATGGAAATAGTCAACATATCTCAAGTCCCCAAATATGGCACCAAGAAAAGTAACAAGGATCATGTCCAATGATTAGGGAGAGCTTGAGGACCACCGATGGAGGGGAGGCTGCTACCAATCTATGGTCAACTCTCGGCACGCAGACCATTAACGCTGCTATTCTCACATAGCACTGATAAAAAATTACGGTAAGTATTCGCTAGAAATTCATTTGGTTTAAATCTGAGGCCAGGCGCCTTTCCGAGGATATTTGAACATCAGTTCAAAACCCTTCTACCAATCTCAACTTGTTCCAAACTACAGCAATTAAGCTCAGCAATAAATTACATGGTTTAAGGGCATCACAAAACATATAAAACGCTATTTGCAAACAAATAAAAGCATTCCGCTGTGCAGTAATCTTGAAAGTCACATCCAAGAAGATCATCCAACTTGGCCTGCAGAAGGAAAAAAACCCCACCGGGCTGCATTTAGCTGTTTCTAGTCTTTAATTCCCCTAGGTCAATTGAATAAAGCCTGCAGTAATGTGCGAGCAACAGGTGAAATAACAATCAAAAAGATTTAAAAAAAAACTATAAAAATAGGAACATTTCAGTTTTTAGAATACAATCTCTTAGTCTTGTATATGTCGTAGTGTTTATTGTCCATACATTATAAACCCCGACCCTCTCTACTGCTCACGTTAGGAACGTAAAAATAACGTATGGCTTAGACTTTAGCCGATTCCAATGGCGTCCCTGTAACAGATCCAGTATGGGTGATGAACAAGACATGGAAGATAACCTGAAGAAAACTTTGTGATTAAAGGTACCTTCACACTAAGCGACTTTGCAATGATTACGATAGCGATCCGTGACGTTGCAGCGTCCTGGATAGCGATATCGTTGTGTTTGACACGCAGCAGCGATCTGGATCCTGCTGTGATATCGCTGGTCATTGCTGAAAGTTCAGAACTTTATTTGGTCGTCAGGTCGGCGTGTATCGTCGTGTTTGACACCAAAAGCAACGATGCCAGCGATGTTTTACAAAGGTAACCAGGGTAAACATCGGGTTACTAAGCGCAGGGCCGCGCTTAGTAACCCGATATTTACCCTGGTTACCATTGTAAAAGTAAAAAAAACAAACAGTACATACTCACCTTCTGCTGTCTGTCACACTTCCCCCGCCGTCCGCTTCAAGCACTGACTGTGAGTGCCGTCCGTAAAGTAAAAGCAGAGCACAGCGGTGACGTCACCGCTGTGCTGTGCCTTACGGCCAGCACTCACAGTCAGTGCAGGAAGCAGACGCCGAGGGACGTTACGGACACCGGAATGTAAGTATGTACTGTTTGTTTGTTTTTTTACATTTACGCTGGTAACCAGGGTAAACATCGGGTTACTAAGCGCGGCCCTGCGCTTAGTAACCCGATGTTTACCCTGGTTACCCGGGGACTTCGGCATAGTTGGTCGCTGGAGAGCTGTCTGTGTGACAGCTCTCCAGCGACCACACAGCGACGCTGCAGCGATCGGCATCGTTGTCGATATCGTCGCAGTGTCGCTTAGTGTGAAGGTACCTTAACTCCAAGCACTGATGAGACAAGAATGAGTCTTCATTTAAGATTTGGCCCAGAAGCGGACATCCAGCTGGACAAAGGGAAGAAGTCTTGAAAAACAATGGTACGTGCCCACGACCTGGAATAGTAGTGTTTTGGATGCGGCTCACCTGCGCTGCGTCCAAAACGTTACATTCTAGATTACAAGCACAGTGGATTTATAGAAATCCTGTGCCCACTGTAAATCCATTTGAAGCTGCGTAAACTCACCGGCGTTAGGAGTTGACGAGTCGCAGCATGTTAAAGTGTCTGCAAAGGAGACACTGTCCCCAATTAGACAAACAAAACACAGGGCTAGTTACCCGAAACCCCTGTGACCATAAGGAAATAATATAAAGATACTTTCCTTGCATGATGGGCCTATTACCCTATGAAGAAACTTTGCACACCAGAACTAAAAATCGGTAAAAGGTATAATTTTATTGAATAATAACTAGTGATGAGCGCGTATACTCATTGCTCGGGAGATCTACAAGTATTTGTGAGTGATCGGAGATTTAGTTTTCGTAGCCTCAGCTGCACGATTTACGGCTGCTAGACAGGCTGAATACATGTGGGAATTTCCTAACAAACAGGCATTCCTCACGTGTTCAAGCTGTCTAGCAGCCGTAAATCATGCAGCTGCGGCACCGAAAATGAAATCGCCGAGCACTAACAAATACTCGGAGACCACCCGAGCGTACTCGGGAAAACCTGAGCAACGAGTATACTTGCTCATCACTAATAATAACAATTGAAGTAGTAAACAATATGAAAGAATGGCGGACAGTACCAAAGAAAAAAAGGCACCACAGACCGGAGGAAAATTATATTAAAAAAAAAGTGTAATCCACACCACCACAAATAAGTAAACCTTGTGACCAATTACTAAATAATGCCAATATGGACAACATCGCTAAATAAAAGCCACACAAGGAATGGTAATAAGGTGGTGTGGAAAAATAAACAAGAAATAGTGATATTACCTCAGGTCTGATGGTGCCACGGCCCCTACGCGTGTTTCGGCTGCGTGTGCTTTCTTCCGGGGGGGGGGGGGGGGGGGGGGAGTCAAGTCAGAGGAGACTGTAGTTTTACCCATAGCCATTCATTAGATGTGGTAAATTCGCATGATTCAATGAACACATGTGGATTTACCTGCGTGATTAAAAAACAAGTGTTGTGGATGAAGCAAAAATACGTTGCGTCCAAAATGCTGACATAGGCTATGTGCCCACGATCAGGCTAAGGCCGGGATCACACACGCGAGATACGGCCGAGTCTTGCAGGTGAAAACCCAGCTCTGGCGCCGGCACTCCGGAGCGGAGCGTGCAGCCACACAGCAATACATGGAGCTGCACGCTCCTCTCCGGGTTTTCACCTGCGAGACTCGGCCGCATCTCGCATATGTGTGATCCCGGCCTTAGGGTCAACTCTGCAAATATCGTCTTTGTATAAACTTGACCTTTGTCAACTGAAGTTTAAAAACTTATGAAATGTTCATAATTGTTCTTCAGTAACCATAGAAACATCCAACTAAAAAAAGATCTAAAAAACAATGAAGCTGAAAACGTTGTAAAAAGCAAAATTTGTGTCAGTCTTAAAAAATATTTTGGCATAAATTCCGCAACAACAAATGAAGGTTTTGCAAGAAAATTGTGCAACACGCAACACGAGAAATCCCAGTGCATCGTATAACCCACGGGTCATGTAGACACCCAGAATGATCCATAACGGAGCTCATTAGGAAGGGCAACATTTTGAATTCACCAAATATTTAATTTTTTCATTTAAAATACAGGGTGAGGGTCTACCCAAATGGACCAAATTGAGCAAGGTTCAAATGCATCCAGGGCTGATTCACAAAGCATTTTTCATTAAAAAAAAAAGTCAAATTTTTGAAAACTGGAGGTAGCCTAAATTATAAGAGAAAGGTGCTCCTGTCAACGGTTTGAGTAGATTATTGCCTTTGGTACATGGGCAGTGTAAAGATGTAGCAAATTTGTCAAACTCAGCACATCTTATTCTACCGATTCCACTGGTTTATAGATCACCAGTGATAATTCACCCCCATGGTGTTTTATAAACCCATTCCTTTTTTTGAGGACATGAGTTAGACTTGAGTTAGAAACTTATGAGAAAAATGACTGATGGTAAAAATGGACACTGACCAGACGCTGATTGAACATCTGATCTAAAACACTGATAATCATATTTTTGCACGAAATGAGGGAATATAAAAAATAAGTGAATGAGACCTTAGTGTGGGTCCCTGATCTAATCAATGTTAATAATCTCAGAGGACATTAAAGGAATAGATAATTATATACATGGTACTGACCTACAGTAGGTTACGTAACAGCTTACTGACACCATTATATTTAGCCCTATGTTGCGCTGCCTCTTCGCACTAGCAGATGGCTACATCTGCTCTACTTAGGCAGTGGAGTGGAGACACCAGTAAGGACATGTTCTCCTGGAATATCATAAAGCTTCATCTATAAAGTGCTTTAAGCTTTAGACATACATCCCAGAAGAGCTATTTTCTTTATTTTTCTGGAACGGTGTCAAATATGTGAAGCCGGAATAATGCAGCTCAACGACTGCGTTAATTGCACCATCCCTTGTGTATGTGACCTGAAGATAAACCCCCAGACGGACAGGAGTCTTTTGGAGGAAACTTAGACAATGTCCAAGAGCCATGCGCTAGGCAATCAGAAAGACAATGAAATGCTAAAGATAGGAAAATGTTAATCACCGCTTCATATTTGTTCCAGGGTTTGACCCCCTTAATTATACAGAAGATTGGGGACAGCTGCGGAGGCAAGAATTTAATGATGGATTCAGGCAAGAAAGACTCGCACATAGACAACCATACAAAAACTGTCAACGGAGAAGGAGAGGTCATTTAATCAAAATGAACAATATAAGACCACGTGTCTATCCATATAGATCGCTCATTATACCAGATAAGTGGGCGCCAACCTGAGACTGTATAGTGCGCGGCCCGTCGAGAAAACAGCCTTCTGCGCGCTCAGCCCAATTACATGAAAACATTGACTCCAAAATGCAGCTTTTGTTTTGAGGAAAACACAAAAATTTACTGGAGGCGGCCATGAATGACAGATGGCAGCTGTCACACTGAATGCACATTAGTAGGAGTCAACTCAGTCTCCCTTATTGTACCAACGCTAGTGAATCCAATGCAGGATTCACTAAACCATCTCAGACAGATGTCTGTCCAGCCTCTGTTCGAAGACTTTCATTAAAGGAGAACTCACCACCATCATCGGGGCAGGATTAGTAGGAAGGGGGGGGGGGGGGTCTCAGACATTGACTCCCCCAATTGTCAGACAATTACTGCTTTTATACATCATAGAAACCAAGCAAGAGCAATCTTTTTACAGTTCTGTAGATTCACCATTTTTGACTCGACTTGGGATTTTGGAGTTAATAAGGGATAACTTATTGATCACTGGGGTACTGATCATTGGGACCCCCCATTGATCCTGAGAATGCGGCTCTGTATGTCAACTGCAGCGGAAGTCGAGCATGTGCAACTCTACTTCACTCATGCTCTATGGGACTGTTGTAGACAGCAGTCCAACAGAAAAAGAGTAAAACAGGGGTGCGCACACACAACCCTCTGCTTCATTCAGATGGAGCTCTGTTGACCCCCGTCCTTGGGATCAGTAGAGGTCTGTAAAACCCTCAGTGATCAATAACTCATCCCCTATTCCATTAATGGGGTACCTCCCCTTGAGAAAGGGAACACGCGAAACGCGCGTCGGGGCAGTACTGGTGCGCTTAACTAATTGTCCCTCACTATGGGTGAATAGCACTTCATTTAACTAACCACCCTTTGTGAAGCGAGTCAAGTGGCCATAAACACAATCTATGACTCTTGGAGACTGGGTGCTTTTAAGTTTTGCACATTGTGCGCTGCTTTATGCATAGGATTTAGGGGGTCATTTATATAATTGGTTCAACCATTTTACAAACCACTACCATGTCAGAGAAGATTGCTAGCAACTCCTCTCCCCCCCCCCAGAAACTAAGGCACTCAACTGCAGCCCCCTCATCACCAACTACACCTTTGTGAGAGACCGCCAAAAAGAGGGAGTAACGCAGGACTCCAGGGTCAGACTATACATGTCTGTTTGTAATCTGTAACCATGACAACACATAGGCCCCTATGGGAGCTGAATGCACTAAACGGTAGGAGATTTCTAAATAAAAAACATTTTAGGATGGTGTAAAATTGTAATTTTCCGTTAAAATCAATGAAAAAAATAATTATTTGTAAAAATGGACGAAGAGAATACTGATATTATGGCCAAGAAGTATTAGATGACGCTGGCATGGCGGACAGCTCCAGCACCATACATTATTAGCAAATCAAAGCCACCATTTTCCCCTCTCACAATATTCATACATACGAGAGAAAAATATAAATCTGAAACTAGGCCAAATTGCTGACATTCTTGTAACCTTGAGTAGGACTATTATCCCGGTGGCTTCTACACATAGAAAAAAAAAAAAAAGTGAAATAGGTTTGAGACCAGAGTCTCCGAGCGCTAGTAAATTATATTCCGTCAGGGCGATGGATTGAATTTTACTGAACACTTAGAGGGTAATTTAATATATTACAGCTGCGTTCAGCATATATCCTCTATTGTCCTGGATAGGCGTTGTCCACAATGGTCCAGGGCTCTCAATTCAGGACCCAGCGAACGTAACACTTTATAGAAAACCTCATTACTCCCAATTAGTAGGAACTGAAGATACATTTTATTTTATTCTTTATAGTTGTGATTTTAGGACAGGTCCTTCACTGGTCATGGCCCAACTGTATTTGCTTTTGAAGACCTTTGGGTTTTCCCTGAAAGCTATCGGGGACCAGCCTAAACTCGTAAATTCATTTTCTGTTAAAGATCCGTATTTTGGACTACGTTGGTTGAAACGTGATGAGTCTTCATGAATTTCCCATTCTGTTTTCTTATATTGGGGTAATGAGACATTTACCCACCTGTAAAGCAACATTTTAAAGTGTTAAGGTCTAAAGAAAAAAAAAGGATTTATATTGCTGAACTATCCTCAGGGCCTGACCAAAGTCTATGGAAGTCAGCAGGCAAAACATGGTCTAAAAGGAACACTAATGGATGCTGCCATAATCCTGCCTGTACAATAAAACCACACAGTGCCAAATGATGGTGCCATATAAAGGACACGTAACAGTAACATACACATGTAAGGTCCAAGTATGAAGAATAAGTCAAGGTGAATTTCAGTCAGTAGGTTTTTGCTTTCTAATCTTAGCAACTTAATGTAGGGGGCAGAGACCCTGATATTTCCTGCTCTGTAGTTTTGATTATATCAATGTTATCTGCTGCAGCTCTGCAAGTCTTCTCACTGACGAGCAGTTACTATGTAGACCTTGATATTCACAAGTTCTGGCTATCCCTGCTCCCCTCTCCTGTTGATTGGCAGCTTTTTGCCTATGCACAGTGAAAGCAGCGAACGGTCAATCAATGCTGTTCGCTCTGTAGGGGTATGTGGACACGTTAAGTATTCGGTGCAAAAATTTGCTGTCCCAATTTCTGCATCAGGAAACACCAAGTTTTAATGACATCTGTGCGGAAAAAAAAAAGACAAATCTGCAGCGTATGCAGAGGCCCTTAGAGCTCATCAGTGAGAAGGCCAGCAGAGCTGCAGCAGGTATTAATGTTTTATCTGCTGCAGCTCTATCAGACAGCTCAACATTGCGAGGACTAACACAGCCCGCAGTATTGAGAGTGCTCTGGCTTGGCTATTTCCGGCTATACAGAGTGGAAGTAGAAAACTGTCAACATTGCAGGCTGTGTTAGAGAGAGTTCACCAGTGAGAGGACTGACTACAGAGCTGCAAAAGATAAGTGAAATAATCAGCTGCAGCTCTGCTATTCCTCTCTCTGATTAGCTCTGTCTAACACAGATTGACAGCTCTCTGCTTTCACTGTGCATTGGAAGAAAGTGGCCAAACAAGGGGGATGGGTGTGGGGGTAGCCAGAGCGCATGAAGATCAAGGTCTACCTAGTAGGAGCTCATCCGTGAGAAGACTTGCAGACCTGCAGCAGAAAAAACATTAATATAAATCAAAACTATAGCAAGAAACTCCGTGCATGACCCAGCATTAGAATCAGGGTCTCTGCCCCTACTTTATATTGATCTCAAATCACATAACAAAAGCCTAGTGACTTACTTTTTGAAGTGGGACAAGCATACTTAAGCTTATACGAGGTGGCCCCTAAATGGTGGGGCGATTCAACTTGTGTTACTTGTTTTATTACAACCCTAGATGCATTCATTTAAGCAGTCTAAAATAAAAAAATAAAAAATAAATAAAAAAATTTGGTTGTCAAGAATTTCAAAACAGCGCCAACATGCACAAAAATATATAAAATAATAAAAAAATAATAGTAATAAAAATCTGCTTAAACTCTGGTGGCACCTTTTGATATTTGGATTTTCTAGACTATAATATAAACTACTCTAATCTAATAGCTAAAAAAAAAAAAAATATATCCTGAAGGCACAAAAACATATGATATATTAAATCTACAGAATTTATTTAATGCGCCTGACAAAGCTCATTTTAAAACCTAGCCACGAGCGATGTAAGGAGATTGATCTACGATGATCTAATTATGATCAAAACGTTAACGCTCAGAAGACAGAGCTGTATATTGCCCGAAGATGCAGCGTCGCCAACGGCTTATAATCAGGCTGAAAACGCATTTCATAAAAATGGATAAAATTAGAACCCGGAATATAAAAGCTCTAAACACAGCGACATGGATGCAATAGTGAATTTACTTTATCCTATCAATCTATTCTGGATTGTCTCTAACGGGAAGCCGGTGCTGCAATCAGATCATCGCCTCGTGTCAAATCCTTTATTTAACCCCCGATGAGTGTCTTTTATTGGTATTTGGACTATTATTTTTGCATTAAAGTCCCCCCGGATCATGAGGATGTGCCGTCATGGGGTAACCCTTTGATTGCCTATAGGTCGATAGGTTTGAAGCGAGACTTCAGTTGTAAAAGGGGAAGCAAACCCTCTAATAGAAAGGTAGGTGACAACTCCGAGACATCATAATGAGGTGTAAGGTCTTTAATTGAAGCCTCCCCACTCCCAAAAAGTTGGAAATTAACATAAGGGGGAGGAGAGGTCGATGGATAAAATTAATGGCTTCTCAATGGCGGCTCAGCTTTGATTTGCTTTTCTACCCAATTATTCTAAATATTTTTGTTTGGCCGGCTCGATCAACCCTTGCACACAATTCATGCACCCAGCAGAAAGTCAGAGCCACGCGCGGCATCACGCGGAGTGAAGAAACAGCAAGGTGGCACTTAGAGCCGCTAATGAGCAGCACATGAAATATTCCTTCAGACGAAGTGCGAGCTTTTGAAATAAATTCTATTAGGTTAATAGTCGGCGTTAGAATAGCTAATTTATGGCACAATACAATCCAGCTTCCTTCATTAGGCTGTTAACTATTACATGCAGAGAATTGTGGGGGCAGCGTCATAAGGCAGGAAACATGGGTGACGATTAGGATACATGACCACCAACCAGTGCTGGCTAAAGGTAATCGGTCAGCAAATTTTTTCTACCCCATCTAAAAGATGCATGATGTAGGGGCAGAGACCCGGATTCCATTGATGTGTCACTTACTAGGCTGTTTGCTGCACTTTTGATAAAATCATAGTTGAACTGCTGCAGAATCACCAGTTCTCCGAGTGCTAATCTTTCTATAATCCGTCTCACATTACTGATTGGCAGTTTCTGCCTATGCACAGTGTACAAGGAAAGCTGAGTTATACAGAGGTCATGAGTATGGATGACTACCTGGCAGCAGGTTTACTAGTCCTCTAGTGATTGTATCAAAACTACAGCAAGCAGCCCAATATGTGATTCATCACTGGAATCAGGGTATCTGTCTCTACATTCTGAGTTAAGCATAATCAGTGGCAAAAGCTAGTGATACATTCCTTTAAACCGGATCTAACCATCTGAGACAATAGGACTTGATGCCTGTTTGCCTTAATCTTTCTAGCATCCATTTGTTAGTCCTACTTACCATCAAAGTTTGTTAACTTCACAAGGTCTTTGAAAAATCGGACCCCACGTGGGTTCTCACAACCCATTAAAAAAATAAGTTGGTTTTCAGAGAAAGAAATTAGAAGTAGTAGCCGGGTTCGAGACTAATCTGGTGCTGCCCTTGGCCGGCTATTCCCAGCACCGCTCCCGGTGATTGACAGGTCTCTTGCTATTGGGGGAAAAAAACTGTCAATCACCTCTAGAAGCGCTGGTAGAAGCCATATGGGGCAGCACTGGATTAATCTTGCGGTCTTGTACCTGGCTTGATCTTCTAAGTAGATTTTCTCTGAAACGTCAAGAGCGTTTCAGAGAAAAATATACCTGGCAATCGTGAATCCAACATCTGATTCCCATGGTTTGTGACTTGGACGGCAAGAAAAAGCTGACAGGTTCCCTTCAAGGAAGGGAAGGGGTGTTGTACCAAGTTTTGAAGTTGGGCGATAACCTGCTGGGTGGTCCTCATATTGAGTCAACGACCGATACGAGGTAATGAAAAATACCACCTGAATGGAGCAGAAGCTGAGCACCGGTTCTCTTTCCTCGATTTGTTCTCTAAAGGCCCCATTTGCAAGATCATTGTGAGGCATCAAGCACCTCCTTCAACCACCAAGCTATTCTACGGGTAAGTGATAACTTTGGCCACGTTTCTAAGATGAGCTTTTTGATGTTGCAGATTTTTGGCACCATTTGATAAAAATAGTCTTGTTGCTTCCCCCCCCCCCCCCCCGAAAATACACAACATAAAAAAAAAAAAAAAGTGACAAAAAACTCAGCGTGGAAACAAAGCCTAAGACTTAAGAGGAAGCCATTACAACTGGCGAAACAAATTAGTGTTGGCTCAACCAAACTTGGAGGACCACCTAATGTATGGTAGGAGGAAAGTCAATGCACTTTGAGGGGAAAGGGGGATATATAAAAAGAACAAAAAAAAAAAAAAAAAAGATTTTTCAAGTTGAATTTCGACATGCCTAAACCTTTGTTTTCAAGGAAGAAAAGCTGCTAGTGGTGACACCAGAGGCCCCGAAGACTTCACACTTCTTAGATGTCTGCAAAGAGTCAGTACAGTCCAAGAGGCTTTATAGTTCTAAAAAATGCAAGTAATGTGCTTTCTAAAAATAAGTTCCCAATTTAAAGTTGCTCATTTTTCACAAGCTAAGAAACCGCCGTACCCCGATTCTTCCCATCAGCATCTTTCCGTGCGATCACATTACTTAATGATCACCCTGCGAAACATTCTTAGGTCAAGCTGAATCTTTATAAATGTTTTCTTGGCGAGTTGATTAAGTTATTTTGTCATTGGCTTATCTTGGTGATGTATACAGTCCATACAGTGCCAAGATGAAGACTTCCTGCACAGGAGGGAAAAAGGATATCGGCCTGATGTAACGATTCCCTTGTCATAGTGATTATATGGCAATCAGATCACAAGGAAAGGTTCTCTCTTACAAAAAAAATAAAAAGAGAGAGAGAGAGAGCAAAACACAAAAATCTGCAATAGATAAAACTGATCAATACAGCAAATTTTATTCATCATAATACCAGGCTTCCACTTCCACCAACAAGCTAATAAACATTCTCATTTGGCTTATCCGGGGCTTTGGTTATTTTTTTCATGGAGCCAACAACCGACAGGCAGGTAGTGGCCGAGATCCGACAGGCAGGTAGTGGCTGAGATCCGACAGGAAGGTAGTGGCTGAGATCCGACAGGAAGGTAGTGGCTGAGATCCGACAGGAAGGTAGTGGCTGAGATCCGACAGGAAGGTAGTGGCCGAGATCCGACAGGAAGGTAGTGGCCGAGATCCGACAGGAAGGTAGTGGCCGAGATCCGACAGGAAGGTAGTGGCCGAGATCTGACAGGCAGGTAGTGGCCATCTACCTGCCTGTTCTACCCGGTGATCTCTGCCAGCTCAGAAAAGTCACAAACCTCTCCTGCCGGCGATTCTACTGCTGCCAGTGACATCATGTCAACGGAGCAGCTTCTTCTCCTCCATCAATGGGGCGTCTCTGCCGATGCCTTGCTGATTGTCAGCCAGCTCCCCATTACCTAACTGCGGGGAGCCAGCTGTCAATCAGAATGTCATCAGCAGTGTCACCCTGACGAAAGAGCAGCCTGGAAGACAAAGTACTGCTCTGTTGACCAGAGGTGAAATGAAGCAGGAAAGTCATTGCGAGCAGACATTATCACCAGGCAGAAGCTCTTAGCACCGTAGGAAAAAAAAATGACTAAAGTCCCGGATACCGGATAATCCCTCCTGAAACCTCTTAATTTAAGGTGCGTTTACTTGGCAAGATCATCCAAAATGGTCAATCTGAATGATAGTTTCCTGATAACTGCAGTATAAACAGGTGGCCGATCACCCTACAAATAAGCAAAATGATTTTTCATAAGGTGAAATTTTTTTCTGCTGCCCAAGATAATTGTTCTCGGCAGCATGAATTGTGTGTGGGTGTATAAAGAGGGAATGGTCACTTAAGAACAGCGGGTGGGGAGAAATGGCCAGGGAGCCGCCTTTCTGACTAGTCACCCATGTGGCTCGGTCACAGGCAGCTTTAAAGTAAGCTTTTCTCTGAAATACAGAAGCGTTTTCAGAGTCAAACTTACAAGGCTGATACCATACATCCGATGCCAGATACATTGTGCCGTGGTTTGGGCAGCATGTATCCGCTACCCGGATCCCTTTAAGTTGTACAAATCTGTGCATTATCCCCAAATTATTTTTAGATTTAAAATGGCACAATTTATTATCTTGAATCATTAGCCATGCACAGGACTGCGTTACTTAAGGCGATCCAGTAAGCGCTATGACATTCAAATACCCAGCATTGATGCCCAATTATTATATATGATGCGTCAAGTTCTTTTATGATGTATGCGACAAAAAAAAAAATCTGCTGCTGATCAGAAACTGCTATAGCAGCCATCGAATAGCTTAAAGAGCAAATATAAAAGATCTAAAGAAGATTCTCTTGCCAATAGAGTATGTACAAGCAAGTGCGTGCGTGCAAGTGTGCGCGCGCGTGCGTGCAAGTGTGTGCGCGCGTGCGTGCAAGTGTGCGCGTGCGTGCAAGTGTGCGCGTGCGTGCAAGTGTGCGCGTGCGTGCAAGTGTGCGCGTGCGTGCGTGCAAGTGTGCGCGTGCGTGCGTGCAAGTGTGCGCGTGCGTGCAGGCAAGTGTGCGCGTGCGTGCAGGCAAGTGTGCGCGTGCGTGCAAGTGTGCGCATGCAAGTGTGCGCGTGCGCAAGTGCATGCAAGTGTGCGCGTGCGCAAGTGTGCGCGTATGCAAGTGTGCGCTGCGTGCGTGCATGCAAGTGTGTGCGTGTATGTATGCAAGTGTGTGCGTGTGTGTGTATGCAAATGTGTGTGTGTGTGTATGCAAATGTGTGTGTGTGTGTGTGTGTGTGTGTGTGTGTGTGTGTGTGTGTGTGTGTGTGTGTGTGTGTGTGTGTGTGTGTGTGTGTGTGTGTGTGCGCGCAAGTGTGTCCATGCGTGCAAGTGTGTGCAAGTGTGTGCAAGTGTGTGCGTGAGTGCGCACAATTGTGTGTGTGCGCGTGTGTGTATGCATGGATGTGTGTATGTAATGTATGTATACATAGTATTAATGATCTTGGAGGATTCTATGGTAGTCTATAAAATTATGGAAAATTCATGGGTCCGAAGAAAGAAACTTGCTATAATATATTTTAAATTTCCCACAAGACATGGGTCACATCATGTCTGTGTTGGCCGTACACATAAGACGCTGTTTTCCACACACACACACACACACACACACACACACTGCAGATAATTGACTGTGTACATAAAGCATTAGAAGTATCAAGACTGAAGTGGACAATACAATCAGTCATATCCAAATGCTAATGACTCCCACTCCGATCAATAACATTAGATAGTGTCCATTCATAGAAACACAAAACAAAAGAACATATTTCAGTACTCAATTACCCCTTGAAAACGGCCAATACAAAGTGGACCATAGCAATGGTGGATTCGAGTCAGCCATGCATGATCAGATCCTTCTGTGGTGGATACATATTTGCCACTTGTTTAGATGCTAAAACCTGAGAGAAGGCTACGTGGGCCAAACTGCTGACATGTTTACAGCCACACTCCAGGTAAAACCGAAAATTATACTGAAATATTAGGAGCCTTTTGGTGGCTCCTCATATTGTAGAACTGATCTGTACCTGGGGCTGCGTGATGTGTCTTAAGAAGACATCTCCATTCAAAATTCCCTCATAGGCTGTAGGGTCATCATAAAACAGCTCCCTGCTCAGGATCCCCCTCTATAAGCAAAGTAAGACAGTGAGCCACTAAAGCGTAGGCCATCCAACCATACAGAGTAGGGAGAAACCCCCATATTAGACTGGTGGCCATTCCCAGTATCGCTGGGTTTAGTCAACCTTCGTATAAATGTTTATGGAGGCCGTAAAAGGAATAAGTCTGTAGGACCAACCTTCTAAGCCATTTAATAACATGACACCTGGATATCGGCAATCCGGTTTCTTATTCCAGAGAAATCCACATTTTTCTTAATGTGCAAATAAGCTGTTAAGATCTATGGGCAGGACATAGATCTCTCCGAGAATCTGCCTCCAGGGACTATTTTTAATGAAAGTGGGCATTACCAGTATGAGACATGTAATGACTGACCATCTTCTCTTCTGATCTAAATGTTTCACCCTGCTAACACTCCCTTTCATATAAAATAAGCTGTGGAGGCAGATTGTCAGGCAGATCTATATCCAGTCCATAGATCTCAATAGCTCATTAATACGTACTAAGAAAAACGTGGATTATTCTGGAAGACGACTTCAGATTCCAGATATCAAGCTATCGTTTTATTCAAGACTATGACCAGCATGCCCGTTATAGAAGGCTTAGGAGCATTGGTCCTACTGGCATTCTCTCTAATGTTCATCTGCGAATCATGGATGAAAATTAAAAGGGTTTTTTCAGGCTAGGGGTTTAAGTCTGCAGTTACTCTTTTTGACTGCAGACTTGTGAATCTTCACGGCGCATGCAAAGTGCACTGTCAGGAGAATTACATACTTCCGGCCACATTTCGACAAGACGTGCCCAGCCTTGCGCAATTCAACTTGTATAGAGCAAGACCAAAAATTTCCCCAGAACATATGAAGGGAAAAAGAGGCATAGGCTATAAATTTAAAAACCAATTTTAATGAACATAATTAAAAAATACAAAATATGTAGAAAAAAGCAGGGTAAAGTTCATTAAAATGGCTGGGAACAATAACCACACCAGAAAATACAAAAATAAACAATTTGCTACAAGATCAAGCCAATACTAGAAGAGGTATATAACATACAATCAAATGGACAGGAACCAATAGTTCCTATAGTACCAAGTGTAATTAGCCTCAGTAGTAACCCATGACTTGCCCAATCTAAAGTGCTCTAATGCTACATCTGATAGATTTCTCTATATACTACAATGCAGTGTGTAAGCATATGGCACGCCATTGTAGACAAACAATAATGAACTTACAAATAACTGTCCTGGTGGGAGATGTTCCACAGCGACCCCGACAGCGCCGTTTCGCCTGACTGGCTTCCTCAGATAGGGGGCATGTGTATAGAGCAAGGCCAAGAACGACTAGTCTGCTTGTGACTACATGCATATATTGCTAATCACATACTGCCAGAAAATCCAAACGTGACTTCTCACAGCGTGCACAAGTCTGCAGTCACATAAAGGAGTTGTACAGGCTTGGCGCTCCAGTCACACTATCAATGCAACTTTATGTGACCAAGAAACACTTGGACAGCACGACGATGCCATCCCAAGTAGCAGCCTAGTGCTGTCCATTGTTCACCGACTACTGGAAGAATCTTGAGAAACCTTCATTCGTTTTTTGGCACATGACAAAAAAAACAAAAAAAACTGATCCAGGGACAAGATTTGCCAATTTGCTTTAGACAGCCCCATTAAGGCAATTTCTTTTACCTTTAAAAGCTCACATCGGCTACAGAATTATTACCGGCAAAGACACCTGCTCCCAATCAGCGGATTTATGCTCTTCTGGTGCCCCCCAGGAGGATACTTATCTGTGACCAAAAAGGTCAAGAGGCGGTAGGAGGGGGGTTCAGACTGCTGCTTTTGTTGACCATTATAGATTAACCTTTACCCTGCTGTGGTGATCGCACAATCTATAAAGCATTCACAGACTGGAGAACAGTTTTATACCAAAGCAGATTTCTCTTACATTAATTCCCAAGATTACGCTTAGTTACCGGCAGAGCTGATCATGGAATATGTGAATTGGCAGGCGGCTAGTTCAGTTCTGTGGTCTCGGAATTTTTGGGAATTATTATAAAGTGTGACAGAATTCCTTTAAGGCTTTTATTCTGGGTGTGGCCATCAGAACGTTCTATAATTCACTTTGAGGGATTCTTTTCTTTTTTTTTTTTTTTACATAAAGCTTTTGTATTGTGGCTACAGAACCCAACAATGTACTATGGAACTATGCCCCATTTACAGTCATTAAACCTGTGTCCCGCCATTTGTAACATTTTCTATAGTGACTTGATGTCACAAGTACACCCACCAGGCACCAATTGTCACCAAGAAAAAGTTGTTGGAAAACCAAAAAAACAAACAAAACAGGGCTTTACTCATCCTCCCTGGTTTCAGCACTAAGGTCCTGTTCACACTGCTTTTTTCTTTTGCAGTGTGAATCACCCCCCCCCCCCCAAAAAAAAAAGATTCAGACACCACCCCTGACAGGGTCATAGCCTACAATGAGAATCTTTAATTATATAGTGCCAAGTTATTCCTCAGCACTTTGCAATTCAGAGGATGACAGGACACAGTTCAAGTGACCTCAGTTTGTGTTTTCTTTCTGAACAGATCCATTTGTTTAAAGAGCAAAGTGTAGCAGAACTTAGGGGGGATTCAGAAGTAACCCTCACAGAAAATGCAGTGTGAACAGAGCGGTATGTTTCCGCGGTCAGGATTTGCAGATTTTGCATACAGCCACAGCGTCCAGATGTTACAGCATAGTGGAGAGGATTTTACGAAAGGGCGGCCCTGCGTAGCCGGACATGCGGCGCGTCTTTCCAGACTGCAGCATGTCTATCTTGCGGAGACGCTCAGTCTCCGCAAGATAAATAACACAGTCCTATGTATACGATGCGGTGATTCTGCATGTGTTCAATGAACGCATCTGGAATCACCACACATACAACAGGGGGTGGCGCTTTGGGCGGAGCGCGGTATCCGCTGCGTCCAAAGCGCAGGGATTCTGGACCGTGGGTACATATCCTTAAGGTCACCATACACAGACTAATGTTGGATGAACCAGACACTATTGAGAGGCTCAGTCAAAAGTTTGACATGTATGGAGGGTGTCAGACGACTTATGGTCAGAAGAGATGTCTGCCCCTTCATCGTGCTGCTATCAGATTACATGGCAATAACCTGCTGACACATTCCCTTTAATAGGAAATAGAACGACTCACTAATAGCTGGATGTCAGAACCCTAAAAAACTGCTCACCTGGTAACCTGACTTTGCAGACTCCCATCTTGAATGGATCAGAGATGTGTAAGCTTAACTTACATTATGCCAAAGTGTACAGCTCTCAGCCATTTCCGGAAGTCCTGTAGACCATGAACAGAATGGAGGAAGAGCATGGCCACCCCTACTCTATTCAAGAAGGGGCACTGCAGAGCCTGGTTCATGACTCCAGATCCCAGGTCTCTGGTATCAAAATCGGCAATATAAGTCTTTGGGTTCGTGAAGAAAAATCGGACTACATTCGAGTGTGGCCCGATTTTCACGGACTATCACATAGAAGGTGGAGAAACTTTCTCATCCACATATGAGAAAAACGGATCACACTTGGGCCACACTATGATCAGAGTGTTATAAAAATAAGAAATATTGGACGTGTGAATGTGCCTTTACGTCAAGTTGATAGGTGCAGTGTGCACTTTGCCTAATTTACATGGGTCCTCCAAACTGAGACACTGTCTCAGGCACTTTCCGCTTTATGCCTGTTGATTTTTCACATAATTTGCCATCTTATATTTTGCTGCTGCCAACAGGTGCACCATCGCCTGGACACGCCGTGCTCCTTTCTTCTGCCTTCCCGCTGCTCTCCTCCGCACTTTGACCAGGACATCATTATTAGAAGCCACAGGTTGCGGGGCAGCGCCTCAGACTCCGCTGGAGGTGATGGACGGAAGAATGTGCAGGCTCAGGGAAGGGGAATGTTCTGCTGCCAGAACAAACAGATAAAACCTGCTATAAAAATGCAAAGCAAGAAACTTATTTTACCAGATGTCTCAGTAACTCCAGATTTCCACCGAGCAGAAGAGCATCTGTCCTTCAGTTATCTCACATAATCCGGAGGAAAGGGTCAATCCGAACATAATGAGGCCATTAGTGAGAACTAGGACAAAAAGCAAAAATATCTAAATATTTCCTGGCAAAATATTTGATGGCAAATAAAAGGTCCAAACGACGCTTTCTACAAATGAAAGAAGACTCTGAAGTTGACAGCCAATATTTCCGCAGTCAACAGAAGCAGATGGTGGTCACTGGGAGATTGCACATTTGCTCATAAATCAAACTAGAAGTTTACTTTATGGTGTCCGCCCCAACATGGCCAACGCATATTGCCAACATGGAGCTAAAGTTGTCCTGCTACGTAAGCGCTGGCCTGCAGCTGAGAAAGTTGTGCTTCGACTAGGATTACATTGTAGACATGAGCATTATTATTCGAGCCGACCCCGATGGAGTGTCCGGTTCAGTCCTCTTCAGCACCTGGCATCCCCTGCTCACCATCCTTAGCGCATCTGGTGCTTACTAGACCCTGGGACATGATCATCAAGTAAGCACTAGAGCTGCTGAGAATGCCGGGCACAGAAATGAAGACCGGCCGCCATGGAAACCCAGGCCGGCCGCCACGGAAACCCAGACCGCACTAGATCAGCGATGATCGAATTGCCCATCTCTGTTGCACTGACTTGAAAAACATGTTCCACCATGAAAAAGGAGAAAATGACTGAAGCCTGTGCGTAAAGCAATAATCCTAACCCAGTGGAAATCGAAACATCACATAATGCAGATATCCACCGAATTCTGGAGGTGAGAATGACCCAACGGAGAAGCATCACACAACCTGAGTTCCAAAACGGTTAGTGTTGGGTACGACGTGATCGAATTGTATACCACGGCAGAATCAGCCATCAGTCCAACCTGGATGCATTGTAGTCTATTGGTAATGCCTTACACAGCTGTATTATGGATTAGTGTCCGGATCAGTAATATGGCGCGTATTCCGGATCAGTAATATGGCGAGTATTGCCGCTGGCTATTGGTCTCATTTTAGAAACAAAGTTTACCCATGTCTTTGTAGTTCTCCTGGTGAAGTCCGAGCACTTAGAAACACGGGTCGACATTAACCCACTGTTGCCTTCATTGCAGTTCCTTAGATTTGTTTTGGATACACAAACGAGCGCAGGATACCCACTCCTCCTATTTCTTGAAGGTTAGACCATAAGAACTGATAAAAAAAAACAAACAAAAGTCCTAACACATAGCAAAAAATCTAGGTGCCGTATTCTGCAGAAATGCTGGAGCAGGTGCAAAATACTGATGAGCAACCAGTCACATCTATCAACCATGGGGGATAAATGCACAGAGATAAAACATCAGTCGCACACATACGTGTAGTGCACCATGCCGGATTTCAGCTTATTGGTCATGCCCATACTAGATCTGGCGGCCTGAACAAGATTGTAATGAATACCTCATGTACTTTTCAATCTTTGCAGGGTGCAGTCAGATCCTGTAATGATCGTGGAGCAATTGGGGTATCTGTCCTTGTGGGGTGCACTTACATAGTACTGGATAGCCTGCCTGATCTAATAACATGGCCTGTAAGCCGGCATGGTGCACTACATGTATCTGTGTGCTGGTACCATTTATAACCCTTATCCGTCTGCTTTTATAATACTAAACCCCCCACCCCGTTCTTCCCCCATGGATGATCATCAGTATTCTGCACCTGCGCTGCCCCCGCTTTTTTTTTTAATCACTGGGGTCCATCTGCATCTTGCAGTATAGTGGTATTGTGATAAGGTAATGACCATTATGGCCTCTTTCCATGATGCTCTATGTAAGGTTTGTTCCAATCAGATATTTGGGGACACTGAACAGGGCACGGCTACAAATAATCATTTTTGGCGGTGTATTTTGCATGCGGCAAGCTTGTATCTTCCACAGCAGAAGCTGCAAATCTTGGCACGTGTTCACACATGATCCCCTACTGGCTTTCAATATAGTAGGCTTAGGTTTCACCATAGGTGAAATAACACTGGCAGAACAGAATGGTATAAATACTGCTGCATGAAGAAATGAAGACAGGAGGGGAAAAAAAAAGAATCAAATTTCCAGAACTGCTAATAGGGAAGAATAGCTGAGCAGCGCCATAGTCCAATTATCAGAGTTCCCTGTATGTTCAGGTTCCGGATACAGATTGTTCTAAGGCCTCGTAACAAGTGATCCTCCTCAATCTTCTATCCGCCGCATTCAATTATTGTAAGCCCATATATAATTTACAGCTGGAGCCCATTAGTTTTTTTTTGGGGAGGGATATATTAATATCCTCAATTATACATCTCGGTTATTTAAAGACTGTTCTTTTTGTTTTATAGCCCGCTTTTATGGTCTTTAACTTATTAATTGCCAGACATTAATCGATTCTCTTTTGTTATCTCCAAAATGGACATTGTACCTGGTGCTGTCCTTAACAAATCAAATTATTCGGTATTTTGGGGTTCGTGACAATTGGAACATGAGGTACGTCGAGTGCGACAATGAAACACAATGGGGACATTTATCAACACTGATTAATTCTTACGTTTTAGACTAGTCAGTCTATGGGTGTCAGATTTAATCAGTGGCTCAGGCGTAATCTAATTTTAAAGGGAATATGCCAGCTAAATAATCTGAGCGCAGCATGATGTAGGGGTGGAGACCCTGATTCCAGAGATGTGTCACTCTTGCTGGACTGCTTCAATAAAATCAGTGTTTTATCAGCAGGAGATTATCGCTAGAGCTAGGTGTCTTGTGCCTTCTTGTCCAGCCCCGCCCCCACCACTGATTGGCAGCTGTCAATATACAGCATACACAGAAAGCAGCTAATCCGTGTTGTGGGCGGAGTTATACAGGGCTCAGCATTTGAGCTCTGCAGCAAACAAAACTGTGATTCTCTCACAACTGCTGCATCCAGTATAAGGATACATCATTGGAATCAGGGTCTTTGTTCCTACATCATGCTTCGGTCAGATTACAAAGCAAAAACCTACTCACAGATTCCCTTTAAGACGGTTCTGTCTAGGTTTACCCCGCCTACACATTTGTGCCCAAAAAATTTTTCGACACAATTTTGACACTTGGTGTTGCATGATAAGACAAACCGTTTTTCCAATATGCCATGCCACTTGTCGAACAGGTCGTAAAGAGTCTAAAAGATATAAGAGATCTGGTGCGAGACACAAAACAGTTCTTTGGTGCAAATTACTCCAGAATTCTGATGCATTTAGCTTGATAAATATACCCGGGGATCTTTTTGCCACTGACTGATGGTTTCTTAGAGCCACTCTACGATGCTGCGCCGCCGCAAGGTAAAACACAGAGCCCTATGTGTGGGGTGCGATGATTCCGGATGTGTGCAATGAACACATCCGGCATCATCGCGTCTACAGAAGGGGGCGGGGCTTTGGGGCGGAGCCAGTTTGCCGCTCCGTCCAAACCGCCGGCCATCCTGAACGTGGACACATACCCTTAGAAGTAGGCAAGAACATGACTAGAAAGATCAGCTAGCCTCCGGGAGCTAATCTGGTAACTATGTACACAAGTGACCTCCAAGTGCCCTAAGGGGTCTTGAAAAACTGCTAAACAAGTTTCCCTGCGTTGTCCTCCCCTTATACTATTCTTTACAACAAAAAAAAATATTTTTTTTAAAAAAGGGGCAGTCTGTGATTAAGGAAAAGCGATCAGCTTTTCAAACAGTGCCACTCCTGTCCAAGGGCCATGTCTGGTATTACAGCTCATGCAGTCATTTTCTGATACAAATAACGCTGTGGGATTTTCTTATTGCAGCTATACGCTACAAGTCTGCAGTAAGGTTAAAAGGTGGGGTACACCTACAATACACTGATCAGTGGGTCTCTAGGGATAAACTATGGGGAACTGAGCAGGAAGGGTTCAGTTATTAGCAAGTAAGGGATTACACACGGCCTACTGAAATAACTGACCCATTGGTGTGAGGCCGATCTTACACATCTGAGTGTGAACGTCGATGTCTGGACCGGCTCTTGACCCAAACTCAACAGCCTCGTAGAGCAAACCTAAGACTGTTTAGTTTGGGTCAGGAGACCGGTGTTTGTATTCAGAGTGTGCAACACAAATCTGCAAAACCAGTTTAAGTCACAAATTTCCCACGTCCTTCATAGTAAAAGATTTTTTTTGTTTTGGCTAATAAGTTTGGAGCTACCCCTAAAAAAATAAATAAATAAAAAAAAATTACTTGACTTCCAAGAAGATCAATGGGTGCCCAACAGAATAAGTGAGTTCGAAGGAAATCAAACTCTGCTCCCCCCAAGTGTCCAACATGGCCCACGTCATACAAGTCTATAAGAAGTCCATGACTTCCAGACTGGATGGGGGTCTCTTGACCTGAGCTACAGTCTTATATTGGTCTACGAGGCTGTTGGTTGGCCGAAATGTGGATATGAAAATCAGCCCAAAGATCCAAAGGCTCAGAATCCAAAGTGTCCATTGTATGGGTAAGTCTGCTGTAGGACGATGACAAGGTGTAAGCCCTTGATGGCATAGTTTAGGAGCACAAGCAACAGAGGAAACAATATTGGAGGCTACGCAGCACTACGAAATTATTTCCTTAGTAATGAGAAGGACATCTCCAGACCCAGGTGACATCACTCCGTGAAGCACAGCCGGGCTAGGCTCATAAAACAGAAATTCATCGAAATATTTTTATTGCGAAATTCTGCCCCTAGGTATTTAGCAAAGAGCATTCTCCCATGGGGAGACGATCACTCATCAGGCTAGAAACTGTTTTGTCACATTTTTTCTGTGTTTGCTGTTTTGGGAGTTCCTAAATCATTGAGCTGTGGGCGGCAGATGATGTGCCGGCAATATTTTAGATATGGCTTTGATCGATGCTGAGAGCTTTAACAATCACAGGTGCCGCTTGTAGACAGGTGCATCCGCTAACTCAGCACTAATGCCGAGCAAACACGGTAAAGTTTTACGGTGAATACTTGGACCGAGGACCCTTAGGGTGGCAAATGCTTTTTTTTTTTTTTCAATAGAATATATGGAGATGGCAATATATCATCATCAACGACATAAAAGCGATCATTAGAAAATGACCCATAAGGCTACGTTCTCACGAAGAGCTTTAGATGAATTTTTGATGTTGCAGATTTTCTGCACCATTTCTGCACCCATTATTGTTCCTTACATGTTTTCAAAAATACATAGCGTAAAAAAACAAAAAGAAAAGAAAAATTCATAGTGGAAATGTAGGCTAAAAAAACAGTTGGTGTAAAAAGAAAAAAAAAACATTTAGCATCACAATTTGCATTAAAAAATACAATTTTTGTAATTTTCACATTGACCGCAGTTTTTTTGTTTGTTTTTTTTTTAAACACACACTTATTTTAGAAACACATGCACATTAGCCACAATGGTCAAACTCCGACCCTAACTTTTGTAATGAAGCATCTAATGTGCGTGTGCAAAGTTCATTGCGAAGAAAGAGGAAGCTGGGATTGGTCGATCCTGTGTCATCAGTAGTATAGATGTGTCACCGGTTATTGTAACCCTGCCTTTGATAAGGAGGCTGCCGTAAACTCTTTCTGAAAGAATAGGAAGTGGGAGTCTAAAAAAATACCCAGTGGCTGGTGTGGTGTTACAATTGCAAAGTTAAAAAACTTTTTTTTTTATAAAAATCAAGACATGTTAAAAAAAAGCAAACAACAACAAACAAAAACCTCACTGCCGAAAAAAAAAATACATGTAGAAAAGATCCAATTTAAACAATAGGCTATTTCTGATAAAAACTTCCCTGGGTGTTCCTATACACATGTATCCATAAACAGGCCCCTAGATGTAATGGCCACTGAAAATAGTGCTGAAAGATTTAAAAAAACAAAAAAAAAAACCACCATAGATAGATGCTGACATTACTCTAATGCTCGATAATCACTGGCTTCATGATCAAAAGGAATTGGAGATTGTGAAAATAAGGTAAACCCAATTGTGTTGATTACCAGGAGTATTCCACCTCCAAATGACGGCTAAAGTCAGAACGAACATTGTGCCGAATCATCTAAAAAAAGTGAAGTAATCGGATCTTCACGGAACCATCTGCGATCAAAAATCTACACCTAGAGCAGTAATTGCTCCAGTGATCAGTTACCCGGCTGCCGAATATCAGCGCTCCTTACACTGTTTACTAAATATTCGCATAGCAATGACATTTTTAGGATTCCTAAAGGGTTCAGTGCCCGGCGTTCATCATATAGGACATGACCGGAAAGTATTGCAAAACAACTTCTACTGATGAAATGCAATTTAATGCAATTTGGTAGAAAAAAAAATAATCTCGTCATAATGGAAAGTCAACAAAAAAATGGCTCTTGGGCTGCTCAAGGGAAACCGGTCAGTTCACCTAACCGTCCCGAAACTGCGACTATAGCCTTATACATGCCATCCTGGATTCTAATAAATGTTCTGCATGGAATATACTAATGAGGAATCGGTAGCGCCTCAGTGGGTGCCACAGACCACCTCGATACAGTCCTAGTCTTGGTATGATTGCTGTAAATATGCGTGAGATGTGCCGGAGATTCTAAGACGAGGGTTGTATCAAGGCTGTCAGTTGCGCCCAGGGAGGCGTTATCTTAGAATTTGACACTGAGGTTTGCGACATGATTTTAAAATTACGTAATAAAAACAGCCAAAGTTCAATAATATGTCCAAACTAGCAATCTAAGATGACTAAGAACCCTTAAAATTAGGTTTGAAACGTACAGGATAGTATGACTAAACTTTTGCAACCTTATTGTTGCAAAACATACTGAAGGCATTGGCTATAGAAGAATTTATAAACTACTGAAGGTTCCAGTCAGCACTGTTGGGGCCATAATCCGGAAGTAGAAAGAACATAATTTCACCATAAACCGGCCACAACTACATTTCATACAGAGGAATGAAAATAATTATTAGAAGAGTTGTCCAAGAGGCAAGGACGACCTGTGGAGAGCTGCAAAAAGACCTGGAATCAGCAGGTACAATTGTTTTAAAGAAAACAATAAGTAATGCAGTCAACTTCTATGCACGCTTACCATGCAAGACTCCATTGCTGAACAAAAACACGTTCAAGCTTGCTTGAAGTTTGCTCAACATTTAGACAAGCTGGTGAAATACTTTGAGAATATAGTCTAGTCAGATGAGACAAAAAATGAAATTTTTGGATGCCATAATACACACCATGTTTGGAGGCCAAAATGCACTGCATATCACCCCAAAAATACCATACCAACAGTGAAGTTTGGAGGTGGAAACATGTTGTGAGGCTGTTTTTCACCGTACGGTACTGGCAAACTTAATATAATTGAAGGAAGGATGAATGGACAAATGTACAAAGAAAAAAATCTGCTCCCATCTACCAGGATGATGAAGATGACAAGAGGGTGGACATTTCAGGAAGATAACGATCCCATGAACACAGCCAAGGAAACTCATTTGGTTTCAGAGAAAGAATAAAGTTGTTGGAATGGCCGAGTCAATCACCGGACCTGAAACCAACAGAAAATGTATGGAAGGAACTAAAGCTCAGTTCACAGAAGGAGCCCATGGGACCTTCAGATAGTGAAGTGTATTTGTGTGGAAGAAGGGGCTGAATTCACACCTGAGCAATGCCTGCGACTAGTTTCTCCATACAGGAGGTGTCTTAAAGCTCCTTCACCAACAAAGTCTTTTGTACATAGTACTAATTAAATTTCAGTAAGCGTGTTTAATACTTTTCCCCTGTATCATTTCTCAGTACTACACAATTTATGGACATCTATGGTTTGATTTCTTTGCCTGTGTGGTTTGGATGGGTTGTTACTTGATATTTGGTGAGAATTTCATGTCAATAGCGCCTTTAGAAATCTATTTAGAAAATTGGTGACTTGTTAAATACTTATTTTACCCGCTGCATATAATAAAGAACAGAAAGCTTTTTATACACAAGACGAAGAGTGCCGGAACATTACTTGGATCTAATCCGATTCACCCAGCAGCTGGGTGGAGTTTTTTTCTTTGCAATGTGTATAAATTGCAACGCCTAATGAACCATCTTCCAAGATTTATAGATCAAAGACGACGAGAAGAGTTTTTTTTTTTCTTATTCAGTTGTAGAATATTTACCCTGGCCTACAAATTAGCAGAACATTATTTCTAAGCGCCAGTATAAAAATACAAAGAAACTAGTCGGATCGCACACAGACTCGATGCCTTCGGAGAAAACGCGATGAGCTTAGCATATGAATCATTTCTTCCAACTGAGTATATATTTTTTTATATACATCGACCACTATCACCTCTCTCCACCAGTGACTGAAGATGGCATCCAATATTTTAGATTTCCATCATATACAAAGTTATTAAAAAAAGGGAGGAAAAGAAAAGCTTCTGAAAGCAAAGGTGGCCAACCTGCGCCCCCGAGATGCAAGTAATCCCAAACACGAGACCGGCATGAAGAATATGCAATCACAACACATTGTTTTCATGTTTATCTCAAAACAGGAACATGTTCCGTGAGTCATAGAAATCATTAATTCTTTTCAGCGGGGAAAATAGCATCCATTCTTAAGCTGCCAGCCAGGCATTTGGTTTCCCAGTTCTTCACAATGGCAAAGAAAAGATACAAAAAAATTACACTCAACCGTTCTGCAACTCCTGACTTCTCGATGTACGGCAGCCGCCTGTAACAATTCATCAAGCAGGAAAGAAACGTAGCCGCAATTACGAGCCTGGGATGATGATGATGATGGCGGCAATTATTTTACCGAGTAGCAAAACAATGGAACTTGTTTCCGCACAGCTGTTCCCATTTTTTTAACTAAAAATCCAAACATATTGGACCACCTGAAGGCCACATACAAAAGTTCATCTCATGATAGGAATCCAGCCCAATAAACTAAGCATCGACAACCCATAACGATCAGTTGTTATAACGAGGGAGTATAAATACAGTGGCCCTACAGGCGATGTGTAGCATTACAAGGTGGCCAGGGCTTACAAAAGTAAGGATCCTGAGTACAGAATACCCTCCTTGATGTCCATAGCCTCCGAAAAATGCAATAAAGTAGTAAATAGTCAAACACTGACCACTGGCTTTACTTTCATATAAAAGGAGCTTTCTAAGCAAAAAAAAAGCCAAATGCCTTCATCTGCGAGCGTTCTCCGCAGAGTCATAACAGATATGTAGATAAGGCTCAATGTATAGGAATAGCTGCGCTGTCCAAATCCCAACAGACACGAAGCCTATTGATTGATTAATGTTAAGAGGTCAAGAAATAACTTCAAGGAAGCAAAAACCATTCTTAAAGAGAAGCCATTATCAGAAAATGACCCATTACTTTAATCAAGTTTTTATGTTTATTTAAATATTTTTGGCAAGTTTTTCTCCCAATATCTCAATTGGTCTTAAACATGGAAATCTGGTAATTCTAACACTGGTCACTTTAAACCTAACTTCCTGTTTCACAAAATTCACATGTACATTAAGGTACCGTCACATTTAGCGACACTGCAGCGATCCAGACAATGATGCCGAACGCTGCAGCGTCGCTGTGTGGTCGCTGGAGTGCTGTCACACAGACAGCTCTCCAGCGACCAACGATGCCGAAGTCCCCGCGTAACCAGGGTAAACATCGGGTTACTAAGCGCAGGGCCGCGCTTAGTAACCCGATGTTTACCCTGGTTACCAGTGTAAATGTAAAAAAAAAACAAACACTACATACTTACATTCCGGTGTCTGTCGGGTCCCCCGGCGTTCTGCTTCTCTGCATTGTAAGCGCCGGCCGTAAAGCAGAGCGGTGACGTCACCGCTGTGCCCTGCTTTACGGCCAGCCGGCGCTGACAGTGCAGGGAAGCAGAACACCGGGGGACGCGACAGACATCGGAATGTAAGTATGTAGTGTTTGGTTTTTTTTACATTTACACTGGTAACCAGGGTAAATATCGGGTTACTAAGCGCGGCCCTGCGCTTAGTAACCCGATGTTTACCCTGGTTACCAGTGAAGACATCGCTGAATCGGCGTCACACACACCGATTCAGCGATGTCAGCGGGTGATCCAGCGACGAAATAAGGTGCTGGCCTTCTAGCTCCGACCAACGATATCACAGCAGGATCCTGATCGCTGCTGCATGTCAAACACAACGATATCGCTATCCAGGACGCTGCAACGTCACGGATCGCTAGCGATATCATTGTTAAGTTGTTCAGTGTGAAGGTACCTTTAGGGTACCGTCTCACAGTGGCACTTTGGTCGCTACGACGGCACGATCCGTGACGTTCCAGCGATATAGTTACGATCTCGCTGTGTCGGACACGCTACTGCGATCAGGGACCCCGCTGAGAATCGTACGTCGTAGCAGATCGGTTGAAACTTTATTTCGTCGCTGGATCACCCGCTGACATCGCTGCATCGGCGTGTGACGCCGATGCAGCGATGTCTTCACTGGTAACCAGGGTAAATATCGGGTTACTAAGCGCAGGGCCGCGCTTAGTAACCCGATGTTTACCCTGGTTACCATTGTAGATGTAAAAAAAAAAAAAAAAAAACACTACATACTTACATTCCGGTGCCTGTCACGTCCCCCGGCGTCCGCTTCCCTGCACTCCTCCTGCATCCTGTGTCAGCGCCGGCCGGCCGTACATCAGAGCACAGCGGTGACGTCACCGCTGTGCTTTACGGCCGCGCTGACACAGGATGCAGGAGGAGTGCAGGGAAGCGGACGCCGGGGGACGTGACAGGCACCGGAATGTGAGTATGTGTTTGGTTTTTTTTACATTTACAATGGTAACCAGGGTAAACATCGGGTTACTAAGCGCGGCCCTGCGCTTAGTAACCCGATGTTTACCCTGGTTACCCGGGGACTTCGGCATCGTTGGTCGCTGGAGAGCTGTCTGTGTGACAGCTCTCCAGCGACCACACAAGGACTTTCCAACGATCACGGCCAGGTCGTATCACTGGTCGTGATCGTTGGAAAGTTGCTGAGTGTGACGGTACCCTTAGACACAATGAACAGACTGACCATATTTTTGTATTGACGCATCTAATGAGTGTGTGCAAAGGTCATTGTGAAGAGAAGGGGAGGAGGTCAGCTGTGACATCACATTGTGATTGGTGGATCCTGTGTTATCAGTCATTGCAATCCTGCCTTTGATAAGAACTCTTCCTGGAATTACAGGACCTGTGAGAAAAAAAAAATAAAAAAAACTTCCACCCTTAAATAAAATATAAAGAAAAAAAAAACCCTCACCAACAACTCATTGTCATGTTGACTACCTGAACTGTAAAATCATCACGCAATCCAACTGGCACAGAGGGACATTTTTCGCAAACAAAAGAAAATTCCAGAATAGAAAGAAAAAATATATATATATATAAATATATAGATCATATTTAACCCAAATAAAATAAAAATAAGTCTTCCCAGCTCCAATGAATATGTAAAAAAAAACGTTATTGCACCAAGACTATAAACGATTTTCTTTTGGTGTTCTCTCATGCACAAGTAGAGCCTTAAAATTGAAAAGCAAAAACTGTATATACTTGGTATTGTCATAATTGCACTGATTCATAGAATATACTGCATCATTTATACCACATGGTAACTGGCGCAAAATGCAAAAGAAATAGCGTTAGGAAAACTATAATCAGCACAAAATTATCTAAGCAGCATCTTCTGATGTCTATAAAACCTTCAGGACAAAAACGAACCCACACCAGCCTTGGTGGAAACAAACAGACATCTCAGAACGATAGTCAGTGACAGGTCGTCAGTGTCACCAGATTTTCTAGTTTGTAGATCTTCAGAACAGCAGTCGTAAAAGTTTATGAACCAGAATATCTGGTAAGGATGTCGCCCTCTCCTTTAATCGTCCAGAAGAACGTAAAGACTTTCCTGAGGGCAAAACACAAAAGCAAAACTGGATGGGCCGTCCAGAATGTACAACAGCCTGGAGCCTCCATCGTCGTTCCCTCTTCACCTGCTCAATGTCCTCCCCATGCTTTAATCACAGATAGGGCGGCAATGAAGAGGAGCCGGAATGTAATTACCACAACCACTAATGACTTCATCCATTATGGCACTTTTTAACTAAACTAAGGGAAGAGATAAGTATCTGCGCAATATAGGCTACAGTCACACACAGCGTAAAAATGTGAGGCTGATTCTAGGAATGATGGGCAAGAGCCGTATGTTGTGAAGATGCCACATGGGTTTCAAAAGAGGTTCATTATCAGTGGCACGTAACAGCAGGTTTCATTGTAGGTATTGGTGCAGAAATGGCTTTAAGGGGCTGTCCACTACTTACCCACTGATCGGCCACAGTGATAGTGTGACAATGTCACACAATCCCCAAGAGAGACACTGCCAACACTGAATGTTAAGATCTATTCTTATTCTCTAAAACAGAAGCCAATTACGAGTCATCGAAGACCATCGGACGCCATTGTACAAAGGACTCCGCACATCATTATGGCCGAAAGCAATAGTAGAGCAAATGTGAAGACAGCCAAAGACCAATGAGCAAAAGTAGATGTAATAATGTAAAAGATAAAAGTTTTCTAATTTGTCTTATAAAAGTCAAGTTACAGTTGATAATTAGACCCAACCACACCGCCTCCGCTGTCCTCCTAAAAAAGGAAACAAACCGCAGATACAAAAGTCACAAGTAAAGGAAAAATGTATCAAAACCGATGCAACCGATCTGCTCCTACCGCATCTATCAGAGGGCTGTCGGAAAATGAAGACAGCACCTTTGTGGGTTGTGATGGGCGATTCGCTTTTCCTTTGCAGCCTCTTCCGGATCTTCAGCTATTGTGCACAGAAGTACGTCATTATCCTCCGGATGCAGCACTTACATGCAGGGCTGTGGAGTCGGAGTCCATTTTGGTGGAGTCCGAGTCGGTGTCATGGAAATTGAGGAGTCGAGGTCGGAGGTTTGGCTTACCGACTCCACGGCCCTGTCAGGGCTGTGGAGTCGGAGCCCATTTTGGTGGAGTCGGAGTCAGAGTCGGTGTCATGGAAATTGAGGAGCTGTAGTCGGAGGTTTGGCTTACCGACTCCACGGCCCTGTCAGGGCTGTGGAGTCGGAGCCCATTTTGGTGGAGTCGGAGTCAGAGTCGGTGTCATGGAAATTGAGGAGTCGGAATTTTGGCTTACCGACTCCACAGCCCTGCTTACATGTAGTGTTACATTATTGCCACTCCTGTAATACATGGATGAGCTTATAAAAGGTTCATATGCCTCAATTGGGAATATGGGACGGTAGCCTTTAGGACACGACCCCTCATCCACCGCCACCTTAAGAAGCCATGATCAGCCCCTGACCGGCATCTTCACGTTTTCTAACTATCTTAACTTTCATTAAAAAAAAAAATATATATATATATATATGATAAAAGTGACTAACTACGCAACGAAGCGCAGAATTATTTACACTTAGAAAGTCTCTATTGTATCGTATTATAATTCTACCGCCCCCACATAATAATAAACAGAAAATAAAAAACACTTGTTTATTACAATTTCTAGACTTTCAACATCAACCTTTCATTTCCTGCCACATAACCGCTGCAGCAGGCGACATGGAGGGGAGCCGTAATTAAAACGCAAATGTGTCAAATATACACTACAGTGAGATAAAAGTAAATGACATCATCAGGAAAATCACATCAATAGGGAGAATAAAAAAAAAAAAAAAACAAACAGCAAAAGGCATCGGATGACATTTAATACAACTGTGTGCCGAGATACTACAGGTTTATCGCGGGACTTGTAGGATTATTAATTAGGATGATGATGAAGAGGAGCAGTTATTAAATCATTCAACGAACCCGATGTCCCTGACAAAGGCAGACACTAAATCATTGCAACATATAATGTAATAAGACAATGTACTGTATAAGACGTGGCGGCATTGCACATTGCGGCTTATCCAACACATGCACAGATATAGAATGGATTATGGTATGCGCCACTGTGCGCCCACCTGACCCGCCGGGGGGCTTCTCATTTGTGGTTCTCTCTTCATATGGGGATAGAATTGTGACGTTCCTTTAGAGTTAACCGAAAGAAGCAATGCCTATAGGACAATTCTTTCCAGATGCACTATATGGGGGCACATGGAGGATATGTTTGTAATATGGAAACACAGAGACTTGTGTGCTACCATACAAGACCCATGCACCATAAAACCTAAAAAGGTTGGTTCCAGAAAATTATAGGATTTAAAGACGCACTCCTGCTCTCAAAGTTTGTACACCCATTAATATATTGCAGTCGTCATATTATACAGCACTGTGTACTTACAATTGCTCATTTTCCCTTTCTACTCAGTTAATTTGTCTCTTTTCCCATTAGGTCTGTAACATCACATGATTAAATACTGGCTATCCGAATCTTTCTAAGCCCTATGTAGAAACAGGAGGTCTGTTTCACTGTATGAGTCAACATTAGAACTACAATTCTACTCCCTGCAAAGTCCTTGGCAGAACAGCTCCAACCCTGATCAACTTCTGACCAGAGATGAGCAAAAGTGCTCGGAAAAGTGTTATCTGAGCATGCTCTGATGCTAAGTGTCTTCAGTTTGCTCGAATAAAATATTCGAGTCCCCACGGCTGCTGTTCAACAGTCACAACACATGTAGGAATTTCCTGTTTGCTTGGCAATCCCTGCATGCGTTGCAGAAGTCGAACAGCCACGAAACATGCAGGCGCATTATTTTGAGTACACCAAAGTCACTCAGTTTGCACCCACTAATCATTATTCCTGACCCATCTGCTCAGCTTCTCCCCCCCTGCCAGGGACTTTGAAGTGATGTAAAATTGTAGTTCTAATGATAACTCATGCAGGGAAAACAGACCTCTAGTTTCTACATAGAACTTCGAAGGATTCAGCTACCGTAGTCTGTTTTTAATAACATGACCTAATTGAAAAGAGAAGCATTAGCTGGGTAGAAAGGCAAAATGAGCAATTGCAAGTGGTATATAATATGATAACTGCAATATATTATAGGATAAAAGCCTAGATGGGAGGAGGAGGAACGCTTCTTAAAAAGGGGGTATCCAACTTTTGAGGATTATTTTTGCAACTGGATTACATTAAGTCATTTTGCAATGTTCCCCTTCTACGGCCTCTGTGCTGCACGGTGGCTCAGTGGTTAGCATCATTGCATTACATTGCAGGAGTACTGGGTTCAAATCCCACCATGACAACATCTGCAAGGAGTTTGTATGTTCTCCCCATGTTTGCGTGGGTTTCCTCCGGGTTCTCTGGTTTCCTCCCACGCTCCAAACACATACCGATAGCGAATTTAGAATGTGAGCCCCGATGGGGACAGTGATAAAAAATCTTTAAAGCGCTGCGGAATATGATGGCGCTATACAAGTAAGTCATAAATAACATTGTCTATTGCTAGCTGCAAAACGAGTTAACTGAGAATCCGGCAGTGAGCTCCTTCTGATTGTCGCATTTGGACTGCTTTCCACATTCTCAGCTGATTTATGACCAGTTGAATGCACAAAAGCCAAATTTTTAAACCAAATCCAATTGCAAAAATTAATTTTTAAGCACCAAACATGCATTTAAGTAAAAGTAGATCTACAAAGGGAATTCTACATCTTAGAAAAATCTATACTAAGTGCCCCATGCAGCCAACAGTTGTGGGGGTCCCTACTTTGGATAGAGGCAAGTGAACTGTGATGATGGGCTGCGGCGACCCCCCAAAACTGTGCTTAAATGGAATCAATAAAGGCAGTGTAAAAATCAACAGGGGCTCTGAATAGGACCCCAAAGATTCCTGTTTCTGGGTTACCTACTATTATAAAAGTGGAAGAGCGAGCAAGACAGTCTGCAGCGCTTCCCCCCTAGAGATCAGAAATCCTGGCAGAGAGCGTGAATGCAACAAGTGATACAATAGGTCAGAAAATATGTTACTTTATGAATCTATGATACATTATATCCTGATGGCGGATATAAAACCCAAGAGGAAAGTTAGGAATAATTTAGATCGGTGTTCGTCAGCTGAATAATGTCACAAATCATTGAGACGTCTCCATAGACTGCGGCGGGCAGCGCTCCCCAGACACAAGCTCCGAGCTGTGAATGTCACCAGCGATTTCTCGCAAACACCAGGGTGACTGCCTGCAACGGTCACAGGCTGAGGTCTACAAATGTCGCGGGATCCATGTCGTGTACCTATGAAAGAATGGCCGGCGGTGGGGGGAGGGGCAGACAACCGTTCCCAGAGCTGAGATCACACTATGTATAATTACAGCCTAGAATGATGACAGCCCCCTGTGTGCGCAGTAACAACGCCACAGCCTCTGCAGCGCCATCACAGGTGGACCTTGCCTTATAGCGGCTCCAGAAATTAGGGACCATGCCCAGACCCTTATTTCTACAGAACGGCGTTATTTACAATGTCAACCACCATATTGCGGCTTTTTTTTGCATTAAAACCGCCCCATGGATCTCCTCTGCCGCCTCCACGTGTAAATATACCCTACTGTCAGTAACAACCAGCGCCTCTGGGTGTCAAGGCTGCACCATTGCTCCTTTCCATACACAACTCTTAAGGGCTTGTTCACAAGCAGCATTTTTTCTTATTATTATTTATGTTTTGTACGCAAAACAAAATACACGTTTTATGGTAACAGATTTCTAAAGCATCACTTTATCTTGGCCCATTTTCACCACAGTGTGGCAATAACGTTCGGCCGTATTCACACCATGCGTTACTTTAATGGGACTTTTAAAAAGAACAAAAAAAAAAACGCATTAAAAATTGAATTTTTTTTGCAACATTTTTGGAAAATAACCCCCCATACACACATATATATATATATATATATATATATACACACACACACACATTCACAAAATGCGCTCCCAATGAGTGATTTTTTTAATAAGAATTTTTTTTTTTTTTTTTTTTAAATCAGTAGTCATCGTATTTTTACAACTTTTTTTGGAAAAAAATAAAAAATAAAAATTAGGCCGTACTCACAGGATATGTTGCCGATGGTTTATTTCACAGGATTTTCCATCAACACAGTAAAAGTATTTTTTTTGTTGCAAGATTTTTAGAAAATCGTGGCAAAAAAAAAACAAAACACCCCAAATAAGACAAATCGGCATCGTGTGCACATGGTGTATCCCGCTAATGTCGTGTGGCAGTGCGAGAAAAATTGGGCACCAAGTCACCCTCAAAAAATAGAGAAAATAATAAAAACCCTAACAAAAAGAAGTCGATAATTCCGAAAAGGTTTACTTATTTTGTAAAAAAAAAAACAAAAACAAAAAATGATAAAAAAAAGATTTTTTGTTTTCACGAGAATTAATTTGTATCGTCTCGGAGCGGATATTTACATTTATTGGTCAAAATTTATATTTTGTAAATAAATAAAAATAAAACAACCTTGTGACAACAAAGGGTTAAGCTTTAGGAATAAAACTTTCTGGTGACACATTGTCTCCGCAGAGGAGCATGTGGCCAGTTCTGGGCATTGAGGGGGGCTGCTGCTGCCTCCTCCGCCTCGGGGGTCCTTACCTTGGCTGTTGTGCTGGTTGTTCTCCATGACACAGGGGTCTGCGCTGTTCAGCTCCGCCAGTCTCCGGTTGGTGGCCGTCAGCTCGGTCCTCAGGTTGGTCACCTCCTGGCTCGCTGACTGGATGGCGCCATCTATCCTGAGGGCCAGCTGCTTGTTATCCTCCATCATTCGCAGGATGTTGGCCTGGGGAGAGGGGAGACAGAGAGCGGCATGGTGGGTACGGGGAGCTGCACACACACACCGGGAGCTGCGCACGGCCCCGGCTCCACTGAAGGAATGAGCGGCACTGCAGGAGACACAGCGCGCAGCACACGGCCTCTTTAAATGGAACCTACCACTGCTGAATAGGGGAGTCCGCGCACAGCATTTAGAGCATTTCGACCGCAATACGTTACCGACATAATTTCCATAACGCAGGGGGACACAGAGGAGATCACACAGCTATTGTACAATGTAATCCAGTCAGATGCCCGTATAATAATACCTCTTATTACCGGGACAGATGTGTCCTCCCCCCTCCCGGAGGAGCTATTTGCCGCTTCCTTCCCTACTCACTCCTGAGCGCAGTTTCTTGCTTTTCCCGTGTTCATTATTTATTCAATGCCGAGTCCCGAAGACAAACCATTTCCCCGGCGGGGGAGCACGGCTCCGTCCTGCTGCTGCTGTGGACGGACGCATTTGTCAGGCATGTCGCAGGGTTTAGGACTAATGTTAGAGACGCGTCACAGGCACAAACTCACTGAGCCAGCTCCGACCTGGCCTAACACAGCGCGTTATCATTAGGATACTAGGTAATTAGAGGGCTTGTTAGCTGGGCACGTCTAGTACTGATAATGGGGGTCCGGGGCGCTCCAGCTAGGGGCACAACCGGCTCTAGTAATGGGGCACTCTGCCTAGCACTGGTAATGGGGGATAACTGGTAATGGGGCACTCTGCCTAGCACTGGTAATGGGGGATAACTGGTAATGGGGCACTCTGCCTAGCACTGGTAATGGGGGATAACTGGTAATGGGGCACTCTGCCTAGCACTGGTAATGGGGGATAACTGGTAATGGGGCACTCTGCCTAGCACTGGTAATGGGGGATAACTGGTAATGGGGCACTCTGCCTAGCACTGGTAATGGGGGATAACTGGTAATGGGGCACTCTGCCTAGCACTGGTAATGGGGGATAACTGGTAATGGGGCACTCTGCCTAGCACTGGTAATGGGGGATAACTGGTAATGGGGCACTCTGCCTAGCACTGGTAATGGGGGATAACTGGTAATGGGGCACTCTGCCTAGCACTGGTAATGGGGCACTCTGCCTAGCACTGGTAATGGGGGATAACTGGTAATGGGGCACTCTGCCTAGCACTGGTAATAGGGGATAACTGGTAATGGGGCACTCTGCCTAGCACTGGTAATGGGGGATAACTGGTAATGGGGCACTCTGCCTAGCACTGGTAATGAGGGATAACTGGTAATGGGGCACTCTGCCTAGCACTGGTAATGGGGGATAACTGGTAATGGGGCACTCTGCCTAGCACTGGTAATGGGGGATAACTGGTAATGGGGCACTCTGCCTAGCACTGGTAATGGGGGATAACTGGTAATGGGGCTCTGTCTACCACTGGTAATGGGGGATAACTGGTAATGGGGCACTCTGCCTAGCACTGGTAATGGGGGATAACTGGTAATGGGGCACTCTGCCTAGCACTGGTAATGGGGGATAACTGGTAATGGGGCTCTGTCTACCACTGGTAATGGGGGATAACTGGTAATGGGGCACTCTGCCTAGCACTGGTAATGGGGGATAACTGGTAATGGGGCTCTGTCTACCACTGGTAATGGGGGGGATAACTGGCATTGGTAGTAGGGTCACAACTGGTAATGGGGCACTCTGCCTAGCACTGGTAGTAGGGGGGATAACTGGCACTGGTAGTAGGGGCACAACTTGTAATGGGGTACTCTGCCTAGGAATGGGGCTCTGTCTAGCACTGGTAATGGCGGATAACTGGCACTGGTAGTAGGGGCACATCTAGCACTGGTAGTAGGGGCACAACTGGTAATGGGGCAGTGTCTAGTACTGGTAGTAAGGACATAATTGGCACTGGTAATGGGGCAATGTCTAGCACTGGTATTAGGGGCTCAACTGGTAATGGGGCACTCTGTCTATCACTGGTAATGGGGCAAACTGGCACTGGTAAAGAGGGCACTCCTGGGGGGATAACTGGCACTGGTAGTAGGGGCACAACTTGTAATGGGGCTCTGTCTAGCATTGGTAGTAGGGTCACAACTGGAATTGGGGCACTTTGCCTAACACTGGTAGTAGGGGGATAAATGGTAGAAGGGGCACAACTGGTAATGGGGTACTCTGTCTAGCATTGGTAGTAGGGTCACCACTGGTAATGGGGCATCTGTCTATCATTGGTAATGGGGCAAACTGGCACTGGTAAAGTGGGCACTCCTGGGAGGATAACTGGCACTGGTAGTAGGGGCACAACTTGTAATGGGGCTCTGTCTAGGATTGGTAATTGGGTCACAACTGGTAATGGGGCACTTTGCCTAGCACTGGTAGTAGGGGGATAACTGGCACTGGTAGAAGGGGCACAACTGGTAATGGGGTACTCTGTCTAGCATTGGTAGTAGGGTCACCACTGGTAATGGGGCTCTGTCTAGCACTGGTAATGGGGCACTCTGTATAGCACTGGTAGTAGGGGGGATAACTGGCAGTGGTAGTAGGGGCACAACTGGTAATGGGGTACTCTGCCTAGGAATGGGGCTCTGTTTAGCACTGGTAATGGCGGATAACTGGCACTGGTAGTAGGGGCACATCTAGCACTGGTCGTAGGGACACAACTGGTAATGAGGCAATGTCTAGCACTGGTGGTAGGGCACAATTGGCACTGATAATGGGGCAATGGCTAGCACTGGTATTAGGGGCTCAACTGGTAATGGGGCATTCTGTCTATCACTGGTAATGGGGCAAACTGGCACTGGTAAAGTGGGCACTCCTGGGTATGTGGATATAAGGCGAGGGGCAATAAACTTTAGTTTGCCTCCCATGAAAAAAATGGTGACAGCATCTGGCACTATTTATGAGGTATTCTGGTCGCTATGGCTACTAATGAGGACACACTTTTTTTAGGGGCTACACTATAGTGCCCTTTAGGAGGGACTCGGACTAGGACTATTGATAGGGACCCTGGCATGGTTTATGGGGTCACACTGAGTAGTATTATTTGTAGAGGCACTCTGTTACCCCTTAGAAGGGACTCTGGCTAGGACTATTTATGGGGATACTCTACCTGGCAAAGTTTAGGGGGCACTCTCCTTATTTATGGGGACATTCTGCTGGCTAGGACTATTCATGGTAATACTGAGCCCGGCACAGTTTAAAGGGCATCCTGACTAGGACTATTGATTGGGACCCTGGCACGGTTTAGGGGTCACGCAGATTATTACTATTTACGGGGGCACTCTGTTACCCCTTAGAATGGACTCTAGCTAGGACTGGTTACTTATAATCAGGATGCCATGTTCTACAAATCACCCAGAGCACTTCTTGCTGTGTTAGAGGGGCTTCATTGTTTATCAGGATTATGGGAAAGCTGGGTGACAAATCTTGGAGGATCCACATCTAAATAGGAGCATTTGATTCTCAGGGGGGACGCTAGTCACGTCTCAGGATCTTTGCCCCCATTAGATACAATTTCTTCCCCTGGCCCCGTCTTAGTCTCTGTTTTAAATTGTTCCCGAGTCGCCATTACATCTTCTGTACGTAGATGATAATTTCATGCTCACACCCATGTTGATCACATCCATCTGTAACACGTTTGGAGCGCTCGCCTGCTGACTTTCACATAGAATTCCCGCATGTATTCATCTACACAACAATTTTCTGCATGTGCGAACACTGGATGTTATACCGTGGAAAGACATCAAGCAGAAATTAGAGGCTGGTACAAGAATGTGCATACGTGCGACGGAGATGTCTCTATAGCTGCTCTATGGCCATATACCACGTGTAGGATAATAATCACATGCACAAATTATGCATTTAATTGGGTTTTATAGCGATGTACCAGAACTGAGTCACTTAGATGGAGCACGGTTGAGTTTAAAGAGTCACTTCAAACAAATTGAATTAATTACCTTGCAAAATCCCTGCTCTCTTCTGATTCTGACGCTCTTTTCTGTTTTGCGCTACATCGCTGCATTGCAGAGATATTAACGTTTGTTGCTTTTGGAGCGCAGTATGTGAAATCTCTGCTTGTAGTTTAACTCAATGTTTATTCAGAGTCTTCTCTAGGGGCGTGCGTTACTCATCCCTCCCAGACACTGCCAATCACAACAAGGCTGATGTAGCTGATTGGCAGCATCTGGGAGTGAAGAGTAAAAGTGTAGGCCCCTAGAGAAGACTCTGGAGAAACACCCGGTTGGACTATCAAGCAGAGATTTCACATAAGGCGCTTCAAAAGCAACAAATGTGAATATCTCTGCAACGGAGTGACGCAACGTAAAGCGGAAAAGAGCGGCAGGATCAGGAGCGCTCATGGATTTTACAAGATGTTTAAATCAATTTTTTTGTGCAAGTGACGGGTCCTCTTAATGTATTTTTTATTTTCATAGGACTGCAGGACAATCTGCTACCTTATTCTATAGGGGTTTGTGTAGGACAGATTTTGCTGGTATTTTGACAGGTTATACCATCAATGTGTGAAGAAGAGGGGAAGAGTGAAATTCAGCACAACCCTTAGGGAAGACTCTGGAGAAGCGCCCAGTTGGACTATCAAGCAGAGATTTCACATACGGCGTTTCAAAAGCAACAAATGTGAATCTGCAATGGAGCGACACAACACATAGCGGAAAAAAGGGTCAGGATCAGGAGCGCTCAGGGATTTTTACAAGATGTGTAAATAATTTTTTTGAGCAAGGGACAGGTCCTCTAATGTAATTTCTTTGATTTACATAAGACTGCAGGAAAAGCTACTACCTTATTCTATAGGGTTTCTCTGGGACAGATTTAGTTGGCGTTTTGATAGGTTATACCATCAATGTGTGATTGTTAGATAACTTGGCCAATCTCTGGTTAGACACAACACTGGGAATACACACTGGCTTTGGCCACATCGCACTCCGCAATGCCAACTCAGACCTAGGTTTGGGTGTATCGTGCCGTGCTAACCGTCTGAAACCAATATCAGAGCCAACTGGGAATCGGGGTGTAGTTTTACCTTCATATCTATCATGACAGTTTTGGGAATAACAAAGAAGGCAGATCTGGACTGGAGTGTCCTGCTACCCCCATCATAGTGCGTGGACAACGCAGTCCAAAGCGTCAAATGAGACATTCAGCTCTGCTTCATCTGTAATAATAGGGCTTATCTAGCTCCTATTTCCCACTCCCTGTGCCGCAGAGGGTGTCCATTGGCTGCATTCTGCATTCATGTGTTTTTTTTGTCCAGTTGCTGTGGGTAACCTTTTGAAAACACTGGTGGAATGCAGGAGATGAGCCCGCCACCACCCGCAACCCCTCACATCTCTCCTTCCCCCAATATTAGCACCGTAAACACTAAGTCTAGGCTTGTAGCATAGGTCACTGCATGCATCTACTGAAGTTTTCTTCCAAAGTTTTTTTTAAGTGACTGTTACTTCTAATCTTCCATTATTTCTTTGTTTAAATTCTTGGCATTTTTGTATTCATAGGGCTGTATATAGCAATCAGGTCAATATGATGGTCCCGATTCATCAAGATTGGTGTTTTAGTGCTCCAGTCTTGATAAACTGTGCACTACAACATTTTTGAGTTTTTATATCCCAGAATTTTCATGAAAAGATCTTGATGAATTACGGCCAAAGTGTTTATGTTGTTAAGTTTTTAAAAACTACAGGTAGCTAATTCTTTTCTAAGGTCTGGGAAAGTCAGGTGACAACAACTAATATGTCTGCCATTATAGATCTTCCCACCAAAGCTTTCATCCAACTTTTCCAACCTGTTAAATAGCAAAACTAGCTATGTATTTACACCATGAGTGACATCTGACAAAGCTTCTACCAAGAAAAGGGTGAAACTCGGTCAAAGGAGCACCGAAAGGAAACTCTGACGCCAGAATGGGGTTTAAGCCAAAACGCTTCTACCAAGACACGAGCCAAAGTTTTGGCAGGGAGCACTCAAAGGGGACTTTCTTCCATTTCTGACACTACCATTCATCTCTGTGCAGACTTATGCGGTGTGCTTGTAATATATTTGGGTATGGTGACATAAAAAGACTGATTGGCAGTGCACTAGAAATAATACCCGGTCCATTGAATGAACCACCACTGACATCTCCTACGGTGATAAAAATTACAAAACAGTAATGTCTTGATTTCTGGCACTACTCCCTATTTATACTACTATTGTGCTCTCTACTGGCACCACTCCCTATTTATACTGCTATTGTGCTCTCTAATGGCACCACTCCCTATTTATACTGCTATTGTGCTCTCTAATGGCACCACTCCCTATTTATACTACTATTGTGCTCTCTAATGGGCCCACTCCCTATTTATACTACTATTGTGCTCTTTACTGGCGCCACTCCCTATTTATAACCACTATTGTGCACTCTACTGGCACCACTCCCTATTTATACTACTATTGTGCTCTCTTCTGGCACCACTTCCTATTTATACTACTATTGTGCTTTCAAATGGCACCACTCCCTATTTATACACTATTGGGCTCTCTAATGGCGCCACTCCCTATTTATACTACTATTGTGCTCTTTACTGGCGCCACTCCCTATTTACAACCACTATTGTGCTCTCTACTGGCACCACTCCCTATTTATAACTACTATTGTGCTCTCTAATGGCGCCACTCCCTGTTTATACTACTATTGTGCTCTCTACTGGCACCACTGCCTATTTATACTACTATTGTGCTCTCTTCTGGCACCACTCCCTATTTATAACTACTTTTGTGCTCTCTACTGGCACCACTGCCTATTTATACTAACTACTATTGTGCTCTCTTCTGGCGCCACTCCCTATTTATAACTATTGTGCTCTCTACTGGCACCACTCCCTATTTATACTATTATTGTGCTCTGCAATGGCACCACTCCCTATTTATACTATTATTCTGCTCTCTTCTGGCACCACTCCCTATTTATACTACTATTATGCTCTCTACTGGCACCACTCCCTATTTATGCTACTATTGTGCTCTCTACTGGTGCCACTCCCTATTTATACTACTATTGTGCTCTCTTCTGGCACCACTCCCTATTTATACTACTGTTGTGCTCTTATGTAGTGGTGCCCGAGCATAATGCCCATGGTGAAATTGCATCACCTTTATTCCCTTTCGTTGCCTTGATTAATCAAGTTAGAGATGCAAGTGTCAGGATGGGACTCTTCACTTTTTAAAGGTATTATACAGAAGGATTGTGTGTTCATCCAAAGACAGTACCACCCGTCACCACAGGTTGTAAGCGGTATTGCAGCTCAACCCTATTCACTTCAATGGAATTGAAATACCAGACACCACTCATGGACAGCTTTGACTCTATTTCTGCAGAATTACACATGTGTCTAACAGATGGGAGTCCGCATTATATAAAATTGAAGGGCCCTGATCCCCATTCTGCAAAGTAAAGTGGCGTTAAACTGCCACATTTAGGTGGAATAGAGAAACTCAACTGGTTGGAGAAAGGAGTGGCTGGACAATGAATTGCCTTTTAAATAAATAAAGGTATCAAATGATCTTTATGATCTTTCTAGAGTCACTTTACAAGCCCAGAGTGTTATCATTTGCATGTATTTCCGGTAAAAAAAAAATCCATAGATCAGTAGGAGCTTGTAAATACAAGCAATTTAGTAATTTACTATTTATTAAAATATGCAGCCATGCTTGAGATATTAACACTTTTCTTTTGTTGACAGCTTGTTGCCTTGGAGACCGACCACCCCTGCGGGACAGCAGAACATGTTCCATGCTTATAAGCTCTTTTCTATTGATAGTCCATGAGCCAAGAACCAAATTTGACGATATCGGTACCAAGCGGAGTGACTAATTCTCTTTGGTATTTTTAGGTAGATGCATGTCTGTAGTTTATTTTTTGATATGATAGCCCTTACATATACGTAGCTTATTAACCCCTTCAGCCCTAGGCCTATTTGTACCCAAGTGCCTAAGCCAATCTGACCTGTGCCACTTCATGGGCTAATAACTTTGGAACGCTTTCACCTATCCAAGCCATTCTGAGATTGTTTTCTCGTGACATATTGTACTTCACGTCAGTGCTAAATGGGAGTCAATATATTTTACCTTTCTATATTAAAAAATGCTAAATATTCGGAAACTTTGGAAAAATCGGCAATTATTTAACTTTGAAATTCTCTGCTTTTTACAAAAATACTGATACCCCCCATAATAGTTATTAATTTACACTCCCCACATGTTTACTTCATATTGGCATCATTTTGAAAATGAAACCTTATTGTTTTACGACGTAATAGGGCTTATAGTTTTATGCGCAATTTTTCACATTTACAGCAAAACCCACTTTTCAAAGGACCAAGTCACTTCTGAAGTCACTTTAAGGGGCTTACATAACAGAAACCACCCATAAATTACCCCATTTTGCAAACTACACCCCTCAAGCTGTTCAAAACTCATTTTTAAAAACTGTTAACCCTTTAGGTGTTCCACAGGAATTTTAGCAGAATGAAGGCGAAATTTCAAAATTTCATTTTTTTTCCAGATATTACATTGTAATCCAATTTTACCTGCAACCTAGCAAGGGTTAACGGCAAACCCAAACTTGGTTACCCTAATTCTGCAGTTTATAGAAACACCCCACATGTACTCGTAAACTAAAGTATGGGCACACAGCACAGCTCAACACGGAAGGAGCGCTATGTGGTTTTTGGGTGGCGGATTCACTGGAAGAAATCTAGGGGGCCATGTCACATTTGAAGGCTGCCTGAGGTACCCCCACAGTGGAAACCCCAAAAAGTGACCCTATTTTGGAAACTACACCCCCAAGGAATCTTTTAGGGGGTATAGTGACCACTTTGACCCAACCAGTGTTTCACAGTAGTTGGAAACACTTGGTTGAGAAAATGGAAAAAGTGCATTTTTTACATGAAGGTGTCATTTTAGGCTCATTTTTTTATTTTTAAGAGGTGTACCAGCAAAAAATGCACCCCACTATTTGTTCACCAATCTCTCCCGAACACAACAACACCCGATATGTTGTCGTACACTGCAGTATTGGGGAACGGCAGGCCTCGGAAGGGAAGGAGCGCCAAATGACTTTTGGAGTGCAAATTTTACTGGAAGAAATCTAGGGGGCTATGTCACATTTGAAGACACCCTGAGGTGCCCCAACACACGCACACACACTGACACATACACGTTCTGTGCTGAACAGGACTCTCCGGTCTTCTCTGCAGAGCTCCTATCTCCCTCTGTAGAGGCTGACACCTCCCAGGCTTGTGACTGAAAAAAGATCTGCAAGAAGCAAGAGCTGCTAACTCTGGAGATATCGTAACCAAAGCAGCAATGCAGCTAAGGAATGAGATCAAGAAGCAAGATGTGAGTCAGCCATGGCCTCCCAATACAGATCAGAATGTCGTTCCTGCATTAGTCACTCAATTCCTGCAAACCCTGCTTACAGGAGATTGTGAGTGCCAAACTACCTGTGAAAGAGCTCAACGTCTTGCCACATCCTTCGGCAGTGACTTGGTTTTTGCTGTTACCAATGGAAAGACAAAGCCACCAAAGCACGTACTGCTATCCTTTGCAGTTAAGTCTTTGACCGGCAATACAGAACTGATTCGAACTCTGAATCGTCTTGGCCACTGTGTGTCATATTCAATGGCTGAGGAGATCGATACAGCCCTTTGTATCCAGAAGTTGGAATGTTCAAAGGATGACATCCCAATGCCAGCAAGTATCTACCCAGGTGTGTTCACAACCCTGGCCTGGGATAACATTGACAGACTTGAGGAGACACTAAGTGGAGCAGGTACATCTCATAGAGTCAATGGCATTGCTGTTCAGTCCAATGTTGCATGCTCTGTGACAAAGAAAGTCCTGCCAGATGTAACCAAGTCGAAGAAAAGAAGCATATCAAAGGAGAGGATGCATATCAAACATTCAAGGATGAGCGTTTGGGTACCGATAAGCCAACTACATTGTTTCATGACAAGATGACGAAGAACAAACTTAAAACGTTCTCTAACATCCAAATGAAGACACGCAGACAAGGTCTTGGCAAGGAGGTAATTTTGAAGGCTGACAGAAACCTATTTGGCCAGATGATACTTGTAGCTGAGAACAGAAAGCTACAAATGAGTGATGTCTTGACTCATCCCCTGGGTCCATTGCCATGGGCACTTGCCAATGGTGATGGGTCTATCCGCAAGACCAACAAGGCTGCCCTCGCAAGGGAGTTGGAGAGGAATGCTCGTCCTGCAGAAGTGATCCCCGAGCCCTCTGCAACCATCATTGATGGGATGAGCCTGGTTCAGAAACTGAAGGGAAACAATGCAACATTTGGCCAGCTAGCAGGCACAGCAATGAGTCGCGCTATCCATGAGGGTGCTAAGAGCAAGCGCATTGATATTGTCTTTGACGTCTACAAGGAGACATCCATCAAAGATACAGAAAGAGTCAACAGATATGAAGGCACAGGGATCCATTTCAAGAACATTCAACATGGGCACAACATCCAGCAGTGGAAAAAGCTTCTAAGTAGTTCCTCCAACAAGGCAAGTCTCATAAAGTTTCTGGTAGAAGAATGGAAGGCGAAACACCACAGGGAGAAGCTTGAGGAGAAGGAGCTGTATGTCACATGTGAGCAGCTCTGCTTTAAGATCACCAAAGAACAGTGGGAAGAGGCTGCTGACCTTAAGTCAAATCAAGAAGAAGCAGACACACGCCTCCTTCTCCATGCTCTTCATGCAGCAGAATCTGGTTACAAGTCGGTCATCATCACTTCGGAGGATACTGATGTCATGGTCCTGTGTCTGGGCATGTGCCACAAAATCCCATCCCACCTGTTCCAGAAATGCGGTACACAGAACCGGACAAGATTCCTGGATATCACCACTCTGAGCCGAACATTGGGAGGCAGCGTATGTGATTCATTGATTGGTATGCATGCATTTACAGGCTGTGACACCGTCAGTGCATTCGCTGGCCGTGGGAAGATGACGACACTCAAGCAGTTGAAGATGAACAAGACATACCAGGATGCCTTTCAGGAAGTTGGTCGTTCATGGGAAGTGTCTACCGAACTTTTTGAGAAGTTACAGGAAATCACCTGCCACATGTACCTGCCAACTACCCAAACAACTGAGGTAAACAGGCTCCGTTATCAGCTGTTCTGTGCCAGACGTGGAGTGGTAGAGTCAAGTCAACTCCCTCCTTGCCAGGACTGCCTTTTCATGCATGCACTGCGTGCAAACTACCAGGCTGCGATCTGGAGGAGAAGTCTGCAGAGCCAGCCATGGGTTGCAAACCCAACAGACTGCGGTTGGATGATAGATAACGACGGAAAGCTTGTTGTCAAGTGGATGCAAGGGGCACCAGCACCAGAAGCTATTATACAGCTACTGTCCTGCAAGTGTGTGCGGTCATGTGAACTTCCTCAGTGTACTTGCCTCAGCAATGGCCTGAAGTGCACAGACATGTGCAGATTACAGACATGCCAGAACAAGGGTACTGAAGACGAGCCAGTAGAACAACAGTCAGATTCAGAGTCCGATGTTGAAGATATTATGGAGTAACATATATATATATATATATATATATATATATATATATATATATATATATATATATATATATATGCACATGACATGTTCAGTGTGTATTTACATAACTTGGATTAAATTTTGTTACAAATACTACATCTAGTCACTCCGGGTGGTACCGATATCGTCATATTTGGTTCTTGGCTCATGCTAAAATTCCTGTGGAACACCTAAAGGGTTAACAGTTTTTAAAAATGAGTTTTGAACAGCTTGAGGGGTGTAGTTTGCAAAATGGGGTAATTTATGGGTGGTTTCTGTTATGTAAGCCCCTTAAAGTGACTTCAGAAGTGACTTGGTCCTTTGAAAAGTGGGTTTTGCTGTAAATGTGAAAAATTGCGCATAAAACTATAAGCCCTATTACGTCGTAAAACAATAAGGTTTCATTTTCAAAATGATGCCAATATGAAGTAAACATGTGGGGAGTGTAAATTAATAACTATTATGGGGGGTATCAGTATTTTTGTAAAAAGCAGAGAATTTCAAAGTTAAAAAATTGCCGATTTTTCCAAAATTTCCGAATATTTAGCATTTTTTTATATAGAAAGGTAAAATATATTGACTCCCATTTAGCACTGACGTGAAGTACAATATGTCACGAGAAAACAATCTCAGAATGGCTTGGATAGGTGAAAGCGTTCCAAAGTTATTAGCCCATGAAGTGGCACAGGTCAGATTGGCTTAGGCACTTGGGTACAAATAGGCCTAGGGCTGAAGGGGTTAATAAGCTACGTATATGTAAGGGCTATCATATCAAAAAATAAACTACAGACATGCATCTACCTAAAAATACCAAAGAAAATTAGTCACTCCGGGTGGTACCGATATCTGGCCCGGCTCATGGACTATGAGTTTATTAGCACTGATTTCAGGCAGGCCAGGATCGCTGGAAGGAGCTGTTACCTCCTAATCCCCGCCAGCTTCAGATCAGTGCTTAAAAGTTAGACCGCAGTGGTGGTCGGTGTCCTAAAAAACAAGCTGTAAACAAAAGAAAAGTGTTACGATCTTACGGCTGCAATTTTTAACAGAAGTAAATTGCAAAAGCGCTTGTTTTTCCAGCACAATCCGACAACATTCGACTATGAGGATGGGAATAAACCTTTAATGGCTTGCCGTGATAAATCATCTTTTAGAAATAAAGTTTATTTTCATCAAATAACAAGCAGGTCACATGAAGTTCTTTACAAATTTTCAAGCAAGACATGATGGATGATTTATTCTTACAATTGTCTCGCAGAGATGGATGATTCTTTGTGTAAAATCTGTGCAATTATTTTCTTCTCCTTTTCGTCCTGAGCGCTGCAGGGGGAAGTTTTTTGGAAAGGAGCTACACTTCTCCAACATGCTGTACGTCCTGACCAAGTTCCATGTATCAGAACTTGTAGCCTCCATGTTCTCAATACTGATAGTCCATCTTTAGCACAGGTCTTCAATATCCGATCAGTCCAGCTTGGACTCTCTACACCCCCCCCCCCCCCCCTGTTATTAAGCTTCTTCAAGGATCTGCAGCCTCTTCTCCTCTGTTTACCTGTAGACAATGCAGCATTGTCCTATTTACTTCAATGGAACAATGCTGTAAAAGTCGCTCCAGTATTTGCTAAGTGTCACAGCCACTTTAAACAATTTTATAGCCAGGGGTGCAGTGCCGAAAGTCAGACCCCCACGCATCGTATACTGATGACCTACTGTATCTTAGAGAAACATTTGCCTGCTTTTCCAACAAAATGGGATAGACCAGCCCCAGTCATGACTGTGCTGTGTCCACCCCACAGCAGAGAAAGGCAGGGGAGACATGGGTCAGATCTACTACCGCCTGGAAAATGGACACCGATTGTAAATATGGAAGGAGCAGAGCAGAGGCAATAAGCTATATTGCCTATAAATTAGCAAATACCTGCTTATTTTATCCAGCGCTGGCACATTGCGGTCATTGACCGCTCCTGCCGGCGATTCAGCTGCTCCACGTCAACAGAGAAGCTCTTCTTCTTTAGGCCGCTCTGTCGACAGGGTGTGACTGCCTGTGTTATGCTGATTGACAGCTGGCTTCCTGCAGTTACATCTGTCAATCAACATGATGTCAGCAGTCACACTCTGCCAACAAAGCAGAGCGGAAGAGAAGCCGTAACGTCAACAGATGTTGCAGGATCACCGGCAGGATCGATTACTTACCGCTCTGTGCCGGCAGAGATCAGCGCCGGGCACAACAGGCAGTTGGTTAGAAACTACTTGCCTGTCAGATCTTAGGCCCAGAGTAAAACTTGTTGATTGTTGGGTGTCGGACTGTCGGGTCTAACGCGCTGATCGGCAGATTAGGGCACTTTTATTTTATCTCCATGAAAATGTACAGTGCACATGTGCGACCTGCACTCCATTCATTTCCTATGGGGCTGCTGAGTGCTGCCCTCAGCTTTTTCTGCAAGCACTATAGGGAATGGATGAAGAGGTGGTCAGGCGTCTGACCTTCTTGAGCAATTTTATAACAGGGATAAAAGATCCCCCAATCTGCCAGTGGTCAGCCACCCACCGATCAGCAAGTTATCACCTATACTACAAATCAGGAAAACCTTGGACAAGCCCGTTAAGTAGACCCCCTTTGAACATCTATGTATAGACCCCCCCACCCATTACATATTGACCTCCCATAGTGCTTTCCTGTCGCCCTTCTCGTTCCCCCTCCAGTATTTGTACACCCAGCCTCCTACAATGATATCTCATCCCAAGTGACTGGCTGCAGCTGTCACACAGAAAAAGACATCAAAACATGAGACTGTGGCAAGCGACCAGGGGAGTGCAAACATATAATAACATAGTGCTTTTACACTTTTTCAGGAATCTCAGATCTTGTTGTGACTTTGCAGATAAGCGGCAAAATCAGCAATAATTGGAGTTTCTTGCAGATTTTGTCTTCCTTATTGAACCCGATAGGGAAAATCCGCCACATAATATAAATTGTGCTGTGGATAAAGGGTTATTTGTCTAATCTATAAAACAAGAATAGAATAAGATACTGGGGGTCTGACTGCTGGGACCCTCAGCGATCCCAAAAATATTGAAGATGAGGCTTGCAGAACCTGGACTTTGCAGATCAACTCCAGATTTCTTCCAACAGGGTGTGGATGGGATTTGTGAAAATGTCTTTTTTTTTTGGGCTGCTGCTTTAATGCATGAATTTGTGAATTTTTCAGCCACATTTCCTCCCCCGTGTGATCCCGTCCTCACGGATGCAATTTGCTGCCTCTGACTGTATAGCATTGGACGCTTTGCACCTCTCAGATTTGCTGCTATCTTCATGGTTTACATTTGATTTGACACAAATATTCCTTTCCTCGGTGATAATGTTAACTACATTTTTGCATTTGCAGCTTGGCTGGGTTTGCCTGACATATACAGTATGCACAAAAGGGGGGGAATGTAAGCGGGTTGTTTTTCCTGGCTGTCACATATGGCGGGCAATCTCCAGCTGCTGTTGACCATCATCGTGCACGATACAAGATATTTACTCACTAACAGCTGGATTATAGAAAATTTCATTTTCCCTGATCTGTATGAGGCAGAAAAAAAAATATGGATGGGAAAACTGACTTTCTTAATCTACTGCATATTCTGGCCATTCGTAGATCGACGAGATCAACTAATCGATTTGCAATTGGTATATAACGCATGTCTTTGGGGATTAAAAAACATTTTTGCAATTGAGTCTCATTAAAAATTAGGCACTGTTTATTTTTCTAGCCACAAATACATGAATTTAACAGGGTTGTCCAGAACCATTTTATTTTTTCTCACTATGAGCCTAAAAATTTAACAGGCACGTAGTTACTAACAAAAACAACTACCGGTCTGCTGTACACAGCAGTGACTCAGAGTGATCACCGACCACTCCTGCTGGCGATTCAGCTGCTCCACATCAACAGAGCAGCTCTTCTTTTTCCAGGCTACTCTGTTGATGGAGCGTGACTGCCGACGTCTTGCTGATTGACAGCCTGCTTCCTGCAGTTAGGCAGTGGGGAGCCGGCTGTCAATCAGCAAGACGTCAGCAGTCACGCTCTGTGTGATCAAAATCGTCAAGGCAAGTCTATGGGTCTGTGAAAAAAAAAATCAGACCAAACACGGATGACATTCAAGGGCAGTCCGATATTCATGGACTGACAGAATGGAGAAACTTTTATTTTTCGAAACTGATCAGAGTAAATCGGACCATTTTTCTCAGATGTGGAGAACATGGTCTTGTGACCCTACCCTAAGACTGGACAATCCCTTTAAAATACCGTATATTCTAGCAAACCACCACATAAGCTTTGTTATGGTGAAAATCCAATTTCTTGGCTCATTAGGGCTCCATAAATGAGACGAGGTGGGTAAAATGCGAGATACACAGTAAGCAATGAGTTTACTAAATTTAGGGTTATCCTTCAGATGAACCGGCCGCCCAGGAATGACCTTGACACATATGTAGGGTTAGATGGTCTGGGACCCTCACTGGCCATAAAGCTCCTATGTCCTAATGAGGCAGAGAATTGTGGCTCGTACAGTGGAGCAGAACGTCCCCATAAGTCACTGGTCATCCACATAGGAAGAGTAATGAGCGGCGACCTGTTCAGGGGTCACCGGCTATTTAGACTACTGGTCAGTGAGGAATCCGGGCAGATGACAGATGTCCCCAGCAGATGAATGCCCTGGTATATACATTATACATATATACATTATCTGTGCCAATATGCAATATAAATATATGGAAATATTTGCATCCAAATTATTAATTTATGCACTGCCAACATGTTTTTACCCAGGAGATAAATTACAGCAAGTCGCTTATTTTAGTTGACTTTGGTTAATTGCTTTATGCTGCAATTAAATTTTACATTTTTTTTGCAAAAATACTCCAATTACCCATCTGTCTGATTTTTTTTGCACCCACAACCCTCATCTTCTTCAAAAATTGGCAAATGTGAGATTCAGGATTGTAGAAAATGTGGATGACAATCCCAGAGGGTACAGCGATAATAGACATATCAGCAGGGATGTTACCAAATACAGCACTCGTTCTTGAGTATATTGGGGGTCTTTTGGTGCAGGGTTGCCAACTTGACCTTTTTTTTATTGTCACGGATAGAGAATACTTTTTATGAACACTGCAAAACCATAAGAAATGATTATGATTATAAGTGATCCATGTCTACAGCCCAGAATTCTGATATGAAGACATCAGCTGTATTTAGTGTAAACTGTATAATCAAATCAGAATTACAGTCAGAATATTCTGTATAAGTTTCTTCACCTTTAAAAAAAAATAATCAGACCCCTTAATTTTTTTTTTTTAATGTACAGAGCAAAAAAAGTGCCCTATGTTAACGCTGTCCTGGCAACCCTGTTTTGGCAAATTATATATTGTGCCGGAAAATTGTAGCGTGAGAACCAAGTAGGATGATTAATGACCTATACAAGAGGATCACTCAGTTACTGTAGATGGTAGATATAGATAGATATGAGGGATTGGACATTCACAGATAAATTGGGGAACGAAAAAGAGAGAAAAAAGGAAGGAAAAGAATAAGGCCGGGGTCACACTACCGTAGAATATGGGCGATTGCTATGCAAGAAAACATCACATAGCACTCGGACCAGTGTTAATCTATGGGGCAGATCACATCACCGTGTTTTTTCTCCGGCTCATTCTACGTGCGTGTAAAATTGCAGCATTCTGCGATTGTCACCGAGACTCGGTCAAGACTCCCCAATGCTAGCCTATGGGTGCGAGAAAAATTCGGACACCACACATAAAAGGCACAGGATGGAGGGCATTATACAAGGATATTATAACATGTTCTCTCTGTGTTTGCCTGGGTTTCCTCCGGGCACTCCGGTTTCCTCCCACATTAAAAAAAAAAAAGACAAGACATACTGATAGGGAATTTAGATTGTGAGCCCTATCTGGGACAGTGTTGATAATGTGTGCAAAAACTGTAAAGCGCTGCGGAATATGTTAGGCTGGTTTCACACTTGCGTTTTTATCTGCATGCGTTTTAAAAAAAAAAACAAAAAACACGCATGTGTGAAAAACGCGGTAAAACGCATGCGTTTTTTAGACGCATGCGTTTTTATAGAAAAACACAAGAAAACCCTAACCCTAACCCTACCCCTAACCCTAACCCTAAACGTGACTGAAATACGTGGCACTGAAATACGTGGCACTGAAATACGTGCAACTGAAATACGTGGTACTTAAATACGTGGCACTTAAATACGTGGCACGTGGCACTTAAATACGTGGCACTTAAATACGTGGAACGTGGCACTTAAATACATGGAACGTGGCACTTAAATACGTGGCACGTGGCACTTAAATACGTGGCACGTGGCACTGAAATACGTGGCACGTGGCATACGTGGCACTGAAATACGTGATACGTGGCACTTAAATACGTGGCAATGTGACTGTCAGAAAATGTTCATTAAACGGTTAGGGGTGAGGTTAGGGGTAGAGTTAGGGTTAGGGTTTGGATCCCTTTATTACCTTGATGGTGGTGGGTGGCTTTTCAGTGTGTTTTATGTTTTTTTTTCTATAAAAACGCATGCGTTTTTAGCGCAAACAAACGCATGTGCTTAAAAACGCATGCGTTTACATAGACAGCAATGCATTTTTTTGCCGCGAAAAAACGCATGCGTTTTTTCGCGGCAAAAAAACGCGCAAGAAAATACTGCAGGTAGCATTTTTAAAAATGAACGCATGCAGACAAAAACGCATGCGTTTGAAAACGCGACCAAACGCATGTGCAAAAAACGCATGCGTTTTCAATGTTAAATATAGGAAAAAAACGCATGCGTTTTTTGTGCAAAAAACGCTGCAGACAAAAACGCAAGTGTGAAACCAGCCTTAGCGCTATAAAAAAAATAAAGATTATTATTATAACAGTAAAGGGCCCAGGATGGAGGACATTATACCAGGAAGGAGCTCAGGACAAGGGATATTATTACAGTAAAGGGCACAAAGTGGAGGACATTATACCAGGAAGGAGCTCAGGAAGAGGGATATTCTAACAGTAAAGGGCAAAACATGGAGACATTTCACCAGGAAGAAGCTCATGATGGGGGACATTATACCAGGAAGGAGCTCAGGATAAGGAATATTATACCAGAAAGGAGCTCAGGACAAGGGATATTATTACAGTAAAGGGCACAAGATGGAGGACATTATACCAGGCAGGAGCTCAGGAAGAGGGATATTCAAACAGTAAAGGGTAAAAGATGGAGACATTATACCAAGAAGAAGCCAATGATGGGGGACATTATACCAGGAAGGATCTCAGGATAAGGGATATTATACCAGGAAGGAGCTCAGGACAAGGGATATTATTACAGTAAAGGGCACAACATGGAGGACATTATACCAGGAAGGAGCTCAGGATAAGGGACATTATACCAGGTAGCAGCTCAGGATAAGGGATATTAGAACAGTAAAGAGCACACGATGGAGGACATTATACCAGGAAGAAGCTCAGGACAAGGTATACAGTATTATAACAGTAAAGGGCACAAGATGGAGGACATTATACCAGGAAGGAGCCCATGATGGGGGACATTATAAAAGGAAAGATCTCAGGACAAGGGATGTTATAACAGTAAAGGGCACAAGATGGAAGACATTATACCAGGAAGAAGACCATGATGGGGGACATTATACCAGGAAGAAGCCCATGATGGGGGATGTTATACCAGGAAGCAGCTCAGGATAAGGGATATTATAACAGTACAGCGCACAAGATGGAGGACATTATACCAGGAAAGAGCTCAGGACAATGGATGTTATAAAAATAAAGGGCACAGGGTGGAGGACATACCAGGAAGGGGCCTAGGATGAGATACATTATTAAAGGCTTGGGGCCATGATGGGAAAGATTATTATGGAAAACAGTCAGTACGGAGGACATTATTAAATAGGGGGGGGGGAGTGAGCACTAGAACACTACAAGAGCCCATACATCTGACCAACATGCAGGTAGAAGCTCAGGTCCAAATTTTGCTTCGGGACCCATCAGACTCTAGTTATGCCACTGGAAGAGGGTAGATCTAAGGACCTGTATTAGAACCACGATTGACATGACAACCCATCAGCACCCTACAATTGCTCTGATTGCACACCGGGGTGGGGAAAGACGATTATAGCATGACAAGAAGCATCTTGCCTCCGCCTAACTGCTTAGATGCTGAAGTCACTATTGATTGTGGCATCTGAGGGGTTGAATAACCGGGATCGGTCACTGCACACTCGTCATCAGTGCTGGTTTATCTCACATCAGTGGAAAGGCAGGAGCTGTATGCTGTAGATCTTTTGGGCAAAACATAATGATCCTGAATTTTTGGGACCATATAAAAGGCACCTGACACAACATGACTGCATACCTGCATTGGGGGGTCCAGGGCCCCTTTAATTCCTCACTATACAACAGCCGGCAGTGCAGTATTTGATTAGGGAACAATAGAAATATAATTTTCATTTCAGAGCGACAAGTACTTATAATGACCCAGGATGTTCTGGATATTCCGTGCTTCCATATCAAAGTGAATAATAAAGCAATTGACCGTCCACAGAGGCGCCGTAATCGCCCCTGCATGCCGGCCACACTTAAATATTTTTTTACTGCATTGAATAAAGTTCAAATCACCTTATTAGAAAAAAAAAACCTGTATGATAAAATTGGAAACAATTCAGATAAGGAATATGAGATTATTTAACGGGATGAAGGTCTTAGAACTTCAAAGCTATTTTACCCTGCGGAAAACGAGATTTAAAGTGTATCTAATCACACTGTATAAATACATGGCTGCACATCCCTCCCAGGATGAAAAATTTCAGTTTTATCTTGATGACGAGAAATGCAAAAGTTATTAGATTGTTGAACTGTGAAATTTGCTTCTGACTTCTTAATGCCGACACAATAACTGTACGGAAAGTCTCGGTGCGGCTATGCTCCATAATAGGATGGCTGCTAGAACATCATACTGTGTATCTGAGCCGCCATTCCGTACCTTTAAGGTCATTTTAGGTAAGATGTATGGGACATTTCAGCCGGGAAAAAGGCAAAAGACTTCTTTCATCAAATATTAAAGTTATAGATATTAAAAAAAAAGCTGCTGGTGAGAGAACATTACACGGCGTCTGTAGATCGTTATTTAAAATGTTCATAGATTATTAGTAAGCTGGGAACATGTGAAACGCTGAAAGTTCCCTACAGGACGCAATTGTCATTTGTGTTTCTCGCTTTTTATTCAGAGTTTAAAGGGAATCTGTCAGCAGGTGTTCGCTATGTAATCTGAGAGCAGCATGACGTAGGGGCTAAGACCCTGATTCCAGTGATGTATCACTTGCTTATCTGCATGCTGGCATTTTGATACAATCACAGTTGCAGATTTAGCAGAGCTTGGAATGCTGAGCCTCATATAACCCCACCCACATCACTGATTGGCAGCTTTCCGTTTACACTGTGCATAGGCATAGGCAGAAAGCTGCTAATCAGTGGTAGGGGCAGGGTTACACAGAGCAGTTGACTAGGAGATACATATCACCTAGTCTTGTAGTGATAATCTCCAGCAGATAAAACACTGATTTTATTGAAATAGAAACACACAGCCTAGTAAGTGGCACATCACTGGAATCAGGGTCTCGGCCCCTACATTATGCTGTTTTCATAGCCAAAGCCTGCTGACAGGTTCCCTTTATAGGAACTCACTCCTTTTGCACAATACTTTCTTGTTATTTTGAAAAGCATGGAAAGATGGGGATAAAGTTTGGGTCATGCTGAGGCAAACCCCAATACAAAAGAGTTGAAGGATGTTATGTCTCATTAAATATTATAGGATTCAGTGGCCCTTGGTGGAAAGACTGTTCTTCACCCATGCACTGTCAGTTCATTAATTTTAGTAATAGGAAAGCAACGGGCTTGATGGTTACACGGTGTTACATGAGGTAATGAGCTTGATAGTCTTTCACTTTCTGTACTGAACAGAGGTAGATAATTGGCGCTTGCAATACGGCGTTCACACTTTTGAAAACTTGCGACAGTCTGCTGGCAATCACCTCAGCTGCAGCTCCTTCACTCTGCAACAGCCTCTAAATGACTTTCTAAGAAGAGCAGCAAATTGTCACAGACCCTTTCATAGTCACCTCTTTACTTGCGGCCTGTCTGGAACTTTGCGCACACGTGCCTACTTCTCTCAATTACCATGCCACAGTCCATCGCACATGGCTATTAGTCTTCTCCTAGCCATCTCTGGTGAGTCCTCTTTGTAATTGGGCACCAGGTTCTGGACTTCTCTGATGTGGCTACTCCTCACCCCTCTTGGGTGGTTAATCTCTTGCCTTTCTGGCTAAAGCATTCTTCACTGTCAGGAATAGGTATCTCTGCCCTCTAGTGATGAGCGAGCGTGCTTAGATAATGTGTGTTATCCCAGCACGCTCGTGTACTAGTTGAGTATTTTCTGTGTGATAGAGAAAAAAATGCTCGAGTCCCCGCGGCTGTTCGACAACCGCAACATATGCCGGGATTGCCTAACAAACAGACAATCCACGCATGTGTTGTGGCTGTCGAACAGCGGTGAGCAAATTTTTCGAGCACTCCGAAAATACTCGACTAGTACACGAGCGTGCTCGGATAACACCTTATCACTACAGCCCTCATCTATTGTGACAATCCTTGGCCTCCAATGACAATATTCTCTCATGCCGGTGGGCTTTTCTCTACACCTGGGACAAACAAAACAGCCTGTGGCTTAGGCTGGAGCTTGTATATGCTCCCCTGTGGGTGGGGTGGTCCACCTTAATAGCAGGTGCTTACTCCTCCCTACTTGCTAGCTAGCATTGATGCAGGCATTGCCGACTTCTGCACAGCTTTTCTTCCCCTGCCTGTCTGAGTGTGTTTGACCTATACTAATGGTAGAAAATATTACCTTTTATGCTTTCTGGAATGCTGCCAGGGAACATGGGAACACTTACAGCGCTGACCTGTGACCCAAATTACTGCATATCAACTCTTTAAGGACAGGACAAGACCCTTGCTCCTACTAGATACTTCAGACTTCCAATCCACCCATCCATAGGCATTTATTTATCATGTCTTATGTGCGATATGATCAATAGCAGAGATGACGCTATTTACTCACATAACTTACGCAATCTATCATGTACTCAAAGTTGCAAATCAGATATAGTAATGTAAGCACCTAGGGGATATCTCTACCACAACATGGTCAACATTGACTCATTGTAATCAATTAAGGAAGTTTAATCCCCTTTCACCGCCTGCAGTTTGTTAAAAACAAACAAAAACAAAAAAAGACAAATTTTGCTTTACTCACCCTCCCTGGGTCCAACGTCGAATCTTGATTTTATAGTTTTAAAAAGGATTATAGAGTCATAGTGAAATGGAAATTTAAAGTAAAAAATGGAAAACTGCATTTTAAAAAAAACAAGAAAAACACAAAGAAATGACTTTAAAAAATGCCCAAATGAAAAGGAGAATATGTAGTAAATAAAAAACAAGGAGCAAAGCAGCCAAAACTAGATAAAGAACAGGCGCAAAAGCAATAATGAATAGTTTTGAAGTTCCCTAAGCTGCGGACTGCAATCACAGTCTCTTCGGCTATTCAACGATGACTGCTCTCGGCATGGAGCAGGTCGGTTTAGGAATTGTTGTTTGTTTGTTTTTTATTGATGGCCAGAGAGCCACAAGATGGAGACCACTCAAAAAGTCACCAAGTCAGGTCTCACGCATGATATCTTTGAAGATCTTGTATAGTGTTGCGAATAATTGCATTAAATTATATTATTGGTGGCAGAAAGGGTGAAATAAGGGCAGAATAAAAATCAGGTGCTCTAATGCCTAAAGTTGGACAAACATCTCTCTGCCACAAAGGAAGATGCTACAATCCAACTTGGAGATTAAGAAAGATCTCATGTTTCACATCTGCCATAAATTTTAATTGATCAACCTGAGTCCGAAGTTGTATTGTGCTTACTGGCACCATCTACTGGGCATATTAATATCATACAACCTGACAGCTTATTGCACTTGGCACTTACAAAACTGACTTAGCTATTGTTCTGATAAACCATGTTAAAAACTTACGGTAATATAAATGCTACAATCCAGTCCTTACAAAGCAGACATAAATACAGTGAAGCCAGTGTATCATTACTATAGTAATAATAATGCTTAAAAATATAACCACAATAATGCCCCCTATGTACAAGAATATAGCTACTATATTACTGCCCCTATGTACAAGAATATAACTACTATAATACTGCTCCTATATACAAGAATATAACCACTATAATACTGCTCCTAGGTACAAGAACATAACTATTATAGTACTGCCCCTATGTACAAGAATATAACTACTATAATACTGCTCCTATGTACAAGACTATAACTACTATAATACTGCTCCTATGTACAAGTATATAACTACTATAATACTGCCCCTATATACAAGAATATAACTACTATAATACTGACACCTATGTACAAGAATATAACTACTATAATACTGCTCCTATGTACAAGAATATAACTACTGTAATACTGCTCCTATGTACAAGAATATAACTACTATAATACTGCCCCTATGTACAAGAATATAACTACTATAATACTGCTCCCTATGTACAAGAATATAACTACTATAATACTGCCCCCTATGTACAAGAATATAACTACTATAATACTGCTCCTATGTACAAGAATATAACTACTATAATACTGCCCCTATGTACAAGAATATAACTACTATAATACTGCCTCTATGTACAAGAATATAACTACTATAATACTGCTCCCTATGTACAAGAATATAACTACTATAATACTGCCCCCATGTACAAGAATATAACTACTATAATACTGCTCCTATGTACAAGAATATAACTACTATAATACTGCCCCTATGTACAAGAATATAACTACTATAATACTGCTCCCAATGTACAAGAATATAACTACTATAATACTGCCCCCTTATGTACAAGAATATAACTACTATAATACTGCTCCTATGTACAAGAATATAATTACTATAATACTGTCCCTATGTACAAGAATATAACTACTATAATACTGCCCCTATGTACAAGAATATAACTACTATAATACTGCTCCTTATGTACAAGAATATAACTAATACTGCCCCTATGTACAAGAATATAACTACTATAATACTGCTCCTATGTACAAGAATATAACTACTATAATACTGCTCCTATGTACAAGTATATAACTACTATAATACTGCCCCTATATACAAGAATATAACTACTATAATACTGACACCTATGTACAAGAATATAACTACTATAATACTGCTCCTATGTACAAGAATATAACTACTATAATACTGCCCCTATGTACAAGAATATAACTACTATAATACTGCTCCCTATGTACAAGAATATAACTACTATAATACTGCCCCCTATGTACAAGAATATAACTACTATAATACTGCTCCCTATGTACAAGAATATAACTACTATAATACTGCCCCCTATGTACAAGAATATAACTACTATAATACTGCTCCTATGTACAAGAATATAACTACTATAATACTGCCCCTATGTACAAGAATATAACTACTATAATACTGCCCCCTATGTACAAGAATATAACTACTATAATACTGCTCCCTATGTACAAGAATATAACTACTATAATACTGCCCCTATGTACAAGAATATAACTACTATAATACTGCCCCTATGTACAAGAATATAACTACTATAATACTGCTCCTTATGTACAAGAATATAACTAATACTGCCCCTATGTACAAGAATATAACTACTATAATACTGCTCCTATGTACAAGAATATAACTACTATAATACTGCTCCTATGTACAAGTATATAACTACTATAATACTGCCCCTATATACAAGAATATAACTACTATAATACTGACACCTATGTACAAGAATATAACTACTATAATACTGCTCCTATGTACAAGAATATAACTACTATAATACTGCCCCTATGTACAAGAATATAACTACTATAATACTGCTCCCTATGTACAAGAATATAACTACTATAATACTGCCCCCTATGTACAAGAATATAACTACTATAATACTGCTCCCTATGTACAAGAATATAACTACTATAATACTGCCCCCTATGTACAAGAATATAACTACTATAATACTGCTCCTATGTACAAGAATATAACTACTATAATACTGCCCCTATGTACAAGAATATAACTACTATAATACTGCCCCCTATGTACAAGAATATAACTACTATAATACTGCTCCCTATGTACAAGAATATAACTACTATAATACTGCCCCCTATGTACAAGAATATAACTACTATAATACTGCTCCTATGTACAAGAATATAACTACTATAATACTGCCCCTATGTACAAGAATATAACTACTATAATACTGCTCCCAATGTACAAGAATATAACTACTATAATACTGCCCCCTTATGTACAAGAATATAACTACTATAATACTGCTCCTATGTACAAGAATATAATTACTATAATACTGTCCCTATGTACAAGAATATAACTACTATAATACTGCCCCTATGTACAAGAATATAACTACTATAGTACTGCTCCTTATGTACAAGAATATAACTAATACTGCCCCTATGTACAAGAATATAACTACTATAATACTGCTCCTATGTACAAGAATATAACTACTATAATACTGCTCCTATGTACAAGAATATAACTACTATAGTACTGCTCCTATGTACAAGAATATAACTACTATAATACTGCCCCTATGAACAAGAATATAACTACTATAATACTGCTCCCTATGTACAAGAATATAACTACTATAATACTGCCCCCTATGTACAAGAATATAACTACTATAATACTGCCCCTATGAACAAGAATATAACTACTATAATACTGCTCCCTATGTACAAGAATATAACTACTATAATACTGCCCCTATGAACAAGAATATAACTACTATAATACTGCTCCCTATGTACAAGAATATAACTACTATAATACTGCCCCCTATGTACAAGAATATAACTACTATAATACTGCCCCCTATGTATAAGAATATAACTACTATAATACTGCTCCCATGTATACGAATATAACTACTATAATACTGCCTCTATGTATAAGTATATAATTACTGTAATACTGCCTACTGTGTGCAACAATATAAAATAATACTGTCCCCTACTATATGCCTTCTGCAATATGCCACCTTTATGGGAATAATATCGCTACACTAGTGCTGCCTTCTATGGACCAGTAGAATTTTCAGGCCTTTTTGGAGTTTCTGTGTATCGAGTCACTATGAGTTGATTGAACAGTTCTTACTTTAGATCCAGCGGGTGCGGAGTGTATAAAGCCACGACGTAGTCGACGTTAGCCTGTGGTACACTACAGCAGTAGATCTATATTGCCGCCGTGCCATAAACTTCGTCAGTAACACCATTGAACTCACACTGCCAGCGATCAACAGCTCTGGGCAGCGGAACAAAATAAAGTGTTCTTCGAGTTTTCTGGAAGCATCATCCTTCACTGCCCAAACTGTGCACTCAGCGGAAAAGCAATGCGGATTCTTTTATCGCTGTTTGAGTTTCTGCTGACCTCCAAAATGTGAGCACCCGTATTAGAAGGCAGAATACTATGACTTACAGCAACGCTAAGAATATGTATAGCACGTATCCTGAGGTTGTATTGCAGCATGCACTATTGGCACTATTTCACATTTAATGGGGATGATAATGAATGACCTTGAAGGTCCCTATTAGTAAGGTTCTCTGAAACTAGTGCTGCTGAGATGCCAAGAGATCAATGGTTATCTGGAATATGGCAGGAAGTGAAAAATTCATCTACAGCGCCACCACAGGAGAAACGAAGCATTACATGATGCTTGTTCAAATTTTCTAAACTATCTGTGTGAGTTATTGGGTCCTTCGGATAGAAAGAGGCGCCCAAATCCTGACATTCAATAGGCAATTAAATGTGTTTTTGTGTGGGTAGCTGCACACTAGCTCCGTGGCATTACAGTGGGGCTAATCTATTGGAAAATACACTTTTTTTGTACGAACCCGAGATTGTGACCAACCAAGGGCACTAAAATATATGAATAAAAATGGCATTTGCATGCCATCTATTGCTGCCCTCTACATAAGGAGGAGGGCCCCAATCAGCTTTTCCCCATCTCTTGGGACCAAAAGGTCATAGAGAGGGTCTAGTGCCACTTTTTCATATGGAAAATCAGTGGTTTGTGAACAGACCCCTACAACTAGCCATAGAGACGTAGGTAACTTGCTCTATGTTAGCATTAAAACCGTATTCTGGCTAAATAAATTACTGACCAGATTTTCAACACTTTCCTCCATCTGTAACTATTTTTTATGTCGAAGCACATAGATAGTTATAGGCAGATATCAGTGGGATGGTAGCACGTGGCACAACCAGAACTGTTTTTTTCACGCTTTTTCCTCGTTCTTCTAACATAAATATGACGCGCCCACCTACTTCCAGCCCCTGCAAACTTCTTAATTTTATGCCAAATTGATTTCCTTTCACATATAGTTGCTATAGGAACTGCTGATTCTGCCAAGTTTCATGTTACTAAATATTTGGATTATGATTGAAGCAATACAGATGTAAACAGCCGCCGGTGCTTCCGCTGATATCGGATTCCTGGTGCAGAGACGGAGAGGCCACTCCAACAATTGCGCATTGACTGAAAAGGACATAAGATCAAGGTGTCAGGATTATGGCAACACGTACATCCAAGAACTGTCTGAGCCAATTGAAGTTGTCTGCGGATGCATCCAGTGCTCTGACAGCAATGTAGCAGACACATGAAATACATAATGAGACATAATGAGGAGGTCATCTGTTTTTTTTTTGTTTTTTTTTAAGGGCTATTCAGTCCACATTGGACAATTCATTTTTTATTAGACTGGTTTTGTCACATTGTCCAAAAAGTGCTGCTGGCTGAGACTCATCAAGCAGTGCTTATCTCAGCAATAAATATTTAATTTGCCCTGCAGTGCCCCCAAAGGGGAAAAGAAGCATTACACATTCTAAGTCCTCCAGAGGAACAGATGTTCTTAGCAGCTGCTCTTCAGTTTGGCTAAACTGTTCGCGAGTGAGGCTTTTAAACTAAACAACCTTTTTAAAGTGGTATTTTCTCTAAGAAAATGGAAGCGAATGTTAAGCCATGAATTTATGGTTGGTGGGAGTTAAATGTTTGTTGGAAAAGGCCTTACTCCATGAGGATGCTTTTATATCCTATCACCCTGGACCAGGAGGGGATGCTGATATTCTTTCTTATAAGAAGTTTATGGAGAAATGACAGCCATGACGGTTGAACTCTTTCATGTTTGTCCATATAAATGGGAGGAGGAACCTTGCAGAGTTTCACATTGTTATGGACTGACCTGGGTTGGAGTAGTGGTATTGCAACCACTAGGAGCAGCACCAGCTGGTAGCATAGTCAGGAATTGCAAGAGATCGGTACACAGGAGCAGCAATATAGTTGAAGGATCAGCAGGTTGCGTAGTCAGGAATAGCCAGGGATCAGTACACACGAGAAGCTGTGTAGTTAAAGGATCAGCAGGTTGAGCAGTCAGGAATAGCCAGAGGTCGGTACACAGTAGAACCAGTATTATCTTGGATGAAGCAGCAGGTGAAAGGTTAGCTTGACTAAAGGCTGGGAGCTCAATAATCTCTCATGGAAGGAAGTGCCTTGTCAAGTATAAGTTGGGTGTTCATTCAGGAACTCAGGGTGGAGCCAATCAGGAACTCAGGGAGGAGCCAATCAGGAACTCAGGGTGGAGACAATCAAACAACACAGGTACTAGTATCTGGGTTAGCAAGGAACTGTCCAATGAACTGAATAACACACATCATATACAGAGAAGAGTGATGGGCCTAACCGGAGAACCTCATGGTGGCTGATGACATGAATTACAAACTGTAAGCAAATACTGGAAGTTGTAGCTTTTTATAGGTCATAAAGCACAAATTGGAGACCATGGCCACATAGAGTCCTGTGAGACTTAACCACTGTGTATATATTGTAGAGATTCACTTGCTTTGGTAGACATTAGGCCTTAAATAGTGTTCACACAAGCAAAGCAGTTTTGGTCCACGTGCAGTTTTTATTGCTTTCTTCAAGTTGTCCAGCACCAAAAATAACATAAACATAATTCCTTAGCCTTGTCCAGGTGTTAACTAAACAGTATAGACCAGTGTTCCCCGACCTTTCTTACCTTGAGTGCCACATTCAGCTCTGACAGAGGACTGCAAGCCACATCCAGACACCACCTTCTCCCACAGTAGTGATACCGAGAGCTCCCATTATCAGTATTTTGACATCTAAAGATTCCCCACAGAAATCACACCAAGGCAGAATGCTTACATATAGGGATTCCTACCTCATCCTCATTCGATTTTATCTCTCCAACCGCAAGGCCAGTATATGCGAATCCAGATCTGCTCTTCTGTTTGAGGCCACACATCAAAGTCACCATCTGAAGACCTGCCCTTCCTGGTTGTTTACTAGTCCTGGCGCTAAAGCACCAAGCTGGCAGGCAGCCGCCAGCTACACATCATGGTCCTGCGAGACATATGGTTCCTGAGGTACAGGTTGGGGATCCCTGGTATAGACCCTGACTACGTCAGACACTGCTGAGCTAACCCCAATTCGGTCACACAAGACTGCTATTGTTCATGACAGACAGTGATACTTCAAATCGGTACACACGGCCTGTGCAGTCTCTTTTCAATGAAATTCTGGCTTGTTTCACTCTTAACCTTCCAGAAACATCTATTCTGCTCACCTTTCCTGAGCTGATTGACAAAGGCTTCTTTCACATTTCCGTCGGTACGGGGCTGTCACAAACCGTCGGCCCGACGTACCGGCTTACGACGCATCCGCTGCCCATTGTGAGTTCCGGGGAGGAAGGGGCGGAGTTCCGGCCGCGCATGCGCGGTCGGAACTGGCGGATTCGACGGATTAAAAAACGTTACATTGAACGTTTTTTCGTCTCGACGGACCGCAAAAACACAACGCCTCTGTCGCACGACGGATGCGACATGTGTCCATCCGTCGCAATCCGTCGTTAGTTCAAGTCAATGGCAAAAAAACGGATCCTGCGGGCACATTTGCAGGATCCTTTTTTTTTGCCATAACGACGGATTGCGACGGCCCCCAGCAGACGGAAGTGTGAAAGAAGCCTAAGGAGAACAGCTAGCCTGGTTATATGCCGGCCAGCCAGGTGATCTAATCAACAGGAGAAGGCTCCAAAATTAATAACTAGGAATGGGAGAAGAGAGAAAGGAGAAGAAGAAGAAGGAAGTAGAGGAAGGAGGAAGAAGGGAGAAGGAGGGTCAAGAAGGAAAAAGGAAAGAGGAGGAAGAAGAAAATTAAGAAGGACGAATGAGGAAGAAAAAGGAGGAAGAATAAGGAAGAAGGAAAATAGAATAAAGAAGAAGGATATAGAAGAAGTAAAGCAGAAGGAATAAGAAGGAAAACAAAGAAGGAAAAATAAGGAAGAAGGAAAAGGAGGAAGAAGAAGGTAGAAGGAAAAAGAAGGAAGAAAAAGAAGGAAGAAAAAGGACAAAGAAAAAGTAAGACAGAAGGAAGACACAGAACGAAAGAAGAAAAAGAACGAGGAAGAAGTGGAAGAAGGATAAAGAAGGAAATGTAAAGAAAATGTAAAATCGAAGCAAGATGAAAAAGTAAGAAGAAGAAGGTAGACGAAGAAAGGAAAAGAAGAAAATAAATAAAAACAAGAAGAAATTTCCATCAAAATAAAGAACTGTAGGTTTTTCTCTGCACATCTTAAAGAAAAGAAGGCATCTTGAAGATGATTGCAGCCTTTTCACTTGACTCACGGAATAATAATTTTCATATAATATCACTGTTGCTAAGTGCAGGGCCGTACGATTATCTCCTCTGACATCCGCCGAGCACGGAGATGTGAAGTCACATTAGATCCAGGAGTTCAGAGATGGCAGAGGTCTTCAAATTAGGACATTATGACTGGCACATTATTTTATGGAAGGGGGAAGGGTATGGGGGTGCGAGTTTCGGCCTGTAATTGTTGACTATGATCATGTTAAATTAACCATAAGGAGCAGAAGAATGTGTATGCAAATCAGTAAAGTAACAATAAGAACAACCACCGAAACAGCAAAAATATATTTATCATCTGTTATCTATCTATCTATCTATCTATCTATCTATCTATCTATCTATCTATCTATCATTATCTATCTATTATCTATTTATTATCTATCTATCATCTATTATCTATCTATCATTATCTATCTATTATCTATCTATCATTATCTATCTATTATCTATTTATCATCTATCTATTATCTATCTATCATTATCTGTCTATTATGTATCTATCTATCATTATCTATTTATTATTTATCTATCTATGATCTATCTATTATCTATCTATTATGTATCTATCTATCTATCTATCTATCTACCTATTATGTATCTATCTATTATCTATCTATTATCTATCATCTATCTACCATCTATCTATTATCTAGCTATTATCTATTATTTATCTATCTATTATCTATCATCCATCTATCTATCTATCTATCTACAATTTTTAAGGTTATAACACAATGATAGATTTCACTTATTGATACAATAAAATAAAATCCTAACTGTAAAAACCCATGATACAAGTAGGTATAACCCAAATATTTTATTCCCCCCAGTCCCCGGCCCGGCATGCTATCTCCTGCCCTCATTATTGGCTCGGTACATCAGCCTTGCTGTCAGCCTGTCTGCTCCGCTTGCCCTTATCCAGTGTCTCCTCCAGTCGGAGATACATTTCTGCCGTAGATTACAATAACTGAGATTATCTAGATGACGGCAGGACAGATTCTGTGAGGAGTGTGGAACATTAGTACATTTTCTGTGCTTATTACAGGATCACTGGAAATGATGTCGGTCTTCATGGTTTCTGGTGGGTTTTTTTACGCTCATTTTTCTCTCAATAAGCATAACAAGGAGAAGAATCCAGAAGTAATGATTGCAGTAGAGGACTCCCCGCGCCGCATGTAGCGCAGGTGGACATTAAGAATTTATTTTAAAAAATGCTAGATTTTTCAGTTGGGCCTATTATACACTTACATTTTACTGGATTCCGTGTGACATTTTGTAAAGGGATTTTTTTTTATTTCAATTTGCAAATTATAGATTAACTGGAACTACTAATTTCAGTAAATGTAATCTCTATAATTCTTGTACAATATGTTTAGAATTAAACATTATAGTACAGTTTAATTTATACTTTTTACTTAATCTTCCCTTTCTTTTCACTATGTGTATTTCATTGCGGAAATATCATCATGAAAACCATCAATAAGATGCTGATGTTGCAAGTGTTAATTTTTGTTTCTGTTTTTTTAAAAGGAATCTATTAACCAGGTTTTTCTTTCCCCATGCAGCCACTGGGACTCGAAAACGCTCGGTTAGCACACGAGCATGCTGAGATAATACCTTATCTGACCCCATTCGCTCATCACTAACCATGACCCCTCGGTCAAGGAGAAGTGTAAAAACAATTGTCTCTCTTTTATCACGTATTTGCTCGATGGCTTTTAGGAAATACAATACATAGAAGACAGTCACTAATTTATGATAAATGTATTCACAACGCCCTGAGGCAATGTCATCTCTGATTATATCACGGCTCGTGAATAGCTTCATCTGATACCTTATAACTGTTGAGGTTTTTCACTTTAGCACTTTGTCTTGTCTTGAGCAATCGCAGGAAATATATTCCGGCTCATAGAGTCGCGTGCACAGGTAGAAAATTCACCATGTGGCAGATATTTTAATCCGATCATTGGAAGAGATGTGCGCAACAATTTCCTTGGTAAAGTTACGGGCACACTGCCAAAAGTACCAATACCTGGTTTACAAACAACAGTATCACTGTGCTTCATTGGCAGCAAACTCGCCTTATCTTATCCCAATAGAGAATCTATGAGGTATTGTCAAGAGGAAGATGAGAGACACCAGACCCAACAATGCAGACGAGCTGAAGGCTGCTATCAAAGCAACCTGGGCTTCCATAACACCTCAGCAGTGCCACAGGCTGATCGCCTCCATGCCACGCTGCATTGATGCAGTAATTGATACAAAAGGAGCCCCGACCAAGTACTGAGTGCATTTACTGAACATACATTTCAGTAGGCCAACAGTTCGGATTTTAAAATCATTTTTCAAGCTGGTATTATAAAGTATTCTAATTTACTGAGATAATGACTTTTGGGTTTTCACTGGCTGTAAGCCATAATCATCAACATTAACAGAAATAAACACTTGAAATAGATCATTCTGTAATGACTCTATATAATATATGAGTGTCACTTTTTGTATTGAAGAACTGAAATAAATTAACTTTTTGATGATATTCTAGTTTAGTGAGAAGCACTTGTATATGTGTTACAAGTGTGTCATGTCCTGCTGGGAGATCTGGGGTTAGGTGATCTTTACATACTGTGAATCCCAGGTCTTTCATCTAACCTGTGTGTTTTGTTCCTCATATTAAATGGACTTTGTCCCCTTTGGCACTGAAGAGGTTAAAGAGACACTGTCACCTGAATTTGGAGGGAACAATCTTTAGCCATAGGGGTGGGGTTTTCGGGTGTTTGATTCACCCTTTCCTTACCCGCTGGCTGCATGTTGGCTGCAATATTGGATTGAAGTTCATTCTCTGTCCTCCGTAGTACATGCCTGTGCAGCGCCCCAGAGTCCTGGTCGTTGCAGTACTGTTGCTCCGCCGCTAAGGGGGGCTATGGTACGTCTGATGGCACTGAAGGAGTTCATCTGACCAGGTATCACAGACACCAATACACTTCACAGTCTGGCCTCCAGGGGGAGCTAAGGGTTCTATTTATTAGGCCACTCCTCACAATCTGGTAAAACTGGGGGTTAGGCAGGAAGTTAGAACAGAAAGCTGACTGGGTTGGAACCAGGCAACACCTTGTGGCAGAGGGGGTTGTAGGGGAAGATTCAGAGGGGTCCCTGTCAGGGGTGGGATCCTGACAGAGGCCTAGCAACCAGAGAGAACGTTACGGGACCGCGCCTGCACGATATAGCGGCGGTACCCCAAGAAAGGATAAGAAGCAAGGTTTATTGTGCTGAGTGAGAAACGAGATCAACGCAACAAGGAGAATACCAGTAGGAGTCGTGCTGTAAGACGAGGCAACATCCTACTGAGGCGCATAACCGGTGGCCGGAACGCCGAGGAAGTATAGAGCTCCAGGCCAAACTTCAAACCTACGGCAGGACAGTCAGTTATAGGCGGGCTGTCTCACCCCATTGACCTAGGAAGACACAGGGGGGGTAACAACAGGAGTGGGGCGACGCTAGAGTCCCGGAAGAGCTCCGAGCCTCCCCGTCATACGGGTGCGTCCTAACCATAAGATCTGGGGGACGTGGAAGAACATCAGAATCGAGTTGTGAGGGAACACGAGAAACAGACACAACAGTTGTGAGGACTATCCCGTGGTGCTTAGCAGGGAAGGACTACAACACACAAGCGCTAGAAGGTAGGCACAGATTTCCACCTGCAAAGGGAGCTCTGGATGTGCCATCGGACCGGCCAGGCTTGCGCAGCCCGGTTAACCGTATTCCGGATTGAGGATCCTGAAGCCTTCAGTAAAGAGGTAAAGAGACTGCAACCTGGTGTCCTCGTTATTTACCGCAACCTGCACCGCACCACTACAACATCACCACCATCTCGCACACCTATCATTGTACGCCCCTCAGCAGGGTCACGGACCGGGTCTAGCCACCGTGACAACCCCAGAACAGAGACTCAGAGGCCCGGTACCGGGTACCCCTCGGCCCTGCGGCAGTGGGGGCGCTACAACTGCACAAGGCAATCTTGCCTTACGCAGGCGTGTACTATGGAGGACAGAGAATGAACTTCAATCCAATATTGCAGCCAGCATGCAGCCAGCAGGTAAGGAAAGGGTGAATCAAACACCCGAAAACCCCGCCTCTATGGCTAAAGATTGTTCCCTCCAAATTCAGGTGACAGTGTCCCTTTAAAGACTCTTTGGATGGTGGTTAGAGACCTGCAGCTCCATATGTACTCCTGACCTGCTCGTTTTCGCTCTCTATACAACCTGACCAGACTTTATCATCCCTGCCTGTGAAAGTTTGCTTCCTGGCTTGCTCTAGTTGGGGTGCTGGAGTTGGAGTTCGTAGTTGCTGCTGGAGATTGTTGTTTGCTGTGTTTTGGGTGCATGCTTTCTCCATTATTCTATTCCCATTTGGTTTGTACCTTCCTATCCTTCCCTTTATTCCTTTCTACCCTTCTTGAGAGTTTTTTTGTATGTAAGTTGCTTTTTGTTATCCCTGTTTGTCTTACGTGTATATACACTAACATCTATCCCAGACCTCCTGAGAGAAGGGACAGCTTCAGACTTTTACAGGAGCATTTTAAGGTGGGAAACACGGGCCTCTCTACTTTCGAGGCCCCCTTTCCTTACCAAAGACGGTCACAGCGTGACAACATGTGATGTGTACATGTAGTGTTGGACCAAGTTCCCAAGAGCGGAAATGCTGAATTTGTTCTGGTGTGTTTTTTGCTTGCTATAAGCAGATGCCCAACTAAAAAATTCAATAGCAATATACTCTGTTTAATGTGCTTGTGTTGTTTTTTTTCACTTTTTTTTCCTTTTTTTAATGCGTTTTTTGGTGCAGATTTGATACAGCGATTTTTAGTTCCAAAACGCTGCTGTTCCACAGTTAAACTAATATTGAGAAACCTGAAAAATAATAATGTAAAATTGTAATTGTTTTAAGGGAGAAAAATATCCACCAAAAATGCACCTTGGGCATGTGTGTTCATTATCTTGCATAACCTGTTGCTTAAACTGTTAAATTCAGTAGAGTTTCCGCACACAAAAAAAAAAGAGTGAAGAAAAATGCAGATTTTATGCCGCATGGAAACATGGCTAAAACGAGTTGTCACCTTCCAGAAATTTTTGATCCACTGGCACAATTTGACAAAAAAACAAAACAAAATTTTTCTTGGAGCCTCATACGAACGTCCCAGCAACATGGTTTGTGCATGGATTGTGATGCAGGGGCTGGCCGTGGGTCTCCTGACCCGAACTTGAAAGTATAATATGTTCTTATGAGGCTGATTATCCAGATTGGGCATGAAACTCTGCAGTCACTCTATGTGACTATGGACTTGTGAATCCTCAGATCATGCACAGCGCGCTCTGTCAGAATCCTCTGGTGACATTGGTGAGACCGAGCTGTTATGTGACCACAAGTAGGCGATATGCAGACTTTCAGCCACATTCCGACTAGACATCATGGCCTCGCTCAATTCACAATGTCTAGTCGGAATGTGGCTTGCTCCTGTCACTGATTAATCCTGATAGCACTCATTCATGCCAAATCTTTACAGCCCCTTTTGTATTCGGGTCAGGAGACCCATACAGCATGGTCTGTACGTGGACCATGTTACATGAATGTCTGAATGAAGCTTTACTCACTTTCAATGGGTCCAGTCCAGTGCCAAGTCTCCACAGCTTTGGTTCAGGTGTAATCATTCTGTATAAAAGTCAATTTACCCAGGGACAGAACCAACAAAGCAACGAAACAATTTCACCTACAGTACCAAAATTTTCATGGCTTTCTTTATGGGTCAAGCTACTTTTAGCAGGTTTAGTGGTTTTCTGGATAATGGCTCACTGGGGTAGAGTAACCCCAAATGGAACAGTAGGTAAGGTTGACATGAGCATTAAAAAGTAAACCCCCCTTTTAAACATATCAAGAAGGTATAGTAAGGAGATGGGAACAGAAGTGTAGGTGGTCGGTGCTAAATATATGGTTAGCCAACTATGAACGTCTTGTATTTAGGCACGTCACATTGACTGTTAAAGGGGTTACCCACTACTAGAATATTGATGACCTATCTGTAGAATACCAGATCGGTGGGGGGCCGACATCCGGCACCACCACTGGTCAATGATCATCAGCCTCTGAAGCAGAACAACACAGCTCTGTTCACCATGTAGTGGCCGCTCCCGGGTGCTGCAGATCAGCTCCTGATGGGATCTCTTTCAATCATACATTAAGATGGTCTCTTGACAAAGAACTGTTAAAAAAGTGCTCCCCTGCTAGGACCCCCAGCGATCAGGAGCAACTAAGCACTACACTATTAACATCCGTAGGTCGTCTGTGTAAAGTAGGTCAGGAAAAAGGTCCTCCTGATCCTAAATTAAGGACTCTGAGACTTGGAATCAGGACTACTCAGAGAAAACAGGGATAAAATTGTACAATCTGGTTACATTACCTATAACTTCAGCCTGCGACACGAAAGAAGACATTTCTACAGGAACAGAGATTTCCTCAAGAATCATGAATATGGTAATAATTGTTCTCGACATGAAGATTTTACCCCCGAAACAAGCGATTACGTAATTAAAAAACAATGTAATCCGCTGTGACCCCAGGGGTCAGAGAAGTGCAAGAGTCCCCTGACGCAGGGGCAGATGTGACCGCCGTCAGTCCGCAGGGACCATCACATGTTGGTCACTTTGCTTCTTGTTCACTAATGATTTCAATTGTGTTTAATTAGAGTTTTTCCAGTTTCCCTCCGGCTCGATGTGCATTGCAGACGACCGTCTGATTGTGATGTTCAATTAGTAACAACATTTGGAATACTAATTTGATTTTCTACGTTAAATGATAATGTTACGAGGCTGTGAAATAAGAACTGGGTGCAATCAGCCACCCACACATAAAACACGTCATTATGGTGTATGGAGCTGCCAGTAATATGTCCATATTCTGATATATGTAAGCGGAGACATTCTGCCCAGAAAGCACGGCAACGTTGTTTGCCGACCCACAGAAGATAGATCCAGTTGCAATGGCGTTGCGATTCCCAGCGTTCATGTGACATTGGTGCTGTCACTGATCAGCTGCAGACTTTTATCAGATGAAGGTCGACCTGATGGAACTGTGAAGGCTGCAGCCCATTAGCGGACATAGGTAGGCTACAGCGCTCGCATGATATAACGATGTCACGTGATCGCCTTGTTAAAGATGGACAGATTGATGTATGGTTAGATAGGCATTAAAAAGGTACCACCAACAACTGTAAGAGGAGGACCGTAAAAGGGTTCTTGGTGATGCTCAGTTCCCCATCGGTTGGGGAGCAGCGTTGGTGACTGATGACTGCCAGGATATGTGCAAATATGGAACGTTTTGTGCACAAGTTCTGGCAGGCTTGAAGAACAAATAAATCAATTTTGGAACAAATCAAGCCAGACATGTCACTGGAAGCAAGGATCACCAAGCTACGACTTGCCTTGGACATATACAAAGAGAGCAATCACTGGAGAAGGACATCATGGTCGGAAGAATAGAAGACACGAGAAGAAGAGGAAGACCAGCAATCCGATGGCTTGATACTATCAAGATAATGGCAGAGAAGACTCTGGTGGACCTACCTAGGCTGCACAAGATCGATCTTCCTACAGATCGTTCATTCATCAAGTTGCCATGGGTCAAGATCGAGCTGAAGGTCGTTAAGTGTTAATAAATAATTAGAAATAAAAAATTGAGTTCTCGCAAATTTTTACACTGGCCAATGGGGTTTTTTAGAGAACTTGTGTTTTTTTTAGGAAATCCACAAGTATATTAGGCACAATAGTCAGACGCTGACCCCATTTTTTGTTTTGAAGCATCTTATCAGCATGTGCAAGGATCGTTGTGAGGAGCAGAGGAGCAGGGTCAGCTGTGACATTGTGTATTGTGATGGGTGGATCCTGTATTATGAGTTGCGTTTAGAGGTATTACCTGTCATTGTAACCCTGCCTCTGCTGATAAGGAGCCTGCTGAAAATTGTTCCTGAAAGGACAGGAAAACTCTTATGATCATAAATAAGCCTCAAAATCCAGTATGAAAGTTACACAGTTAGTAAATTATTATTAATTTTTTTTAATAAAGATCATCATATGTTTAAAAATTCCCAAGTTTAAAAGAAAAATAACAAAAACTTGATTTAAACAATAGGTCATGTTCTGATGACACATTCGCTTTAAGTAGTGAAATACTGTGCTAACGATATTTACATCTTCAGCTTTTTGGTGGACAAATTATGCAGCAGAAAAAAAGAAGAGCCCTGGATTTAATAAAAGCCATATTAGTTAATATCACATTAACTGTGCAAATACAACAATCCGGAGCGTTCTAAAGACCATTCTAAATATTTCATCATGGAATTTGCATATTTACAAAGTATTCCGTGAGCCCAATTATCTCTTTTGCATGAGGTTGGAACAGGCTCGAGGTGCACATTAACAGTCCTTTATACATTTTTTAATAGTACATTAAAATGTATCGCTTTATGATTATATGTTCGCTGTTGGGGGATATTGAACCTACAATTGCAGTCTCGTTAGTTTAGGACAAAAAAGACCTGATCGGTCCTAAATATGATTGTCTGATAGAAGTCGGATCCTGTGAATATTTACGATGCCAGATTAGAAAAGGCGTGGGGACAACTTTCCCTACGCTTCTTGTAGGGTCCACTGTCTGCTGCGTGCGCTCCATGGGTTGTTTTACGGTGTATTTTCTTTTGATTTTTTTTTTCACTTATATTTGACATGACTTTAAGGGCATCCATAAAGATAGGTGTTATTCTACAGGACAGAGCCACTATACAGGGGTGGACCTGGGGTACTACAAGACTCCCAGCAGCTGCTGTTTGGTGGTATTTAATATGTCATTTACACAGGCCGACCCGGCTTCAGATGGACACTGGACAGTCAGTAATAGATCGCTCAGTACACATTGGTTGCCATTGTTCTCGGCAGCGCGAGACCTGTTTACACAGGAAAACGTGCTGCCGAGAACGATGGTCTTTTCGGCAGCACAAAAAAATATACTCATCCAATGAATGACTACTCATTGGGTGATCATCAGCCTGTTTAGATTACCGTGAAATGAGCCTTCCTAGGACTGGTCAGTCATGATAGTTTTGCTGTGTAAATGCAGCTTAAAGGGGTTGTACAGGCTGGGGATTCAAGTCTGCAGTCACCCTATGTGACTGCAGACTTGTGAATCCTTACAGCGTGCAGTGTGTGCGCTGTCAGGATTTTCCGGTGCAGGTGCATTACAGCAAGTAATCAATTTGCATACATGCAGTCACATGCCGACTAGATGTGTCACTCAATACAAGTGAATTGAGCAATGCCAGAGAAGTCTAGTCAGAATGTGTCCGACTTCGCCCTATGACAAAGCCAAAGCGAAACGCGCGTGGATCCAGACAAGGCTTTCAAAATCGAGGAAGCAAGGGTATGGATGATTTTATATGTACATGGCACTTTGCTCTAGGCATGAAGTATTTCTGCAGTAGCCTTATTCACCACCCTATGCCTGAGGTCCTTCCCTACTAACACAAGTAAAATGCACTATGCACTTTTATTATTATTATTTATTGTTATAGCTCCGTTTATTCCATGTCGCTTTACATGTGAGGAGGGGTATACATAATAAAAACAAGTACAATAATCTTAAACAATACAAGTCATAACTGGTACAGGAGGAGTGAGGACCCTGCCCGCGAAGGCTCACAATCTACAAGGGATGGGTGAGAATACAGTAGGTGTTTACTAAATGATGGATGTGGTAATTTCTGGTTGACACACCATTTGTCCACCTGTTTCTCTTGCTGAACATGTAATAATTACTAGTCTTTTCCTTATGTTTATTCACTCTTGTATGTATTTAATTTCAAATTTTCATGCAATAAATGTATACCTTTTTGGTAATTTCTGGACTTGGACTCCACTTTTTCTATTTCGGTTTAAGGATTTGTCACACAGTGTGACTGCAGATTTGAACCCCAATCCTGGACAACCCTTTTACCTCTCCTCTTACCAAAAACAGAAGGGCCCATGTATAGGGACACATGGGATAATAGCTCTTTGAGCGCCAATGCTGCAATGCCTCTAGAAGATCTGTGAAGATTTTCACCACTGCTCTTTCCAGTGGCACCCTCCATAGCAGACACGTACCCATGCATGTGCCCTCTGCTTTCTTATCCCCTACAACAGCGCGTGTTTCTACTATCCTACCTTGTCCACATTTATTAACTAACTGGTTTCGAACAACGGAGACTCAACAGAGATTGTTGTGTGATTTACACGTGACTGCAATAAGCCTTTTAAAAAAAGTTGCCCAACTTTTTGCTTGTGCTTGTGGCCAATGTGGAGATCAGATGATGAATCAAGCATGAAATAAAAATTCTGCAACAAAATCATAAAGGAAGACTCTCGGCAAGGTGTGTACACTGTGCTATGCCTATGGCAGAGTCTGAGGGGCCAACTTACAACACAAGGGTTCTTTCTTTGATGTTCTTCATCAGAATGAAGAAAAACTGTTCTGTGCCACCTAAGAAGGTCGATACCCTAAAAAACAACATTTGACTTTAAGGCAATTTACAACATGAGGGTGGTATTTGGGATATTAGGTTAACTTATTGCAATGCACATGCACATGGAAAAGTATACAAATTAGCTTGCAGAAGGAAAAAAGAATCTTGCTAGAACCAACGAATGGAGCTCACTACTCTTTAAATCAAAATCTGATCTTTTTAATGATCCTTGATTAGTGTTATTAGCCAAGTCGGACTCCCTACTTTAGACAGGTTTTTCTTTTTAACGACATTTGGCTCTGTAGGAAGATCGATCTTGTGCAAGACTAGATAGGTCCACCAGGGTCTTCTCCATCATTATCTTGATAGTATCAAGCCAATGGTTTGGTGGTCTGTCTCTTCTCCTTGTTCCTTCTATTCTTCTGTGCCCAAAGTAGGCAAGTCGTAGCTTGGTGATCCTTACTTCAGGTGACATGTCTGGCTTGATTTGTTCCAAAATTGATCTGTTTGCTCTTCTTGTCATCTATGGTATTGATAACATCCTTCTCCAGCACCACATTTTGAAGGCGTTGATTCTTCTTCTGTCTTGTTTCTTTATCGTCCAGATTTTGCATCCATGTCACCCCAGAAAAGACCATACTATGTAAGAACCAAGTCTTCGTCGTCGGTAAAAAGTTCCTCGATTTTAAAAGCCTTGTCCAGAGACTTCATTTTTGGTTTGCCCATAGCTATTCTCCTATTGACTTCCGGTGTCATCACTGCATCTTGAGTGGTCATCAATCTGAATAGGTTGGAGTTCTAGGGTACTTTCCCCTTAAAAGTATACATCTCAGTTTGGCTGACTGAATAGGATACCCTCAGTACATTAGGGGGAATGGCTATCCAAAAGGTGATCAGGTGTGGATGTTGTCTTTTTGGCAATTCAGAATGGAAAAAAGTATTTTGCTGTGCCGGAGTTGGTCATTGACTTACAAGATAGCTAACTCAATATGAGATTGGCAGTGGTCTAATGACTCTCCCCACTATCAACCGATTCTGTGGCTGTATGTAGGCAATGTAAGGGTCAAACACCACAGCTTTGTACATTGTTTAGTGGCCAATGCTGAATACCTGATCAGAGGGGGTACTGTAGGTCGGACCACCACTGATTTCATATTGATGTTGTATCCTATAGATAGGTCATCAATATTTTAGTTGCAAGCAACCCCGTTAAGGGAAGCCAGTGCCCCCAAATGATTGGTGTCCTACTAATTAGTTTTTCATACCTCACGCCCTTGGGCACTGCATATCATAGAAAAACTAGGAGCTGCTCATAGATAGTGCCTCCCTGTTTGAACACATTAAGGGGTCCTAAGTTGGGTGAAACTTTCCTATATTATATTTTACGCCCATGATTTACACTAGTTGAGTTGTCTTTCATAATATTCCTATCACTATTATTAAGTCTGCTTCTGCTACGCTATATGTCTAAACTTTATAGGGCATTTTTCCTTTTCCTGTTTGTTTTACTATTTTTCCCCATTTTTCATTTTGTTCTTCCTAAATGCCGTTCACTAGTGAGATAAGAGTGAATTAAGCTGCTTTGCGGAGGATTTATGTGGATTTAATAGACTTGCGCAGGCAGTTTCACTTCAAAATCCCCGGTTACATCAGATAGGACACAGCAGAAGATCCCAACGAAGGATTAAAAGCCGGTTAATACTAAAACTCTATATTTTATTATTTTTTTTATCTGTGTGTGCTAGGTTTTTATTATTGCAGAAAGTGAATTGGCAGAATTTTAATTGAGAAGCCTGTTATCTAAAGGAATTGGTTTGCTGAGTAGAAACTGATTAAAGAGAAATGATGATAAAGAAAAGGAGACTCCTGTGATATTAGGTCAAGGGTAATGATGGTAACAGGGCTGTGTCTGGAGAACTGCTGTCTGGAGAACGGCTTCTTACGAAATTGGTATTACACCTCCACATTTATGCTCCATGTTTCCCACATTCATTTTTTTTGTCTCTTGGGCTTTAACATTATAATTATTGACATTTTTTAGGTCTTCTATGAAAAATAAGGCCGATCTTAGGTTGGTTGGTGTCATTGGCGGGTACAGTTAGAAGAGGACCCCTGTGCAAGGACAATATATGGGCCCTTTGCTGCCCAATAGCTCATAATAACCAATTTCCCCTGCTTTGGAGGTGGTAGTGACCCCCTTATCTCTTGGGCCCTTGTTTGGCCACACAGGTTGCACCTTTATGGTGTACTATAGGTAAACAAAGGACACCCCGGAAGTACATCCATGTCATGTGGTTCAATTGCCCTTCCAAGGATATGGGAACAAATCAAGGCACATTCCTAGTTCCCCGGCCACCAGAGACCACTGGTGCCTTTTTTTTTAATAATGACAGTGGATCTACTGACTGAAGATTCAACAGTGAGAGTAATGGAGGGTTTTTCCACTGCCAAACAGAAAGGGAGCATTATAGACTTTTAGATGACCGGGTGACTATGAAAATAGACCCATGACGGAGAACATGGCCATCAGTCAAAAACATGATGTATAGAAGCAGTATGCAAGTAGAGATGCAACGACTGACTGAATGTCAAGAAAGGCTATTGGTGAGAGACCACTCTCGGCATCTAAGACTCATGACTATGAGCCCACTGGATTCCGCCTTTGCTGCTAATGATCATAGCACAACATATTATATGGTGACAGATCCACGTAAAGCATTGAGAGATTTGAGGCCTGATTTAAAGTGGTCATACACAATAGATGAATGTTGGAGGAATTGGTCGACAGTTTAATGTTGGGAGGGGGGAGAAGGATCCAGTCTGTTGTATTTCCAATGACCGATCCTTTTGTTGTCTCAGAGATAAGACGCCGCCAAGAGAGTCTGGCAGCGTCTCTCTCATAGAAAATAGATCCAGCTGTACTGAGTGTCCCAGAGTATGGGGGATTCAGGATTAGAAGCTGACGGATGAACGATTGTTCGATTGTGTATGGGGACGTAACCAGTGGATTTCAGTGAGCTCTACCAATAATATAACATGTATGTGGGCGTTTTTCGATTTTCCCCCAATGGCAGATACCTAAGAAACAGAACAACTGACTGTTAGATTTCAACAAACCCCATCATATTGCACTTAACTGAGATAAGGCGCTGCCAGAGATGTCTCCATATACAGAACATGCACGTGTATGGGGGAAGGGATGGTTCATGGGGAATAAATGCAAATCAGGACAGTTATGTAATGTGTATGGCCAACATTAGGAATTAATTAATAAAAACTTACAGTGCCAAATTCATCATTTTGTTGGATGATGTTTGATAAATTTGTCACATCTGTAGAAATAACACTTGTGTCTGGAGTTGATTTTCCACTTTTTACTCTACCCCCCTTTAGCGAAGGGAATTTGTGACTTTTTGTGCAAGTATTCGAAAGAGTCGCAATCTATTACACTCTTTTGTGGCATAAATAATAACAAACAATGAATTGACGTGAATTTGACAGCTTCGCCCACTTTGCCAGAAGTGGGGCACAAATTACATGAAAAAGTCATATTTCTTTGTTCGCAAAAAAAAATTGTGACTTTTCATAGCTTTTTCTGCCTTAAATTTGTTAAAGAGAAAGCTTTGATGAATTGCCCCCCCATGTTTGTGCCTATAGGGGGCAGTATAATGGCAGCTGGGGTACTACAGTAATCATATTTGTCTGACTACAAAAGCTATTGCTTTAAGCCAAATATTTGCTCAGATCAGTTGTCGGTCACTTTTTCACAGAAAGGGTGGCAATAGACCTACGGATCCTAAGGGCTTGTTCACACTCTGCGTTTTTGCAGAATCATAGAATGTTAGAGTTGGAAGGGACCCCCAGGGTCATCGTGTCCAACCCCCTGCTCAATGCTGGACTCACTAAGCCATCTCAGACAGATGTCTGTCCGGCTTCTGTTTGAAGACTTCCATTGAAGGAGAACTCACCAGATTATAAGCCTGATATAAATATACGTTGCATGTAGTTATGAATGAACGTGACCTCGGAATTCACACCTCACTGTGCCATGAAGGGTTACTATGCGCCTCTCTTCTTCTCGCATGGTTCCCTTTCAGCATCAGATGGAGATCAATCACTGCCTGGGGGCAAGTCGGCTTTTTTCAAGTTACAAAGAAAAACACGAATTTGTTATTGCAGTTTCAGGTTCTAGCTGAAAGATTAGCATGTATGCCTGGAGCCGAATATTACAGCTGGCTGGTGTAGTAGTATGCGGGGCACATGCCATACCTCATCCCTCGCTGGAGATCTGTGATGTAATACCTTATAAAAATGCAAATTCCCTGATTTACACCTAACGTAATAAAATACCCGCCATCGTCTATCCTCGCCGTGATTAGAAAAAATTGATTTGTGGGAAATGTAATGAATGATAATTATTTGTTATAAATCTATTTTATTCTCCTACTCCCTCCCCCCCCCTTAATTTGCAATGTTAATGGCATCAGAATGGGCACATGGGTCAGCGCCAGGTTTGGGCGACATCCGAGAGGTCACTCAATCATTACGTCTTAGGCAGTAATTTAGTTTAGGACCCTCAAAGGGCCAGAGGTTAATTGAGATACTATTGTTTCTCTCTCTGCGATGGACTAATGTAATAAAATCAATTGTTCCGCAACTGAGGAAGACGTTTATCTAAAAGCCTAAAAAAAAGGGGGTAATTATAATAGGTGCATGGGTTGCAGCACTCTGGGGTCTAGGTCCCTTTGACAAATATGAGAAGACCAACACTATTAATGACCAAGGAAAATAGAAAAAATTGGAGTCCGGCTCAACAGGACTGGATTTTCCTTTTCCTTTTATTTTTCAAAAGAAAATATAGTGCATACAAAAGAAAAATTTAGATGGTCAACAGTAGTAAGACTGCCTAGTGCAGTCGAAACGCGTCGACTGGGTCATGTAGACCATGTAAATTTTTCTTTTGTATGCACTATATTTTCTTTTGAAAAAGAAAAAGAAAAGGAAAATCCAGTCCTGTTGAGCTGGACTCCAATTTTTTCTATTTTTCTTGATGTGAGGCCGGTGGGTGAGCTGGAACCAAGTTTCTATAACTATTAATGACCCTGGCTTGAGAAAGGCTCATTCAGAGCCGAAACGTCGCTGCGCAGACATGTGGTCTGATTAAACTCTGCACAGTTATATGGAAAATGGAGTGCTGCCTTCTTTTTTGGACTCTATTAATGACCCTGGATAGTTGGAGTGGGGGGTCCTATTGAAAATTTTACATTGGGGCTCACAAGCTTCAACTTATTCCACCAGGGTGTTCTCATCTGAACTGCTCCTTTCCAAATGTCCAAATTGTACATGGCCCAACTATGCCTTATAGACGTGTCCTACCTTGGCTCGAAATATCCCAAAATATGGGCACAACATGGCCAGTTTTATCAAGAAACCCTCCAAAAATGATTTCTTAATATTCTGTTGGGAAAGGCTTGTGGTATATGTCTCCATGAGGCCACACCGTGGTTTTGATGGGAACTACAGCCTGACGAGGGTTTTGCTACCATACTATGTGAGGGGAACCATATGCGAGGGCCATTATGTATACCCCCAGAATGTGCTTAGATGCATATTGAACCCACTGGAGCGCATTGTAATCACAGTCACGATTTACTGTCTCACTAAATTCACTGGGGGAAACGTCACTGCCGTACACATGATAATGCATTGAATTTTGCATCATGAGAAATCAGAGTGATTAAAGTTTTTTTCAGGCTTGAGATCATCACAGTGAGTGCACTGCACGCTGTCATGATTCTCCGATACCGACGCTAGGAGCTGGCAGCCATGTGACCACAAGTATGCAATTTGCATACTTCCTGCCACATTCCGACTAGACGTGTCCAGCCTTGCTCAATACACTTGCATTGAGAGAGGCTGCGCACGTCTAGTTGGCATGTGACCACATGTATAAAAATCATATACTCGTGGTCACGCGCCCGGCATCGGAGAATCCTCGCAGCATGCAGTGTTCGCTATGGCGATTCACAAGAGATCCTCCAATCTAAGCTGTAGTCAGGAGAGTTGGTAGGAGACACAAAGGCGCCAAGAGTCATCGGTAGGGTTGAGCGAAACGGGTCGATCATTTTCAAAAGTCGCCGACTTTTGGCTAAGTCGGCGTCTCATGAAACCCGATCCGACCCCTGTGCTTGTCGGCCATGCGGTACGCGACTTTCGCGCCAAAGTCGCGTTTCAATGACGCGAAAAGCGCCATTTCTCAGCCAATGAAGGTGAACGCAGAGTGTGGGCAGCGTGATGACATAGATCCTGGTCCCCACCATCTTAGAGAAGGGCATTGCAGTGATTGGCTTGCTGTCTGCGGCGTCACAGGGGCTATAAAGGGGCGTTCCCGCCGACCGCCATCTTACTGCTGCTGATCTGAGCTTAGGGACAGGTTGCTGCCGCTTTGTCAGAAGCAGGGAGAGCGTTAGGCAGGGTCCACTAACCACCAAACCGCTTGTGCTGCAGCGATTTCCACTGTCCAACACCACCTTCGGTGTGCAGGGACTGTGGAAGCTATTTTTTTTTTTTTTTCCCCTCAGCGCTGTAGCTCATTGGGCTGCCCTAGAAGGCTCCGTGATAGCTGTATTGCTGTGTGTACGCCACTGTGGAAACCAACTGCTTTTTTCAAAGCACATATCCTCTTGTTCCTTTCTGCACAGCTATCTTTTTTGTTTGTCCACACTTTTTATTTAATTTGTGCATCAGTCCACTCCTATTGCTGCCTGCCATACCTGGCTTAGATTACTGCAGGGAGATAGTAATTGTAGGACAGTCCCTGTTTTTTTTTTGTTTTTTTTTTGTGGGAGATTAAGATTGGCATTTCTGCTACAGTGCCATCCCTGTGTGTGCCATCTCTCACTGAGTGGGCCATAGAAAGCCTATTTATTTTTTCCGTGATTTGTGTTCTAAATTCTACCTCAACACAAAAACACTACATCAATCAGTGGGAGAAAAATATTGGCCTCAGTCAGGGCTTGTGTGCCACTGCTGTGTGTGCTATCTCTCATTCAGTGGGCTATAGAAAGCCTATTTATTTATTTATTTATTTTCTTATTATTTGGTTTCTAAAGTCTCCCTGAAAAAAAAAAAAAAAACATAAAAAAACAGTGGGAGAGTAATATTGCCCTTTCAGCTTGTGTGCCAGTCTTGACTCCTGGGTGTGCCACCTCTCTCCCTCTCATTCAGTGGGCCATAGAAAGCCTATTTATTTATTTTTTTAAATATTATTGGGTTTCTAAAGTCTCCCTTAAAAAACAAAAAATACATAAAAAAACAGTGGGAGAGTAATATTGCCCTTTCAGCTTGTGTGCCAGTCTTGACTCCTGGGTGTGCCACCTCTCTCTCTCATTCAGTGGGCCATAGAAAGGCTATTTTTTTTTTGTTTTTTTTAATATTATTTGGTTTCTAAAGTCTCCCTGAAAAAAAAAAAAAAAACATAAAAAAACAGTGGGAGAGTAATATTGCCCTTTCAGCTTGTGTGCCAGTCTTGACTCCTGGGTGTGCCACCTCTCTCCCTTTCATTCAGTGGGCCATAGAAAGCCTATTTATTTTTTTTTTTAAATATTATTGGGTTTCTAAAGTCTCCCTTAAAAAACAAAAAATACATAAAAAAACAGTGGGAGAGTAATATTGCCCTTTCAGCTTGTGTGCCAGGCTTGACTCCTGGGTGTGCCACCTCTCTCCCTCTCATTCAGTGGGCCATAGAAAGCCTATTTATTTTTTTTTTAAATATTATTGGGTTTCTAAAGTCTCCCTTAAAAAAACAAAAAATACATAAAAAAACAGTGGGAGAGTAATATTGCCCTTTCAGCTTGTGTGCCAGTCTTGACTCCTGGGTGTGCCACCTCTCTCTCTCATTCAGTGGGCCATAGAAAGGCTATTTTTTTTTTGTTTTTTTTAATATTATTTGGTTTCTAAAGTCTCCCTGAAAAAAAAAAAAAAAACATAAAAAAACAGTGGGAGAGTAATATTGCCCTTTCAGCTTGTGTGCCAGTCTTGACTCCTGGGTGTGCCACCTCTCTCCCTTTCATTCAGTGGGCCATAGAAAGCCTATTTATTTATTTTTTTAAATATTATTGGGTTTCTAAAGTCTCCCTTAAAAAACAAAAAATACATAAAAAAACAGTGGGAGAGTAATATTGCCCTTTCAGCTTGTGTGCCAGGCTTGACTCCTGGGTGTGCCACCTCTCTCCCTCTCATTCAGTGGGCCATAGAAAGCCTATTTATTTTTTTTTTAAATATTATTGGGTTTCTAAAGTCTCCCTTAAAAAACAAAAAATACATAAAAAAACAGTGGGAGAGTAATATTGCCCTTTCAGCTTGTGTGCCAGTCTTGACTCCTGGGTGTGCCACCTCTCTCTCTCATTCAGTGGGCCATAGAAAGGCTATTTTTTTTTTTGGTTTTTTTAATATTATTTGGTTTCTAAAGTCTCCCTGAAAAAAAAAAAAAAAACATAAAAAAACAGTGGGAGAGTAATATTGCCCTTTCAGCTTGTGTGCCAGTCTTGACTCCTGGGTGTGCCACCTCTCTCCCTCTCATTCAGTGGGCCATAGAAAGCCTATTTATTTATTTTTTTAAATATTATTGGGTTTCTAAAGTCTCCCTTAAAAAACAAAAAATACATAAAAAAACAGTGGGAGAGTAATATTGCCCTTTCAGCTTGTGTGCCAGTCTTGACTCCTGGGTGTGCCACCTCTCTCTCTCATTCAGTGGGCCATAGAAAGGCTATTTTTTTTTTGTTTTTTTTAATATTATTTGGTTTCTAAAGTCTCCCTGAAAAAAAACAAAAAAACATAAAAAAACAGTGGGAGAGTAATATTGCCCTTTCAGCTTGTGTGCCAGTCTTGACTCCTGGGTGTGCCACCTCTCTCCCTCTCATTCAGTGGGCCATAGAAAGCCTATTTATTTTTTTTTTTAAATATTATTGGGTTTCTAAAGTCTCCCTTTAAAAAACAAAAAATACATAAAAAAACAGTGGGAGAGTAATATTGCCCTTTCAGCTTGTGTGCCAGTCTTGACTCCTGGGTGTGCCACCTCTCTCTCTCATTCAGTGGGCCATAGAAAGGCTATTTTTTTTTGGGTTTTTTTAATATTATTTGGTTTCTAAAGTCTCCCTGAAAAAAAAAAAAAAAACATAAAAAAACAGTGGGAGAGTAATATTTCCCTTTCAGCTTGTGTGCCAGTCTTGACTCCTGGGTGTGCCACCTCTCTCCCTTTCATTCAGTGGGCCATAGAAAGCCTATTTATTTTTTTTTTTAAATATTATTGGGTTTCTAAAGTCTCCCTTAAAAAACAAAAAATACATAAAAAAACAGTGGGAGAGTAATATTGCCCTTTCAGCTTGTGTGCCAGGCTTGACTCCTGGGTGTGCCACCTCTCTCCCTCTCATTCAGTGGGCCATAGAAAGCCTATTTATTTTTTTTTTAAATATTATTGGGTTTCTAAAGTCTCCCTTAAAAAACAAAAAATACATAAAAAAACAGTGGGAGAGTAATATTGCCCTTTCAGCTTGTGTGCCAGGCTTGACTCCTGGGTGTGCCACCTCTCTCCCTCTCATTCAGTGGGCCATAGAAAGCCTATTTATTTTTTTTTTTTAAATATTATTGGGTTTCTAAAGTCTCCCTTAAAAAACAAAAAATACATAAAAAAACAGTGGGAGAGTAATATTGCCCTTTCAGCTTGTGTGCCAGTCTTGACTCCTGGGTGTGCCACCTCTCTCTCTCATTCAGTGGGCCATAGAAAGGCTATTTTTTTTTTGGTTTTTTTAATATTATTTGGTTTCTAAAGTCTCCCTGAAAAAAAAAAAAAAAACATAAAAAAACAGTGGGAGAGTAATATTGCCCTTTCAGCTTGTGTGCCAGTCTTGACTCCTGGGTGTGCCACCTCTCTCCCTCTCATTCAGTGGGCCATAGAAAGCCTATTTATTTTTTTTTTTAAATATTATTGGGTTTCTAAAGTCTCCCTTAAAAAACAAAAAATACATAAAAAAACAGTGGGAGAGTAATATTGCCCTTTCAGCTTGTGTGCCAGTCTTGACTCCTGGGTGTGCCACCTCTCTCTCTCATTCAGTGGGTCATAGAAAGGCTATTTTTTTTTTTGTTTTTTTAATATTATTTGGTTTCTAAAGCCTCCCTGAAAAAAAAAAAAAAAACATAAAAAAACAGTGGGAGAGTAATATTGCCCTTTCAGCTTGTGTGCCAGTCTTGACTCCTGGGTGTGCCACCTCTCTCTCTCATTCAGTGGGCCATAGAAAGGCTATTTTTTTTTTTTTTTTTTTAAATATTATTTGGCTTCTAAAGTCTCCCTGAAATAAAAAAAAAACTTAAAAAAACAGTGGGAGAGTAATATTGCCCTTTCAGCTTGTGCGCCAGTCTTGACTCCTGGGTGTGCCACCTCTCTCTCTCTAATTGTGGGCCATAGAAAGCCTTTTTTTTTTTTTTTTTTTTTAATATTATTTGGTTTCTAAAGTCTCCCTGAGAAAAAAAAATAAATAAATTAGGTGGGAGATTAATATTGACATTAGTGCTTGAGTGACAGTCCTGCGTGTGTGTCATCTCTGTGATTTTGTGCCACAGAAAACAGAGTGTGTAACATTGTGCCTGATTTTCCTTGTGGTCTCACCAACCTGTTAAGGGATATTGAAATCATACTGAAGTTATAGCTCACCGTGTAAGTTGTTTGACAGCAACAAATAAAGTTACTTTGGTTAAGATTTTAAAACAATGAGGAAGTCTGGTGCAAGAGGTCGTCGTGGGCGTTCATTGTCAGCTGGTAATGATGGTAGTGGTAGTGGAGCATCAGGTGGTCGTGGGGATAAAAATATTCCACCTAAGTCTGGAGCTGTGGAGCCAGTTTCGTCGTCAGGCTACACAAGGCCTCGAACGCTCTCTTTTCTGGGAGTAGGAAAACCGCTTTTAAAGGCGGAGCAGCAACAGCAAGTTTTGGCTTACATTGCAGACTCAGCCTCTAGCTCTTTTGCCTCCTCTTCCGAAACTGGTAAATGTAAAAGCAGCGCGTCGCTTGTGGATGTTCACGGTCAGGGACAAGTCGCTTCCTTGTCCTCCTCAGCAAAAACTACAACAAGAGAGAAGGATGCAGCAGGCGACACAACGGGTCACTCCATGGAGCTCTTTACACATACCGTCCCTGGCTTAGAAAGTGAAACATTTAACAGGCCATGCCCATTACAAGTATATTCTGACATGGAGTGCACTGATGCACAGCCACAGCCAGAGTACTATGCTGCTCCTTTGACTCAGACCACCACATTGCCCTCTCAGGGTACAGATCCACAATCAGACCCATGTGCCATGTACACCGGCACACCCGAAAGTTCCACGATCTCCAGCTCTCCAGTCCAGCTCACCCTACATGAGACTCTGGTTAGAAAAAGGAAGTACTTATCCTCGCATCCGCGTACACAGTGTTTTAACGCCCACATAGCTAGACTAATCTCGTTAGAGATGATGCCCTACCGGTTAGTTGAAAGCGAAGCTTTCAAAGCCCTGATGGAGTACGCTGAACCACGATACGAGCTACCCAGTCGACACTTTTTTTCCAGAAAAGCCATCCCAGCCCTGCACCAGCATGTTAAACAGCGCATCGTCCATGCACTCAGGCAATCTGTGAGTACAAAGGTGCACCTGACTACAGATGCATGGACCAGTAGGCATGGCCAGGGACGTTATGTGTCCATCACGGCACACTGGGTGAATGTGGTGGATGCAGGGTCCACAGGCGACATCAATTTAGGGACAGTTGTGCCTAGCCCACGGTCTAGGAAACAGTTGGCTGTAGGCGTTCGCACCCCCTCCTCCTACTCCTCCTCGTCCTCCTGCAGAAGCTACAGCTCTTCCACAGAACGCAGTCTGCCAACCACTCCATCGGCAGATGACACTGTTGCACACCAGTTGTCCCATTATGGGCCAGCTACTGCCAAGCGTCAGCAGGCTGTATTGGCTATGAAGTGCTTGGGCGACAACAGACACACCGCGGAAGTTCTGTCCGAGTTCTTGCAACAAGAAACGCAGTCGTGGCTGGGCACAGTAGATCTTGAGGCAGGCAAGGTAGTGAGTGATAACGGAAGGAATTTCATGGCTGCCATCTCCCTTTCCCAACTGAAACACATTCCTTGCCTGGCTCACACCTTAAACCTGGTGGTGCAGTGCTTATTGAAAACTTATCCTGGGTTCTCCGACCTGCTCCTCAAAGTGCGTGCACTTTGCTCACATATCCGACGTTCGCCTGTACACGCCAGCCGTATGCAGACCTATCAGCGGTCTTTGAACCTTCCCCAGCATCGCCTAATCATAGACGTTGCAACAAGGTGGAACTCAACACTGCACATGCTTCAGAGACTGTGCGAACAGAGGCGTGCTGTTATTTATTTGTGGGAGGATACACGGGCAGGCAGTAGGATGGCAGACATGGAGTTGTCAGGTGTGCAGTGGTCTAAGATACAAGACATGTGTCAAGTCCTTCAGTGTTTTGAGGAATGCACACGGCTGGTTAGTGCAGACAACGCCGTAATAAGCATGAGCATCCCCCTAATGCGTCTGCTGATGCAAAGTTTGACGCACATAAAGGAGCAGGCGTCTGCACCAGAGGAAGAGGAAAGCCTTGATGACAGTCAGCCATTGTCTGGTCAGGGCAGTGTACAGGACGAGGTAGCGGGCGAAGAGGAGGTGGAGGACGAGGAGGATGATGGGGATGAGTATATTTTTAATGCCGAACCTTTCCCGGGGGCACAGGAAATTGGTTGCGTGTCACGGCCGGGTTCTGGTTTTTTGAGGGACACAAGTGACGTAGATTTGCCTGCAACTGCCCCTCAACCAATCACAACCGGAGATTTGACAACTGGAACTTTGGCCCACATGGCGGATTATGCCTTACGTATCCTAAAAAGGGACACACGCATTACGAAAATGATGAACGATGACGATTACTGGTTGGCCTGCCTCCTTGATCCACGCTATAAAGGCAAATTGCAAAATATTATGCCACATGAGAACTTGGAACTAATATTAGCAACCAAACAATCAACTCTTGTTGACCGTTTGCTTCAGGCATTCCCAGCACACAGCGCACGTGATCGTTCTCACACGAGCTCCAGGGGGCAGCAGACTAGGAGTGTTAGGGGTGCACACATCAGAAGTGGCGTTGGACAGAGGGGTTTTCTGACCAGGTTGTGGAGTGATTTTGCTATGACCGCAGACAGGACAGGTACTGCTGCATCAATTGAAAGTGACAGGAGACAACATTTGTCCAGTATGGTTACTAACTATTTTTCATCCCTTATCGATGTTCTCCCTCAACCGTCATTCCCATTTGATTACTGGGCCTCCAAATTAGACACCTGGCCAGAATTGGCAGAATATGCATTGCAGGAGCTTGCTTGCCCGGCAGCAAGTGTCCTATCAGAAAGAGTATTCAGTGCTGCAGGTTCAATATTAACCGAAAAAAGGACTCGTCTGGCTACCCAAAATGTTGACGATCTAACATTCATTAAAATGAACCACAACTGGATTTCGAAATCTTTTGCCCCACCTTGCCCGGCCGACACCTAGCTTTCCTATGAAAGGCTCTTGCCTGTGAATTACTTTTCTAATGTCTAATTTGCTGCAGCTGATTGTACAGCATACGACATGTTTACACCTCCCTAAATGGCCAAACTCCCCACACGGGGCCGTGGTATCGCGACTTGGCGCAAGCACCCGTGAGACTGCTGTTTGTCTGAAGAGGTGGGTGTGCTCGCTTTTGGTTGACGGCATTGCTACTGGGTCCCTCATAGTACAATGTAGTGTCTCTGGCGGTGGTGGTGCGCACCCAACGTCAGACACACCGTTGTAACATGAGGGGCCCTGGGGCGGTCCCGCCGGCCTCTAGAGAGTTCCCCCCTACCCCAGCTCAAAATGTGCTCTACCACATGCAAAATTATGTCGCACAGCTCCACCAATCTTTAGTCTATTCGCTGACATCATTCAATGTCTGGCACTGACAATACAAATTTGTAGACATCTATGATGCAACTTAAAGTAGTCTGTGTCTGTGTCCTATATTGGCACCATTAAATAGTTACTGCCAAATTACTATGTCAGAAACTCAGCAGATGAGCCCACCCCTGTACCTAAGTATGCCACCTTTTTTTTTGTTTTGGTTGTTTTGCGAGACATTAACATCTATTTATATTTTGGGAGTACTGGGACAGACACTCCTTGCACTACTCCTCCACTCACCACCAAGCTGCCCGTGTATCCATGTAACCGCTGTAAAACTGCCATGAGCCTATTGTTTGTTATTTTAGGCCTTTGAAGCCTGTCTGCGGTCCCTCCTTCCACTAGTCCTCCACTGACCAGACCACTGCTGCCCGTGTACCCCTGGAACCAATTATAAAGTGCCTACAGCCAGCCCATTTTTTTATGTTAGGCCTTTGAAGCCTGTCTGCGGTCCCTCCTTCCACTAGTCCTCCACTGACCAGACCACTGCTGCCCGTGTACCCCTGGAACCAATTATAAAGTGCCTACAGCCAGCCTATTTTTTTATGTTAGGCCTTTGAAGCCTGTCTGCGGTCCCTCCTTCCACTAGTCCTCCACTGACCAGACCACTGCTGCCCGTGTACCCCTGGAACCAATTATAAAGTGCCTACAGCCAGCCCGTTTTTTTATGTTAGGCCTTTGAAGCCTGTCTGCGGTCCCTCCTTCCACTAGTCCTCCACTGGCCAGACCACTGCTGCCCGTGTACCCCTGGAACCAATTATAAAGTGCCTACAGCCAGCCCATTTTTTTATGTTAGGCCTTTGAAGCCTGTCTGCGGTCCCTCCTTCCACTAGTCCTCCACTGGCCAGACCACTGCTGCCCGTGTACCCCTGGAACCAATTATAAAGTGCCTACAGCCAGCCCATTTTTTTATGTTAGGCCTTTGAAGCCTGTCTGCGGTCCCTCCTTCCACTAGTCCTCCACTGGCCAGACCACTGCTGCCCGTGTACCCCTGGAACCAATTATAAAGTGCCTACAGCCAGCCCATTTTTTTATGTTAGGCCTTTGAAGCCTGTCTGCGGTCCCTCCTTCCACTAGTCCTCCACTGGCCAGACCACTGCTGCCCGTGTACCCCTGGAACCAATTATAAAGTGCCTACAGCCAGCCCATTTTTTTATGTTAGGCCTTTGAAGCCTGTCTGCGGTCCCTCCTTCCACTAGTCCTCCACTGACCAGACCACTGCTGCCCGTGTACCCCTGGAACCAATTATAAAGTGCCTACAGCCAGCCCGTTTTTTTATGTTAGGCCTTTGAAGCCTGTCTGCGGTCCCTCCTTCCACTAGTCCTCCACTGGCCAGACCACTGCTGCCCGTGTACCCCTGGAACCAATTATAAAGTGCCTACAGCCAGCCCATTTTTTTATGTTAGGCCTTTGAAGCCTGTCTGCGGTCCCTCCTTCCACTAGTCCTCCACTGGCCAGACCACTGCTGCCCGTGTACCCCTGGAACCAATTATAAAGTGCCTACAGCCAGCCCATTTTTTTATGTTAGGCCTTTGAAGCCTGTCTGCGGTCCCTCCTTCCACTAGTCCTCCACTGACCAGACCACTGCTGCCCGTGTACCCCTGGAACCAATTATAAAGTGCCTACAGCCAGCCCATTTTTTTATGTTAGGCCTTTGAAGCCTGTCTGCGGTCCCTCCTTCCACTAGTCCTCCACTGGCCAGACCACTGCTGCCCGTGTACCCCTGGAACCAATTATAAAGTGCCTACAGCCAGCCCATTTTTTTATGTTAGGCCTTTGAAGCCTGTCTGCGGTCCCTCCTTCCACTAGTCCTCCACTGGCCAGACCACTGCTGCCCATGTACCCCTGGAACCAATTATAAAGTGCCTACAGCCAGCCCATTTTTTTATGTTAGGCCTTTGAAGCCTGTCTGCGGTCCCTCCTTCCACTAGTCCTCCACTGGCCAGACCACTGCTGCCCGTGTACCCCTGGAACCAATTATAAAGTGCCTACAGCCAGCCCATTTTTTTATGTTAGGCCTTTGAAGCCTGTCTGCGGTCCCTCCTTCCACTAGTCCTCCACTGACCAGACCACTGCTGCCCGTGTACCCCTGGAACCAATTATAAAGTGCCTACAGCCAGCCCGTTTTTTTATGTTAGGCCTTTGAAGCCTGTCTGCGGTCCCTCCTTCCACTAGTCCTCCACTGGCCAGACCACTGCTGCCCGTGTACCCCTGGAACCAATTATAAAGTGCCTACAGCCAGCCCATTTTTTTATGTTAGGCCTTTGAAGCCTGTCTGCGGTCCCTCCTTCCACTAGTCCTCCACTGGCCAGACCACTGCTGCCCGTGTACCCCTGGAACCAATTATAAAGTGCCTACAGCCAGCCCATTTTTTTATGTTAGGCCTTTGAAGCCTGTCTGCGGTCCCTCCTTCCACTAGTCCTCCACTGGCCAGACCACTGCTGCCCGTGTACCCCTGGAACCAATTATAAAGTGCCTACAGCCAGCCCATTTTTTTATGTTAGGCCTTTGAAGCCTGTCTGCGGTCCCTCCTTCCACTAGTCCTCCACTGGCCCGACCACTGCTGCCCGTGTACCCCTGGAACCAATTATAAAGTGCCTACAGCCAGCCCATTTTTTTATGTTAGGCCTTTGAAGCCTGTCTGCGGTCCCTCCTTCCACTAGTCCTCCACTGACCAGACCACTGCTGCCCGTGTACCCCTGGAACCAATTATAAAGTGCCTACAGCCAGCCCGTTTTTTTATGTTAGGCCTTTGAAGCCTGTCTGCGGTCCCTCCTTCCACTAGTCCTCCACTGACCAGACCACTGCTGCCCGTGTACCCCTGGAACCAATTATAAAGTGCCTACAGCCAGCCCATTTTTTTATGTTAGGCCTTTGAAGCCTGTCTGCGGTCCCTCCTTCCACTAGTCCTCCACTGGCCAGACCACTGCTGCCCGTGTACCCCTGGAACCAATTATAAAGTGCCTACAGCCAGCCCATTTTTTTATGTTAGGCCTTTGAAGCCTGTCTGCGGTCCCTCCTTCCACTAGTCCTCCACTGACCAGACCACTGCTGCCCGTGTACCCCTGGAACCAATTATAAAGTGCCTACAGCCAGCCCATTTTTTTATGTTAGGCCTTTGAAGCCTGTCTGCGGTCCCTCCTTCCACTAGTCCTCCACTGGCCAGACCACTGCTGCCCGTGTACCCCTGGAACCAATTATAAAGTGCCTACAGCCAGCCCATTTTTTTATGTTAGGCCTTTGAAGCCTGTCTGCGGTCCCTCCTTCCACTAGTCCTCCACTGACCAGACCACTGCTGCCCGTGTACCCCTGGAACCAATTATAAAGTGCCTACAGCCAGCCCGTTTTTTTATGTTAGGCCTTTGAAGCCTGTCTGCGGTCCCTCCTTCCACTAGTCCTCCACTGGCCAGACCACTGCTGCCCGTGTACCCCTGGAACCAATTATAAAGTGCCTACAGCCAGCCCATTTTTTTATGTTAGGCCTTTGAAGCCTGTCTGCGGTCCCTCCTTCCACTAGTCCTCCACTGGCCAGACCACTGCTGCCCGTGTACCCCTGGAACCAATTATAAAGTGCCTACAGCCAGCCCATTTTTTTATGTTAGGCCTTTGAAGCCTGTCTGCGGTCCCTCCTTCCACTAGTCCTCCACTGACCAGACCACTGCTGCCCGTGTACCCCTGGAACCAATTATAAAGTGCCTACAGCCAGCCCATTTTTTTATGTTAGGCCTTTGAAGCCTGTCTGCGGTCCCTCCTTCCACTAGTCCTCCACTGGCCAGACCACTGCTGCCCGTGTACCCCTGGAACCAATTATAAAGTGCCTACAGCCAGCCCATTTTTTTATGTTAGGCCTTTGAAGCCTGTCTGCGGTCCCTCCTTCCACTAGTCCTCCACTGACCAGACCACTGCTGCCCGTGTACCCCTGGAACCAATTATAAAGTGCCTACAGCCAGCCCGTTTTTTTATGTTAGGCCTTTGAAGCCTGTCTGCGGTCCCTCCTTCCACTAGTCCTCCACTGGCCAGACCACTGCTGCCCGTGTACCCCTGGAACCAATTATAAAGTGCCTACAGCCAGCCCATTTTCTTATGTTAGGCCTTTGAAGCCTGTCTGCGGTCCCTACTTTAAATACTCCTCCACTGACCACCAAGCTGCCTGCCCGTGTATCCATGTAACCGCTGTAAAACTGCCATGAGCCTATTGTTTGTTATGTTAGGCCTTTGATAGCCTGTCTGCGGCCCCTACTTGCAATACTCCTCCACTGACCACAATGCTGCCTGGAGTGCCTGCCTGTGTATCCATGTAACCGATGTAAAACTGCCATGACTGCCTACTGTTTGTTATTTTAGGCCTTTGATAGCCTGTCTGCGGCCCCTACTTGCAATACTCCTCCACTGACCACAATGCTGCCTGGAGTGCCTGCCTGTGTATCCATGTAACCGATGTAAAACTGCCATGACTGCCTACTGTTTGTTATTTTAGGCCTTTGATAGCCTGTCTGCGGCCCCTACTTGCAATACTCCTCCACTGACCACAATGCTGCCTGGAGTGCCTGCCTGTGTATCCATGTAACCGATGTAAAACTGCCATGACTGCCTACTGTTTGTTATTTTAGGCCTTTGATAGCCTGTCTGCAGCCCCTACTTGCAATACTCCTCCACTGACCACACCAATGCTGCCCGTGTACCCCTGGAACCTATTTAAAAGTTCATAGAGCCTAGTTATATATTTTATTTACTATTAATAAGGCCATGATGGACTACGCTGTACCACGCTACAAGCTAACCAGTCGACACTTCTTTTGCGAGAAAAGCCATCCCAACCCTCCACCAGCATGTAGAAGACCGCATTGTCCATGCACTCTGGCAATCTGTGAGTACAAAGGTGCACCTGACAACAGACGCATGGACCTGTAGGCATGGCCACGGAAGTTTACGTGTCCATTACGGCGCAATGGGTTGATGTGGTGGATGCATGGTCCACAGGGGACAGCCTACTAAGTCTGTCTGCAGTCCCTAATTCAAATTGTCCTCCACTGTCTAAATCGGAGCTTCCACCTTCTGGCTTTCGGCCTATAGTATCAGAAATTAAACTGCATTTGGCCTTCAACTTTGGTTAGGGCCTACTAACGGCTTCTGCCCCTCCCTGGTGTTGCCCTCAACTAAATAAAGCTGAGCTTCAACCTTCTGCTCCAAATTACCATTTTAAAAAATGCAATAGGCTTTTCCGGCCTACTAAAGGTGTCTGTCTGTGTGCCCCTGCCTGGTGTTGTCCTCAACTAAATAAAGCTGAGCTTCAACCTTCTGCTCCAAATTACCATTTTAAAAAATGCAATAGGCTTTTCCGGCCTACTAAAGGTGTCTGTCTGTGTGCCCCTGCCTGGTGTTGTCCTCAACTAAATAAAGCTGAGCTTCAACCTTCTGCTCCAAATTACCATTTTAAAAAATGCAATAGGCTTTTCCGGCCTACTAAAGGTGTCTGTCTGTGTGCCCCTGCCTGGTGTTGTCCTCAACTAAATAAAGCTGAGCTTCAACCTTCTGCTCCAAATTACCATTTTAAAAAATGCAATAGGCTTTTCCGGCCTACTAAAGGTGTCTGTCTGTGTGCCCCTGCCTGGTGTTGTCCTCAACTAAATAAAGCTGAGCTTCAACCTTCCGGCTCTCATTAAGTGGTTTAAAAAAAAAAAAATGGTGGTTAGGGCCTACTAACGGCTTCTGCCCCTCCCTGGTGTTGCCCTCAACTAAATAAAGCTGAGCTTCAACCTTCTGCTCCAAATTACCATTTTAAAAAATGCAATAGGCTTTTCCGGCCTACTAAAGGTGTCTGTCTGTGTGCCCCTGCCTGGTGTTGTCCTCAACTAAATAAAGCTGAGCTTCAACCTTCTGCTCCAAATTACCATTTTAAAAAATGCAATAGGCTTTTCCGGCCTACTAAAGGTGTCTGTCTGTGTGCCCCTGCCTGGTGTTGCCCTCAACTAAATAAAGCTGAGCTTCAACCTTCTGCTCCAAATTACCATTTTAAAAAATGCAATAGGCTTTTCCGGCCTACTAAAGGTGTCTGTCTGTGTGCCCCTGCCTGGTGTTGTCCTCAACTAAATAAAGCTGAGCTTCAACCTTCTGCTCCAAATTACCATTTTAAAAAATGCAATAGGCTTTTCCGGCCTACTAAAGGTGTCTGTCTGTGTGCCCCTGCCTGGTGTTGTCCTCAACTAAATAAAGCTGAGCTTCAACCTTCTGCTCCAAATTACCATTTTAAAAAATGCAATAGGCTTTTCCGGCCTACTAAAGGTGTCTGTCTGTGTGCCCCTGCCTGGTGTTGTCCTCAACTAAATAAAGCTGAGCTTCAACCTTCCGGCTCTCATTAAGTGGTTTTAAAAAAAAAAAATGGTAGTTAGGGCCTACTAACGGCTTCTGCCCCTCCCTGGTGTTGCCCTCAACTAAATAAAGCTGAGCTTCAACCTTCTGCTCCAAATTACCATTTTAAAAAATGCAATAGGCTTTTCCGGCCTACTAAAGGTGTCTGTCTGTGTGCCCCTGCCTGGTGTTGTCCTCAACTAAATAAAGCTGAGCTTCAACCTTCTGCTCCAAATTACCATTTTAAAAAATGCAATAGGCTTTTCCGGCCTACTAAAGGTGTCTGTCTGTGTGCCCCTGCCTGGTGTTGTCCTCAACTAAATAAAGCTGAGCTTCAACCTTCCGGCTCTCATTAAGTGGTTTTAAAAAAAAAAAATGGTGGTTAGGGCCTACTAACGGCTTCTGCCCCTCCCTGGTGTTGCCCTCAACTAAATAAAGCTGAGCTTCAACCTTCTGCTCCAAATTACCATTTTAAAAAATGCAATAGGCTTTTCCGGCCTACTAAAGGTGTGTGTCTGTGTGCCCCTGCCTGGTGTTGTCCTCAACTAAATAAAGCTGAGCTTCAACCTTCTGCTCCAAATTACCATTTTAAAAAATGCAATAGGCTTTTCCGGCCTACTAAAGGTGTCTGTCTGTGTGCCCCTGCCTGGTGTTGTCCTCAACTAAATAAAGCTGAGCTTCAACCTTCTGCTCCAAATTACCATTTTAAAAAATGCAATAGGCTTTTCCGGCCTACTAAAGGTGTCTGTCTGTGTGCCCCTGCCTGGTGTTGTCCTCAACTAAATAAAGCTGAGCTTCAACCTTCCGGCTCTCATTAAGTGGTTTAAAAAAAAAAAATGGTGGTTAGGGCCTACTAACGGCTTCTGCCCCTCCCTGGTGTTGCCCTCAACTAAATAAAGCTGAGCTTCAACCTTCTGCTCCAAATTACCATTTTAAAAAATGCAATAGGCTTTTCCGGCCTACTAAAGGTGTCTGTCTGTGTGCCCCTGCCTGGTGTTGTCCTCAACTAAATAAAGCTGAGCTTCAACCTTCTGCTCCAAATTACCATTTTAAAAAATGCAATAGGCTTTTCCGGCCTACTAAAGGTGTCTGTCTGTGTGCCCCTGCCTGGTGTTGTCCTCAACTAAATAAAGCTGAGCTTCAACCTTCTGCTCCAAATTACCATTTTAAAAAATGCAATAGGCTTTTCCGGCCTACTAAAGGTGTCTGTCTGTGTGCCCCTGCCTGGTGTTGTCCTCAACTAAATAAAGCTGAGCTTCAACCTTCCGGCTCTCATTAAGTGGTTTTAAAAAAAAAAAATGGTGGTTAGGGCCTACTAACGGCTTCTGCCCCTCCCTGGTGTTGCCCTCAACTAAATAAAGCTGAGCTTCAACCTTCTGCTCCAAATTACCATTTTAAAAAATGCAATAGGCTTTTCCGGCCTACTAAAGGTGTCTGTCTGTGTGCCCCTGCCTGGTGTTGTCCTCAACTAAATAAAGCTGAGCTTCAACCTTCCGGCTCTCATTAAGTGGTTTTAAAAAAAAAAAATGGTGGTTAGGGCCTACTAACGGCTTCTGCCCCTCCCTGGTGTTGCCCTCAACTAAATAAAGCTGAGCTTCAACCTTCTGCTCCAAATTACCATTTTAAAAAATGCAATAGGCTTTTCCGGCCTACTAAAGGTGTCTGCCCCTCCCTGGTGTTGTCCTCAACTGAACAAAGCTGAGCTTCCACATTCTGGCTTTCGCCCTATACTATCAGATATTAAACTGCATTTGGCCTACTAGTGTGGTTAGGCCCTTGAAACAGTGTCTGCTGCTCTTGGGTTTGCTACTCCACTGAACAAAGCAATGCCGCCTGTTTAGTCCTGTTACCAATTTTGAACTGCATGTAGCCTACTTTATTCTTTGGCCCTATATCTGTTTCCTCCTCATCCTGCCCATTGCCCAGCCACTGCTAAATGAGTCTGCTGGTACATTGACCTAGACCACTACATTCCCCTTGTACTCTACACAGCCAGAATCTGACCCTGCTGAAAGTAAGGTTCCCCTTCCCGCATGTTATACCACCTTACACAGGGACAAAGAGGAAGGTGCAGATGAAAGTGCAGGTTCCTTCATCAGGTGGGGGGGCATACTCGTTGGCGACGTCACTGGCACAGGGCCCCTCAGAGTACGCAAAAGTGTCGCTGCTGGTGGGAGGCGCCCCCGCCATGCAAACACACCGCCGTACTTTGAGGGGCCCTGTGCCAGTGGCAATGCGAACGAGTGGGCCCCCCCCTGCTTGCTCAGGATCACAGCACTTGCAACGTTTAAATACTTACCTTTCCCTGCAACACCGCCGTGACGTAGTCCGCATTTCCTGGGCCCACGAAAAACTTGAGCCAGCCCTACTCCCCCCACAACTTTCCCCCAATTCCCTATGCCCAACTATTATTATACAGTTAATTAAGATTGGCAAGCTTCAGAAACAAGAATGGATGTTTTTGGCATTAAAATGGGCACTGTAGGTGTTTTCCTGGCCTCCACTCACTGCCGACTATGCTTCCCCATTGACTTGCATTGGGTTTCGTGTTTCGGTCGATCCCCGACTTTTAGCGATAATCGGCCGACTGCACTAGACTCGACTCTGGACAAAATCGGGTTTCCCAAAACCCTACTCGATCTTAAAAAAATGAAAGTCGCTCAACCCTAGTCATCGGCACTGGACAAAAGACCTGCGGGACAAGTCCTTGGTGCCAGGTACTAGCAAAACAATCGGAGTTGTCAACCCCTTATGTTAATGCAAATCCATTAATTATACTGCTCTAATTACTGATCATCATCAAGTATCACGTTGTATAGCAGTGATACCCACCTAGTGTGATCTTACAGTACACGAGAGCTCATGTCTCACACTAAACTGTATATATGACCCCCAGGTAGGATACATTTAATATAGAGTTACGCCTGACTGACACATACTTTGAAGCCAGCAGCATGTATCGTGGTGGGGGAGATTATAGTAATCTGCAGGTATCTGTTTTTGAAATTCTTTCATGTTGTTATCATTACAAGACAGGACATGTGGCTTTCCAGCTGCCTATTGACACTGAGAGCAGCAGCGGGGAGAAGTGTAACTACATATTAAGAGGAGACATTAACGGACCGTGTAAAAACTATATTTGAAGGCAGTTTACCTGTTGGAAACACACTGGCTCTTATACTTATGTAAGGGTGTGAACGGTCACCCTGTTCCTGAGGACAACAATCGCATAATGTGAATAGTATCATGCATGTTCTTGCATCTAGTGTGTAATATGACATGATATAGTGTAAGCATTATTAATATGGTAATGTGAAGTCTAATATGCATGATGTGTAGCAATGTATAATGTTGGTAGTGTACAGCATAAGGTAAGATATAGATGAGGACCTAGGGTAAAAGATAAGGATAATAGGTTTAGTACATACTTGTATAGCATAAGATACAGTTAATGTTTGGGGCTAACCCACAGTGGGAGGGGGTTAGTGAGGTTATAAAAGGGACTCTCTTCCCGGTAGTTGTGAGATAGGGAAGTACAGTGACAAATTCAAGTTCAGGTGCAGTGGGCTGCTAGGGTCAGCATGTACCCGTTATTCAAGGCAGTGGGAGGCCGTACTGATATCCCTTGTGGACATTCTGACAACGTCAGGAGCCCAAGGTCCGGCATAGAGGCTAATGAGTGCACTGTGTACTTTGGCGCACAGGGGAAGATGGATGCAGAACAACGTGAAGGACAGGTGGCTGGTTCCGGGTTCACTGCTGGACAGAAAGTTCCTGAGGCTGATGGACTCAATGGTCTTGGGGATAGTCCAGGACAAACTAGTGGTAGGGCTGAAGATGTGTTGTGCTAAGGAAGTAAGGAATACAACGTGTTGAGACCTATCCATATGCTACAACCGATGACCTTAAATTGATCAGTAAACCTTTGGTTGGTGCAATGAACTCGGTGTCCCCTGAATTGTGGGTGGTGGCTCCTGAGGATGGGGGCCTGGAGACAGCGGAGGTCTGCGGCCTAAAAGTGAGTGTGATTTACCCCACACCAGACAGCACACTGGGACTGGGACGCGATTTTCCTGTAAAGTGGCAGAGCGTAACGAGACAGCAGCTCAGTCATGACTACCGCTCTTTGCCACTTTACACTTACAACACACATATGCAGAAAAGTACTAAATGTATAATACTAGTAATAAGCTTTAAACCTCTTATGAAGCAGGAGGTTAATTTAAGATTACTTCATGCTAAGGGGTGTAGTTAGGGGGGTATAGGGACAGCAGATTTGCCAAAGCCCCAATGCTTAAAGGGGCCCCTTTGTTCATTATTGGACATTAGTATTGTCTGTAGCATGTTACAAATTATTTTTTGCATTGTGCCAGGAGCTTCACGTTTTCCCTATGCTCAGAACCATTGAAGATAATGTAGCAAAATTCTTTAGTTCCAACTTTGGAAAATAAGAACTTTTCCAGCCATCAATTTCCAGATACAAACACAAATGATGTATAAAAATGTCAGAAGTTCCTGTAAATCCACAGTCCGATCCAGCTCCCCATAGAGGGGTCCCTGCTGATATCGTCCTCTGCACGGCATAATTCCTTGCCTAAAATTGCAAAATCGATTCTTCCGGTTTTAGAATCCGAGACTGATTTATATCTGGGAGAGTCAACGGAGGAATACATTTTTAAAGATTTTCTTATTTCTCCTCTAATTCTAAATAGTCGTAGACTAAAACTAATCAGATTACCTCCCCGCTGTTGTACGCGGTCCATTTGTCAGATATAATATCTTTCTTCTGTAGAAGCTTTATGTTGTCATTGTCTTATTACATGGACATTCCTATAGTATTAGCAGTACGTGATAGGTGGCAGATTACCAAATATTCAGGATTGCCAGTGGATCAGATTAAGATCTATTTTACCTTCCGACTCACACTAAGCAAGGAATCAGAGATTGTTTTAAGATGACTACTTGGTTCTTGGAACAGACAATAGCAGGTCGTCCGCCTCTGTGAGGATGATTCGCGGATTGGGGCATGCAAATCTGAGGATGTAGAGGTGGAAGCCGTGTGCTCTCCCCCCTTCCCCCTCCCCCCCTCCCCCTACTCCCATTTCCCCCAGGTGTTCTCCTCCCCCCCCCCCCCCAAGAACAGACCTTTCAAAATTAGTCATTTTGCTTATTTGTCATGTTTATGCAAATTATTTTATTTACTCACATCGTATTGCTCGAGATGTGACGTAACATTGACTGATTGATACGACAATGTGCAAATTATATCTTGTTTCAGTTTTTCCTTGACCCCCCCCCCCCTTTTTTTTTTTTTTTGTCTACATTTTATATGTGTATTGTTAAAAAAGTTTAATAAAAACATTATTGAAAAAAAAAAAAAAAAAAGATCTATTTTACCTGTATGGCAGAAGACAGACAGTGGAGGAAAAAAGTAACATAGTAACATAGTAACATAGTTAGTAAGGCCGAAAAAAGACATTTGTCCATCCAGTTCAGCCTATATTCCTATATTCCATCATAATAAATCCCCTGATCTACATCCTTCTACAGAACCTAATAATTGTATGATACAATATTGTTCTGCTCCAGGAAGACATCCAGGCCTCTCTTGAACCCCTCGACTGAGTTCGCCATCACCACCTCCTCAGGCAAGCAATTCCAGATTCTCACTGCCCTAACAGTAAAGAATCCTCTTCTATGTTGGTGGAAAAACCTTCTCTCCTCCAGACGCAAAGAATGCCCCCTTGTGCCCGTCACCTTCCTTGGTATAAACAGATCCTCAGCGAGATATTTGTATTGTCCCCTTATATACTTATACATGGTTATTAGATCGCCCCTCAGTCGTCTTTTTTCTAGACTAAACAATCCTAATTTCGCTAATCTATCTGGGTATTGTAGTTCTCCCATCCCCTTTATTAACTTTGTTGCCCTCCTTTGTACTCTCTCTAGTTCCATTATATCCTTCCTGAGCACCGGTGCCCAAAACTGGACACAGTACTCCATGTGCGGTCTAACTAGGGATTTGTACAGAGGCAGTATAATGCTCTCATCATGTGTATCCAGACCTCTTTTAATGCACCCCATGATCCTGTTTGCCTTGGCAGCTGCTGCTTGGCACTGGCTGCTCCAGGTAAGTTTATCATTAACTAGGATCCCCAAGTCCTTCTCCCTGTCAGATTTACCCAGTGGTTTCCCGTTCAGTGTGTAATGGTGATATTGATTCCTTCTTCCCATGTGTATAACCTTACATTTATCATTGTTAAACCTCATCTGCCACCTTTCAGCCCAAGTTTCCAACTTATCCAGATCCATCTGTAGCAGAATACTATCTTCTCTTGTATTAACTGCTTTACATAGTTTTGTATCATCTGCAAATATCAATATTTTACTGTGTAAACCTTCTACCAGATCATTAATGAATATGTTGAAGAGAACAGGTCCCAATACCGACCCCTGCGGTACCCCACTGGTCACAGCGACCCAGTTAGAGACTATACCATTTATAACCACCCTCTGCTTTCTATCACTAAGCCAGTTACTAACCCATTTACACACATTTTCCCCCAGACCAAGCATTCTCATTTTGTGTACCAACCTCTTGTGCGGCACGGTATCAAACGCTTTGGAAAAATCGAGATATACCACGTCCAATGACTCACCGTGGTCCAGCCTATAGCTTACCTCTTCATAAAAACTGATTAGATTGGTTTGACATGAGCGATTTCTCGTAAACCCATGCTGATATGGAGTTAAACAGTTATTCTCATTGAGATAATCCAGAATAACATCCTTCAGTAACATCAGTATCAGTATCCTTCAGTAACATCCTTCATCCTTCAAGTATTTCGTCAGCCACCAGTTGTGCAAGTTCTCCCACTTAAAAAGATGAGAGAGGCCTGTAATTGACATCAGACCACAACTATGAGAGTCAAAAATGAGAAAACAAATCCAGAAAATCACCTTGTCTGATTTGGCAAGACTTATTTTGCACATTATGGTGGAAAATACGTATTTGGTCAACTAAAAACATGCAAGATTTCTGTCTCTCACAGACCTGTAACTTCTTCTTTAAGAGGCTCCTCTGTCCTCCATGCATTATCTGTAGTAATGGCAGCTGTTTGAATTTGTTATCAATATAAAAGACACCTATCCACAACCTCAAACAGTCACACTCCAAACTCCACTATGGTGAAGACCAAAGAGCTGTCGAAGGACACCAGAAACAAAATTGTAGCTCTGCACTAGGCTGGGAAACCTGAATCTGCAATAGGCAAGCAGCTTGGTGTGATGAAATCAATTGTGGGAACAATAATAAGAAAATGGAAGACATACAAGACCACTGATAATCTCCCTCGATCTGGGGCTCCACGCGAGATCTCACCCCGTGGGGTCAAAATGATCACAAGAACGGTGAGCAAAAATCCCAGAACCACACGGGGGGACCTAGTGAACGACCTGCATAGAGCTGGGACCACCATAACAAAGGCTACCATCAGTAGCACACTACGCCACCAGGGACTCAGATCCTGCAGTGCCAGACGTGTCCCCCTGCTTAAGCCAGTACATGTCTGGGCCCATCTGAAGCTTGCTAGAGAGCATTTGGATTATCCAGAAGAGTATTGGGAGAATGTCATATGGTCTGATGAAACCAAAGTAGAACTGTTTGGTAGAAACAAAACTCGTCGTGTTTGGAGGAGACAGAATGCTGAGTTGCATCCAAAGAACACCATACCTACTGTGAAGCATGGGGGTGGCAACCTCATGCTTTGGGGCTGTTTCTCTGCTAAGGGACCACGGATCCGTGTACATGAAAGAATGAATGGGGCCATGTATTGTGCGATTTTCATCCTTCCATCAGCAAGGGCATTGAAGATGAAACGAGGATGGGTCTTTCAGCATGATAATGATCCCAAGCACACCACCAGAGCAATGAAGGAGTGGCTTCGTAAGAAGCATATGAAGGTCCTGGAGTGGCCTAGCCAGTCTCCAGATTTCAACACCATAGAAAACCTTTGTGGGGAATTGAAAGTCCGTGTTGCCCAACGACAGGTCCAAAACATTACTGCTCTAGAGGAGATCTGCATGGAGGAATGGGCCAACATACCACCAGCAGTGTGTGCCAACCTTGTGAGGACTTACAGAAAATGTTTGACCTCTGTCATTGCCAACAAAGGATATATAACTAAATATTGAGATGAACTTTTGTTAATGACCAAATACTTATTTTTCACCATAATTTGCAAAATAAATCTTGCCAAATCAGACAAGGTGATTTTCTGGGTTTGTTTTCACATTTTGACTCTCACAGTTGTGGTCTACCTATGATGTCAATTACAGGCCTCTCTCATCTTTTTAAGTGGGATAACTTGCACAATTGGTGGTTGAATAAATACTTTTTTGTCCCCACTGTATATTGCTTCCTAAGGGCTCCGTGCACATGGCCGTATTTTCGGTCAGAGTGTGATCCGACAAATCATCAGATCGTGCTCGTACCAATGTTATGCTATGGGGCTATGCACTTTTCCCTTTTTTTTGGACAAATTGCAGAATGCCCAAGTTAGATACGGATATTAGATGGCACTCGAACAGACAAATCAATGAGAAAACTGGTGTGCACAGGGGCTTACTATGAGTAGCCATCTCCATATATAACTAAGTAGCACTCTGTAGCACTATACCATGCAAACGTGAAATACATTAAACTGGAATTGCATTACTGCTCTAGAAAATATGAAAAAATGAAAATACTCAGCGCATAAATTGGCCATTTCATGTGTGCCCAGCAGCCACGGCAAGGTGATCTTCTTTTGCTGGGAACCTGCCTAATGTGACTACTCTCATGGGCTGATAGCATACATTTATATGGGTAGATAGGATCCTGCTGTGATTAAAACTACCATAGGCTGATGGATGGAGTGCTCAGTCACAGGGCCTATGTATTCAAATATCACAGACTGACCATCACTTCCAAGCAGAAAACTGGTGTGTACAGGTGCTTACTAAGAGCAGCCATCTCCATACATAACTAAAAATGTTGCACTATAACACTTTAGAATATAATCATGAACACATATAAATGTAGGCTAACAGTCCAGAAGAGGAATCATATTAGGCTAGGTTCCCAGCAAAGAAGATCGCCTTGTCGTTGGCCGCTGGGCACACATGAAGTGGCCAATTTATGTGTTAAGTATCTTTATGTTTTTCCTATTTTCTAGAGTAGTAATGTGTTTCGAATTTCATATATTTCATGTTGGCAAGCTATAGCACTACAGAGTGCAACTTTATTTGTTAGTTATACACGTCAATGAGTGCATAGAAACCATCGGACTGCACTCGGATGACAGCTGAGTGTAGTCTGCTTTCCATGGACTGACAGAATGGAGAAGATGGAGACATTGTTTTTCTCCATCTTCTTCTCATCTCAAAGAATCGTATCCGCTCACGTTCTATGTTTTTTTTTCTTTGCAACCAAAACCTACTCTACTGGAAGTAAAAGCGATGCATTCAAAACGAGGATTTTGCTGGGTTTTTTTGCGTGCGATTTTGCGAGGATTCTTAGCTTCTTTTTTTTTGTTCGCAGAGTACATGTGTTCTTTGCCTCTTTTGATTGGTTACAGTGGTCATGTCATGTCAACAATCACTGCAGCCAATCACTGAGCACAGCAGCTCAGCCAATACAAACAGCACAAACCGCTAAGCTCAGTGATCGGCTGCAGTGCTGTTGATGTGATATCACAACTGCAGCTAAGTAACAAAAACCAAGGCAGCGACGGAGACACAGTGCTGGATCCGGGGAGGGTAATCGAAGCTCATGAGCCGGGTCCCATATTGGGGCTATTTGGTATAATCTGTGCTCTATAATCTCATGTTTGGATTATTTCTAAATCCTTAATTGATAGTTTCCTTCAGTCACCTATTATGAGAGCAGAATACTGCAGGGTCAATATCCTCCCTAATCTGCAGTTTTAGGACAACACGCTTTGTATTTTGCTGTCTAAAGTACTCGGGCACCTGATTTGTGTGGCTTTTCATAGTATTCCCTTGGGATAACGGCTGCCAAAGGCTCACAGAAAATCTATTAAGGGATCTTGGCAGCGGAATTAGGCCGACTAGGAAGCTGTTGTCTTCCCCAAGTGCAAGAACTTATTAAGATATATCAAAGCAATATAGCGCCGAGTTACCTAACATTCCACCACACAGTGGTATTGTCACATCCGTTCACTGCTCGTTTGGTAAAAAAAACCAAAAAAAACCCCAACAACTGAGAATTTCTTTGCTTCTCAATTGATTACGAATGAATTGTAGCAATTAAAAAAAAAAAATAATAATTTGAGTTTCCCGACACCGAGCTATAGGTGGTGCAGGATATAACAAATTTCAGGATTTGGAAGCTACACATTTTGAGAATTATTGAAGAGGTAACATGTGGGGCAATAAAGTTTTTCAGGACAAGAGCCTTTCAGACCTTCAATTATTGGATGCTATCGTTAGATACCCATAGGTGTAGCTGGAGAAGACGGCGGACGGGGCTTGTGTGTCTTGGGTGCATTCGGTATTGAGAAACACCATCACTACTGATGGATCCCAATTTTCCCGAATGCGACCTACAGTATTTTGATTTGTTTTTGCTTTTCAGGACTTACAAGCCATTAAGAAGGTGACCAAAAATCAGTAATGGTCAACACTCAGGGGCCCAAGGGCTAAGGGGGCCCATTTCTACCTCTAAAACAGGAGGAATTGGGCATTTTGATGAGTTATTAGACTATAAAGGGCCCATATACTGATCTTGCACTGGAACCCTTTTCTGTCTGTATCAACCAGTGCCAACACTTAAAGGTTCTAATCACCTTCTACTTAAAGAATTATTACAATTTCATTTTTTTAAATAATTTTGTCCAATATAGAAAGTTATACAAATTTGCAAATCACTTTAATAGAGGATTTGTCGTCAATCCTGTAAAAATGTTGTATGTAAGTGACCTCAATCCCCCAGCTTTTCCCCAGTCTATTTGCTTTCAGGGCATTGATATCAGAACATCCTCCTTTGGAGTACACATGATGGCAGTGATGGGCCTCCTCCTGAGTGTTCTGCTTATCAGATCAATTTCCTGCATCAGTTTATCCCCAGATTCAGTGAGACACGGGTTGATCCATCATGGCCATCATCTGTACTCCAAATGGGTACGGTCTGATATCAATGCAGCAGAAGACAAATAGACTGGAGAAAAACTGCGATATGGTAGCTACTTCTTATGTAATTTGTTTTTACAGTAATAAACACAGATGCCCTAATTAAGTGATTTGCATAGTTTCTTAACATTCAATGCTGGAAAAAATGAATATTAAAAAAAAACATTAGTTGCTTGTAGTGCAATGTGTCGAAGAGGTACGGGTGTTATGCTGTGACTGTAGGTTTATATGGAAAGGGATCCTGCAACTAGGGTTGGGACCATAACTATCCCTGCTCATAAAGGTACCTCTAAAGGTGAGGAGGTTTGGGCCACCAAACTTACTGTTCTAATGCTATACCCCAAGCTGTCCCCTCCCACTCCCCATGAGGCCTTGGACCTAAATACTAGCATATAAACATGTAAGACAAACAGGAATAACAAAAAGCAACTAACATACAAAACACTCAGCAAAGGTAGGGAGGTATACAGGGAAGGGTAGGAATATACAACCCAATGGGATAGGACAATGAGGAAAGCATACACCTAAAAACAGCATGTAACAATCTCCTGCAGCAACAACGATCTCCAACTCAGCACAACGACTCCAAGGAGCTAGGAAGTAAATCTTTCACTAACGATGAAGAAAAGGTCTGGCTAGATTTTATAGGGAGAGGAAATGACCAGATCAGGAACAGCTGTGAGATGGAGCTGCAAGTTTCTAACCAGCATAGAAAGGGTCACTAAACTCTTCAGCGCCAAAGGAAACCAAATCCATTTAATATGAAACCCAAACACACAGGCTAAAGGGAAGATCTGTAATTACTCGCTAATCCCGCCCCCTGCACAGTAGCTCCACCCCCCACCACATCACCACACATAATCCCGCCCCCCACCCGATTACCACACACAATCGCGCCCCCCACATTACCACACACAATCCCGCCCCCCCAACACATTACCACATACAATCCCGCCCCCCACGACATTACCACACATAATGCCGCCCCTCCATCACATTACCACACACAATCCCGCCCCACACCATATTACCACACACAATCCCGCCCCACACCATATTACCACACACAATCCCGCCCTCCACATTACCACACACAATCCCGCCCCCACCACATTACCACACACAATCCCGCCCCCACCACATTACCACACACAATCCTGCCCCACACCATATTACCACACAATCCCGCCCCCACCACATTACCACACACAATCCCGCCCCCCACCACATTACCACACACAATCCCGACCCCACCACATTACCACACACAATCCCGCCCCCCACCACATTACCACACACAATCCCACCCCCACCACATTACCACACACAATCCCGCCCCTCTACCACATTACCACACACAATCCCGCCCCCCTACCACATTACCACACACAATACCACATTACACACACATAAGCAGTGGTCGGTCACCGCTCTGTACCAGATAGCAGATAGATAAGTAAATAGTACTACCTGTCGATATTCGTTTTTAGTTTTTATTACGGGTCTAAAAAGTTAGTCGTGGATAAACTCTTTAAGATAGTGTATCTTCCAATATGTTCTCCCCCAGTAGATAGAGACGGGTGCCACTCCACTCATGGATTGTGCACTTGTGAGAATGTGGACTGTCTTACCCCGTCCCTACCCTGAAGACAACCGCCGTATGCTTATGCGTAGTGTGAACAGTGTTATGTGTTTTATGTATTTAATGTGTATGTGTGTAATTCCTATGTCATATGTTAATGTATAGAATAGGGGGGCAAATGCGGAAAGCCCATGATAATGTATAAAGATAAGTGTTTGTAGATAAAAGGAAGCAAGAATTATCTATATATATAAGATGAATCGTGATTACTCACTAATCCCGCCCCCTGCACAGTAGCTCCACCCCCCACCACATCACCACACATAATCCCGCCCCCCACCCCATTACCACACACAATCGCGCCCCCCACCACATTACCACAAACAATCCCGCCCCCACCACATTACCACACACAATCCCACCCCCCCACCACATTACCACACACAATCCCGCCCCCCCACGACATTACCACACATAATCCCGCCCCTCCACCACATTACCACACACAATCCCGCCCCACACCATATTACCACACACAATCCCGCCCCCACCACATTACCACACAATCCCGCCCCCCACCACATTACCACACACAATCCCGCCCCCACCACATTACCACACACAATCCCGCCCCCCACCACATTACCACACACAATCCCACCCCCCACCACATTACCACACACAATCCCGCCCCCCACCACATTACCACACAATCCCGCCCCCCCACCACATTACCACACACAATCCCACCCTCCACCACATTACCACACATAATCCCGCCCCTCTACCACATTACCACACACAATCCCGCCCCCCACCACATTACCACACACAATCTTGCCCCCCACCACATTACCACACACAATCCCGCCCCCACCACATTACCACACATAATCCCGCCCCTCTACCACATTACCACACACAATCCCGCCCCCCTACCACATTACCACACACAATCCCGCCCCCCCACCATATTACCACACAATCCCGCCCCCCCACCACATTACCACACACAATCCCGCCCCCCCACCACATTACCACACATAATCCTGCCCCTTCACCACATTACCACACACAATCCCGCCCCACACCATATTACCACACAATACCGCCCCACACCACATTACCACACACAATCCCGCCCCCCACATTACCACACATAATCCCGCCCCCACCACATTACCACACACAATCCTGCCCCACACCATATTACCACACAATCCCGCCCCCCACCACATTACCACACACAATCCCGCCCCCCACCACATTACCACACACAATCCCGACCCCACCACATTACCACACACAATCCCGCCCCCCACCACATTACCACACACAATCCCGCCCCCCACATTACCACACACAATTCCGCCCCTCCACCACACACAATCCCGCCCCCTCAACACATCACCACACATAATCCCGCCCCCCACCCCATTACCACACATAATCCCGCCCCCCACCACATTACCACACACAATCCTGCCCCTCACCACATTACCACACACAATCCCGCCCCCTACCACATCATCACACATAATCCCGCCCCCTCAACACATCACCACACATAATCCCGCCCCCCACCCCATTACCACACATAATTCCGCCCCCCATCACATTACCACACACATTCCCGCCCCCCACCACATCACCACACATAATCCCGCCCCCACCAGATCACACTCGCCAATCCTGCCTCCTGCACAGTAGTCCCACCCCCCACCACATCACCACACATAATCCCACCACCCACTTCATTACCACACACAATCCCGCCCCCCCACCTGATTACCACACATAATCCCACCCCCACCACATCACCACACATAATCCCGCCCCCCCACCACATTACCACACATAATCCCGCCCCCACCACATCACACTCGCTAATCCCGCCCCCTGCACAGTAGCCCCGCTCCCCACCACATCACCACACATAATGCTGCCACCCACTTCATTACCACACACAATCCCGCCCCCCACCACAGTACCACACATAATCCCAACCCCAACCACATCACCACACATAATCCCGCCCCCCCACCACATTACCACACATAATCCCGCCCCCCACCACATTACCACACATAATCCCACCCCCCCACCACACCACCACACATAATCCCGCCCCCCCACCACATTACTACACATAATCCCGCCCCCCACCACATTACCACACATAATCCCACCCCCCCCACTATATCACCACAAATAATCTCACCCCCACCACATTACCACACATAATCCCGGCTCCCCACCACATCACCACACATAATCCCGGCCCCCCACCACATCACCACACATAATCCCACCCCCCACCACATCACCACACATAATCCCGCTCCCCACCACATCACACATATTCCCACCCCCACCACATTACCACACACAATCCCTCCCCCCACCACATCACCACACAATCCCGCCCCCACCACATCACTACACATAATCCTGCCCCCCAACACATCCCCACACATAATCCCGCCACCCCACATCACCACACATAATTCCGCCCCCCCACCCCATTACCACACATAATCCCACCCCCCACCACATCCCCACACATAATCCCGCCACCCCACATCACCACACATAATTCCGCCCCCCACCACATCACCACACATAATCCCACCCCCCACCACATCACCACACATAATCCCGCCCCCCACCACATCACCACACATAATCCCGCCCCCCACCACATCACCACACATAATCCCACCCCCCACCACATTACCACATATAATCCCGCCCCCCACCACATTACCACACATAATCTCGCCCCCACCACATTACCACACATAATCCCGCCCGCCACCACATCACCACACATAATCCCGGCCCCCCACCACATCACCACACAATCCCGCCCCCCCACCACATCACCAAACATAATCCTGCCCCCCACCACATTACCACACATAATCCCGCCCCCCACCACATTACCACAGATAATCCCGCCCCCTACCACATCACCACACATAATCCTGCTCCCCACCACATCACCACACATAATCCCGCCCCCCACCACATCACCACACATAATCCCGGCCCCCACCACATCACCACACATAACCCCGCCCCCCACCACATCACCACACATAATCTTGCCCCCCACCACATCACCACACATAATCCAGCCTCCCACTCCATTACCACACATAATCCCGCCCCCCCACCACATCACCACACATAATCCCGCCCCCCCACCCCATTACCACACATAATCCTGTCCCCCCCACCCCATTACCACACATAATCCCACCCCTCACCACATCACCACACAATCCCGCCCCTCCACCACATCACCACACATAATCTTGCCCCCACCACATCACCACACATAATCCCGCCCCCCAACACATCACCACACATAATCCAGCCTCCCACTCCATTACCACACATAATCCCGCCCCCCCACCTCATTACCACACATAATCCCGCCCCAACACATCACCACACATAATCCCGCCCCCCAACACATCACCACACATAATCCAGCCTCCCACACCATTACCACACATAATCCCGCCCCCCCACCACATCACCACACATAATCCCGTCCCCCCACCCCATTACCACACATAATCCTGCCCCTCCACCACATCACCACACATAATCCCGCCCCCCACCACATTACCACAGATAATCCGTTTTGTTATGAAATTTGTTTAGATGCTGGAATGAATAAAAAACGCACATCTTACTGAATCCAGTTTGTTTTTGATTTTACACTGTGAATAAAATGTATTATTAGTATTATTCAGATTTTTAATGATTATTATTGTTATTAACTTCATTTTAAGTTAATTTACCACCTGCGTAAGCGCTATTGAATGTTGTCATTATTTACTTTAGTTTAATCACCAGCAGCATTAGATAGCAATGAGCGTGCCGAGCGTTAGCTGGCCGGAAACATCTAGTTAAGGTACGATGCCGAAGTCCCCGGGTAACCAGGGTAAACATCGGGTTACTAAGCGCAGGGCCGCGCTTAGTAACCCGATGTTTACCCTGGTTACCATTGTAAAAGTAAAAAAAAAAACACATACTCACATTCCGGTGCCCGGCGTCCGCTTCCCTGCACTCCTCCTGCATCCTGTGTCAGCGCCGAACATCTCCGGCATCTCCCACAGAGCAGAGCGGTGACGTCACCGCTCTACTTTACGGCCGGCACTTACACAGGATGCAGGAGGAGTGCAGGGAAGCGGACGCCGGGCACCGGAATGTGAGTATGTGGTTTTTTTTTTACTTTTACAATGGTAACCAGGGTAAACATCGGGTTACTAAGCGCGGCCCTGCTCTTAGTAACCCGATGTTTACCCTGGTTACCAGTGAAGACATCGCTGGATCGGTGTCACACACACCGATTCAGCGATGTCAGCGGGAGATCCAGCGACGAAATAAAGTTCTGGACTTTCAGCAACGACCAGCGATCTCACAGCGGGATCCTGATCGCTGCTGCCTGTCAAACACAACGATATCGCTATCCAGGACGCTGCAACGTCACGGATCGCTATCTTTGTAAAGTCGCTTAGTGTGAAGGTACCTTAAGTAATAAACGGTAGGAGATAGGAAATAGATAAGGAATAGTTAATGTTAGGTACAAGCCCACAGATGGGAGGGGAATAGTGTTAATAAAAGGAGAGGTACTTCCTAGTTATGGCTGGTTAGGAGTAGTGGAAGGTTTAAGAAAGTTCTTCGTGGAGTTCAAGTGGAATTCAAGTACAGTGGGCTGCTAGGGCCAACATGAGCCTATCACTCGGGAAGGTGGATTGCCATTCAACTCCTCCATGAGGATCCACTTGTCAGGCCCGGGGGCACCTTGAGATTAGCGCCATCAGGTACATTGCACCTGTAGGACTGCAAGGGAAGCTGGACACGGATCCTCAAAGTCGGAAGATGATGGAATCCTGGTGCAGTGCCATCGGTGGAGGGGGATCCCTAGAGGTAGTGGAGACAGCAGGAAAAGGGGTACTCTATTGGGAATGAGTGTTATGTCCGACCTGAGGGAAAGACTCAGGGGCGGATTATAAGAGGGTCAATATGGGCGGTAGCCCAGGGCCCAGTGGTGTGGGGGGGCCCTGGGCTACCGCACAGATTGACCGCCCGAGTACTGTGAATGCCCGCCGCCGCCGGCATTTATGTGCCCCCAGACCCGGTGGGCAGAGAGAGGGGGCCGGCATCGGGCCCCTTCTCATTTGCTCACCAGGCCCCTTCCGGCGCTGCGGCGGTTAACAACAGCCGCCAGCCAATTGGAGGCTGGCAGCTGAAGTCGGCCGCAGCGCACACGTCGCCGGCGTCTGACGTCATTGTCAGTCGCCGGCGAGTGTGCGCTGCTGGAGGGAGCTGCTCGCCGCTGGAGCGCTGGTCAGGTGAGGAGAACTCTTTTTTTTTTTTTGCGAACGGCAATGCTGAAGACACTGGGGGCAATGCTGGAGGCACTGGGGGCAATGCTGGAGGCACTGGGGGCAATGCTGGAGGCACTGGGGCAATGCTGGAGACACTGGGGCAGATTGCTGGACACTGGGGGCAATGCTGGAGACACTGGGGCAGATTGCTGGACACTGGGGGCAATGCTGGAGACACTGGGGCAGATTGCTGGAGACACTGGGGGCAATGCTGGAGACACTGGGGGCAATGCTGGAGACACTGGGGTAGATTGCTGGAGACACTGGGGGCAATGCTGGAGACACTGGGGCAGATTGCTGGAGACACTGGGGGCAATGCTGGAGACACTGGGAGCAATGCTGGAGACACTGGGGCAGATTGCTGGACACTGGGGGCAATGCTGGAGACACTGGGGCAGATTGCTGGAGACACTGGGGCAGATTGCTGGAGACACTGGGGCAGATTGCTGGACACTGGGGCAATCCTGGAGACACTGGGGCAGATTGCTGGACACTGGGGCAATCCTGGAGACACTGGGGGCAATGCTGGAGACACTGGGGCAGATTGCTGGAGACACTGGGGGCAATGCTGGAGACACTGGGAGCAATGCTGGAGACACTGGGGCAGATTGCTGGACACTGGGGGCAATGCTGGAGACACTGGGGCAGATTGCTGGAGACACTGGGGCAGATTGCTGGAGACACTGGGGCAGATTGCTGGACACTGGGGCAATCCTGGAGACACTGGGGCAGATTGCTGGAGACACTGGGGCAGATTGCTGGACACTGGGGGCAATACTGGAGACTCTGGGGCAATGCTGGAGATGCTGGGGCAGATTGCTGGAGACACTGGGGCAATGCTGGAGACACTGGGGCAGATTGCTGGATGCACTGGGGGCAATGCTGGAGACACTGGGCAGATTGCTGGAGACACTGGGGCAATGCTGGAGACACTGGGGGCAGATTGCTGGAGACACTGGGGGCAGATTGCTGGAGACACTGGGGGCAGATTGCTGGAGACACTGGGGACAGATTGCTGGAGACACTGGGGGCAGATTGCTGGAGACACTGGGGCAGATTGCTGGAGACACTGGGGCAATGCTGGAGACACTGGGGCAATGCTGGAGACACTGGGGCACATTGCTGGAGACACTGGGGGCAATGCTGGAGACACGGGCAGATTGCTGGAGACACTGGGGCAATGCTGGAGACACTGGGGCAGATTGCTGGACGCACTGGGGGCAATGCTGGAGACACTGGGACAGATTGCTGGAGACACTGGGGGCAGATTGCTGGAGACACTGGGGGCAGATTGCTGGAGACACTGGGGGCAGATTGCTGGAGACACTGGGGCAGATTGCTGGAGACACTGGGGGCAATGCTGGAGACACTGGGGCAGATTGCTGGACACACTGGGGGCAATGCTGGATACTCTGGGGCAATATGCTGGACATACTGGGGCATATTGTTGAACACACTGTCTGGGGGCAATGCTGGAGGCACTGGGGGCAATGCTGGAGGCACTGGGGGCAATGCTGGAGGCACTGGGGCAATGCTGGAGACACTGGGGCAGATTGCTGGACACTGGGGGCAATGCTGGAGACACTGGGGCAGATTGCTGGACACTGGGGGCAATGCTGGAGACACTGGGGCAGATTGCTGGAGACACTGGGGGCAATGCTGGAGACACTGGGGGCAATGCTGGAGACACTGGGGTAGATTGCTGGAGACACTGGGGGCAATGCTGGAGACACTGGGGCAGATTGCTGGAGACACTGGGGGCAATGCTGGAGACACTGGGAGCAATGCTGGAGACACTGGGGCAGATTGCTGGACACTGGGGGCAATGCTGGAGACACTGGGGCAGATTGCTGGAGACACTGGGGCAGATTGCTGGAGACACTGGGGCAGATTGCTGGACACTGGGGCAATCCTGGAGACACTGGGGCAGATTGCTGGACACTGGGGCAATCCTGGAGACACTGGGGGCAATGCTGGAGACACTGGGGCAGATTGCTGGAGACACTGGGGGCAATGCTGGAGACACTGGGAGCAATGCTGGAGACACTGGGGCAGATTGCTGGACACTGGGGGCAATGCTGGAGACACTGGGGCAGATTGCTGGAGACACTGGGGCAGATTGCTGGAGACACTGGGGCAGATTGCTGGACACTGGGGCAATCCTGGAGACACTGGGGCAGATTGCTGGAGACACTGGGGCAGATTGCTGGACACTGGGGGCAATACTGGAGACTCTGGGGCAATGCTGGAGATGCTGGGGCAGATTGCTGGAGACACTGGGGCAATGCTGGAGACACTGGGGCAGATTGCTGGATGCACTGGGGGCAATGCTGGAGACACTGGGCAGATTGCTGGAGACACTGGGGCAATGCTGGAGACACTGGGGGCAGATTGCTGGAGACACTGGGGGCAGATTGCTGGAGACACTGGGGGCAGATTGCTGGAGACACTGGGGACAGATTGCTGGAGACACTGGGGGCAGATTGCTGGAGACACTGGGGCAGATTGCTGGAGACACTGGGGCAATGCTGGAGACACTGGGGCAATGCTGGAGACACTGGGGCACATTGCTGGAGACACTGGGGGCAATGCTGGAGACACGGGCAGATTGCTGGAGACACTGGGGCAATGCTGGAGACACTGGGGCAGATTGCTGGACGCACTGGGGGCAATGCTGGAGACACTGGGACAGATTGCTGGAGACACTGGGGGCAGATTGCTGGAGACACTGGGGGCAGATTGCTGGAGACACTGGGGCAGATTGCTGGAGACACTGGGGGCAATGCTGGAGACACTGGGGCAGATTGCTGGACACACTGGGGGCAATGCTGGATACTCTGGGGCAATATGCTGGACATACTGGGGCATATTGTTGAACACACTGTCTGGGGGCAATGCTGGAGACACTGGGGCAATGTGTGGAGACACTGGGGCAATGCTGGACACACTGTGGGCAATGCTGGACAATTGGACACACTGGGGCAGATTGCTGGACACACTGGGGCAGATTGCTGGACACACTGGGCAGATTGCTGGACACACTGGGGGCAATGCTGGACACACTGCGGCAGATTGCTGGACACACTGGGGGTAATATGCTGGACATACTGGGGGTAATATGCTGGACACACTGGGGCAGATTGCTGGACACACTGGGGGCAGGACTGGAGGCATGGGCAGAATGTAGACACTGGGCAGAATGAAAGACATGGGGCAGGATTGGATCATGGGGCAGGATGGATACGATGGAGACAGATGGGGCAGGATGGGGAGATCATATGGTGTAGAATGGATACTCATGAGGGCAGGATGGGAGAACATATGGCTGGAGCCAGGAATGAGACACACGGGGCCAGGGTGGGGAATATTATTACCATAGGGGCTAATTAAGGGATATTATTACTGCAGTGATGTATTTATTTTATTTTTTGAGTATACTGTTTTAAATGGGAGGGGGGGCGGTCCTGTTACTGTGCAGAGTGACACTATATCGCCTTTTTTTCTCCATGTGGTGTAATGTAGAAGTTGTGAAAAATTAAGTAATGTGTTCTGCGAGCAGAGCTCTAGATAACTATGTTATTTCCTGCAGAAATGAGTCCTGGCTGGAAGAAATGATGGCGGTCTGTGCTGGATGAAAGATGGAGGACTTCACCCAGAGACGTCACTGGTGAGTCAGTGTTACTCTACGTTCACATTTGCGGTCTGCGCCGCAGCGTCGCCGCATGCGTCATGCGCCCCTATATTTAACATGGGGGCGCATGGACATGCGTCGCACTTGCGTTTTGCGCCGCATGCGTCACTGCGGCGCACGCGTCCGGGCGCAGAGGACGCAGCAAGTTGCATTTTTGCTGCGTCCAAAATCAATGAAAAAAAGGACGCATGCGGCGCAAAACACAGCGTTGTGCATGCGTTTTGCTGCGTTTTTGTTTGCGTTGTGCGTTGCGGCGCCGACGCTGCGGCGCACAACGCAAATGTGAACGTAGCCTTACCTATACACTGACACTATACACTGTATACTATATACAGAGGTCCTGTGTACAATGTCACCAGTGATCACTGTATTACCTGTACACAGACACTGCATACTAAGTACAGATCTCCTGTGAATACTGGCACTTGTGATAGTATTGTGTTTTTGTTTTTTTTTAATTACTAATCAGTATTGTAGTATTCAGTCACTATGTGGTGGTAATATGTGGTCTGGAAATGGTGTTGTGGTATTTGTCCCTTGAATGTGCTATTTGGTCACCAAGTGGTGGTAATATGTGGTCTTGACATGGTGCGGTGGTATTTGTTCCTTGTATGTGATATTATTGGTCAAAATATACCTAAATTGTATTGCAGATTTCAACAAATATTTAATAGGTTACAGTAGAGTAGGGCCATTTTCCGGAATAATCTGGTTCGGGTATCACATGACCCCCGTCACATGACCGGGGGGGGGCCCACAGTGTCTGAACAGCCCGGGGCCCTGGCTACCCTTAATCCACCCCTGGAAAGACTGTAACCTGTTGTGCCCTATCCTACATCTACATACTGGGAACTGTTCAGTAAAAGTTTGACTATTGATAAGCACTTGGCGCTCCCTGGATTGTGTGTGGTGGTTCCTAAGGATGGAGGCCTGGAGTCAGCAGAGGTCTATGGCCCACAAGTGAGTGTGATGGACCCCACATCTAGCAACACACCAGGACATGATTTTCCTGTAGGGTGCCAGCGCGTGCAGAAGCAGCAGCTTGTCCATCACTACCCGCTCGGGCACCTTACACACTCATGGTGGAGTTGAGTATGGGGAATTATGGGGTCAGCCCCTCCGTAGGCTAAGAAACAGGGACATAACCAATGCTTATCTTACTGTGGAAATACTCAATATTCGACTGTTGCTAAGCCAATGGAGGGACTGAAGCCCAGGAGAACAATCCTGTTGCAGATTTCAGCTTTCTGCAGAATATTCAGCGCTCAGACATTGTGGCACAATGAACCGATTTACTTGGGACATACAACAATCATTATCTATATCATCATAACATGCAGGATTACAGGAGAGAACCGACATAGACCAAACAAAGAGGTTGCGCAGTACAAACTGGAACGTCCGGCACAGCACCATCTGCTGAAGATAGGCCCTCCAACATAAGCCTGCTGCTGTTGCTATTTCTCCAACATAGCCGTCCCCTGTCCCAGCGCTATCCTAATTCTAGAAGAGCAGGCAGCTAAGAGAAGAAGAGACCGTCACTGAGCCTAGACATGCTGATATCAGCACGGGAGGGAATTGGCAGCTGACCAGGCGCTGCTGCAATGTAAAGAGCCGAGGCTGCGTGTTTGGGAATCATGTTAATACATATTCACCTCCAGTGAATTCTAGGCCCGCAGCACGTTCCGTCATGTTACCACAAAGTGCTGCATCACTGTCACCCAGCAGGAATGTGCCAAAGTGTCATTGTAGTGTGCCGCAGAGCGCGGAGCGTGTATTATAGCAGGCGGGGATCTGCTATGCTAATGCAATATGTGTTGTCATGTAACTCACCAACGATCTGCAGAAACAATACATCCACACAATCCCGGGCTCAGATCTAATTGTGGAGCTGGTGCTGCATCGCTTTATACAGGAGCCATTAGACAGATCCCATATTTTAGCTCTGCCCTATGGCCAAGATTAAGTTGTATTAAAGGGACACTCCTAGAAAAACTCATCATGGTTACGTTTTTCCTAGCGCCCTTTCAAAGCTGCCAACTTGAATTTTTTCTTTTTTCTGGACATTTAAAAATTCACAGAAAGTAACAATTTTTTTATGGACACATTGGAAAATTAAATCATTAAGATTTTAAAGGGGTTGTTCACATTTCAACACTGATGACCTATCCTGAGGATAGGTCATCAGTGTCTGATCAGTGCGACATCCGGCACCACGGTCGATCAGCTTTTCCCAGTATCAGCGGAACTGCTCAGTTGCAAAGCTGCACAGCTCCATCGACGGAATGGTGACCGCGGTCGGGTACTGCACATCCAGGATGTGCAGTACCCAACAATGACCACTATACAGTTGATGGAGCTGTGCAGCTTCGCAACTGAGCAGTTTTGACCACCGCTGATACCGAGAACAGCTGATCAGCGGGGGTGCCAGGTCAAACACCCCCACCGATCAGACCTTGATGACATGTCCTAAAGATAGGCCACAAATGTTAAAGTCCTGGGCAACCCCTTTAAGCTACACTATGTCTAGATCTCATAATACTCATATGAAGACATTAGCAGCATTTATTGTGTGTTGTAAAATGCTGAAACTACTGTCATAATAGTATAAGTTAATCCAGTTTATAAAAAAAAAAAAATTTTTATAGGGAATATTTCATCCGAAAATGTCCTGTTTGGAACAGGACATGATTTCAAATTTTTTTTTATGTTACTTTTGTCAATATTTTTTTTTCCATATTACAGTTTTTATTAAAAATATAAGGTACAAATCTTGTAATTTTCACACTGGCCACTGGAGCTTTTTTAGACTCAAACTTTGTTGTTTCTGCAAATTCACATGTACATTAGCAGCAATGATCTGATTCTGACCCAATCTTTTGTACAGAAGCATCTAATGAGCGTGTGCAAGGGTCATTGTGAAGGGAGGGGAGCAGGGTCTTCTGTGACATCACCTGCTGTGATTGGTAGATCAACTATATATAGAGGTGTTACCTGTGATTCTGATCCTGCCTCTGATGATAAGAACTCTGCTGAAAACTCTTAAAAAGTATGAGTCTAAAAAAGCCCAAGAGAGAAATTTTCAAAATTAAATTTTTTTAAAATATTGATCATGATATGAAAAAAAAATATTGCAAACATTAAATATATACATTTACAAAAAAATCAACCTGATTTATACAATAGGTCATTTATTGATGACGCATTCCTTGGAAAAATTCCTGTCAAGGAATTTCTGGATGGTTGACTATCCTGTACATCACTTCCTGAGGGTGTCAGTGTGCAAATGCAGAGTAAGGAGATTCAAAGAACTCCAAAACTTTAAGTCATATAGAGCCCCCATCAGGCCCTGCACTACATATATCACTTTTTCCCTTCTGGAGTGTTCTGTTAATCCCAGAGTAGGTAATCAGATCCTCTCAAAAGTTGTCAATTTCCAGCAATGTTTTTATTTCTTTATGAATGGGACTTGTAGTGGTAAAGCATTGCCCTCTTTCCAATAATATCAAGTGCTACCCTGTAACCCCAGCTCATATCTTCCCAGGGCAGAAGGAATCAGTTCTCTTTAAGGGCAGGGTAAACATATTCACATAACATATAGGAAGCAAAAACTGCAACTTTTAGCATAATCACCTTCTGTACCAAAAGTGGCGCTACTGCTCATCTCCTGCATCCAGAGACAGGTGCTGCATCTTCCTTTTGTGTGCATCACATCTTTTTTCTGTCCCTCGGTTTCTCTGGGCGTCAGGTTACCACCGACTCTGTGCTGTTAGAATCACAGGTGATAGAGCCGCTTCATGTGGTGGGGCACCACCTGAGTATTCAGGTATTTGGCACCGACGCTTCTATTGCCTCTGAGTTCTTGAACTTCCTGACTTTTGCAGCTCTGCTATCTCTGCCATACTGCTGTGCCAGATTTGCAATGGGCTTTGAAACAACTCAGCTGCACGATATTGCCAATTGCTCTCTGCCAGCTTTGCATTGGATACAGTTCTGCTACATCGCTAACTTACTCTGCAAGTCCAGTCCCGCCTCAACCTCTTGTGCAAGTCAACTCTGTTTAACTAGTTTTTCAATGCCGAGTTACCGTATTTTTTGGACTATAAGATGCACTGGACTATAAGACTCACCCAGGTTTTAGAGGTGGAAAATAGGGAAAAAAAATATTTGAAAAAAAAAGGCGTGATAAAATATTTAATATTTGGAGGAAAAAAAGTGCATTTTATGGTCCAAAAAATATGGTAACTCTGCTACTTCATTGAACCAGCTCTATCTTTGAACCTCCTGCAGTTCAACTCTACTTTACCAGTTCCTCATTGCTGAGTCTCCTCTGCTGTCTTAGGTTTTTTACATCATCTGCTGCTGTAACCTCGACTCTTCTTCATCAGATCCTGTGGTTCCAGTTCACATTTCCTATCAATGTCCTGCCACAGCATCTTCCGTTGCTCCTTCTGGACCTCCCTGCTGCACCAACACTATATGTCCATGCTTAGCTGGTCCAGGTCTCCAAATGACACCTAATAGGCCCTGATCTATCTATATGGAAGCAGTCAGATGGCCGCATAAATCAGACCGAGATCAGGAAGGAGTGCACGGACTGGCCGGCGGCTCTCCATACCTCAGCGTGACAGTTCATGGATTTCTATAAGACTTTCACGCTTGGGTCGGGAGAGTTGCCGGCCAGTCTGTGCATTAGTCTGACTTCTACATCCGATTGCTCCCTAATTCTGGCGACTTTTATATGGTGGAGTGTGACTTTGGACTCCATTAGTCACCAAGTCTTGAGTGAGACCACCACTAAACCCTGTCGTCTGGCCTATGGATAGTTCTTGCTCTCTATATGGCTCCCTACAATGCTACAAAAAAAAAAAAAAAAAATAGAAGAGTAAGCCATAAACTATCTATCTTTTAAGGGAAGGAAGTGGAAAAAGCATGGTTTCTGGATTGGAGGGGGAAGTGATGATGCCAATATAGCCCAGTAGGGGGCTCCATTGTAATTTTTGCTGTAAGACGTCATCATGTATTTGTTTTATGATTTTTTAATTTTTTAATATGAACACAACTACCTCATCTGAAAGGAGGTTTAAAGCAACGTCTCTCCTGTCACAGATAAAAATGGAGAAATATATCTTTAATATCAGCATGACTCCATCCATTTATCAGCTGCGGCGGTTCATGAAAACATTTCTTCCCGATTGTGTCCAATGCCCAGAAAACATTTAGTCATCCATAGAGCTTTTGTTACCATAAGCCGCTTCTTATGCAGCATTCACATTGCTACCAATACATCATATACATCATTCAATGCAACATTCTATATTGCCATGGAAACTGACGGAATGTTTTTTTTTTTTTCGTTTTTTTCTTTGCATCATTAACATCTGCAGAAAATGTTCTGGCCGAGGTATACACTCGACAAGCCAAATATATCATGTCGCATTATGTATTTCATCAAACCTTTCATTTACATTTTTTTTGGCTTAAGGAGCGGTTTTATAGAAAGAAAAAAAACATGCGGTGATACACTACGAAACTTGTGACATCGTTCTAGACACATTTGCTAACTGGTTCACACGTTTCAGAGCTGGCAGAGTAATAAAAGCCGGGTAAACATGGAGATTGTGAGGAATGGATGGCGTGGGGGCGAGTTGGATGAGAAGACTGAGATTTTCTATATATTACAATGATTTAAAGGGAATCTGTCACCAAGTTTTTTCTACTCCATCTAAGAGTAGCATGATATAGGGGCAGAGATCCTGATTACAGCGATGTGTCACTTACTGGGCTGCTTGCTACAGTTTTGCTGAAATCACACTTTTCTCTGCTGCAGATGCTGAGCTCTGTATAACCCCGTCCACACCACTGATTGGCAGCTCTCTGTGTACACTCTGTATAGACAGGAAGCCATGGAGGCGCAGTTACACAGAGATCATGAATATGGAGGACTGCATGGCATCAGGATTACTGGTCCTCTAGTGATAACCTCCTGCGGACAAAACTGTGGTTTTATCAAAATTAGAACAAGCTGCCCAGTAAGTGACACATCACTGGAATCAGTGTCTCTGCTCTCAGATTAGGTGGCAAACACCTGGTGACAGTGTAGGGGACAGGGACTTGGTGAGCTGTGCAGACGGGTGGAACCATTGTTACCGGGAGTCGGGGTTCCGGGGGACGGATTTGAGGGGTGCATGGGAAGCCAGGCTCATGTGACAGGAGGCAGAGTGACGCAGGGAGAGGAGAGGATAAAAAGCAAAACGCGCGAAAGCAGGGGCAGAGAAGCGCGGGAAATCTCTGAGGAGAGGAAACTGCAGCGCAGTTGCTGTGAGTGTGCAGGCCGCAGTGAGACTTGCAGGAAGCAGGGGGAAAACGTGCAACAGACACTGCGGGCAATTACTGGAGCCCCCAAAAAGAGACGCATTCGTCGTCAGCGACCCCCCAGGCAGAGGGGTAGTGCTGACCAGCTCAGGGACAGTATTACCGCGCTCCCTGAGAACACCTTGCCAGAGAGTGCTACAGACTCGCATGGTTTCGTCTCAGCTGTGACTGATACTGATTATTCTCCTAATCCTCCTCAAAAAGACTCTTCTCTGGACTGGGAGGCTGTTACCTCGGATCAACGTCCGCCTGCAGGAGGGAACGCAGCACCGCAAAAGACATTCTGGACTCGACTCTACGCCTGGGCCCGTCGCCAGAAGACACCTCCTTCCTCCGCCATCAGGACTACGGCGTTGTCGGAGCCTCCCCGTCAGGACTACATCGCTGAACCAGCACTGATAAGTGACCGTTGTTGACTTTATCTTAGTAGGGAGTCACTAGTGAGGCGCTGCCGCGTTCTACGGGTGTAGTTCAGGGCGGCCATATAATAATTGGGATTTACTGCGAGATTGTGTTCTTGTATATAAGTTCCCTGCGTGGAAAACGTTTGTTATCTTTTTGGTTGGAAGTTAAAAAGAAAGTTAAAAACGCTATTTGCTTTCTGGCTCCTATTTGTCCCTGCATCCTTCTTTACCTGCGGTCTCTACATTTGGCGTAGTCGGCAGGATGCAGGATCCAAAGAAGGAGCCAGAAGATACGGAGGATGGGGCTGGGCCTAGAGCTTCTCTCTCATTGGGGGCCATGTTAAACAATTTGCCCAAGTTTAATGGGAGCAACATGTTGTTGTGGAGCTGGACTGAGAGGATGAGGGGGCTGTTGAGAATGCATCCTATGACCCCGGCCCTGGAAGCTGAGGTAGCCATTATGGCATTAGACGGAGAGGCCCGAGATTCAGTGATGTTGAGACCCCCCACAGAGCGGAATACTTTTACCGGGGTGTTACATGTGTTAGAGGGGACGCACGGGGATCCCACCGACGTGGGAGAGCTGCGGGCCCGGTTGTTTGGACGGCGACAAAAAGAGGGCGAGACTGTCACTCAGTACATGAATGCTCTGCAAGAGCTAAACATTGCAATCGTGCGGAAAGATGGTATGGGGATGGGACATGTCGACGTGACCCTGCGCGACCAACTGGTGACGGGACTGCGGGATGAGTTGACCAAACAGGCTCTACGTGAACGAGTGCGGGTCGACCCGCGCCTGACTTTCTCCGACATAGGCAATGAGGCCCGCACCCGGGAGCAAGAGAGGGGGGTGACGGTCCTGACAGGAGAGGCTCGGGTTATCCAGACCGCTGCACCAGGAGGGGGTGAGCCGTCGTGGGTTCAGGAGATGCGGCAGGAGCTCAAACAAATCCGAGACGAACTGGCCGAAGTAAAAAAAAATGCGCGAAGCCCAAGGGAGCTACCCCGGGGGCAAGGGTCTGGGAGTCCAGCTCGTGGCGCTCGTTCAGGATATTATCCGGTCTCCGGTGCTTGCTATGGTTGCGGGGAGGCAGGACATTTCGCACGGGAGTGCCCCCGGAGAGGGAGGGCCTCGTCACGGCGGGCGTTAAACTAGAGGACTCCGAGCTAAGGGGACGACGCTCGGAGTCAGAATCCCCGCGGATGGGTGGTGAAAGTCCCGAAAATTTGGTTGCCAGCTGCCCCCTGGTTTGGGCAGAGTTTGAAGGGCGGGCTGTACGTTGTCTGGTGGACACCGGATCTCAAGTCACGACTATGCCCGAGGCCTATTTTAGAAAACACTTCCCTGTGTCAGTCAGACCCCAATGGGGCCCCGTAATCCGGTTGCAGGCCGCCAATCAGCTGCCCATCCCAGTGGAAGGGGTCACCTGGATGCAAATATCTTTATGTGGGAAAGACCTGGGCCGCCGGGGGGTTGTGTTGACACGGGGGGATCCCAGCCCACAACATATCGTGACTTTGGGGATGAATGTATTGAAGGACTTTGGCAGTTTGCTGTTAGGGGAGACCACACAAGAGACACTCAATCAGTGGGGGACCAGTACACCTCAAGGCTCCGTGTTCAGACAGTTAGTGAGGGAAGTCCGTGTGCAAGAGACCTTTCAGGAGGGAGACATACTAGGGAAAGTAATCACCTCCCCGACAGCAGAAGTGACGTTTCCCCCAGGACAGACTGTTATATCCCTGCCCATCCGAGCTCGCATCCCTCTGGAAGGAGTGCAAGTGCAGGTTGAGCCCACCTTTACGTCCCCTTTGCCCACAGGACTGCTGGTGGCCCGATCTCTGGCTACTGTTAAAAATGGGGCCGTACCAGTGCGATGTGTGAATGTGGACGAACACGATGTCGTGCTACGGGTCCGAAGTGAGATGGCCAAAGTGTTACGACCGTTAGAAGTGATGCCTCCTCCAGATACTTTACAGTTAAAGGTGGATTCCCCTGATCCCTGGATGGTCAGTGTCCGGTCTACACAGGATCCTGAGCTGATAGCGTTACGAAAAGGTCAAACTATTCTGGAACATATGCGAGCAGAATTACCGGGTCTGGATCCATCACAAGTCTCGCGAGTGCAGCGGCTCCTTGGACACTATGCTGAAGTGTTTGCGCAACATGAAGATGATTTTGGCTGTACCACGGCCATCGAACATGGAATTCCGACCGGAGATACAGTGCCCATCAGGGAGCGGTACAGACAGATTCCCCCGCAGATGTACCAGGAAGTAAAGACGTTGTTAGGCCAGATGCTACAAAAGGGAGTGATCCGCGAGAGTCAGAGCCCGTGGGCTGCCCCGATCGTGCTGGTGCGGAAAAAGGACGGCACGCTCCGGTTCTGTGTGGACTATCGTAAGCTAAATGCATGCACCGTCCGAGACTCTTATCCACTTCCCCGTATCGAGGAGTCTCTCTCCGTGCTGGGTCGGGCCAAATATTTTTCCACCTTAGACCTAGCCAGCGGATACTGGCAGGTCCCGATGACAGAAGCAGATCGTCCTAAGACAGCGTTCATCCTTCCCATGGGACTATTTGAGTTCAATCGAATGCCGTTTGGGCTGGCCAACGCTCCAGGCACCTTCCAACGATTAATGGAGCGGTGTCTGGGGGATTTGAACTTCGAGGCCACTCTCATTTATCTGGATGACATCATCATCTACGCCCCAACATTCGAGGAACATCTGTGCCGACTGGAACAGGTACTAGACCGGTTGCTGAAATACGGGCTTAAGGTGAAGCCCCAGAAGTGTCACTTGTTCCGGGAACAGATCGAGTACCTGGGGCATGTGGTGTCCGCCGAAGGAGTCCGGCCATCGCAGGAGAAGATTGCTGCAATCCAGGAGTGGCCCACACCGGAGACCGCTAAAGATGTACGGGCGTTCTTGGGCCTCGCTGGGTACTACCGGCGCTTCGTGAAGAATTTTGCTCGCCGTTCTCACAATCTACAAGTCCTGCTGAAAGGAAGCTCCCCCAAGGAACGGGGAAAGAAGATACAATGGCAGGAGCCACAAGAAGCAGCGTTCCGGGACTTGAAGACAGCTCTCATGGAGCCGCCGGTGTTGGCTTATGCGGACTTTTCGCAACCGTTCATCCTACACACCGACGGCAGCTCTCAGGGATTGGGGGCTGTGTTGTCTCAGGTTCAGGACGGGCGGGAGAGAGTGATCGCCTATGCGAGTCGGTCTCTTCATGACTCTGAGTTGAACCCAGACAATTACAGTTCTTTCAAGGTGGAGCTGCTGGCCGTGGTGTGGGCTATGACGGAGCGGTTCGCTGAGTACCTGGCCGGTTCCGAGGTGCTGATACGCACGGATAACAACCCATTGGCACATCTGGAAAATGCGAAATTGGGTGCCCTAGAACAGCGCTGGGTAGCCCGGATGGCCAAGTACAGATACCGTATCCTTTACAAGCGAGGAGCGGAGAATGTTCATGCTGACGCATTATCTCGTCTGCGGAAAAATCCACCAAGAACTAATCGAGATGAGGAGCTGGAGGGAGAAGAAATCCCCTACGCCATCGGGGGCGCTGCTCAGACGGCTGTGAGCCGGGAACAGACCGGGAACGGAACGGCTGCAGGACTGTTGGTTCAGAGTCGGGACGAATGGATACGGCTACAACAGGAAGACCAGGAACTAGCTCCATTGCGACAGTGGATAACGAATGGTCTATTGCCCGTGAGAACCCCTGGACAAATTCTCCCGTCAGATCTGAACCTTCTTCTGCGGCAGTGGGAGCGCCTAACTCTTCAGGACGGGCTCTTATGCCACTTAACCATGGCTCTGGCAGATTCTGAGCCGACCTGGCAGATGGTCTTACCAGGGCCTGTGGTGGCCGCAGTTGCTAAAGAAGCTCATGAGTCCGGGGCACACTTCGGAGTGAAGAGGACGTTTAAGTGGCTGCAAACTCGGTTCTATCATCCTCGGCTGCTTGCGGAAGTACAAACTGCCTGTAGACAATGTCGACAATGTGAGCTAACCAAGTCACCGGAGGAAAGGGCGCCTGTGCAGAGCATCACGACGTCTGCCCCTTTTGAAGTATTAATGATAGACTACATTACCATTGGAGCAGCGCATCAAGGCTACGAACACTGCCTCGTTATGGTAGATCATTTTTCAAAATTCGCGGTAGTCATCCCTACCCGTGATCAGACAGCTGAGTCGGCGGCGAGCGCTATCTGTAAGAACTTTATTCAAGTTTACGGCTGTCCGAGGCGAATACATTCGGATCAAGGCGCCTGTTTCTTGGGCAAGGTCATGGAAGAGCTGCATCGCCTCTACGGCATTGATAAGTCACGCACCACACCGTATCATCCCCAGGGAAATGGGGCTTGTGAGCGGTTTAACCGGACTTTGCTTCAAATGCTGCGTGCGCTAGAACAAGATCAGAAGGCCCGCTGGCCGGAGTACGTGTCTGACCTAGTGTGGGTCTACAACAATAGAGTTCATCAAGTCACAGGACGCACCCCGTATGAAGTGGTCTTTGGGCGCCCAGGAAAAGGCATGACAGATCTGGAACTGTCTTCGGAGGAAGAAGGCCCCCGAACAGGGATGGCTTCGTGGGTGCGTGATCATCGGCATCGGCTGCAGACCTTACACCGACTGGTACACACTCGAATTCGGGAAGTGGAGCATCGGAGCACCCCTACAGCAAAACCCCCAGAGTTCCGGCCAGGTGATCGAGTACTCGTTCGAGAGCAAAGACCGCAAAACAAGTTAGACCATCGTTGGGAAAAAACACCCTATCGGGTGCTTCGCCGTATAGACCCGCATGGACCTGTATATGAAGTGCAGTCTGAGGCCCTCGGAAGTACAGGTACTCGCATTCTTCATCGCAACATGCTCCGGTTGTGTCGCTCTGTTGACTCGGACACCCCGGAATCCGCAATCAGGGAAGAGCCACCTACGACTGAGTCCCCCAACAACCATTGGTGGGATGAAGAAGATGATGAAGAAGAAGAACGGCGTCAAAATACTCCCCCTATCTCGACTACTACACTACCCCTGACCAGTCACCCTTCCGCTGACGACATTCCCCCAACACCCCCTACACAAGGACCCGAGCCACGACGTTCTGAACGTTCTACTGCCGGTAGACCCCCAACTCGCTACAGTCCTGACTTACACACTAGACAGACCCAAGTGTGGAACAATTCGTCAGGTGGGCAACCTGTCAGTGCGAAGGCCTCGCCCAGGGACTGGCGAGCATACAGGGTGGGGGAATGTAGGGGACAGGGACTTGGTGAGCTGTGCAGACGGGTGGAACCATTGTTGCCGGGAGTCGGGGTTCCGGGGGACGGATTTGAGGGGTGCATGGGAAGCCAGGCTCATGTGACAGGAGGCAGAGTGACGCAGGGAGAGGAGAGGATAAAAAGCAAAACGCGCGAAAGCAGGGGCAGAGAAGCGCGGGAAATCTCTGAGGAGAGGAAACTGCAGCGCAGTTGCTGTGAGTGTGCAGGCCGCAGTGAGACTTGCAGGAAGCAGGGGGAAAACGTGCAACAGACACTGCGGGCAATTACTGGAGCCCCCAAAAAGAGACGCATTCGTCGTCAGCGACCCCCCAGGCAGAGGGGTAGTGCTGACCAGCTCAGGGACAGTATTACCGCGCTCCCTGAGAACACCTTGCCAGAGAGTGCTACAGACTCGCATGGTTTCGTCTCAGCTGTGACTGATACTGATTATTCTCCTAATCCTCCTCAAAAAGACTCTTCTCTGGACTGGGAGGCTGTTACCTCGGATCAACGTCCGCCTGCAGGAGGGAACGCAGCACCGCAAAAGACATTCTGGACTCGACTCTACGCCTGGGCCCGTCGCCAGAAGACACCTCCTTCCTCCGCCATCAGGACTACGGCGTTGTCGGAGCCTCCCCGTCAGGACTACATCGCTGAACCAGCACTGATAAGTGACCGTTGTTGACTTTATCTTAGTAGGGAGTCACTAGTGAGGCGCTGCCGCGTTCTACGGGTGTAGTTCAGGGCGGTCATATAGTAATTAGGATTTACTGCGAGATTGTGTTCTTGTATATAAGTTCCCTGCGTGGAAAACGTTTGTTATCTTTTTGGTTGGAAGTTAAAAAGAAAGTTAAAAACGCTATTTGCTTTCTGGCTCCTATTTGTCCCTGCATCCTTCTTTACCTGCGGTCTCTACAACAGATTCCCTTTAAGGCTGTAGTGCCTAAATGCTGTATGGCTTAGGGAACAGATGAGGCGGTGAAGCAAATTTGCAGATCAGATCTAATCAAAGGTAGGGGAAAACTGAATAACGAACTCTCGCATGGCCCTAAATTGAAGCTTTTAGCGAAGCAAGCCACTCTGTGTTCTAAGGGTATCAGTAGACATTCAGCCAGTCCAGTGGTTTAGTGCCTCAAAAAGGACTCCATAAGGACTAGATGATTTTTCATTTTTGCGCTTCCATTTTTTTTTCTCGCCTTCTTCCAAGAGTTAAAACTTAAAGGGGTATTTCCATCTTGTACATTTACGGAGCAATCACAGGATATACCATAAATGTCTGATAAATGTGAGGCCCACCTCTATGATCTCTGTGTCCCGTCTCACGGTGCCGGAAATAAAGATGTGCCCGCACATATACGACTCCCCACATTCACTTCTGAACTTTGCTGAGCAAAAGCACTCGTCAAATTTTTGAACATGTGAACGGAGAGAGTTGTGCGTCCACATCTCCCTCTCTCTTTCCATTGGTGTGAGACCTGGCCCCGATCTCAGAATACGCAAAGGTGTCGGAAGGGAAGATATCTAGTGGATATGCAATACATGTCTGAGATGGAACAAGACTAGTGTCAAACTTTCCACTCTTAGTTCCAGCAACATGTCTTCTACCGCCAAACTGCTACCACAATGATACTTGGAGCATGAGTGGTTTATGTTGCCACCAGGCCAAAAAGTAAATGAACAGAAAGGGTCTCTTCTCCAGCATCTGTTCCTGTTATAGCTTTTTCTCCACTGCTTGAACCTATGCCTCTGCCTGTTTGTTTCCTGTTCTGCATCTTGACCTTTTGTAAAGCGCCTTGCGACTACACCTTGAATTTTCCATCTCTTGATTCTGTCTGATCTCTATGACCCAACTCCTGGTATGTTTGGCTTTTGTTTAATGCTATTCTATGGTGTTTTTTCCTTAATATTCATAGTCTCCATCTCTTGATCCTGCCCAATCTATGTTATGCTGCCTCTTGACCATGTCCTGGTATTCCCTGTGTAATGTCAGAGATCCCGGGGCTAGGGGCTCCTTCCCTATCCCTAAAGCTAGGGGTGCCCTAGCTGTCCCTGCTCCCAAGATTACTTCTGATGGTGAAGACGCCGAGGCCACGTGCCTTACTGTGCTCCTAAATCAGCCCTAACCTGTCCCCTCTCCCACACATGTAAGTGAGGAGTAGCAGTGTATACAAATTCACAAACGAGGCTAACAGGGAAAGACGTTCAGGGGTAAATGAGAATACCACTCATACAAATATTACTCACAAACAAGAGAGTGGAACACCGGGAAGTAAAGGGAGGAAAAACTAAATAGGAGAGGATAAAGATATACACACAGACAAATCTCCAAGCCACAGCCTTTACAACAACATTCCAAATGCCTCCTAACAACCAACACTTATGACTCCACTATGAAACTAACACCGGCACTGATTGCAAGAGGGGAGTATATATAGCAGAGAGGAGTGGCCAACACTGAACAGCTGAGACCATCAAAGCAGGTAAGTTCCAGGAGCTCTCAAATGAACAGATTAACCTCTGTACTGGTAGCAGAAACCCGCACTGTTTAATATAAAGGCGAAGAGCTTCTAATCATTGCAGAAGTACAAGAAATCAAATCCTGTGCTATTCTGGACCCTCTCTTTCACGGTAAACCCGTGACACCCTGTTTTTCATACTATCCTTCACTAGTATATTCTAATATTGACTTTAAATGAATGTCCAATAGAGATGATCCTATTAATTTTCAGGAGTCCGGCAGACAGGTCAGGAACCCTGAGAACCTCCTCCTACCTGCGCGCATCTCTGGCTCGTCTTTTGATCAGCTGCCCTGGTAGGAAGTTAGGGTACCGTTACACTAAACGATTTACCAACGATCACGACCAGCGATACGACCTGGCCGTGATCGTTGGTAAGTCGTTGTGTAGCCGCTGGAGAGCTGTCACACAGACAGCTCTCCAGCAACCAACGATGCCGAAGTCCCCGGGTAACCAGGGTAAACATCGGGTTACTAAGCGCAGGGCCGCGCTTAGTAACCTGATGTTTACCCTGGTTACCATTGTAAATGTAAAAAAAAAACCACTACATACTCACATTCCGGTGACTGTCATGTCCCTCGCCGTCAGCTTCCCGCACTGACTGTGTCAGTGCCGGCCGTAAAGCACAGCACAGCGGTGACGTCACCGCTGTGCTCTGCTTTTATTTTACGGCCGGCGCTCACAGTCAGTGCGGGAAGCTGACGGCGAGGGACGTGACAGACATCAGAAGGTGAGTATGTAGTGTTTTTTTTTTTTACATTTACAATGGTAACCAGGGTAAACATCGGGTTACTAAGCGCGGCCCTGCGCTTAGTAACCCAATGTTTACCCTGGTTACAAGCGAACACATCGCTGGATCAGCATCACACACAACGATCCAGCGATGACAGCGGGTGATCCAGCGACGAAAGAAAGTTTCAAACGATCTGCTACGACGTACGATTCTCAGCGGGGTCCCTGATCGCAGTAGCGTGTCAGACACAGCGAGATCGTATGTATATCGCTGGAACATCACGGATCGTGCCGTCGTAGCGACCAAAGTGCCACTGTGAGACGGTACCCTAAAGGTACCTTCACACTGAACAACTTAACAACGATATCGCTAGCGATCCGTGACGTTGCAGCGTCCTGGATAGCGATATCGTTGTGTTTGACACGCAGCAGCGATCAGGATCCCGCTGTGATATCGTTACCCTTATATGAGCGTTGTGACATCACCACAAACCGACTAATCAAAACAGTATGGTAGGAGGTGGTTCTCAGAGCCCTCGGCCATCGGCCATGAAATACTGACCTCTCTGCTTGCCAGGGTCATGTACATCATTTCGATCATCTCTAATTTACAGCCTGAAAACCTTTCTTTTTATCTACTCTCTATAAGCCCCCAAAAATCAGTGTTGAATAATTTCTTATATATTTTTGACAATTGTAACTCTGTCGCACAAACCTTCAAAGATTTTTTTGCCAGGATTCTAGTGTAAAAAAAACATTAAAAAGTTGCAACACGAGATTTAGCCAAAATTTTGTGATTTTTTGGGGGCATTTTTATGCCATTTCCGCCCTCCATTGTCAAATTGTTGCGGCTTTCCCTACTCCCAAACCTTACTCCGACATGGGCTGGAATAGGATGTGTAGCGAGGCGCACACAGAAGCTCATGGCACTTTTCACCTTGCTTCATTTATTAAGAGATGCGTGCCTCCTAATGACTCAGGAACCTCGCGCTCCACACTGCCCCTTGATTAAGACCGGCGTACCAAACATTGGTCTTGATCAATTGGGCTGTAGATTTTAAAGGGAACCTGTCAGCAGGTTTTTTTACCCCAAAGTAACGCTATCACAGTAAAATACCTGTAATGATGATTCGTTCCATACCTTTATATTTTAAGTCCGTGTCTCCATTGTCTCGTAATCCATCGGTGAATCCTTATGTAAATGATCCTCAAGTGCAGGGGGCTTGGCTTGCACTTAGGGCTCTCCTGTCTCTCGCCCTCTTTCGCCTCCTGCTTGTGATTGACAGGTAACTCTTCTCCGTGACTTGCTTCCCCGACCAACATCTTGCACAGGCGCCATCATTCCCAGGGGCAGCGCATGCGCATATGTACTAAATATGGAACTTCACTTTTAGGTTGTCATGAATGATTCTGTCTAAAAAGAGGACAGATACATGAAGAAGAGAGAAAGGTCTCGAGACAACAAAGTGTTATGACTTTTGCAAAAAAAAAGAAGAGAAATAGACATGAGGATGATCGAAAATAATCCTCTGAAAGTGAAGATCAGAGAACTTATGACAAGCCATAGTGGATATTTTTTTGCAAAGTCATTGACTATTACCAAAGATAAATATATATATTCAGCTCACTTGTTGTAATTAAATGGTGTTGAATCCATGAGGAGCGCATGGATGTGAAATCCCCATTGGAGAGGGATGGATATGATTCAAGTAAAAGGGTGGAAAAAAATCCAACGCTTGTGTCATGATCTGTTCCAGGGTTTTATCCTGTCTGCCTGTTTTCCCGGCGGATGATGTCAAGGGTTAACTTTGCTCTGCCTCATTCTGGATTCAGGTTTGCTATTTAGCTCCGATGCATCCTGCTGGTGGTGTCAGCTATAGTTCTGCCTTCGGCGTGTGAACCTGACTCTGGTAGCTCTTGGTTTGTCCTGCTGTGATCCCTGACTTGCCCCATGTCTGTTGACTCCCGCTGACTGCCCTTTTCCCAGCGTTTCCCTGTTTTTCAGTTTTGATTCTCTGGTTTCTGACTTGGCTTGTATTCAGACTCGTTTCTGCCTTCTGACTTTGTCTTATCCACTTCTGACAGTTGCTGAACCTCCTCGCTTGTTCCTGACCACATGTACTGCTGATCCTTTTAATACTTCTGCCTATTGTTGTTTTTTGACTCGGCTTCTTTGACCACTCTCTCAGTGGCGCCGATGCTGCTGCTCTGTGGTGCTTCTCTGTGTACGCAGTCTCACTTCCCTCTCAAGCTCCCTCTGGTGGAGGTTGCGTTATACTGCCCTGCAGCTGCATGACAACTTGATTTCGGATGACGATAAAACAACAATGACTATTATCAAAAGCAAAAGTACAAAAAATGCACAAACAGGATATCCTGAAAGAAATGACACTGTCCTACGCGTTTCGAACTGGTACGTGTGCACTGTTTTTATTCATGGCATATTGACCATACCGATTTCCTATTTATATACACCCATGCACCTAATAAATAGATAAAACCTTCAGTCTAAAATTAATTAACCTTAAGGATGGCTACATCCTATTCACAACAAGAAAACATAAAAATGCAGTATATGACAACCAAATCATACACATACTACTTCCATTTAATTTATACTATCTTAATTTATTCCATATGTATATTGGCTTTAGTATATTGACACGAGGTATGAATGTAGATTCCTATCATTAGGATATCTGGAATTTAGTTCCAAAATCCAAAAGGCAACTGACTACAAAGCGAGACACTCTGCGTAGATGAAGCAGCTGGGTTTATTGGAAGAAACCTCAGCTGTTCAGAAGGTGTGCTTGGGTATACAGCATCTGCAGGCTTATGCTGTAGAGGGACTACCTTCAGCAGAGAGCAGATGTGCTGTTTTATAGACTATTGTATGATGTCTCTGGTTTCTTATCTTGTTTTCCTTTGATCTTCCATGTTTTGATGATGCAGATAACAGTTTCTCCTGTCCAAAGTAAATGAATTCATACATAATGTCTGAGTTCTGAATGTACAAGTAAGAAACTCAGTAAGTGCATTCATTTCTATGGGAGTTATGCACACAGTACAGCGTATTTTTCTAGCCCAAACTCTGGTGGCCAGGTTGCAAAGGGTGTGACTGCAACCAGGCTCGTGTAGGAGGAAGGTCCGCAGACACCAGCATCTAGTTCAGGTGGATGTTCATCCAAGGATGCAGATTCAGCTGGAATGAATAGCGGTGCAGAGACCCACCGGCTCCCTGCACTGCAATACATGCCACCGGCAAACTAGAGGCCGGCAGTTGACATTGTTGTGCCTGTCACTGGCAGCGCATGGCAGTGACATCATGCCGCATGCTTGAATGCCTAAGGAAGCTGCCAGCTCCTACGCAGTCATAGAATAGGATGCCGTGAATTGTGGGAGTGGGGGAAGGTAAGAATAAGCGTTTAATTTTTTTTAAAGGTGTTGAAGAAGAACAAGGAACATTATTTCTAAATGTGGCCCAGAATGGGGGACATTACACAAGGAAGGGGCCCAGAATCGAGGACATCATATTAGGAAGGGGATCAAGATGGGGAACATTAAACCAGGAAGAGGATCAGAATGGAGAACATTATATCAGGAAAGAGCTCAGGATGGAGAACATTGTACTAGGAAGGGGATCAGAATGGTGAACATTATGTCAGGAACAGGCTCAGGATGGAGTACATTGTACCAGGAAGTGGATCAGGATATGGAACATTATACCAGGAAGGGGATCAGAATGATGAACATTATGTCAGGAAGGGGCTCAGGATGGGAACCATTGTACCAGGAAGGGGATCAGGATGAGAAACATTGTACCAGGCAGGGGATCAGGATAGGGAACATTATACCAGGAAGGAGCTCAGGATGAAGGACATTATACCAAGAAGGGAAGAAGGGACCAAGATGGGGGATATTATTACTACAAATGGCCAGGATGGGGGACATTAATATGGGTAAGGTTCAAGATGGGGAACATTATACCAGGAAGGGGCCCAGGATGAGGGACATCATTATATGATGGGTGAACACATGTCTTTATAGGATCTAGAACACTACAAGTGCCCATACATCTGATCAACATGCAGGTGGGGACCCAGGTCCAAATTCTGCACCACGGCTCATCCGACTCTAGTTACGCCACTGGCCATTACCTAGAAGCAGTTATTCCCATCTCAACCCTGAATAAGCCTATAATGAACTAGAGGGTTCAGGATGACCAATATTGTACGCTTTGACCCCAGGTATGAACATTTTTGATCTCGTGCTGCTTTATGGAGTATTTATGAGGGGATTTCTGTGCTCAGACCTTGGCCACTCACTGGAACACTATTTTCTTTTTTTCTATTTCCACGTAAATTATTAAAAAAGGGCAATGTATCCTCTACAATGAACACAATTTGTCATGGTAAATAAAAATGTCATACTTTGAAGGTTCCTTTTTTAATTTTTAATTTCTCATATGGTGACAATGACATTTTTTGCACTAAAATATTTAATACACTTTGGAGCGCCCCTCAGGGGGTGAGAAGAACTTAAGAATGAACACAGGTTAATTTTACGGTTACATTTGCATACATTTATATTAATTTCGGTAACCCTAAGAGAGACACAGGGAGACCTTTAATTGCGATATCTGGGTAGGTTTGGAATATTTTAGTGTTCCCATGATACATAAATACTTTGCCTTGAGGATAAAAAGTTAATTAAACAGACGCAATCACTGCCTATTACGGTATAATAGATGTGTTACAATTGCCCTCGGCTACACGCCCTGCCAAAAACTGAGTGTGTCTGTCTCTTTATCAATACGAGATAATTCACCAGTGTTCTTTTATTGCTCATTTTTTAATAAAAAAAATTCAGCACGAATAAAATAATATATATACAACACTAATTAAGCTTTTTTTGCCAGCCATGTGGATCTAATGAGAAAAACGAGAGGCGACACAACCGTTTTACCGCTATAATATTGGAAGCCATAAAATTAAAGGAGATGGCCGCTTAACAAGGGCATATTTATAGGAGTAACTGGCTGTACGACAGCAACGCTGTCTTGTTGGATTAAAAAATATTGCAAATGGTGCCAATGGCAGCCAACGTGAAATATGACTTTTCGCCCTACTATAAAATAGAAACCTAAAATGTGATTGTTCTTGATTGTTATGGCTGATCTGATCTGGTGGAGGAGGACTATATCACGTTGTATGGGCCGCGCTGCTGTAAATGAGAAAGTTTTTGTGTTAAAATGGTTCTTTATTGTTCCAACGCATTTCGGCTCTTGGTCAACGTCTTTCTCAAGGTACAAAAAAAAAAGATCTACATTATTACCATTCTTTTTTACATGGGCGTAAGCCAATAAAGCATTGTCATGTGAGCAGTCCTATAGAATACAACAGGTATATATATGTTCTATCTGTGAAAAATATGGCTAGATCAGTGTCGGACCGGGGTGCCATGGGCCCACCAGTAACCGTCTCCAGTTCCGCACTTTTCAGCTACATGTAAATGTAACATATCCTCAATCACAAATTGATATAACAATGAAATAGGTAAATTGGTAAATTAATAAGATGCTGCCTCTGTCTGTACATAGTGATTCAAGTATGTAGAGCCAAGTACTGCACATTTTCTAGTCAGGCTTGGACTGGCCCACAGGAGAACAGGGGAATCCTCCGGTGGGCTGCTGTGCAGGAGTGGCCACCACCCTCTTGCACAGCGGCCCACCGGAGGATTTTCCTGTTGTCCCGTGGGCCAGTCCAAGCCTGGTTAGAATATATTAGTGAAAAACGTGACGCATTGTTAAGCGGAATCTGTGATGGATTTTTTTTTCTCACGGTGCAGCCCAAATAACATTTGCTTTGGGAAGTGAATGGTGTCAAAACCCTACTCACATCCATGGGAATGTTTTAGAACTTAATCTGCTCCAAATCTGTGTGAACGGGGCAAATGAATTATTTAGGAAGCAGAATTTTGATGCCTGCCCTGTTTTTGGATTCTGAGAAGCAGTTGCTGTATATCAATAAGCCACGTCAGACCCTAGGCATCGATATGGATCAGCAGGCGAGGGGTGTGGGACGGTTTAGAGAAGGGCTTAGGATTCTGTTCTAATAATTTAGAATCAGGTTGCAGATTCAGTGTCCCGGGAGGGAAGGATAATATTAACTTAAGTACAGAAGCTTCCCCCAGGACAAGTCTTAATAAGGAAATCATCCTCTCAGCACAATTAAAATCCATGAGAAGTGCAGCTACATTTGTCAATATAAAGGAAACAGATCTGGGGTTTGGGAAGGATAACTGGATGAAGAAGCCTAAGACTACAAAATAAGATGTATAAATAGGACGATTGCAGTAGAGTAGCCTCATGCTACTCTTATTGATTCGTGCAGTGACGTGGCCTCCTGCTGTGCGGGACGTGTATTTGTAGGATTATGCAATTTTTCTGAATTGTATTGATTGCTAAACTACCATATAGTTGTACATTATTAAACATCAGGCCAGACTTAAAGTAAACCGGATTTAGGAAAAAATAATAAACTGAATACATCATCCAAATGTCGCAGCCCCACTGATTCTAGAACAGTTTTTCTTTTTCTTCTGCACCCCTCCGTTCCAAAGTTATGTCCCCAGTAATAATGGTGCAAATTTTAAGGTCACCCAACTGGGCGTGTACCACTGAACTCCTCTGTGATCGTTTGCTTTTCCTCTTCTAAAACTGGCCAATTAAAACACGGCCACACCCAGGAGGAGTTTTTTTGGTATACTGCCCATTTGGTTGAATGCAAAATTTGTACATTTCATACCCAGGGGGCGTAATTTTAGAACGGAGGGGCACAGAAGAAAAACTGTTCCAGAATCAGTGGAACATTGACAGTTGGGGGAGGTGCGCCATTTAAATGTTAAAAAATCCATTGAAAGTTTCTTTTTAAATGATATTTGTATGGATAAAATGATCAGGACCGAGTTTGTTTTTCCATTTTTTAAAGAACCTAGAGATCCTCAAAATCATTGGCCAAGATCCCTGCTATGTCTGTGAGCCAGTCCATGTTCATCCCTAGGGCTACCAGCCGTTACTCTTGTTTCTGAGCAGAAAGGGTTCAAAGGAAATGACCCATATGACTCCAGAGAGGGCTCCCAGAGAAGAGGGGTAACAGGAGATTATCACTGGAGGACTAGTAAACCTGCTGCCATGTAGTCCTCCATATTAATTGGCTCTGTATAACCACGCCCACTCCACTGATTGACAGCTGTTTCCTATTTACAGTGTACACAGAAGGCTGCCAATCAGTGGTGTGGGCAGGAGAGAGAGAGAATGTGGTTCTGGTTTAAGGTCAGGGGAAGTTCTGAACAATGGACACAAATTTTGGCTAGGGTACCAGAACTCGAACTTCAACGGGTCCGCTCATCCCTAATTATGAATAACCCAGAGGTGCAATCTAAAGTTCCTTCCCCCAAAATCTGTAACAACCTCCTCCACTTATTTTGGGTCATTCTCAGTACTGGCGTCTTCCTATATAGTTCAGGGCCCTTATGTACAGTATTGCCAGAGCTCTTCAGGCATAAGGGCCTCCATTTGGACTACAACATCTACGCTCCTATATTCATGTCCCTTCAGTCATTCCCTTGTCATCATAAACCCTCCTGAACAATTATAAGGCTTGGAAGAGTGTTCTCTTTTCCTCAAGAGTTTCCTGAAGCCATTTTGATGAGGTTTGGAAGAGTTTAGTCCTTGAGCATTTTTTTTTTTTTTGCAACTTTTTGATTGAACAGTGTCTAGTTTAGATAAGTCGGTTTCAGGATACTCTTCAAAAAAAGCAAAATTCACCTCTTTAGGAACAATAACAAAACAAAACTCCTCCCATGAACAGCAAAGTCAACTCCCCTGAGGTTTTGTTGACGGAACATCTTTAAGATGCAGCAGCCAAGGTTTTCCTTGGCAAAGTCACTTCCAGAAAAACTCTCTTCCTTGAAGCGTCCTTGTTGGCCTTTTTTTGTGACGGCATATTTTCTCTGTGCTTTAAACTATGACTAGCGAGCGCCCGACGGACATATTACATCTTTAACATCTTCACGTTTTCATTGTTGCATTCTGTTCATTTTTTTGCAACATTAATTTTTCAGATCGAGTCAGAAATAAATTGGAAGAGTTTCTGAAAAAGTTTATAAAACAGTTTTTGGAGAGGATCGGCTAAAAAAAACTCCTAAAAAAACTTTTTGCACATTTTTTTGCAGAATACGGAGTGGAGAGTTTGCAGGTGAGTGAAAGCGAGTTTAATAATTGCACCTTGGGAAAATCTGTGTCTCTTTATCGATCCGCGCATTATAAAAGTTTAGGAAGCTTGATTAATGTAACGAATAACCTTAAAAGTTTTTTTCCCACAGACAATCATTTTTTTCCCTACATCCTGTGTCTTTACCTTCGAAATAATTGGATTATAAAACAAAAAAAACACTAATGCGGCAATATATCAAAATGAGAAAAATATTGTTATATTAATGTGGGAGCAAAGGTGATGGCTTTGAGAAATACTTCTGTGCTGTGACTCTCATTTAGAAGCTGATTATCTTCCTCGGTAAATCTCGCTCCGGAGTCATAGAAATCTGTTTGTAATAGGCAGACGGGGACGTATCGGATTCACCCGAGTTGGCCATCTATCCAAAAACACTGCTCCCTGTTTCTCAGCTCTCATAATTGGAAGTGTCAAGAAATGACAGAAGCTTTATTACAGTGTCTGTTAGCAGAAGTTTGTCCTCAAGGGAACACCGTGGACGGCGTAATGGAACGGAAGAATGATAGAAATGTTTTTCTTTCTCAGAACTTGGGACAACGCTATAAAACCACAAAGCCGGCTTTTTATTTTACTTAATTCTTTATAGAAGTGCCAATTTATTATGTAATACCGTTATAGAGTAGAGTAAAAAGCTGCCAGACAGTGCTAATACAGGAGCGTTAATGGCGTCGGGGGTTTAATGGGAATTGGGTTAAGAAAGGGCTTTTGTTATATGTATCCTGGTCTTCAACTATTGGAAAAAAGGCAGTAAAACATATAGTACAAGTACTTTAAAGAAGTTGTCCACTAGACAACTTCTTCTCAGACCCTTCGCTTGGCCCCCATAAAATAATAAAGCCTATACTCACCTCCTGTGCTGGCGCCGTTCCCGTTGTGTCAGCACTCATTATCCCCGGGGTTCCCGTGCTGTTGTTGTGACATGTGACGCTTGCACCCAATCAGCGCTGGCGGTGCTGTAAACGCCTACCGTCAAATTGAACAGGAAGAGGAAGTCCGAGATCAGCTGCAGCCAATTTGTCCGAAGGCGGAGACAGTAGTGCCAGCTCTGATTGGGCGCCGGTGACACATGTCACGACACCGCACAGGAGCACCAGGAAGAGCGAGTGCCGACACCGCAGGAACGGCGTCGGCACGGGACGTGAGTATAGGCCTTATTATTTTAAAGGGAGAAAACATTTTGATCAAGAATTGGTTGTCCTAGTAGTGGACGACCTCTTTAAATAATACTCCCACATGTGACCCAAAAATTATTACTACATGCTTCCCCATACATAGTTTTTAGGGAATCCTCATTAAAAAGTTTGATTACTGAAATGTGTGTATATGAGGGGTGCTTGCTCACTACTGCAGTGTTGTCGCCCAAGTCTGGAGATCATCCCCTATGAACCATAGGGGTCCACAAGACATCTATAGAGACACAGTCAGTCGATATATAGACAACCATTTATTTAAAGAGAACCTGTCAACAGAAAATGACTGTTCAAACCAAGCTCAGATGATCGGTGCCCCATCTATTTACTTTCCATGTATCGCTGCCTTTCTCTTGCTTGATTGGCAGCTGTGGCTCTACAGGAGCCAGAGAAGGGCGGCCGGTGATACATGGAATTAAGTGGGAAGCTGCTCGCATCTGTGCTTGGTTTGAACAGTCCCTTAATGCTGATAGACCCCCTTTATATAGCTGCATGTACTACCATATTTTCCAGTAGCAGAGGCAGATAGAGACCAAAGAGGGCTCCTGTCCAAGAAAAGTATATGGGCCCTTTGTAGTGCAATAATGTGACTGTGACAGAAGCTTCTTGGTGCTTTGGAGGCACTAGTGCCTCCCTTACCTTTTGGGCCCCTGTGTGGCTGCACAGGTTGCACCAATGGTATGTCTGCCCCCAACTACAGGGGACTAGGACTAGGAGTCTCACTCCCAAGGCACAGGTGTGTTTCAATGGGCCTTAAAAGAGATGTAATTGATCCATGATGGGCAACTTACAAAACCTGATGTGGAGCACAACAGAGGGCAGCGGACTCAGGGGACGGAAGCGGAGACCACGATACCAGGGACAGGTGTGTAACAATCACCCAGTTAAATCAGCAGGTCGTGGCAGGTATCATAAAAAGGGGTTGCCTGTAATGACATAACCCTTTATAGAATTAGTGAAAAAAAGTGTTATTAGTGAGGGTCCTCTGAGTCGTGATCCATTTTCGAAAAAAAATATTATTTAATCAGTCGTTATTGCTCTTATTATATAGAAAGGCTATCAGTTTAATGAGCTCCATTATCAAGACAGGAAGAATTCATTTTTTTAGGCAGGTGGTGTAGTAGACCCCCTGTGTTATTTCTCATTAAATGATTTGCCTTGTTCCTTTGCTTAACAAGCAGTTTGGGTCTTCCAACAGTCACCTCTCATCAAGGTACTTTTACTGACAATCTAAGAACCAAAAGCAAATCAGACATATCTGGGTCTCAGCTGATAAAGTAAATTTGGCAGAGCAGCGCTACAGATGTGCTCACCGTCAAACATACAAAAAAAGATTAACCGCATTTGCAAGCAGCACGGACCAGGCTGTAGGTGTACTCTCTATGAAATGGCATTGCACTGCAAGACTCATCCTGTGCACGGCTGTCTACCCTGAATTCACCCAATTATTAGGGCTCTATTTACAACTCAAGATGCCCTCGGAATTTTGCATGAATACGTTTCCATTAAAAGCCTATTTTCAGTGGCCAATGATTCGCTTGTTTAACTGATAAGTTGCAAAAAAGAAGGATATCAACAAGAAAACTCTTGCTAATCACTGATTACCAATTCTTGGGCCTCATAAATAATTGGCACCATTGATAAAAGTTAATGTGACAAAAAGCATTGCTGTCCATTCCACGGGTATTTTTTTTTAAAATTTGGCAAAAGGGGGTTCTTTTTGTCTTTGCGTCAGCTATAGATACTCTATTGGATGACTCTGCTGACTCTGTCCAAGTCTACACAGCAAAGCTGTCCCCGCCTACTGTCGAATTGAGCAGGAAGAGGAAGTCCAAGATCAGCTGCAGCCCGGACTTCCTGTTCGGATGACTCTGCTGACTCTGTCCAAGTCTACACAGCAAAGCTGGACAATGACATACAGAGATCAGGTTGAGTCTCTTGCATGTGCTCCAACAGACAATGTGAAAACTTTCAAGAAAGTGGACCCCAAATGTTCTAAAATACCTAATATAACAAACTGAACAGGTACTCACCCTCACTGGGTCAAGTGCCAATGCTCTGGTCCCTTTCTTTTTGGCAGCTCATATCTCCACTGTAGCCAGTTACTGAGCTTAGAGGACGTGCCACAGGAGGATGACAAGAGCAGTCAAGCTCAATGGTAGTCTGAGGCAGTGATACCTGCTGTCGACACGATGTCACCACCGCAGCCAAAATACCAAGATCCGAGCAGCAGCGTGAAGGCAGCGCTGGACTGAAGCGATATGGAGGAGGAGTACCTGTTCTGTTTGCTATTTTAGAGCATTTGGGCTTCACTGCCCTGAAAGTGGAAAATCCCTTTAAATATTTCAGAATATTTACATAAAATAGAACAAAAAACGCCAAAAAATGTATATCTATAATAAAAATCTAAAAAAGGTAAATAAATTGTAATTTTCTTCTAAAACATTCCCTTCGGGGAAGTTGCTTACTGTAGAAATATGTTAATATCTATGACATGTCACAGGCTCCGAAATTCCTACGTCTCATTTAAGATATAAAAAAACTATCGTTATCATTAGTTTCTCAGATCTTTAGATGAAAGCTTAAAAATATGGGAGAGAGGGCTGGCACATTAAAGTGAACCTTTTACTATGAAGTAAAATGATCTTACTTTACTGTACATCAAAAGCTGTCTAAATAAATATAGAATTTGCTATCCATAAACTTGTAAAAATTAGAGAAAAGCTAGACTGCACTCCTATACTCAAAAGTATATTAATCTTAAAAAAGAATTAAAAAATCAGTTCTCTGTATTGCAAAAATAAAGGAAGGGTTCTTCAGCACCTGGTTCTCTCCATGGCTTAAAGAAAACATGTTGCAATACTGACCTGTCTGTTTTAGTATCAACGCTGTAGCGTATTTTCTTATAACTCTTTGTTGTATCATTCTTCTGGTATTTTTGTGAAGACAGTCATCAAGAAGTGGCTCAAATTTGCCACAACAAAGACAATGCCTAGGATTGGACATTCCCCAAAAATTGATGAAAAGGCATAAAGAATACTGGTCCAGAAGACTTGCAAAAGAGCTACAGCAACATTAAAGGAGCTGCAGGAATGTCTGGCAATTACTTCTTGTGTACTGCATGTGACAGCAGTCTCTAGTATTCATATCTAGCCTGTGGGGTTGGGTAGCAAGACGGAAGCCTTTTCTGACATTCAAAAACATTCCAGTCCTGCTATATTTTTTTGTCAAAACCTACTTCAAGTTCGACAAAAGCATGTGAGAAAAACGGTTATGGTCTGATGAGACCAAGATGAACTTTTATGCCATAATTGCAATAGGTATGTTTGGCACAAAGCCAATACTGTGCATCACCAAAATAACACCATAAACAAAGTGAAGCATGGTGGAAGCAGCATTATGTGTTTGGGCTGTTTTTCAGCAGCTAGAACTAGAGCTTTAGTTAAGGTTCAGGGATTCAGAACAGTACCAAATATCAGTTAATTTTGCAATAAAATCTTCAGGTCCCTCTTCAGAAGGTAAAGATAAAAAAGAATTATATCTTTTAGCACAACAATTGTAAGCATACCTCCAAATCAACAAAAGAATGGCATTGAAAAAAGAAGATCAAAGTTTTGGAATGGCCCAGCTCAAGCCCAAACCTGAATCCAAATGAAAATATGTGGATTGACCTGAAGACGCCGCTGTACACAGAAGATTCCCTTGCAATCTGACAGATTTGGAGCTACTGCAATGAAGAATGGGCAACGTTTGCCAATTTTAGATGTACCATGCTTATATACTACTACCCCAAAAGACTAATGCTGTCATAAATTCAAAGGGTACTTGAACAAGGTATTAGCTTAAGGGTGTGCATATTTATGCTGCCACATTATTTTAGTTCTTTATATTTCTTTTTCAACCCAAAAATATTTCAGTTTATTTTCAATGGAATTGTACAGATTATAGGTGACATTAAAGTTATAAAAAGTTCTGGAATGATTCTTCTTGGAATTATTATTTTATATGGCAAAAACCTGGCATTTTAACAGGGGTCTGTAGACGTTTTATATCCACTGCATGTAATAAGCTCAGTTCTGTTTTTGTATGTATATAGCATGCTTGGTTTGGTTTCTGTATCTACGTAGTAAACATGATTCTGTTACAGTATCTATGTAAGAGACTTGGTTTGGTTTCTGTATCTATGTAGTAAGCTTGGTTTGGTTTCTGAAACTATAAAATAAGCTTGATTCTGTTCCTTATCTATTTAGTGAGATTGGTTTGATTACTGTATTTACTTAGCATGCTTGATTCAGTTGTTGGATTTATGTAATAAACTTGTATTGGCTATGTATATGTAGCAAGCTTGGTTTGGTTTCTGTATCTATGTAGTAAGCTTGGTTCGGTAACTGTATGTAGTAAGCTTGGTTTGGTTACTGTATGTATGTAGTAAGCTTTGTTTAGGTACTATATCTATGTGGTAAACTTGATTTGGTCATTGTATCTATGTAGTAAGCTTGGTTTGTTTACTGTATCTATGTAGTATACTTGGTTCTGTTACTGTATCTATGTAGTAAGCTTGGTTCGCTTACGGTATCTTTATATTATGCTTGTTTTTGTTACTGTATGTATGTAGTAAGCTTGGTTTGGTTTTTGTTACTGTATGTATGTAGTAAGCTTGGTTTGGTTACTTTATCTATGCAGTAAGCCTGGTTTGGTTACTGTATCTATGTAATAAACTTGTTTTGGATTCTGTATGTATGTATTAAGCACAGTTTAGTTACCATATTATATCCATGGAATACGTTTTTACTAAAAGCTCTTTTACGTATCAGGGATTATGCATGCGTGTGGGATACCAACGTTAAACCAACACCAGTTACAGTCTTGTCGCCTTTTCGCAGCAGCCAGAGGTAAATAGGTTAAGGATAGCCAAGATCTGTGACTAGCCCCCTTGGTTGAAAATTTCCTGCCAGCCCCTGGTAGGATTTCATTTCCAGCATTTCTGACAGTATTCTGGGAGTCATATACATTAGCATAAATTAATTTGCTAACACATTGAGAAACCGTTCAATCTACATAGTCCATGCAGGTCGGCATGGAAATCCTGCAATAGTTAAAAAAAACAGCAATAGAACATTAACACATAAATAAACATTTTCATTACCCCCGAGTTTATTAGTTTATGGAAAACAATACTCAATAGAAAGGCAATGAAAAATTAATCATGGGTACATTGAAATAAAACGATAGACGGCCACTCTATAAAACCTTAAAGGGAGATTATGTATTCCAGTCAGAGATCCTTGCAAAAGCAATAAGTTCTAAATTGAAAAACATCAGAGCCGGTTGCTTGCAGGCTGCGGAGATCTACCTCGGAGGATTAGAGAACAACACGGAAAATACAGAAAAACTTCCAGTAGTGATAGGAAAGCGACCAGTGACTGACAGCCATTGCAGAGATGAATTCATGATTTCAGCATGCCGGCCAGGTATTCCAGTAGGTTTCATTAAAAAGAAGGATTTTGTGTCATTCAGTAACATTTTATAAGAATTCTGCCCTAGATATAGAGAACGGGACGATCGGGAATATGCCAAAGCCCAATTTATGTTTTATTCATGGAAGGTACAGGTCACTTCTCCTAATTACAGGGTTCTACACTTTTTTTTTTTCAGACAGAAGCAGCAAGGAAATGAAAATGTAATCTAGACACTTCAAAGCCACAATTTTCTATGCTTGGATAATTTGTATTCACAAAACACGGCGTATCACAGAATGAAAGTTTAATTGAGGTGCATGGCTATTGTAAGGTTAGAGACCTGGTATTAGGGACTGACAGAGGTTGTCCTGATGACATTTTAACATAAGTTAAAGAGGATAATGGCCTATTGGAAGGAAAATCTGATTTATTTTAGTAAAAGTGACTGCAAGTTGGTACTACTGCTCATCATAGAAATGCAACCAAAGGCTTATGTCACGAAGTGACAAGGGACTGTGGGCACTTACCCGATCCCTCAAACTAGGGGCGCCCTAAGCTATCCCTGTCCTCTGGATTACCCGGAGAGTGTAGATGCTGGAATCTGGTATCTTCGCTGTGCTACTATCTTACCCGTATCTTGTCCCTCCCCCACCCAGGGAGGTTTGAGGCCAAAGTGTATAGGCAAACAATAACCAGACAGACAGGGGTTAACAGTAATGGACAAAAGAAAACTACAATCATACAAATACAATCTTGAAACAACAATGCGGGAAACACGAGGAATAGGAAGGAAGAAACCATATGGGAGAGGATAAGGATATACATGCAAACCAACTTCACTCAGCAATCTCCTGAAAAACTCTCTGACCGCCTACTCCAAACACTGAACTCTCTCCTTCAACTCAAAACCAGGTAGTGATAACTATCACTGGCATGGTCAGAAGCAAGGAGGTGGGTTCTTATACCTACTAGGAGTAACAAACTCAGAACAGCTGATACAACCCAAGACAGAGAACTCCTGGAGTCCAACTAAGCAGTTTAACCCTTGCAGCATCAGAACAAAGAAAGCCTGAACTGCTAATAGGATGTAAAGCCATTTTCTAACCACCTCAGTTGAATGTGTCACCAGATGTTATGATAGTCTAACCCCATTCTGTTGCAGTATCCACGTCACAGCTTCACTCTGAATTTACCATTAATCACCAGGGACTGTCACTATATATATCACTGATCAGCATGAATGTACACTGTGTATAACACTATTCACCAGGGACTGACATTGTATATAGCACTGATCAACAGGGACTGGCACTGTACATATCACAAATCAGCAGGGACAGGTATTGTATATGTAACACCCCAGGTTCCTGGTTGTTACAGTGGCATTGCTTTCCTCATGGGGAGAGTGATGTCACGCTTGGAAGCGAGGAATGATCCCTTTATCAGGTATCACAAATATACAACATGTTCTTACTCCAGGCCAGAAGGGGGAGCTCTGATCTAGCTTGTGGGTGGCTCCCCTATATATATTCTGGCTGGAGGGGAAGATAGAGGAGTCTGTCAGATGGAGCAGACAGAGTCAGTCTGTGAGAGAGTCTGAGAAAGGAAAGAGTGGGGCCGTGCAGCCATGTGAGGTGCTGCAGCTCCTGGAAAGGAAAGAAAGGTCGGAACAGTTTATAGAGAGCGTGAAGGAGGAAGGAGCAAAGGAGAGTGAAGAGCTGGAGAGAGAAGTGCAGCGCCCCAGAGTCCTGGTCGTTGCAGTAGCATGGTTCAGCCACTAAGGGGGGCCATGCTGCGTTCGATGGCACGGAAGGAGTTCTCTGAGCAGGTATCACAGTCACCAATACATTTCACAGCAGGGCCTCCGGGGGGAGCTAAGGGTGCTATTCATTAGGCCACTCCCCACCATAGTGGGTAAACTGGGGGTCAGGCAGGAAGTTAGAGAGAAGGCTGACGGGATTGAACGGAGCAACACCTGGTGGCAGAGGGTGTTGTGAAGGGAGAGACTGTAGGGTCTCTGCCAGGGGTGGGATCCTGGCAGAGGCTTGGCATGGAAAGAACGTAAAGGGACCGTGCCTGCTCAGCATAGCGGCGGTGCCCAAGGAAGGACTAAGAAGCGAGATAGATTGTGCTGAGTGAGAAACGAAATCAAGCGAAAGGAGATACCAGTGAGGGTTGTGCTGAAAGAGGCAGCACCTTACTGAGGCGCACTACCGGTGGCCGGAACGCCGAGGAGGTAAAGAGTTTCAAGCCATACCTCAGACCTACGGCAGGGCAGTTAGCTTGAGGCGGACTGTCTCACGCATCACCCAGGAAGGCAAAGGGGGGTACCAACAGGAGAGGGGCGCAGATAGAGTCCCGGAAGATCTCCGAGCCTCCCCGTCATACGGGTGCGTTCCTACCATAGTATCTGGAGGGACGAGGAAGATCATTGCGAATTAAGTTGTTGTGAGGGAACACGAGAAACAGACACAACAGTTGTGGGGTACTTTCCGTAAGCACAGCAGGGAAGGACTGCAACACATAGCGCTAGAAGGAAGGCACCGATTTCCACCTGCAAGGAGAGCTCTGGAAGTGCCATTGGACCGGCCGGACTTGCGCAGCCTGGTGAGCCGTATTCCGGACTGAGGACCCAGAGAGCTTCAGTAAAGAGGTAAAGAGACTGCAACCTGGTGTCCTCGTTATTTACCGCGACCTGCACCCCACAACTGCACCGCTACAACATCACTTATTGCACCGGACGTCCCCCACTGACAGACAGGGCCACGGACCGGGTCTAGCTACCGTGACAACCCCAGGACTGAGACCTAGAGGCCCGGCTCCGGGTACCCCTCGGCCCTGCGGCGGTGTGGGGGCGCTCCAACTTGGCGTCACGAACAGGATCTACTTAAGCCTGAAGAATCAGGTCATGTGTGCCTAGAGACTGTGATTTACTGTACTTTATTGCAAGATTGTGCTGCGCCATTGGCCGCCAGAAGTTCCCGCCAAAAGGCGCCGCCATTGCTACACCCCAGGAGAAGGAGGGTGTGTTATGGGCGGAGACTCCCAGTGTGGCGCGAGAAATGGCTACCGCCCCCTGCACTTCTGGCTGCAAAGAGATGACCTGCCCTAAAACAGAAGACAACCCCCTGAGATGCAACGGCGGGAAGCTGGCGACGGAGAAGCCCAACCTCGGAGAAATGGCGGAGTTAGGTGCATGCACTGCCACCGACTATCAGGCAGCGATGATGAACGGCGAGCGCCTGAGCGAGGAAGAAGCAGTTCCGGCCTGCCCTTCTTCACCGGAGATGGACCGGAAGCCTGCGGACTCAACAGCGGAGGTACATCCACCAATCCCGACCTCGGAGTTAGAGGAGGAGGAACCACGGCCAGCGGAGCCGAATCCGAGTATCCCATTGGAGGAGCCCCGGTCCGGGCTGCAGCAGACTCCAGCGTCCTCGTTAGCGGACCGGAGCGACACCGATGGAACCATATTAGGCGCAGGTATGGCCGACGTCCCTGCTCCCCTCCGCGAGCCCGCTCCCATGACCCACCTCTATCGCAGTAGGGAGCGACTTATCTCGGCGGGGCTAATGGTGCTATCCCCCGATGACCTGGGGAGGATGGTGCCACCGCTGTCGACTGGAGTGGGGGAGCCTGTGGATGTGAGCTTAGATGGAGTAGTTCTTCGGTGGGACACCCCCTGGTTTAGAACAGATGGATCCCGGGAGAACGGGTCCACTCTTGCGGTGCTTACATGGGAACAATATAGACAGTGCTTGATTCTACAGTGGAAAGGCCGGAAAGAGGCCGAGTCGATGGGCCCATCGAAAGTACAACAACCCCCTCCGGCATGGGATGACAGAGACGTGACAAGGCGGGGCACTGTGTTGGCCTACCATGCAAGAAGAGGGTGGGGCCTCATACACGAGCCAGGATTGGATACTGACGTTTTTGTTGCACACTGTAACGTGAGGGCTCTCTGCTGTGGCCGAAGTGGAGAACCATTGCAAAAGGGGGATTCGGTGACCTACAGCCGCCACCAGAACCCGCTCGGGTGGTATGCACGGAATGTTCGGCGGTGTATGTCTGGAGCCGCGACCCTTACCGCCTCGGACCTGGTCCCAGGAGCACCCGATCTTGTCACCATCGCAACGGTGCGCCTGGTTGCGGCCACCGAGTTGGCCAGTCGAGTTCATCTTCACGTTCGAACCGCGGACGCTGGCACCACGGTGGCTGGGGGGCAGGAGCCCGAGCCGCCTGAAAAAGAATAAACCTCGATACCATGAAAATGTAAATAGTTACTGTTTGTCTTTTATTCCTTTAAGTTGCTGCTAAACCCGCCCAGGGTTAATGGATCCCTCTGTTCACCCGGGATCCTCTTTGTTTGTTTTCCTTTCCTAAAATTTTTGCACAAGTTTAAAGAACTGCAGAAATCATGGACTGTGCATGATTCGAACTTCCCTTGTAAATAGTTTGCACTTTCTTAAAGGTGCTCCCTACTGGTTTTAGCCAAAGACACTTTGCGAAGATATTTGCCCTATTTGTTTGAGCCAAAGACACTTTGCGAAGATACCATGCCGGAACCTTTGCATGGGCCGGTAGGCTGAGGAGACGAGCTTCCTTAGAAAGACTTGGTCTCCTCTTAAAGGGGATGTGAGAAACTGAACTTGAGAGAGATACTGTTGCAGAACAGTAATGCCATAATGATGCCTTAAAAAGAAAATGTAACTGTTTTACATGCCGAGTTATATGTGTTGAATTTGTTAAAATGTGAAATTTGAATAATGTTTTGAAGACAGGAAAGATGCAGAGAGCCCGTAGGGGTAGAAGTAGAGGTCTGCACAGTTGAAAGTAAGAGAAGTAATAATGAGGGTGAGGATAGAAGGTAAACCCTGCGTCCCCATTGAAAAGTTACTTTATTGCTAAGGACAGAGAGTGAACCCGTAGGGGTTAGAGAGTGAGTCCTTAAAGGGGCCGAGTAGAGCTGGCTCAGAGTTCTTCAACCGAAAGGAATGTTATGTCTATACTGTGTATAGTAGCGAAAGGCAGTAGGCCCTGGCTGAACAGGGCGGTCCTGTAGAAGAAAGGAGAGGCAGTAGGCCTGGTGCCGTAGGGACAGGCGGTCCTGCAGGTTCACAAGAAGGAGAATGTAAAGTTGAAATGCCTTATAATGTGATTATAGGAAGGCCTTTGATAGACTAAGAGTGTGAGTTTCTTAAAGGCAATGTTAAGTTATTATTTCAAAAATTGCACTAAATAGAATACCCGGTTGGGTAACAGAAGTTATTTATACTCTGTAAATTATAAGGTTAATTATGTTTGTAACGTTACAAGTGTCCTCACCTCCCATAAAGGGAAGCCTACTTAAGTATACTTATTGTTATTTGCACTCAACAAAATTGTATGTCTTTTTGCTAACCTGTATTGTTGTTTTTCTTCCCAGTCCCGGAGTACTGTGTTTAACCAGGGGGGAGTGCAGCGCCCCAGAGTCCTGGTCGTTGCAGTAGCATAGTTCAGCCACTAAGGGGGGCCATGCTGCGTTCGATGGCACGGAAGGAGTTCTCTGAGCAGGTATCACAGTCACCAATACATTTCACAGCAGGGCCTCCGGGGGGAGCTAAGGGTGCTATTCATTAGGCCACTCCCCACCATAGTGGGTAAACTGGGGGTCAGGCAGGAAGTTAGAGAGAAGGCTGACGGGATTGAACGGAGCAACACCTGGTGGCAGAGGGTGTTGTGAAGGGAGAGACTGTAGGGTCTCTGCCAGGGGTGGGATCCTGGCAGAGGCTTGGCATGGAAAGAACGTAAAGGGACCGTGCCTGCTCAGCATAGCGGCGGTGCCCAAGGAAGGACTAAGAAGCGAGATAGATTGTGCTGAGTGAGAAACGAAATCAAGCGAAAGGAGATACCAGTGAGGGTTGTGCTGAAAGAGGCAGCACCTTACTGAGGCGCACTACCGGTGGCCGGAACGCCGAGGAGGTAAAGAGTTTCAAGCCATACCTCAGACCTACGGCAGGGCAGTTAGCTTGAGGCGGACTGTCTCACGCATCACCCAGGAAGGCAAAGGGGGGTACCAACAGGAGAGGGGCGCAGATAGAGTCCCGGAAGATCTCCGAGCCTCCCCGTCATACGGGTGCGTTCCTACCATAGTATCTGGAGGGACGAGGAAGATCATTGCGAATTAAGTTGTTGTGAGGGAACACGAGAAACAGACACAACAGTTGTGGGGTACTTTCCGTAAGCACAGCAGGGAAGGACTGCAACACATAGCGCTAGAAGGAAGGCACCGATTTCCACCTGCAAGGAGAGCTCTGGAAGTGCCATTGGACCGGCCGGACTTGCGCAGCCTGGTGAGCCGTATTCCGGACTGAGGACCCAGAGAGCTTCAGTAAAGAGGTAAAGAGACTGCAACCTGGTGTCCTCGTTATTTACCGCGACCTGCACCCCACAACTGCACCGCTACAACATCACTTATTGCACCGGACGTCCCCCACTGACAGACAGGGCCACGGACCGGGTCTAGCTACCGTGACAACCCCAGGACTGAGACCTAGAGGCCCGGCTCCGGGTACCCCTCGGCCCTGCGGCGGTGTGGGGGCGCTCCAGAAGCTGCGACTGAGCTTCCTCCACGCAGATACCGGTAGCCAGAAGACCGAGGTTGTGGGGGTAACTTCATGCCCCATGGCAGAAACCGGCGGACAGCAGATTGCAAGTCACCTGTCCACCATTAACACTTGAAACACAGTAGCAGGTTGAGCCCGGGTCGTGATAGAGATCCTGTAAAAAGGCTCGAGTTACCTGCCATGCGGGTAGTGTCCTACCTCAAGGGGGACAGAGAGAACGTGAGGACCTTGTGAGAGGCCTAAGGTAGCAAGGGACTATAACACAGAGCTAGAAGGAAGGCTTCCAACCCCACCTGGTTAGGGGGATTCCAGATTCGCTTCCAAGCCAGCCGGACCCACCAGTACGTGTGATCCGGTACCCTGGACTGTGGCTGCCTGAATTCTACAGTAAAGAGGTAAAGAGACTGCAACTTGAGACCTCTGTTGCTTTCTACACCATCTACCATCTGTCCCTACTACACCAGGAGCCCTGGGGACCCAGTTTCACCTGTGGGAAGCCATACCATCCCAGCTGCCATTACATCACCCCAGTGGACCCCTTTAAGCAGCGTTGGTCATCCCTGACCGAACACCACAGGTGGCGTCACTAACATTTATTATTTTACAAACCCGTTTAAAGACTTTTCCCTTAACATGGGCGCCTAGGGCCAGGGACCGGGTCACCGCCGCCATGACACATCCCTTTAAGTACCCTTTAAGTACCGGACCCGGTACCGAGTACCCCACGGCCCTGGGGATGTTCCATTTATACCACAATCCGCCAAGGATATGCTCTGTATCACTAATCACAAGGGACTGTCACTATATATACCACTGATACAAAGGGACGTACACTGTGTTTACAAGTAGTCACGAGGGACTGGCATTGTATATATCACTGATTACCAGGGACAGACACTGTATGTCTGTATGAGAGGCACTGTATATGATTCTAATTGTCAGGGAGAGGCACTGTATATTGCACTACTTGTCAGGGAGAGGCACTGTATATGGCACTAATTGTCAGGGAGAGGCACTGTATATGGCACTAATTGTAGGGAGAGGCACTGTATATGGTGCTGATTGTCAGGGAGAGGCACTGTATATTGCACTACTGTATATGGCACTTATTGTCAGGGAGAGGCACTGTATATGGCGCTTAGTGTCAGGGAGAGGCACTGCATATGGCGCTTAGTGTCAGGGAGAGGCACTGCATATGGCACTTAGGGTCAGGGAGAGGCACTGCATATGACTCTTAGTGTCAGGGAGAGGCACTGCACATGGCGCTTAGTGTCAGGGAGAGGCTCTGTATATGGCGCTTAGTGTCAGGGAGAGGCACTGCATATGGCACTTAGGGTCAGGGAGAGGCACTGCATATGGCTCTTAGTGTCAGGGAGAGGCACTGTATATGGCACTTAGGGTCAGGGAGAGGCACTGCATATGGCGCTTAGTGTCAGGGAGAGGCACTGTATATGGCGCTTAGTGTCAGGGAGAGGCACTGTATATGGCACTTAGGGTCAGGGAGAGGCACTGCATATGGCACTTAGTGTCAGGGAGAGGCACTGCATATGGCACTTAGGGTCAGGGAGAGGCACTGCATATGGCACTTAGGGTCAGGGAGAGGCACTGTATATGGCATTAATCCTCAGAGACAAGTATTGCATAAACCACTAGTCACCAGGCCATACACTGTACATACCATTAATCATCAGGTTGTTGCACTATGTATGTACCACTAACCTGGAGCATGCAATGTGCATACAGCCAGTTACCCGGGGAGTCTTGTTATTTACGTGTAATAATACTGAATATACCACTATTCACCAGGGACAGGCACTGTGTACACATCTGGTCACCAGGAACTATATAGAAGGAAGCACCAGAGGCAATCACTGTGTGTACACTGCCTCTCCTGGACTGCTCAGGGACTGCATGTGCCAGTTCTTACAGAGCACCAGGGCTAGGTATTGTTCCATGATTTGGTGAGGGACTGAAAGCCCTCACCAATAACTCATCACATCAGCCTGGATGTCTTACATACTATTGACCACTATGGGCTCGGGCGCCGCCTCCTCTTCCTGCATTAGCGTCCCCGGCGCCTGCACTGTTATTTTTTTTCGGCTATGCGCAGTTGCGCTGCCCTTTGTACTTACAGTGCAGGCGCCGGGGACGCTAATGCAGGAAGAGGAGGCGGCGCCCGGCGCGCAGAGGCAATGAATGACGGCTGTGAGGCGTCTGGATTAGGGGGGAAAGACCTGCCCTCTTGGCGATTTCACGGTATGAGGGACAAATTTCAAAAGCGATTATTGCAGCAGTGCCAGGGACCCGAACTAAAAGAGCCACCTTGTCAGAATGCACCATTACTGCTGCACAAGTGGATCTTTTAGTTACAAATACCTGGGGGGGGTGACAGGTTCCCTTTAATGGAAAGTTGAGTGGAAGGAAAAATCGTGGTAGAAAAAGGTGCACAAGCAACCGTGATAACCGCAGCCTTGAAAGGATTGTTAAGGCCATCAAAAATTTGGTGGAAATTCACAAGGAGTGGATTACTGCTGGAGTCATTGCTTCAAGAGCCACCACACACAGACGTATCCAGGACATTGGCTACAAGTGTCACATTCCTTGTGTTAAGCCACTCATGACCAATAGACAACGCCAGAAGCGTCTTACCTGGGCCAAGGAGAAAAAGAACTGGACTGTTGCTCAGTGGTCCAAGGTGTTGTTTTCAGACAAAAGTAAATTTTGCATTTCATTTGGAAATCAAGGTCCCAGAGTCTGGAGGAAGAGTGGAGAAGCCACAATCCAAGCTGCTTGAGGTCTAGTGTGAAGTTTCCACAATCAGTGATGGTTTGGGGAGCCACGTCATCTGCTGGTGTAGGTCCATTCTGCTTTATCAAGACCAAAGTCAGCCCAGCTGTCTACCAGGAAATTTTAGAGCACTTCATGCTTCCCTCTGCCGACAAGCTTTTTGGAGATGGAAATTTAATTCTCCAGCAGGACTTGGCACCTGTCCACACTGCCAAAATTACCAACACCTGGTGTAAAAACAACAGTATCACTGTGCTTGAATGGACAGAAAACTCCCCTGACCTTAACCCCACAGAGAATCTATGGAGTATTGTCAAGAGGAAGATGATGAGAGACACCAGACCCAACAATGCAGACGCGCTGTAGGCTGCTATCAAAGCAACCTGGGCTAGTGCAGCGCCCCAGAGTCCTGGTCATTGCAGTATTGTCGCTCTTCCACCAGGGGGAGTGATGGTATGTCTGATGGTACTAAAGGAGTTCACCTGACCAGGTATCACAGTTACACACTACACTTCACACTCCGGCCACCAGGGGGAGCAAAGGGTTCTATCTATTAGGCCACTCCTCACACTCGGGTAAAACTGGGGGTTGGATAGGAAGTTAGAGAAAAAAGCTGCTGGGTGAGACCCAGGAAAGACCTGTCAGGCAGACAGGGGGAGAAGGAGGAACATCACAGCTGCAGACAGAGGTCCCTGTCAGGGGTGGGATCCTGGCAGAGACTTAGCAAGAGATAGAACGTTACGGAGCTGCGCCTGCACCTCATTGCGGCAGCATCCTAAGGAAGGACAAGAAGCGAAGTATATTGTGGAGAAGTGAGAAACGAGAGCAGAGCACAAGGAGATAATACCAGGAGGAGTCCTGCCCTAAGATCGGCAACATCCTTCTGAGGCGCGTAGCCGGTGGCCGGAACACCGAGGGAGTAACAGGCTCTTCGCATTACTTCAAACTACGGCAGGACAGTTAATTCCAAGTTGGCTGCCCAACCTTTAACCTAATGAAGACAACGGAGGCAAATTGTGGGAGAGGGGCGTCTCTAGGGTCCTTATAAAATAGCTCCAGGCCTACCCCGTCATACGGGTCATCCTATCCATATCATCTGGGGGACGTAGAGAGAGAATATCAGAAACATACACGACAGTTGTGAGGACTATCCCGTGGTACTCAGCAGGGAAGTACTACAACACACAGGCGCTAGTAGGAAGGCTACTGATTTCCACCTGTAAAGGGAACTCTGGATGTGCCTTTGGACCGGCCGGATTCAGCCAGCCCTGTTAGCAGTGCTCTGGATTGTGGACGCTGAAGTCTACAGTAAAAGGTAAAGAGACTGCAACCCTGTGTCCTCGTTATTTCCTGCTACCTACACCATCATCATCTACCCTACTGGGAATCCCTGGGGACATACTTCACCTGTGGGAAGGTATTCCATCCAGCTGCCATAACATCACCCCAGCGGACCCCTAAGCAGCGTCGGTCACCCTGACCGAACACCACAGGTGGCGTCACGAACACTTGACAAACTACAACCTTTAATTGGGCGCCCCTTAGCAGGGCCACGGACCGGGTCGGGCCACCGTGACATCCCCAGAACCGAGACAGAGGGACCTGGTACCGAGTACCCCACTGCCCTGCGCCTGGGGGCGATCCACTTCCATAACACCTCAGCAGTGCCACAGGCTGATTACCTCCATGCCACGCTTCATTGATTCAGTAATTGATGCAAAAGGAGCCCCGACCAAGTATTGAGTGCATTTATTGAACATACATTTCAGTAGGACAACGTCTCAGATTTTAAAATCATTTTTCAAACTGGTGTTATAAAGTATTCTAATTTACTGAGATGACTTTTGGCTGTAAGCCATAATCATCAACATTAACAGAAATAAACACTTGAAATAGATGTAATGACTCTATATAATATATGAGTTTCACTTTTTGTATTGAGGAACTAAAATAAATTAACTTTTTGATGATATTCTAATTTTGTGAGAAGCACCTGTAGATTTGTTATCCTCATGATGCCTTCTGAATAGCTTTCTGGAAATGGTCATGAGTCAGGCAGAAGACAGTTACGTAAACCATAAAAATATATTTCTTCCACTTTTGTATATAAAACTTCCAACAAGTAATTAGAGAGAAGCAAAATGTTTTACATGAACAGTTTTAAACCATCCGTTCCTGCGAGAAACCTGACAGATTTATTAGGCCATAAAAATTACAACTTTTCATCACAACATTCGGAAGTTCACAATGATGTAATGGAATGGAAATGATTATTGATCTGAGACTGAAAGCTGAGCTAAAGGTTAAAAGATGTGTCTCATTAATTAAATAAAAATAATAAAAAACCCTCTTCACACTATTTTGTCGGTCCGTTTGGGACTATATTTCATTCTCAAGATTATGCGGTAAGACCAGAGTCAACATCGCTAGGATTGAGGAGGTAAAACATTTTTTTGGTGAACTTGCAGAACAAAGTTGTTGTTTTAAATGTCGTGAAAGACACCATATTATGTACTTTAAAAATAATAATAATGTGACCGCCCTATAAATTTTAACAGCTCACTTACATATTAATAAAAATGTGGATTTCCCTGGAATTAGACCTCGGATCACAGATATCAAGGTATCATTTTATTCAACTTTCTATGACCTTTGTGCCCATATTGAGAGTTTAGGAGGGTTGAACCTTTAATGTTCATCTGAAGAAGGTTCTGTGGTGCTGAATTACCTTGGACAAATCATCAAGATCCGATTAACAAAAATTCATTGGAATAAACAAAAATCATCAAGATCCGCTACCGGCAGCTACTTTAAATTGCTGACCAATCACTTCCCAAATGTGCTTGATCAAGTCTGGAGATGTTGCAGGCCATGGTAGTTTGTTTAGGCCTCGCTGGCTACTCACAATAGCACAAGCAATATACAGCCTGGTGTTGTAGTGTTGAAAAAACACTCTTGGGACACTTTGGAGTGGATCACTGGATCTGGCCAGCTTTAGTGCTCCTGCGCTCCTCAAATTATGCAGAAGGATGTTCCTATTATCTATAAAGTTTATCAGTAACAAAAGTTTAGTGGATATGTTCATGTTCCAAAATTGCTTTAATTAGTTAAACAACAGGAAAATAAGCAAGCTTGCAATTGACTTGCTTTTCTATCTGCTGCAATTCCTCTGCAATGAGAGCTTTTATCTTACATAGTGTACAGCTTGCTTCCATGGAGCTTGGCCGCAAGAGCCTAGCCAAATGTACTCAGTAGCTACATTCCAGGTAATGAATTAACTCCTAACATACCAGCCAACTCTCTCGAGCCCATTGATTTCTATACAGCAGTTAGCTACTCACCATCCTCCCACACCCTCTCAGTTCCTGACAGTGCGCTTATCAGTCCTGTAGATCACAATCCGTGGACCCCAGCACCAGCAGTTTCCATGGCAGGTTTCCTAATCACTGCTCTCACTTTCCTGAGATGTGCGGTTGGTCAAATTCCCTTTTATTTCTTTATGGAGGTAAGGCGACTATAAGGAAACTGCAGAGCTATGAGCTGTCAAGAGACAATTTGAAAATATCCCTTTAAGTTACTTTACAAATGAATATATTACTTATCTTGGACTACTCCAGAGTTACAAAATTTATTATACTTCAGAGCTGCATTCACAATTTTGTATACTTCAGAGCTGAAGTCTACTGGCATTCATTGTTGTAATAATGTTTGTGTAGATCTTGTTATTGTAGAGGAAATGACCCATTAAATGGAGTCTCTCGCCAGGTTTTTGCTACGTCATCTAAGAGCTGCATGATATAAGGGCAATGATTCACAGAGATTCTAGTGCTCTATCACTTACTAAGCTGCTTGCCGCAGTTTTGATAAAAACGTCTGCAGATCTAGAAGTTCTCTTGAATGCTGAGCTCTGTATAACCCCGCCCACAACACTGATTGGCAACTTTCTGTGTACACTGTGCATAGGCAGAAAGCTGCCAATCAGTGGTGGGGGCATGGTTAAACAGAGCTCATGAATATGTAGGACTACCTGACAGCAGTATTACTAGTCCTCTAGTGATAATCTCCTACAGATACAACAGTAATTTTATCAAAACTACAGAAAACAACCCAGTAAGAGACACATCGCTGGAATCAGGGTCTCTGTCTCTACATTATGGTGCTCTCAGAGCCACCTTCAGGGAATTTCTGCCCTGACTGGCGTATGGGGCCTGATCAGCAAAGAGGGCCCGCATCGGACCCCGTCTCTTCTGATGATCGGGCCCCAGCGGCAGGCTTCTGCCAGTGCAGTAACTGAACCTGCGTTCCAGACACAGGTTTAGCCATGCGGGCCCGGGCCAGCACGACAATAGATAAAAGCTGCCAGCCAATCGGAGGCTGGCAGCTGACATCAGCGTGCACGTCACCGGCGTATGACATCATTGTCATTTGCCGGCGAGTGCACGCTGGAACTGCGCGGACGGAACTTCGCTGCAGGAGCGCAGAAAGGTAAGAAGAAAGCTTTTTTAAAAATTATTATTATTTATTGAAAGCGGCCCGGGGCAGAAATGGAGACATGGGGGCAGTAATGGAAACACTGGGGCAGTAATGGAAACACAGGGGGCAGGAATGGAAACACTGGGGCAGGAATGGAGACACAGGGGCAGGAATGGAGACACAGGGGGCAGGAATGGAAACACTGGGGCAGGAATGGAGACACGGGCAGGAATGGAGTCACAGGGGGCAGGAATGGAGACATGGGGGCAGGAATATGGGGCAGGATGGAGATATATGGTGCAGGATCATGGGGCAGGATGGAAACATGGGGCAGGATGTAGACACATGGTGCAGAATTATGGGGCAGGATGGATATGATGGAGACAGATGGAGCAGGATCATGGGACAGATGGGGCAGGATCATGGGACAGATGGGGTAGCATCATGGGACAGATGGGGCAGGATGAGACCACATGGGGGCAGAATGGATACTCATGAGAGCAGGATGTGAGAACAGATGGCTGGAGACAGGAATGAGACACATGGGGGTCAGGATGGGGGATATTACTATCTGTGATGCAGTGACCCCTGTTACAGCTAGGGGGCGCTGTATGTTCTCCTCAGTGTGAAGCGGTGTCTAGCATGATTGTAAATGGCCGGTATGTGTCGCAGAGGGAGTCTGCGCTGAAAGCCAGTGTTGTTGTTCTGGGACCTGTAGTCCCACAAGTATTTTTGTAGTTTTAAAGGGAGGCTTACAGGGTTAGTCGGAGAGCTGGGTGGGTCTGACTAACCACACACACCTCCCACCTATAGGAGTGGTTACTAGTATATAATGTGACCATGGTGTGGTCACATGTTAGAGAATGTATGGACCTGATTGGTCCATATGTAAGGTCCTGGAAGGCCTGTATGTTTGATGGTCCCAGGTTGGGACGGACGTCCTGAAGAGCACATGGTGAGGTCTTGGATCTGGTGGCCTGTGTGTTGGACGGTTCCAAGTGGGGACGTACGTCCTGAACAGCACACAGAGAGGCTGTATGTGCAGAGTCTGTGATGGGACTGCATTGGGGAAGCTATCGTCTGTCTGAGAATCTGGAATGTCGGGAGTGCACTGGTCACAGGGATGGTGATCCCAGTTTGGCATATTCACCAGGAGAGAGCACTGACAGGAGGTCAGGGTGTGAAGCAGGAGCTCCAGGAAGGTAACTCAAAGTTGGGGAACTGTGTGCACTGACAAGGGTCAGATAATAAACATTGTGGTCTCTGTTGTGTATCCGCTTTTTGGGCTCCCCTGGTGGTTGCTGGTGGTACTGGTGACTTGTTTGCACTTTGCTTCTTCTGTTCACCTGCTTCCATCAGTGTTTGGGAGTTTCCTATTTAGCCTTGCTCTCCAGTCATTTCCTTGCCGGTCATCATTGTAACCAGAGCCTTCGGTTGCATGTTCCTGCTACTAGTCTGCTGATCAGCTAAGTGGACTTTGTCCTTTTGTTTTGTACCTTTTGTCCAGTTTGCAGTTTTTGTAATTCTCTGTAGCTGGAAGCTCTTGCGGGCTGTAATTGCCACTCCTGTGTCATGAGTTGACACAGGAGTCTTAAAGTAATTTCAGGATGGTTTTTGAAAGGGTTTTCAGTTGACCGTGAAGTCCTCTTTTGTGTCATGATCTCAATGGCAAGAGATCATAGCATCAGCATATATAGGAACTAGCTCTTGGAAGATGGAAACTGAGCTGACCATGAACTAAACCTAACGCACAACTAGCAGTGGCCGGGTAGCATGCCTACGTTGATTCTAGATGCCCAGCACCAGCCGGAGGACTAAATAAAACTAGCAGAGGAAAATATTAGTCCTAGCTCACCTCTAGAGAAATACCCCGAAAGGAGACAGAGGCCCCCCACATGTATTGGCGGTGAATCAAGATGAAATAACAAACGTAGTATGAAAATAGGTTTAGCAAATTTGAGGTCCACTTACTACATAGCAGAAGACAGAAAGGACACTTTCATGGTCAGCTAAAAACCCTATCAAAACACCATCCAGAAATTACTTTAAAACTCTGGCATTAACTCATAACACCAGAGTGGCAATTCCTGTTCACAAGAGCTTTCCAGACACAGTAACGAAACTACAGCTGTGAACTGGAACAAAAATGCAAAAACAAACATGGACAAGAGTCCAACTTATCTAGTAGTTGTCTAGGAGCAGGAACAAGCACAGAGAGGCTTCTGATAACATTGTTGACCGGCAAGCAACTAACAGAGCAGCAAGGTTATATAGCGACTCCCACATCTTGATGGGAACAGGTGAACAGAGAAGATGAAGACACCAGTTCAATTCCACCAGTAGCCACCGGGGGAGCCCAGAATCCAAATTCACAACAGTACCCCCCCCTCAAGGAGGGGGCACCGAACCCTCACCAGAACCACCAGGGCGATCAGGATGGACCCTATGAAAGGCACGAACCAGATCAGAGGCATGAACATCAGATGCATTCACCCAAGAATTATCCTCCTGGCCGTATCCCTTCCACTTGACCAGATACTGGAGTCTCCGTCTGGAAACACGAGAGTCTAAGATTTTCTCCACAACGTACTCCAACTCACCCTCAACCAACACCGGAGCAGGAGGCTCAACGGAAGGCACAACCGGTACCTCATACCTGCGCAATAATGACCGATGAAAAACGTTATGAATAGAAAAGGATGCAGGGAGGTCCAAACGGAAGGAAACAGGGTTAAGAATCTCCAATATCTTATACGGGCCGATGAACCGAGGCTTAAACTTAGGAGAAGAGACCCTCATAGGGACAAAACGAGAAGACAACCACACCAAGTCCCCAACACGAAGACGAGGACCAACACGACGACGGCGGTTAGCAAAAAGCTGAGTCTTCTCCTGGGACAACCTCAAATTGTCCACCACCTGCCCCCAGATCTGATGCAATCTCTCCACCACAGCATCCACTCCAGGACAATCCGAAGATTCCACCTGACCAGAGGAAAATCGAGGATGAAACCCCGAATTACAGAAAAACGGGGACACCAAAGTGGCAGAGCTGGCCCGATTATTGAGAGCGAACTCCGCCAATGGCAAAAAAGCAACCCAATCATCCTGGTCAGCAGACACAAAACACCTCAGATATGTCTCCAGGGTCTGATTAATCCGCTCAGTCTGGCCATTCGTCTGAGGATGGAAAGCGGACGAAAAAGATAAATCTATGCCCATCCTAGCACAGAATGCCCGCCAAAATCTAGAAACGAATTGGGTCCCTCTGTCAGAAACGATATTCTCAGGAATACCATGCAAACGAACAACATTTTGAAAAAACAGAGGAACCAACTCGGAAGAAGAAGGCAACTTGGGCAGAGGAACCAAATGGACCATCTTAGAGAAACGGTCACACACCACCCAGATGACAGACATCTTCTGAGAAACAGGCAGATCTGAAATAAAATCCATCGAGATGTGCGTCCAAGGCCTCTTAGGAATAGGCAAGGGCAACAACAATCCACTAGCCCGAGAACAACAAGGCTTGGCCCGAGCACAAACGTCACAAGACTGAATAAAATTACAGTCAAATATCAGTATCCGTTGCCTTTGCTGACTGATTTGTTTGCTCGCATAAGGGGGGCTAAGTGGTTCTCTAAGATTGATCTTCGTGGGGCGTATAATTTGGTGCGAATTAAGCAGGGGGATGAGTGGAAGACCGCATTTAATACGCCTGAGGGCCATTTTGAGTATTTGGTAATGCCTTTCGGCCTTTCTAATGCACCTTCTGTCTTTCAGTCCTTAATGCATGATATTTTCCGGGAATATTTGGATAAATTTATGATTGTGTACTTGGATGATATTTTGATTTTTTCTGATGACTGGGAGTCTCATGTTCAGCAGGTCAGGAGGGTTTTTCAGGTTTTGCGGGAGAATTCTTTGTGTGTAAAGGGTTCAAAGTGTGTTTTGGGGGTTCAAAAAATTTCATTTTTGGGGTATATTTTTTCCCCTTCTTCTATTGAGATGGACCCTGTCAAGGTTCGGGCTATTTACGACTGGACGCAGCCTACTTCTCTGAAGAGTCTCCAGAAATTCTTGGGCTTTGCTAATTTTTATCGTCGATTTATAGCTGGTTTTTCTGGCGTTGCTAAACCTCTCACGGATTTGACTAAAAAGGGTGCTGATGTTGCCAATTGGTCCCCTGCTGCCGTGGAGGCCTTTCGGGAGCTTAAGCGCCGCTTTTTGTCTGCCCCTGTGTTGCGCCAGCCTGATGTTTCTCTTCCCTTTCAGGTTGAGGTCGATGCTTCCGAGATCGGAGCGGGTGCGGTTTTGTCGCAGAAAAGTTCCGACTGCTCAGTGATGAGACCTTGTGCGTTCTTTTCGCGAAAATTTTCGGCCGCCGAGCGAAACTATGATGTTGGTAATCGGGAGCTTTTGGCCATGAAGTGGGCATTTGAGGAGTGGCGTCATTGGCTTGAGGGTGCCAGACATCAGGTGGTAGTTTTGACTGATCACAAGAATTTAATTTATTTGGAGTCTGCCAGGCGCCTGAATCCTAGACAGGCACGTTGGTCGTTGTTCTTTTCCCGGTTTAATTTTGTGGTCTCGTACTTACCGGGTTCTAGGAATGTGAAAGCAGATGCTCTTTCTAGGAGTTTTGAGCCTGACTCTCCTGGGAATTCTGAACCTGCTGGTGTCCTTAAGGATGGAGTGGTTTTGTCTGCTGTCTCTCCAGATTTGCGACGTGCTTTGCAAGAATTTCAGGCGGATAGACCTGATCGTTGTCCGTCTGGTAGACTGTTTGTTCCTGACGAGTGGACCACTAGAGTCATCTCGGAAGTTCATTCTTCTACTCTGGCAGGTCATCCGGGAATTTTTGGCACCAGAGAATTGGTGGCTAGATCCTTCTGGTGGCCTTCCCTGTCTCGAGATGTGCGTGTTTTTGTGCAGTCTTGCGATGTGTGTGCTCGGGCCAAGCCTTGTTGTTCTAGGGCTAGTGGGTTGTTGTTGCCCTTGCCTATTCCGAAGAGGCCTTGGACGCACATCTCTATGGACTTTATCTCGGATCTCCCTGTTTCTCAGAAGATGTCTGTCATCTGGGTGGTGTGTGACCGTTTTTCTAAAATGGTTCATTTGGTGCCATTGCCTAAGTTGCCTTCCTCATCTGAGTTGGTCCCTCTGTTTTTTCAAAATGTGATTCGCTTGCATGGTATTCCGGAAAACATCGTTTCTGACAGGGGTACCCAGTTCGTGTCTAGATTTTGGCGGGCAGTCTGTGCCAGGTTGGGCATTGATTTGTCCTTTTCGTCTGCATTCCATCCTCAGACCAATGGCCAGACGGAGCGAACTAATCAAACTTTGGAGACTTATTTGAGGTGTTTTGTGTCTGCGGATCAGGATGATTGGGTTGCCTTTCTGCCGTTGGCGGAGTTTGCTCTTAATAATCGGGCTAGTTCTGCCACTTTGGTTTCTCCTTTCTTTTGCAATTCAGGGTTTCATCCGCGTTTTTCATCTGGTCAGGTTGAATCTTCGGATTGTCCTGGAGTGGATGCGGTGGTGGATCGGTTGCATCGGATTTGGGGACAAGTGGTGGATAATTTGGAATTGTCCCAGGAGAGGACTCAGCAGTTTGCTAACCGTCGTCGTCGTGTTGGTCCCCACCTTCGCGTTGGGGACTTGGTGTGGTTGTCTTCCCGTTTTGTCCCTATGAGAGTTTCTTCTCCCAAATTTAAGCCTCGGTTCATCGGTCCTTATAGGATTTTGGAGATTCTTAACCCTGTTTCCTTTCGTTTGGACCTCCCGGCATCTTTCGCTATCCATAATGTGTTCCATCGGTCGTTGTTGCGGAGATATGAGGTACCGGTGGTTCCTTCTACTGAACCTCCTGCTCCTGTGCTGGTGGAGGGTGAATTGGAGTACGTCGTGGAGAAGATCTTGGACTCCCGTATTTCCAGACGGAGACTTCAATATCTGGTTAAATGGAAAGGCTATGGTCAGGAAGATAATTCTTGGGTAACTGCCTCTGATGTTCATGCCTCGGATTTGGTTCGTGCCTTTCATAGGGCTCATCCAGATCGCCCTGGCGGTTCTTGTGAGGGTTCGGTGCCCCCTCCTTAACTCCTGTGTCATGAGTTGACACAGGAGTCTTAAAGTAATTTCAGGATGGTTTTTGAAAGGGTTTTCAGTTGACCGTGAAGTCCTCTTTTGTATCCTTCTTTATCTAGTGAGTGGACCTCTCTTTGCTAAATCTACTTTCATACTGTGTATGTCTTTTCCTCTTAATTCACCGTTATTACATGTGGGGGGCTGCTATCATCTTTTGGGGTATTTCCCTAGAGGTAAGCCAGGTCTGTTTCTTCCTCTACCAGGCGTAGTTAGTCCTCCGGCTGGCGCGTGGCATATAGGAAGCCGTAGGTATGCTCCCTGGCTACTGTTAGTTGTGTGGTAGATTTAGCTCACGGTCAACTCGAGTTTCCATCACCCGAGAGCTCGTTCGTTACTTATGTGTTTTTTACGTTTCCTTGCCATTGGGAACCATGACAGGTCTCCCACCGTAACTGGACAAAGTGAGGTTCGGCGTGTGTAGAGACTGCAACTCAATGTGAAGTGCTATAGATTATGTGGAAGGTATGTGATGTGTAACATGGCCTACAGTGGTTTGTGCTGAGTGTGTAATAAACCACATGGACTGTTTAAGTAAGAAAACATGACTGTGTGCCTTCATCCCATTGTCAATCAAGTATTCTCCAACCCGCTAGTGTTCGTGGCATTACATATCATAGGGGCTAATTAAGGGATATGCAGTGATGTATTTATTTTATTCTTTGAGGATACTGTTTCAAATGGGGGGATGGTCCTGTTACTGTGCAGAGTGACACAATGTCACCTTTTTTTCTTCATCTGCTGTAGAGTAGAAGTAGGGAAAAGATTAGGTAATGTGTTCTGCAAGCGGTGCTTTAACTGTGTTATTTTCTGCAGAGAGGAGCTCTGGCTGGAAAAAGAGATGATGGTCTGTTCTGGATGAAGATGAAAAGTGAAGGTGAAGGACTTAACCTAGAGAGGTCACTGGTGAGTCAGTGTCTTACCTGTACACTGCCACTATACACTGTATACTATATACAGAGGTCCGGTGTACAATGTCACCAGTGATCACTGTATTACCTTTACCATTGACAATATATACAGAGCTCCTGTGTATAATGTCACAGGTAATCACTGTATTACCTGTACTAGGACACTGCATACTAAGTACAGATCTCCTGTGTAAAATGGCACTTATGGTGATATTAGTAGTGTGTTTTTTTTTATTAATGATCAGTATTGTAGTATTCAGTCACTATGTGGAGGTAATATGTTGTCCGGTCATGGTGTGGCGGTATTTGTTCCTTGTATGTGCTGTTATTTGGTCACTATATGGTGGTAATATGTGGTCTGGTCATGGTTTGGTGGTATTTGTTCCTTGTATGTGGTATTATTGGTCACCATGTGGTGGTAATATGTGGTCTGGACAAGGTGCGGTGGTATTTGTCCCTTGTATGTGATATTATCTGGTCACTGTGTTGGTAATGTGATCTGGTCATGGTGCGATGGTATTTGTCCCTTGAATGTGATATTATTGTTCATTTTAAAAATTGAAAAATAAATAAAAATATACCTAAATTGTATTGCATATTTTAACCAATGTTAAAATAGGTTAGAGTAGGGCCCGGCCAAAGCAGTCTACCTTGTTGTGGTGGCGGCTTAAAAAAAGTTTTGGCCAAAACAAAAGCTGCTGGCTATATGTGTGATTTGGTGATGGGAACTGTAAATGTGTGATCGGTGAGGACGTGGTGCAGATCTGGAGTTGTTCTATGAGTGGGTGGTGGGAACGTGGAAGGTTCGAGGGGTGGAAGCGGAAATGGGGTGGAGCTTGGGCGGAGTCTCAAGGGGGCCCTGAAAATGTTGCCAGTATGGGGCCCCGAAATTACTGGTGGCAGCCCTGCTCAGATTAGCTGGAAAAACCTAGTGCCGGATCCCATTTAAGTGTTCAGTTACCATTGCTTTTTTCACTATTATTCTATATGCAGTCATTACCTGAAATAACATAACAGCCTCCATCTTTTCTCAACATCTTTATTATTTCTCGGTAACGAGACTCCATTATTTACTGCAAATTGATTTCACATTGTGCCTCAGGGTCTCCTCCGAGTGTCGTGTCTTGCCTTTTTTCTCCACTTACAGAATTGCCTCCTGCCAGCATCTCATTTACAGAATCTTTTACTCAAGAACGTTGACTTTTTTTTTTTTTTGTGAATTTTTTATTAGAAAAATTGCAACAAATATTTGGGAAAAAACAGCATTTTTATTCCCTAAAGCCCCCATGAGACTCCTCTAGTCGGCAGCCTCTGTAGTCCATTAAAAGGCATTTCATTTCCATTGTACCCCAGGCAGTAATTTATCTGAGTTGGGTCGTACAGTTGTGCCTCTCGCTGGTGGTTACTTTGTGAATTCCTATCTTTCATGCAGTTGCCTTACTTCATGCTGTCTCGGAAAAAAACAAAACAGCAAAAAACCCTCCTCACATCACAAGTGCGATGGGCCTCTTATGTGTTGTTAAGCCTGGATGTGTCGTATTCCTTATAGAAAGAAGTGATCCGGGTGAAGACGGCGCTTGATCAGAAGAAAATAAAGAAAAAAATATAGAAACGCAGTTACATGGCGGCTCGTGGGGGGGGTCACATCAGGACATTCACATCACAAGAAATGTAATAAAATAGAGGATACAAGTAAATCAAAATCAAAATGTGTTTTTCCTTCCTGTCATCTCGATGTGAAGGCGAAGAAAAGTCCTCCGGGTTATTTTTTTATTTACTCTGAAAAGTGGGTTCTGAAAGGTTTCTGTGGCCTAGAAGAACCAGAGGTAAGAAGAATATAAATGTTTGTTTTTTTTCTGAACTCTCAAAATACAGATATTACTGTATGTATTTATAATACATGGGATATAAATTTATCATTATCTATCGCTGTATCTATCCATCTATCTCTTTATCTATCTATTATCTATCTATCTATCTATCTATCTATCTATCTATCTATCTATCTATCTATCTATTATCTATCATCAATTTATCTATCAGCTATCTATCTATTATCTAGCTATTATTGTAATAATTATAGGGGATAACTCAGGAGACTCTGCGTGGAACAAGACAACTACAGGACACAGTTTTATAAGTAGTAAAGTCTATATTATCACACGGTGATTCAAACAGGTGCAGAGAGAAACTCAAGTCCACAACACTTGGTGTAAATATTAAATGCAGCTTAGCAGTCTATAGGAAACTTCATAGGAAAATGCAATCACACAGAAACTCTATGAAGCACAATTATTCTTGAGGATACTTGACACGAATAAGTCCTTGTTTTAGTCCAAACACAGATAGATATGCTTATAAGGCAGTTCAAGCAATGTCTTATCTCAACCAGGAAGGCCTGGGTGATAATCTCAGGTTTAAGCAGAGCAGCAACAGCTTACATGTCCAGCAAATGCAGATGGAAGTAAACACGAGCAGCAGATGAAGGAGGATTACTGGAGACTGGTGTATGCAGCTGGAACTCAGAGCAGAGTAGCAGGATAACCACACAGGTTCACAAGAGCAGGTATATAGCCAGGGAGTCACCAGAGTCAGGAGCTGGATGCAAGGCAGAATACTCTAGCACAGACTGAAGGCTGGGGTGGAGTTTTATAGCAGGAAGACACAGTGCACATGAGACCAAAGACGCCATCTTGGAAAAGGGCAGTAATGCACAAAAGGTAATAAAAATGTTCAGAGTCCTGACATTACTCCCTCCTTAGAAGCGGCCTCAGGACGATCCTGGACCTGGTTTCTCAGGGAATCTCTGATGAAAACGAGAAATCTTCTGTTGGGCATTGATGTTTTCCACAGGTTCCCAAGAGTCTTCCTCAGGGGGATATCCCTTCCATCTTATCAGATATTGGAGCCGATTCCTGCGAATCCTGGAATCAATAATTTCCTCCACCACAAATTGTTCTTGCCCATTAATCACCACAGGCTGCGGAGGTGGCACAACACGTCCCTGGAAGGTATTAGGAGATACAGGCTTTAGTAAAGATACATGAAAAACTGGGTGTACCTTCATAGTCCTAGGCAGCTTCAGCCGGCAGGCCACAGAGCTCACAATACCGCTGATCTTGAAAGGGCCAATTAATTTCTGTCCAAGTTTTTGTGAAGGAACGTTTAACTTCAGATTCTTAGGTGCTAACCACACGGAATCTCCTACCATGAACATGGGTGCAGGTTTACGGAATCTATCAGCCGATCTCTTATAACGTTCTTGAGCTGTGGTCAGGGATTCCTTCAGAACCTCCAGATTTTGCCTCATCGCAGTCAGCTTTTCCTCCACTGCCGGAACTGGAGAATTAATTGGAGACCTAGGTAAGATACACGGATGATAACCCAGATTGGCAAAGAAAGGTGTAAATTTAGTGGAGGCGCTCAGAGAATTGTTATATGAAAATTCGGCTAACGGCAGCAACTCCAACCAATCATCCTGGAGATGGCTGACATAGCATCTTAGATATTGTTCCAGCGTCTGGTTGGTCCACTCAGTCTGACCATTTGTCTGGGGATGGTAAGCGGAAGAGAGACTGACATTAATATTGAGTGCAGAGCAAAACCCCTTCCAGAATCTTGAAGTGAACTGTACTCCACGGTCAGAGATGATCTCATCCGGGACCCCATGTGTTGTGGATTCTGTTTTTGTGCTCCCTCTGGTGGTTACAACTGGTACTGGGTGACTTTGGTGGGTTGCGGTCTCTGGTTTCCACCTGTCCATCAGTGGCTGGGTGTTTCCTATTTAACCTGGCTTTCCTGTCATTCCCTTGCCGGCTATCAATGTATCAGTGTGTGTCTCTGTTACCTGCTCCTAGGCCTTCAAGACAAGCTAAGTCTGTATTTCCCTGTTTCATGATTGCTTTCATGTTTTTTAGTCCAGCTTGCAGATATGTAATTCTCTGCTGCTGGTTGCTCTAGTGGGCTGAAATTACCACTCATTTACCATGAGTTGGCACATGAGTTCAAGTAATTTCAGGATGGTATTTTGAAGGGTTTTTCAGCTGACCGCGCAGTTCACCTTTTGTATCCTCTGCTATCTAGCTTAAGCGGGCCTCATTTTGCTGAATCTGTTTTCATAACTACGTTTGTGCCTTCCTCTCATTTCACCGTCATTATATGTGGGAGGCTGCTATCTCTGTGGGAATATTTCTCTGGAGGCAAGTGAGGTCTGTTATTCTTCTGATAGGGGAAGCTAGATCTCCGGCTGGCGCGAGACGTCTAGGGGCCCCCCAGGAATGTCCCCCGGCTACTGTTAGTTGAGTGTTGAGGTTCAGGATCGCGGTCAGCTCAGGTTCCATCACCCTAGAGCTCGTCCTGTTTTTGCCCGTGTTACGTTGACAAATTCCCTGCCATTGGGACAGTATATGACAGTATGATAGTACATGACAGTATAGCCGGCCACAAAGTGTTAATTGTTTGGGCTAAAGCAGGAGAAAAAGAAGTGTTGAAGGGAAACTTTTTTTTTTTTTTTTTCCCTCAGAGTTTTGCTGCCTAGCCCTTAATTGCTGTCTAGCTGCTTCTTACCTCCTCTTAACCCTTGAATGGCTCTGACCTTAGCTGTTTAACATGGATGTCCAGAGTTTGGCTTCCAGCCTGAATAATCTCGCTGCAAAAGTTCAAAATATACAGGATTTTGTTGTTCACACTCCTATGTCTGAACCTAGAATTCCTATTCCAGAGTTTTTTTCTGGAGATAGATCTACCTTCCTGAATTTCAGGAACAATTGCAAATTGTTTCTTTCTTTGAAATCTCGCTCCTCTGGAGACCCTGCTCAGCAGGTCAAGATTGTAATATCTTTCCTGCGGGGCGACCCTCAGAATTGGGCATTTGCATTGGCACCAGGGGATCCTGCATTGCTCAGTGTGGATGCGTTTTTTCTGGCACTGGGATTGCTCTATGAGGAACCTAACCTGGAGATTCAGGCTGAAAAGGCTTTATTGGCCCTTTCTCAGGGGCATGATGAAGCGGAAGTATATTGTCAAAAATTTCGGAAATGGTCGGTGCTTACTCAGTGGAATGAGTGCGCCCTGGCTGCAAACTTCAGAGATGGTCTTTCTGAGGCCATTAAGGATATTATGGTGGGGTTCCCTGCCCCTACAGGTCTGAATGAGTCTATGACTATGGCCATTCAGATTGATCGGCGTTTATGGGAGCGCAAACCTGTGCACCAGTTGGCGGTGTCTTCTGAACAGGCACCTGAGACTATGCAATGTGATAGAATTCAGTCCAGAAGTGAACGGCAAAATTATAGGCGGAAAAATGGATTGTGTTTTTATTGTGGTGATTCAGCTCATGTTATATCAGCATGCTCTAAACGCACAAAAAAGGTTGATAAATCTTTTGCCATTAGTACTCTGCAGTCTAAGTTTATTTTGTCTGTAACTCTGATTTGTTCACTGTCATCCATTTCCGTCGATGCCTATGTGGATTCGGGCGCTGCCCTGAGTCTTATGGATTGGTCATTTGCCAAACGCTGCGGTTTTAGTCTGGAGCCTCTGGAAGTTCCTATTCCTTTGAAGGGAATTGACTCTACACCATTGGCTATGAATAAACCGCAGTACTGGACACAAGTGATCATGCGCATGACTCCCGTTCATCAGGAGGTGATTCGCTTCCTTGTACTGTATAATTTACATGATGTACTAGTGCTTGGTCTGCCATGGTTACAAACTCATAATCCAGTCCTGGATTGGAAAACAATGTCTGTGTTAAGCTGGGGATGTCAGGGGGTTCATGATGATGCACCTCTGATTTCAATCGCTTCATCTACTCCTTTTGAGGTCCCTGCGTTTTTGTCTGACTATCGGGATGTTTTTGAGGAGCCTAAGCTCAATTCGCTCCCTCCTCATAGGGAATGTGACTGTGCTATAGAATTAATTCCTGGCAGTAAGTTCCCTAAGGGTCGTTTATTTAATCTGTCAGTGCCAGAGCATACTGCTATGCGGAATTATATTAAGGAGTCCTTGGAAAAGGGACATATTCGTCCATCTTCGTCCCCTCTGGGAGCAGGTTTTTTTTTCGTGGCTAAAAAAGATGGTTCCCTGAGGCCTTGTATAGATTATCGCCTTCTGAATAAGATTACAGTCAAATATCAGTATCCATTGCCATTATTGACTGATTTGTTTGCTCGCATTAAGGGGGCTAGGTGGTTCACTAAGATAGATCTTCGCGGTGCGTATAATCTTGTGCGGATAAAGCAGGGTGATGAGTGGAAAACCGCATTTAATACGCCTGAGGGCCATTTTGAGTATTTGGTAATGCCTTTTGGACTTTCTAATGCTCCTTCAGTCTTTCAGTCCTTTATGCACAATATTTTCCGTGAATATCTGGATAAGTTTATGATTGTGTATTTGGATGATATTTTGGTGTTTTCTGATGACTGGGAGTCTCATGTTCTACAGGTCAGGAAGGTGTTTCAAGTCCTGCGGGCCAATTCTCTGTTTGTGAAGGGCTCAAAATGTCTCTTCAGAGTCCAGAAGATTTCTTTTTTGGGGTACATTTTTTCTCCTTCTACTATTGAGATGGATCCCGTCAAGGTTCAGGCGATTTGTGACTGGACACAACCTACATCTGTTAAGAGTCTTCAGAAGTTCTTGGGTTTTGCTAATTTTTATCGTCGGTTCATTTCTAATTTTTCCAGTGTTGTTAAACCTTTGACTGATTTGACTAAAAAGGGTGCTGATGTTGCTAATTGGTCTCCTGCGGCTGTGGAGGCCTTTCAGGAACTTAAGCGCCGGTTTTCTTCTGCTCCTGTGTTATGTCAACCAGATGTTTCACTTCCTTTTCAGGTTGAGGTTGATGCTTCCGAGATTGGTGCGGGGGCGGTTTTGTCACAGAGAAGTTCCGATGGCTCGGTGATGAAGCCATGTGCGTTCTTTTCTAGAAAATTCTCGCCCGCCGAGCGCAATTATGATGTGGGTAATCGGGAGCTTTTGGCCATGAAGTGGGCATTTGAGGAGTGGCGTCATTGGCTTGAGGGTGCTAGACATCGTGTGGTGGTCTTGACTGATCACAAAAATCTGATTTACCTTGAGTCTGCCAGGCGTTTGAATCCTAGACAGGCTCGTTGGTCGTTGTTTTTTTTCTCGTTTCAATTTTGTGGTTTCATACCTGCCAGGTTCAAAGAATGTGAAGGCAGATGCTCTTTCCAGGAGTTTTGTGCCTGACTCTCCTGGAGACTCTGGGCCTACTGGCATCCTTAGGGATGGGGTAATATTGTCCGCCGTCTCCCCAGACTTGCGACGTGCATTGCAGGAGTTTCAGGCGGATAAACCTGATCGGTGTCCACCAGAAAGACTGTTTGTTCCGGATGATTGGACCAGTAGAGTCATCTCCGAGGTCCATTCTTCTGTGTTGGCTGGTCATCCTGGAATATTTGGTACTAGAGACTTGGTGGCCAGGTCTTTTTGGTGGCCTTCCTTGTCAAGGGATGTGCGCACCTTTGTGCAGTCTTGTGAAGTGTGTGCTCGGGCTAAGCCTTGCTGTTCTCGGGCCAGTGGGTTGTTGTTATCCTTGCCTATCCCGAAGAGGCCTTGGACGCACATTTCCATGGATTTTATTTCAGATCTCCCTGTCTCACAGAAAATGTCCGTTATCTGGGTTGTGTGTGACCGCTTTTCTAAGATGGTTCATTTGGTACCCTTGCCTAAGTTGCCTTCCTCCTCTGAGTTGGTCCCTTTGTTTTTTCAGAACGTGGTTCGTTTGCATGGGATTCCGGAGAATATCGTTTCGGACAGGGGATCCCAGTTTGTGTCTAGATTTTGGCGGACGTTTTGTGCTAAGATGGGCATTAATTTGTCTTTCTCGTCTGCATTCCATCCTCAGACGAATGGCCAGACGGAGCGAACTAATCAGACCTTGGAAACTTATTTAAGGTGTTTTGTTTCTGCTGATCAAGATGACTGGGTTGCCTTTTTGCCACTGGCCGAATTTGCCCTTAATAATCGGGCTAGTTCTGCTACTTTGGTTTCTCCTTTCTTTTGTAATTCGGGGTTTCATCCTCGTTTTTCCTCTGGTCAGGTGGAGCCTTCGGATTGTCCTGGAGTGGACGTGGTGGTGGATAGGCTACATCAGATTTGGAATCAGGTGGTGGACAATTTGAAGTTGTCTCAGGAGAAGGCTCAGCAGTTTGCTAATCGTCGTCGCCGCGTGGGTCCCCGACTTCGTGTTGGGGACTTGGTGTGGTTGTCTTCTCGTTTTGTCCCTATGAAGGTCTCTTCTCCCAAGTTTAAGCCTCGGTTCATCGGTCCTTATAAGATCTTGGAGATTCTTAACCCTGTATCTTTTCGTTTGGATCTCCCAGCATCGTTTGCTATTCATGATGTGTTCCATCGGTCGTTATTGCGGAGGTATGAGGTGCCCGTTGTTCCTTCAGTTGAGCCTCCTGCTCCGGTGCTGGTGGAGGGAGAATTGGAGTATGTTGTTGAGAAGATCTTGGATTCTCGTGTTTCCAGACGTAAACTCCAGTATTTGGTTAAGTGGAAGGGTTATGGTCAGGAGGATAATTCCTGGGTGGTCGCCTCTGATGTTCATGCGACTGATTTGGTCCGCGCCTTCCATAGAGCTCATCCTGATCACCCTGGGGGTTCTCGTGAGGGTTCGGTGACCCCTCCTCAAGGGGGGGTACTGTTGTGGATTCTGTTTTTGGGCTCCCTCTGGTGGTTACAACTGGTACTGGGTGACTTTGGTGGGTTGCGGTCTCTGGTTTCCACCTGTCCATCAGTGGCTGGGTGTTTCCTATTTAACCTGGCTTTCCTGTCATTCCCTTGCCGGCTATCAATGTATCAGTGTGTGTCTCTGTTACCTGCTCCTAGGCCTTCAAGACAAGCTAAGTCTGTATTTCCCTGTTTCATGATTGCTTTCATGTTTTTTAGTCCAGCTTGCAGATATGTAATTCTCTGCTGCTGGTTGCTCTAGTGGGCTGAAATTACCACTCATTTACCATGAGTTGGCACATGAGTTCAAGTAATTTCAGGATGGTATTTTGAAGGGTTTTTCAGCTGACCGCGCAGTTCACCTTTTGTATCCTCTGCTATCTAGCTTAAGCGGGCCTCATTTTGCTGAATCTGTTTTCATAACTACGTTTGTGCCTTCCTCTCATTTCACCGTCATTATATGTGGGAGGCTGCTATCTCTGTGGGAATATTTCTCTGGAGGCAAGTGAGGTCTGTTATTCTTCTGATAGGGGAAGCTAGATCTCCGGCTGGCGCGAGACGTCTAGGGGCCCCCCAGGAACGTCCCCCGGCTACTGTTAGTTGAGTGTTGAGGTTCAGGATCGCGGTCAGCTCAGGTTCCATCACCCTAGAGCTCGTCCTGTTTTTGCCCGTGTTACGTTGACAAATTCCCTGCCATTGGGAAACATGACACCCATGCAACCGAAAGACATTCTGTATAACCAAGTTCACTGAATCTTTAGCTGAAGGGAGGCCAGTGCACGGAACAAAATGAGCAGCTTTAGTCAGGTGATCAACTACCACCATGACTGTATTCATGCCCCCCAATATAGGCAGCTCCACAATAATGTCCATTGATATAGACCCCCAAGGGCGGGACGGAACAGGCAATGGTTGTAGAAGACCCGTAGGTGCCACATGAGGAGTCTTGTAACGAGCACATACTTTGCAAGAGAGAACATAGTCCTTGGTATCCTTCAGGCAAGTCGGCCACCAGAAGAATTGGCTCAGGAACTCTTCTGTCTTCTGTACCCCCTGTGACCAGCCAACTTGGAGTCATGTACCAACTTGAAGATCTGCAGACGGACGACCTCAGGGACATAGATACGTCGATCTCTGAACCACATGCCACCCTTAAAGACAAGATTAATATCCACAGGTGGGTTGGCCAGAAATACATCACCGTCATAAACCTCCCTGCACTCCTTCCACAAGTCCTGATCGTGGATAACTCCGATGAAATTGGCATCAGATAGAATGGTCTTGGACGGGGCTCCAGGTATGGAATCCGCAGCATGGATTCGGGATAAAGCATCAGCCTTCCCATTACGAGAACTTGGACGGTACGAGATAAAGTGAAATTGATTTAAAAATAAGTTCCAACGAGCCTGATGAGGAGAAAGATATCTAGCGGATCTAAGGAACTCTAAATTGCGATGGTCAGTTAGCACTATGATCTGTTGTGCAGCTCCTTGCAGATGATGCCTCCATTCTTTGAAAGCCGCAATAATAGCCAGCAATTCCTTGTCTCCCACGTCATAATTCTCTCTGCTGAGGTTAGTCTATGGGAAAAGAAAGCACAAGGATAAAGCAGACACTTCTCTCCAGTTCTTTGGGAAAAAATAGCCCCCAAATCATTATCAGAAGCGTCCACCTCCACAATGACAGAAAGTGTTGGATCTGGGTGTATCAACAGCGGTGCTGAGGTGAAACAGATCTTAAGCCGATCAAATGCATCTTAAGCTGATCAAATGCTTCTTGAGCCTGTGATGACCACTTAAAGGGCTTTTCCTTCTTTGTCAAGGAAGTAATTGGACGGACAATATCAGAAAAATTTTGAATGAAGTGTCTGTAGAAATTTGCTAAACCAATAAAACGTTGGACCTCCTTAACGTTCTTGGGTATCGGCCAGTCAAGGATAGCCTGAATCTTACCAGATTCCATGTTCAGCCCCTGGGGAGAGATGATATATCCTAATAACTGTATCTCAGAACAATGGAACTCGCATTTCTCCGGCTTAATATACAGATGGTTCTCTTTCAGACGTCTTAAAACAGTTTTAACATGTTCTTCATTTTCCTGTAGAGAGTCAGAAAAGATTAGTATATCAGGAGGACAATTGAGTCAAAATTATATACCAAGATTCCAAATTTAACAATGATCTTTATTTAGTAAATAATTATTGTAACATCTTCAATAATACAACGGCACTTATGCCATGTGGCAGAAACAACCCGATTATTCCCTTAATTGCATAGCTTAAAAGTGGTAATTACCCATAGTAAGGTCTCTCACGCCCCCTGAGGAAGCGACACAACGGTACACGCGAAACGCGCGTTGGGGTACGTGACACACGTCTGGAGCAGGACCAGAGACCTTACTATGGGTAATTACCACTTTTAAGCTATGCAATTAAGGGAATAATCGGGTTGTTTCTGCCACATGGCATAAGTGCCGTTGTATTGGCACTACACAAGAAACAGCTATTGTATTCTTAGGTGAAGATATATCTTGTCCACATGGACATATTGCCACCTATTTGTAAATATGTACCCTTTGATATGCGGATACATTCAGGTCTAAACATGCTCTTTTGGTGTGCCATGGTTTTTTAACACTTTGGTGTGATTCACATAAGTAGAATGTGTGACCTATGTATTTATTGAAGATGTTACAATAATTATTTACTAAATAAAGATCATTGTTAAATTTGGAATCTTGGTATATAATTTTGACTCAATTGTCCTCCTGATAATATTGATATATATGAGTTGTTGTACCAACATAGGTCTATGGTATTTTCTGGTGCCTTTTCAGTAAGATTAGTATATCGTCCAAATAGATCACCACAAACTGGTCCAACAAATCTCTAAAAATGTCATTAGCAAGGTGTTGAAACGTTGCAGGGGCGTTACAAAGCCCGAAGGGCATCACAAGATATTCAAAGTGTCCATACAGGCATCTGAATGCTGTCTTCCACTCATCCCCTGGACGAATACGCACCAAATTATAAGCCCCACGAAGATCCAGTTTAGAGAACACCTTAGCATGGCGGACTCTTTCCAGTAATTCGGGAATCAGAGGCAAAGGGTAACGGTTTCGTATGGTTACCTTATTAAGCTCCCGATAGTCAACACAGGGTGTCAGGGTCCCATCCTTCTTTTTTATAAAAAATATAGGTGCCCCTGCTGGTGAGGAAGAAGGAAGTATGAAGCCTTTGGCCAGATTTTCATCAATATACTCCTTTAAGGTTTGAAACTCAGGTGCCGCCAAAGGGTATACGTTACCAAAAGGAATAGCTGCCCCAGGAAGCAACTCAATGGGACAGTCATAATGCCTGTGTGGAGGAAGCTGATCTGCATTCTTCTTGTCACAGATGTCAGAGAACTCTTTATATGCTTCTGTTACCGCTGAGTTGCTCCTTGTTGGAAAGATAATCTCCTTGGTCTCCCAGTTGATAATTGGGTTCTGAGAACGCAACCAATGAATGCCTAAAATCACAGGAAAATGAGAAGAAATTAGCAAGAAAGAAAGTTGCTCCTGATGATTAGGCTTCAACAAAATTTCAAGGGGTACGGTCTCCTGATCCACAAGCCCAGAGATTAAAGGTGACCCATCCACTGTTTCCATGGTAATTGGAGAGGCTCTTTGCTGAATTTCAATACCATGTTCCTTGGCAAATGCAATATCCATGAAATTGCCACCTGCACCAGAGTCAATCATAGCTGCACTGGAAATCCACTGTCCTGAACACAGGATCTTAATAGGGAGAGAACAGTGAGAGTTCTCCTTCAGCTCCTTGGGGGGTGAAGTCATAGAAAGTGAATGGAATACAGCGTTTAAAGGCAGGCTACATTCAGAGATGTCAGATTCATCATCACAGTTGTCATATTCTCCTATCGCTGCTAGCACCTTGTTAGGCCGCTTGGGACACTTGGGACAGTTGATTAAAAAGTGGTCAGACTGACCGCAGTAGAAACACAGACTTTCATGAAGGCGATGCTCCCGGCGCTCATTAATCTCACGCCTCTGAACGAAATCAATTTGCATGGGCACCTCCTCCACCTCCCGAGAGGTTTTACCTGCAGGCTCTTTGGAAGCTAAGAGAAAGTTAGAAATACGGTTATATGCAGCAAACTTCTCCTGCCTACGCTCAGTAAGGCGAATGTCTATGCGCACACAATGCTGTATAAATGTCTCTAGCTCTTGTGGTGACTCAGAGTGAGCTACTTCATCTTTTACAATACTAGACAGACCCCTTTTAAAAATAGGCAATTGTGCATAACTGTCCCAATTGGTATCTATCTCTAATCTCCTGAATTCAGTGGCATACTCAATAACAGAACGTTTAGCCTGGTGTAAAGACAATAAAGCAGACTCAGCGGTTGCACGGCGATTAGGATCATCAAACATTAATGCCATAGTGGCCAAGAAATCATCCAAGTTATTTAACCGTGGGTCACGAGACTCAATCATCGGATTCGCCCAGGAAAACTCTCGTGAGGTCAGCAGCATTATTACACACAATACTTTGGATCTATCAGTAGGAAAATGGTCAGCATACACATCAAAATATAGCATACATTGATTCACAAAGCCACGAAATTTGTCGCGATCGCCAGTAAATCTGAATGGGGGCAACTTAGGTGGGCTAGCTGGTGGCGGTTGCCCAGAGGGTAAAGTCGCTTGTGCAGCTATTTGCGTGCCTATGTCCTGAAAAACCCATCCATACTGGGACTCTATGCCAGCAAGTTTGTTTTCCTGGGCTGCCATGCGGGTGCTTAAGTCCTGCAACGTTTGTCCAAACACTTGTTGATTGTGTTCAATGCTTCCAAACTTCTTTTGCAGACCTTCCACATCTTTCTGCAGTGATCTAATTATGGAAAACACCTGCTCTAATCTGCTTTCTGCAGTCATTGTTCCAGCAGTCTCCTCTTTTGTGGCTAGAGTATCCTGTAATAATTATAGGGGATAACTCAGGAGACTCTTTGCATGGAACAAGACAACTACAGGACACAGTTTTATAAGTGGTAAAGTCTATATTATCACACGGTGATTCAAACAGGTGCAGAGAGAAACTCAAGTCCACAACACTTGGTGTAAATATTAAACACAGCTTAACAGTCTATAGTGAACTTCAGAGGAAAATGCAATCACGCAGAAAGTCTATGAAGCACAGTTATTCTTGAGGATACTTGACACGAATAAGTCCTTGTTTTATTCCAAACACAGATACTGTATATATGCTTATAAGGCAGTTCAAGCAATGTCTTATTTCAACCAGGAAGGCCTGGGTGATAATCTCAGGTTTAAGCAGAGCATCAACAGCTTACATGTCCAGCAAATGCAGATGGAAGTAAACACGAGCAGCAGATGAAGGAGGATTATTGGAAACTGGTGTATGCAGCAGGAACTCAGAGCAGAGTAGCAGGATAACCACACAGGTTCACAGGAGCAGGTATATAGCCAGGGAGTCAACAGAGTCAGGAGCTGGATGCAAGGCAGAATACTCTAGCACAGACTGAAGGCTGGGGTGGAGTTTTATAGCAGGAAGACACAGTGCACATGAGACCAAAGACGCCATCTTGGAAAAGGGCAGTAATGCACAAAAGGTAATAAAAATGTTCAGAGTCCTGACAATTATCTATCTATCATCTATTATCTATCTATTATCTATCTATCTATCTATCTATCTATCTATCTATCTATCTATCTATCTATTCTCATCTATCAATTATCTATAATATATCTATTATTTATATATCTATTGTAAGGCACCGGTAGGATCGTACGCAGTGAAGAGGCAGTGACCCACAAAGTTCCAACACAAAGTCTCTTTAATGTGTTTCCTCACAGCATTAAAGTCCAATTCACACACAAGTGCATATCATCTCAGTGCATATAACTTCACTGTGTATTATCAGTGTTCAGTTCACACCAGTTTATAGCACTTTGTAGTACACGACATCCAAGTTCAATACACATGTAAATCCATCTGAAGGGGTTAAATCATTTTACAGCCAGGAGCTGTGCTAATGCACTCGCTCATGCCTGTAAAACCCCGGGTACTGAATGGAAAACTGGGTGATCTGTAGTTACCTTGAGTTGCGGTGAGGCGCCCTCTGCTGGATGTCCTCATATGAACTCGAGCGTGGGAATTTTTCCAAGGCTCCAGTTCATGAGGACATCCAGCAGAGGGCGCCTCACTGCAACTCAAGGTAACTACAGGTCACCCTGCTTTCCATTCAGTACCCGGGGTTTTACAGGCAGGAGCGAGTGCATTAGCACAGCTCCTGGCTGTAAAATGATTTAACCCCTTCAGATGGATTTACATCGTGGGACATAACGACGGAAGGTATGGAATATTGTTGTTTGTTTTTTTAACTTTGTTACAGAACGATGGTCTTCAGGTGGATTAAGAGTCTAATAAAATATTACAACAACCTGTGTCTTTATTTCATTAAAATACTTTGTAATCATGTGTGTGTGTTTTATTAACCATTTAGTACTATTGGATTAATAATGGATAGGTTTCATAATTGACGCCTCTCCATTATTAATCTGGCTTAATGTCACCTTACAATAGCAAGGTGACATTAACCCTTCATTACCCCATATCCCACCGCTACACAGGAGTGGGAAGAGAGTGGCCAAGTGCCAGAATAGGCGCATCTTCCAGATGTGCCTTTTCTGGGGTGGCTGGGGGCAGATGTTTGTAGCCAGGGGGGCCAATAACCATGGACCCTCTCTAGGCTATTAATATCTGCCCTCAGTCACTGGCTTTACCACTCTTGCAGAGAAAATTGCGCGGGAGCCCACGCCAATTTTTTCCGTGATTTAACCCTTTATTTTACAAGCTACAGCGCCCAAATTTTGCACATACACACTACTAACATTAGTAGTGTGGAATATGCAAAAAAAAAAAGGGATATGAGATGGTTTACTGTATGTAAACCATGTCTCAGATCATGTCGGGTTTGGGAAGGAGAAATAAAAAGCCGGCAATTGAATTACCGGCTTTTCTCTCTAACACCGGTGCGTATTTCTCGCAGGTCACACTGCTGGTCCGTGTGTAATCCGTATTTTTCTCGCCCCCATAGACTTTCATTGGCGATTTTTTTTGCGCAATACGGTGACAAAAGCAGCATGCTGCGATTTTCTACGGCCGTAGAAGACCGTATAATACGCATCAGTAAAATACGGCAGATAGGAGCTGGGACATAGGGAATCATTGGGCCATGTGTTATGCGTATTTTACGGACGTAGTTTATGCGCTCATACGTCCGTAAAACTCGCTAGTGTGAGGCCGGCCTTAGGCATACCGGGTTAGGAAAACACACTTTGGACCCAGGAACAAAAAATAAATAAAAATTTGTTACATAGTGTCTATATGTCTATATCTGGCATTGGATCAACAAATTTCAGTTTGGCAAATGACAGGAGAATTTTACCCACCTGACTGCATTGTGTCTGCTGTACAGTTTTGTGGGAGAGATAATACTATGGGCTCAAGTCTGCAGTCATTCTACATGACTGCAGACTTGAGAATCCTCACAGTGCATATAGTCCGAACTGTCAGGATTAGTGTTGAGCGATACCGTCCGATACTTGAAAGTATCGGTATCGGATAGTATCGGCCGATACCCGAAAAGTATCGGATATCGCCGATACCGATACCCGATATCAATACAAGTCAATGGGACACAAAGTATCGGAAGGTATCCTGATGGCTCCCAGGGTCTGAAGGAGAGGAAACTCTCCTTCAGGCCCTGGGATCCATATTAATGTGTAAAATAAAGAATTAAAATAAAAAATATTGATATACTCACCCGTCCGGAGGCCCCTGCACCTTACCGCTGTTAACCGGCAGCCTGCTTTGCTTAAAATGAGCGCGTTCAGCACCTTCCATGACGTCACGGCTTCTGATTGGTCGCGTGCCGCTCATGTGACCGCCACGCGACCAATCACAAGCCGCGACGTCATTCTCAGGTCCTAAATTCCTAGAATGAGGAGTTTAGGGCCTGATAATGACGTCGCGGCTTGTGATTGGTCGCGTGGCGGTCACATGAGCGGCACGCGACCAATCAGAAGCCGTGACGTCATGGAAGGTGCTGAACGCGCTCATTTTAAGCAAAGCAGGCTGCCGGTTACTACCAGGGCGCGTCAGAGGGTGAGTATATCCCTATTTTTTATTTTAATTCTTTATTTTTTACATGGATATGGATCCCAGGGCCTGAAGGAGAGTTTTCCTCTCCTTCAGACCCTGGGAACCATACACTGGGAACTTCCGATTCCGATTCCCGATACCACAAAAGTATCGGATCTCGGTATCGGAATTCCGATACCGCAAGTATCGGCCGATACCCGATACTTGCGGTATTGGAATGCTCAGCACTAGTCAGGATTCTTTGGTGCCAGTGACTGTACCGCAAGTATGTAATTTATATACTTCCTGCCACATTCTGACTAGATGTATCCAGCCGCGCTCAATTCACTTATTTTTGCGAGGCCGCGCACGACAATTTTGCACGTGATCACATGTATGCAAATCACAAACACTGGAGGATCCTGACAGTGCGCACACTGCACATTGTGAAGATTCACAAGTTTGCAGTCAAATAAAGTGACTGAAAAGTGACCGAGGGCGATAGCCATGGATGAGCCGCTGCTCCATAATGCCCCGGCACTTTACTGGTTAATCGTTTCCCAGTCCCACTTGTAGGCTGTAGGCCTTCGCTTTCTCTAGGCCTCTATCTTCAGGAGCCACCGCACATAACTTAGGGATGACTTAGTTCGTTTCAACAAGCAAAAGTTTACTGGACAGCTCAGGTTCTTCAGATTCTAACACGCAGTACTGGGCACAACACGTCTTAGTTACTGTTTCCTTAGTACAGTACGTCTTCAGCATTACTATCCATTCCTCCTGGACTATCCCTATATATGGAGCGCCCCCACACCGCCGCAGGGCCGAGGGGTACCCGGAGCCGGGCCTCTAGTTCTCAGTCTCGGGGTTGTCACGGTGGCTAGACCCGGTCCGTGGCCCTGTCCGTCAGTGGGGGACGTCCGGTGTAATAGGGGGTAGTAATGGTAGCGATGGAGCGGTACAGTTGTGGGGTGTAAGTCGCGGTAAATAACGAGGACACCAGGTTGCAGTCTCTTTACCTCTTTACTGGAGATCTCTGAGTCCTCAGTCCAGAACACGGTTCACCAGGCTACGCAAGTCCGGCCGGTCCAATGGCACCTCCAGAGTTCTCCTCTCAGGTGGAAATCTGTGCCTTCCTTCTAGCGCTATGTGTTGTAGTCCTTCCCTGCTGTGCTCACGGAAAGTAACCCCACAACGGTTGTGTCTGTTTCTTAAGTTCCCTCACAACTCGATTTGATGTTCCTCTGTAATCCACCCCTTCCCTGTATTCAGGTTGGAATGGCACCCGTTTGTCAGGTAGGCCTGGAGTTCTTCCAAGACCCTAGAGTCGCCCCTCTCCCGCAATTGCCCCCCAAGACTTCATAGGTGATATGTGGTAGACAGCCCGCCTGAGACCGACTGTCCTGCCGCTGTTTGGAGTATGGCTTGAAGCTGTATTCTAATCCACTCCCTCGGTGTTCCGGCCACCGGTATTGCGCCTCAGCAGGGTGCTGCCTCTTTCAACAAAACCCCTGCTGGTATTCTCCTTCTGCTTGATCTCGTTTCTCACTCAGCACAATCTATCTCGCTTCTAGTCCTTTCTTGAGTCCCGCCGCTTCCAGGAGCCTGCGCGGACCCGTTACGTTCCTTCAATGCCAAGCCTCTGCCAGGATCCCACCCCTGGCAGAGACCCTACAGTCTCTCCCTTCACAACACCCCCTGCCACAGGGTGTTGCTCCGTTCAATCCCGTCAGCGATCTGTTCTAACTTCCTGCCTGACCCCCAGTTTACCCACTATGGTGGGGAGTGGCCTAATGAATAGCACCCTTAGCTCCCCCCGGAGGCCCAGCTGTGAAACATATTGGTGTCTGTGATACCTGATTGGAGGAACTCCTTCGGTGCCATCGAACGTACCATGGCTCCCCTTAGCAGCGAAGCCACAGCACTGCAACGACCAGGACTCTGGGGCGCTGCACTCCCCCCTGGTTAAACACAGTACTCCGGGACTGGGAAGAAAAACAACAATACAGATTAGCAAAAAGACATACAATTTTGTTGAGTGCAAAACGATAAGTATACTTGAACAGGCTTCCCTTTATGGGAGGTGAGGACACTTTTAACGTTACAAACATGGTCAATATTATAAATTACAGGCTATGCATAACTCCTGTTACCCAACCGGGTATTCTACTTAGTGCAAATTCTGGAACAATAAATTAACATTGCCTTTAAGAAACATACACTCTTAGTTTACCAAAGGCCTTCCTATAATCACATTACAGGGTAAGGTAACTTCACATTCTCCTTCTTTGAACCTGCAGGACCGCCTGTCCCTATGGCACCAGACCTACTGCCTCTCCTTTCTTTTACAGGACCGCCCCGTTCAGCCAGGGCCTACTGCCTTTCGCTACTATACATAGTATAGACATAACATTCCTTTCGTTTAAAGAACTCTGAGCCAGCTCTACTCGGCTCCTTTAAGGACTCACTCTCTAACCCCTACGGGTTCGCCTTCTGTCCTTAGTAACAAAGTAACTTTCTATGGGGACGCAGGGTTGACCTTCTATCCTCACCTTCATCATTACTTCCTTACTTTCAGCTATGCAGATCTCTATCTCTACCCCTACGGGCTCTCTGCATCTTTTCTTTCTGCAAAACATTATTTAGATTTCACATTTCAACAAATTCAACACATATAACTTAGCATGTAAAACAGTTACATTTCTTTTCAAGGCATTACTGTTCTGCAACAGTATCTCTCTCAAGTTCAGTTTCTCACATCCCCTTTAAGAGGGGACCAAGTCTTTCTGAGGTAGCTCGTCTTCTCAGCCTACCAGCCCACGCAAAGGTTCCGGTATGGTATCTTCGCAAAGTGTCTTTGGCTCAAACCAATAGGGCAAATATCTTCGCAAAGTGTCTTTGGCTAAAACCAGTAGGGAGCACCTTTAAGAAGGTGCAAACTATTTACAAAGGAAGTTCGAATCATGCACAGTCCATGATTTCTGCAGTTCTTTAAACTTGTGCAAAATTTTAGGAAAACTCAGAACAAACACAGGGATCCCGGGTCAACAAAGGGATCCATTAACCCTGGACGGGTTTTAGCAGCAACAGGAACAGTTAAAACAATAAAGTAGCAACTATGTACATTTTCATAAACATTGAAAGCTATATCTTACTGAGGTTCTGCGGAAGGTGATCTCCTTCCTGGCTTCACCAGACCCACAGATCGGCCCGGTGAGCCAGGACGCCGTTCTGGTCCCAGTAAAGATAAGATTCCCCTCCGGGGGGTCCTCCTTGTCGGCAGGTGCACACATCCCTCTGGAGTGCGGCGAGGCTGGGCTCCTTGCGGTTCCGCGGGGCCGGGTTCTGCTGCCTTTCCTCCGGGACTATCCCCTTCTGGTGTCCCCGCAGCAGCCTGGAGGGCGATGCATCGCTGGATCCCTCGAGCGAACCAGCCCGTCTCACTGGCGTTCCTTCTCCACCTCGTATAGGTGACGGCGTCCCCCGGCTCCAGGTTACAATCAAACCGCCTGCCAGAAGGTTCCACCTCTTCTCGGTTTACCCGAACTTGTACTGGCTCTCCAATTTCTTGGATCACTCCTCTCCCATATCGGGGATTAAAGGCCACCACCACACCCCAGTGTGAGGTCGGAATCTCCGGCGCGCCGATTGAATCAATCTGCTCCGCCGGCTGGGGTCGGCTCCGCCAGGCGGCCATCAGACGCCGGAAGTGTTCGGCGTCCGGGATTATTTTCAGGTCCGGAGTCGGTAGCGTACCTTCAGACGCGGCCAGGTGGGACGGAGCGGGGGATACTGGGGACAAGCGGATCTCCGTTGGTTGACCCATCCGAGCAAGCACACGGGCATCCTCTTTCAGCCGGCGTGCTAACTGTCGGGCCTCGGCTGCAGCCGCGCATTCCGCAGACATCGGTACAGGGGGTCGTCCCATCTGTGGCCCTGCGAGGGTCAGACCCCGCAGTGTTGGTATCTCTGGGGCTACCCCAGGCTGTGCAGCCTCAGGCCGGGCCGGGTCAGCTCCACATGGTGCTCCGGGTGTCGCCATCTTTTTCTCCTCTCCCGCGTCTTCTTCCCGCGGTCTCTTCCGTGGGCGGCCCCGTCCCCATGGTCTCCACCCTCCGACCAAGATCAGGAGGCGTACCTCAGCTGTTGACGGGCACGTCCTCAGGACACAGAAATACTTAGACTGGGCGGCCATTACTGTTCGCGCTCTCCAGCTCGTCTACGCCCACTCCACGCCCCTCTTCTCTTCCTGCGCTTTCCTCAGCGCTGCAATGGCGGCGGATTTTGGCGGCAAATGGCACAGCACACAGTCTTGCAATAAAGTACAGTCCAAGCACAGTAAATCACAGTCTCTAGGCACACATGACCTGATTCTTCAGGCTTAAGTGGATCCTGTTCGTGACGCCAAGTTTGGAGCGCCCCCACACCGCCGCAGGGCCGAGGGGTACCCGGAGCCGGGCCTCTAGTTCTCAGTCTCGGGGTTGTCACGGTGGCTAGACCCGGTCCGTGGCCCTGTCCGTCAGTGGGGGACGTCCGGTGTAATAGGGGGTAGTAATGGTAGCGATGGAGCGGTACAGTTGTGGGGTGTAAGTCGCGGTAAATAACGAGGACACCAGGTTGCAGTCTCTTTACCTCTTTACTGGAGATCTCTGAGTCCTCAGTCCAGAACACGGTTCACCAGGCTACGCAAGTCCGGCCGGTCCAATGGCACCTCCAGAGTTCTCCTCTCAGGTGGAAATCTGTGCCTTCCTTCTAGCGCTATGTGTTGTAGTCCTTCCCTGCTGTGCTCACGGAAAGTAACCCCACAACGGTTGTGTCTGTTTCTTAAGTTCCCTCACAACTCGATTTGATGTTCCTCTGTAATCCACCCCTTCCCTGTATTCAGGTTGGAATGGCACCCGTTTGTCAGGTAGGCCTGGAGTTCTTCCGGGACCCTAGAGTCGCCCCTCTCCCGCAATTGCCCCCCAAGACTTCATAGGTGATATGTGGTAGACAGCCCGCCTGAGACCGACTGTCCTGCCGCTGTTTGGAGTATGGCTTGAAGCTGTATTCTAATCCACTCCCTCGGCGTTCCGGCCACCGGTATTGCGCCTCAGCAGGGTGCTGCCTCTTTCAACAAAACCCCTGCTGGTATTCTCCTTCTGCTTGATCTCGTTTCTCACTCAGCACAATCTATCTCGCTTCTAGTCCTTTCTTGAGTCCCGCCGCTTCCAGGAGCCTGCGCGGACCCGTTACGTTCCTTCAATGCCAAGCCTCTGCCAGGATCCCACCCCTGGCAGAGACCCTACAGTCTCTCCCTTCACAACACCCCCTGCCACAGGGTGTTGCTCCGTTCAATCCCGTCAGCGATCTGTTCTAACTTCCTGCCTGACCCCCAGTTTACCCACTATGGTGGGGAGTGGCCTAATGAATAGCACCCTTAGCTCCCCCCGGAGGCCCAGCTGTGAAACATATTGGTGTCTGTGATACCTGATTGGAGGAACTCCTTCGGTGCCATCGAACGTACCATGGCTCCCCTTAGCGGCGAAGCCACAGCACTGCAACGACCAGGACTCTGGGGCGCTGCACTTATACTGTTCCTGTCAGCCCCAGGAATTTCCAATCCAGTGCCACAGTGCACCCAGAATCCGTTACCTTCCCTTCACGCAGTTTTGCGTCCATCATCCTATGTAAACCAGAGGATAAGGCACTCTTTATAGCACCTGTACCAAGACTTGAGCTCTGGACTTTGCATCCTCAGGGGATTCCAGTAAGCCTCTCACTGACCCGAACGATAGATGCTTCCCCATTGCAACCCGATCTTGGTTACTGTACTTCCTATCTGATGGACTATTAGGAAGCAGTTCCGTTTTACTGGGCCTTCTCCCTCCCACTGTAAGGAGGAAGACCGGACTGCGGGGACCTGCGTTATGCCGGGTCAGGAACTGTCGAGGCTGCGTCCAGTGTTGCCGGGGGGAAAAACTGAGGTACCGGACAGGTCCCATGACCTGGGGAGAGGGGGCGTGGCTAAGCCAGGCAGTGAGCAGGAAGTGTGGGAAAGTTTTCTCAGTTTCCAGCCGGCGGTGAGAGCAGAAAGAGGTGTGAAGTGCGCTCCGCAGTTACAGAGGCAGTGCAGAGACGTGCCCCGGCAGAGCTTAGGTGAACGCTCCAGTGAGCCAGCGAGGGTTCAGAGTGCCGCGTGCCCGGCCAAGCAGAGTGCAGTGCTCACGTGGAGGAGCGGGTGCCGGTGTCAGGACCCTGAGGTGCGTTCCCCATTGCTGATATATGCAGCGCACGTGTGGGACAGAGACTCTTGCAGCGATCCCCACTTTGGCTGCACAGATTTATGGACTAGGGGCTCAGCGGGCCAAACCGGTGACCGCCTGTTGCCACCAGAAGCTGAGCCATGATTTATTGGGATCCATCTGAGGACACCACTTCGGGCCATTGCCGGTACACCAACTCCCAGACTGTATGTGGATGAGGATCAGTGACGACTACGATAAGTGCCAATTAACTATCAGACTGTTGCATTAACTGTTTACTTCCCTTGATTCCTGTTTATTGTTTATTAACTCCCTGTGAGGAGATCATTTTCATCCTTTTGTTAAAAATTAAATAATATTGTTAAACAGCATTGTTCTGCAATCCCTGCATTACTGCATTTCCGAACCTGCTTACACAATGGGCTAGTCCCAAACTTTACCTATGTCTGTCACTACAGCATGTGGCTGGGCAGACCTCTGGCAAACATTATACATTAAACATATTATGCTTATAATGCTTACCGAAGTCTATCTGATCCTAAAGGCACTAGCTTATGTCCCAAAATACAGCACATTATAATATACAGCACAGCGATTGTGGTGTTTTAAGGGGTAGGAACACCAATAGGCACAGTCCACAACTCTTAGGCTGGCGTCACACTTAGCGTAGGGAAATACGGTCTGTTTTTTGCATGCGTAATACGCAGAAAAGTTCCTGAATAGTGATCCGTATTCATCGCAAGGATGCGATTTTTTTCTCTAAAAATTATCCGTGTGTCATCTGTATGGCATCCGTACGATGAGATTTTCTCGCCGGCTTGCAAAATGGACATAGAATGGATCCATGGCCTCAAATATTCGTGAAAACATATATACAGTCTATATATATATATATATGTCAGTGAGACACATATATATATATATACAGTATATATATATATATATATATATATATATATATATATACATATATATATATACTAGCTGTACTACCCGGCTTCGCCCGGGTTAATGACTGCTGTTAGCAAAATAGAATGTGTTAACAAAAATTTATTCTGCACACAAAAACCACAAAACAAATAGATAGAAATGTAATTATTAAAAGGCAAAAACTAAGCAAATAGAAGCATTTCACAACATATATTAGCTTTGTTATACTGAGAATGTCTTTGTTGCCTATATTAACCAATCAGAGCTCAGGTTAATTAACTGTAGCAAAATAGAAGCTGAGCTGTGATTGGTTGCTATTGGCAGCCTGATAAATCCCCAGCCAACAGGAAGCCCTCCCCCCTGGCAGTATATATTAGCTCACACATACACATAATAGACAGGTCATGTGACTGACAGCTGCCGTATTTCCTATATGGTACATTTGTTGCTCTTGTAGTTTGCTTATTAATCAGATTTTTATTTTTGAAGGACAATACCAGACTTGTGTGTGTTTTAGGGCGAGTTTTATGTGTCAAGTTGTGTGTGTTGAGTTGCGTGTGGCGACATGCATGTAGCGACTTTTGTGAGATGAGTTTTGTGTGGCGACATGCGTGTAGCAACATTTTGTGTGTTGAGTTGCATGTGACAGGTTAGTGTAGCAAGTTGTGTGCAGCAAGATTTGTGCATGGCGAGTTTTGCGCGTGGCGAGTTTTATGTGTGGTGCATTTTGAGTATGTGCAAGTTTTGTGTGAGGCAACTTTTGCATGTGGTGCAACTTTTGTACATGTGGCAATTTTTCTGTGTGTGCAAGTTTTGCATGAGGTGAGTTTTCCATGAGGTGAGTTTTGCACGTGTGGCGAGTTTTGCGTGAGCCTAGTTTTGCATATGGCGAGTTTTGCATGTAGCGAGTTTTGAGTGGTGACTTTTGTGTTTCGACTTTTATGTGGCGAGGTTGGTGTGTGTGTGTGGTGAAATGTGTGCTGAGGGTGGTATATGTGTTCAAGCACGTGGTAGTGTGTGGCGCATTTTGTGTTTGTGTTCATATCCCCGTGTGTGGTGAGTATCCCATGTCGGGGCCCCACCTTAGCAACTGTACGGTATATACTCTTTGTCGCCATCGCTCTCATTCTTTAAGTCCTCATTGTTCACATCTGGCAGCTGTCAATTTTCCTCCAACACTTTTCCCTTCACTTTTTCCCCATTATGTAGATAGGAGCAAAATTGTTTGGTGAATTGGAACGCGCGGGGTTAAAATTTCACCTCACAACATAGCCTATGACGCTCTCGGGGTCCAGACGTGTGACTGTGCAAAATTTTGTGGCTGTAGCTGCGACGGTACAGATGCCAATCCCGGACATACACACATACATACATACACACATTCAGCTTTATATATTAGATATACCTGTATGTAATCTCCTGTATATAGTATATACCTGTGTGTCATCTCACCTATATATAGTATATATCTGTGTGTCATCTCCTGTATATAGTATATACCTGTATGTCATCTCCTCCTATACATAGCATATACCTGTGTCATCTCCTCCTGTATATACTATATACCTGTAGGTAATCTGCTCCTGTATATAGTATATACCTGTGTGTCATCTCCTCCTGTATATAGTATATACCTGTATGTCATCTCCTCCTGTATGTAGTATGTACCTGTATGTCATCTCCTCCTCTATATAGTATATACCTGTGTGTCATCTCTCCTGTATATAGTATATATCTGTGTGTCATCTCCTCCTGTATATAGTATATACCTGTGTGTCATCTCCCCTGTAAATAGTATATACCTGTGTGTCATCTCCTGTATATAGTATATAGCTGTATGCCATCTCCTCCTGTATTAGCCCTCGTTCACACGTTATTTGGTCAGTATTTTTACCTCAGTATTTGTAAGCTAAAATGGCAGCCTGATAAATCCCCAGCCAACAGTAAGCCCACCCCCTGGCAGTATATATTAGCTCACACATACACATAATAGACTGGTCATGTGACTGACAGCTGCCGGATTCCTATATGGTACATTTGTTGCTCTTGTAGTTTGTCTGCTTATTAATCAGATTTTTATTTTTGAAGGATACCAGACTTGTGTGTGTTTTAGGGCGAGTTTCGTGTGTCAAGTTGTGTGTGTTGAGTTGCGTGTGGCGACATGCATGTAGGGACTTTTGTGAGATGAGTTTTGTGTGGCGACATGCGTGTAGCAACTTTTTGTGTGTCGAGTTGCATGTGACAGGTTAGTGTAGCAAGTTGTGTGCAGCAAGTTTTGCGCATGGCGAGTTTTGCGCGTGGCGAGTTTTATGTGTGGTGCCTTTTGAGTATGTGCAAGTTTTGTGTGAGGCAACTTTTGCATGTGTTGCAACTTTTGTGCATGTGGCAATTTTTCTGCGTGTGGCAATTTTTCTGCGTGTGCAAGTTTTGCGTGTGGCGAGTTTTGCACGTGTGGCGAGTTTTGCATGTGGAGAGTTTTGCGCGTGGCGAGTTTTGAGCGGCGACTTTTGTGTTTCTACTTTTATGTGGCGAGGTTGGTGTATGTGTGGTGAAATGTGCACTGAGGGTGGTATATGTGTTCGAGCACGTGGTAGTGTGTGGCGCATTTTGTGTGTGTGTTCATATCCCCGTGGTGGTGTGATTATCCCATGTTGGGGCCCCACCTTAGCAACTGTACAGTATATACTCTTTGGTGCCATCGCTGTCATTCTTTAAGTCCCCCTTGTTCACATCTGGCAGCTGTTAATTTGCCTCCAACACTTTTCCTTTCATTTTTTCCCCATTATGTAGATAGGGGCAAAATTGTTTGGTGACTTGGAAAGCGCGGGGTTAAAATTTCACCTCACAATATAGCTTTGACGCTCTCAGGGTCCAGACGTGTGACTGTGCAAAATTTTGTGCCTGTAGCTGCGACGCCTCCAACACTTTTCCTTTCACTTTTTCCCCATTATGTAGATAGGGGCAAAATTGTTTGGTGAATTGGAAAGCGCGGGGTTAAAATTTCACCTCACAACATAGCCTATGACGCTCTCGGGGTCCAGACGTGTGACTGTGCAAAATTTTGTGGCTGTAGCTGCTACGGTTCAGATGCCAATCCCGGACATACATACATACATACATACATACACACACACACACATTCAGCTTTATATATTAGATATATATATTTATTTATTTATATTTAATACAGAGCTAGATAGCTTAAAAGCCGGTAATTCAATTGCTGTCTTTTGCTATCTCCTTCGCAAATCCGACAGGATATGAGACATGGTTTACATACAGTATACCATTTCATATCCCTTTTTTTTTTTTTACATATTCCTCACTAATAATGTTAGAAGTGTCTGTGTGCAAAATTTGGTGGCTCTAGGTGTTAAAATAAAGGGTTAAATCACGGAAAAAACTGGCGTGGGCTCCTGCGCAATTTTCTCCGCCAGAGTGGGAAAGCCAGTGACTGAGGGCAGATATTAATAGCCTGCAGAGGGACCATGGTTATTGGTCCCCCCCTGGCTAAAAACATCTGCCCCCAGCCACCCCAGAAAAGGCACATATGTAAGATGCACCTATTCTGGCACTTAGCCTCTCTCTTCCCACTCCCGAGTAGCGGTGGGATATGGGGTAATAAAGGGTTAATGTCACCTTGCTAATGTAAGATGACATTAAGCCTGGTTAATAATGGAGAGATGTCAATAACACCTATCCATTATTAATCCAATAGTAAAGGGTTAATAATACACACACACATTATGAATAAAGTATTTTAATTAAATAAATACACACATGGGGTTTTAAAATCTTTATTGTACGCTTAATCCACCTGAAGACCCTCGTTCTGTAAAAAAAATTAAATAAAAAACAACAATATCCCATACCTTTCCGGCGACCAGTCTTGTCCCACGCTGTAAATCCATCTGAAAGGTTAAATAAATTTACAACCAGGAGCCTGCTAATGCAGCTGTTGCTCCTGGTTGTAAAAACTGGGGAATGAATGGAATGCAGGGGAACGTAGCATCGTAGACTTGCGGTGATGCGCCCACTGCTGGCATAAACTCATATGAACTCTAGCATGGGAAAATATTCCGAAAAATTCCCACGCTGTCAGGTTTGATAAGGAGATAGCAATAGCCGGCAATTGAATTACCGGCTTTTAAGCTATCTAGCACTGTATGAAATACAAATATATATACATATATATGTGTTTCAATGGTATATATATATATATATATATATATATATATATATATATATATATATATATATATATATATATATATATATATACAGTGGGGCAAAAAAGTATTTAGTCATTCAGCAAAAGTGCAAGTTCCACCACTTAAAAAGATGAGAGGCGTCTGTAATTTACATCATAGGTAGACCTCAACTATGGGAGACAAACTGAGAAATAAAAATCCAGAAAATCACATTGTCTGTTTTTTTATCATTTTATTTGCATATTATGGTGGGAAATAAGTATTTGGTCAGAAACAAAATTTCATCTCAATACTTTGTAATATATCCTTTGTTGGCAATGACAGAGGTCAAACGTTTTCTGTAAGTCTTCACAAGGTTGCCACACACTGTTGTTGGTATGTTGGCCCATTCCTCCATGCAGATCTCCTCTAGAGCAGTGATGTTTTTGGCTTTTCGCTTGGCAACACGGACTTTCAACTCCCTCCAAAGGTTTTCTATAGGGTTGAGATCTGGAGACTGGCTAGGCCACTCCAGGACCTTGAAATGCTTCTTACGAAGCCACTCCTTCGTTGCCCTGGCGGTGTGCTTTGGATCATTGTCATGTTGAAAGACCCAGCCACGTTTCATCTTCAATCCCCTTGCTGATGGAAGGAGGTTTGCACTCAAAATCTCACGATACATGGCCCCATTCATTCTTTCATGTACCCGGATCAGTCGTCCTGGCCCCTTTGCAGAGAAACAGCCCCAAAGCATGATGTTTCCACCACCATGCTTTACAGTAGGTATGGTGTTTGATGGATGCAACTCAGTATTCTGTTTCCTCCAAACACGACAAGTTGTGTTTCTACCAAACAGTTCCAGTTTGGTTTCATCAGACCATAGGACATTCTCCCAAAACTCCTCTGGATCATCCAAATGCTCTCTAGCAAACTTCAGACGGGCCCGGACATGTACTGGCTTAAGCAGTGGGACACGTCTGGCACTGCAGGATCTGAGTCCATGGTGGCGTAGTGTGTTACTTATGGTAGGCCTTGTTACATTGGTCCCAGCTCTCTGCAGTTCATTCACTAGGTCCCCCCGCGTGGTTCTGGTATTTTTGCTCACCGTTCTTGTGATCATTCTGACCCCACGGGGTGGGATTTTGCGTGGAGCCCCAGATCGAGGGAGATTATCAGTGGTCTTGAATGTCTTCCATTTTCTAATTGTTGCTCCCACTGTTGATTTCTTCACTCCAAGCTGGTTGGCTATTGCATATTCAGTCTTCCCAGCCTGGTGCAGGGCTACAATTTTGTTTCTGGTGTCCTTTGACAGCTCTTTGGTCTTCACCATAGTGGAGTTTGGAGTCAGACTGTTTGAGGGTGTGCACAGGTGTCTTTTTAGACTGATAACAAGTTTAAACAGATGCCGTTACTACAGGTAATGAGTGGAGGAAAGAGGAGACTCTTAAAGAAGAAGTTACAGGTCTGTGAGAGCCAGAAATCTTGATTGTTTGTTTCTGACCAAATACTTATTTTCCACCATAGTATGCAAATAAAATGATAAAAAAACAGACAATGTGATTTTCTGGATTTTTATTTCTCAGTTTGTCTCCCATAGTTGAGGTCTACCTATGATGTAAATTACAGACGCCTCTCATCTTTTTAAGTGGTGGAACTTGCACTATTGCTGAATGACTAAATACTTTTTTGCCCCACTGTATATACACTACAGACCAAAAGTTTGGACATTCACACCGAAGGCATAAAAACTATGAATTAACACATGTGGCATTATATACTTAACAAAAAAATGTGAAACAACTGAAATTATGTCTTATATTCTAGGTTCTTCAAAGTAGCCACCTTTTGCTTTGATGACTGCTTTGCACACTCTTGACATTCTTTTGATGAGCTTCAAGAGGTAGTCACCGGGAATGGTTTTCACTTCACAGTTGTGCCCTGTCAGGTTTAATAAGTGGGATTTCTTGCCTTATAAATGGGGTTGGGACCATCAGTTGTGTTGTGCAGAAGTCTGATGGATACACAGCTGATAGTCCTACTGAATAGACTTAGACTTTGTTTTATGCAGAAAAAAGCAGCTAAGTAAAGAAAAATGAGTGGCCATCATTACTTTAAGAAATGAAGGTCAGTCAGTCTGAAAAATTGGAAAAACTTTGAAAGTGTCCCCAAGTGCAGTGACAAAAACCATCAAGCGCTACAAAGAATTTGGCTCACATGAGGATTGCCCCAGGAAAGGAAGACCAAGAGTCACCTCTGCTTCTGAGGATAAGTTTATACGACTCACCAGCCTCAGAAATCGCAGGTTAACAGCATTTTAGATTAGAGACCAGGTCAATGCCACACAGAGTTCTAGCAGCAGACACATCTCTGCAACAACTGTTAAGAGGAGACTTTGTGCAGCAGGCCTTCATGGCAAAATAGCTGCTAGGAAACCACTGCTAAGGACAGGCAACAAGCAAAAGAGACTTGTTTGGGCTAAAGAACACAAGAAATGGACATTAGACCAGTGGAAATCTGTGCTTTGGTCTGATGAGTCCAAATTTGAGATCTTTGGTTCCATCCACCATGTCTTTGTGCGACGCAGAAAAGGTGAACAGATGGACCCTACATGCCTGGTTCCCACCGTGAAGCATGGAGGAGGAGGTGTGATGGTGTGGGGGTGCTTTGCTGGTGATACTGTTGGGGATTTATTCAAAATTGAGCATACTTAACCAGCATGGCTACCACAGCATCTTGCAGTGGCATGCTATTTCATCCGGTTTGCGTTTAGTTGGACCATCATTTATTTTTCAACAGGACAATGACCCCAAACAAACCTCCAGGCTGTGTAAGGGCTATTTGACCAAGAAGGAGAGTGATGGGGTGCTACGCCAGATGACCTGGCCTCCACAGTCACCAGACCTGAACCCAATCGAGATGGTTTGGGGTGAGCTGGACTGCAGAGTGAAGGCAAAAGGGCCAACAAGTGCTAAGCATCTCTGGGAACTCCTTCAAGATTGTTGGAAGACCATTTCTGTTGACTACCTCTTGAAGCTCATCAAGAGAATGCCAAGAGTGTGCAAAGCAGTCATCAAAGCAAAAGGTGGCTACTTTGAAGAACTTAGAATATAAGACATATTTTCAGTTGTTTCACACTTTTTTGTTAAGTATGTACACTATGTTCCAAATTATTATGCAAATTACATTTTTCTCGGATTTTCCTAAAAGGTCGGGTCAAATGACAGTCAGTCTAATAAAAGTCATCACCCGTTAGAGTATACATCGAGTTTTATTGGAGAAACCTCCCAATGATAACAGTATAATCTCCAAAATGAATAAAAACTCAAAATCCACTGTTCCAAATTATTAGGCACAGTAGAATTTCTAAACATTTGATATGTTTTAAAGAACTGAAAATGCTCATTTGTGGAATTTGCGGCATTAGGAGGTCACATTCACTGAACAAAAAAGCTATTTAACTCCAAAACATCCTAACGGGCCAAGCTTCATGTTAACATAGGACCCCTTCGTTGATATCACCTTCACAATTCTTGCATCCATTGAACTTGGGAGTTTTTGGAGAGTTTCTGCTTGTATTTCTTTGCGTGAAGTCAGAATTGCCTCTCAGAGCTGCTGTTTTGGTGTGAACAGCCTCCCACCCTCATAGATCTTTTGCTTGATGATACTCCAAAGGTTCTCTATAGGGTTGAGGTCAGGGGAAGATGGTGGCTACACCATGAGTTTATCTCCTTTTATGCCCATAGCAGCCAATGACTCAGAGGTATTCTTTGCAGCATCAGATGGTGCATTGTCATGCATGAAGATGATTTTGCTCCTGAAGGCACATTTCTCCTTTTTATACCATGGAAGAAAGTTGTCAGTCAGAAACTTTATATACTTTGCAGAGGTCATTTTCACACCTTCAGGAACCTTAAAGGGCCCTACCAGCTGTTTCCCCATGATTCCGGCCCAAAACATGACTCCTCCACTCCTTGCTGACGTCGCAGCCTTGTTGGGACATGGTGGCCATCCACCAATCATCCACTACTCCATCCATCTGGACCATCCAGGGTTGCTCGACACTCATCAGTAAACAAGACTGTTTGAAAATTAGTCTTCATGTATGTCTGGGCCCACTGCATTCGTTTCTGCTTGTGAACACTGTTTAGGGGAGGCCGAATAGTAGGTTTATGCACCACAGCAAGCCTTTGAAGTATCCTACACCTTGAAGTTCGAGGGACTCCAGAGGAACCAGCAGCTTCAAATATCTGTTTGCTGGTTTGTAATGGCTTTTTAACAGCTGCTCTCTTAATCCGATGAACTTGCCTGGCAGAAACCTTCCTCATTCTGCCTTTATCAGCACGAACACGTCTGTGCTCAGATTCAGACTCAAATCTCTTCACAGTATGATGATCACACTTAAGTTTTCGGGAAATATCTAATGTTTTCATCCCTTGACCAAGTTATTGCACTATTTGATGCTTTTAAGCAACAGAGAGATCCTTTTTATTTCCCATATTGCTTGAAACCTGTGACCTGCTTAATAATGTGGAACATCATTTTTAAGTAGTTTTCCTTTAATTAGAATCACCTGGAAAACTAATTATCACATGTGTTTCAGATTGATTTCAGTGATCCATTGAGCCCTGAGGCCATGTGCACACGTTCAGTATTTTTCGCGTTTTTTTCGCGTTTTTCGCTATAAAAACGTGATAAAAACGCGAAAAAAACGCTTACATATGCCTCCTATTATTTACAGTGTATTCCGCATTTCTTGTGCAAATGTTGTATTTTTTTCCGCGAAAAAATCGCATTGCGGAAAAAAAAGCAACATGTTCATTAACCCCTTCCTGACATCAGACGTACTATCCCGTCGAGGTGGGGTGGGCCCGTATGACCACTGACGGGATAGTACGTCATACGCGATCGGCCGCGCTCACGGGGGGAGCGCGGCCGATCGCGGCCGGGTGTCAGCTGCCTATCGCAGCTGACATCTGGCACTATGTGCCAGGAGCGGTCATGGACCGCCCCCGGCACATTAACCCCCGGCACACCGCGATCAAACATGATCGCAGTGTACCGGCGGTATAGGGAAGCATCGCGCAGGGAGGGGGCTCCCTGCGGGCTTCCCTGAGACCCCCGGAGCAACGCGATGTGATCGCGTTGCTGCGAGGGTCTCCTACCTCCTTCCTTGCTGCAGGTCCCGGATCCAAGATGGCCGCGGCATCCGGGTCCTGCAGGGAAGCAGGTGGCTTACCGAGTGCCTGCTCAGAGCAGACACTGGTAAGCCTGCAGCCCTGCACAGCAGATCGCAGATCTGGCAGAGTGCTGTGCACACTGCCAGATCAATGATCTGTGATGTCCCCCCCTGGGACAAAGTAAAAAAGTTTAAAAATTTTTTTTCCACATGTGTAAAAAAAAAAAGAAAAAAATTCCTAAATAAATAATAAAAAAAATAAATATATTAGTCCCATAAATACATTTCTTTATCTAAATAAAAAAAACAAAACAATAAAAGTACACATATTTAGTATCGCCGCGTCCGTAACGACCCAACCTATAAAACTGCCCCACTAGTTAACCCCTTCAGTAAACACCGTAAGAAAAAAAAAAAAAAACGAGGCAAAAAACAACGCTTTATTACCATACCGCCGAACAAAAAGTGGAATAACACGCGATCAAAAAGACTGATATAAATATCCATGGTACCGCTGAAAACGTCATCTTGTCCCGCAAAAAACAAGCCGCCATACAGCATCATCAGCAAAATATAAAAAAGTTATAGTCCTGAGAATAAAGCGATACCAAAATAATTATTTTTTCTATAAAATAGTTTTTATCGTATAAAAGCGCCAAAACATAAAAAAATGATATGAATGAGATATCGCTGTAATCGTACTGACCCGAGGAATAAAACTGCTTTATCAATTTTACCAAACGCGGAACGGTATAAACGCCTCTCCCAAAAGAAATTTATGAATAGCTGGTTTTTGGTCATTCTGCCTCACAAAAATCGGAATAAAAAGCGATCAAAAATGGTCACGTGTCCGAAAATGTTACCAATAAAAACGTCAACTCGTCCCGCAAAAAACAAGACCTCACATGACTCTGTGGAGCAAAATGTGGAAAAATTATAGGTCTCAAAATGTGGAGACGCAAAAACTTTTTTGCTATAAAAAGCGTCGCTGGTTTCACACTTGCGTTTTTGTCTGCAGCGTTTTTTGCACAAAAAAACGCATGCGTTTTTTCCCTATATTTAACATTGAAAACGCATGCGTTTTTTTTGTACGCGTTTGGTCGCGTTTTCAAACGCATGCGTTTTTTTTCTGCATGCGTTCATTTTCAGAAATACAACCTGCAGTATTTTCTTGTGTTTTTAAGCACATGCGTTTGCGTTAAAAACGCATGCATTTTTATCGAAAAAAAACAGAAAACACACTGAAAAGCCACCCACCACCATCAAGGTGATAAAGGGATCCAAACCCTAACCCTAACTCTACCCCTAACCTCACCCCTAACCGTTTAATGAACATTTTCTGACAGTCATAGTGCCACGTATTTCAGTGCCACGTATTTCAGTGCCACGTATTTCAGTGCCACGTATTTCAGTGCCACGTATTTCAGTGCCACGTATCACGTATTTCAGTGCCACGTGTTTCAGTGCCACGTGTTTCAGTGCCACGTATTTCAGTGCCACGTATCACGTATTTCAGTGCCACGTATCACGTATTTCAGTGCCACATATTTTAGTACCACGTATTTCAGTTGCACGTATTTCAGTGCCACGTATTTCAGTGCCACGTATTTCAGTGCCACGTATCACGTATTTCAGTGCCACGTGTTTCAGTGCCACGTATTTAAGTGCCACGTATCACATATTTCAGTGCCACGTATTTAAGTGCCACGTATTTAAGTGCCAGGTATTTCAGTGCCACGTATTTCAGTGCCACGTATTTCAGTGCCACGTATTTCAGTGCCATGTATCACATATTTCAGTGCCACGTATTTAAGTGCCACGTATTTAAGTGCCACGTATTTCAGTGCCACGTATTTCAGTGCCACGTATTTCAGTGCCACGTATCACGTATTTCAGTGCCACGTGTTTCAGTGCCACGTATTTAAGTGCCACGTATCACGTATTTCAGTGCCACGTATTTCAGTGCCACGTATTTCAGTGCCACATATTTCAGTCACGTTTAGGGTTAGGGGTAGGGTTAGGGTTAGGGCTAGGGTTGGAGGTAAAGTTAGGGTTGGGGCTAAAGTTAGGGTTGGGGCTAAAGTTAGGGTTAGGGTTTGGATTACATTTACGTTTGGATTAGGGTTGGGATTAGAATTATGGGTGTGTCAGGGCTAGGGGTGTGGTTAGGGTTACCGTTGGGATTAGGGTTAGGGGTGTGTTTGGGTTAGGGTTTCAGGTAGAATTGGGGAGTTTCCACTGTCCAGGCACATCAGGGGCTCTCCAAGCGCGACATGGCATCCAATCTCAATTCCAGCCAATTCTGCGTTGAAAAAGTAAAACAGTGCTCCTTCCCTTCCGAGCTCTCCCGTGCGCCCAAAAAGGGGTTTACCCCAACATATGTGTTATCAGCGTACTCGGGACAAATTGAACAACAACTTCTGGGGTCCAAGTTCTCTTGTTATCCTTAGGAAAATAAAAATTTGGGGGGCTAAAAATCATTTTTGTGGGAAAAAAAAGATGTTTTATTTTCACGGCTCTGCGTTATAAACTGTAGTGAAACACTTGGGGGTTCAAAGTTCTCACAACACATCTAGATAAGTTCCTTGGGAGGTCTAGTTTCCAATATGGGGTCACTTGTGGGGGGTTTGTACTGTTTGGGTACATCAGGGGCTCTGCAAATGCAACGTGACGCCTGCAGACCAATCCATTTAAGGCTGCATTCCAAATGGCGCTCCTTCCCTTCCGAGCTCTGTCATGCACCCAAACAGTGGTTCCCCCCCACATATGGGGTATCAGCGTACTCAGGACAAATTGGACAACAACTTTTGGTGTCTAATTTATCCTGTTACCCTTGTGAAAATACAAAACTGGGGGCTAAAAAATCATTTTTGTGAAAAAAAAAGAATTTTTATTTTCATGGCTTTGCGCTATAAACTTTAGTGAAACACTTGGGGGTTCAAAGTTCTCAAAACACATCTAGATAAGTTCCTTGGGAGGTCTAGTTTCCAATATGGGGTCACTTGTGGGGGGTTTGTACTGTTTGGGTACATCAGGGGCTCTGCAAATGCAACGTGACGGCTGCTGACCAATCCATTTAAGTCTGCATTCCAAATGGCGCTCCTTCCCTTCCGAGCTCTGTCATGCGCCCAAACAGTGGTTCCCCCCCACATATGGGGTATCAGCGTACTCAGGACAAATTGGAAAACAAATTTTGGGGTCCAATTTATTCTGTTACCCTTGTAAAAATACAAAGCTGGGGGCTAAAAAATCATTTTTGAGAAAAAAAAAAAAAATTATTTTCACGGCTCTGCGTTATAATCTGTAGTGAAACACTTGGGGGTTCAAAGCTCTCAAAACACATCTAGATAAGTTCCTTAGGGGGTCTACTTTCCAAAATGGTGTCACTTGTAGGGAGTTTCAATGTTTAGGCACATCAGGGGCTCTCCAAACGCAACATGGCGTCCCATCTCAATTCCAGTCAATTTTGCATTGAAAAGTCAAATGGCGCTCCTTCCCTTCCAAGCTCTGCCATGCGCCCAAACAATGGTTTACACCCACATATGGGGTATCATCGTACTCAGGACAAATTGCACAACATTTTTTGGGGTCCAATTTCTTCTCTTACCCTTGGGAAAATAAAAAATTGGGGGCAAAAAGATCATTTTTGTGAAAAAATATGATTTTTTATTTTTACGGCTCTGCATTATAAACTTCTGTGAAGCACTTGGTGGGTCAAAGTGCTCACCACACATCTAGATAAGTTCCTTAGGGGGTCTACTTTCCAAAATGGTGTCACTTGTAGGGAGTTTCAATGTTTAGGCACATCAGGGGCTCTCCAAACGCAACATGGCGTCCCAACTCAATTCCAGTCAATTTTGCATTGAAAAGTCAAATGGCGCTCCTTCCCTTCCAAGCTCTGCCATGCGCCCAAACAATGGTTTACACCCACATATGGGGTATCAGCGTACTCAGGACAAATTGCACAACATTTTTTGGGGTCCAATTTCTTCTCTTACCCTTGGGAAAATAAAAAATTGGGGGCGAAAAGATCATTTTTGTGAAAAAATATGATTTTTTATTTTTACGGCTCTGCATTATAAACTTCTGTGAAGCACTTGGTGGGTCAAAGTGCTCACCACACATCTAGATAAGTTCCTTAGGGGGTCTACTTTCCAAAATGGTGTCACTTGTAGGGAGTTTCAACGTTTAGGCACATCAGGGGCTCTCCAAACGCAACATGGCGTCCCATCTCAATTCCAGTCAATTTTGCATTGAAAAGTCAAATGGCGCTCCTTCCCTTCCAAGCTCTGCCATGCGCACAAACAATGGTTTACACCCACATATGGGGTATCATCGTACTCAGGACAAATTGCACAACATTTTTTGGGGTCCAATTTCTTCTCTTACCCTTGGGAAAATAAAAAATTGGGGGCAAAAAGATCATTTTTGTGAAAAAATATGATTTTTTATTTTTACGGCTCTGCATTATAAACTTCTGTGAAGCACTTGGTGGGTCAAAGTGCTCACCACACATCTAGATAAGTTCCTTAGGGGGTCTACTTTCCAAAATGGTGTCACTTGTAGGGAGTTTCAATGTTTAGGCACATCAGGGGCTCTCCAAACGCAACATGGCGTCCCATCTCAATTCCAGTCAATTTTGCATTGAAAAGTCAAATGGCGCTCCTTCCCTTCCAAGCTCTGCCATGTGCCCAAACAATGGTTTACACCCACATATGGGGTACCAGCGTACTCAGGACAAATTGCACAACATTTTTTGGGGTCCAATTTCTTCTCTTACCCTTGGGAAAATAAAAAATTGGGGGCAAAAAGATCATTTTTGTGAAAAAATATGATTTTTTATTTTTACGGCTCTGCATTATAAACTTCTGTGAAGCACTTGGTGGGTCAAAGTGCTCACCACACATCAAGATAAGTTCCTTAGGGGGTCTACTTTCCAAAATGGTGTCACTTGTAGGGGGTTTCAGTGTTTAGGCACATCAGGGGCTCTCCAAACGCAACATGGCGTCCCATCTCAATTCCAGTCAATTTTGCATTGAAAAGTCAAATGGCGCTCCTTCCCTTCCAAGCTCTGCCATGCGCCCAAACAATGGTTTACCCCCACATATGGGGTATCAGCGTACTCAGGACAAATTGTACAACAACTTTGGGGGTCCATTTTCTCCTGTTACCCTTGGTAAAATAAAACAAATTGGAGCTGAAATAAATTTTGTGTGAAAAAAAGTTAAATGTTCATTTTTATTTAAACATTCCAAAAATTCCTGTGAAACACCTGAAGGGTTAATAAACTTCTTGAATGTGGTTTTGAGCACCTTGAGGGGTGCAGTTTTTAGAATGGTGTCACACTTGAGTATTTTCTATCATATAGACCCCTCAAAATGACTTCAAATGAGATGTGGTCCCTAAAAAAAAATGGTGTTGTAAAAATGAGAAATTGCTGGTCAACTTTTAACCCTTATAACTCCGTCACAAAAAAAAATTTTGGTTCCAAAATTGTACTGATGTAAAGTAGACATGTGGGAAATGTTACTTATTAAGTATTTTGCGTGACATATGTCTGTGATTTAAGGGCATAAAAATTCAAAGTTGGAAAATTGCAAAATTTTCAAAATTTTCGCCAAATTTCCATTTTTTTCACAAATAAACGCAAGTTATATCGAATAAATTTTACCACTAACATGAAGTACAATATGTCACGAGAAAACAATGTCAGAATCGCCAAGATCCGTCAAAGCGTTCCAGAGTTATAGCCTCATAAAGGGACAGTGGTCAGAATTGTAAAAATTGGCCCGGTCATTAACGTGCAAACCACCCTTGGGGGTGAAGGGGTTAAATTTGCAGAATTGCGGAGATTCCGCACAACTAGGAATTCATTGATTTGCTTACTTTCCGCATGTGGCTGTGCCCACCATGCGGGAAGTAAGCAGATCATGTGCGGTTGGTACCCAGGGTGGAGGAGAGGAGACTCTCCTCTACGGACTGGGCACCATATAATTGGTAAAAAAAAAGAATTAAAATAAAAAATTGTCATATACTCACCCTCTGATGGCCCCGGAGTCTTCCCGCCTCTCATCGGTGCATGCTGCCGCTTCAGTTCCTATCTGAACAAGCGGTCTTGTGATTGGTCGCGTGACCGCTCATGTGACCGCTCACGTGACCGCGACGTCATCGAAGGTCCTGCACACACACACCATCTATAGGAACGGACGCCGCTGAGGAGATCGGCTGTCTGCAGGTGAGTATAACCATTTTTTAATTTTTTTTAATTATTTTTAAACATTCTATCTTTTACTATTGATGCTGCATAGGCAGCATCTATAGTAAAAAGTTGGTCACACTTGTCAAACACTATGTTTGACAAGTGTGACCGACCTGTCATTCAGTTTTCCAAGCGATGCTACAGATCGCTTGGAAAACTTCAGCATTCTGCAAGCTAATTTCGCTTGCAAAATGCTAAAAAAACCCGCGAAAAAAACGGGAAAAAAACGCAAAAAAAAAAAATGCGGATTTCTTGCAGAAAATTTCAGGTTTTCTTCAGGAAATTTCTGCAAGAAATCCTGACGTGTGCACATACCCTGAGACACAATACCACGAGTTTATTTGAAAAACAAAACAATTAAATCTTTATGACACTTAAATCCAATTTGCATAATAATTTGGAACAAAGTGTAATTCCAAATGTTTTAATTCATAGTTTTGATGCCTTCAGTGTGAATGTACAATTTTCATAGTCATGAAAAAACAGAAAAATCTTTAAATGAGAAGGTGTGTCCAAGCTTTTGGTCTGTACTGTATATATATATATATATATATATATATATATATATATATATATAGAAGGTAAAATTGGAACAGCACAACCGCTCACCAGTGGGTGCCAAGCCTCCCGGGTCGAGTCGTCCACCTCTCCACCCAAAACTTTTATACAAAAGAGCAAAAAGAAGGCAGCACTCCAGTCACTTCTCAAGGTGAAAAAAGGGTTTATTCAGCCCACATATTCTGTGCAACGTTTTGGCTCACACTGAGCCTTTTTCAAGCAGTGAATGGTGCTACCAGCAGTGATTTTATAGCATAATCTACAATCATTTGCATAATTGGTCATAAAACATTATTCCATATATAAATTTTGTATTGTGTACATATATACAATTTTTTGCATTATCTGTGCCTATACTAAAGTGCATTGTGCTAATGTGCAAACGTGTTTGTGTGCTTTCACATGTCTATCTTTGATCTGGTGCATATTTCCATTAAATTTTTTACATCTCAATCATATACATAAATGGTTTAAGCTGATTATACTTTAAGCTAATTATATTTCTTTTCTTACCCTGCCGCACTGAGCTCACCACATGTAGAGGACTAACCGCTGTTATCGGCGTTCTCCTATTCCTATTGCGCATGTCATAGCGTCATAGCATGCATCATAGTGATCTGGCCAATCCCAGTCCTCCTACGGACATTTATATCGGCGCATGCGCACTCGGCCTCCATCTGTGCCGCAGCGCCATCTTAAATGTGGTATATTATATTATTTATGTTTCAGTCCAAGAACATTAAGTCCCTTCGGTTTGACGACATCATAATCAAACCCGCAGATAAGGGTGGTGCTGTCGTCATCATGGACAAGTCAAAATACATTGCAGAAATCAATAGACAACTCGATGACTCGAATGTATATGAGAAATTGGATGGGGACCCTAAATTTAATATAATGGGGGAGATAAAAAATTGTTTAAAAGAAGCGTTGGAAAACGGTATAATTGATCAAGATCTGATGGATTATTTATATTTGGAATTCCCCATTACCCCAGTATTATATACAACCCCGAAAATCCACAAATCACTGGTCGACCCACCAGGCCGACCGATAGTGGCAGGGGTAGATTCAGTGTTCAGTAGGGTAGGTACATTTTTAGATAAAATTCTTAACCCCATAGCCAAAAAATCCACTTCATACATTAAAGATACCACAGAATTTTTGAACAAATTGGAGTCGGTCGAATTGGGTGGGGAGGTGATAATGGCGTCATTTGATGTCGTTTCCCTCTACACCTCAATTCGACACACTTCAGGTATAAAAGCTGTGGAAAGGCAATTAGAGACTATTGAGATCTCGAATATGGGGAAAAAATTTGTGATAAGACTGCTGGAAATTATTCTCAAACGAAGCTATTTCTTATTTGGTGATATCTTTTATGCGCAAAAACGCGGTACAGCGATGGGGGCCAATATGGCCCCTGCGTACGCAAACCTGGTCATGAGTGCCCTGGAGGAGGACCTTGTCTATGTGTCCCACCACTTCCGACATGTGTTGGTGTGGTGGAGATACATAGACGATGTCTTCCTCCTATGGAGGGGCACTGAAAGAGAGCTTGAAGAGTTTCACCAATACCTTATTACAATCGATGAAACCATCAAATTTACGTTAATTCATTCAAGGACTGATTTACAGTTCTTGGATGTCTTGATTAGACAAATTAACGGGAAACTCACAACCACATTGTATGTGAAAGAAACTGATAGAAACAACCTATTAACGTATGATAGCCAGCACCCACGTAGTATGGTTAGATCAATACCATTGAGCCAACTACTAAGGGTACGTCGAATTGTTAATGATAATCAAGAAATTGATGGAGTTATGGATACCCTAGTTAAAAAATTTTTGAGGAGAGGTTATCCACAAGAAATACTCAGTAGAGTGAAAAACGTGGTCCGTAATAAGGATAGAAAGGAACTGTTACGGGGGGATAGACAAAATACAAAAACATTTTCTAAGAGAATACCATGCGTAATGACATATACAGAAGAAAGTGATAGAATAGCAGAAGTGATTAGAAAACACTGGAAAATGTTGGGGAATTGCTTACCCAATATTAAGGAGTTTGGGGAGCCCCCACTGTTTTCTTACCGTAGAGGTAGAAATGTTAAAGACCATGTGGTCAAAGCTGATATTGGCCCGTTTAGAAACAAATGTCAAACCACAATCACTGGGATAACTCAGAAAGGATGTTTCCCATGCTTGTCGTGTGTGAACTGTTCTTATATGTTGAAAGGCTCCACTTTTATACATCCGGATACGAGTAAAATATATACAATAAAACACTTCCTAACATGCAGTTCTGACCACGTAATTTACCTACTGGAATGTCCCTGCAAATTGTGGTACATAGGGGAGACGACATGCGAGCTTAAAGTACGCATTAATAACCACCGACATTCTATTAGAAAAAAGCGACTAGATCTCCCGGTTTCGAAACACTTCACAGAACTGGGACATATGGAAAAAGATCTCAAATTCAGGATAATAGATAGGGTGCCTATGCAGAGGAGAGGAGGGGATAGAATATCCCTCCTTAAAAAGCAAGAACTAAGGTGGATTTACGAATTGAATACCCTCAAACCGAAGGGACTTAATGTGGAATTTAAAATCAACCCAAATATGTACTAGCCGTGATAGAGTATGCCTAGGAATCGGAATGTGTATGGACTCCTAGACTAATATTTGGAATGTATTGTGGAAATTAGATCTTGTTAATGTCATTCCAATTTTAACTCATTTTACTGTGTATTTTCCCTAGATGCGTTATCATGTCTATGGAGATATATGGTGCAGCTTGCCTTGCAGCATTCGAAGCATAACCACATGGAGACAAAAATTTATTTTTTTTGCTAAGTTCCTTTTATTAATTTTTTTCACTTTATTTACATATTATTATTCTTTTTTATATTTCTTTATATTTTCTTGCCATGTCTGGTGATCAGGAGTATAGCCTTATATTGATCTAAAAAAGAAAATGCATTGTAAACTTGAATATAGTTGTGGTAGTCCTTTATATATAGACATTTGGCAGAGTAAAAGTGCTTTTATGTATCCTCTGATGATGCTCGATGGCCGTAATAGACCGTGGAGCTAGTCTTAGGGACATTGGCAAGTGGAGACAGCCTGAGCAAGGTGTCGTCTGCTGTGCCAGAGTACAAATTAAGTTTAGTAGCCACATAATGTCTATAAGATATAAAACGCAATAAGTACTAGTAGATGTTCCCATATTCTTGGACTGAAACATAAATAATATAATATACCACATTTAAGATGGCGCTGCGGCACAGATGGAGGCCGAGTGCGCATGCGCCGATATAAATGTCCGTAGGAGGACTGGGATTGGCCAGATCACTATGATGCATGCTATGACGCTATGACATGCGCAATAGGAATAGGAGAACGCCGATAACAGCGGTTAGTCCTCTACATGTGGTGAGCTCAGTGCGGCAGGGTAAGAAAAGAAATATAATTAGCTTAAAGTATAATCAGCTTAAACCATTTATGTATATGATTGAGATGTAAAAAATTTAATGGAAATATGCACCAGATCAAAGATAGACATGTGAAAGCACACAAACACGTTTGCACATTAGCACAATGCACTTTAGTATAGGCACAGATAATGCAAAAAATTGTATATATGTACACAATACAAAATTTATATATGGAATAATGTTTTATGACCAATTATGCAAATGATTGTAGATTATGCTATAAAATCACTGCTGGTAGCACCATTCACTGCTTGAAAAAGGCTCAGTGTGAGCCAAAACGTTGCACAGAATATGTGGGCTGAATAAACCCTTTTTTCACCTTGAGAAGTGACTGGAGTGCTGCCTTCTTTTTGCTCTTTTGTATATATATATATATATATATATATATATATATATATATATATATATATATATATATACCTATACTATGTATAGACATTTATTTGATCTATTCTATTCTAACCTGTCAGTGTGATTTTACTGTACACCGCGCTGAATTACCGGCTTTTCTATAGAACACCGCTGCGTATTTCTTGCAAGTCACACTGTTGGTCCGTGTGTAATCCGTATTTCTCTCGCCCCCATAGACTTTCATTGGCGGATTTTTTGCGCAATACGCTGACAAACGCAGCATGCTGCGATTTTCTCAGCCCGTAAAATACGGCTGCGAAATATACGGCAGATAGGAGCTGCCCCATAGAGAATCATTGGTCCGTGTGCAATGCATTGTTTTTGCGCCTCTCATACGTCCGTAAAACTCTTTAGTGTGACCCCGGCTTTACAACTGCAGACTTGTACCCTAAGGCTGGACAACTTCTTTAAGGTCCTTGAATACGAATGAAAGACCGTCCATAATCAGTGTCAGTCACTGTTGCCATGTATAACTGAGCACACGGCATCGATGGCAAAAATTAGACGTGATAAGGCGACAGCAGAGCGGATCGACTTCCACATGAAATGTAACGGAGTCTATATGACAAGCTGACACGTAGGGATAATGAAACACGCGACTGGGAGAAGGATCAGAATTTAGACTCTCATTTCTAATGTCAGGTTGTGATGAAGAAGTCTCCTCTGTTCAGATTAAAGTAATGGAGGAGGAAGTAAAATGCTGAATCCCTCCATTGTGCAGATCTGATGTCCAGCTGGCATGGAGCTCACCCAGCATTAAGATATAATAAATACATTTGTGGAATAAAGGTATTTAGAACTTGATAGAAAATAATTACTTAGGAAGTTACGTTTACCGATTAATAATTGTTAAGGTGCTCAATGGTGGCTACCTCTCGTCCTGGAACAACTCGTCATAAATCGCAATCACTAAATGTCCAACCTAAAGGGCTGCTGACAAGTTAATTGCCATTAAAATTACTGCCATTAACTTGAGTAAGTGCAGAAAGGGTAGAAACATGGCTAAGGGCTGTCCTACTGGGGATATCGTTTCTTTAGACTCAGGAATAGAAGATGAAGGTTACTTTCCGACGCATTTCAAACCCAGACTGGCTTCTTTATCAAGGCACAAACCACAATGGACTAAATTGAGTAAACTACTTTCAGAGAGTAAATGGTTTGTACCAAGTTAATGAGTTATGCTTATCGATAATATTAATATAACATTGATTTATAGGGGTCCAACCACTGGGAACCACAGATTCCAAGCATGGAACTCTGAAGAACCCAGTCTGAATGGAGCTGAGGTCTCGCATTCATTCATTACGAGACTACCAAAGTAAATATAATTTTCCTGAATATAAAGTTTTCATACACATGAAAAATGGTCTCATTTAGTGCCCAAAATTCCCTGTACAAATCTACAGTTTAAATGGAAACTGTCACATGATTCATGTCGCCCAAACTAGAGCCTGTGTTGTGAATTTGCTTTTTGCTCCCTCTAGTGGTTACTAGTTTTTTGACTCTGGTTTTTCTGTCATTCCTTTTATCCGCACCTGGGTCGTTAGTTAGGGGTTTTGCTATATAAGCTCCCTAGACCTTCAGTTCAATGCCTGGCAACGTAGTTATCAGAGCTAGTCTGCTGTGCTCTTGTCTACTGATCCTGGTTCCAGTTATATCAGCTAAGTCTGCCTTTTGCTTTTTGCTATTTGTTTTGGTTTTGTATTTTTGTCCAGCTTGTTCCAAATCTATATCCTGACCTTTGCTGGAAGCTCTAGGGGGCTGGTGTTCTCCCCCCGGACCGTTAGACGGTTCGGGGGTTCTTGAATTTCCAGTGTGGATTTTGATAGGGTTTTTGTTGACCATATAAGTTACCTTTCTTTATTCTGCTATCAGTAAGCGGGCCTCTCTGTGCTATACCTGGTTCATTTCTGTGTTTGTCATTTCCTCTTACCTCACCGTTATTATTTGTGGGGGGCTTCTATCCAGCTTTGGGGTCCCCTTCTCTGGAGGCAAGAAAGGTCTTTGTTTTCCTCTACTAGGGGTAGCTAGATTCTCCGGCTGGCGCGTGTCATCTAGAATCAACGTAGGAATGATCCCCGGCTACTTCTAGTGTTGGCGTTGGGAGTAGATATATGGTCAACCCAGTTACCACTGCCCTATGAGCTGGATTTTTGTATTCTGCAGACTTCCACGTTCCTCTGAGACCCTCGCCATTGGGGTCATAACAGTTTGCCAGGCCAGTATTAAATGTTTAATGCGTTGCAGAAGAGGGATTATAAGAAAGAAGATTCTGAGTTTTTTTTTTTTTTTCTCTTTCTTCTTCCCCTTTACCTCAGAGTGGCTATGCTTGCTGCAGACATGAATGTCCAGACCTTGATTACAAGTGTGGACCAGCTGGCTACTCGTGTGCAGGGCATACAAGACTATGTTATCAGAAATCCTAGGTCAGAACCTAAAATACCGATTCCTGAACTGTTTTCCGGAGACAGGTTTAAGTTTAGGAATTTTGTGAATAATTGTAAATTGTTTTTGTCCCTGAGACCCTGTTCATCTGGAGACTCTGCTCAGCAAGTAAAAATAGTTATTTCGTTCTTACGGGGCGACCCTCAGGATTGGGCTTTTTCGCTGGCGCCAGGAGATCCGGCATTGGCTGATATTGATGCGTTTTTTCTGGCGCTTGGTTTACTTTATGAGGAACCCAATCTTGAGATTCAGGCAGAAAAGGCCTTGCTGGCTATGTCTCAGGGGCAGGACGAGGCTGAAGTGTATTGCCAAAAATTTCGGAAATGGTCCGTGCTGACACATTGGAACGAGTGTGCACTGGCCGCTAATTTTAGAAATGGCCTATCTGAAGCCATTAAGAATGTTATGGTGGGTTTTCCCATTCCCACAGGTCTCAATGATACTATGGCACTGGCTATTCAAATTGACCGGCGGTTGCGGGAGCGCAAAACCGCAAATTCCCTCATGGTGTTGTCTGAACAGACACCTAATTCGGTGCAATGTGATAGAAAAACCGCAAATTCCCTCATGGTGTTGTCTGAACAGACACCTGATTTAATGCAATGTGATAGAATCCTGACTAGAAATGAGCGGAAAATTCATAGACGCCAGAATGGCTTGTGCTACTACTGTGGTGATTCTACACATGTTATCTCAGCATGCTCTAAACGTATAGCTAAGGTTGTTAGTCCTGTCACCGTTGGTAATTTGCAACCTAAATTTATTCTGTCTGTAACTTTGATTTGCTCACTGTCGTCTTATCCTGTCATGGCGTTTGTAGATTCAGGTGCTGCCCTGAGTCTTATGGATCTGTCATTTGCTAAGCACTGTGGTTTTACTCTTGAACCATTAGAAAATCCTATTCCTCTTAGGGGTATTGATGCTACGCCATTGGCAGCAAATAAACCGCAGTATTGGACACAGGTTATCATGTGCATGACTCCTGAACACCGCGAGGTGATACGTTTCCTGGTTTTACATAAAATGCATGATTTGGTTGTTTTAGGGCTGCCATGGTTACAGACCCATAATCCAGTCCTGGACTGGAAGGCTATGTCAGTCTCAAGTTGGGGCTGTCGTGGTATTCATGGGGATTCCCTGCCTGTGTCTATTGCTTCTTCTACGCCTTCGGAAGTTCCGGAGTATTTGTCTGATTATCAGGATGTCTTCAGTGAGTCTGAGTCCAGTGCACTGCCTCCTCATAGGGACTGTGACTGTGCTATAGATTTGATCCCAGGCAGTAAGTTTCCTAAGGGAAGACTGTTTAATCTGTCGGTACCTGAACATACCGCTATGCGTTCATATATCAAGGAGTCTCTGGAGAAAGGACATATTCGTCCGTCTTCTTCCCCCCTTGGTGCGGGATTCTTTTTTGTGGCAAAGAAGGACGGATCTTTGAGACCTTGTATTGATTATCGGCTTTTAAATAAGATCACTGTCAAATTTCAGTATCCTTTACCGCTGTTGTCTGACTTGTTTGCCCGGATTAAAGGTGCCAAGTGGTTCACCAAGATAGACCTTCGTGGTGCGTACAACCTTGTGCGCATTAAGCAAGGTGATGAATGGAAAACCGCGTTTAATACGCCTGAAGGTCATTTTGAGTACTTGGTGATGCTTTTTGGGCTCTCCAATGCGCCTTCAGTTTTTCAGTCCTTTATGCATGACATTTTCCGGAAGTATCTGGATAAATTTTTGATTGTTTATCTGGATGATATTTTGGTTTTTTCTGATGATTGGGATTCGCATGTGGAGCAGGTCAGGTTGGTCTTTAAAATTTTGCGTGAAAATTCTTTGTTTGTCAAGGGCTCAAAGTGTCTCTTTGGTGTACAGAAGGTTCCCTTTTTGGGGTTCATTTTTTCCCCTTCTGCTGTGGAGATGGACCCAGTCAAGGTCCGAGCTATTCTTGATTGGACTCAGCCCTCGTCGGTTAAGAGTCTTCAGAAGTTCTTGGGTTTCGCTAACTTCTACCGTCGTTTTATCGCTAATTTTTCTAGCATTGTGAAACCGTTGACGGATATGACCAAGAAGGGCTCCGATGTAGCTAACTGGGCTCCTGCTGCCGTGGAGGCTTTCCAGGAGTTGAAGCGCCGGTTTACTTCGGCGCCTGTTTTGTGCCAGCCCGATGTCTCACTTCCCTTTCAGGTTGAGGTGGATGCTTCAGAGATTGGAGCAGGGGCCGTTTTGTCGCAGAGAGGCCCTGGTTGCTCTGTTATGAAACCTTGTGCCTTTTTCTCCAGGAAGTTTTCGCCTGCTGAGCGAAATTATGATGTGGGCAATCGGGAGTTGTTGGCCATGAAATGGGCATTTGAGGAGTGGCGTCATTGGCTCGAGGGTGCTAAGCATCGTGTGGTGGTCTTGACTGATCACAAAAATCTGATGTATCTCGAGTCTGCTAAACGCCTTAATCCGAGACAGGCCCGCTGGTCATTGTTTTTCTCCCGCTTTGATTTTGTTGTCTCGTATTTACCAGGTTCAAAGAATGTGAAGGCCGATGCTCTTTCTAGGAGCTTTGTGCCTGATGCTCCTGGAGTCGCTGATCCTGTTGGTATTCTTAAAGATGGAGTTATCTTGTCAGCTATTTCTCCGGATCTGCGACGTGTGTTGCAGAGATTTCAGGCTGATAGGCCTGAGTCTTGTCCACCTGACAGACTGTTTGTCCCGGATAAATGGACCAGCAGAGTCATTTCCGAGGTTCATTCCTCGGTGTTGGCAGGTCACCCGGGAATTTTTGGCACCAGAGATCTGGTGGCCAGGTCCTTTTGGTGGCCTTCCTTGTCAAGGGATGTGCGGTCATTTGTGCAGTCCTGTGGGACTTGTGCTCGAGCTAAGCCTTGCTGTTCTCGTGCCAGCGGTTTGCTCTTGCCCTTGCCTGTCCCGAAGAGACCTTGGACACATATCTCCATGGATTTCATTTCTGATCTTCCGCTATCTCAGGGCATGTCCGTTATCTGGGTGATATGTGATCGCTTCTCCAAGATGGTCCATTTGGTTCCTTTGCCTAAGCTGCCTTCCTCTTCCGATCTGGTTCCTGTGTTTTTCCAGAACGTGGTTCGTTTGCACGGCATCCCTGAGAATATTGTGTCAGACAGAGGATCCCAGTTCGTTTCTAGGTTCTGGCGATCCTTTTGTAGTAGGATGGGCATTGATTTGTCGTTTTCGTCTGCTTTCCATCCTCAGACTAATGGACAGACGGAGCGAACCAATCAGACTTTGGAGGCTTATTTGAGGTGTTTTGTCTCTGCTGATCAGGACGATTGGGTGACATTCTTGCCGTTGGCTGAGTTTGCCCTTAATAATCGGGCTAGTTCCGCCACCTTGGTTTCGCCTTTTTTCTGCAACTCTGGTTTCCATCCTCGCTTTTCTTCGGGTCATGTGGAGCCTTCTGACTGTCCTGGGGTGGATTCTGTGGTAGATAGGTTGCAGCGGATCTGGAATCATGTGGTGGACAACTTGAAGTTGTCACAGGAGAGGGCTCAGCGCTTTGCCAACCGCCGCCGCGGTGTGGGTCCCCGACTACGCGTTGGGGATTTGGTATGGCTTTCTTCCCGCTTTGTTCCTATGAAGGTCTCCTCTCCCAAATTTAAACCTCGTTTTATTGGGCCTTACAAGATATTGGAAATCCTTAATCCTGTATCTTTTCGTCTGGATCTTCCTGTGTCGTTTGCTATTCACAATGTATTTCATAGGTCCTTGTTGCGGCGGTACATTGTGCCTGTAGTTCCTTCTGCTGAGCCTCCTGCTCCGGTGTTGGTTGAGGGCGAGTTGGAGTACGTGGTGGAGAAGATCTTGGATTCTCGCCTCTCCAGGCGGAGGCTTCAGTACCTGGTCAAGTGGAAGGGCTATGGTCAGGAGGATAATTCCTGGGTGGTCGCCTCTGATGTTCATGCGGCCGATTTAGTTCGTGCCTTTCATGCCGCTCATCCTGATCGCCCTGGTGGTCGTGGTGAGGGTTCGGTGACCCCTCACTAAGGGGGGGGTACTGTTGTGAATTTGCTTTTTGCTCCCTCTAGTGGTTACTAGTTTTTTGACTCTGGTTTTTCTGTCATTCCTTTTATCCGCACCTGGGTCGTTAGTTAGGGGTTTTGCTATATAAGCTCCCTAGACCTTCAGTTCAATGCCTGGCAACGTAGTTATCAGAGCTAGTCTGCTGTGCTCTTGTCTACTGATCCTGGTTCCAGTTATATCAGCTAAGTCTGCCTTTTGCTTTTTGCTATTTGTTTTGGTTTTGTATTTTTGTCCAGCTTGTTCCAAATCTATATCCTGACCTTTGCTGGAAGCTCTAGGGGGCTGGTGTTCTCCCCCCGGACCGTTAGACGGTTCGGGGGTTCTTGAATTTCCAGTGTGGATTTTGATAGGGTTTTTGTTGACCATATAAGTTACCTTTCTTTATTCTGCTATCAGTAAGCGGGCCTCTCTGTGCTATACCTGGTTCATTTCTGTGTTTGTCATTTCCTCTTACCTCACCGTTATTATTTGTGGGGGGCTTCTATCCAGCTTTGGGGTCCCCTTCTCTGGAGGCAAGAAAGGTCTTTTGTTTTCCTCTACTAGGGGTAGCTAGATTCTCCGGCTGGAGCGTGTCATCTAGAATCAACGTAGGAATGATCCCCGGCTACTTCTAGTGTTGGCGTTAGGAGTAGATATATGGTCAACCCAGTTACCACTGCCCTATGAGCTGGATTTTTGTATTCTGCAGACTTCCACGTACCTCTGAGACCCTCGCCATTGGGGTCATAACAAGCCTGGCTGAATAATTTCACACAAGTTATGTTTCTATGAAACACTTTGACATTTCAGAGAACATATAGTTGATAGATCTGGGTGGGAACATAGGTAGAGATGTGATTAGTCTGCTCCTGCCACTGAGCAGGTTCTCCTAGTGTCCCAGTGACATCCCAGGTGATTGACAGGTCTCTCATTATGGAAGACACATGTCAATCACCTGGAGAGGCCCTGGGAAAAGCTGGCTGTGGATGAAGATGGACTAATAACATCTCTGCCTATGGTCCTTTGCTATTCCAATAATAGCATGATCTGATTTATGTTAGCCCATGGTTTGGGCAACATGTGCCGGTGGACAAGGTCCCTTTAATACCATTTTGTGATTTATTTTAAAAGAGTTCAATGCTGTTGAAAAATATCTACCTTTTATAAGAGAGCAGTCTACAAAATGATTACCTGATTGACACTGCCTGTCTCTACAATCTGTAAGGGTTTTGTGCAGAATTTGCAGTGTAATCTATGAGATGCTGTTTCATCCTGTCTTTCCTGCCTCCTGCTTGTACGAGCTGACAGGCAGAAACCTATCACATGAAAGAGGCAGGGTACACTGGATGAAACTGCATCGCATAGAAGGCCATAGGGCTAAGAGTGGAGCAATGACAAGACTAACCCACTTCAAACACAGGATCTCTGCAAAAGTAGAGGGATCATGATAAATTGAGTGTGCATTATGAAAACCATATAAGAATAAAAGAAGTAATCAGTATCGCAGACAACCCAGAAATCGCCCTTCAGCTGAAACACATGGCATTCACATTAGCCTGTACGTCATTTTTTAGTAATAACCTTTCTTGCCATGTATAGGCAAAATAATTTTTTGCTATAGAGCTGCTTTTCCTCTAGGTCTGTGCAGGTGGTATAAAGCTCTCTGCAAGAAGATTTGTAGATCTCACTGCTCTGAAGATTAATCAATAAAATAATTTGGGCAGAATTTTTGCTGCCCTTACAAAACATAAAATATGCACAAGGCTGGACATTCTTTTTAAGAATGATTGTAACAGGTGAGCTTTGTGTGTGCAGTCATATTTTACCGTATCCTTTTAACCTTGGGGTTCTGTACAGCCAGTTCACTCTGGCTTTGCGCGCATAAATAAATGCATCATTTGTAAGTCCCTTTGTATCCTTCGTCAACCACTTTGTCAGATTTAGAGGTCAACTGCGCAGAGAGTCGGCTGTGAGAACTTCTGTCCCTTCTCATGTGAAGAGAATGTAATCAAATAAAAGCAGATTTTTTAAAAGAATGTTCTGTTTACTTCCCGGTGTCGATCAAGGTCTCGTACAGGACAGAACACAGATTGTACGGCATGGCAGGTGGAAAGATCGACTAGAAAGGGAAAATAAGTTGTACTACGGCAAAAAGAACGGCAGCAATCTATACGTGAGATAGGGAAAAAATTAAAGCTGCGGTTTGTTCACCCATGTACAGTATGTGCGATGCTTTACCTCTTTAAACTCTGAGCCTTTCAGTTTAGCAATATATCTCATATCTATCTATTATCTATTATAATCTATTATCATCTATTATCATCTATCTATTATCTATCTATTATCTATCTATTATCTATATATCTATTATCTATCTATGATCTATCTCATATCTATCTCATATCTATCTATCTATCTATCTATCTATTATCATCTATCTATTATCTATAATACTGTATATCCATTATTTATCTATCATCTATCTATTATCTATTTATCTGTCATCTATGTATCATCTATTATCTATCTATCTATCTATCTATCTATCTATCTATCTATCTATCTATCTATCTATCATCTATATATCTATTCTCATATATCTATTATCTATAATACTGTATATCTATAATTTATCTATCATCTATCTATCTATCTATCTATCTATCTATCTATCTATCTATCTATCTATCTATCATCTATTATCTATTTATCATCTCTTTATTATCTATTTATCTGTCATCTATGTATCATCTATTATCTATCTATCTATCTATCTATCTATCTATCTATCTATCTATCTATCTATCTATCTATCTATCTATCTATTACAATATATCTATTATCTATCTATCTATCTATCTATCTATCTATCTATCTATCGATCATCTATCTATCTATCTATCTATCTATCTATCATCTATCTATTATCTATCATCTATGTATTATCTATTTATCTGTCATCTATGTATCATCTATTATCTATCTATCTATCTATCTATCTATCTATCTATCTATCTATCTATCTATTATCTATCTATTATCTATCATCTATTATCTATTTATCTGTCATCTATGTATCAACTATTATCTTCTATCTATTATCTATCTATTATCTATCTATCATCTATCTATCTATTATCTATCTCCAAAAAATTGAGGTCAGTGTGGCTTACATCCTTTCTACAGGTTACGAATTTATGGAACACATGCAAGAGAATTGCTGCTAGCAATTTACAGGAGACGGTCGGTGGACTTAAGACAACACGCTGTTGTGAATCAGTTTTCACTGTAATGTTCTTGCAAAAAATAATTTTAAAGAGAACCTCGATGATGATGAGATACCTTGTGTCCACACCACGGACAGCATTAGACAGACACTGGCTTTGGTAAAGCAGCCAGGAGAGTTTTACTTTTACAGTTTGCTCTGCAGCGTTTCAGAAAAAGCATCTTTGAAAAACAGTCCGGGAACTATGTGTCTCAGATGACTAGTCCATATTAGATCCCCTGTGGCTTCTCCCCGACCCGCTTTCTTAGACGTATAGCGTTTTCTTTATGAGTGAAAAGAGCTGCTACTGAACAGCCCAGTGCCGGTTGCTGCCAATGAACATTTGATATAGGCCAGGGTCACACTTGCGAGTGCAATGCAAGAAACTCACACGAGTGTCTCGCATCAATACCCGGCACCGGAGTGTGCGGCTGCATGTATTTCTATGCAGCTGAAAGACGAGTGCCGGGAATTGATGCGAGAGACTCGTGTGAGTTTCTTGCATTGCACTCGCAAGTGTGACCCTGGCCATAATGTAAGACTCTGCATAAGACTGTCCAAGGAACACTCCCCTCCTGTCCAGCCAGAAGTGATCTATCATGGATTTCTACAGTGAGGCAGACAATCTCCTTTAGATACATTTGAATCATTTGTCTTGATGAAGAAGAAGATGCATAATAAATGAATAAAGCTTGAGAAGTTTCTTACTGACTGAGGCTGTATGGGCCATCAAACTGTGTGAGAGAGTGGGAACATCAAACTGCGAGTGGGGGACTTCATTTGGCACCATACTGAGTAGAGGCCATCATAATATGTTGTAATAATTATAGGGGATAACTCAGGAGACACTTTGCGTGGAACAAGACAACTACAGGACACAGTTTTATAAGTGGTAAAGTCTATATTATCACACGGTGATTCAAACAGGTGCAGAGAGAAACTCAAGTCCACAACACTTGGTGCAAATATCAAATGCAGCTCAGCAGTCTATAGGAAACTTCAGAGGAAAATGCAATCACGCAGAAGGTCTATGAAGCACAGTTATTCTTGAGGATACTTGACAAGAATAAGTCCTTGCTTAGTCCACAACACAGATAGATATGCTTATAAGGCAGTTCAAATAATATCTTAGCTCAACCAGGGAGGTCTGGGTAATAGTCTAAGGTTCTTGCAGAGCAGAAACAGCTTACATGTCCAGCAAATGCAGATGGAAGCAAACACGAGCAGGAAGACACAGTGCACATGAGACCAAAGACGCCATCTTGGAAAAGGCCAGTAATGCACAAAAAGGTAATAAAAATGTTCAGAGTCCTGACATTACTCCCTCCTTAGAAGCGGCCTCAGGACGATCCTGGACCTGGTTTCTCAGGGATTCTCTGATGAAAACGGGAAATCTTCTGTTGGGCATTGATGTTTTACACAGGTTACCAAGAGTCTTCCTCAGGGGGATATCCCTGCCATCTTATCAGATATTGAAGCCGATTCCTGCGAATCCAGGAATCAACAATTTCCTCCACCACAAATTGTTCTTGCCCATCAATCACCACAGGCTGCGGAGGTGGCACAACACATCCCTGGAAGGTATTAGGAGATACAGGCTTTAGTAAAGATACATGAAAAACTGGGTGTACCTTCATAGTCCTAGGCAGCTTCAGCCGGCAGGCCACAGAGCTCACAATACCGTTGATCTTGAAAGGTCCAATTAATTTCTGTCCAAGTTTTTGTGAAGGAACGTTTAACTTCAGATTCTTAGTTGCTAACCACACGGAATCTCCTAACTTGAACATGGGTGCAGGTTTACGGAATCTATCAGCCGATCTCTTATAACGTTCTTGAGCTGTGGTCAGGGATTCCTTCAGAACCTCCAGATTTTGCCTCATCGCAGTCAGCCTTTCCTCCACTACCGGAACCGGAGAATTAATTGGAGACCTAGTTAAGATACACGGATGATAACCCAGATTGGCAAAGAAAGGTGTAAATTTAGTGGAGGCGCTCTGAGAATTGTTATATGAAAATTCGGCTAACGGCAGCAACTCCAACCAATCATCCTGGAGATGGCTGACATAGCATCTTAGATATTGTTCCAGCATCTGGTTGGTACGCTCAGTCTGACCATTTGTCTGGGGATGGTAAGCGGAAGAGAGACAGACATTAATATTGAGTGCAGAGCAAAAAAACCCCTTCCAGAATCTTGACGTGAACTGCACTCCACGGTCAGAGATGATCTCATCCGGAACCCCATGCAACCGAAAGACATTCTGTATAACCAAGTTCACTGTATCTTTAGCTGAGCGGAGGCCGGTGCACGGAACAAAATGAGCAGCTTTAGTCAGGCGATCAACTACCACAATGATTGTATTCATGCCCCCCCGATGTAGGCAGCTCCACAATAAAGTCCATTGATATAGACCCCCAAGGGCGGGACGGAACAGGTAATGGTTGTAGAAGACCCGTAGGTGCCACATGAGGAGTCTTGTAACGAGCACATACCTCGCAAGAGAGAACATAGTCCTTGGTATCCTTCAGGCAAGTTGGCCACCAGAAGAATCGGCTCAGGAACTCTTGTGTCTTCTGTACCCCCCTGTGACCAGCCAACTTGGAGTCATGTACCAACTTGAGGATCTGCAGACGGATGACCTCAGGCGATCTCTGAACTACATGCCACCCTTAAAGACAAGATTAATATCCACAGGTGGGTTGGCCAGAAATACATCACCGTCATAGGCCTCCCTGCACTCCTTCCACAAGTCCAGATCGTGGATAAGTCCGATGAAATTGACATCATATAGAATGGTCTTGGACGGGGCTCCAGGTACGGAATCCGCAGCATGAATTCGGGATAAAGCATCAGCCTTCCCATTACGAGAACCTGGACTGTACGAGATAACAAAGTTAAATTGATTTAAAAATAAGTTCCAAAGAGCCTGACGAGTAGAAAGACATCTAGCGGATCTAAGGAACTCTAAATTGCGATGGTCAGTTAGCACTATGATCTGTTGTGCAGCTCCTTGCAGATGATGCCTCCATTCTTTGAAAGCCGCAATAAAAGCCAGCAATTCCTTGTCTCCCACGTCGTAATTCTTCTCTGCTGAGGTTAGTCTATGGGAAAAGAAAGCACAAGGATGTAGCAGACCCTTCTCTCCAGTTCTTTGGGAGAGAATAGCCCCCAAAGCATTATCAGAACCATCCACCTCCACAATGAAAGAAAGTGTTGGATCTGGGTGTATCAACAGCGGTGCTGATGTGAAACAGATCTTAAGCCGATCAAAAGCTTCTTGAGCCTGTGATGACCACTTAAAGGGCTTTTCCTTCTTAGTCAAGGAAGTAATGGGACAGACAATATCAGAAAAATTCCGAATAAAGCGTCTGTAGAAATTTGCAAAACCAATAAAACGTTGGACTTCCTTAACGTTCTTGGGAACCGGCCAGTCAAGGATAGCCTGAATCTTACCAGATTCCATGTTCAGCCCCTGGGGAGAGATGATATAACCTAAGAACTGTATCTCAGAATGATGGAACTTGCATTTCTCCGGCTTAATATACAGATGGTTCTCTTTCAGACGTCTTAAAACAGTTTTGACATGTTCTTCATGTTCCTATAGAGAGTCAGAAAAGATTAGTATATCATCCAAATAGATCACTACAAACTGGTCCAACAAATCTCTGAAAGTGTCATTAGCAAGGTGTTGAAATGTTGCAGGGGCATTACAAAGCCTGAAGGGCATCACAAGAGATTCAAAGTGTCCATACCGGCATCTGAATGCTGTCTTCCACTCATCCCCTGGACGAATATGCACCAAATTATAAGCCCCATGAAGATACAGTTTAGAGAACACCTTAGCATGGCGGACTCTTTCCAGTAATTTGGGAATCAGAGGCAAAGGGTAACGGTTTCGTACGGGTACCTTATTGAGTTCCCGATAGTCAACACAGGGTCTCAGGGTCCCATCCTTCTTCTTTACAAAAAAGATAGGTGCCCCTGCTGGTGAGGAAAAAGGACGTATGAAGCCTTTGGCCAGATTTTTATCAATATACTCCTTTAAGGCTTGAAGCTCAGGTGCCGCCAAAGGGTATACGTTACCAAAAGGAATAGCTGCCCCAGGAAGCAACTCAATGGGACAGTCATAATGCCTGTGTGGAGGAAGCTGATCTGCATTCTTCTTGTCACAGATGTCAGAGAACTCTTTATATGCTGGAGGTAAAGAAAATACCTGTACATGTGGTTCCCTAGCCGTGGACTCAGGGACAGCTTCTGTTAATGTTGAGTTGCTCCTTGTTGGAAAGATAATCTCCTTGGTCTCCCAGTTCATAATTGGATTCTGAGAACGCAACCAAGGAATGCCTAAAATCACAGGAAAATGAGGAGAAGAAATTAGCAAGAAAGAAAGTTGCTCCTGATGATTAGACTCCAACAAAATTTCAAGGGGTACGGTCTCCTGATCCACATGCCCAGAGATTAAAGGTGACCCATCCAATGTTTCCATGGTAATTGGAGAGGCTCTTTGCTGAATTTCAATACCATGTTCCTTGGCAAATGCGATATCCATGAAATTGCCACCTGCACCAGAGTCAATCATAGCTGCACTGGAAATCCACTGTCCTGAACACAGGATCTTAATAGGGAGAGAACAGTGAGAGTTCTTTTCCTTAAGCTCCTTGGGGGGTTAAGTCATAGAAAGTGAATGGAATACAGCATTTAAAGGCAGGCTACATTCAGAGATATCAGATTCATTATCACAGTTGTCATACTCCTCTACTGCTGCTAGCACCTTGTTAGGCCGTCTAGGACACTTAGGACAATTGATCGAGAAGTGGTCAGACTGGCCGCAGTAGAAGCATAGACTTTCACGATGGTGATACTCTCGGCGCTCATTGATCTCGCGCCTCTGAACGGAATCAATTTGCATGGGCACCTCCTCCACCTCCCGAGATGTTTTACCTGCAGGCTCTTTGGAAGGAAGGGAAAAGTTAGAAATACGGTTATATGCAGCAAACTTCTCCTGCCTACGCTCATTAAGGCGAATGTCAATGCGCACACAATGCTGTGTAAATGTCTCTAGCTCTTGTGGTTACTCAGAGCGAGCTAGTTCATCTTTTACAATACTAGACAAACCCCTTTTAAAAATAGGCAATTGTGCATAACTGTCCCAATTGGTAGCTACCGCTAATCTCCTGAATTCAGTAGCATATTCAATAACAGAACGTTTTGCCTGGCGTAAAGACAATAAAGCAGATTCAGTGGTTGCACGGCGATTAGGATCATCAAACATTAATTCCATAGCGGCCAAGAAATCATCCAAGTTATTTAACCGTGGGACGCAAGACTCAATCATCGGATTCGCCAAGGTGAGCGCTCGTGAGGTCAGCAGCATTATTACACACAATACTTTGGATCTATCAGTAAGAAAACGGTCAGCATGCACATCAAAATATAGCATACATTGATTCACAAAGCCACGAAATTTGTCGCGATCACCATTAACCCCTTAGTGATGGAGCCACATTTTTTAAATCTGACCAGTGTCACTTTATGTGGTAACAACTCTGCAACGCTTCAACAAATCCCAGTGACTTTGAGACTGTTTTTTCGTGACACATTATACTTTATGATAATGGTAAATTTAGGTCAATATGTTTTGTGTTTATTTATAAAAAATGTCAAAAATTTGAGAAAAATGTTAAAACATTAGCAATTTTAAAAGTTTGAATGATTATCCCTTTAATCCAGATGGTCATACCACAGCAAACCATTAATAAACAACATTTCCCTCATGTGGGCTTTACATCAGCATCATTTGTAAAATTATATTTTATTTTGTTAGCATTTTAGGAGGTTTAAAAATGTAGCAGCAATTTTTCATTTTTTCAAGGAAATTTACTAAATTTATTTTTTTAGGGACTTATCCATGTTTGAAGTGACTTTAGGGGTCCCATATATTGGGAAACCCCCAAACGTGATACCATTTTAAAAACAGCACCCCTAGACATATCGAAAACTGCTGTCAGGTAGTTTATTAACCCTTCAGGTGCTTTACAGGAATTAATGCAAAGTGGCATGACAGAAGTGAAAATGTGTATTTTTACCACCTAAATATCTCTAACTTCTGAACAGATTACTAGAGCCGTCAGACTCTAAGGCCGCTATTTGATCATGAATTGCCATGGCAAACATCAGGACCACAAAATCATGATCTAAGGGCACCAATTGGGATAAAGAGGAAGCCCCCACACTCTGTTAACCATTTATAATGATGTAGTCACTATTTACAGCAGCATCTAAGGGGTTAAACAGATTTGGAGGGTGCAAACACTGATCGTGGCTGATACAGCAAGTTGTCAGCTATAGTGCACAACCGACAGATGCTAGATTTTTACCTGTTTGGGGAGGCTATTTTCTTATATGTCGGGTCAGTTAAAAGACCTGTCATTAAGGGGTTAAATCTGAATGGGGCAACTTAGGTGGGCTAGCTGGTGGCGGTTGCCCAGAGGGAAAAGTCGCTTGTGCAGCTATTTGCGTGCTTATGTCCTGAAAAGCCCATCCATACTGGGACTCTATGCTAGCATGTTTGTTTTCCTGGGCTGCAATGCGGGTGCTTAAGTCCTGCAAAGTCTGTCCAAACACTTGTTGATTGAGTTCAAAGCTTCCAAACTTCTTTTGCAGACCTTCCACATCTTTCTGCAGTGACCTAATTAAGGAAAACACCTGCTCTCGTCTGCTTTCTGCAGTCATTGTTCCAGCAGTCTCCTTTTTATTTTTTTTTAGGTTAGAGTATCCTGTAATAATTATAGGGGATAACTTAGGAGACTCTTTGTGTGGAACAAGACAACTACAGGACACAGTTTTATAAGTGGTAAAGTCTATATTATCACACGGTGATTCAAATAGGTGCAGAGAGAAACTCAAGTCCACAACACTTGGTGCAAATATCAATCGCAGCTCAGCAGTCTATAGGAAACTTCAGAGGAAAATGCAATCACGCAGAAAGTCTATGAAGCACAATTATTCTTGAGGATACTTGACACGAATAAGTTCTTGCTTAGTCCACAACACAGATAGATATGCTTATAAGGCAGTTCAAATAATATCTTAGCTCAACCAGGGAGGTCTGGGTAATAGTCTCAGGTTCTTGCAGAGCAGAAACAGCTTACATGTCCAGCAACTGCAGATGGAAGCAAACACGAGCAGCAGATGAAGGAGGTTTACTGGAACTGGTGTATGCAGTAGGAACTCAGAGCAGAGTAGCAGGATAACCCCACAGGTTCTCAGGAGCAGGTATATAGCCAGGGAGTCACCAGAGGTCAGGAGCTGGATGCAAGGCAGAATACTCTAGCACAGACTGAAGGCTGGGGTGGAGTTTTATAGCAGGAAGACACAGTGCACATGAGACCAAAGACGCCATCTTGGAAAAGGGCAGTAATGCACAAAAAGGTAATAAAAAATGTTCAGAGTCCTGACATATGTGGGGGGCTGTGTGGGCCATCATTTTTTGCAGGGGGGGGGCTGTAGGGGAAAACATACTGTGTGGAGGACTGTCCGGACATCATACTGTAATCGTAGTGTGGAGGGATCACTGTGGGGCACCATATTGTGTTTGCTGGGAGCTGACATTACACTGTGTGGGGGTATCATACTGTGTGCATAGGGGATTTTTTAGGGGATCATACTCTTTAGGGGGCAATGAAAGGGGTGTTGTAGTGGGTGAAAACACTAAGGGACTTTAGTAGGGACAAAATTGATGTACAAGTGCCACAATACATGATGTCTCTCAACGGACAGTGACTGTGCCAATGCACTGCGACTGTGACCAGTCCGTAGAATATATATTTTTGCATGTTAGCGATGTCCCTGAAAGGAATTTGGGAAATTTGTTATGGGCTGTGACAACAAATAAAATTAAATGATCACATTACATTACAGAATGCCTCAATAGTCTATGACATCACAAAGCCACATGTCATCACAGCATTCCATGACATAACAAAGCCACATGTCATCACAGCATTCCATAACATCGCAGCATTTCATGACATCACATCATTCCATGACATCGCAACATTCCATGACATCACTGCATTCCATGACCTCACAGCATTCCATGACATCGCAACATTCCGTGACATCACAGCATTCCATGACATCGCAGCATTCCATAACATCGCAGCATTCCATAGCATCACAGCATTCCATAACATCGCAGCATTCCATAACATCGCAGCATTCCATGACATCACAGCATTCCATGACATCGCAACATTCCATGACATCACAGCATTCCATGACATCACAGCATTCCATGACTTCGCATCGCAAGATTCCATAACATCGCAGCATTCCATAACATCGCAGCATTCCATAGCATCACAGCATTCCATAATATCGCAGCATTCCATAACATCACAGCATTCCATAACATCACAGCATTCCATGACATCACAGCATTCTATGACAACGCAACATTCCATGACATCGCAACATTCCATGACATCACAGCATTCCATGACATCACAGCATTCCTTGACATCACAACATTCCGTGACATCACAGCATTCCATGACATCACAGCATTCCATGACATCGCATCATTCCATGACATAGAGCATTCCATGACAAAGAGCATTCCATATGCATGTAGGATAGCTGCGGAGACACCATCACGTGTTTCTCAACGCAAGCAGTGAATAGCCAGGCCTTTCCCCGGGAAGGAACAACCACGGGAAGGGCAGCATCCAATAAAGGAAAACATCCAATAAAGGAAAACCACCTATGCCAAGCATGGTATCCATCCACAGACAGCTGTTTCGGGGTGTTTGCCCCTCATCAGTGTGGAGTAGGAATCTGGCTATTAGGAGCAGTGCCTAGTAAAAGGCTGTAAAGGCACAGATGATTGGCCTCGGGGAGACCAAAACATCCAACACCGCGGAGACACCATCACGTGTTTCTCAACGCAGTGATCCAGAACACTGCCCCCATCCCTTATGGGAAATATGCAAATGCATGTAGGATAGCTGCGGAGACACCATCACTTGTTTCTCAACGCAAGCAGTGAATAGCCAGGCCTTTCCCCGGGAAGGAACAACCACGGGAAGGGCAGCATCCAATAAAGGAAAACATCCAATATAGGAAAACCACCTATGCCAAGCATGGTATCCATCCACAGACAGCTGTTTTGGGGTTTTTGCCCCTCATCAGTGTGGAGTAGGTGGTTTTCCTATATTGAATTTGGCGCATCTTTTAACAGCTGTGCACCAGCGCCAGAAGTGTTACTCTAGTCAGGGACTGGAGTACATTTTTGGTGCAATTTATTCCACCTTTGTTGCGCTAATTATTATGAGTTACATGGATGCGCTTGGTCCTGACCTGCCCTCCCGTAGCTCCACTTGTTTAAAAGTTGGTGGGGTTGGCCAGGAGTGGTGCAAAAAAGAGCTAAAGTAGCAATTTTGAGTTCTGCAAAAATTCTGCATTTTTCAAGGTGTTTTATGCCAGAAAACTGACAAAAACACCCTGATTAAATGGCCCCTGATATCTTTTTTGCCTTCAAATCAATAGGAAGATTCCAGCATTTTGTTGGCGCTTTTTCCACCATTTTTATAAGCGGACCCACTTTAAAAATAGTTTAATAAGACAACATCCTCTAAGACATCCTTCTTTTAGACTGTAAGCTCCTAGGTGTCTGGGTGCCTGTATATTTCTGTATGATGACAGTGTACAAACCTTTTTATGGCCACTCACACTTGATATTTTCCCATGAGTGGATTTACAGCCTTTACCTTTTTTGCTGTGAATTCTCGCACCTTGTCCGGCTTCACACCTGAGCATTTATTCCTTCTTTGTTTGGTGAAGTACGTGGAGATCCCGAGCTTCCACCACTAATGAAGAGTTTTTCTAAAAGCTCTTGGGTCATAAAAAGGTTTCAGTTCTTTTTCTTATTGTTAATATGTAATTACTGAGAGGATTCCATTCTTTAGATTGTCAGGTCTGAGGAGTGAGGTTTATCCTGTCATGTCAGTACACTGTGAGCCGTGACCGGCAGGAATCCTCTCTGGATATTAATGGTGTAATATGACACTGTGAGCCTTCACCCCAAAATGACCAGACTCATTTACTTTTCCATTTTCATCCTCCATCCATGATATTTCTACCCTTAATTTCTTTTCCTAGAGTAGATTTTCTGTTGGGCGGATAATATTTTATATAATCTTTATTTTTCCCTATAAATATTGTAATAAAGTCATTAAGGGGTAAGGACAATGTTCCTAGATTTTGAGCTCCTCGGAGCAGGATTGGTGTCAGAGTAACTGTATATTAATGTATAATGACTAGTGATGAGCGAGCGTGCTCGGATAAGGTGTTATTCCAACATGCTTGAGTGCTAATAGAGTGTCTTTTGTCGTGCTCGAATACTATGTTCTTGTCCCCGCGACTGCATGTCTTGTGGCTGTTAGACGGCAGTAACACATGTAGGGATTGCCTGTTTGTTAGGCAATTCCTGCATGAGTTCCAGCTGTCTAACAGCCATGAGACATGCAGCCGCAGGGACAAGAACATAGTATTCGAGCATGACGAAGACCCTCTATTAGCACCCGAGCATGTTGGAATAACACTTTATCTGAGCATGTTCGCTCATCACTAATTATAATCCTTGATTCTGTGATGGGACGTTGATACAGGGAACCAGTCTGATCACCACTTGTGGGGTCGGGAAGGAATATTTTTCCTAATATAGGGCCTTTTGCATCATGGGGTTTTTGCCTTCCTCTGGATCAACATGAATGGGCTTCTGTAGCTCTTGAGCCCATTCAGCAGGATGTCCCTTATATATAACAGGTTACATTGTACTCGGCATCTTATACTGATTGTCCCTTATATATAACAGGTTCCATTGTACTTGGCGTCTTGTACCGATTGTCCCTTATATATAACAGGTTACATTGTACTCGGCGTCTTATACTGATTGTCCCTTATATATAACAGGTTACATTGTACTCGGCGCCTTATACCGATTGTCCCTTATATATAACAGGTTACATTGTACTCGGCGCCTTATACTGATTGTCCCTTATATATAACAGGTTACATTGTACTCTGCGTCATATTCTGATTGTTCCTTATACATTGTACTCGGCGTCTTATACCAATTGTTCCTTATATATAGCAGGTTACATTGTACTCTGCGTCTTATACCGATTGTCCCTTATATATAACATGTTACATTGTACTCGGTGTCTTATACTGATTGTCCCTTATATATAACAGGTTACATTGTACTCGGCGCCTTATACCGATTGTCCCTTATATATAACAGGTTACATTGTACTCGCCGTCTTATACTGATTGTCCCTTATATATAACAGGTTACATTGTACTCGGCGTCTTATACTGATTGTCCCTTATATATAACAGGTTACATTGTACTCGCCGTCTTATACTGATTGTCCCTTATATATAACAGGTTACATTGTACTCGGCGTCATATACTGATTGTTCCTTATACATTGTACTCGGCGTCTTATACCAATTGTTCCTTATATATAACAGGTTACATTGTACTCGGCGTCATATACTGATTGTTCCTTATATACAGTATAACAGGTTACATTGTACTCGGCGTCATATACTGATTGTTCCTTATATATAACAGGTTACATTGTACTCGGCGTCTTATACTGATTGTCTCTTCTATCGTTATGTTTATTGAGAGGATTCCATTCTTTAGATTGTCAGCACTGAGGAGCGAGGTTTATCCAGTCATGTCAGTACATTGTGAGCCATGACCGGCAGGATTCCTCTCTAGATATTAATGATGTAATAATACACTGTGAGCCTTCACCCCTTAATGACCAGACATTTATTGTCCATTTTCATCTATGATGTTAGTATTAGCCTTTTTATAGGTATAGATTTTATAATAATTAATGTTTATATCATTTTAATTTTTACCTATAAATATTATCATAAAGTCATTAAGGGGTAAAGATAATGTTCCTAGATTGTGAGCTCTTCAGAGCGGGATTGTGTCTCAGAAATATAATAATAATAATAATTAATAATTATTATTAATTATTGCAAGGAGTATATTAAAGAAGTTGTCCACTACTTGGACAACTTCTTGTCATAATCCTCTTTTGGCCCCCATAAAATAATAAAGCTTATACTTGCCTCCCGTGCTGGCGCTGTTCCCGTGGTGTCGGCACTGGCTCTCCTCAAGGCTCCCATGCTGTTGTTGTGACACGTGATCCCATTGCCAATCGGAGCTGGGGTCACAGTCTCCGCCTTCGTATAAATCAAACATGAAGAGGAAGTCCAAGATCAGCTGCAGTCCGGACTTCTTCATGTTCGATTTGTCCGAAGGCGGAGACAGTGACGCCAACTCTGGGCGCCGGAGTCACGTGTCACAACACCGTACGAGAGCTCCAGGGACAGCGAGTGCCGACACCGCAGGAACGGCACCGGCAAGGAAGAGGAGTTTAGGCTTTATTATTTTATGGGGGTCAAACATTTTGATCAAGAAGGGGTTGTCCTAGTAGTGGACAACCCCTTCTTTATCTGTTTCCTGTCTTAGCCAATTTTGTTTTTGTGCTTTTATTTTTTTCCTCCTCTTCCAAGAACCATAACTTTTTTATTTTTCCATCGATGTAGCCATGTTAGGATTTGTTATTTTTTACTGGGACAAATTCTTAGGATTTTTTATGGTTGTTATTATTATTTAATATTCCGAGACATCTTTTATAATTTCTATTTTAATATTTCAGGACACATATCACAATTCTTATTTTTGGTAATAAATACAATGTAAGAACTAGCAAGAACCTTATAGCACTAAAATGATAGTAGATAAAATCTTCAATTTTTATTAAGCATTTATTAAAACCTTTAACCATACAACAAATAATACACACAACCGTGCTCACTGTAACTGACCCTCACACTGTGAACACTCACTTACCCTGCCTATACAGCGGAGGTTGGCACCCTAATAAATTATCGAGAGAGGCGCCCCCGCTCCTCGACGACTGATCCTAGAGCTCCTACTCAAATCACTGGGAAAGGTGATACAGCTATACCCCAGTCTCACGCGGCAGGAAAGTAATAAATAGGCATGGTAGATTGCTTGATGGAGCGTATTATAAACAATGTGAAGAAAAGTGATGCCGTACCTTAAAGTGCAGACAAACAGTGCAGACAAAAACACACTTGACTAAAACTGACCCCTGTACTGTAACCAACTACCTACCTGTGGGGGTTGGCGCCCTACTGTGCAGCGGAGGTGGCGCCCCCACTCAACGAAGGCTCTCCCTAGCAATAGCCCTGAAATCTCTAGATGTGACTATTGGTGGTAAAACTCATATATATGATAAAATACAGATAGATATAAATTCCAGATAATAATTTAGATGTAATAAACGGAGGAATACCACACCGCCACAATATAGCCACCAGGCTTAATTGATATATGCAAAAAAAGGGAGCCACACCACTTGATAATCAATAATAAAGGTAGGATGGTTTTAAGATTATAATGCGGTATAGATAAAACTGCACACTCAGGGTATGATACCAAAAAAACAGTATCAGTTAAAGTCACAGGATACTCATCATAAGATGTTCTTGAGGACCCATGCCTCACGCCTCAACGCGTTTCACCAAACTGGATCATCAGGAGGCCCGGATAAATGATCATTTTATTTATTGGGATTTTGCGGGTGCAGTAACTGAACCTGCTTCCGAATCAGTTAAAATTTATTGCCGAACGGGCCCGCACGGCAATAGTTAACAGCTGCCAGCCAATCACAGGCCAGACGTCAATGTAATTCGCTGGCAAGTACGAGCTTGAAATGTATGGAGGGGACGTCGCCGCTGGTCTGCGGCCAGGTGAGGAGAAAGTGTTTTTTTATCATTATTATTGAAAGTGGCAAGCCACAAGTGCAAAGTGGCAAGTGCAAATAAGTGCAAATTCTTATACACCCCAGAGCTTCACAAATGGATCCGCTTTGACCATTATATTAGGCAAAAGGCCACTGAATTCTTAGGGTATGTGCACGTGTTAAGTATTTGGTGCAGAAGTTTCTACACCATTTCTGCATCCCTTGGCAGGAAAAATTCAGTGGCAAAACCAGATGTTTTTGCTGCGTTTTTACTTGTGTTTTTAGTGCAGATTTTTCCCCACTCATTAATATGTGTGAAATTTGTAGCAAATTTGCTGAAAGAATTGACATGCTGAAGACTTAAATCTGCAAGTCACAAATGAGCAACGTGAGACGTCAGGATTCTCATTCGCTTTGCTGACATCAGGAAACCCTTCAGGTTTTATGAACAATCTGCGCTGAAAAATTACAGCAAAAACGCACAGTGTACAGAGAGCCTAAGTAACTCTGGTTTACCTCCATAATCTTATGTATACATTATAAGAAACGATCAGGACAAAAATGAAAATTGTGTTCAGCTCACAGATGATTGCATAAACTGGATACAATTGTAGCTAAATATTTACTAAAATAACATTAAAATTAAAAGGCCAAGAAGGAAAAATCATGGAATTATGATAATCACAGGATATATAGATATCTTGTCTCCCATCGAGCACATCTGGGACGTCATTGGTCGGTGATTACAAAGGAGCTGCCAGCAGCAGATCTTGATGATTTGCTCAAGTGCATTAATGTGGCAGAACATTGCTCAGACAACTATCACTAACCTCATTGATAGCTTTGGAGGCTGTAAGGGCCAGGATTTTTGCACATGGTGCATCTCCACGAATTTTCCTTCTTGGTGTTACAATTCCAATATTGAGGAGCGTAGATACAGTAATAGAAACATATAATAAAGGTAAAAATAAGAAAACATAATAACTAAAAGCCAACGTCTGTCTACACTCTCACACATTACGAATTCAGTATGAAGACATCACTATTGAGGGGGAGAAGATGTGGTCAGGCCACACAGGTCCCAGACACGTCATAGTTGGTGGACTCTATATGAGATTCTCTGGAATATCCAAATAAGCCTCTGACCCAGGGTAACATGAAAGCTTCTAAGAAATGTCGGAATTGAAATTTAAAGAACCTGAAGACGATTCGAGGACTGATATTGACCATAATCAGTGTCATTAACTGTGCGAGGTTCAGTCACCGTGGCCATGTATTACTGACCACACGGCATCGATGGCAAATATAAGACGTGATACGGTGGCAGCAGTGCGGATCGACTTCCATATGAAATGTAATGGAGTCTATATGACAAGCTGACACGTAGGGATAATGAAACACGCGACTGGGAGAAGGATCAGAATTTAGACTCATTTCTAATGTCAGGTTTGGTGATGCAGACGTCTTCTCTGTTCAGATTAAAGTAATGGAGGAGGAAGAAATGTGCAAGAAAAATACTGAATCCCTCCATTGTGCAGATCTGATGTCCCGCAGCATGGAGCTGGACAATTTGTCTGCATATCACGTGCTGTGTTTGATGGATATGAGGAATTACTAGAATCGAAGAGCCAGTTTGTAGGCTCTATCAGATAATGTCAAGAAAAATACAAGATCCTACTATTTGTAGGGAAAAAGAAAGATTCTTCCCTTGCTTTCACTTTTCAGGAAATTCTTCAATTGTACTGTAAAAAAAGGATCAGTTGCCACCATGTAGGAAAATGTTGTTGCTTTTTTTTTTAGATAGCGCCATCTTTGTCCATTGCCCAAGTCTGGTATTACAGCTCACAGCTCAGAGTCATTCATATAACTGGCTTGAAATGCAATGCCATACAAATCCCATGGGCAGGAGTGGTACTTGTTTTATGGAACAAATCAGCCATGTTTTTCTACTCTCAAAAAGCCTCTTCTAGATGACTTGTTTCCATCATTACAGCTTTAGCTTCACTAATTATAAAAGAAATACCTGATGAACGTACAAGTAGTCTGATTACTATATGACTGGCAAAGGCTGTGATCAGCGGCATAACTAGAGTCTGATGAGACCCAGTGCAAGATTTGGACCGCCCCCCCTCACCATTCTGAATACATTATATATATTATATTATATACAGGTGCATCTCACAAAATTAGAATATCATCAAAACGTTAATTTATTTCAGTTCTTCAATACAAAAAGTGAAACTCATATATTATATAGTGATTACAGAGTGATCTATTTCAAGTGTTTAATTTCTGTTAATATTGATGATTATAGCTTACAGCCAATGAAAACCCAAAAGTCATTATCTCAGTAAATTAGAATACTTTATAACACCAGCTTGAAAAATTATTTTAAAATCTGAAATGGTGGCCTACTGAAATGTATGTTGAGTAAATGCACTCAATACTTGGTCGCGGCTCCTTTGGCAACAATTACTGCATCAATGCGGCGTGATATGGAGGTGATCAGCCTGTGGCACTGCTGAGGTGTTATGGAAGCCCAGGTTGCTTTGATAGCAGCCTTCAGCTCGTCTGCATTGTTGGGTCTGGTGTCTCTCATCATCCTCTTGACAATACCCCATAGATTTTCTATGGGATTATAGTCAGGCGAGTTTGCTGCCAATCGAGCACAGTGATACTGTTGTTTGTAAACCAGGTATTGGTACTTTTGGCAGTGTGGACAGGTGCCAAGTCCTGCTGGAGAATGACATTTCCATCTCCAAAAAGCTTGTCGGCAGAGGGAAGCGTGAACTGCTCTAAAATTTCCTGGTAGACGGCTGCGCTGACTTTGGTCTTGATAAAACACAGTGGACCTACACCAGCAGATGACATGGCTCCCCAAACAATCACGGATTGTGGATACTAGTCAATCACATTTAAACTCATGTCATACAAGGCCGCCATCATTTACATTATTTCTAATTAACCCCATGTAAAGTTTTGCTGTTCTAGGAGCATTTTCCAGACATTTTCTTAGTTGCACTTTACAGCAAAAGTCATAGTCTGTAAACAGATTAAAACACGGCAAAGAATCTCCTTGATGAAAGAAATCAGTCAAGAGAAAGATACAAACATTTTTCCAAGATAATAGATATATCATGTAACACTGTGAAGACAGTCATCAAGAAGTGGCTTAAATTAGGCACAACACCTACAACTGAAAATTCTTCATAAATTGATGAGAAAACAGGGAGAAAATTGGTCTAGGAGGTTGCCAAGAGGCTTACAGCAACATTAAAGGAGCTGCAGGAATTTCTGGCAAGTACTGGTATATTTGTCATATGGCAACAATCTCCTGTGTTATTCATATGTTTGGCCTGTGGGATAGGGCAGCAAGACAGAAGCCTTCTCTTACACTGAAAAACATCCAAGCCCAGCTTGGTTTGCTGAAACTTGTTTTCAACCTGACAAATTCATGTGGGAAAACGTGTTCTGGTCTGATAAGACCAAGGTTGGACTTTTTGACCATAATTACAAATGGTATGTTTGGCATAAATCCTACACTGTGAATCACCAAAAGAGCACCATTCCCACAGTGAAGCATGGTGGAGGCAGCATTATGCTTTAGAGCTTTTCTTTTGGTGGCTGGAACTGGGTGTCATTGGGTTAGCACGACAGTGTGGAGCCAGAATGCCGCAGCGTCTGATTGCTCATACTCCAGGGCTTAGAAGAAGCACATCTCCTTCATTTTAAATGTGTTTATTTCTTCTGCTAGAACAGAGGTTAATCGGCCATGTTGGAAATCCCTGTGTTCACAGCTGAGCTTGGTTAGCCACTGCTTTCCCTTTTATAATCTGGGCTCAGACACTAATCCTTGTCAGAGCTAGCATTTGCTGCATGGCTAACGGAGGGAGAAGAGTTCATATGAGAAGGAGAGTTGGAGGAGTTATCTGTGACTGTTGCTTGGTTTGTTTGTGTGGTAATTCTCTATCCTTCTCTACTTTGGTTTATTCACCTGCCTCTACGCCCCGGTGCATTCCTCTGTTATATATGAGTCAATATCTTGTATGCCTGGAGTTTTCTGTCAACCCTTCTTTGTGTTGCCTTGTTTGTCAGGTTGGTGTACTATGGTGCACAGTAGCGCCCCTCTTCCCTGGGTGGGGGAAGAGAACAGACGTAGGGCTAACTCAGGAGACAAGGCAAGGGTGAAGGCTTCAGCATCTTCACCTTCAGAAGTATCCAGCGGAGTAGGTTGAGCTAGGTTGCCCCCTACTGTTAGGGACAGGGAAGAAGCCCTTGCTCTCTGAACACCTAACAGCTGTATCGTGACACTGGGGCTTTAGTTAAGGTGGAGGGAATTTTGAACACTTCCAAATATCAGTCAATTTTGCAACAAAACCTTAACGCCTCTGCTTAAAAGTTAAAGATGAAGAAAAATTTCACTTTTCAGCACAACAAATACTTTAACCCCTTAGTGACATCAGGCGTAATAGTATGCTGATGTCAGGGTCCCTCCCTTTGATGTGGGCTCCAGCAGTGAGCCCACATCTTTCCGGGGACATGCCAGCTGTTTTCAACAGCTGACATGTGCTCGCAATAGCAGAAAATCAGCAGAAAATGGTGCAATTTTTTTTTTATCAAAGTTTTGAATTTTTTTTCACCACTTAGATAAAAAAGAACCTAGACATGTTTGGTGTCTAAGAACTTGTAATGACCTGGAGAATCATAATGGCAGTAAAAAGCTAAACAAAAAACAAGTGTGGGATTGCACTTTTTTTTGCAATTTCACCGCACTTGGAATTTTTTCCCGTTTTCTAGTACATGACATGGTAAAACCAATGGTGTCATTCAAAAGTACAACTCGTCCCGCAAAAAACAAGCCCTCATATGGCCATATAGACGGAAAAATAAAAAAGTTATGGCTCTGGGAAGGAGGGCAGCAAAAAACGAAAATGCAAAACCGAAAAAAGCTCTGGGGTTAAGCATACCAGCATCCCTCCATATCTACAAAAGAATAGCTTTGCCAGAAGATCAAAGTTTTAGAATGGCCCAGCCGGAGCCCAGACCTGAATCCAAGTGAAAATCTGTGGGTGACCTGAAGAGGGCACTGTACACAGGAGAAGCCTTTGCAATTTGATAGATTTGGAGTTACTGCAAGTAAGAATGGGAAAATATTGTCAATTCTAGAGGTGCCATGCCCATAGGCTCAAACCCAAACAGATTGACCACTGTCGAATTCATGGAGACTTCAGCAAAGTTTTAGTTTGGGTGTGCATTATATGGTTGAAAACTTGAAGTTCCCGTTTTTTGTCTTGTCTTGGAATTTTTTTCACACTGATCAGTGAGATTAAATTCAAGGGAACCTGTCACCAGTTTTGAGTATCTTAACAAATGCCCACACATTTATCTTCTCCTTAAACGCAGACCACAAACATGTAGATCATTTAACTCCTCCTGTTTATCCCTCAAAATACTATTTTAATTTCTCCCTCTTTGTATGTAAATTAGTATGATCTTGTCTGATGGATGTCATCACTGTGGTGTCTATGGAGCGCCCCCACTGTCGCAGGGCCGAGGGGTACCCGGTACCGGGCCTCTCTGTCGCGGTTCTGGGATTGTCACGGTGGCTAGACCTGGTCCGTGACCCTGCTGAGGGGCGTCCAGTGAAAGTTGAGAGTGATGATGTGTGGTGCAGGGTGCGGTGAATAACGAGGACACAGGGTTGCAGTCTCTTTACCTTTTTACTGAAGGTTTCGAGATACTCAATCTAGAGCACTGTTAACCGGGCTGGCTGAGACCGGCCGGTCCAAAGACACATCCGGAGTTCCCATAGCAGGTGGGAATCAGTGTCTACCTTCTAGCGCTTGTGTGTTGTAGTCCTTCCCTACTGAGCACCCCGGGATAGTCCTCACAACTGATTCTGTCTGTCTCTGATGTTCGTTCTCTACGTCCCCCAGATGATATGGTTAGGACGCACCCGTATGACGGGGTAGGCCTGGAGTTCTTCCGGGACCCTAGAGTCGCCCCTCTCCCACAGCTGCCTCCGTTGTCTGCTTAGGTGTTTAAGTGAGACAGCCAACCTATAATTGGCTGTCCTGCCGTGGTTTGAAGTAATGCTTAAAGTCTCTTACTTTCTCGGCGTTCCGGCCACCGACTCTGCACTTCAGAAGGATGTTGCCTCGATCTTACGGCACGACTCCTTCTGGTCCTATCACCTCTGCGCTGTATTCCCGTTTCTCACTCCTTCACAATACCCCTCGCTTCTTGTCCTTTCCTAGGAGACTGCCGCTGAAAGCACAGGCACGGCTCCGTAACGTTCTTTCTTGTTCACTAGGGCTCTGCCAGGATCCCACCTCTGACAGGTCCTCTCTCGAGCTCTTCCCAGCTCCTTCTCCCTGACTTCCTGTCCAACCCCCAGTTTTACCCAAGTGTGAGGAGTGGTCTAATAGATAGAACCCCCCCCCCCTGGTGGCCGGAGTGTGAAGTGTATTGTGGGTGTGTGTTACCTGGTCAGGTGAACTCCTTTAGTGCAATCAGACGTACCATCACTCCCCTTAGTGGCAGAGCAACAGTACTGCAACGACCAGGACTCTGGGGCGCTGCACTCTCCCCCGGTTAAATCCAGTACTCCCGGACTGGGAAAAGAAAAACAACATTACATGTTAGCAGGAAACACACAAGACTTTGAAACACTATAAAGAAGTAAATGCTATGAACCAGTAACTATATAACAATGCTTCCCTTTATGGGAGGTGAGGACATTTGAACGTTACGCAAATCTTGGGTCATGCACAGTTTATGACTCCCAGTCCAGTGGTTGAAACAGCGCGGACCCCGGGTAAACAAAGGGGTCCCCTTTTGGAAGTTTTTGGAGCAATTCACTGTCCATTACTCCGCTGTCCATTTTTAAACCTGTAACAAAAGATATGCACACAAACATTTTCAACTAAATAGCAGCCCTCATTAATACCTCCAAGTTTTGTAGCGGAGTGGAGTTTGATTCTTGGTGCTGCGTGTTGATCTCCGCAGTGCAGGGGTTGCTATTGGCCTAACAGGGCCCGCTATGCTTGCTACCGCTGGTGTAGTGCACTGTCTTCTAGCTACGCTTCTAGTGAGTCTGGGTAGCACTGGCAGGCTGGAGCTCTCAGGGCTGCTGCTAACAACAGTGGGTACGGCAGATTCGCCGATAGCAGAGGGAGGACTTGCCGGTTCAACGGTTGGCATGGCATCTTCAGGTAGGATGTGCTGAGATTGCGGGCCTGGATGATCTGGCACCACAATTGATTCTGGTGGGTTCGGTTGACGGAACGTTAGGACAGGTACCACGATGGCCTGATTTATCTGAGTCCAGGACTGGGGAAAATCACCAAGAACAGTGTGTATCATCTTCGCCTCTTCTACAGGTGGGGAGGTTCTTGGAGCCGTTTCCCTCTCTCGCAACTTATCAGGGCAGACCTTAAGGTGATCCCTGGATATCGCCGTCGAGGTCTCCCCTCCGTCCTTGCTGATGAGACAGACCTTCGTGTTGTCGAAATCGGATGGCAGGATGGTATACGGTTCCGCTTCCCATTGGTCATCGAGTTTGTGTAGTCTCCTCTTTTGTTTGAGTACTTGCTCACCAGGTGACAAGGGAATCGCAGGAGCATGCTGGTTGTAGTCTCTTTCTTGTTTCTGTCTGGCCTGAGCGAGACTTCTTTCCACGCATTCCTGTACTTGGCGGTACCTTTGCTGCCTCTCTGCATCCCCATATGTATCCTGCGAGGTATCTTCGGGGGTTAGGACCCCCATGTCCAGATCAACGGGTAACTTGCTAGATCTTCCTCGCATCAGGTACGCTGGAGTGCAGTTGGTGGAATTCACTGGAATGTGATTGTACATGTCCACCAAGTCAGGCAACTTGGTTGGCCACAGGTTCCGTTCCTCTACGGGCAAGGTCTTCAGTAAGTCGATCACCACTTGGTTCATCTTTTCACACATCCCGTTGGTTTGGGGATGGTACAGTGTGGTTCGGATCTTCTTACACCCGTACAGATGGCAGAACTCTTGGAACACCTCTGCTTCGAATGCTGGCCCCTGATCGGTCAGTATCTTCTCCGGGTACCCATGAGGCCTACAAAAGTACTGCTGGAAGGCCTTGGCGGCCGTCCTGGCCGTTAGATCCTTGACAGTTACAACCACCAAAAATCTGGAGTAGTGATCTACGATGGTAAGAGCGTAGATATAGCCTGACCGGCTAGGCGTCAGCTTCACATGATCCAGCGCGACTAGTTCGAGCGGCCGTTTGGTGATGATGGGCTGCAAGAGGGCCCGTTGGCTGTCACGGTCCTTCCTGCGTAGGCTACATGGACCACACTCCCGACACCACTTCTCAATGGCTCTCTTCATGCCAATCCAATAGAACCTCCCTCGGAGTAGCCTCTCCAGCTTCCTCCATCCGAAGTGTCCAGCTCCATCGTGGTAGGCTCCCAGAACCATGGGCGCATCTCGCCTTGGCACCACTATCTGCCATACCAATTCATGAGTACGTGGGTCGATGCTCCTCCGGCACAGCTTACCATTGTGAATAAACAGTTTGCTCCTCCCCTTCCACAGTTGTCGTGCCTGCTGTGGATCATCTGGGCCGGGATGCAACCCTGCCTGTGTCAAGAGCTCTTTCACCCGACGGACCGCGGGGTCACCATCCTTGGTCTCCGCCCATCCGTGATGGGGCAGGGGATTCAGCGTGGCATCCTGTTGGTTCTTGTGCCTGTTCTTCACATGATGGGAGTACTGAGCGGCTTTGGGGTGATAGAATGCGGGCAGCTCCACCTCTTCAAGTGCCTCCGGGTCCTCCCCTGTTTCTGGCAAATTGGGCATCCGGGACAAGGCATCGGCATTCGCATTCTTGCGTCCTGCCCGGAGAAGACAATGACATCATCCAAATACAGCAGTACGGTTTCAAAGTTCTTGTGCCCCAGACAGCACTCCATCATCCTCTGGAATGTCCCCGGGGCATTGCACAATCCAAAGGGCATGTAGTTGAATTCGCAAAGACCCATCGGTGTCGTGAAGGCCGTCTTCTCTTTGTCCGCCTCCGCCACGGGAACCTGCCAGTACCCACTGGTGAGATCTAAGGTAGAGAAATAGTTAGCAGATTTTAAGGCAGCCAGAGACTCCTCTATCCTGGGCAGTGGGTATGCATCCTTATGTGTAATGCGATTCAATTGCCTGTAATCAACACACATCCTCATTGTGCCATCTTTCTTTTTAACAAGGACTAAGGGAGCTGCCCAGGGGCTACAACTGTCTCTCACCACCCCAGCCTCCTTCATTTCTCGTAACATGTCCTTGGCACACTGGTAATGAGCTGGGGGTACAGGGCGGTATCTCTCTTTTATGGGCCGATGATCTCCTGTGGGGATATGATGTTGGATCCCTTTCACCTGTCCAAAATCTAAGGGGTGTTTGCTAAATACCCGCTCGTACTCGTGGACCATCCTGTAGGCCCCTTGTTTCTGGTGGGATGGGGTAGAGTCAGTGCCCACATGCAATTCCTGACACCAATCTTTCGAGTACCCTGCAGAACCGTTGTCCTCCGCCAGGTTAGACGGGGCCAAGGGTCCAGGTGCCTGTATCACACTACTATTGACAGCGAACAGTTTGGCGAGCGTGGCATACTTGGTAAGATGGACCTCTTCCTCCCCACAATTAAGGACACGTACTGGCACCCTCCCCTGGCGGACGTCGACCACCCCCCTGGCTGTTAAGAGAGTAGGCCTTTTGTCTGAATATACGGGTTCTACCAGGGCCTGGTAGTCCTTACCCCTGAGGCCTATGGCTGCCCGACACCATATCAACATCTCACTCCTGGGGGGTATCGCGATAGGGTTTGAATCACTCACAGTGACACGACCAATTTCACCACCAGTCAGCTCTACCTGCTGTCTCTGCATCAGAGCTCTGATTTCTTTTTGCAGGGCGCGCTGTTCACTGTAGCCAGCGGTTTCTGCTACCTGTTGTAACAAGACAATAACTTCTGCAAGACAATTTTCTATAACATTAGTACCGATAGTCATCATGGGATTACATTCACGGCGGTCAATATCAACAATTACAATCCCCTGGGCCTTCAATTCCACCCGCCCCACCTTAATGGTGACCTCTTTATATATTATATATATTATATTTGTGGCAATGGCTGACCATTACTGGCTATTATGGTGAAATCGTCATCGGGGCCACGAGTAATATCAGTGTCCTCCCAATACCGTTTATATAGCACGTAAGGCATAGTCGCCACCTGAGAACCGGTGTCCAGTAGAGCGCTCATGGGGATACCGTCGATCACAACAGGAAGAACTGGTCGCCCTCCAACATACTTGGCTCTCCAATGCTGCGGGCCTGATCGTCCTACTCCTGGGGGTTGGCCCTTTGCCCCAGGGGTTGCTCGTTTAAAGGACAGTACCTTGCAAGGTGGCCCACCTGGTGACAGCGGCGGCAGATAGGTCGTCCGTCCCGATGGAAGCGATCGTCGTCCCGGCCTCTGGTCGGCGGAGTTATCCTCTGTCGCATCCAGGGGACATCCTCTGGTCTGGAGGCCAGCTGGATCTTCTCCTTGGGGGCCTCCTGTAGGGACTGCACAGTACGGGCTAGGGCAGCAATGCTCTTGGTCAGCTCCTGCATCTGGAGGCGGAGTCCTGCGGGGGAGTCGTCCTCTAAGCTCGGGGCATCGGCCTCGGCGGCGACTGCAGCATCTGGCGCCACCTCCTGGTGGTACGTGAGGGCTTGACGCCTGGGGGTACCGCACGGCTGGACTGTCGCTCCTGCAGCACCTGGATGGCTTTATCCTTGAATTGCGCAAAAGTCAGGTCTGGATTTTGCATGGCCAGGAAGTGCAACTGGCCCCTTTGGTGACTGCACAGGAGCCCCTCAATGAACCGCTCTTTCAGGAGTTTATCCTCATCTTGCATGCTGCCGGGGTCACTCTGCTTCATGGCCCGCAGCGCCTCCTGGAGATTAAGGGCATAGTCCCGTAAGCTATCCTGCGGTCTCTGTTTGCATCCATAGAAAGTCAATTTAATTTCTGTAGCGGTATGGGTATCGAAGGTGGCTTTAAGCTTTGCAAAAATCTGCTGTGCAGTTCCCTTATCCGCGGTGGGCCAAGACTTCTCTTCTCTCAAAGCCGCTCCAAAGAGTTGGCCTGTTATCATATGAACTTTCTGAGGCTCTGTCAAGGGATAGAACTCGAGCAGGCTGCAGATCCCTTCTTTAAAGTCAGTTAATGTATGCGACTCCCCGGAATATCGCGGGAGCCAGGCTGCTCCGGGCAGGTACGGCATAGAGAAGGGCATTATGGCCGTTGTGGTGGCGGCAGTCTCCGACTGGCTGATGGGGGCAGCGGGCTCTGCGGCAACCGGTGGTGGTATGAGGGCCGCGGCTACGTCCGCTGCGGGGACCGGAGCTGCCTCTGTATCCATGGCTGCGACCGCCGCCTCTGCTCCTCCCGACTCAGACATGGCCGTCCCTTCCTCCTACTAACCTGCTGGAGGTCGGGGTTCCTCTTCCGGGGTTGGCGCTTTACCGCGCTTTCTCGTTCCGCGCTCCTTTTGACCGGTTCCGCCCACGAAGCTGAGGCTCCTCCCTCCGTGCGCGGCGATGGCGAACTGTGGCGGGAACTTTTGGCTGCAATAGCAATGCACAGTCTTTGCAATAAGTCACAGTCCAAGCACAATAAATCACAGTTCCAAGGCACACATGACCTGATTCTTCAGGCTTAAGTAGATCCTGTTCGTGACGCCAAGTTGGAGCGCCCCCTGTTGTGATTTTGCTTTTTGCTCCCTCTAGTGGTCATTAGTGATTTGACTCTGGAGCTTCTGTCTTTTCCTATATCCTCACCTGGGCCGTTAGTTCAGGGGCGTTGCTATATAAGCTCCCTGGACCTTCAGTTCAATGCCTGGCATCGTTGAAATCAGAGCTAATCTGTTGTGCTCTTGTCCTATGATCCGGGTTCCTGTATTTCAAGCTAAGTCTGCTTCCTTGCTTTTTGCTTTTGTTTTGTTTGGTTTTTTTGTCCAGCTTGTTCCAATCTGTATCCTGACCTTTGCTGGAAGCTCTAGGGGGCTGGTGTTCTCCCCCCGGACCGTTAGACGGTTCGGGGGTTCTTGAATCTCCAGCGTGGATTTTTATAGGGTTTTTGTTGACCAGATAAGTTATCTTGCTATATTCTGCTATTAGTAAGCTGGCCTCTCTTTGCTGAACCTGATTCATTTCTGTGTTTGTCATTTCCTCTTACCTCACCGTTATTATTTGTGGGGGGCTTGTATCTTGCTTTGGGGTCCCTTTCTCTGGAGGCAAGAGAGGTCTTTGTTTTCTTCTCCTAGGGGTAGTTAGATTCTCCGGCTGGCGCGAGTCATCTAGCGATCACCGTAGGCATGATCCCCGGCTACTTCTAGTGTTGGCGTTAGGAGTAGCTATTTGGTCAACCCAGTTACCACAGCCCTATGAGCTGGATTTTTGAATCTCGCAGACTTACACGTTCCTCTGAGACCCTGTCCACTGGGGTCATAACAGTATGCCAGGCCAGTATTAAATGTTTAATGCATTGCAGAAGTGGGATTATAAGAAAGAAAATTTTTAGGTTTTTTTTTCCCTCTCTCATTTTTTTTTTTTTTTTTTTTTCTTTTCCCCTTTACCTCAGAGTGGCTTAAGCTTGCTGCAGACATGAATGTCCAGACCTTGATTACAAGTGTGGACCAGCTTGCCGCTCGTGTGCAGGGTATACAAGATTATGTTACCAGAAATCCTAGGTCTGAACCCAAGATTCCGATTCCTGAACTGTTTTCAGGAGACCGATTTAAGTTTAGGAATTTCAGGAATAATTGTAAATTGTTTTTGTCCCTGAAACCTTGTTCGTCTGGAGACTCTGCTCAACAAGTAAAAATTGTTATTTCATTCTTACGGGGTGACCCTCAAGATTGGGCTTTTTCGTTGGCGCCAGGAGATCCGGCATTGGCTGATATTGATGCGTTTTTTCTGGCGCTCGGTTTACTTTATGAGGAACCCAATCTTGAGATTCAGGCAGAGAAAGCCTTGCTGGCTATGTCTCAGGGCCAGGACGAGGCTGAGGTGTATTGTCAAAAATTTCGGAAATGGTCCGTGCTGACACATTGGAACGAGTGTGCACTGGCCGCTAATTTTAGAAATGGCCTTTCTGAGGCCATTAAGAATGTTATGGTGGGTTTTCCCATTCCCACAGGTCTGAATGATACCATGTCCCTGGCTATTCAAATTGACCGGCGGTTGCGGGAGCGCAAAACCGCAAATTCCCTCATGTTGTTGTCTGAACAGACACCTGATGTGATGCAATGTGATAGAAAAACCGCAAATTCCCTCATGGTGTTGTCTGAACGGACACCTGATTTGATGCAATGTGATAGAATCCTGACTAGGAATGAGAGGAAAATTCATAGACGCCGGAATGGCTTGTGCTACTACTGTGGTGATTCTACACATGTTATCTCAGCATGCTCTAAACGTATATCTAAGGTTGTTAGTCCTGTCACCGTTGGTAATTTGCATCCTAAGTTTATTCTGTCTGTAACTTTGATTTGCTCACTGTCATCTTATCCTGTCATGGCGTTTGTAGATTCAGGTGCTGCCCTGAGTCTTATGGATCTCTCATTTGCTAAGCGCTGTGGTTTTATTCTTGAACCATTAGAAAATCCTATCCCTCTTAGGGGTATTGATGCTACGCCATTAGCAGAAAATAAACCGCAGTATTGGACACAGGTTACCATGTGCATGACTCCTGAACACCGCGAGGTGATACGTTTTCTCGTTCTACATAAAATGCATGATTTGGTTGTTTTGGGGCTGCCATGGTTACAGACCCATAATCCAGTCCTTGACTGGAAGGCTATGTCAGTGTCTAGTTGGGGCTGTCGTGGTATTCATGAGGATTCCCTGCCTGTGTCTATTGCTTCTTCTACGCCTTCGGAAGTTCCTGAGTATTTGTCTGATTATCAGGATGTCTTTAGCGAGTCCAGGTCCAGTGCATTGCCTCCTCATAGGGAATGTGACTGTGCAATAGATTTGATTCCAGGCAGTAAATTTCCTAAGGGAAGACTGTTTAATCTGTCGATACCTGAACATACCGCTATGCGTTCATATATCAAGGAGTCTCTGGAGAAAGGACACATCCGTCCGTCTTCTTCCCCTCTTGGTGCGGGATTCTTTTTTGTGGCTAAAAAGGACGGATCTTTGAGGCCTTGTATTGACTATCGGCTTTTAAATAAGATCACTGTCAAATTTCAGTATCCTTTGCCGCTGTTGTCTGACTTGTTTGCCCGGATTAAAGGTGCCAAGTGGTTTACCAAGATAGACCTTCGTGGTGCGTACAACCTTGTGCGCATTAAGCAAGGGGATGAATGGAAAACCGCATTCAATACGCCCGAAGGTCATTTTGAGTACTTGGTGATGCCTTTTGGGCTCTCTAATGCCCCTTCAGTTTTTCAGTCCTTTATGCATGACATTTTCCGGAACTATCTGGATAAATTTTTGATCGTTTATCTGGATGATATTCTGGTTTTTTCTGATAATTGGGACTCGCATGTGGAGCAGGTCAGGATGGTCTTTAAAATTTTGAGTGAAAATTCTTTGTTTGTCAAGGGCTCAAAGTGTCTTTTTGGTGTACAGAAGGTTCCCTTTTTGGGGTTCATTTTTTCCCCTTCTGCTGTGGAGATGGACCCAGTCAAGGTCCGAGCTATTCTTGATTGGACTCAGCCCTCGTCAGTTAAGAGTCTTCAGAAGTTCTTGGGTTTCGCTAACTTCTACCGTCGTTTTATCGCTAACTTTTCTAGCATTGTGAAACCTTTGACGGATATGACCAAGAAGGGCTCCGATGTGGTTAATTGGGCTCCTGCTGCCGTGGAGGCTTTCCAGGAGTTGAAACGTCGGTTTACTTCGGCGCCTGTTTTGTGCCAGCCTGATGTCTCGCTTCCCTTTCAGGTTGAGGTGGATGCTTCAGAGATTGGAGCAGGGGCCGTTTTGTCGCAGAGAGGCCCTGGTTGCTCTGTTATGAGACCTTGCGCCTTTTTCTCTAGGAAGTTTTCGCCTGCGGAGCGAAATTATGATGTGGGCAATCGGGAGTTGTTGGCCATGAAATGGGCATTTGAGGAGTGGCGTCATTGGCTCGAGGGTGCTAAGCATCGTGTGGTGGTCTTGACTGATCACAAAAATCTGATGTATCTCGAGTCTGCTAAACGCCTGAATCCTAGACAGGCCCGCTGGTCATTGTTTTTCTCCCGTTTTGACTTTGTTGTCTCGTATTTACCAGGTTCAAAAAATGTGAAGGCCGATGCTCTTTCCAGGAGCTTTGTGCCTGATGCTCCTGGAGTCGCTGAACCTGTTGGTATTCTTAAGGATGGTATTATCTTGTCAGCTATTTCTCCAGATCTGCGACGTGTGTTGCAGAGATTTCAGGCTGATAGGCCTGATTCTTGTCCACCTGACAGACTGTTTGTGCCTGATAAGTGGACCAGCAGAGTCATTTCCGAGGTTCATTCCTCGGTGTTGGCAGGTCACCCAGGAATTTTTGGCACCAGAGATCTGGTGGCCAGATCCTTTTGGTGGCCTTCCTTGTCTAGGGATGTGCGGTCATTTGTACAGTCCTGTGGGACTTGTGCTCGAGCTAAGCCTTGCTGTTCTCGTGCCAGCGGGTTGCTCTTGCCCTTGCCTGTCCCTAAGAGACCTTGGACACATATCTCCATGGATTTCATTTCTGATCTTCCGGTGTCTCAAGGCATGTCTGTTATCTGGGTGATATGTGATCGCTTCTCCAAGATGGTCCATTTGGTTCCTTTGCCTAAGCTGCCTTCCTCTTCCGATCTGGTTCCTGTGTTTTTCCAGAACGTGGTTCGTTTGCACGGCATCCCTGAGAATATTGTGTCAGACAGAGGATCCCAGTTCGTTTCCAGATTCTGGCGATCCTTTTGTAGTAGGATGGGCATTGACTTGTCGTTTTCGTCTGCTTTCCATCCTCAGACTAATGGACAGACGGAGCGAACTAATCAGACTTTGGAGGCTTATTTGAGGTGTTTTGTCTCTGCTGATCAGGACGATTGGGTGACCTTCTTGCCGTTGGCTGAGTTTGCCCTTAATAATCGGGCTAGTTCCGCCACCTTGGTTTCGCCGTTTTTCTGCAACTCTGGTTTCCACCCTCGTTTTTCTTCGGGTCATGTGGAACCTTCTGACTGCCCTGGGGTGGATTCTGTGGTGGATAGGTTGCAGCGGATCTGGAATCTTGTGGTGGACAACTTGAAGTTGTCACAGGAGAGGGCTCAGCGCTTTGCCAACCGCCACCGCGGTGTGGGTCCCCGACTACGTGTTGGGGATTTGGTGTGGCTTTCTTCCCGCTTTGTTCCTATGAAGGTTTCCTCTCCCAAATTTAAACCTCGTTTTATTGGTCCTTACAAGATATTGGAAATCCTTAATCCTGTATCCTTTCGCCTGGATCTTCCTGTGTCGTTTGCTATCCACAACGTGTTTCATAGGTCCTTGTTGCGGCGGTACGTTGTGCCTGTGGTTCCTTCTGCTGAGCCTCCTGCTCCGGTGTTGGTTGAGGGCGAGTTGGAGTACGTGGTGGAGAAGATCTTGGATTCTCGTCTCTCCAGGCGGAGGCTTCAGTACCTGGTCAAGTGGAAGGGCTATGGTCAGGAAGATAATTCCTGGGTGGTCGCCTCTGATGTTCATGCGGCCGATTTAGTTTGTGCCTTTCACGCCGCTCGTCCTGATCGCCCTGGTGGTCGTGGTGAGGGTTCGGTGACCCCTCACTAAGGGGGGGGTACTGTTGTGATTTTGCTTTTTGCTCCCTCTAGTGGTCATTAGTGATTTGACTCTGGAGCTTCTGTCTTTTCCTATATCCTCACCTGGGCCGTTAGTTCAGGGGCGTTGCTATATAAGCTCCCTGGACCTTCAGTTCAATGCCTGGCATCGTTGAAATCAGAGCTAATCTGTTGTGCTCTTGTCCTATGATCCGGGTTCCTGTATTTCAAGCTAAGTCTGCTTCCTTGCTTTTTGCTTTTGTTTTGTTTGGTTTTTTTGTCCAGCTTGTTCCAATCTGTATCCTGACCTTTGCTGGAAGCTCTAGGGGGCTGGTGTTCTCCCCCCGGACCGTTAGACGGTTCGGGGGTTCTTGAATCTCCAGCGTGGATTTTTATAGGGTTTTTGTTGACCAGATAAGTTATCTTGCTATATTCTGCTATTAGTAAGCTGGCCTCTCTTTGCTGAACCTGGTTCATTTCTGTGATTGTCATTTCCTCTTACCTCACCGTTATTATTTGTGGGGGGCTTGTATCTTGCTTTGGGGTCCCTTTCTCTGGAGGCAAGAGAGGTCTTTGTTTTCTTCTCCTAGGGGTAGTTAGATTCTCCGGCTGGCGCGAGTCATCTAGCGATCACCGTAGGCATGATCCCCGGCTACTTCTAGTGTTGGCGTTAGGAGTAGCTATTTGGTCAACCCAGTTACCACAGCCCTATGAGCTGGATTTTTGAATCTCGCAGACTTACACGTTCCTCTGAGACCCTGTCCACTGGGGTCATAACAGCCCCCACTGTCACAGGGCCGAGGGGTACCCGGTACCGGGCCTCTCTGTCTCGGTTCCGGGATTGTCACGGTGGCTAGACCTGGTCCGTGACCCTGCTGAGGGACGTCCAGTGAAAGTTGAGAGTGATGATGTGTGGTGCAGGGTGCGGTGAATAACGAGGACACAGGGTTGCAGTCTCTTTACCTTTTTACTGAAGGTTTCGAGATACTCAATCCAGAGCACTGTTAACCAGGCTGGCTGAGACCGGCCGGTCCAAAGACACATCCGGAGTTCCCTTAGCAGGTGGGAATCAGTGTCTACCTTCTAGCGCTTGTGTGTTGTAGTCCTTCCCTGCTGAGCACCCCGGGATAGTCCTCACAACTGATTCTGTCTGTCTCTGATGTTCGTTCTCTACGTCCCCCAGATGATATGGTTAGGACGCACCCGTATGACGGGGTAGGCCTGGAGTTCTTCCGGGACCCTAGAGTTGCCCCTCTCCCACAGCTGCCTCCATTGTCTGCTTAGGTGTTTAAGTGAGACAGCCAACCTATGATTGGCTGTCCTGCCGTGGTTTGAAGTAATGCTTAAAGTCTCTTACTTTCTCGGCGTTCCGGCCACCGACTCTGCGCTTCAGAAGGATGTTGCCTCGATCTTACGGCACGACTCCTTCTGGTCCTATCACCTCTGTGCTGTATTCCCGTTTCTCACTCCTTCACAATACCCCTCGCTTCTTGTCCTTTCCTAGGAGACTGCCGCTGAAAGCACAGGCACGGCTCCGTAACGTTCTTTCTTGTTCACTAGGGCTCTGCCAGGATCCCACCTCTGACAGGTCCTCTCTCGAGCTCTTCCCAGCTCCTTCTCCCTGACTTCCTGTCCAACCCCCAGTTTTACCCAAGTGTATCCTCCTCCTCCTCCTCCTCCCACGCTGCCCACACTCCTTCATTGGCTGAAAAATGGCGCTGAACGCGTCATACGAAACGCGAATTTGGCGCGAAGATCGCCGACCACATGGCCGATCCCACACTAGGATCGGGTCGGGTTTCATGAAACCCGACTTTGCCAAAAGTCGGCGACTTTTGAATTTGTCCGATCCGTTTCACTCAACCCTAGTCCTGCGTCATCCACAAAAAGCAACGATTGCAGGCTCGCGCAGGCGCACTTTGCTCTGCCCTACTGAGGACACAGCATAGGACATCAAGGTTCATGCGCCAAAAGACGTCATTTCGGTAAATTGGAACCATTCTACCCTTGCTAATTTACATGTGGACTGCGCCATAGGCAGATTTATATTACTCTAATTGAATGCAGTATACTGTAAATCTGTGCACTTAGCATCTTCTAATAGTGGCTGTGGGAAAAATGAATTTTATAAATGCAGCGCCCCAGAGTCCTGGTCGTTGCAGTACTGTTGCTCCGCCACTAAGGGGGGCTATGGTACGTCTGATGGCACTGAAGGAGTTCAGCTGACTAGGTATCATAGACACCAATACACTTCTCAGTCTGGCCTCCAGGGGGAGCTAAGGGTGCTATGTATTAGGCCACTCCTCACAGTCTGGTAAAACTGGGGGTTAGATAGGAAGTTAGAGAGAAGCTGACTGGGTTGGAACCAGCAACATCCTGTGGCAGAGGGTGTTGCAGGGGAAGATTCAGGGGGGTCCCTGTCAGGGGTGGGATCCTGACAGAGGCCTAGCGAACACAAAGAACGTTACGGGACCGCACCTGCACTTCATTGCGGTGGTACCCCAAGGAAGGACAAGAAGCGAGGTTTATTGTGAAGAGTGAGAAACGAGATCAACGCAACAAGGAGATAACACCAGTAGGAGTCGTGCTGTAAGACCGAGGCAACATCCTACTGAGGCGCGTAGCCGGTGGCCGGAAACGCCGAGGAAGTATTGAGCTCCAAGCCTTACTTCAAACCTACGGCAGGACAGTCAGTTATAGGCGGGCTGTCTCACCTAAATCACCTAAGCAGACATAGGGGGCAACAGTTGGAGAGGGGCGACTCTAGGGTCCCGGAAGAACTCCAGGCCTACCCGTCATACGGGTGCATCCTAGCCACATCATCTTGGGGACGGAGAAGAACAACAGAATCAGTTGTGAGGGAACTTCAGAAACAGACACAACAGTTGTGAGGACTATCCCGTGGTGCTCAGCAGGGAAGAACTACAACACACAAGCGCTAGAAGGTAGGCACAGATTTCCACCTGCAAAGGGAACTCTGGAGGTGCCATCGGACCGGCCGGTCTCAGACAGCCCTGTTAACCGTACTCCGGATTGAGGATCCTGAAGCCTTCAGTAAAGAGGTAAAGAGACTGCAACCTTGTGTCCTCGTTATTCATCGCGACCTGCACCACACCACATCATTCTCAACTCTCACTGGATGCCCCTCAGCAGGGTCACGGACCAGGTCTAGCCACCGTGATAATCCCCGGATCGAGACACAGAGGCCCGGTACCGGGTACCCCTCGGCCCTGCGACAGTGGGGGCGCTCCATAAACATGTGAAGAAAAGTGGCAGGAGTCATTTACTTCTGGGTCTGATTTCCCAAATGTCCTCACAGCAGTGGCGTAGACTGTCTCTTGGAAGATGTTCCTCTCATGTGGAAGCTGAAAACCTACATATACCTAATGCTGCTCACAGATGAACAGAGCACACACTGGTCGTATTGTAGGAGAATGGAGTATAAGACACAAAGGGTTGCAAACCCGTGTGGCCTCCAGACTTGAACAAAGCCCTGAGGAACTAATCTCAAGAAGTAGAGTTGCAGAAGGGACAGAATTAGGCAGTGCCGTGGATCAGATGACTGAGACGAAACCAGCCTCCAGTATAAAAAGTCAGCGCGCCAAAACAGGAGAAGATTTGGCACCAAGAGAGGTGGCAGACACTCCCGCTGCAGCTCCAGTAGGCCACAGCTGCAGGTGCTAGCTAGGCTCGGACCAAGACGGCGGTCAAGCACCAAAGATCAGAGCTTTGCCGGTCAAGGTCCAGACTGCGCTCATTGACGGTAAGGCCCTAAAGATCCGAACCATGCCAGTCAAGGTTCCTGACCTAGACAACGCCGGTCAACAGACAAATACTAGACCCCACGGACCAAGGAGACACTCATTGGCGGTCAAGCACAGAAGAGACCCAGGAAATACCTGGCCAGAAACTCCAGCCTGGGCAGTGATTGAAGGAGACGTGTGAGATGGGCCATTACTTCCTGCACAGACTTACGGTACCGGGCATGGGCAGAGGGAGGGCTGCAGACCAGACAGGGTTCGGTTGACGCTAGAGTGGCTCAGAGAGCTTTCATAAACTTTGTAAGAAAAACGAGGGGCTAGTAAGACAAAGCAGAGGCCCCCATCAAGGCCCAGAAAGCCACAGAAACTTCCAGAGACTGTTCCTGCCAAATACTGGGCTTGTTCCCTCCACTATAATTAGGTTGGATTGTAGACTGGGAGCTGATACTGAGATTCCTGTTGTATATGATTCCATATACCTCTGCTATATAATTGCTTGTCAGACACTCTGTATATATTGTCCTTTTGTGATTAACAGCGTCCCTGCTTCTAGTTTATATTGTTAGTACAATAATTAAATTGTTGTTTCCACCCGGTGCCTCCGCTGTTTCAATTAGTCGCCTGCTTACAGTATCATCAATATAGGTTTTATGTAATTTATGAATGAAGTGAACAAATTATTAGACCCCCGCTATTCGTAAGTAATCTGTCCCAAGGTGGGCTTCTGACGTGGATTGTAGATTTCTGGATTTATCATTAGTGATAGAGCAGAGTATTGTCAGTGAAGGTTTTCCATTGATTCACTTGACCTTGTGACACACACATGACCCGTCAGCAGAACGCAGCGTCTGGTTATACAAGTGGAATTTATTACTCCTTTGAAATGTTTACATGAAAAAAATTGAACATTGATATTCTTCAGTTAGGTCTCTGTCTTAGATTATGTTGCCTGCCTGGTATTTTTCATGAGGCTGCTGGTCATCTTCAGTGTCTACCCTTAAAGCATATGTGAGCTTCTACAATAATTACTTATTTCTATAAAGAATCTAACAGGAAAAATAATGGGGAATTAAAAACAAAAACCCACTGAATATTTTTCAGTACATATAGGTGTATTATCTTTCTTCTTTGATGTCACTGAGTTTACTATATCTGTACTGTGATATCACGGTGTTTATTTTCTTTATACTATGACATAATTGTGTGTATTATCCCTGTACTGTGACATCACTGTGTGTATTATCCCTGTACTGTGTCAACACTGTGTATTATTCCTGTACTTTAACATCACTGTTTTTATTATAGTGCTTTGGAACAAAGCACTATACTGTTATTCCATCGTGGTAAACTTCTTCTTATTATAGTGCTTTGGAACAAAGCACTATACTGTTATTCCACCGTGGTAAACTTCTTATTATAGTGCTTTGGAACAAAGCACTATACTGTTATTCCATCGTGGATAACTTCTTATTATAGTGCTTTGGAACAAAGCACTATACTGTTATTCCATCGTGGTAAACTTCTTCTTATTATAGTGCTTTGGAACAAAGCACTATACTGTTATTCCATCGTGGTAAACTTCTTCTTATTCTTATTATAGTGCTTTGGAACAAAGCACTATACTGTTATTCCACCGTGGTAAACTTCTTATTATAGTGCTTTGGAACAAAGCACTATACTGTTATTCCATCGTGGATAACTTCTTCTTCTTATTATAGTGCTTTGGAACAAAGCACTATACTGTTATTCCACCGTGGTAAACTTCTTCTTATTCTTATTATTCAGTCCGCACGTAATGCGGCCCGAACCGCTAAACTCACAGACTCCAGTGAGGTGTCATTTCGAAGCCAGCGTTCCTGAGAGGTGTGCTAAGTATTTTTCGTGTCGATCGGATTTGTAGTTTTTGTGCAATTTGTGTTTGAAAAAAGTCTTTCAATGCGTTTCAATGGAGAAATTTTCCTATACGTTTATAATGGTCTGGTTTCTGAGGCAATTTCTAAAAATAACTGCCACCTGGCTGATTAGCTCATTGATATGCGCAGTGAGACCCAGTTACTATGCCAACTCCTATGAAATCTACATCAGCTCACCAGGTCACAAGTTTTGTCAGATAATATCAGCTCTTAAAGTGACAGTACAGCACAATTCCAAACCACTATCCGTAGTCTTATGATTATTAGACTGTGGCCCGATTCTAACTCATCGGGTATTCTAGAATATGCATGTCCACGTAGTATATTGCACAGCCACGCAGTATACAGTGCAGAGCCGCGCAGTACACAGCGCAGAGCCGCGCAGTACACAGCGCAGAGCCGCGCAGTACACAGCGCAGAGCCGCGCAGTACACAGCGCAGAGCCGAGCAGTACACAGCGCAGAGCCGCGCAGTACACAGCGCAGAGCCGCGCAGTACACAGCGCAGAGCCGCGCAGTATACAGCGCAGAGCCGCGCAGTACACAGCGCAGAGCCGCGCAGTACAGAGCGCAGAGCCGCACAGTATAAAGCGCAGAGCCGCGCAGTACACAGCGCAGAGCCGCGCAGTACACAGCGCAGAGCCGCGCAGTACACAGTGCAGAGCCGCACAGTACACAGCACAGAGCCGCGCAGTACACAGCGCAGAGCCACCCAGTATACAGCGCAGAGCCGCGCAGTACGCAGCGTAGAGCCACGCAGTATGCAGCGCAGAGCCGCGCAGTATACAGCGCTGAGCCGCGTAGTATACAGCGCAGAGCCCCGCAGTATACAGTGCAGAGCCCCGCAGTATACAGCGCAGACACGCGCAGTACACAGCACGGACACGCGCAGTACACAGCGCAGAGCCGCGCAGTACACAGCGCAGAGCCGCGTAGTATACAGCGAAGAGCCACGCAGTATATAGCGCAGAGCCGCGCAGTACAAAGCGCAGAGCTGCGCAGAGCTGCGCAGTATACAGCGCAGAGCCGCGCAGTATACAGCGCAGAACGCGCAGTACACAGTGCAGAGCCGCGCAGTACACAGCGCAGAGCCGTGCAGTACACAGCGCAGAGCCGCGCAGTACACAGCGCAGAGCCACGCAGTATACAGCGCAGAGCCGCGTAGTATACAGCGCAGAGCCGCGTAGTATACAGCGCAGAGCCACGCAGTATACAGCACAGAGCCACGCAGTATACAGCGCAGAGCCACGTAGTTATACTGCCCAGTCACGTAGTATATTGTCCAGTCACATAGTATACTGCATATCCCTGTTAAAAAAAAAAAAGAATTAAAATAAAAAAGTTACATACTCACCTCCTGGAGCGGCCGGTATCTGATGGTTGTTGCACCTCCTAGAGCGGCCGGTACACGATGCTTGTTGCACCTGGAGTGGCCGGTACCCGATGCTTGTTGCGCGCTCCGGTCCCAAGAGTGCATTGCGGTCTCACGAGATGATGACGTAGCGGTGTTGTGAGACAGAAAGACGGAAGTGCCCTTAGATAATTAGATAGTAGATTACCCCGCTCACCAATTCGGAACCCGAGAGGCCCGGCCCACCAAATCGGACCCCGAGGGGCCCGGCCCACCAAATCGGACCCAGAGTGACCCCGCCCCCTAAATCAGACCCAGAGTGACCCCGCCCACCAAATCGGACCCAGAGTGGCTCCGCCCACCAAATCGGACCCAGAGTGACCCCTTCCACCAAATCAGACCCAGAGTGACCCCTTCCACCAAATCGGACCCAGAGTGACCCCTTCCACCAAATCGGGCCCAGAGTGACCCCGCCCACCAAATCGGACCCAGAGTGACCCCACCCACCAAATCGGACCCTGAGGTGCCCAGCCCACCAAATCAGACCCTGAGGTGCCCAGCCCACCAAATCGGACCGAGTGACCCCACCCACCAAATTGGTCCCTAAGGTGCCCCGCCCACCAAATCGGACCCAGAGTGGCTCCGCCCACCGAATCGGACCCAGAGTGGCCGCGCCCACAGAATCGGACCAAAAGTGACCCCGCCCACCGAATCGGACCTAGATTTACCCCGCCCACAAAATCAGACCCAGATTGACCCAACCCACCAAATCGGACCGCCTGAGGGGCACCCAAGTGTGAAAGTCTTGCAGGGGCAGCCCGGGCACCATTCCAAAGCACTATCTGTAGTTCCTTCAGGAAATACCCATCTAGTTATTATTATTATTCAGTCCGCACGTAATGCGGCCCGAACCGCTTCACTCACAGACTCCAGTGAGGTGTCATTTCGAAGCCAGCGTTCCTGAGAGGTGTGCTAAGTATTTTTCGTGCCGATCGGATTTGTAGTTTTTGCGCAATTTGTGTTTGAAAAAAGTGTTTCAATGCATTTCAATAGAGAAATTTTCCAATACGTTTATAATGGGCCTGATTTCTGAGGCAATTTCTAAAAATAACTGCCACCTGGCTGATTAGCTCATTGATATGTGCAGTGAGACCCAGTTACTATGCCAACGCCTATGAACTCTACATCAGCTCACCAGGTCACAAGTTTTGTCAGATAATATCAGCTCTTAAAGTGACAGTACAGCACAATTACAAAACACTATCCGTAGTCTTATGATTATTAGACTGTGGCCCGATTCTAACTCATCGGGTATTCTAGAATATGCATGTCCACGTAGTATATTGCACAGCCACGCAGTATACAGTGCAGAGCCGCGCAGTACACAGCGCAGAGCCACGCAGTACACAGCGCAGAGCCGCGCAGTATAAAGCGCAGAGCCGCGCAGTACACAGCGCAGAGCCGCGCAGTACACAGCGCAGAGCCGCGCAGTACACAGCGCAGAGCCGCGCAGTATAAAGCGCAGAGCCGTGCAGTACACAGCGCAGAGCCGCGCAGTATACTGCGCAGAGCCACGCAGTACACAGCGCAGAGCCGCGCAGTACACAGCGCAGAGCCGCACAGTATAAAGAGCAGAGCCGCGCAGTATACCGCGCAGAGCCGCGCAGTACACAGTGCAGAGCCGCGCAGTACACAGCGCAGAGCCGCGCAGTACACAGCGCAGAGCGGCGCACTGCAAAGCGCAGAGCCGCGCAGTACACAGTGCAGAGCCGCGCAGTACACAGCGCAGAGCCGCGCAGTACACAGCGCAGAGCCGCGCAGTATAAAGCGCAGAGCCGCGCAGTACACAGCGCAGAGCCGCGCAGTACACAGCGCAGAGCCGCGCAGTACACAGCGCAGAGCCGCGCAGTACACAGCGCAGAGCCGCACAGTATAAAGAGCAGAGCCGCGCAGTACACAGTGCAGAGCCGCACAGTACACAGCGCAGAGCCGCGCAGTACACAGCGCAGAGCCGCGCAGTACACAGCGCAGAGCGGCGCAGTGCAAAGCGCAGAGCCGCGCAGTACACAGCGCAGAGCCGCACAGTACACAGCGCAGAGCCACGCAGTACACAGCGCAGAGCCGTGCAGTACACAGCGCAGAGCCGCGCAGTACACAGCGCAGAGCCGCGCAGTACACAGCGCAGAGCCGCGCAGTATAAAGCGCAGAGCCGTGCAGTACACAGCGCAGAGCCGCGCAGTATACCGCGCAGAGCCGCGCAGTACACAGCACAGAGCCGCGCAGTACACAGCGCAGAGCCGGGCAGTACACAGCGCAGAGCCGCGCAGTACAGAGCGCAGAGCCGCACAGTATAAAGAGCAGAGCCGCGCAGTATACCGCGCAGAGCCGCGCAGTACACAGTGCAGAGCCGCGCAGTACACAGCGCAGAGCCGTGCAGTACACAGCGCAGAGCCGCGCAGTACACAGCGCAGAGCGGCGCAGTGCAAAGCGCAGAGCCGCGCAGTATACAGCGCAGAGCCGCGCAGTACACAGCGCAGAGCGGCGCAGTGCAAAGCGCAGAGCCGCGCAGTACACAGCGCAGAGCCGCGCAGTACACAGCGCAGAGCCGCACAGTACACAGCGCAGAGCCGCGCAGTACACAGCGCAGAGCCGCACAGTATAAAGAGCAGAGCCGCGCAGTATACCGCGCAGAGCCGCGCAGTACACAGTGCAGAGCCGCGCAGTACACAGCGCAGAGCCGCGCAGTACACAGCGCAGAGCGGCACAGGGCAAAGCGCAGAGCCACGCAGTACACAGCGCAGAGCCGCGCAGTACACAGCGCAGAGCCGCGCAGTACACAGCGCAGAGCCGCGCAGTACACAGCGCAGAGCCGCGCAGTATAAAGCGCAGAGCCGTGCAGTACACAGCGCAGAGCCGCGCAGTATACCGCGCAGAGCCGCGCAGTACACAGCGCAGAGCCGCGCAGTACACAGCGCAGAGCCGGGCAGTACACAGCGCAGAGCCGCGCAGTACAGAGCGCAGAGCCGCACAGTATAAAGAGCAGAGCCGCGCAGTATACCGCACAGAGCCGCGCAGTACACAGTGCAGAGCCGTGCAGTACACAGCACAGAGCCGCGCAGTATACAGCGCAGACACGCGCAGTACACAGCACGGACACGCGCATTACACAGCGCAGAGCCGCGCAGTACACAGCGCAGAGCCGCGTAGTATACAGCGAAGAGCCACGCAGTATATAGCGCAGAGCCGCACAGTACAAAGCGCAGAGCCGCGCAGTATACAGCGCAGAGCCGCGCAGTATACAGCGCAGAACGCGCAGTATACAGCGCAGAGCCGCGTAGTATACAGCGCAGAGCCGCGTAGTATACAGCGCAGAGCCACGCAGTATACAGCGCAGAGCCACGCAGCATACAGCGCAGAGCCACGTAGTTATACTGCCCAGTCACGTAGTAAATTGTCCAGTCACATAGTATACTGCATATCCCTGTTAAAAAAAAAAAAAAGAATTAAAATAAAAAAGTTACATACTCACCTCCTGGAGCGGCCGGTATCTGATGGTTGTTGCACCTCCTAGAGCGGCCGGTACACGATGCTTGTTGCACCTGGAGTGGCCGGTACCCGATGCTTGTTGCGCGCTCCGGTCCCAAGAGTGCATTGCGGTCTCACGAGATGATGACGTAGCGGTGTTGTGAGACAGAAAGACGGAAGTGCCCTTAGACAATTATATAGTAGATTACCCCGCTCACCAATTCGGAACCCGAGGGGCCCGGCCCACCAAATCGGACCCCGAGGGGCCCGGCCCACCAAATCGGACCCAGAGTGACCCCGCCCACCAAATCAGACCCAGAGTGACCCCGCCCACCAAATCGGACCCAGAGTGGCTCCGCCCACCAAATCGGACCCAGAGTGACCCCTTCCACCAAATCAGACCCAGAGTGACCCCTTCCACCAAATCAGACCCAGAGTGACCCCGTCCACCAAATCGGACCCAGAGTGACCCCGCCCACCAAATCGGACCCAGAGTGACCCCACCCACCAAATCGGACCCTGAGGTGCCCAGCCCACCAAATCAGACCCTGAGGTGCCCAGCCCACCAAATCGGACCGAGTGACCCCACCCACCAAATTGGTCCCTAAGGTGCCCCGCCCACCAAATCGGACCCAGAGTGGCTCCGCCCACCGAATCGGACCCAGAGTGGCCGCGCCCACAGAATCTGACCAAAAGTGACCCCGCCCACCGAATCGGACCTAGATTTACCCCGCCCACAAAATCAGACCCAGATTGACCCAACCCACCAAATCGGACCGCCTGAGGGGCACCCAAGTGTGAAAGTCTTGCAGGGGCAGCCCGGGCACCATTCCAAAGCACTATCTGTAGTTCCTTCAGGAAATACCCATCTAGTTCTTATTATTATTATTCAGTCCGCACGTAATGCGGCCCGAACCGCTAAACTCACAGACTCCAGTGAGGTGTCATTTCGAAGCCAGCGTTCCTGAGAGGTGTGCTAAGTATTTTTCGTGTCGATCGGATTTGTAGTTTTGGCGCAATTTGCGTTTGAAAAAAGTGTCTCAATGCATTTCAATAGGGAAATTTTCCAATACGTTTATAATGGGCCTGATTTCTGAGGCAATTTCTAAAAATAACTGCCACCTGGCTGATTACCTCATTGATATGCGCAGTGAGACCCAGTTACTATGCCAACGCCTATAAACTCTACCAGCCCACCAGGTCACAAGTTTTGTCAGATAATATCAGCTCTTAAAGTGACAGTACAGCACAATTACAAAGCACTATCTGTAGTCTTATCATTATTGCCCCGCTCACCAAATCGGACCCAGCCCACCAAATCGGACGAGAGTGCCCCCGCTTGCCAAATCGGACCCAGAGTGCCCCCGCCCGCCAAATCGGACCCAGAGTGGCGCCGCCCGTCAAGTCGGACCCAGAGTGGCGCCGCCCGCCAAATCGGACCCAGAGTGGCGCCGCCCGCCAAATCGGACCCAGAGTGGCGCCGCCCGCCAAATCGGACCCAGAGTGGCGCCGCCCGCCAAATCGGACCCAGAGTGGCGCCGCCCGCCAAATCGGACCCAGAGTGGCGCCGCCCGCCAAATCGGACCCAGAGAGGCGCCGCCCGCCAAATCGGACCCAGAGTGGCGCCGCCCGCAAAATCGGACCCAGAGTGGCGCCGCCCGCCAAATCGGACCCAGAGTGACCCGGGCCGCCAAATCGGACCCAGAGTGACCCGGGCCGCCAAATCGGACCCAGAGTGACCCGGGCCACCAAATGGGACCCAGAGTGACCCGGGCCACCAAATCGGACCCAGAGTGACCCGGGCCACCAAATCGGACCCAGAGTGACCTGGGCCACCAAATCGACCCCAGAGTGACCCGGGCCACCAAATCGGGCCCAGAGTGACCCGGGCCACCAAATCGGGCCCAGAGTGACCCGGGTTGACCAAATCGGGCCCAGAGTGACCCAGGCCACCAAATCGGGCCCAGAGTGACCCGGGCCACCAAATCGGACCAAGAGTGACCCGGGCCACCAAATGGGACCCAGAGTGACCCGGGCCACCAAATGGGACCCAGAGTGACCCGGGCCACCAAATGGGACCCAGAGTGACCCGGCCCACCAAATGGGACCCAGAGTGACCCGGCCCACCAAATGGGACCCAGAGTGACCCGGCCCACCAAATCGGACCCAGAGTGACCCGGCCCACCAAATCGGACCCAGAGTGACCCGGCCCACCAAATCGGACCCAGAGTGACCCGGCCCACCAAATCGGACCCAGAGTGACCCGGCCCACCAAGCCTCAACCCTGAGGGGCTACAACTACCAAACCAGCGCCTGAGGGGCACCCAAGTGTGAAAGTCTTGCAGGGGCAGCCCGGGCACCATTCCAAAGCACTATCTGTAGTTCCTTCAGGAAATAACCATCTAGTTATTATAGTGCTTTGGAACAAAGCACTATACTGTTATTCCACCGTGGTAAACTTCTTATTATAGTGCTTTGGAACAAAGCACTATACTGTTATTCCACCGTGGTAAACTTCTTATTATTATTATTCAGTCCGCACGTAATGCGGCCCGAACCGCTAAACTCACAGACTCCAGTGAGGTGTCATTTCGAAGCCAGCGTTCCTGAGAGGTGTGCTAAGTATTTTTCGTGTCGATCGGATTTGTAGTTTTGGCGCAATTTGCGTTTGAAAAAAGTGTCTCAATGCATTTCAATAGGGAAATTTTCCAATACGTTTATAATGGGCCTGATTTCTGAGGCAATTTCTAAAAATAACTGCCACCTGGCTGATAACCTCATTGATATGCGCAGTGAGACCCAGTTACTATGCCAACGCCTATAAACTCTACCAGCCCACCAGGTCACAAGTTTTGTCAGATAATATCAGCTCTTAAAGTGACAGTACAGCACAATTACAAAGCACTATCTGTAGTCTTATCATTATTGCCCCGCTCACCAAATCGGACACAGCCCACCAAATCGGACCAGAGTGCCCCCGCTTGCCAAATCGGACCCAGAGTGCCCCCGCCCGCCAAATCGGACCCAGAGTGGCGCCGCCCGTCAAGTCGGACCCAGAGTGGCGCCGCCCGCCAAATCGGACCCAGAGTGGCGCCGCCCGCCAAATCGGACCCAGAGTGGCGCCGCCCGCCAAATCGGACCCAGAGTGGCGCCGCCCGCCAAATCGGACCCAGAGAGGCGCCGCCCGCCAAATCGGACCCAGAGTGGCGCCGCCCGCAAAATCGGACCCAGAGTGGCGCCGCCCGCCAAATCGGACCCAGAGTGACCCGGGCCGCCAAATCGGACCCAGAGTGACCCGGGCCGCCAAATCGGACCCAGAGTGACCCGGGCCACCAAATCGGACCCAGAGTGACCCGGGCCACCAAATCGGACCCAGAGTGACCCGGGCCACCAAATCGGACCCAGAGTGACCCGGGCCACCAAATCGGCCCCAGAGTGACCCGGGCCACCAAATCGGGCCCAGAGTGACCCGGGCCACCAAATCGGGCCCAGAGTGACCCGGGTAGACCAAATCGGGCCCAGAGTGACCCAGGCCACCAAATCGGGCCCAGAGTGACCCGGGCCACCAAATCGGACCAAGAGTGACCCGGGCCACCAAATGGGACCCAGAGTGACCCGGGCCACCAAATGGGACCCAGAGTGACCCGGGCCACCAAATGGGACCCAGAGTGACCCGGCCCACCAAATGGGACCCAGAGTGACCCGGCCCACCAAATGGGACCCAGAGTGACCCGGCCCACCAAATCGGACCCAGAGTGACCCGGCCCACCAAATCGGACCCAGAGTGACCCGGCCCACCAAATCGGACCCAGAGTGACCCGGCCCACCAAATCGGACCCAGAGTGACCCGGCCCACAAAGCCTCAACCCTGAGGGGCTACAACTACCAAACCAGCGCCTGAGGGGCACCCAAGTGTGAAAGTCTTGCAGGGGCAGCCCGGGCACCATTCCAAAGCACTATCTGTAGTTCCTTCAGGAAATAACCATCTAGTTATTATAGTGCTTTGGAACAAAGCACTATACTGTTATTCCACCGTGGTAAACTTCTTATTATAGTGCTTTGGAACAAAGCACTATACTGTTATTCCACCGTGGTAAACTTCTTATTCTTATTATTATTATTCAGTCCGCACGTAATGCGGCCCGAACCGCTAAACTCACAGACTCCAGTGAGGTGTCATTTCGAAGCCAGCGTTCCTGAGAGGTGTGCTAAGTATTTTTCGTGTCGATCGGATTTGTAGTTTTGGCGCAATTTGCGTTTGAAAAAAGTGTCTCAATGCATTTCAATAGGGAAATTTTCCAATACGTTTATAATGGGCCTGATTTCTGAGGCAATTTCTAAAAATAACTGCCACCTGGCTGATTACCTCATTGATATGCGCAGTGAGACCCAGTTACTATGCCAACGCCTATAAACTCTACCAGCCCACCAGGTCACAAGTTTTGTCAGATAATACCAGCTCTTAAAGTGACAGTACAGCACAATTACAAAGCACTATCTGTAGTCTTATCATTATTGCCCCGCTCACCAAATCGGACCCAGCCCACCAAATCGGACGAGAGTGCCCCCGCTTGCCAAATCGGACCCAGAGTGCCCCCGCCCGCCAAATCGGACCCAGAGTGGCGCCGCCCGTCAAGTCGGACCCAGAGTGGCGCCGCCCGCCAAATCGGACCCAGAGTGGCGCCGCCCGCCAAATCGGACCCAGAGTGGCGCCGCCCGCCAAATCGGACCCAGAGTGGCGCCGCCCGCCAAATCGGACCCAGAGTGGCGCCGCCCGCCAAATCGGACCCAGAGTGGCGCCGCCCGCCAAATCGGACCCAGAGTGACCCGGACCGCCAAACCGGACCCAGAGTGGCGCCGCCCGCCAAATCGGACCCAGAGTGGCGCCGCCCGCCAAATCGGACCCAGAGTGGCGCCGCCCGCCAAATCGGACCCAGAGTGGCGCCGCCCGCCAAATCGGACCCAGAGTGACCCGGCCCGCCAAATCGGACCCAGAGTGACCCGGCCCGCTAAATCGGACCCAGAGTGACCCGGCCCGCCAACCGCCAAATCGGACCCAGAGTGACCCAGGCCACCAAATCGGACCCAGAGTGACCCGGGCCACCAAATCGGACCCAGAGTGACCCGGGCCACCAAATCGGACCCAGAGTGACCCGGGCCACCAAATCGGACCCAGAGTGACCCGGGCCACCAAATCGGACCCAGAGTGACCCGGGCCACCAAATCGGACCCAGAGTGACCCGGGCCACCAAATCGGACCCAGAGTGACCCGGGCCACCAAATCGGACCCAGAGTGACCCGGCCCGCCAAATCGGACCCAGAGTGACCCGGGCCACCAAATCGGACCCAGAGTGACCCGGGCCACCAAATCGGACCCAGAGTGACCCGGGCCACCAAATCGGACCCAGAGTGACCCGGGCCACCAAATCGGACCCAGAGTGACCCGGGCCACCAAATCGGACCCAGAGTGACCCGGGCCACCAAATCGGACCCAGAGTGACCCGGGCCACCAAATCGGACCCAGAGTGACCCGGGCCACCAAATCGGACCCAGAGTGACCCGGGCCACCAAATCGGACCCAGAGTGACCCGGGCCACCAAATCGGACCCAGAGTGACCCGGGCCACCAAATCGGACCCAGAGTGACCCGGGCCACCAAATCGGCCCCAGAGTGACCCGGGCCACCAAATCGGGCCCAGATTGACCCGGGCCACCAAATCGGGCCCAGAGTGACCCGGGTTGACCAAATCGGGCCCAGAGTGACCCGGGCCACCAAATCGGGCCCAGAGTGACCCGGGCCACCAAATCGGACCAAGAGTGACCCGGGCCACCAAATGGGACCCAGAGTGACCCGGGCCACCAAATGGGACCCAGAGTGACCCGGGCCACCAAATGGGACCCAGAGTGACCCGGCCCACCAAATGGGACCCAGAGTGACCCGGCCCACCAAATGGGACCCAGAGTGACCCGGCCCACCAAATGGGACCCAGAGTGACCCGGCCCACCAAATGGGACCCAGAGTGACCCGGCCCACCAAATGGGACCCAGAGTGACCCGGCCCACCAAATGGGACCCAGAGTGACCCGGCCCACCAAATCGGACCCAGAGTGACCCGGCCCACCAAGCCTCAACCCTGAGGGGCTACAACTACCAAACCAGCGCCTGAGGGGCACCCAAGTGTGAAAGTCTTGCAGGGGCAGCCCGGGCACCATTCCAAAGCACTATCTGTAGTTCCTTCAGGAAATACCCATCTAGTTATTATTATTATTATTATTAGGCTTTTTTTCGCAGTTAATGCGGCCCGAACCGCTGAACGCACAGACTCCAGTGAGGTGTCATTTCGAAGCCAGCATCCACGAGAGGTGTGCTAAGTTATTTTCATGTCGATCGGATTTGTAGTTTTGGCGCAATTTGCATTTGAAAATTGTTTCCCCCTCATTGGAAAGCATTGTTTCAATGCATTTCAATAGGGAAATTTTGCTATACGTTTAAAATGGGCTGGTGTCTGAGGCAATTTCTAAAAATAACTTAACTGCCAAATGCCACCTGGCTGATTAGCTCATTGATATGCGCAGTCAGACACAGTTACTATGCCAACGCCAACCAACTCCACCAGGTCACCGTTTTGTCAGATAATATCAGCTCTTAAAGTGACAGCACAGCACAATTCAAAAGGACTATCTGTAGTCTTATTATTATTACAGTATAAAGCGCAGAGCCCCGCAGCATACAGCGCAAAGCCGTGCAGCATATAGCGCAGAGCCCCGCAGTATACAGCGCAGAGCTCCGCATTATACAGCGCAGAGCCGCGCAGCATACAGCGCAGAGCCGCGCAGCATACAGCGCAGAGCCGCGCAGCTTACAGCGCAGAGCCGCGCAGCATACAGCGCAGAGCCCCGCAGCATACAGCGCAGAGCCCCGCAGCATACAGCGCAGAGCCCCGCAGCATACAGCGCAGAGCCCCGCAGCATACAGCGCAGAGCCCCGCAGCATACAGCGCAGAGCCGCGCAGTATACAGCGCAGAGCCGCGCAGTATACAGCGCAGAGCCGCGCAGTATACAGCGCCCACCATATCGGACCCAGAGTGGCTACAACTACCAAACCAGCGCCTGAGGGGCACCCAAGTGTGAAAGTCTTGCTGGGGCAACCCGGGCACCATTCCAAAGCACTATCTGTAGTTCCTTCAGGAAATACCCATCTTTTTCTCTCTGTTATCAGCCATTCCCTGTACTGCTGTCAGTCTATTTCTCTCTGTTATCAGCCATTCCCCTGTCCTGCTGTCAGTCTATTCTCTCTGTTATCAGCCATTCCCCGTCCTGCTGTCAGTCTATTTCTCTCTGTTATCAGCCATTCCCCGTACTGCTGTCAGTCTATTTCTCTGTTATCAGCCATTCCCCTGTCCTGCTGTCAGTCTATTCTCTCTGTTATCAGCCATTCCCCTGTCCTGCTGTCAGTCTATTCTGTTATCAGCCATTCCCCGTCCTGCTGTCAGTCTATTTCTCTCTGTTATCAGCCATTCCGCGTACTGCTGTCAGTCTATTTCTCTCTGTTATCAGCCATTCCCCTGTCCTGCTGTCAGTCTATTCTCTCTGTTATCAGCCATTCCCCGTCCTGCTGTCAGTCTATTTCTCTCTGTTATCAGCAATTCCCCTGTCCTGCTGTCAGTCTATTCTCTCTGTTATCAGCCATTCCCTTGTCCTGCTGTCAGTCTATTCTCTGTTTTCAGCCATTCCCTTATCCTGCTGTCAGTCAGAGTGACCCGGCCCACCAAATCGGACCCAGAGTGACCCGGCCCACCAAATCGGACCCAGAGTGACCCGGCCCACCAAACCGGACCCAGAGTGACCCGGCCCACCAAACCGGACCCAGAGTGACCCGGCCCACCAAACCAGACCCAGAGTGACCCGGCCCACCAAATCGGACCCAGAGTGACCCGGCCCACCAAATCGGACCCAGAGTGACCCGACCCACCAAATCGGACCCAGAGTGACCCGGCCCACCAAATCGGACCCAGAGTGACCCGGCCCACCAAATCGGACCCAGAGTGACCCGGCCCACCAAATCGGACCCAGAGTGACCCGGCCCACCAAATCGGACCCAGAGTGACCCCCGCCCACCAAATCGGACCCAGAGTGACCCGGCCCACCAAATCGGACCCAGAGTGACCCGGGCCACCAAATCGGACCCAGAGTGACCCGGGCCACCAAATCGGACCCAGAGTGACCCGGGCCACCAAATCGGACCCAGAGTGACCCGGGCCACCAAATCGGACCCAGAGTGACCCGGGCCACCAAATCGGACCCAGAGTGACCCGGGCCACCAAATCGGACCCAGTGACCCGGGCCACCAAATCGGACCCAGAGTGACCCGGCCCACCATATTGGACCCAGAGTGACCCGGCCCACAAAATCGGACCCAGAGTGACCCGGCCCACCAAATCGGACCCAGAGTGGCCTCAACCCTGAGGGGCTACAACTACCAAACCAGCGCCTGAGGGGCACCCAAGTGTGAAAGTCTTGCAGGGGCAGCCCGGGCACCATTCCAAAGCACTATCTGTAGTTCCTTCAGGAAATACCCATCTAGTTATTATTATTATTCAGTCCGCACGTAATGCGGCCCGAACCGCTTCACTCACAGACTCCAGTGAGGTGTCATTTCGAAGCCAGCGTTCCTGAGAGGTGTGCTAAGTATTTTTCGTGCCGATCGGATTTGTAGTTTTTGCGCAATTTGTGTTTGAAAAAAGTGTTTCAATGCATTTCAATAGAGAAATTTTCCAATACGTTTATAATGGGCCTGATTTCTGAGGCAATTTCTAAAAATAACTGCCACCTGGCTGATTAGCTCATTGATATGCGCAGTGAGACCCAGTTACTATGCCAACGCCTATGAACTCTACATCAGCTCACCAGGTCACAAGTTTTGTCAGATAATATCAGCTCTTAAAGTGACAGTACAGCACAATTACAAAACACTATCCGTAGTCTTATGATTATTAGACTGTGGCCCGATTCTAACTCATCGGGTATTCTAGAATATGCATGTCCACGTAGTATATTGCACAGCCACGCAGTATACAGTGCAGAGCCGCGCAGTACACAGCGCAGAGCCGCGCAGTACACAGCGCAGAGCCGCGCAGTATAAAGCGCAGAGCCGCGCAGTACACAGCGCAGAGCCGCGCAGTACACAGCGCAGAGCCGCGCAGTACACAGCGCAGAGCCGCGCAGTATAAAGCGCAGAGCCGTGCAGTACACAGCGCAGAGCCGCGCAGTATACTGCGCAGAGCCGCGCAGTACACAGCGCAGAGCCGCGCAGTACACAGCGCAGAGCCGCACAGTATAAAGAGCAGAGCCGCGCAGTATACCGCGCAGAGCCGCGCAGTACACAGTGCAGAGCCGCGCAGTACACAGCGCAGAGCCGCGCAGTACACAGCGCAGAGCGGCGCACTGCAAAGCGCAGAGCCGCGCAGTACACAGCGCAGAGCCGCGCAGTACACAGCGCAGAGCCGCGCAGTACACAGTGCAGAGCCGCGCAGTACACAGCGCAGAGCCGCGCAGTACACAGCGCAGAGCGGCGCACTGCAAAGCGCAGAGCCGCGCAGTACACAGCGCAGAGCCGCGCAGTACACAGCGCAGAGCCGCGCAGTACACAGCGCAGAGCCGCGCAGTATAAAGCGCAGAGCCGCGCAGTACACAGCGCAGAGCCGCGCAGTACACAGCGCAGAGCCGCGCAGTACACAGCACAGAGCCGCGCAGTACACAGCGCAGAGCCGCACAGTATAAAGAGCAGAGCCGCGCAGTACACAGTGCAGAGCCGCACAGTACACAGCGAAGAGCCGCGCAGTACACAGCGCAGAGCCGCGCAGTACACAGCGCAGAGCGGCGCAGTGCAAAGCGCAGAGCCACGCAGTACACAGCGCAGAGCCGCGCAGTACACAGCGCAGAGCCACGCAGTACACAGCGCAGAGCCGTGCAGTACACAGCGCAGAGCCGCGCAGTACACAGCGCAGAGCCGCGCAGTACACAGCGCAGAGCCGCGCAGTATAAAGCGCAGAGCCGTGCAGTACACAGCGCAGAGCCGCGCAGTATACCGCGCAGAGCCGCGCAGTACACAGCGCAGAGCCGCGCAGTACACAGCGCAGAGCCGGGCAGTACACAGCGCAGAGCCGCGCAGTACAGAGCGCAGAGCCGCACAGTATAAAGAGCAGAGCCGCGCAGTATACCGCGCAGAGCCGCGCAGTACACAGTGCAGAGCCGCGCAGTACATAGCGCAGAGCCGTGCAGTACACAGCGCAGAGCCGCGCAGTACACAGCGCAGAGCGGCGCAGTGCAAAGCGCAGAGCCGCGCAGTATACAGCGCAGAGCCGCGCAGTACACAGCGCAGAGCGGCGCAGTGCAAAGCGCAGAGCCGCGCAGTACACAGCGCAGAGCCGCGCAGTACACAGCGCAGAGCCGCACAGTACACAGCGCAGAGCCGCGCAGTACACAGCGCAGAGCCGCACAGTATAAAGAGCAGAGCCGCGCAGTATACCGCGCAGAGCCGCGCAGTACACAGTGCAGAGCCGCGCAGTACACAGCGCAGAGCCGCGCAGTACACAGCGCAGAGCGGCACAGGGCAAAGCGCAGAGCCACGCAGTACACAGCGCAGAGCCGCGCAGTACACAGCGCAGAGCCGCGCAGTACACAGCGCAGAGCCGCGCAGTACACAGCGCAGAGCCGCGCAGTATAAAGCGCAGAGCCGTGCAGTACACAGCGCAGAGCCGCGCAGTACACAGCGCAGAGCCGCGCAGTACACAGCGCAGAGCCGGGCAGTACACAGCGCAGAGCCGCGCAGTACAGAGCGCAGAGCCGCACAGTATAAAGAGCAGAGCCGCGCAGTATACCGCACAGAGCCGCGCAGTACACAGTGCAGAGCCGTGCAGTACACAGCACAGAGCCGCGCAGTATACAGCGCAGACACGCGCAGTACACAGCACGGACACGCGCATTACACAGCGCAGAGCCGCGCAGTACACAGCGCAGAGCCGCGTAGTATACAGCGAAGAGCCACGCAGTATATAGCGCAGAGCCGCACAGTACAAAGCGCAGAGCCGCGCAGTATACAGCGCAGAGCCGCCCAGTATACAGCGCAGAACGCGCAGTATACAGCGCAGAGCCGCGTAGTATACAGCGCAGAGCCGCGTAGTATACAGCGCAGAGCCACGCAGTATACAGCGCAGAGCCACGCAGTATACAGCGCAGAGCCACGTAGTTATACTGCCCAGTCACGTAGTAAATTGTCCAGTCACATAGTATACTGCATATCCCTGTTTAAAAAAAAAAAAAGAATTAAAATAAAAAAGTTACATACTCACCTCCTGGAGCGGCCGGTATCTGATGGTTGTTGCACCTCCTAGAGCGGCCGGTACACGATGCTTGTTGCACCTGGAGTGGCCGGTACCCGATGCTTGTTGCGCGCTCCGGTCCCAAGAGTGCATTGCGGTCTCACGAGATGATGACGTAGCGGTGTTGTGAGACAGAAAGACGGAAGTGCCCTTAGACAATTATATAGTAGATTACCCCGCTCACCAATTCGGAACCCGAGGGGCCCGGCCCACCAAATCGGACCCCGAGGGGCCCGGCCCACCAAATCGGACCCAGAGTGACCCCGCCCACCAAATCGGACCCAGAGTGACCCCGCCCACCAAATCGGACCCAGAGTGGCTCCGCCCACCAAATCGGACCCAGAGTGACCCCTTCCACCAAATCAGACCCAGAGTGACCCCTTCCACCAAATCAGACCCAGAGTGACCCCGTCCACCAAATCGGACCCAGAGTGACCCCGCCCACCAAATCGGACCCAGAGTGACCCCACCCACCAAATCGGACCCTGAGGTGCCCAGCCCACCAAATCAGACCCTGAGGTGCCCAGCCCACCAAATCGGACCGAGTGACCCCACCCACCAAATTGGTCCCTAAGGTGCCCCGCCCACCAAATCGGACCCAGAGTGGCTCCGCCCACCGAATCGGACCCAGAGTGGCCGCGCCCACAGAATCTGACCAAAAGTGACCCCGCCCACCGAATCGGACCTAGATTTACCCCGCCCACAAAATCAGACCCAGATTGACCCAACCCACCAAATCGGACCGCCTGAGGGGCACCCAAGTGTGAAAGTCTTGCAGGGGCAGCCCGGGCACCATTCCAAAGCACTATCTGTAGTTCCTTCAGGAAATACCCATCTAGTTATAATTATTGCCCCGCTCACCAAATCGGACCCAGAGTGCGCCGCCTGCCAAATCGGACCCAGAGTGGCGCCGCCTGCCAAATCGGACCCAGAGTGGCGCCGCCCGCCAAATCCTCAACCCTGAGGGGCTACAACTACCAAACCAGCATCTGAGGGGCACCCAAGTGTGAAAGTCTTGCAGGGGCAGCCCGGGCACCATTCCAAAGCACTATCTGTAGTTCCTTCAGGAAATACCCATCTAGTTCTTATTATTATTATTCAGTCCGCACGTAATGCGGCCCGAACCGCTTCACTCACAGACTCCAGTGAGGTGTCATTTCGAAGCCAGCGTCCCCAAGAGGTGTGCTAAGTATTTTTCGTGTCGATTGGATTTGTAGTTTTGGCGCAATTTGCGTTTGAAAATGTTTTTTCCCCTCATTGTAATGCATTTCAATAGAGAAATTTTCCCATAGGTTATAATGGCCGGGTTTCTGAGGCAATTTGAAATGTACCTGCCACCTGGCTGATTAGCTCATTGATATGTGCAGTCAGGCCCAGTTACTATGCCAACGCCTGCGAACTGTACATCACCCCAGCACAGTTTTGCCAGATAATATCAGCTCTTAAAGTGATAGCACAGCACAATTTCAAAGCACTATCTGTAGTCTTATTATAATTATTGCCCCGCTCACCAAATCGGACCCAGAGTGCGCCGCCTGCCAAATCGGACCCAGAGTGGCGCCGCCTGCCAAATCGGACCCAGAGTGGCGCCGCCCGCCAAATCGGACCCAGAGTGGCCCGGGCCACCAAATCGGACCCAGAGTGACCCGGGCCACCAAATCGGACCCAGAGTGACCCGGGCCACCAAATCGGACCCAGAGTGACCCGGGCCACCAAATCGGACCCAGAGTGACCCGGGCCACCAAATCGGACCCAGAGTGACCCGGGCCACCAAATCGGACCCAGAGTGACCCGGGCCACCAAATCGGACCCAGAGTGACCCGGGCCACCAAATCGGACCCAGAGTGACCCGGGCCACCAAATCGGACCCAGAGTGGCCCGGGCCACCAAATCGGACCCAGAGTGGCCCGGCCCACCAAATCGGACCCAGAGTGGCGCCGCCCGCCAAATCGGACCCAGAGTGGCGCCGCCCGCCAAATCGGATCCAGAGTGGTGCCGCCCGCCAAATCGGACCCAGAGTGACCCGGGCCACCAAATCGGACCCAGAGTGACCCGGGCCACCAAATCGGACCCAGAGTGACCCGGGCCACCAAATCGGACCCAGAGTGACCCGGGCCACCAAATCGGACCCAGAGTGACCCGGTCCACCAAATCGGACCCAGAGTGACCCGGGCCACCAAATCGGACCCAGAGTGACCCGGGCCACCAAATCGGACCCAGAGTGACCCGGGCCACCAGAGTGGCGCCGCCCGCCAAATCGGTCCCAGAGTGACCCCGCCCACCAAATTGGTCCCAGAGTGACCCCGCCCACCAAATCGGTCCCAGAGTGGCCTCACCCCTTTAGGGGCTACAACTACCAAGCCAGCGCCTGAGGGGCACCCAAGTGTGAAAGTCTTGCAGGGGCAGCCCGGGCACCATTCCAAAGCACTATCTGTAGTTCCTTCAGGAAATACCCATCTAGTTATAGTGCTTTGGAACAAAGCACTATACTGTTATTCCACCGTGGTAAACTTCTTCTTATTCTTATTATTCAGTCCGCACGTAATGCGGCCCGAACCGCTAAACTCACAGACTCCAGTGAGGTGTCATTTCGAAGCCAGCATTCCTGAGAGGTGTGCTAAGTATTTTTCGTGTCGATCGGATTTGTAGTTTTTGCGCAATTTGTGTTTGAAAAAAGTCTTTCAATGCGTTTCAATGGAGAAATTTTCCTATACGTTTATAATGGGCTGGTTTCTGAGGCAATTTCTAAAAATAACTGCCACCTGGCTGATTAGCTCATTGATATGCGCAGTCAGACACAGTTACTATGCCAACGCCTATGAAATCTACATCAGCTCACCAGGTCACAAGTTTTGTCAGATAATATCAGCTCTTAAAGTGACAGTACAGCACAATTCCAAACCACTATCCGTAGTCTTATGATTATTAGACTGTGGCCCGATTCTAACTCATCGGGTATTCTAGAATATGCATGTCCACGTAGTATATTGCACAGCCACGCAGTATACAGTGCAGAGCCGTGCAGTACACAGCGCAGAGCCGCGCAGTACACAGCGCAGAGCCGCGCAGTACACAGCGCAGAGCCGCGCAGTATAAAGCGCAGAGCCGCGCAGTACACAGCGCAGAGCCACGCAGTACACAGCGCAGAGCCATGCAGTACACAGCGCAGAGCCGCACAGTATAAAGCGCAGAGCCGTGCAGTACACAGCGCAGAGCCGCGCAGTACACAGCGCAGTATAAAGCGCAGAGCCGCGCAGTACACAGCGCAGAGCCGCGCAGTACACAGCGCAGAGCCGCGCAGTACACAGCGCAGAGCCGCGCAGTATAAAGCGCAGAGCCGCGCAGTACACAGCGCAGAGCCGCGCAGTACACAGCGCAGAGCCGTGCAGTACACAGCGCAGAGCCGCGCAGTTTAAAGCGCAGAGCCGTGCAGTACACAGCGCAGAGCCGCGCAGTACACAGCGCAAAGCCGTGCAGTACACAGCGCAGAGCCGTGCAGTATAAAGCGCAGAGCCGTGCAGTACACAGCGCAGAGCCGCGCAGTACACAGCGCAGAGCCGCGCAGTACACAGCGCAGAGCCGCGCAGTATAAAGCGCAGAGCCGCGCAGTACAAAGCGCAGAGCCGCGCAGTACACAGCGCAGAGCCGCGCAGTACACAGCGCAGAGCCGCGCAGTACACAGCGCAGAGCCGCGCAGTACAAAGCGCAGAGCCGCGCAGTACACAGCGCAGAGCCGCGCAGTACACAGCGCAGAGCCGCGCAGTACACAGCGCAGAGCCGCGCAGTATAAAGCGCAGAGCCGTGCAGTACACAGCGCAGAGCCGTGCAGTACACAGCGCAAAGCCGCGCAGTATAAAGCGCAGAGCCGCGCAGTACAAAGCGGAGAGCCGCGCAGTACACAGCGCAGAGCCGAGCAGTACACAGCGCAGAGCCGCGCAGTAGACAGCGCAGAGCCGTGCAGTACAGAGCGCAGAGCCGCACAGTATAAAGCGCAGAGCCGCGCAGTATACCGCGCAGAGCCGCGCAGTACACAGCGCAGAGCCGCGCAGTACACAGCGCAGAGCCGCGCAGTACACAGCGCAGAGCCGCGCAGTACACAGCGCAGAGCCGCGCAGTACACAGCGCAGAGCCGAGCAGTACACAGCGCAGAGCCGCGCAGTACACAGCGCAGAGCCGCGCAGTACACAGCGCAGAGCCGCGCAGTACACAGCGCAGAGCTGCGCAGTACACAGCGCAGAGCCGCGCAGTACAGAGCGCAGAGCCGCACAGTATAAAGCGCAGAGCCGCGCAGTACACAGCGCAGAGCCGCGCAGTACACAGCGCAGAGCCGCGCAGTACACAGTGCAGAGCCGCACAGTACACAGCACAGAGCCGCGCAGTACACAGCGCAGAGCCACCCAGTATACAGCGCAGAGCCGCGCAGTACGCAGCGTAGAGCCACGCAGTATGCAGCGCAGAGCCGCGCAGTATACAGCGCTGAGCCGCGTAGTATACAGCGCAGAGCCCCGCAGTATACAGTGCAGAGCCCCGCAGTATACAGCGCAGACACGCGCAGTACACAGCACGGACACGCGCAGTACACAGCGCAGAGCCGCGCAGTACACAGCGCAGAGCCGCGTAGTATACAGCGAAGAGCCACGCAGTATATAGCGCAGAGCCGCGCAGTACAAAGCGCAGAGCTGCGCAGAGCTGCGCAGTATACAGCGCAGAGCCGCGCAGTATACAGCGCAGAACGCGCAGTACACAGTGCAGAGCCGCGCAGTACACAGCGCAGAGCCGTGCAGTACACAGGGCAGAGCCGCGCAGTACACAGCGCAGAGCCACGCAGTATACAGCGCAGAGCCGCGTAGTATACAGCGCAGAGCCGCGTAGTATACAGCGCAGAGCCACGCAGTATACAGCGCAGAGCCACGCAGTATACAGCGCAGAGCCACGTAGTTATACTGCCCAGTCACGTAGTATATTGTCCAGTCACATAGTATACTGCATATCCCTGTTAAAAAAAAAAAGAATTAAAATAAAAAAGTTACATACTCACCTCCTGGAGCGGCCGGTATCTGATGGTTGTTGCACCTCCTAGAGCGGCCGGTACACGATGCTTGTTGCACCTGGAGTGGCCGGTACCCGATGCTTGTTGCGCGCTCCGGTCCCAAGAGTGCATTGCGGTCTCACGAGATGATGACGTAGCGGTGTTGTGAGACAGAAAGACGGAAGTGCCCTTATATAATTAGATAGTAGATTACCCCGCTCACCAATTCGGAACCCGAGAGGCCTGGCCCACCAAATCGGACCCCGAGGGGCCCGGCCCACCAAATCGGACCCAGAGTGACCCCGCCCCCTAAATCAGACCCAGAGTGACCCCGCCCACCAAATCGGACCCAGAGTGGCTCCGCCCACCAAATCGGACCCAGAGTGACCCCTTCCACCAAATCAGACCCAGAGTGACCCCTTCCACCAAATCGGACCCAGAGTGACCCCTTCCACCAAATCGGGCCCAGAGTGACCCCGCCCACCAAATCGGACCCAGAGTGACCCCACCCACCAAATCGGACCCTGAGGTGCCCAGCCCACCAAATCAGACCCTGAGGTGCCCAGCCCACCAAATCGGACCGAGTGACCCCACCCACCAAATTGGTCCCTAAGGTGCCCCGCCCACCAAATCGGACCCAGAGTGGCTCCGCCCACCGAATCGGACCCAGAGTGGCCGCGCCCACAGAATCTGACCAAAAGTGACCCCGCCCACCGAATCGGACCTAGATTTACCCCGCCCACAAAATCAGACCCAGATTGACCCAACCCACCAAATCGGACCGCCTGAGGGGCACCCAAGTGTGAAAGTCTTGCAGGGGCAGCCCGGGCACCATTCCAAAGCACTATCTGTAGTTCCTTCAGGAAATACCCATCTAGTTATTATTATTATTCAGTCCGCACGTAATGCGGCCCGAACCGCTTCACTCACAGACTCCAGTGAGGTGTCATTTCGAAGCCAGCGTCCCCAAGAGGTGTGCTAAGTATTTTTCGTGTCGATCGGATTTGTAGTTTTGGCGCAATTTGCGTTTGAAAATGTTTTTTCCCCTCATTGTAATGCATTTCAATAGAGAAATTTTCCCATAGGTTATAATGGCCGGGTTTCTGAGGCAATTTGAAATGTACCTGCCACCTGGCTGATTAGCTCATTGATATGTGCAGTCAGGCCCAGTTACTATGCCAACGCCTGCGAACTGTACATGACCCCAGCACAGTTTTGCCAGATAATATCAGCTCTTAAAGTGATAGCACAGCACAATTTCAAAGCACTATCTGTAGTCTTATTATAGTGCTTTGGAACAAAGCACTATACTGTTATTCCATCGTGGATAACTTCTTCTTATTATTATAGTGCTTTGGAACAAAGCACTATACTGTTATTCCATCGTGGATAACTTCTTCTTATTATTATAGTGCTTTGGAACAAAGCACTATACTGTTATTCCACCGTGGTAAACTTCTTCTTATTCTTATTATTCAGTCCGCACGTAATGCGGCCCGAACCGCTAAACTCACAGACTCCAGTGAGGTGTCATTTCGAAGCCAGCGTCCCCAAGAGGTGTGCTAAGTATTTTTCGTGCCGATCGGATTTGTAGTTTTTGCGCAATTTGTGTTTGAAAAAAGTCTTTCAATGCGTTTCAATAGGGAAATTGTCCCATACGTTTATAATGGGCTGGTTTCTGAGGCAATTTCTAAAAATACCTGCCACCTGGCTGATTAGCTCATTGATATGCGCAGTCAGACACAGTTACTATGCCAATGCCTATGAAGTCTACATCAGCTCACCAGGTCACAAGTTTTGTCAGATAATATCAGCTCTTAAAGTGACAGTACAGCACAATTCCAAACCACTATCCTTAGTCTTATGATTATTAGACTGTGGCCCGATTTTAACTCATCGGGTATTCTAGAATATGCATGTCCACGTAGTATATTGCACAGCCACGCAGTATACAGTGCAGAGCCGCGCAGTACACAGCGCAGAGCCGCGCAGTACACAGCGCAGAGCCGCGCAGTACACAGCGCAGAGCCGCGCAGTACACAGCGCAGAGCCGCGCAGTACAAAAGCGCAGAGTCGCGCAGTATAAAGCGCAGAGCCGCGCAGTACACAGCGCAGAGCCGCGCAGTACACAGCGAAGAGCCACGCAGTACACAGCGCAGAGCCACGCAGTATAAAGCGCAGAGCCGCGCAGTACAAAGCGCAGAGTCGCACAGTATAAAGCGCAGAGCCGCGCAGTACACAGCGCAGAGCCGCGCAGTACACAGCGCAGAGCCGCGCAGTACACAGCGCAGAGCCGCGCAGTACAAAGCGCAGAGTCGCGCAGTATAAAGCGCAGAGCCACGCAGTACACAGCGCAAAGCCGCGCAGTACACAGCGCAGAGCCACGCAGTATACAGTGCAGAGCCGCGCAGTACACAGCGCAGAGCCGCGCAGTACAAAGCACAGAGTCGCGCAGTATAAAGCGCAGAGCCGCGCAGTACACAGCGCAGAGCCGCGCAGTACACAGCGCAGAGCCACGCAGTATACAGTGCAGAGCCGCGCAGTACACAGCGCAGAGCCGCGCAGTACAAAGCGCAGAGTCGCGCAGTATAAAGCGCAGAGCGACGCAGTACACAGCGCAGAGCCGCGCAGTACACAGCGCAGAGCCACGCAGTATACAGTGCAGAGCCGCGCAGTACAAAGCGCAGAGTCGCGCAGTATAAAGCGCAGAGCCGCGCAGTACACAGCGCAGAGCCGCGCAGTACACAGCGCAGAGCCACGCAGTATACAGAGCAGAGCCGCGCAGTACACAGCGCAGAGCCGCGCAGTACACAGCGCAGAGCCGCGCAGTACACAGCGCAGAGCCGCGCAGTACACAGCGCAGAGCCGCGCAGTACACAGCGCAGAGCCGCGCAGTACACAGCGCAGAGCCGCGCAGTACACAGCGCAGAGCCGCGCTGTACACAGCGCAGAGCCGCGCAGTACACAGCGCAGAGCCGCGCAGTACACAGCGCAGAGCCGCGCAGTACACAGCGCAGAGCCGCGCAGTACACAGCGCAGAGCCGCGCAGTATACAGCGCAGAGCCGCGCAGTACACAGCGCAGAGCCGCGCAGTACACAGCGCAGAGCCGCGCAGTACACAGCGCAGAGCCGCGCAGTACACAGCGCAGAGCCGCGCAGTACAAAGCGCAGAGCCGCGCAGTATAAAGTGCAGAGCCGCGCAGTACACAGCGCAGAGCCGCGCAGTACACAGCGCAGAGCCGCGCAGTATAAAGCGGAGAGCCGCGCAGTACACAGCGCAGAGCCGCGCAGTACACAGCGCAGAGCCGCGCAGTACACAGCGCAGAGCCGCGCAGTACACAGCGCAGAGCCGCGCAGTATACAGCGCAGAGCCGCGCAGTACACAGCGCAGAGCCGCGCAGTATAAAGCGCAGAGCCGCGCAGTATACCGCGCAGAGCCGCGCAGTGCACAGCGCAGAGCCGCGCAGTACACAGCGCAGAGCCGCGCAGTATAAAGCGCAGAGCCGCGCAGTACACAGCGCAGAGCCGCGCAGTACACAGCGCAGAGCCGCGCAGTACACAGCGCAGAGCCGCGCAGTACACAGCGCAGAGCCGCGCAGTACACAGCGCAGAGCCGCGCAGTACACAGCGCAGAGCCGTGCAGTATACAGCGCAGAGCCGCGCAGTATACAGCGCAGAGCCGCGCAGTACACAGCGCAGAGCCGCCCAGTATACAGCGCAGAGCCGCGCAGTATACAGCGCAGAGCCGCGCAGTACACAGCGTAGAGCCACGCAGTATACAGCGCAGAGCCGCGCAGTATACAGCGCAGAGCCGCGTAGTATACAGCGCAGAGCCCCGCAGTATACAGTGCAGAGCCCCGCAGTATACAGCGCAGAGCCGTGCAGTACACAGTGCAGAGCCACGCAGTACACAGCGCAGAGCCGCGCAGTATACAGCGCAGACACACGCAGTACACAGCACGGACACGCGCAGTACACAGCGCAGAGCCGCGCAGTACACAGCGCAGAGCCGCGTAGTATACAGCGAAGAGCCACGCAGTATATAGCGCAGAGCCGCGCAGTACAAAGCGCAGAGCCGCGCAGTATACAGCGCAGAGCCACGCAGTATACAGCGCAGAGCCACGTAGTTATACTGCCCAGTCACGTAGTATATTGTCCAGTCACATAGTATACTGCATATCCCTGTTAAAAAAAAAAAAAAGAATTAAAATAAAAGTTACATACTCACCTCCTGGAGCGGCCGGTATCTGATAGTTCATTAGACAAAATACCAGCTATATACTAGCATCCAATTTGTTCAAACAACTCATGCATAAATTTATATAAACGGGAGGACACAGAGTTAAACTGAACATGCAATTTATTGAAATTGAAGATAAATACACAAAAAATCTATTTTACATAAAAAATGGATAATACATCTCAAGATGCAATAAGTGAACTACCCAGGTGAGTATATATGACCTATGGGCCACACAGAGAGCCAAAAAAGAGCCTGCTACTAATCAATAATAACGTGGTAAGCATGGTTTAGTCACGGTATATTTGTCTCAATATTTACCCATTTTGGTGTTTCTCAGCTTCCTGTGTGGGCCTCAGTCTCCCCAACGCGCGTTTCGCGTGCTATCAATAGCCTCGCTTCCTCAGGGGGCGTGGCTTGAGTCCCTTCCTAGTCCTCTTTAAATATTACGCCGTTCCGGTCACCTGACCGTGCGGCCACCTATTAGTGTTAACCTTTAGTGCGCTTGCGTGTGTCTAGTGTTCAATTACCATGGTAACCCATGGTTAAGTACAATGCCCCCGCATCAGTGCATATCCGTTGCAAATAGATTCCTCACATAAATGCGGTAAAATGCGGTGATGTAAATGCGGTATAATACCGCTATGAACCTAATCGCACAATATCTAACCGCTCTGATGTAGCATTGATCTTGCATATCCGCGCGTCATCCCTCACACGTCGCAACCCCGCCCTCCCGGGTCACGTGAGCGAGCCGGCGCCAGGCTCGCACCACGCCCCCAGAAGGGACGAGATTCACAGCGTGCAAAGGGAACTGCAGCGGTCAAGCAAAGCAAACCATACTAAAAGGCATGTAATCAATTAGTGACTTAGTGCTAGTGTATATAAATATAACAACTGTGCAATATACAATTATTAATATTCAATAAATACCATTACTATTCAATAGTTTTAGAAAAAAGGAAGAAAAGTTAAATATATAATTCCTTAACATATATGGCTAATAAAGTGCAATTAGTGCCCTTACATAAATAGTGACATTATAAATTTACCGTTGATACTATTATCCATACAACAAGAAAAAAACAACAATAAACAAATAATGGGATACATTAAGATGTAATTGCGGGGGAAGTCACTCTTGTGTATTCCCTCAGTTTCATAAGTACAGTGGATTATTCACCAGCAGTTGTGTCCATAGTATCCAATGGTGTGACTCCAATGTCCACGATGTCCCTTTCTAATTACTTCCTTTTTTATGACACACGGATCCACTGCATCCTCTTTTTATCACTTTTTTTCTTTTTTTCCCTTTTTTTTAATTCATAGAGCGTCTTCCAATTATATCCACGTACATCCGCAATGTATCCAACCTTTCTCACTAAACTAAGAAAATAAACTAAAGAAAAACAAAAACACTATTAAAATCACTTAAAAACACTTAAAAGAACCAAGATAGACCGTAAACTCTGGATGAGGTATATTTTGGTGGAATGGGTTATTTCAAAACAGGAGAGATGGAGGAACTGACTATAACATTATAAATAGGATGAGAAGCCATACGCTTCGTTTAACCCTTTGGGAGTAATGGTCCCTAAAATGGTTATCCACTTACATTCCCTCTGTGCCAAAACCCGACGTATATCGCCCCCTCTAATCCCACATTGGATATGTTCGATACCCCTAACTCGGAGCATGCCAGGGTCGCATCTATGATATTCCTTAAAATGGCGCGGGATAGTTTTCAACTTCGTGATGTCCTTTTCTGTTTTTGCTGCCATAATGTCCCTGACATGCTCACGAGTACGGATACCCAAACGTCTTGACGTCAGCCCGATATATATATATATATATATATATATATATATATATATACTCACCTGGGTAGTTCACTTATTGCATCTTGAGATGTATTATCCATTTTTTATGTAAAATAGATTTTTTGTGTATTTATCTTCAATTTCAATAAATTGCATGTTCAGTTTAACTCTGTGTCCTCCCGTTTATATAAAGGTATCTGATAGTTGTTGCACCTCCTAGAGCGGCCGGTACACGATGCTTGTTGCACCTGGAGTGGCCGGTACCCGATGCTTGTTGCGCGCTCCGGTCCCAAGAGTGCATTGCGGTCTCATGAGATGATGACGTAGCGGTGTTGTGAGACAGAAAGACGGAAGTGCCCTTAGACAATTATATAGTAGATTACCCCGCTCACCAAATCGGACCCCGAGGGGCCCGGCTCACCAAATCGGACCCAGAGTGACCCCGCCCACCAAATCGGACCCAGAGTGACCCCGCCCACCAAATCGGACCCAGAGTGGCTCCGCCCACCAAATCGAACCCAGAGTGACCCCTTCCACCAAATCAAACCCAGAGTGACCCCTTCCACCAAATCGGACCCAGAGTGACCCCACCCACCAAATCGGACCCTGAGGTGCCCAGCCCACCAAATGAGACCCTGAGGTGCCCAGCCCACCAAATCGGACCGAGTGACCCCACCCACCAAATTGGTCCCTAAGGTGCCCCGCCCACCAAATCGGACCCAGAGTGGCTCCGCCCACCGAATCGGACCCAGAGTGGCCGCGCCCACAGAATCTGACCAAAAGTGACCCCGCCCACCGAATCGGACCTAGATTTACCCCGCCCACAAAATCAGACCCAGATTGACCCAACCCACCAAATCGGACCGCCTGAGGGGCACCCAAGTGTGAAAGTCTTGCAGGGGCAGCCCGGGCACCATTCCAAAGCACTATCTGTAGTTCCTTCAGGAAATACCCATCTAGTTATAGTGCTTTGGAACAAAGCACTATACTGTTATTCCACCGTGGTAAACTTCTTCTTATTCTTATTATTCAGTCCGCACGTAATGCGGCCCGAACCGCTAAACTCACAGACTCCAGTGAGGTGTCATTTCGAAGCCAGCGTTCCTGAGAGGTGTGCTAAGTATTTTTCGTGTCGATCGGATTTGTAGTTTTTGCGCAATTTGTGTTTGAAAAAAGTCTTTCAATGCGTTTCAATGGAGAAATTTTCCAATACGTTTATAATGGGCTGGTTTCTGAGGCAATTTCTAAAAATAACTGCCACCTGGCTGATTAGCTCATTGATATGAGCAGTCAGACACAGTTACTATGCCAACTCCTATGAAATCTACATCAGCTCACCAGGTCACAAGTTTTGTCAGATAATATCAGCTCTTAAAGTGACAGTACAGCACAATTCCAAACACTATCCGTAGTCTTATGATTATTAGACTGTGGCCCGATTCTAACTCATCGGGTATTCTAGAATATGCATGTCCACGTAGTATATTGCACAGCCACGCAGTATACAGTGCAGAGCCGTGCAGTACACAGCGCAGAGCCGCGCAGTATAAAGCGCAGAGCCGTGCAGTACACAGCGCAGAGCCGCGCAGTACACAGCGCAGAGCCGTGCAGTACACAGCGCAGAGCCGCGCAGTATAAAGCGCAGAGCCGTGCAGTACACAGCGCAGAGCCGTGCAGTACACAGCGCAGAGCCGCGCAGTACACAGCGCAGAGCCATGCAGTACACAGCGCAAAGCCGCGCAGTATAAAGCGCAGAGCCGCGCAGTATAAAGCGGAGAGCCGCGCAGTACACAGCGCAGAGCCGAGCAGTACACAGCGCAGAGCCGCGCAGTAGACAGCACAGAGCCGTGCAGTACAGAGCGCAGAGCCGCACAGTATAAAGCGCAGAGCCGCGCAGTATACCGCGCAGAGCCGTGCAGTACACAGCGCAGAGCCGCGCAGTACACAGCGCAGAGCCGCGCAGTACACAGCGCAGAGCCGTGCAGTACACAGCGCAGAGCCGAGCAGTACACAGCGCAGAGCCGCGCAGTACACAGCGCAGAGCCGCGCAGTACACAGCGCAGAGCCGCGCAGTATACAGCGCAGAGCTGCGCAGTACACAGCGCAGAGCCGCGCAGTACAGAGCGCAGAGCCGCACAGTATAAAGCGCAGAGCCGCGCAGTACACAGCGCAGAGCCGCGCAGTACACAGCGCAGAGCCGCGCAGTACACAGTGCAGAGCCGCACAGTACACAGCACAGAGCCGCGCAGTACACAGCGCAGAGCCACCCAGTATACAGCGCAGAGCCGCGCAGTACGCAGCGTAGAGCCACGCAGTATGCAGCGCAGAGCCGCGCAGTATACAGCGCTGAGCCGCGTAGTATACAGCGCAGAGCCCCGCAGTATACAGTGCAGAGCCCCGCAGTATACAGCGCAGACACGCGCAGTACACAGCACGGACACGCGCAGTACACAGCGCAGAGCCGCGCAGTACACAGCGCAGAGCCGCGTAGTATACAGCGAAGAGCCACGCAGTATATAGCGCAGAGCCGCGCAGTACAAAGCGCAGAGCTGCGCAGTATACAGCGCAGAGCAGCGCAGTATACAGCGCAGAACGCGCAGTACACAGTGCAGAGCCGCGCAGTACACAGCGCAGAGCCGTGCAGTACACAGCGCAGAGCCGCGCAGTACACAGCGCAGAGCCACGCAGTATACAGCGCAGAGCCGCGTAGTATACAGCGCAGAGCCGCGTAGTATACAGCGCAGAGCCACGCAGTATACAGCACAGAGCCACGCAGTATACAGCGCAGAGCCACGTAGTTATACTGCCCAGTCACGTAGTATATTGTCCAGTCACATAGTATACTGCATATCCCTGTTAAAAAAAAAAAGAATTAAAATAAAAAAGTTACATACTCACCTCCTGGAGCGGCCGGTATCTGATGGTTGTTGCACCTCCTAGAGCGGCCGGTACACGATGCTTGTTGCACCTGGAGTGGCCGGTACCCGATGCTTGTTGCGCGCTCCGGTCCCAAGAGTGCATTGCGGTCTCACGAGATGATGACGTAGCGGTGTTGTGAGACAGAAAGACGGAAGTGCCCTTAGATAATTAGATAGTAGATTACCCCGCTCACCAATTCGGAACCCGAGAGGCCCGGCCCACCAAATCGGACCCCGAGGGGCCCGGCCCACCAAATCGGACCCAGAGTGACCCCGCCCCCTAAATCAGACCCAGAGTGACCCCGCCCACCAAATCGGACCCAGAGTGGCTCCGCCCACCAAATCGGACCCAGAGTGACCCCTTCCACCAAATCAGACCCAGAGTGACCCCTTCCACCAAATCGGACCCAGAGTGACCCCTTCCACCAAATCGGGCCCAGAGTGACCCCGCCCACCAAATCGGACCCAGAGTGACCCCACCCACCAAATCGGACCCTGAGGTGCCCAGCCCACCAAATCAGACCCTGAGGTGCCCAGCCCACCAAATCGGACCGAGTGACCCCACCCACCAAATTGGTCCCTAAGGTGCCCCGCCCACCAAATCGGACCCAGAGTGGCTCCGCCCACCGAATCGGACCCAGAGTGGCCGCGCCCACAGAATCGGACCAAAAGTGACCCCGCCCACCGAATCGGACCTAGATTTATCCCGCCCACAAAATCAGACCCAGATTGACCCAACCCACCAAATCGGACCGCCTGAGGGGCACCCAAGTGTGAAAGTCTTGCAGGGGCAGCCCGGGCACCATTCCAAAGCACTATCTGTAGTTCCTTCAGGAAATACCCATCTAGTTATTATTATTATTCAGTCCGCACGTAATGCGGCCCGAACCGCTTCACTCACAGACTCCAGTGAGGTGTCATTTCGAAGCCAACGTTCCTGAGAGGTGTGCTAAGTATTTTTCGTGCCGATCGGATTTGTAGTTTTTGCGCAATTTGTGTTTGAAAAAAGTGTTTCAATGCATTTCAATAGAGAAATTTTCCAATACGTTTATAATGGGCCTGATTTCTGAGGCAATTTCTAAAAATAACTGCCACCTGGCTGATTAGCTCATTGATATGCGCAGTGAGACCCAGTTACTATGCCAACGCCTATAAAGTCTTTCAGCTCACCAGGTCACAAGTTTTGTCAGATAATATCAGCTCTTAAAGTGACAGTACAGCACAATTACAAAGCACTATCTGTAGTCTTATGATTATTAGACTGTGGCCCGATTCTAACTCATCGGGTATTCTAGAATATGCATGTCCACGTAGTATATTGCACAGCCACGCAGTATACAGTGCAGAGCCGCGCAGTACACAGCGCAGAGCCGCGCAGTACACAGCGCAGAGCCGCGCAGTACACAGCGCAGAGCCCCGCGCAGTACACAGCGCAGAGCCGCGCAGTACACAGCGCAGAGCCGCGCAGTACACAGCGCAGAGCCGCGCAGTACACAGCGCAGAGCCGCGCAGTATAAAGCGCAGAGCCGTGCAGTACACAGCGCAGAGCCGCGCAGTATACCGCGCAGAGCCGCGCAGTACACAGCGCAGAGCCGCGCAGTACACAGCGCAGAGCCGCGCAGTACACAGCGCAGAGCCGCACAGTATAAAGAGCAGAGCCGCGCAGTATACCGCGCAGAGCCGCGCAGTACACAGTGCAGAGCCGCGCAGTACACAGCGCAGAGCCGCGCAGTACACAGCGCAGAGCGGCGCAGTGCAAAGCGCAGAGCCGCGCAGTACACAGCGCAGAGCCGCGCAGTACACAGCGCAGAGCCGCGCAGTATAAAGCGCAGAGCCGCGCAGTACACAGCGCAGAGCCGCGCAGTACACAGCGCAGAGCCGCGCAGTACACAGCGCAGAGCCGCGCAGTATAAAGCGCAGAGCCGTGCAGTACACAGCGCAGAGCCGCACAGTATACCGCGCAGAGCCGCGCAGTACACAGCGCAGAGCCGCGCAGTACACAGCGCAGAGCCGCGCAGTACACAGCGCAGAGCCGCGCAGTACACAGCGCAGAGCCGCACAGTACACAGCGCAGAGCCGCGCAGTACACAGCGCAGAGCGGCGCAGTGCAAAGCGCAGAGCCGCGCAGTACACAGCGCAGAGCCGTGCAGTACACAGCGCAGAGCCGCGCAGTACACAGCGCAGAGCCGCGCAGTACACAGCGCAGAGCCGCGCAGTATAAAGCGCAGAGCCGTGCAGTACACAGCGCAGAGCCGCGCAGTATACCGCGCAGAGCCGCGCAGTACACAGCGCAGAGCCGCGCAGTACACAGCGCAGAGCCGGGCAGTACACAGCGCAGAGCCGCGCAGTACAGAGCGCAGAGCCGCACAGTATAAAGAGCAGAGCCGCGCAGTATACCGCGCAGAGCCGCGCAGTACACAGTGCAGAGCCGCGCAGTACACAGCGCAGAGCTGTGCAGTACACAGCGCAGAGCCGCGCAGTACACAGCGCAGAGCGGCGCAGTGGAAAGCGCAAAGCCGCGCAGTATACAGCGCAGAGCCGCGCAGTACACAGCGCAGAGCGGCGCAGTGCAAAGCGCAGAGCCGCGCAGTACACAGCGCAGAGCCGCGCAGTACACAGCGCAGAGCCACACAGTACACAGCGCAGAGCCGCGCAGTACACAGCGCAGAGCCGCACAGTATAAAGAGCAGAGCCGCGCAGTATACCGCGCAGAGCCGCGCAGTACACAGTGCAGAGCCGCGCAGTACACAGCGCAGAGCCGCGCAGTACACAGCGCAGAGCGGCGCAGGGCAAAGCGCAGAGCCGCGCAGTACACAGCGCAGAGCCGCGCAGTACACAGCGCAGAGCCGCGCAGTACACAGCGCAGAGCCGCGCAGTATAAAGCGCAGAGCCGTGCAGTACACAGCGCAGAGCCGCGCAGTATACCGCGCAGAGCCGCGCAGTACACAGCGCAGAGCCGGGCAGTACACAGCGCAGAGCCGCGCAGTACAGAGCGCAGAGCCGCACAGTATAAAGAGCAGAGCCGCGCAGTATACCGCACAGAGCCGCGCAGTACACAGTGCAGAGCCCCGCAGTATACAGCGCAGAGCCGTGCAGTACACAGTGCAGAGCCGTGCAGTACACAGCACAGAGCCGCGCAGTATACAGCGCAGACACGCGCAGTACACAGCACGGACACGCGCAGTACACAGCACAGAGCCGCGCAGTACACAGCGCAGAGCCGCGTAGTATACAGCGAAGAGCCACGCAGTATATAGCGCAGAGCCGCACAGTACAAAGCGCAGAGCCGCGCAGTATACAGCGCAGAGCCGCGCAGTATACAGCGCAGAACGCGCAGTACACAGCGCAGAGCCGCGCAGTACACAGCGCAGAGCCGTGCAGTACACAGCGCAGAGCCGCGCAGTACACAGCGCAGAGCCGCGCAGTACACAGCGCAGAGCCGCGCAGTATACAGCGCAGAGCCGCGTAGTACACAGCGCAGAGCCGCGCAGTATACAGCGCAGAGCCGCGTAGTATACAGCACAGAGCCGCGTAGTATACAGCGCAGAGCCACGCAGTATACAGCGCAGAGCCACGCAGTATACAGCGCAGAGCCACGTAGTTATACTGCCCAGTCACGTAGTATATTGTCCAGTCACATAGTATACTGCATATCCCTGTTAAAAAAAAAAAAAAGAATTAAAATAAAAAAGGTACATACTCACCTCCTGGAGCGGCCGGTATCTGATGGTTGTTGCACCTCCTAGAGCGGCCGGTACACGATGCTTGTTGCACCTGGAGTGGCCGCTACCCGATGCTTGTTGCGCGCTCCGGTCCCAAGAGTGCATTGCGGTCTCACGAGATGATGACGTAGCGGTGTTGTGAGACAGAAAGACGGAAGTGCCCTTAGACAATTATATAGTAGATTACCCCGCTCACCAATTCGGAACCCGAGGGGCCCGGCCCACCAAATCGGACCCCGAGGGGCCCGACCCACCAAATCGGACCCAGAGTGACCCCGCCCACCAAATCGGACCCAGAGTGACCCCGCCCACCAAATCGGACCCAGAGTGACCCCGCCCACCAAATCGGACCCAGAGTGGCTCCGCCCACCAAATCGGACCCAGAGTGACCCCTTCCACCAAATCAGACCCAGAGTGACCCCTTCCACCAAATCAGATCCAGAGTGACCCCTTCCACCAAATCGGACCCAGAGTGACCCCGCCCACCAAATCGGACCCAGAGTGACCCCACCCACCAAATCGGACCCTGAGGTGCCCAGCCCACCAAATCAGACCCTGAGGTGCCCAGCCCACCAAATCGGACCGAGTGACCCCACCCACCAAATTGGTCCCTAAGGTGCCCCTCCCACCAAATCGGACCCAGAGTGGCTCCGCCCACCGAATCGGACCCAGAGTGGCCGCGCCCACAGAATCGGACCAAAAGTGACCCCGCCCACCGAATCGGACCTAGATTTACCCCGCCCACAAAATCAGACCCAGATTGACCCAACCCACCAAATCGGACCGCCTGAGGGGCACCCAAGTGTGAAAGTCTTGCAGGGGCAGCCCGGGCACCATTCCAAAGCACTATCTGTAGTTCCTTCAGGAAATACCCATCTAGTTATTATTATTATTCAGTCCGCACGTAATGCGGCCCGAACCGCTTCACTCACAGACTCCAGTGAGGTGTCATTTCGAAGCCAGCGTTCCTGAGAGGTATGCTAAGTATTTTTCGTGCCGATCGGATTTGTAGTTTTTGCGCAATTTGTGTTTGAAAAAAGTGTTTCAATGCATTTCAATAGAGAAATTTTCCAATACGTTTATAATGGGCCTGATTTCTGAGGCAATTTCTAAAAATAACTGCCACCTGGCTGATTAGCTCATTGATATGTGCAGTGAGACCCAGTTACTATGCCAACGCCTATGAACTCTACATCAGCTCACCAGGTCACAAGTTTTGTCAGATAATATCAGCTCTTAAAGTGACAGTACAGCACAATTACAAAACACTATCCGTAGTCTTATGATTATTAGACTGTGGCCCGATTCTAACTCATCGGGTATTCTAGAATATGCATGTCCACGTAGTATATTGCACAGCCACGCAGTATACAGTGCAGAGCCGCGCAGTACACAGCGCAGAGCCGCGCAGTACACAGCGCAGAGCCGCGCAGTATAAAGCGCAGAGCCGCGCAGTACACAGCGCAGAGCCGCGCAGTACACAGCGCAGAGCCGCGCAGTACACAGCGCAGAGCCGCGCAGTATAAAGCGCAGAGCCGTGCAGTACACAGCGCAGAGCCGCGCAGTATACTGCGCAGAGCCGCGCAGTACACAGCGCAGAGCCGCACAGTATAAAGAGCAGAGCCGCGAAGTATACCGCGCAGAGCCGCGCAGTACACAGTGCAGAGCCGCGCAGTACACAGCGCAGAGCCGCGCAGTACACAGCGCAGAGCGGCGCACTGCAAAGCGCAGAGCCGCGCAGTACACAGCGCAGAGCCGCGCAGTACACAGCGCAGAGCCGCGCAGTACACAGCGCAGAGCCGCGCAGTATAAAGCGCAGAGCCGCGCAGTACACAGCGCAGAGCCGCGCAGTACACAGCGCAGAGCCGCGCAGTACACAGCACAGAGCCGCGCAGTACACAGCGCAGAGCCGCACAGTATAAAGAGCAGAGCCGCGCAGTACACAGTGCAGAGCCGCACAGTACACAGCGCAGAGCCGCGCAGTACACAGCGCAGAGCCGCGCAGTACACAGCGCAGAGCGGCGCAGTGCAAAGCGCAGAGCCGCGCAGTACACAGCGCAGAGCCGCGCAGTACACAGCGCAGAGCCACGCAGTACACAGCGCAGAGCCGTGCAGTACACAGCGCAGAGCCGCGCAGTACACAGCGCAGAGCCGCGCAGTACACAGCGCAGAGCCGCGCAGTATAAAGCGCAGAGCCGTGCAGTACACAGCGCAGAGCCGCGCAGTATACCGCGCAGAGCCGCGCAGTACACAGCGCAGAGCCGTGCAGTACACAGCGCAGAGCCGGGCAGTACACAGCGCAGAGCCGCGCAGTACAGAGCGCAGAGCCGCACAGTATAAAGAGCAGAGCCGCGCAGTATACCGCGCAGAGCCGCGCAGTACACAGTGCAGAGCCGCGCAGTACACAGCGCAGAGCCGTGCAGTACACAGCGCAGAGCCGCGCAGTACACAGCGCAGAGCGGCGCAGTGCAAAGCGCAGAGCCGCGCAGAGCCGCGCAGTACACAGCGCAGAGCGGCGCAGTGCAAAGCGCAGAGCCGCGCAGTACACAGCGCAGAGCCGCGCAGTACACAGCGCAGAGCCGCACAGTACACAGCGCAGAGCCGCGCAGTACACAGCGCAGAGCCGCACAGTATAAAGAGCAGAGCCGCGCAGTATACCGCGCAGAGCCGCGCAGTACACAGTGCAGAGCCGCGCAGTACACAGTGCAGAGCCGCGCAGTACACAGTGCAGAGCCGCGCAGTACACAGCGCAGAGCGGCAGAGGGCAAAGCGCAGAGCCACGCAGTACACAGCGCAGAGCCGCGCAGTACACAGCGCAGAGCCGCGCAGTACACAGCGCAGAGCCGCGCAGTACACAGCGCAGAGCCGCGCAGTATAAAGCGCAGAGCCGTGCAGTACACAGCGCAGAGCCGCGCAGTATACCGCGCAGAGCCGCGCAGTACACAGCGCAGAGCCACGCAGTACACAGCGCAGAGCCGGGCAGTACACAGCGCAGAGCCGCCCAGTACAGAGCGCAGAGCCGCACAGTATAAAGAGCAGAGCCGCGCAGTATACCGCACAGAGCCGCGCAGTACACAGTGCAGAGCCGTGCAGTACACAGCACAGAGCCGCGCAGTATACAGCGCAGACACGCGCAGTACACAGCACGGACACGCGCATTACACAGCGCAGAGCCGCGCAGTACACAGCGCAGAGCCGCGTAGTATACAGCGAAGAGCCACGCAGTATATAGCGCAGAGCCGCACAGTACAAAGCGCAGAGCCGCGCAGTATACAGCGCAGAGCCGCCCAGTATACAGCGCAGAACGCGCAGTATACAGCGCAGAGCCGCGTAGTATACAGCGCAGAGCCGCGTAGTATACAGCGCAGAGCCACGCAGTATACAGCGCAGAGCCACGCAGTATACAGCGCAGAGCCACGTAGTTATACTGCCCAGTCACGTAGTAAATTGTCCAGTCACATAGTATACTGCATATCCCTGTTTAAAAAAAAAAAAAGAATTAAAATAAAAAAGTTACATACTCACCTCCTGGAGCGGCCGGTATCTGATGGTTGTTGCACCTCCTAGAGCGGCCGGTACACGATGCTTGTTGCACCTGGAGTGGCCGGTACCCGATGCTTGTTGCGCGCTCCGGTCCCAAGAGTGCATTGCGGTCTCACGAGATGATGACGTAGCGGTGTTGTGAGACAGAAAGACGGAAGTGCCCTTAGACAATTATATAGTAGATTACCCCGCTCACCAATTCGGAACCCGAGGGGCCCGGCCCACCAAATCGGACCCCGAGGGGCCCGGCCCACCAAATCGGACCCAGAGTGACCCCGCCCACCAAATCGGACCCAGAGTGACCCCGCCCACCAAATCGGACCCAGAGTGGCTCCGCCCACCAAATCGGACCCAGAGTGACCCCTTCCACCAAATCAGACCCAGAGTGACCCCTTCCACCAAATCAGACCCAGAGTGACCCCGCCCACCAAATCGGACCCAGAGTGACCCCACCCACCAAATCGGACCCTGAGGTGCCCAGCCCACCAAATCAGACCCTGAGGTGCCCAGCCCACCAAATCGGACCGAGTGACCCCACCCACCAAATTGGTCCCTAAGGTGCCCCGCCCACCAAATCGGACCCAGAGTGGCTCCGCCCACCGAATCGGACCCAGAGTGGCCGCGCCCACAGAATCGGACCAAAAGTGACCCCGCCCACCGAATCGGACCTAGATTTACCCCGCCCACAAAATCAGACCCAGATTGACCCAACCCACCAAATCGGACCGCCTGAGGGGCACCCAAGTGTGAAAGTCTTGCAGGGGCAGCCCGGGCACCATTCCAAAGCACTATCTGTAGTTCCTTCAGGAAATACCCATCTAGTTATAATTATTGCCCCGCTCACCAAATCGGACCCAGAGTGCGCCGCCTGCCAAATCGGACCCAGAGTGGCGCCGCCTGCCAAATCGGACCCAGAGTGGCGCCGCCCGCCAAATCCTCAACCCTGAGGGGCTACAACTACCAAACCAGCATCTGAGGGGCACCCAAGTGTGAAAGTCTTGCAGGGGCAGCCCGGGCACCATTCCAAAGCACTATCTGTAGTTCCTTCAGGAAATACCCATCTAGTTCTTATTATTATTATTCAGTCCGCACGTAATGCGGCCCGAACCGCTTCACTCACAGACTCCAGTGAGGTGTCATTTCGAAGCCAGCGTCCCCAAGAGGTGTGCTAAGTATTTTTCGTGTCGATCGGATTTGTAGTTTTGGCGCAATTTGCGTTTGAAAATGTTTTTTCCCCTCATTGTAATGCATTTCAATAGAGAAATTTTCCCATAGGTTATAATGGCCGGGTTTCTGAGGCAATTTGAAATGTACCTGCCACCTGGCTGATTAGCTCATTGATATGTGCAGTCAGGCCCAGTTACTATGCCAACGCCTGCGAACTGTACATCACCCCAGCACAGTTTTGCCAGATAATATCAGCTCTTAAAGTGATAGCACAGCACAATTTCAAAGCACTATCTGTAGTCTTATTATAACTATTGCCCCGCTCACCAAATCGGACCCAGAGTGGCGCCGCCCACAAAATCGGACCCAGAGTGGCGCCGCCCGCAAAATCGGACCCAGAGTGGCGCCGCCCGCCAAATCGGACCCAGAGTGGCGCCGCCCGCCAAATCGGACCCAGAGTGGCGCCGCCCGCCAAATCGGACCCAGAGTGGCGCCGCCCGCCAAATCGGACCCAGAGTGGCGCCGCCCCCCAAATCGGACCCAGAGTGGCGCCGCCCGCCAAATCGGACCCAGAGTGGCGCCGCCCCCAAATCGAACCCAGAGTGGTGCCGCCCGCCAAATCGGACCCGGAGTGGCGCCGCCCGCCAAATCGGACCCGGAGTGGCGCCGCCCGCCAAATCTGACCCGGAGTGGCGCCGCCCGCCAAATCGGACCCGGAGTGGCGCCGCCCGCCAAATCGGACCCGGAGTGGCGCCGCCCGCCAAATCGGACCCAGAGTGGCGCCGCCCGCCAAATCGGACCCAGAGTGGCGCCGCCCGCCAAATCGGACCCAGTGTGGCGCCGCCCGCCAAATCGGACCCAGAGTGGCGCCGCCCGCCAAATCGGACCCAGAGTGGCGCCGCCCGCCAAATCGGACCCAGAGTGGCGCCGCCCGCCAAATCGGACCCGGAGTGGCGCCGCCCGCCAAATCGGACCCGGAGTGGCGCCGCCCGCCAAATCGGACCCGGAGTGGCGCCGCCCGACAAATCGGACCCGGAGTGGCGCCGCCCGACAAATCGGACCCGGAGTGGCGCCGCCCGACAGAGTGGCGCCGCCCGCCAAATCGGACCCGGAGTGGGGCCGCCCGCCAAATCGGACCCGGAGTGGAGCGGCCCGCAAAATCGGACCCGGAGTGGCGCCGCCCGCCAAATCGGACCCGGAGTGGCGCCGCCCGCCAAATCGGACCCGGGGTGGCGCCGCCCGCTAAATCGGACCCAGGGTGGCGCCGCCCGCCAAATCGGACCCGGAGTGGCGCCGCCCGCCAAATCGGACCCGGAGTGGCACCGCCCGCCAAATCGGACCCGGAGTGGCGCAAATCGGACCCGGAGTGTCACCGCCTGCCAAATCGGACCCAGAGTAACGCCGCCCGCCAAATCGGACCTAGAGTGGCGCCGCCCGCCAAATCGGACCCAGAGTGGCGCCGCCCGCCAAATCGGACCTAGAGTGGCGCCGCCCGCCAAATCGGACCCAGAGTGGCACCGCCCGCCAAATCGGACCCAGAGTGGCGCCGAACGCCAAATCGGACCCAGAGTGGCGCCGCCCGCCAAATCGGACCCAGAGTGGCGCCGCCCGCCAAATCGGACCCAGAGTGGCGCCGCCCGCCAAATCGGACCGAGTGGCGCCGCCCGCCAAATCGGACCCAGAGTGGCGCCGCCCGCCAAATCGGACCCAGAGTGGCGCCGCCCGCCAAATCGGACCCAGAGTGACCCGGGCCACCAACTCGGACCCAGAGTGACCCGGGCCACCAACTCGGACCCAGAGTGACCCGGGCCACCAAATCGGACCCAGAGTGACCCGGGCCACCAAATCGGACCCAGAGTGACCCGGGCCACCAAATCGGACCCAGAGTGACCCGGCCCACCAAATCGGACCCAGAGTGACCCGGCCCACCAAATCGGACCCAGAGTGACCCGGGCCACCAAATCGGACCCAGAGTGACCCGGGCCACCAAATCGGACCCAGAGTGACCCGGGCCACCAAATCGGACCCAGAGTGACCCGGGCCACCAAATCGTACCCAGAGTGACCCGGGCCACCAAATCGGACCCAGAGTGACCCGGGCCACCAAATCGGACCCAGAGTGACCCGGCCCACCAAATCGGACCCAGAGTGACCCGGCCCACCAAATCGGACCCAGAGTGACCCGGCCCACCAAATCAGACCCAGAGTGACCCGGGCTACCAAATCGGACCCAGAGTGACCCGGGCCACCAAATCGGACCCAGAGTGACCCGGGCCACCAAATCGGACCCAGAGTGACCCGGGCCACCAAATCGGACCCAGAGTGACCCGGGCCACCAAATCGGACCCAGAGTAACGCCGCCCGCCAAATCGGACCTAGAGTGGCGCCGCCCGCCAAATCGGACCCAGAGTGGCGCCGCCCGCCAAATCGGACCCAGAGTGGCGCCGCCCGCCAAATCGGACCCAGAGTGGCGCCGCCCGCCAAATCGGACCCAGAGTGGCGCCGCCCGCCAAATCGGACCCAGAGTGGTGCCGAACGCCAAATCGGACCCAGAGTGGCGCCGCCCGCCAAATCGGACCCAGAGTGGCGCCGCCCGCCAAATCGGACCCAGAGTGGCGCCGCCCGCCAAATCGGACCCAGTGTGGCGCCGCCCGCCAAATCGGACCCAGAGTGGCGCCGCCCGCCAGATCGGACCCAGAGTGGCGCCGCCCGCCAACTCGGACCCAGAGTGACCCGGTCCACCAACTCGGACCCAGAGTGACCCGGGCCACCAACTCGGACCCAGAGTGACCCGGGCCACCAAATCGGACCCAGAGTGACCCGGGCCACCAAATCGGACCCAGAGTGACCCGGGCCACCAAATCGGACCCAGAGTGACCCGGGCCACCAAATCGGACCCAGAGTGACCCGGCCCACCAAATCGGACCCAGAGTGACCCGGCCCACCAAATCGGACCCAGAGTGACCCGGCCCACCAAATCGGACCCAGAGTGACCCGGGCTACCAAATCGGACCCAGAGTGACCCGGGCCACCAAATCGGACCCAGAGTGACCCGGGCCACCAAATCGGACCCAGAGTGACCCGGCCCACCAAATCGGACCCAGAGTGACCCGGCCCACCAAATCGGACCCAGAGTGACCCGGCCCACCAAATCGGACCCAGAGTGACTCGGGCCACCAAATCGGACCCAGAGTGACCCGGGCCACCAAATCGGACCCAGAGTGACCCGGCCCACCAAATCGGACCCAGAGTGACCCGGCCCACCAAATCGGACCCAGAGTGACCCGGCCCACTAAATCGGACCCAGAGTGACCCGGCCCACCAAATCGGACCCAGAGTGACCCGGCCCACCAAATCGGACCCAGAGTGACCCGGCCCACCAAATCGGACCCAGAGTGGCTCCACCCCCCAAATCGGACCCAGAGTGGCCCCGCCCACCAAATCCTCAACCCTGAGGGGCTACAACTACCAAACCAGCATCTGAGGGGCACCCAAGTGTGAAAGTCTTGCAGGGGCAGCCCGGGCACCATTCCAAAGCACTATCTGTAGTTCCTTCAGGAAATACCCATCTAGTTCTTATTATTATTATTCAGTCCGCACGTAATGCGGCCCGAACCGCTTCACTCACAGACTCCAGTGAGGTGTCATTTCGAAGCCAGTGTCCCCAAGAGGTGTGCTAAGTATTTTTCGTGTCGATCGGATTTGTAGTTTTGGCGCAATTTGCGTTTGAAAATGTTTTTTCCCCTCATTGTAATGCATTTCAATAGGGAAATTTTCCCATAGGTTATAATGGCCGGGTTTCTGAGGCAATTTGAAATGTACCTGCCACTTGCCACCTGGCTGATTAGCTCATTGATATGCGCAGTCAGGCCCAGTTACTATGCCAACGCCTGCGAACTGTACACCAGCACAGTTTTGCCAGATAATATCAGCTCTTAAAGTGATAGCACAGCACAATTTCAAAGCACTATCTGTAGTGTTATTATAATTATTGCCCCGCTCACCAAATCGGACCCTGAGTGGCGCCGCCTGCCAAATAGGACCCGGAGTGGCGCCGCCCGCCAGAGTGGCGCCGCCCGCCAAATCGGACCCGGAGTGGCGCCGCCCGCCAAATCGGACCCGGAGTGGCGCCGCCCGCCAAATCGGACCCAGAGTGGCGCCGCCCGCCAAATCGGACCCAGAGTGGCGCCGCCCACCAAATCGGACCCAGAGTGGCGCCGCCCGCCAAATCGGACCCAGAGTGGCGCCGCCCGCCAAATCGGACCCAGAGTGGCGCCGCCCGCCAAATCGGACCCAGAGTGGCGCCGCCCGCCAAATCGGACCCAGAGTGGCGCCGCCCGCCAAATCAGACCCAGAGTGGCGCCGCCCGCCAAACCGGACCCAGAGTGGCGCCGCCCGCCAAACCGGACCCAGAGCGGCGCCGCCCGCCAAATCGGACCCAGAGTGGCCTCAACCATGAGGGGCTACAACTACCAAACCAGCGCCTGAGGGGCACCCAAGTGTGAAAGTCTTGCAGGGGCAGCCCGGGCACCATTCCAAAGCACTATCTATAGCTCATTCAGGAAATACCCATCTATTTCTCTCTGTTATCAGCCATTCCCCTGTCCTGCTGTCAGTCTATTCTCCCTGTTATCAGCCATTCCCCGTCCTGCTGTCAGTCTATTCTCTCTGTTATCAGCCATTCCCCCATCCTGCTGTCAGTCTTTTTCTCTGTTATCAGCCATTCCCCTGTCCTGCTGTCAGTCTATTTCTCTCTGTTATCAGCCATTCCCCGTCCTGCTGTCAGTCTATTTCTCTCTGTTATCAGCCATTCCCTTGTCCTGCTGTCAGTCTATTCTCTGTTATCAGCCATTCCCTTATCCTGCTGTCAGTCAGAGTGACCCGGCCCACCAAATCGGACCCAGAGTGACCCGGGCCACCAAATCGGACCCAGAGTGACCCGGGCCACCAAATCGGACCCAGAGTGCCCCGGGCCACTAAATCGGACCCAGAGTGACCCGGCCCACCAAATCGGACCCAGAGTGACCCGGCCCACCAAATCGGACCCAGAGTGACCCGGCCCACCAAATCGGACCCAGAGTGACCCGGCCCACCAAATCGGACCCAGAGTGACCCGGTCCACCAAATCGGACCCAGAGTGACCCGGCCCACCAAATCGGACCCAGAGTGACCCGGGCCACCAAATCGGACCCAGAGTGACCCGGCCCACCAAATCGGACCCAGAGTGACCCGGGCCACCAAATCGGACCCAGAGTGACCCGGCCTACCAAATCGGATCCAGAGTGACCCGGCCCACCAAATCGGACCCAGAGTGACCCGGCCCACCAAATCGGACCCAGAGTGACCCGGGCCACCAAATCGGACCCAGAGTGACCCGGGCCACCAAATCGGACCCAGAGTGACCCGGGCCACCAAATCGGACCCAGAGTGACCCGGGCCACCAAATCGGACCCAGAGTGACCCGGGCCACCAAATCGGACCCAGAGTGACCCGGGCCACCAAATCGGACCCAGAGTGACCCGGGCCACCACATCGGACCCAGAGTGACCCGGGCCACCACATCGGACCCAGAGTGACCCGGGCCACCACATCGGACCCAGAGTGACCCGGGCCACCACATCGGACCCAGAGTGACCCGGGCCACCAAATCGGACCCAGAGTGACCCGGGCCACCACATCGGACCCAGAGTGACCCGAGCCACCACATCGGACCCAGAGTGCCCCGGGCCACCAAATCGGACCCAGAGTGCCCCGAGCCACCAAATCGGACCCAGAGTGCCCCGGGCCACCAAATCGGTTCCAGAGTGCCCCGGGCCACCAAATCGGACCCAGAGTGCCCCGGGCCACCAAATCGGACCCAGAGTGCCCCGGTCCACCAAATCGGACCCAGAGTGCCCCGGGCCACCAAATCGGACCCAGAGTGGCCCCGCCCACCAAATCCTCAACTACCAAACCAGCGTCTGAGGGGCAGCCAAGTGTGAAAGTCTTGCAGGGGCAGCCCGGGCACCATTCCAAAGCACTATCTGTAGTTTCTTCAGGAAATACCCATCTAGTTATATTTGTATTGTTACTTCACTGTGCTTAATGTAAAGGTACCTTCACACGAAACGATATCGCTAGCGATCCGTGACGTTGCAGCGTCCTGGCTAGCGATATCGTTTAGTTTGACACGCAGCAGCGATTAGGATCCTGCTGTGATGTCGCTGGCCGCTGAATAAAGTCCAGAACTTTATTTGGTCGTCCGATCGCTGTGTATCGTTGTGTTTGAAAGCAAAAGCAACGATACCAGCGATATTTTACACTGGTAACCAGGGTAAACATCGGGTTGCTAAGCGCAGGGCCGCGCTTAGTAACCCGATGTTTACCCTGGTTACCAGCGTAAAAGTAAAAAAAACAAACAGCACATACTCACCTGCGCGTCCCCCAGCATCTGCTTCCTGACACTTACTGAGCACCGGCCCTAAAGTGAAAGTGAAAGCACAGCGGTGACGTCACCGCTGTGCTGTTAGTGCCGGAGCTCAGTCAGTGTCAGGAAGCAGACGCTGGGGGACGCGCAGGTGAGCATGTACTGTTTACTTTTACGCTCGTAACCAGGGTAAACATCGGGTTACTAAGCGCGGCCCTGCGCTTAGCAACCCGATGTTTACCCTGGTTACCCGGGGACCTCGGCATCGTTGGTCGCTGGAGAGCGGTCTGTGTGACAGCTCCCCAGCGATCAAACAGCGACGCTGCAGCGATCGGCATCATTGTCGCTATCGCTGCAGCGTCGCTTCGTGTGAAGGTACCTTAACATATCACTGTAGTATTTTTGTTATCTCCATGCTGTGACATTGTAGCGCCCCCCACCGCCGCAGGGCCGAGGGGTACCCAGTACCGGGCCTCCGAAGTCTCTGCTCTGGGGTTGTCACAGCGGCTAGGCCCCGGTCCGTGACCCTGCCGTGGGGCGCACAGTGAATGATAGGTGTAGATGATGATAGTGGTGGTGCGGTGCAGTAAATAATGAGGACACCAGGTTGCAGTCTCTTTACCTCTTTACTGAAGACCTCTGAGTCCACAGTCCAGAATACGGTTCACCAGGCTGCGCAAGTCCGGCCGGTCCAATGGCACCTCCAGAGTTCTCTTCACAGGTGGAAATCGGTGCCTTCCTTCTAGCGCTATGTGTTGCGGTCCTTCCCTGCTGTGCTTACGGAAAGTCCCCACAACCGTTGTGTCTGTTTCTTAAGTTCCCTCACAACTCGATTAAATGATGTTCTTCTAATCCTCCGTCCCTCCCTGATGTTCTGGTTGGGACGGCACCCGTTTGACGGGTAGGCTCGGAGCTCTTCCGGGACCCTAGAGTCGCCCCTCTCCACAAGGTGCCCCCCAAGACTTCATAGGTGATTTGTGTGAGACAGCCCGCCTTAAACTGACTGTCCTGCCGCTGTTTAGAGTATTGCTTGAAGCTGAATGTTATGATACTCCCTCGGCGTTCCGGCCACCGGTAGTGCGCCTCAGTAGGGTGTTGCTCCAGTCTTACGGCACGACCCCTACTGGTATTCTCCTATTGCTTGATCTCGTTTCTCACTCAGCACAATCTATCTCTCTTCTAGTCCTTTCTTGGGCCCCGCCGCTTCCCGGAGCTGGCGCGGACCCGTTACGTTCTTTCCAATGCCAAGCCTCTGTCAGGATCCCACCCCTGACAGAGACCCTACTGTATCTTCCCCTACAACACCCTCTGCCACAAGGTGTTGCCTGGTTCCAACCCAGTCAGCTTTCTGATCTAACTTCCTGCCTGACCCCCAGTTTACCCACTATGGTGGGGAGTGGCCTAATGAATAGCACCCTTAGCTCCCCCCGGAGGCCCAGCTGTAAAATGTATTGGTGTCTGTGATACCTGATCAGATGAACTCCTTCAGTGCCATCGGACGCACCGTAGCTCCCCATAGTGGCGGAGCCACAGTACTGCAACGACCAGGACTCTGGGGCGCTGCAACATTATTGTGATTCTGTCCGTTTTTCTGCCCCATAGCTAACATGTCCTGTAGCCTGTCTGTCACCAGATTTTACAATGTAAACTGTATACATTATTAAATGCAGTACAGACCAAAAGTTTGGACACACCTTCTCATTTAAAGATTTTTCTGTATTTTCATGACTGTGAAAATTGTACATTGACACTGAAGTCATCAAAACTATGAATTAACACATGTGGAATTATATACTTAACAAAAAAGTGTGAAACAACTGAAATTATGTCTTATATTCTAGGTTCTTCAAAGTAGCCACCTTTTGCTTTGATGACTGCTTTGCACACTCTTGGCATTCTCTTGATGAGCTTCAAGAGGTAGTCACCGGGAATGGTCTTCCAACAATCTTGAAGGAGTTCCCAGAGATGCTTAGCACTTGTTGGCCCTTTTGCCTTCACTCTGCAGTCCAGCTCACCCCAAACCATCTCGATTGGGTCCAGGTCTGGTGACTGTGGAGGCCAGGTCATCTGGCGTAGCACGCCATCACTCTCCTTCTTGGTCAAATAGCCCTTACACAGCCTGGAGGTGTGTTTGGGGTTATTCTCCTGTTGAAAAAAAAATGATGGTCCAACTGAACGCAAACCGGATGGAATAGCATGCCGCTGCAAGATGCTGTGGCAGCCATGCTGGTTCAGTATGCCTTCAATTTTGAATAAATCCCCAACAGTGTCACCAGCGAAGCACCCCCACACCATCACACCTCCTCCTCCATACTTCACGGTGGGAACCAGGCATGTAGAGTCCATCCGTTCACCTTTTCTGCGTCGCACAAAGACACGGTGGTTGGAACCAAAGATCTCAAATTTGGACTCATCAGACCAAATCACAGATTTCCAGTGGTCTAATGTCCATTCCTTGTGTTCTTTAGCCCAAACAAGTCTCTTCTGCTTGTTGCCTGTCCTTAGCAGCGGTTTCCTAGCAGCTATTTTACCATGAAGGCCTGCTGCACAAAGTCTCCTCTTAACAGTTGTTGTAGACATGTTGTCAGGACTCTGAACTTTTTGTATTACCTTTTGTGCATTACTGCCCTTTTCCAAGATGGCATCTTTGGTCTCATGTGCACTGTGTCTTCCTGCTATAAAACTCCACCCCAGCCTTCAGTCTGTGCTAGAGTATTCTACCTTGCATCCAGCTCCTGACCTCTGATTACTTCCTGGCTTTGCACCTGCTCCTGCACTTGCTCCTGTGAACCTGTGTGGAGATCCTGCTACTCAGCTCTGAGTTCCTGCTTCATACACCAGTTACAGTAATCCTCCTTCATCTGCTGCTCGTGTTTACTTCCATCTGCATTTGCTGGACATGTAAGCTGTTTCTGCTCTGCAAGAACCTTAGACTATTACACAAGCCTCCCTGGTTGAGCTAAGATATTATTTGAACTGCCTTATTAGCATATCTTTCTGTGTTTTGGACTAAGCAAGGACTTATTTGTGTCAAGTATCCTCAAGAATAATTGTGCTTCATAGACTTTCTGCGTGATTGCATTTTCCTCTGAAGTTTCCTATAGACTGCTAAGCTGCATTTAATATTTACTCCAAGTGTTGTGGACTTGAGTTTCTCTCTGCACCTGTTTGAATCACCGTGTGATAATATAGACTTTACCACTTATAAAACTGTGTCCTGTAGTTGTCTTGTTCCACGCAAAGAGTCTCCTGAGTTATCTCCTATAATTATTACAGGATACTCTAGCCTAAAAATAAAAAAGGAGACTGCTGGAACAATGACTGCAGAAAGCAGACTAGAGCAGGTGTTTTCCATAGTTAGATCACTGCAGAAAGATGTGGAAGGTCTGCAAAAGAAGTTTGGAAGCTTTGAACACAATCAACAAGTGTTTGGACAGACTTTGCAGTGCAGGACTTAAGCACCCGCATGGCAGCCCAGGAAAACAAACTTGCTGGTATAGAGTCTGGTATAGAGTCAGTATGGACGGGCTTTTCAGGACATAAGCACGCAAATAGCTGCACAAGCGACTTTTCCCTCTGGGCAACCGCCACCAGCTAGCCCACCTAAGTTGCCCCCATTCAGATTTAATGGTGATCGCGACAAATTTCGTGGCTTTGTGAATCAATGTATGCTATATTTTGATGTGCATGCTGACCGTTTTCCTAATGATAGTTCCAAGGTATTGTGTGTAATAATGCTGCTGACCGCACGAGCGCTCGCCTGGGCGAATCCGATGATTGAGTCTCGTAACCCACGGTTAAATAACTTGGATGATTTCTTGGCCGCTATGGCATTAATGTTTGATGACCCTAATCGCTGTGCAACCGCTGAATCCACTTTATTGTCTTTACGCCAGGCAAAAACGTTCTGTTATTGATTATGCTACTGAATTCAGGAGATTAGCGGTAGATACCAATTAGGACAGTTATGCACAATTGCCTATTTTTAAAAGGGGTCTGTCTAGTATTGTAAAAGATGAACTAGCTCGCTCTAAGTCACCACAAGAGCTAGAGACATTTATACAGCATTGTGTGCGCATTGACATTCGCTTTACTGAGCGTAGGCAGGAGAAGTTTGCTGCATATTACTGTATTTCTAACTTTTCCCTTCCTTCCAAAGAGCCTGCAGGTAAAACATCTCAGGAGGTGGAGGAGGTGCCCATGCAAATTGATTCCGTTCACAGGCGTGAGATCAATGAGCGCCGGGAGCATCGCCTTCGTGAAAGTCTATGTTTCTACTGCGGCCAGTCTGACCACTTCTTGATCAATTGTCCTAAGTATCCTAGACGGCCTAAGGCTAGGTTCACATTGCGTTAGGGCAATCCGTTTAGCGCTAGCGCTAGCGGATTGCGCTAACGCAATGTATTTTTAGGGGTCGCGTTTGGGGTTCGCGTTAACGTCCCCGCTCTCGCAGATCCCCGATCTGCGAGAGCGGGGAACGGACCTCGGGCGCGCCGCGGACGCTGCAAGCAGCGTCCGAGGCGCGCTACAAAAGAACGGCACATCGCTAGCGCGAGCCGAAAAAGGCACGCGCTAGCGATGCGCTTCAGGCAAAAAGAACATTGCTGTCAATGGGTACGCTAACAGACCCGTTGCACGGCGTTAATTGCGACATTTTCGCCGTGCAACGCTGTCCGTTAGCGATCACCCAAAAACGAAATGTGAACCTAGCCTAAGAAGGTGCTAGCAGCAGTAGGGGAGTATGACAACTGTGATGATGAATCTGACATCTCTGAATGTAGCCTGCCTTTAAACGCTGTATTCCATTCACTTTCTATGACTTCACCCCCCAAGGAACTTAAGGAAAAGAACTCTCACTGTTCTCTCCCTATTAAGATCCTGTGTTCAGGACAGTGGATTTCCAGTGCAGCTATGATTGACTCTGGTGCAGGTGGTAAATTCATGGATATCGCATTTGCCAAGGAACATGGTATTGAAGTTCAGCAAAGAGCCTCTCCAATTACCATGGAAACAGTGGATGGGTCACCTTTAATCTCTGGGCCTGTGGATCAGGAGACCGTACCCCTTGAAATTTTGTTGGAGCCTAATCATCAGGAGCAACTTTCTTTCTTGCTAATTTCTTCCCCTCATTTTCCTGTGATTTTAGGCATTGCTTTGGTTGCGTTCTCAGAACCCAATTATCAACTAGGAGACCAAGGAGATTATCTTTCCAACAAGGAGCAACTCAGCGTTAACAGAAACTGTCCCTGAGTCCACGGCTATGGAACCACATGTACAGGTATTTTCTTTACCTGAAGAAGAAAAAAGTTGGTTCCAGCTCCAGTAAATTAAAAACTTGATCCTTTATTGTTCCATATTAAAAACATAGGCTGAATAACTCTCCATAGCACACCGGGAAACGAGTAACGCGTTTCGATCTTTACAGATCTTTGTCAGAGCTACATATGACTAAACATATAACATTATATAGCCGCCACCAACCAAAATCAAACTCACCATAGGCAGACAGCAGCGAAATCGCATGTGAATTTTACCTCTTCTGATCCAGATTCTTCGGACAACAACCGCAACATGTCAGATATATCTTTGAATGACACAGCAGTTACGGGAAGGAAAAAGTTTTTTCGCCATTCAAAAAACGCCAAAGGCGTGGCGGTAGGAAACAACGTGGAAAATCAAGGAATTGTCACGCGCAACAGGAGGCGTCTGTTCAAATAAACAGAAATAATGTTTTGAACTTATCTTCTAAGACTCTGACTGAGGATCAACTTGCAGTTTTGTCTTTAGGTTTAAATTTTGTTCCCAGCCAAAAATTCGATTTATTTACTACTCTTCTTGATATAAAAAAATTTATCCGCAACTTAACTATAAAAAAACATTTTTTGAACAAAGGGGAAGATTTGGATGATTATAATTAGGAACATGGGGACACAACACATACCAATGAATTTCAAGTTATGGACTTTATGGAACAAGTTTCCCTGGTTGCTCTACAGTCTTTAAGCAATGAAGATTTTTCTGATAGAGTGACAGTAGATCAATCTCATAATTTTACAACCAAAAATCCATAAAATCCAAAAGTGCACAAGAATGAAACTATTCCCCCGTTGAGACCAATAGTCTCCGGGATAGGTTCAGCCAATGAACATCTCTGTGAATGGGTTGACTCTCTCTTGCAGCCTCTTGTGGGAAGAATTCCAGGTTATATTAAAGATACGAAAGAGGTTCTGGGAGTATTTGCAAACAAAAAATGGTCAGCAGAATTTACGTGGCTCTGCTGTGACGTGGTTTCGCTATATACATGTATTCCACACAGTACAGCCATGCAGGCTCTTCAATTTCATCTTGACAATTTTAGTAACTATTCCACAGATTTAAAACAGTATATTTTACAGGTCACTTTTTTCCTCATGACACATAATTTTTTTTCATTTGATTCTCATTATTATTTACAGAGGTCCGGTGTGGCCATGGGTGCCAAATTTTCACCTTCTTTGGCCAATCTTGTCATGGCTTTTTGGGAATACAATTATATTTTTTCTGTTTCTAATCCCTTTCTTTCTCAGATTGGTTGGTATGGCAGATACATCGACGACCTACTTATCATTTGGACCGCCAGTGTGTCTGCCATACCTGACTTTGTTGATTATTTGAATTCAAACGATTATAATCTCCGTTTTACATATAGACATGATCAAAAACAAATAAATTTTTTGGATTTGAGTTTAAATGGTATTGCCGATCAAGTAATTGAAACAAGGACTTATCATAAATCTCTTAGTGGTAATACCATTTTGCATGCTAATAGCGGCCATCCAACACACACACTTCAATCTATCCCTGTTGGAGAATTTACTAGAATCAAACGTAACTGAGGTAATGAAAGTATTTTGAAGAATGAAATCAATATGGTTTCTGGTAAATTGAAACGCCGTAATTATCCGTCTTGGATAGGGTTGAGCGACCTTTACTTTTATAGGATCGGGTCGGGTTTCACGAAACCCGACTTTTTCAAAAGTCGGGTCGAGTGAAATCAGCCGATCCTATAAAAAAGTCGGGGTCGGGGTCGGCTGAAACTCGAAACCCAATGCAGTGCATTGGGTTTCCAATGGTTCCCAGGGTCTGAAGGAGAGGAAACTCTCCTTCAGGCCCTGGGATCCATATTTAAGTGTAAAATAAAGAATTAAAATAAAAAATATCGCTATACTTACCATCTGACGGGCCCTGGTACTAACTGGGAACCTTCCTTCCTTAGAATCAGCCTTCCAGGACCTCGCGGTGACGTCACGGTGACGTCGCGGCTTGTGATTGGTCACGCGGCCGCCCATGTGACCGCTCGCGCGACCAATCACAAGCCGCGACGTCACCGTGACGTCACCGAAGGTCCTGGAAGGGCTGATTCTTAGGAAGGAAGGCTGCCGGAACGAAGCCGAGGGTGAGTATATTCCTATTAGGTATATACTCACCCTCGGACACGCCCTGCTTCGTTCCGGCAGCCTTCCTTCCTAAGAATCAGCCCTTCCAGGACCTTCGGTGACGTCACGGTGACGTCGCGGCTTGTGATTGGTCGTGCGAGCGGTCACATGGGCGGCCGCGCGACCAATCACAAGCCGCGACGTCACCGTGACGTCACCGCGAGGTCCTGGAAGGCTGATTCTAAGGAACAAAGGTTCCCGGTTAGTACCAGGGCCCGTCAGATGGTAAGTATAGCGATATTTTTTATTTTAATTCTTTATTTTACACTTAAATCTGAATTCCGATACCAATTCCCGATATCTTAAACATATCGGGAATCGGTATCGGAATTCCGATTCCAGATTCAGAAGATCGCCGACTTCATGGCCGACCCCACACAGGGGTCGGGTCGGGTTTCATGAAACCCGACTTTGCCAAAAGTCGGCGACTTCTGAAAATTGCCGACCCGTTTCGCTCAACCCTAGTCTTGGATGCTCAACAGGGCACATGAAATTGTTGATCTGAAAAAACGTGATAATTTGATTACAACCAAAACAGTAACAACCTCTACACCTACGTTTGCTGATATGAACAAAAAACCCTATATTTGTTTTCAATTTAGTCCTCAGTTCTACAAAATTAAAAATATTGTCAATAAACTTCTGCCCATTCTCTATGAGGATGCTAGCTTGGCTACAATTCTGAGCACAGGTGTTAATGTAATACCCAGAAGAGCTTTAACTATTGGTAATAGAATTTCACCGAGTATGTTTTATCCTGAAAAAAATACAAATAAAAATAGAACTTGGTTGGGCTGCACTGGTTTTTACAGGTGTGGCAGCAATAGATGTAAAACTTGTGCTCATGCACTGGTCACTAGGACATTTGGTGACTCTGACAATTCTAAGAGCTTTAATATCAAGCAATACATCAATTGTAATACCACCTCTGTAGTTTACAAAATTGATTGTACTATGTGTCATTTGTCCTATATTGGTTGTACTTCCCGCAAGTTGAAAATACAAATTAATGAACATTTACATGATATAGAGAATTCAGGCGATTCCCTTCCTGCAGTCTCGGCAGCTTCCAGGCATTTCATTACTCAACATGCAGGTAGTACCAAATATTTTCGTGTATGTGGTATCGAACACGTTAACAAACCTTTACGAAGGGGCAATTCCAGGCGGTGTCTCCTCACGCGCGAAACCTTTTGGATGTATTATTTGAACACCCGTTTTCCTGTCTCAATAAGCGTAATGAACTAATGTACCATTATTAATGTCTTAGTCATGAGTTTTTCGTGGTATTAATGTTTTTATTATTATGTTCATCTTTAATGTTTCTAATTTATCAGTTTGTGCATGTATATATATTTTTCTCTTATGTATGTAGTCTCATGATGTTTACCAACAGGACCTTCGTCTATCATGTGATCCTGTGGCTAATGCTTATTGGTTGGTGGCGGCTATATAATGTTATAAGTTTAGTCATATGTAGCTCTGACAAAGATCTGTAAAGATCGAAACGCGTTGCTCGTTTCCCGGTGTGCTATGGAGAGTTATTCAGCCTATGTTTTTAATATGGAACAATAAAGGATCAAGTTTTTAATTTACTGGAGCTGGAACCAACTTTTTTCTTCTTCTCTACTTACCACGACATGGATCAGTGTGGAGTTCCGTGCACCTGCTATGGCTGCCTGGTGAGCTGGCTTTTGTTTGCTCGTATTTTCTTTACCTCCAGCATATAAAGAGTTCTCTGACATCTGTGACAAGAAGAATGCAGATCAGCTTCCTTCACACAGGCATTATGACGGTCCCATTGAGTTGCTTCCTGGGGCAGCTATTCCTTTTGGTAACGTATACCCTTTGGCGGCACCTGAGCTTCAAGCCTTAAAGGAGTATATTGATAAAAATCTGGCCAAAGGCTTCATACGTCCTTCTTCCTCACCAGCAGGGGCACCTATCTTTTTTGTAAAGAAGAAGGATGGGACCCTGAGACCCTGTGTTGACTATCGGGAGCTCAATAAGGTAACCATACGAAACCGTTACCCTTTGCCTCTGATTCCCGAATTACTGGAAAGAGTCCGCCATGCTAAGGTGTTCTCTAAACTGGATCTTCGTGGGGCTTATAATTTGGTGCATATTCTCCAGGGGATGAGTGGAAGACAGCATTCAGATGCCGGTATGGACACTTTGAATCTCTTGTGATGCCCTTCGGGCTTTGTAACGCCCCTGCAATGTTTCAACACCTTGCTAATGACATTTTCAGAGATTTGTAGGACCAGTTTGTAGTGATCTATTTGGACGATATACTAATCTTTTCTGACTCTCTACAGGAACATGAAGAATATGTCAAAACTGTTTTAAGACGTCTGAAAGAGAACCATCTGTATATTAAGCCGGAGAAATGCGAGTTCCATCGTTCTGAGATACAGTTCTTAGGTTATATCATCTCTCCCCAGGGGCTGAACATGGAATCTGGTAAGATTCAGGCTATCCTTGACTGGCCGGTACCCAAGAACGTTAAGGAGGTCCAACGTTTTATTGGTTTTGCAAATTTCCACAGACGCTTCATTCGAAATTTTTCTGATATTGTCCGTCCCATTACTTCCTTGACAAAGAAGGAAAAGCCCTTTAAGTGGTCATCACAGGCTCAAGAAGCTTTTGATCAGCTTAAGATCTGTTTCACATCAGCACCGCTGTTGATACACTCAGATCCAACACTTTCTTTCATTGTGGAGGTGGACGCTTCTGATAATGCTTTGGGGGTTATTCTCTCCCAAAGAACTGGAGAGAAGGGTCTTCTACATCCTTGTGCTTTCTTTTCCCGTAGACTAACCTCAGCAGAGAAGAATTACGACGTGGGAGACAAGGAATTGCTGGCTATTATTGCGGCTTTCAAAGAATGGAGGCATCATCTGCAAGGAGCTGCACAACAGATCATAGTGCTAACTGACCATCGCAATTTAGAGTTCCTTAGATCCGCTAGATGTCTTTCTCCTCGTCAGGCTCGTTGGAACTTATTTTTAAATCAATTTAACTTTGTTATCTCGTACCGTCCAGGTTCTCGTAATGGGAAGGCTGATGCTTTATCCCGAATCCATGCTGCGGATTCTGTACCTGGAGCCCTGTCCAAAACCATTCTATCTGAGGCCAATTTCATCAGAGTTATCCACGATCAGGACTTGTGAAAGGAGTGCAGGGAGGCCTATGAAGGTGATGTATTTCTGGCCAACCCACCTGTGGATATTAATCTTGTCTTTAAGGGTGGCATGTGGTTCAGAGATCGACGTATCTATGTCCCTGAGGTCATCCGTCTGCAGATCCTCAAGTTGGTACATGACTCCAAGTTGCCTGGTCACAGGGGGGTACAGAAGACACAAGAGTTTCTGAGCTGATTCTTCTGGTGGTCAACTTGCCTGAAAGATACCAAGGACTATGTTCTCTCTTGCGAGGTATGTGCTCGTTACAAGACTCCTCATGTGGCACCTACGGTTCTTCTACAACCATTACCTGTTCCGTCCCGCCCTTGGGGGTCTATATCAATGGACTTTGTTGTGGAGCTGCCTACATCGGGGGCATGAATACAATCATGGTGGTAGTTGATCGCCTGACTAAAGCTGCTCATTTTGTTCCGTGCACCGGCCTCCCCTCAGCTAAAGATACAGTGAACTTGGTTATACAGAATGTCTTTCAGTTGCATGGGGTGCCAGATGAGATCATCTCTGACTGTGGAGTGCAGTTCACTTCAAGATTCTGGAAGGGGTTTTGCACTTCACTCAATATTAATGTCTGTCTCTCTTCCGCTTACCATCCCCAGACAAATGGTCAGACTGAGCGTACCAACCAGATGCTGGAACAATATCTAAGATGCTATGTCAGCCATCTCCAGGATGATTGGTTGGAGTTGCTGCCGTTAGCCGAATTTTCATATAACAATTCTCAGAGCGCCTCCACTAAATTTACACCTTTCTTTGCCAATCTGGGTTATCATCCGTGTATCTTACCTAGGTCTCCAATTAATTCTCCAGTTCCGGCAGTGGAGGAAAGGGTGACTGCAATGAGGTAAAATCTGGAGGTTCTGAAGGAATCCCTGACCACAGCTCAAGAACGTTATAAGAGGTCGGCTGATAGATTCCGTAAACCTGCACCCATGTTCAAGGTAGGAGATTCCGTGTGGTTAGCAACTAAGAATCTGAAGTTAAACGTTCCTTCACAAAACTTGGACAGAAATTCATTGGCCCTTTCAAGATCAACGGTATTGTGAGCTCTGTGGCCTGCCGGCTGAAGCTGCCTAGGACTATGAAGGTACACCCAGTTTTTCATGTATCTTTACTAAAGCCTGTATCTCCTAATACCTTCCAGGGACGTGTTGTGCCACCTCCGCAGCCTGTGGTGATTGATGGGCAAGAACAATTTGTGGTGGAGGAAATTGTTGATTCCAGGATTTGCAGGAATCGGCTGATATGATGGCAGGGATATCCCCCTGAGGAAGACTCTTGGGAACCTGTGGAAAACATCAATGCCCAACAGAAGATTTCTCGTTTTCATCAGAGATTCCCTGAGAAACCAGGTCCAGGATCGTCCTGAGGCCGCTTCTAAGGAGGGAGTAATGTCAGGACTCTGAACATTTTTTATTACCTTTTGTGCATTACTGCCCTTTTCCAAGATGGCGTCTTTGGTCTCATGTGCACTGTGTCTTCCTGCTATAAAACTCCACCCCAACCTTCAGTCTGTGCTAGAGTATTCTGCCTTGCATCCAGCTCCTGAATAATTGTGCTTCATAGACTTTCTGCGTGATTGCATTTTACTCTGAAGTTTCCTATAGACTGCTAAGCTGCATTTAATATTTACTCCAAGTGTTGTGAACTTGAGTTTCTCTCTGCACCTGTTTGAATCACCGTGTGATAATATAGACTTTACCACTTATAAAACTGTGTCCTGTAGTTGTCTTGTTCCACGCAAAGAGTCTCCTGAGTTATCCCCTATAATTATTACACATGTGTCTGCTGCTAGAACTCTGTGTGGCATTGACCTGGTCTCTAATCTAAGCTGCTGTTAACCTGCGATTTCTGAGGCTGGTGACTCGGATAAACTTATCCTCAGAAGCAGAGGTGACTCTTGGTCTTCCTTTCCTGGGGCGGTCCTCATGTGAGCCAGTTTCTTTGTAGCGCTTGATGGTTTTTGCCACTGCACTTGGGGACACATTCAAAGTTTTTCCAATTTTTCGGACTGACTGACCTTCATTTCTTAAAGTAATGATGGCCACTCGTTTTTCTTTACTTAGCTGCTTTTTTCTTGCCATAATACAAATTCTAACAGTCTATTCAGTAGGACTATCAGCTGTGTATCCACCAGACTTCTGCACAACACAACTGATGGTCCCAACCCCATTTATAAGGCAAGAAATCCCACTTATTAAACCTGACAGGGCACACCTGTGAAGTGAAAACCATTCCCGGTGACTACCTCTTGAAGCTCAAGAGAATGCCAAGAGTGTGCAAAGCAGTCATCAAAGCAAAAGGTGGCTACTTTGAAGAACCTAGAATATAAGACATAATTTCAGTTGTTTCACACTTTTTTGTTAAGTTTATAATATCACATGTGTTAATTCATAGTTTTGATGCCTTCAGTGTAAATTTACAATTTTCATAGTCATGAAAATACAGAAAAATCTTTAAATGAGAAGGTGTGTCCAAACTTTTGGTCTGTACTGTATATCTGTTAGACCTGATGTGTACTTACTTTGTACATCCTTTGTATGTGGAAAAAGCTGAAGTTGATAGGCCGCAATACAAATACTCCATCGGGGCCCCAACTATCCCGGATCTTTAATAGTATTGATCTTTTCATACGAATAAAAGAGACCTTTTGTGCTCCATTCAGCTCCAGACCCAGGTGAGATTGCAACCCCTGCACCCACCCACCACAACTTTTCTATAATTCCTTTTGACAGTTGGTCAGTGTTCCTCCTCCCTGCCGCTGCTGCTGAGATCTCACACTGTTCAGTATAAACTGCAGCTATCAGTCAGGTTGGGTGGGTGAGTGGAGATTGAATACACTTGTTCTCTTGACCTCTTTTACTCTTTAGTTGGACTCTGTATACAGCAATTCTGACATGGATTATTTGGAAAGTAAACACACCAGCCTCTCCAGGATTAATATCTATTTATTAAATTATGCAGTTTGTATTGTGAAATCTGGTAATATATCCACTTTAAGTTTACAATTTTGTAGTATAATGTATATACTCAAGGTCCTCTGGACTTTTATATTTCTATTATAGTGGATTTTTTCATGTATGGGCAGCATCTCCACTCGCCGAGTATCAGCCGATGCATATGTTGTTTTCATTGCCTTGTTTGACCTCTTTCTGAAACCATGCATCATGCTGTTCTCTTATGACTACTGAATACCCGCTTCCCCGTCAGCTGCTACTGGACTGTTTCTCAATCTCTAGTTTTTCTTGGACTAATTAGTGGCGGTCTTCCTGATAAGCGTGGATTAAAGCGTTAATAATAAAGTTCTACTAAAAATAATAATAAAAAAATTCAGATACAAGTATTCTGCTGTTTAGGTGGACAATGAAGACTTCTGAAGACGTCCTGCTAAGACGGTCGATACGGGATCATGCCTCTTTATACTGCTGGAGTCTTGACATTTTCACATTCATACCGAGCAATCGTAGAAATTTCCATTTTTATAAATAACCAATATAAACCAGAACTCGGGAAAGTCTATGAAACTGTCTGAGCTTCTGGAGTATGTGGGTATAAATTCCTGTAAAATGAGATCATCTTATGTGTATTCTTGTTTTATCTCCTTGTTCTATCTGATATTCATGGCAACCAGGATAAGAAATAAATAAATGATTGTGGAAGAAGCATATTTTTTTAGTGCTTGATTGAGAACATCAAGTTCTGATGTAGACTCATATCAAAATAGTCAGATGTCTAATAAAAAAGTGCACCCTGAATCAACAAATTGTACAGGTTCTTGCTAGGTCGCTCGAAATGAAGTCTGCAAACACAGGTCACATGTTTTATCATGGAACATAAAGGGCAAACTATTAACTTCCAAAATGTCAAATGGCTACCGGAAGACGGGAGGTTAGAGTATAAGTCTTGTGCAGCATCTCAACAAACAAAAACATCCATCTCACAGTCCAAGATTCAAAAGATCAGACATTCAACTCTGGCCACTGGGGAAGAGACCCATGAATGTTGGTGAATAACGATAATTCACATGCAAATCATCCGTGAGACATTACAGCACACGGCAAACAAATGAAATCCTTTGTGCAGCTTCCCTTTGGCACACAGTAATATTGATGGATACTTGTAAACTCTTCCGCTACATCCGAGAGGTTACCAGACAAATCCTAGACTTCGGAAAGAGTGGTAATAGTTCCCATATCCCACCAAAACCTTCTGGAAATCAGAAATTCTGGAAGGTTTCTTGTGCCCTTGGGATTGTCTTGGGAAACTGAAGAATGGAAGGGAGAAGAATGGGCCATGAGTGGCTGGAGACAGTTGTAGTGGGGCATGGGCTTGAGCTTCAAGACTCATTAGCTCCGATACATCAAGACTTGCACTTTGCACGCAAGTCTTGGTGAAGAGTGTGCTGGAGTAAGACATGCCCAATTCATGCTGACATGTGCCACTCCAGTCTGGGACTTTTGTGGAATAAACTATGATGAATTTACCAGCATTACACTGCCGCGCCATCTCACTGCAAAGCACTGCCTACTTTGTTGTTGTTGGAGTTGTCTGTGATGGGTGTAAAATACCAAAAATCAACTACAGTACAAGTTCATAAAATTTTTTGCAAAATTTCAGTTTTACACTAGAATTTTGGAGAACACTCATTGATGAATTTGAGCTGTACTTTCCTAGATATTTGGCCAGCGTGGCTCAGCAGAATCTATGTGGATCCTCCAGTAGGCTCAGACTCTGGCATAATTGTGTGTCCAATTTTGAGGTGACTTTGAAGCCAATCACTTGCCACTAGAACGGTCAATAATAGGACACAGCACAAAGTAAATTGAGCTAGGAACGTAGCCTATTAATAAAGAGTTCCCCCCCAAAAAAGGTGATGTATTCGCATACAGGTAGACACACAGGAAGGAAGAATAGAGTAAAACATTCTCACCGAAAATGGAAATAAAGAGAAATATAAAGCCAAAATACTTTATTGTTGATTAAAAGTTAACAAGGATAATATACCGTGAGGTCAGTCAAAAGGTAATATAAAAAAACACTAGAGCGGGATTATCCCCACATAGATTTGGTAAGAAGACACATTATTGTACAATTGTACACAAAATATACATCCAAAGCCAAAGTAGATCGCACAACAAGGTCAATCAAATATACATCAAATCAGTGTAAGTGCAAGTGCAAGTGCAAGAGGCAGCATTATCACAGGGTACACAATTCAGCCCATTTAATATATAGTCCTATTCACTTCTATTCAAGGATCATAATAAGGATAGTGACAAGTGCAGTCAGATTATATAGACACAAAGTAAATCAATGAGAAAGTTGAATAAATAGCAATAATTTAATGATCACAAAATTAAGGCAAAAGGATGCATAATTGATCCTAATAATTCCAAGAAAGAATAAAGCGACAAGTGCAAATTTGGAATATATATATATAGAAAGAATGTTTCCAAAATAATACCTATAGGGTCCAAGTGTAAACAGCTTCAAAAATGTACAAAGCATTGCTTACCCATGGATGTGAGGGAAGGGGGGATCCACCTGCCCGTGCCCCTTGGGGGATGAATTTACTAAAAAAATTAAATAAATAACACGATGGTTATTCTTCAAGTGAGATAACCTTTGTAGTTATCAAGATGGTGCATTTTTGTTAAGTTAAGCTTGACTACATCTGTACTCTAAGCGCTGCGGAATATGTTGGCGCTATATAAATAAAAATTATTATTATTATTATTATTACTCTCCTGCTATTGGGTGCTCTTTACCATGGGGTATGTGTGTTTGGGACCACAGGGGAGCGTCAGTTTTTCATTCGTGTCAATATGATGTCTCTACTAGACCATCATGGCTACTTATCCCCTACAGTGTTGATTCATAACATTCTTGACTTTCTCATCCCTAGTACCCATCAGGACATCTGCTTCTGAACACCAAATACTATTTATCTTAGAAATAAGATGGGATTTACATTTTTTTTTTAAAAAGCACACATTCCCTACGGTGAATTTTGCATATGAAAAGTTTGTCGAAAATGCAGTGTAATCATTTATGGATTGAAGACTGAAGAGTAATTATAAGATTCCCCGGAATGTAGCGCGCCTTGTTCTTTTGTTTTGTTTTATTTACTGTGGTATAGCACAATACTCTACGGGAGAGCAAGGGGACCTGTAGGGCGGCTAATGAAAATATATCTGAAAAGAATCCATTAGAAATTACTCAGAGTTGGAGGATTGTAATATACAAAAGGAACTGAATCTATTAAATTAAATGCTTCTACGACATCTCAGATTTCTAGGAGAGCGGATGTTACACATTTATGTGCTAAATAAATCCAACTATAAAAAAATGAAATGAAGAAGTCTAAATTCTGGGAAGGTATATTGAGATATTGGAGACCTTTATACCTTCCATGGGAATGATTTCATGAGCAGGTTATCACCTGGGAGGACTCCACCTAAAGCGCCACACAGTGATAATAAAACCACTGACACATGATTACTATAGAATGAAAAAGTTAAGCCAGATCAGCACAATACACGTACAGACCAGGTTGTGCGATAGAGACTGAATTTGTTCCTCCACCATCTACTCCAATGCGCGTTTCGCATCTGCTTCATCAGGGAGTGTCTGTATGAACTGGTTTGTATATGAATCGCATTGATCTAGCTTAGCTTTTTCATGTGTCAGTGGTTTTATCATCAGTTTTGTTGTGTATATATAACTATATCTGTATTAATATTACTGATATGTACAGTCATTTTTGTTTCTTGGCATTATCATATACAGTTTTGCATTGTGTTTTTAATTGAACTTTTTCTATGAACTAATGATTTGTCTTTGTGTCTTGTGTGTTTTTAATTGAACTTTTTCAATTAATTAATTATTTAAAACTTTTTATATTTACTTAGTCTATAGGAATATATATTTTTGAATTTAAAATCAGCAACTGATTCCAAACTATGACAAGTTAGTGACTGGTGTCCTCTAGTGATGCAATTGGGTCTCATCAGACTTATGTGAGGGTGGTGAGGATGGTGTGACACTCTTCTGACATTCTCGTGGTTTAAATGTATTTATTTTACTGTAATGTGTGCAAAAGTTATCTTTCTGTGGCTGCAGTTCCTGTTAGTTGGGAAAACCGGGTTAACTGTAAAGCTGGCCCATATTTAAGAGGAGGATTTGGGAATGTGGGTTAGTGACAGCAATAGAAAGTTCAGTTAAGAATCTAGTTTTACCAAGTAAAGTAGTAAGGACACCCTCTGGCGCAGACGAATTTTTCTGCAATGTGTGTATGTGGAGAAGACAGCAGACAGAGCAGTGAAAGCGACAAGAGGAACAACTAAGAAGAAATCTATATATGGCAGTGGAATACTCTTGGTAAGCAAGATGGAAAGGAGAATGTATTGTCTGCAACTTTGTTAGAGTCCCTAACAGCCTCTGGGAACGGGAAAGCGTTAGCCAAGTCTTGAGACCTGTGGGTCCGAGAAGAGAAGAGTCAGCAAGGTTGGGTGTTATGATCCCAATGGCAGAGGATCTCTGATATTCCGGCAAGATAGCAAAAACATAAATACTGCTCTAGGGAGGTGGAAACTGGGCTAACTGCATACCTGATCCTAACACAAACAACTAGAAGCAGCCGGTGAACGTGCCTACGTTGGTTCTAGACGTCTCGAGCCAGCCGGAGAACTGTCTACCCCTAGAGGGAAAATAAAACCTCACTTGCCTCCAGAGAAATTGAACCCCAAAGATATAGAAAGCCCCCAACAAATAATAACGGTGAGGCAAGAAGAAAACACAAACGTAGAGATGAACTAGATTTCAGCAAAGTGAGGCCCACTAGTCTAGATAGGCAGAAAATAGATAGTGGACTATGCGGTCAGCAGAAAACCCTACAAAAACATCCACGCTGAACATTCAAGAACCCCCACACCGACTGACGGTGCGGGGGGAGAACATCAGCACCCTTAGAGCTTCCAGCGAGCCAGAAAATCAAATATAAGCAAGCTGGACAAAAACACTGAAAAATGCAAACGATCCAAATTGTTCAAAACAGACTTAGCTTTTCTTGCATGAGACAGACTGAAAGGAATCCGGAGGAGACCATATAGGTCTGGATACAACGATGCCAGGCAAGAGACTGAGTCCAGAGAAGACTTAAATAGGGAACACCCGCTGCTTAACGACACAGCTGGAGCTCAGGCCTGCAACAAGACATGCCTAACACAATACCGTTAGTGACCACCAGAGGGAGCCCAGAAACACAGTTCACAACAGTACCCCCCCTTGAGGAGGGGTCACCGAACCCTCACCAAGACCCCCAGGGCGATCAGGATGAGCAGCATGAAAGGCATGAACCAAATCAGCCGCATGAAAATCAGAGGCGACAACCCAGGAATTATCCTCCTGACCATAGCCTTTCCACTTAACTAAATACTGGAGCTTCCGTCTAGAGATACGAGAATCCAGAATCTTCTCCACCACGTACTCCAACTCGCCCTCAACCAAAACCGGGGCAGGAGGCTCAACAGCAGGAACCACAGGCACCACGTACCGCCGCAACAAGGACCTATGGAACACATTATGAATAGCAAATGACGCTGGGAGGTCCAAGCGAAAAGACACCGGGTTAAGGATTTCCAAAATCTTATAAGGACCGATAAAGCGAGGCTTGAACTTAGGAGAGGAGACTTTCAAAGGAACATGCCGAGAAGACAACCAAACCAAATCCCCAACACGAAGTCGGGGACCCACACCGCGGCGGCGGTTGGCAAAACGCTGGGCCTTGTCTTGTGACAATCTCAAATTGTCCACCACATGGTTCCAAATCCGCTGCAACCTATCCACCACAGAATCAACCCCAGGACAGTCAGAAGGTTCAACCTGGCCCGAGGAGAAACGAGGATGAAAACCAGAGTTGCAGAGAAAGGGTGAAACCAAAGTGGCAGAACTAGCCCGATTATTAAGGGCAAACTCGGCCAGTGGCAAAAAGGTAACCCAGTTGTCCTGATCAGCAGAAACAAAACATCTCAAATAAGTCTCCAACGTCTGATTAGTTCGCTCGGTCTGGCCATTAGTCTGAGGATGAAAAGCCGACGAAAAAGACAAATCAATACCCATCTTAGCACAAAAGGATCGCCAGAATCTGGACACAAACTGGGATCCTCTGTCAGACACAATATTCTCAGGGATGCTGTGCAAACGAACCACATTCTGAAAGAACAAAGGGACCAAATCAGAGGAGGAAGGCAACTTAGGCAAGGGCACCAAATGGACCATTTTAGAAAAACGATCGCACACCACCCAGATGACAGACATCTTCCGAGACACCGGAAGATCCAAAATGAAATCCATGGAAATGTGCGTCCAAGGCCTCTTTGGGATAGGCAAGGGCAAAAGCAACCCGCTGGCACGAGAACAGCAAGGCTTAGCCCGAGCACAAATCCCACAGGACTGCACAAAAGAACGCACATCCCGCGACAAGGAAGGCCACCAAAAGGACCTAGCCACCAAATCTCTGGTACCGAAAATCCCAGGATGTCCCGCCAACACCGAAGAATGAACCCCAGAAATAACTCTGCTGGTCCATCTATCAGGGACAAACAATCTCTCTGGTGGGCAACGATCAGGCCTATCAGCCTGAAATTTCTGCAGCACTCGTCGCAAATCTGGGGAAATGGCAGACAAAATCACTCCCTCTCTGAGAATACCAGCCGGCTCAGAGACTCCCGGAGAGTCAGGCACAAAACTCCTAGAAAGTGCATCAGCCTTCACGTTCTTCGAGCCTGGCAGGTACGATACCACAAAGTCAAAACGGGAGAAAAACAACAACCAACGAGCCTGTCTAGGATTCAGGCGCTTGGCAGACTCGAGGTAGATCAGATTTTTATGATCAGTCAAGACCACCACACGATGTCTAGCTCCCTCGAGCCAATGTCGCCACTCCTCAAATGCCCACTTCATAGCCAACAACTCCCGATTACCAACATCGTAGTTCCGCTCAGCAGGCGAAAATTTCCTTGAAAAGAAGGCGCATGGCTTCATCACGGAGTCATCAGAACTTTTTTGCGACAAAACAGCCCCTGCACCAATCTCAGAAGCATCAACTTCAACCTGGAAGGGAAGAGAGACATCCGGCTGGCACAAGACTGGCGCTGAAGTAAACCGACGCTTCAGCTACCGAAAGGCCTCCACGGCCGCAGGAGACCAATTAGCAACATCAGAACCCTTCTTGGTCATATCCGTCAAAGGTTTAACCACGCTGGAAAAATTAGCGATAAAACAACGGTAGAAATTAGCAAAGCCCAAGAACTTCTGCCGGCTCTTAACAGACGTGGGCTGAGTCCAGTCATGAATGGCACGGACCTTGACTGGGTCCATCTCCACAGTAGAAGGGGAAAAAATAAAACCCAAAAAAGAAACCTTCTGTACCCCAAAGATACATTTTGAGCCCTTCACAAATAGAGCATTCTCCCGCAGAACCTGAAACACCATCCTGACCTGGTTCACATGGGACTCCCAATCATCAGAAAAAAACAAAATATCATCCAGATAAATAATCATGAATTTATCCAGATATTTCCGGAAGATGTCATGCATGAAGGACTGACACACAGAAGGGGCATTAGATAATCCGAAAGGCATCACCAGGTACTCAAAATGACCCTCGGGCGTATTAAATGCCGTTTTCCATTCATCTCCCTGCTTTATGCGCACAAGGTTATACGCACCACGAAGATCTATCTTGGTAAACCAACTGGATCCCTTAATCCGAGCAAACAAATCAGACAACAATGGCAAAGGATACTGAAATTTAACCGTGATCTTATTCAGAAGACGATAATCTATACAAGGTCTCAAAGACCCGTCTTTCTTGCCCACAAAAAAGAATCCTGCACCAAGAGGGGACGAGGATGGGCGAATATGTCCCTTCTCCAAAGACTCCTTTATATAACTCCGCATCGCGGCATGCTCTGGCACAGATAAATTAAAGAGTCGTCCCTTAGGAAACTTACTACCAGGAATCAAATCTATAGCACAATCACAGTCCCTATGAGGAGGAAGGGCACTGGACCTGGTCTCATTAAATACATCCTGAAAGTCTGACAAAAACTCAGGGATCTCAGAAGGAGTAGAAGAAGCAATAGACACCAATGGGGAATCGCCATGAATCCCCTGACACCCCCAACTAGACACAGTCATAGCTTTCCAATCTAAAACTGGATTATGGGCCTGTAACCATGGCAGACCCAAAACGACAACATCATGCATTTTATGCAGTACCAGAAAACGAATCACCTCCTGGTGTACAGGAGTCATGCACATGGTCACTTGCGTCCAATACTGAGGTTTATTCTCTGCCAATGGCGTAGAATCAATTCCTCTAAGAGGAATAGGATTTTCCAAAGGCTCCAGGACAAAACCGCAGCGCTTGGCAAACGACAAATCCATCAGACTTAAAGCAGCACCAGAATCCACAAAAGCCATAACTGGGTAAGAAGATAATGAACAAATTAAAGTCACAGACAAAATAAACTTAGGTTGAAAAGTACCAATGGCGACAGGATTAACTTCTTTTTTTAAACGTTTAGAGCATGCTGAGATAACATGTGTTGAATCACCACAGTAGAAACACAACCCATTTTGACGTCTATGATTTTGTCGCTCGGCTCTGGTCAAAATTCTGTCACATTGCATAGAATCAGGTGACCGTTCAGACAGCACCGCCAAAGGATTAACAGATTTGCGCTCCCGCAAACGTCGATCAATTTGAATGGCCAGAGCCATTGAATCATTCAGACCTGTAGGGATAGGAAACCCCACCATCACATCTTTAATGGCTTCAGAAAGACCATTTCTGAAATTTGCGGCCAGTGCACACTCATTCCATTGAGTAAGCACGGACCATTTTTGAAATTTTTGGCAATATACCTCAGCTTCGTCCTGACCCTGAGAGATAGCCAGCAACATTTTTTCAGCCTGATTTTCAAGATTAGGCTCCTCATAAAGCAAACCAAGCGCCAGGAAAAACGCATCAACATTCACCAATGCAGGATCTCCTGGCGCCAGAGAGAAGGCCCAATCTTGAGGGTCGCCGCGCAAGAAGGAAATAACAATCTTAACTTGCTGAGCGGAACCACCAGAGGAACGAGGTTTCAGAGACAGAAACAATTTACAATTATTCCTAAAATTCAGGAACTTAGATCTATCTCCAAAAAACGGCTCAGGAATAGGTATTTTTGGTTCAGACATAGGGCTATGGATAACAAAATCCTGAATGCTTTGCACCCTAGCAGCAAGCTGATCCACACTAGAAGTCAGAGTCTGGACATTCATATCTGCAGCAGAGTTTCAGCCACTCAGAGAAAAAGGGGATGGAAGAAGCTAGGCAAACTGCAGCAAAAAAAACCCAAAAAACTCAGAACTTCTTTTTAATCCCGCTTCTGCGATGCATTAAACATTTTCTTTGGGCCTGGCATTCTATTATGATCCCAATGGCAGAGGATCTCTGATATTCCGGCAAGATAGCAAAAACATAAATACTGCTCTAGGGAGGTGGAAACTGGGCTAACCGCATACCTGATCCTAACACAAACAACTAGAAGCAGCCGGTGAACGTGCCTACGTTGGTTCTAGACGTCTCGAGCCAGCCGGAGAACTGTCTACCCCTAGAGGGAAAATAAGACCTCACTTGCCTCCAGAGAAATTGAACCCCAAAGATATAGAAAGCCCCCAACAAATAATAACGGTGAGGCAAGAAGAAAACACAAACGTAGAGATGAACTAGATTTCAGCAAAGTGAGGCCCACTAGTCTAGATAGGCAGAAAATAGATAGTGGACTATGCGGTCAGCAGAAAACCCTACAAAAACATCCACGCTGAACATTCAAGAACCCCCACACCGACTGACGGTGCGGGGGGAGAACATCAGCACCCTTAGAGCTTCCAGCGAGCCAGAAAATCAAATATAAGCAAGCTGGACAAAAACACTGAAAAATGCAAACGATCCAAATTGTTCAAAACAGACTTAGCTTTTCTTGACAGACTGAAAGGAATCCGGAGGAGACCATATAGGTCTGGATACAACGATGCCAGGCAAGAGACTGAGTCCAGAGGAGACTTAAATAGGGAACACCCGCTGCTTAACGACACAGCTGGAGCTCAGGCCTGCAACAAGACATGCCTAACACAATACCGTTAGTGACCACCAGAGGGAGCCCAGAAACACAGCTCACAACAGCTGGGGGCACAGTGTTATGCCTGTGTATTAAATAACTTGTGAATAATAGGTCAAATGCTTAAAACCACATCTGACCCTGCCTGTTTTCGTACAGACTAGTTATCCTGATTCTGCAGTCCCTTAGTGGTACCTGTGGGTACAGAGATAACCCTAATGACAGACTAGGAGATTGCAATTTGGACCTAACTGCCTAAAAGGCCATCAAATTCCTTCACATTTCTCCTAAAGAATCATAGAAGCAGAGTGTGAATAATCTACCAGAGGAAAAGTGTGCCAAACGAAGGAAAGATCCCAGAGTGAGTAAAATAAATAAGGAAATACCAAGCAAAGAATAAAGCTAGTGCTGTTAACAAATATACTGACTACCTCCTAAAGATAAACAGAAGATGGGTGCAAGGTATAGCAAAGAAACAGCAAAGCAAAATCCCTTAATTGGAAATACACAGACTAGTTCCAAACATCTGGAGAATGTCAGAACATCCAAAAGAATCTATTTCCAGTAGGAAACACCCAACAGGAGGACACAATATCAAGCTGCACAGAACAGTTGATAGGCAGAGAACTGAAAACACCTGTGTTAAGCTAGACTGACTGTAGTCAGAATACCACAACCCAAACACCCAGTGCAATGTGTGTCTCCTGTGGCTCGGCAGAAAGAGAAACTGACCACAGAACACAAACTCAAGGGATCCAATCCAAGAGCATGACACAGATATAGTAAAGGAGGTAGTCACAGGCGCTCCATTTACGTGGTTCCTGAAAAGTTGACTGGAGAGTGATCATAGGAAGGCTCAGTTAAAGCTGATATAATATTGGAAGTCCCTAACTCCGTTTTGTAAAATTCCACCAACTGTGCGCTGGAGATGAAGGCTGGAGACATGTCACTGTTTTGTCATCTAAAGAATGATGTCTGCAATTCCTGTTTTCTGCTACATGTTTTTACAAATGCTAGTAAAGATGAGTTTGTTTTCATGGACTGTTGTGGTTTCCCATTCTTGGGGTGGCAAGGAATCGCGGTGGACCAGAGGAGCTTGGAAGTGTCCACTGTAACAACACCACCACACACACATCAGGAGCAGACCCAGTTTATACATAACATGCCGTGGAGCAGAAGCCTTGGTACTTGCCCATGTCTTCCACCCCGGGCACGTTTACAGTTACACCCTATGACACCCAATTCTGTGTATGATCCCTTTCAGAGGCTCCCAAATCATAGCAGAGATGGAGATATGGGGGTGATAAATGGAGCACTGGTGAGCATGATGAGTTTCACACTCAAGAAGTCAAGTGAGCATACTCACTCGACGTCTGTAGAACTGATGGAGATACAGTCACTTCTAAGTCCGTCCCATAAAAGTTAGAGGATCAGTGGCCACGTAAGTACACCACAGCTTCATCCACACAGGAAACTTTGAGACCCAAGTTCTTGTGACTAGTAGAGAACCCATCATTGAAACATTTATGAACTATTTTGTGCAAAGGTAATAAATATGGGAAAACCCCCTGAAAAACTTGAAGAAATAGGAAGATAGTAAAAAAGGATGGAAGCTAGTGATGAGTGAGTGTACTCGGTACTTGAGTTTTCCCGAGCATGCTCAGGTGTTCTCTGAGTATCTTGGGCGTGCTCATAAATTTAGTTTGTATCACCACAGCTGCATGATTTGTGGCTGCTAGACAGCCTGAACACATGCAGAGATTGCCTGTTTGTTAGGAAATACCCACATGTATTCAGGCTGTCTAACAGCCGCAAATCATGCAGCTGCGGCGACACAAACATAATCTCTGAGCACGCCCAAGATACTCAGAGAACACCCGAACATGCTCGGAAAAGCTGGAGTAATGAGCACACTCGCTCATCACTAGTAGAAGCCACTCTTTTTTTAGTGGCTGCCATACTAGTAACACCTTTAATTCCTATGTACAAAAACGCTATATGGAGAAAAGCATATGTCCCTTCCGTATTACACCTGAAGAAGCTTTTCTTACCTCCCATTCTACATCGATAGAAATTAACATGGAGTTGGTCCCCACTTTGCAGCTGTAACAATTTCCACTCTTCTAGAAAGACTTTCTGCAAGTTTTTTGGTGGTGCCTATGATAATTTTTGCTCATGTATCCAGAAGAGTATAGGTCAGTCACTGATGTTGGGAAGAGGCTGGGCTCACAATATCATGTCTACTTCATCCCTAAAGCGGAGGATAGGGTTGTGGACAGAACTGTGTGTGACCGGTCATGTACGTCCGCACCAGACCCACCCAACCATGTCTTTATGGACCTTTTGCACTGGAGCACAGTAATGGGGAACTGACATGAGCCTTGATCAAAATGTTACCCCAAAGCTAAAATTTTCCAAAATGTATTGGTGTATTGAAGCAGTAAGCCTGACAGGTAATGTTTTCCTTGCATTCACCAAACCCAGACTCGTCCATCAGATGCCAGATAGAGAAGTGTGATTCGTCACTGCACAAAACACATTTTCTCTGCTGCAGAGTCCAATGGTGGCTGCTTTACACTCCTTCATCCAACGCTCGGCATTATGCTGGGTGATATAGGACTGCATGCTGCTGCTTGGCCATGAAACTCCCAGCCAAGGTGTAGTGTTTGTTCTGATGTTATTCCAGAGGAGGTCTGCACTGGTTTGGAATCAGCAGAGCATTGGTGACTTTTCTGCCCTCTGCTCCTCAGCACTCAGCGACCCAGTTCTGTAATGTTACGGGTTCTCCACATCTTGGCTGAATTGCTGGGGTTCCTTCCACTTCTTAATAATCACTCACAGGTGATGGGGGAAGATTTAGGATGGTGTCAGGGAGCTCTGCACCACCAGCTGTTCTGTTACACGTCAGTAAAAGCAGGCATAATGACGAGGGGCCAGATGTTATACACTGGGGTTGAGGGGCCGGATGTTATAAACTGGATGCGAGGGTCCGGATGTTATGCACCGCCGAGGGGCCAGATGTTATAAACTGGTAGCGAGGGGCCGGATGTTATACATTGGGGGGCGATGGGCCAGATGTTATACACTAGGGACGAGGGGCCAGATGTTATAAACTGGTAGTGAGGGGCCAGATGTTGTACACGGGGGGGGGTGAGGGGCTAGATGTTATACACCGGGGGTGAGGGGCCAGATGTTATACACTGGGTGAGAGGTGCCAGATGTTACATACCGGGGGCCAGGTGTTCTACAACGGGTGCAATGGGACTGAATGAAAAACTTGAATTCAATAATTACATGGTGTGTCCTAATTCTTTACTCAATATGGTGTATAGCAAAGACCAAAAGCCTTGGCTTTTAAAGCCCTGGCCTCCACTCAAAAAAAAGGTCCATCAACAATGTCTACAAGAAAAAAGATTTGACACTAGGATTTTTTTAATGGATCTCTGATGGAAGTCCATTAACCATGTTTGAGGTATGGAAAGAACTTTGAACCTTGAAATGAGAACAACCTCATAGGAGTTTTTTGTCTTTCCCTAAATCAACACTTATTGATAATAGGTTGAACATGGATGTATATAGCTCAATCTACCTTCTATCTGTGTAACATGTCTCCACCTTGGCCATCCCTACGTTGGATGACTTTGACTATTCAGCGAGAGGGGGCTTCTAGGTCAATGTTTTCTCATTACTATAGTAATGACTCATTATTATTTTACAGAAGTATGGAACCCTATAAAACTGGCCAGACTGAATAGCTAGGTGTCCTAATCTATAGGGAACGTGTATGGGTGACAGGTCCCCATTGTTATTAAACAGAGCTGCGGCAAATAAAGACGACTGGCTTTGTAACTCGTAATGTTTCTTTTCCTAAAGGCTAGCGAAGTTGTGCTAAGCTATTTTAGGCATTTTCAATCACAAGAGGGAGATTTGTCAGCAGATTGTGACCTTTCCTCTCTCAGCATTTCCTCTAAGCTTTTCCCATTCAAGTGTTTTTTCTTTCCTTTCTGTGCAGCTGAGTATTACTGACCTATGATTCCAACCCATAGAAAGGCCAGGGAATGTTCTGCTAATGATATTTTAGTAAGTCAGCATGTTAGGAAAGGTTTCTGGTGTAGAGTCTGTAGTTTATGCTTTAGGATTTTTGCATTTCTTATGCCGGTTGATATAAATCGTGCACCGCGGCGGTCTTCCCCTCCCCGCCATCCGCAGCGTCACAATCCGCAGACAGACAATTACAAACAACCAGCCCCCATTAAGGAGCACTGCTCAAAACATAAAGGAGGAAGAATGCAGGAAATATATTTAGGATGCAAAGTTTATGGGAAGCTATTTAGTCTGACTTGGCCCCGTTGCATGCATAAAAACAAGGCATGCTCAAGTAGGGCTTCTGAGGTTAGACAGCTACTGGAGAAAGGACACAACATTTCCAGGACATGAAAAGAAATAACTGAGCACCGAGACATAAAACGAGAAAAGTTATTTCCATCAACTTATTCAAAAAAGTTTAGTCTTAAAAGTCTTTAAATTCTAAGTTCTTTTCAACAGGAAGACACTAAACGCAGGGTGGCTGAAAATAGCTGAGTGCATCTTATGTTGTATGACCTCATTGGGACTGAAAAACAACAAAAAATAAAACCATAAATATATATTAAATATTAAGTAATAGAAAACTTAAGGGGGTTTTCTACTTTTACATCTATCCAGTCTATTGAAAAAATAATCAGATGGTTCTCACCGTTCCCTGGGTCCAGTGTCAGCTAATCCCTGAGCTTGATAGCGTTTGCCGTCTATATCTGCAGAGCCACTGACCTCAGTGATTGGCTGCAGCGGTGTTGTGACTGCAACTAAAGCACAAAAAGCACATAGAGCAGCTACAGAGAGCCAGCTCTAGGTTCAAGAAGAACCATCAGATTTTTTTTTCATTTGTATACAAAGCTTCCAATCAATAGAGGGGAGAAACATAAAAGTGGAAAACCTCTTTAAAGAAAAAAACGAAAACATTTGAGCTTTGGGTTGGGGTCCTGACACATCTAGTAATCCACTTTTTTAAAGGAAGCTGTAACCATTCAGAAACATAATACTACGCTGTAGCCAATCAGATGATTGGTCATCCATGTTCGACTGCAGAGAAGTCTTGAGTTTGCAAGAACAGTTTTCTTGGATGACCTCTCTATTGCCAGCCTCTATTGTGGAAGAAGAGGGAGTGCAGCGCCCCAGAGTCCTGGTCGTTGCAGTACTGTTGCTCCGCCGCTAAGGGGAGTGATGCTATGTCTGATGGCACTGAAGAAGTTCACCTGACCAGGTATCACAGACACCAATACACTTCATAGTCTGGCCTCCAGGGGGAGCTAAGGGTGCTATGTATTAGGCCACTCTTCACAATCTGGTAAAACTGGGGGTTGGATAGAAAGTTAGAAAGAAGCTGACTGGGTTGGAACCAGGCCACATCCTGTGGCAGAGGGTGTTGCAGGGGAAGATTCAGGGGGGTCCCTGTCAGGGGTGGGATCCTGACAGAGGCCTAGCAAAAAGGACAGAACGTTAAGGAACCGCGCCTGCACTACATCGCGGCGGTATCTCAAGAAAGGACAAGAGGCGAGGTTTATTGTGGAGAGTGAGAAACGAGATCAACACAAAAAGGAGATAACACCAGTAGGAGTCGTGCTGTAAGATCGAGGCAACATCCTACTGAGGCGCGTAGCCGGTGGCCGGAACGCCGAGGAAGTATTGGGCTCCAAGCATTACTTCAAACCAACGGCAGAACAGTTAATTATAGGTTGGCTGTCTCACCTAAATCACCTAAGCAGACATAGGGGGCAACTGTGGGAGAGGGGCGTCACTAGCGTCCCGGAAGAACTCCAGGCCTACCTGTCATACGGGTGCGTCCTAGCCATATCATCTGGGGGACGGAGAAGAAAATCAGAACAGATATAAGTTGTGGTAAAGAACATCAGAAACAGACACAACAGTTGTGAGGACTATCCCGTGGTCAGGGCCGGACTGGGAATAAAATTCAGCCCTGGCATTTGAAGTTACACAGGCCCACTTGTCACATGGTGACTGTATAATATCTTTGTACACCTACTCAGGGCTGGTTTTAGGCAAAGTGGGGCCCTAGGTAAAGTTTAAAAATGGGCCCCAAATGCTAACATATTGCACATCACACAAAAGCATTTCTGTTGTATTTACGTGCTCTGAGTTCAGGCCGCTAAATGAGTTTGATCGACAATACGGAAGTTGTTCAACGCTTGTTTCCCGGCCTCTTTCCACCAACTGAGGAATAATGATGGGACAGAACAATCACTAATAGATCACTAACAGAATATCATACAGTATCATGTTATCAGCAGCACATCTACAGTTTACACCCGCGATGTGCTGCTGAGAACAATGATTTTTGTTCCAGCAAGAACAATCTGAATATGCAGCATTTTACTTGTTTAGTAAAATACACCCCATAGTCCTCCATATATTATAATGTGCCCCACAGTTCTCCATATAGTATAATACACTCCCTATAGTCCTCCATATTAAAATACACTGCTCAGTCCTCCACATAGTATAATACACTCCTCATAGTGCTCCATATAGTATAATGCACCGCCATAGTCATCCATGTACTACAATTCACTTCCCATAGTATAATGCACCCCATAGTTCTTCATATAGTATAACGTATTCCCCATAGTCCTCGATACAGTATAATGCAGCCCACATATAGTATAATGTAGCCACCCCACAGAGTATAATGTAACCCCCCATAGAATATAATACAGCCCACCTCCCCATAATATATAATGTAGCCCCCCATAGAATATAATGCAGCCTCCCCCATAGTATATAACACAGCCTCCCCCATAGTATATAACACAGCCTCCCCCATAGTATATAACACAGCCTCCCCCATAGTATATAACACAGCCTCCCCCATAGTATATAACACAGCCTCCCCCATAGTATATAACACAGCCTCCCCCATAGTATATAATATACCCCCACAATAGTATATAACACAGCCACATAGTACATAACATGGCCTCCCCCATAGAATATAATATACTCCCCATAGTATATAGCAAAGCCCGCATAGTATATAGCACAACCTGCATAATATAGCACAGCGCGTGTAGTAGATAACACAGCCCACAGAGCACTATATACAGCACAGCCCACAGAGCCCTATATACAGCACAGCCCACAGAGCACTATATACAGCACAGCCCACAGAGCACTATATACAGCACAGCCCACAGAGCACTATATACAGCACAACCCACAGAGCACTATATACAGCACAGCCCACAGAGCACAATATACAGCACAGCCCACAGAGCACTATATACAGCACAGCCCACAGAGCACTATATACAGCACAGCCCACAGAGCACTATATACAGCACAGCCCACAGAGCACTATATACAGCACAGCCCACAGAGCACTAAATACAGCACAGCCCAGAGTACTATATACAGCACAGCCCACAGTACTATATACAGCACAGCCCACAGAGCACTATATACAGCACAGCCCACAGAGCACTATATACAGCACAGCCCACAGAGCACTATATACAGCACAGCCCACAGAGCACTAAATAAAGCCCAGCCCAGAGTACTATATACAGCACAGCCCACAGAGCACTATATACAGCACAGCCCACAGAGCACTATATACAGCACAGCCCACAGAGCACTATATACAGCACAGCCCAGAGTACTATATACAGAGCAGGTGCGCGATGATATGACGTCATCGCGCACCCGCAGTGTCAGAGACAGAGCGGGGAATGATGGGAGAGGGAGCGTCTGTAGACGCTCTCTCTTCCATCATTGCATTCAACTGTACCGGCGTCTATACGCCGGTATAGTTGAATGCGACGGCGGGGGCGGGGGGAGGCGGATCGAGCGGCCCACTACTGGCACCGGCCCTTCTGGCATTTGCCAGAAGTGCCCGATGGCCAGTCCGTGGTGCTCAGCAGGGAAGTACTACAACACACAGGCACTAGAAGGAAAGCACAGATTTCCACCTGCAAAGGGAACTCTGGAGGTGCCACCGGACCGGCCGGTCTCAGACAGCTCTGTTAACCGTACTATGGATTGCGGACCCCGAAGCCTTCAGATAAGAGGTAAAGAGACTGCAACCCTGTGTCCTCGTTATTCATCGCGACCTGCACCACTCACCATCACCTCTTTCACATCACATCACATCTTTCATTGGACGCCCCTTAGCAGGGTCACGGACCGGGTCTAGCCACCGTGACAGCCACAGAACTGAGACAGAGAGGCCCGGTACCGAGTACCCTGCGGCCCTGCGTCTGGGGGCGCTCCAAACTTGGCGTCACGAACAGGATCTACTTAAGCCTGCAGAGTCAGGTCATGTGTGCCTTGGAACTGTGATTTATTGTGCTTGGACTGTGACTTATTGCAAAGACTGTGGATTGCCACTTGCCACCAGAAGTTCCCGCCAAAACCGCCGCCATTACAGTACCACGGGGAGCACAGAAGAAGAAGGGCGTGCCATGGGAGGAGACTATCCAAGCGGCGCCAAAAGTGGCGACCGCCCCCTCCGACTACTGCTGCGAGATGACGACCTGCCCAGAAGCAGAGGAGAACCGCCCCCTGATTTGCAACGGCGGGAACGAGAGGAAGAAGAAGCTACGCCCTCAGAAAATGGAGGAGAAATGTGCATATGCCACCGAAGATCCCGGAGCAGGGATGGAGACCAGCGAGTCCCAGAGCGACGGCGAAGTGATCCCGGCTTGTCCTCGACCACCAGAGACGGACCCGACCCCACCGCAGCTGGAGGATCTGGACCTCTCGGAGCCACAGGCGGCGAAGCTGAGCCAGCCTATCCCGAATATGGAGCCAGCCGATGCGAAGCAATGGAGGTCGGAGCTGTGTCAAGAGACCGCCCTGGAAGAACCACGGTCTGGGCTGCAGCCGATTCCAGTGTCCTTGTCAATGGAACAGATCGACATCGGTGGAATCACATCAGACGCAGGTATGGAAAGCGCCCCTGCTCCCCCGACCGACCCTGCTCCCGTGACCGCTCCCCAGCCCGACAATAACCGAGTTTTCACGGCTGAGCTAGTACTACTGACCCCAGGCACCATGGAGAAGCTGGTGCCTCCGTTACCAACAACGATGGGGAAACCGCTGGAAGTGAGCCCAGAGGGGGTGACTTTCCAGTGGGATACCCCACGGATCGGGCCGGATCGGGCCAGGCAGGAGGGCCTCTGCATTGCTGCGCTCACTTGGGAACAGTATAAGCAATGCTTAATTCGACAATGGCAAAATCAAAAAGAGACAGAACCAAATGACCCACCGAGAGTGCAGAGACCAAAGACTGAACACAACAAAAGGAACTCGGTCAGGCAGGGGACTGTACTAGCCTTCCATCCGAAGCGGGGTTGGGGCTATATACAAGAACCGGGACTGCCAACAGAAATCTTCTTCACCAGCTACAATGTGAGAACCCCGACCAGCAATCGATATGACAATCAGCTACCATGTAAAGGGGACCAGGTGACCTACACTCGCCACCGGAGTGCGCAGGGGTGGTGCGCCCGGGACGTCCAACGATGCGAGCCGGTGGTAGCACCACCTGCTGTCCCTACTATGACTAACTCAGATTTGACCAGCCCCACTACTGTTGCCACGGTGTGTATAATCGCCGCTACTGAACTTGCAACCACAGCTGACATTCGAATCCAGACACCGGGTGATCTGATCGCGTCTGGGAGACCAACCAATGATACTGATTCTGCATCCGCCGAGGATAGAGGACCGCAGCCTTCCCGGCCGGTGAGTGCCCATCACCAATTGATGCAGTGTAACCTTCTGTGAGGATAAACCTCGGAACCACGAGTATGTAAATAGTTAACTGGTCGTCTTTGTGTCTTCTGCTGCTAGTACCCGACCAGGGTTGTTCTTAAAGAGATCCCTTTGTTTACCCGGGATCCCTATTGCCTTTCTTTTTGCTTTTGTTTTCCTTTTTGCTCCTTTATACCCCCTATTTTGAAAAGACTGCCGAATCATGGACGGTGAATGGTTCACAAACTGTGATGTAAATAGTTTGCACCCTATTAAGGGTGCCCTCTACTGGTTTTACAAGAAAAAGAACTCTTTGCGAAGAAACTGTTCCTGGAGACAGCACCGGAGTTCCTGCCCTACACGGACTTGCAACTTGAACAGTTGCACTACCTTAAAGAGACTTGGTTCCCTCTTAAAGGGAATGTTCACCATTTGCACTTAATGTACAATGCTGTTTTAAAAGAGAGTGAACAGTAATAATGTTTTGTATAGTAAGTTATATGTAGCCAGTTAGTTAGCCATAGAAAATGTTTGATAATGTTGCTAGAGGATTGAGGACAGGAAGTGAACCCGTAGGTGTTAGTGGGTGAGTCCTCCTAGGAGCCATAGAGAGATGGCTCAGTGATCTTGTACTACGGAAAGAGGCAGCAGGCCTGAGCAGATAGACAGGCGGTCCTGCATAAGACTAATCAGAGAGTAGGAAGAAAATATTGCACTTAGAAGAGAAAAATGAAGAAAAGTTAAATTATATTTTAGGAGTTTATTAGTCAGCCTTTAGTGGATCCAGCTTATACGTCCTTAAAGGAGAAGTTAAATTATTGTTGAGAATTTGCACTTAAGTAGAATACCCGGCTGGGTAGGCAAGGTTATTTATAGACTGTTATTTAAAATATTTAACCATGTTGCAGTTGTAATGTTCAAGTGTCCTCACCTCCCATAAAGGGAAGCTCTGTTCAAATTTACTTGTTTCATGCATTTCAAAATTTGTATGTCTTTTTGCTGACATGTATTGTTGTTTTCTTCCCAGTCCAGGAGTACTGGATTTAACCGGGGGGGAGTGCAGCGCCCCAGAGTCCTGGTTGTTGCAGTACTGTTGCTCCGCCACTAAGGGGAGTGATGGTATGTCTGATGGCACTGAAGGAGTTCACCTGACCAGGTATCACAGACACCAATACACTTCATAGTCTGGCCTCCAGGGGGAGCTAAGGGTGCTATGTATTAGGCCACTCCTCACAATCTGGTAAAACTGGGGGTTGGATAAAAAGTTAGAAAGAAGCTGACTGGGTTGGAATCAGGCAACATCCTGTGGCAGAGGGTGTTGCAGGGGAAGATTCAGGGGGGTCCCTGTCAGGGGTGGGATCCTGACAGAGGCCTAGCGAAAAGGACAGAACGTTAAGGAACCGCGCCAGCACTACATCGCGGCGGTATCTCAAGAAAGGACAAGAAGCGAGGTTTATTGTGGAGAGTGAGAAACGAGATCAACGCAAAAAGGAGATAACACCAGTAGGAGTCGTGCTGTAAGATCGAGGCAACATCCTACTGAGGCGCGTAGCCGGTGGCCGGAACACCGAGGAAGTATTGGGCTCCAAGCATTACTTCAAACCAATGGCAGGACAGTTAATTATAGGTTGGCTGTCTCACCTAAATCACCTAAGCAGACATAGGGGGCAACTGTGGGAGAGGGGCGTCACTAGGGTCCCGGAAGAACTCCAGGCCTACCCGTCATACGGGTGCATCCTAGCCATATCATCTGGGGGACGGAGAAGAACATCAGAACAGATATAAGCTGTGGGAAAGAACATCAGAAACAGACACAACAGTTGTGAGGACTATCCCGTGGTGCTCAGCAGGGAAGTACTACAACACACAGGCGCTAGAAGGAAGGCACAGATTTCCACCTGCAAAGGGAACTCTGGAGGTGCCACCGGACCGGCCGGTCTCAGACAGCCCTGTTAACCGTACTCTGGATTGCGGACCCCGAAGCCTTCAGTAAAGAGGTAAAGAGACTGCAACCCTGTGTCCTCGTTATTTATCGCGACCTGCACCACACACCATCACCTACATCTTTCATTGGACGCCCCTAAGCAGGGTCACGGACCGGGTCTAGCCACCGTGACAGCCACAGAACTGAGACAGAGAGGCCCGGTACCGAGTACCCTGCGGCCCTGCATCTGGGGGCACTCCAGGAGCATATGGCTACCTACACCACCACTCCCTTTTTGGTAGGCCATAGTGTTACACACCTGTCCCGGATCTAGTCTCTGCCCCCAACATCCTGGCACTCTAAGCTTTCTTGTGATCCATGTCAAACTTTGCAAGTAGCGTTCTTCCATGCGTTGAGCTTCTTAGACATGAAGAGAAAAAGACAAAAAGTCCAGCTACAGCTAAAAACAAGAAAAAAGATAGCATTAGGCCTAATGCTGTGTTTTTTCTTGTTTTTGGAACAGACAAATAAATTATGTTTTTAATAATATTTATTCACTTGCTTTTCTAAAAAAATTTTTTTAGCTGTAGCTGGAGTTTTTGTCTTCTCTTCATGTCTACTTACCTGAAACAAGAGCCAGGATTTGTCTGTGTATAGCACCCCTTGTGGATCATTGCCTGCATTGGTGAGTTAATGTGAACTTTGTTTTTTCTTGAGCTTCCGAGGCCTAAGATTTTTAGTTTGTCTATGCATAATTCATTGTCTGCGGTCTCCAGGACGTCTTAGGTCTGCCTACGGCTTCCAGTCCTTCAGTTATGTGACTGCTTGTGGCCTCATTTCTGCTATCTGAGTCCTGCGTGCCTCACCCACCTGCTGCACCACGCCCATGGCCCATGTGTCCACCCGGACCTTAGTCTTAGAGGATCCACCTCACCTACTGAGCCCGTTGACACATAGGCTCGTGTACGGCTTACAAGACATACATGTTACAACAAAGGCAGTGCAATGATGCTACCACCTGTGCCCCCTTTGTGTGCAAGAGAGAAGGGGACTTGGTCACTCGAATTAGGTGAAAAGAAACTTTATTTTTCCGTGTAGAGTCGCGCAAAGTGGCATCAATAATATTCAAGGACTCATTCAGGGGGCAGTATTTATTTGAAAGGGGCATTCAGGCTGCAACATCACTAGTATAGGGGCCACAATGCTTACCTTGCCCCAAATGTTGGTAATCCATGCTACACTACTTCTTAGATGGAATATAACTAGACCAATTAATGGAAAACTACAAAGAAATGCCAGGTATCTAATTAACCTGGTAGAATGGCTTGTTGGCGTCTTCCCCCACCACCAAGGGCACATGCCTCGTGAGCCATAGTCTTAATATGTCCCTATTTAACTATATCTACAACATCTCCAAATGGTTAATGCTGGAGTCATTTGGTACCTACTAAGAAGTAATTAAGGAGTGCTCCTTGTACAGTGCCCAAAATGTAAAATATCGAATTTGAACAAAAGAAATGAAAGGGCAAGAAACATAGTGCCATCACCACACAATTAATTTGTCTGCCACCTGCGGACGCTGCAGGCAACCACATGAGACCTGACATTTCTGCTCCAATCTTAACGTTTTGAATCATTCATGTAAACCTCCTTGGCAGAAAAATGAATTTACAGTATATTTTTCTTACTTAAAAGTCCAACCTTGTCCACAACAAGGACAGTACAAGTTGTAAAGGGAAGCAAGAAACGTTATGTTAAGTCATCAAAATAGACGCACAGAGATCTTGTAACCATATTATCCAACAGTCCTGTAAACTGGACTGAGAAGGGGTGGGGGTTAACAAACCCAAAATGGTTACTTTTAGATGTTCAAAATGATCCTAGAGATGAGGTATAAATGTCAAAAAAATTGTAATATTAAAGGTTGGTAAGTAACCAAGATGGTTATAAAGTGCAAAGTGATTGGGACAAGGGTAGCTAGTATGCGCGAGTATGCTCGGTACTTGGGTTTCTCCAAGCATGCTCAGAGAAAGCCGAGTAACGAACATACTCGCTCATCACTAGTAGCTAGTAGATTAGTGGAATGGAGAGATTTGTAACAAGCTCAGGTCATGTATAGCCTATGCACTAGAGCAGTGGTCCCCAACCTTTCTGACCTAGAAAGCCACATTCCGCTCTTTGAGAGCGTCGCGAGCCACATTCCGCTCTGAGAGGGCGTCGCGAGCCACATATTGCTCCCTCACCCTCACAGTAGTGGCAACCAGAGTCCCCCATTATGGGTATAATGATAACCCCAGCTTCTCCACAGAAATCACCCCGAAGGACTATAACAAGATCCAGCAGTCCCCACAATACTCCCATACAGCAGGGGTGTCAAACTGCATTCCTCGAGGGCCTCAAACCATGCGTGTTTTCAAGATTTCCTTCTCATTGCACAAGGTGCTGGAAACATTCTGTGCAGGTGATTAAATGATCACCTGTGCAATACAAGGAAATCCTGAAAACATGACCTGTTTGCAACCCTTGAGGAATGCAGTTTGACACCCCTGCCATACAGTATTCTCCCATGCAGCACTCTCAACATACTGTCACATTTAGCTTCAGGCACCTTCTCCGACAGGTCTGTGCTATCATCCTGTACCCAGCGTCCCATACTTAAATTATCTCTAAAACCCCTAAAACCAGTATATGTGCATCAGATCAGCTCTTCTGTTCAGGGCTACACACAAAATTCACCATTTTTAGATTTTCTCCTCATATCTGTTTGCTAGACCTGCAGCTAATGCACCAAGCTGGCAGACAGCCGCGAGCCACAATTCATGGGACCGTGAGCCACATGTGGCTCCCGAGCTACAGGTTGGGGACCCCTGCACTAGAGTGACGCGATATAGACCTCCTTGAAGAAATTAGTTTCCGTGGCACTCCTAAAAATGGGAATGTTAGCAGCAAGTCTGGGTCAATGAATGAGTGAAATATAGGAGAAATCTTGCAGATAGGAGTGGAAGGATAGTAATAAGGAAGATAGGTGATGAAGGTAACTGACGAAGTGATAAGTGGGCAGCACGGTGGCTCAGTGGTTAGCTCTATTGCTTTGCAGGTCTGGAGCCCTGGGTTCAAATCCCACCAAGGATAACATCAGCAAGGAGTTTATATGTTATCCCTATGTTTGTGTGAGTTTTCTCCATTTTAACTCCAAGGCAGGTGGACCAGGACCCTTAGAACTTCCTCGGCCTGCACTTGAACGCCGGTATGTTGGGCACCTTGTAAATGCCACAAAATGCTAGCGATTTAGTCCTGGTAGAAGAAGTTTGCAGGACCCTTGTCCAGATGCCTCGGAATACCAATGTAGATGCCGGCCTGTGTCCCGAAAATCTTTTTGCTCATCTCTCGGGCCCTAAAATTTAAAATATGATCTTCTCAACTTTAGGTACCCACCAAATGTACACAATAAGGAACAACATGAAGGATGGCTAACTATGTTCTACCCATGGGCTTACAGGGGTTGCTTGGTTTGAGCGTTTTAACTTCCATTATATCCCAAAAGGCAGGTGAGGCATCCTTGTAATTGGGAGGTCTTGTAGTTGTCCTCCTGGTCCCGAGCTGCACCAAGTGTTGACACCACACATTCAGTGTGATACTCTGCTGACATCATGTTCATGAGTCACATGGTACAGGGCCAACAAAACACTGCCCTGTTGAGGGGTATCAGAACAGATGCTACTCCCCTTTCTTACTGAGTGGCATCCTTTTTAGCGCATGAACTGATCCATTGGCCAGTAAAGGGGAAAAAGACGGCTGCAGGAAGCGAATGGTGGGCAGTAATACATACCGCTGGGCAGAGGAGCGCAATGCAATCTGGGATTACTAGTTTTCAAGATTTACAGAGCTACAGTAGAGCATCCGATTTTTACAGATACATTATAATTCTATAACACAGGAAACTATAAATTGTTAATAGCTGCTGAATAAAAAAACGGATTACTCACGGATGATAAGTGAGAAAAATAATTGTCCAAATTTTCTGGATGAAACTCTGAAGAATTTTATATGCACTCATGTGAATCTACCTCTTATCTGAGATTTCTTCTACCTTTTTGGCACAGGAATTTCAAGTTATGACAGATATTTTCTTTTTTTTTTGCATAGCCCCAGGTCTCTGTCATAGATAAAGCTATTGCTATGAAGCATCTTCAAAAAACAAGTGGCAGCTCCGAGAATGGCATTTACATCCCTTTACTAAACAATGTTGGCGTATCTGGTGGTTTTACTGTTACATCATTTCTTGGCAGCGGCACGGCTGGTAATATCATCATTTTAATGATAATTTGACACTGTTATATTGCTGTCTGTTGGATAGTCATTTCCCCTTTGCAATACAAGCAATGTGACACATTTAAATTATGTCAGCGAAGATTTAATGTTCTTTCCGATGCAAACAAGTGAAGAATGAGACAGGGACAACGCAGCATTGAAAATTGGGCTTCAAAACCAGACGCTTTGTTACTTTACAAGCCAATGGTAATTCACATGTATTGATTAATGGCCTTTCTTCCTTTTGGAATCAGATCCAATATTTGGTATAACGGTATTAGAATAATTCATCTTGTTCCTATTCTCTGAGTATTTAATCTGATTTATGTATTATTATTTCCATTTAATGGCCTTCCTCTCGATCTCGAACCACGGCAACTTCACAGATGAACGATCTATAGGAAGATTGATCTCGTGCAAAACTAGATAGGCCCACCAAGGTCTTCTTCACCATTATCTTGATAGTATCAAGCCATTGGGTTGCTGGTCTTCCTCTTCGCCTTGTTCCTTCTACTCTTCCAACCATGATGTTCTTCTCAAGGGATTGCTCTCTTCATATGATGTGTCCAAACTAGGCAAATCGTGCCTTGCTTCGAGTGACATGGCTGGACTTATTTTTTCCAAAAATAATTTGTTTGTTCTTCTTGCCATCCATGGTTTTGATAACATCCTTCTCCAGCACCACATTTTGAAAGGCATCAGTTCTTCTTCTGTCTTGTTTCTTAATCATCCAGGTTTTGTATGTTGCCACAAAAAAGACCAAACTATGTACGAGCTTGTGTCTTCGTTGCCAGTGAAATGTTACTCGATTTTAAGACTTTTGTCCAGTGACTCCATTGTTGATTTGCCCATAGCTATTTTCTACTTGACTTCCGGTGTTGTCGCTACATCTTGAGTGATCATTGATCCGAGTAGGTTGAAGTCCTTTACAACTTTCAGTTCATCTATGCCATGACTCTAAAGTCGGGTGTCCCGTGATCAGAGGCTCGTTCCCTGCCCTTAACACTAGGGGCGCCCTAGTTCTCCCTGCTCCCTGAATTACTTCTGATAGTGAAGATGCCGGGTCCACCTGCCATGCCTCCTTAAGCCGCCCTCAGTCTGTACCCTTCCCCCACCCTGGGAAGAGGGGAGTAGTTGTGTACGGTAATACACCAACCAGACTGACAAGGTAATATGAACAGGGATAAAGGAAAATACCAATCATACAAATATACACACATAAACAACAGATGTAAATATGGTGTAAAATATGGTGGTGGTGATAGTATGATGGTCTGGGGCTGTTTTGCTGCTTCAGGAGCTGGAATACTTGCTGTGGTAAATGGAGCCATGAATTCTACTGTCTACCAAAAAATCCTGAAGGAGCATGTCCGGCCATCTTTTCGTGACCTCAAGCTGAAGTGCACTTGGGTTATGCAGCAGGACAATGATCCAAAACACACCAGCGAGTCCACCACTGAATGGCTTAAAAAAATCAAACTTAAGCCTTTGGAGTGGCCTGGTCAAAATCCTGATCTTAATCCGGTTGAGATGCTATGGCCTTAAAAAGGCGGTGCATGTACATGTGTACATATATACTGTATATATGTGGAGAAACGGGGTCAGTGGGTGCTCTCGTCCGCTGGCCCAGCTGTCTTTAGCATCCGCATACTGCGGTACGACCTGTGTACCTAATGTTAGCGATAGGTACACAGGCCGCATGCCGGCCGCATGCGGAAATAGGCAGAGCTAGCAGCGGAGGTGCGGCCGAGGGCGGGGCTTCACAGAGGAAGTCCGCAGCCCTCCGCAGCTGCTACAAACGCTAGTGTGAAACTAGCCTTACACAGTATGTTAGATAGTATATCAGTTGGCAAGTCTGTCTTCTTGACCCACCAGACATAAACACTTAAATTCACAAGCCAATATACAGATAAAAAGCCAGTTCTTTTGGATTTGCAAAAACATGGTTGTCTGGGAAATCAAGATACAATCTGGTTTCTTCACAATATATATATATATATATATATATATATATATATATACACATATATATATATATATACACTCACCGGCCACTTTATTAGGTACACCTGTCCAACTTCTTGTTAACACTTAATTTCTAATCAGCCAATCACATGGCGGCAACTCAGTGCATTTAGGCATGTAGACATGGTCAAGACAATCTCCTGCAGTTCAAACCGAGCATCAGTATGGGGAAGAAAGGTGATTTGAGTGCCTTTGAACGTGGCATGGTTGTTGGTGCCAGAAGGGCTGGTCTGAGTATTTCAGAAACTGCTGATCTACTGGGATTTTCACGCACAACCATCTCTAGGGTTTACAGAGAATGGTCCGAAAAAGAAAAAAAATCCAGTGAGCGGCAGTTCTGTGGGCGGAAATGCCTTGTTGATGCCAGAGGTCAGAGGAGAATGGGCAGACTGGTTCGAGCTGATAGAAAGGCAACAGTGACTCAAATCGCCACCCGTTACAACCAAGGTAGGCCTAAGAGCATCTCTGAACGCACAGTGAGTCGAACTTTGAGGCAGATGGGCTACAGCAGCAGAAGACCACACCGGGTACCACTCCTTTCAGCTAAGAACAGGAAACTGAGGCTACAATTTGTACAAGCTCATCGAAATTGGACAGTAGAAGATTGGAAAAACGTTGCTTGGTCTGATGAGTCTCGATTTCTGCTGCGACATTCGGATGGTAGGGTCAGAATTTGGCGTAAACAACATGAAAGCATGGATCCATCCTGCCTTGTATGGAGCATCTTTGGGATGTGCAGCCGACAAATCTGTGGCAACTGTGTGATGCCATCATGTCAATATGGACCAAAATCTCTGAGGAATGCTTCCAGCACCTTGTTGAATCTATGCCACGAAGAATTGAGGCAGTTCTGAAGGCAAAAGGGGGTCCAACCCGTTACTAGCATGGTGTACCTAATAAAGTGGCCGGTGAGTGTATATATATATATATATTGTAACATGGCTAAAGGGTGTGTAGTCGACGGCAGGTATGTGCCACAAAAGTGCCTTGTTGCTGTAATGTAGCCCGGAGTATTTCTTTATTGTATATAAACATGTATATATATGCCTTACAGGACCTGTGGTGATGTCAGACCACATGGCTAATCATGTGATGGGTTACTGGGTGTGGTTAGCTCTATATAAGACAGGCTAATGTTTAACACAGTGGGATATGTGTGGAGGTGCTAGCCTCCAGTGTGTTAAGGCTCCAGCACTGAGCCTGAAAAAATGGACACTTGCTTTTTCCCTTTTGCCTGAGTTAAAGGCTATTTGTTTTCCTGTTGATGCTAAAATGGTTTATGAAGCAATAAACCTTTGAACTTTTGTTGGAACCTGCCTCCTAAGTGTCAGCCGTCGCACCTGAGTGAGTGAAATCCCTACAATTGGTGGTAGACGTGCGGGCAGCGTTCCCAGCGGAGACGAAGAGTCTGTTATTGGATGTCCTGGGTCAAGTCTGTTGTAAGCCAGCAAGCTTTGCCGGGGAAAATGGAGGATCTGCTGAAACACGTGCTCCAGTCGCAGCAAGAGACCAACAGGCTGTTGATGCAGCAGATACAACAGAGCCAGCAGCAGATACAACAGAGCCAGCAGGAGCAACGGCAGAGCCAGCAGGAGCAACGGCAGCAGATTCAACAGAACCAGCAGGAGCAACGGCAGCAGATGCAGCTTCTGGCGACCACCATCCAGGGCAAGACGAGCGCCCCAACCCCAGGTCTGGCTGATGACACCCACGTCCGGAAGACCGGAAGACGCGCATTGCAAAAAATGACTCCCGGGGATGATGTTGAGGCCTTCCTGACGGTGTTTGAGAGGGTCGCTGAGAGGGAAAAACTACCGCCAGAGCAGTGGGCAGAGGTACTGGCGCCATACCTGACGGGAGAACCCCAGAAGGCGTACTATGATTTGACCTTGCAGGATGCCAAAGAGTATCACAAGTTGAAAGTCGAGATTCTCGCACGTTTGGGGGTGACACTGACTGTCAGGGCACAGCGAGTTCACAGCTGGGCCTATCACCGGGACAAACCGCCTTGCTCTCAAATATTTGATCTGTTGCACCTGGTCCAGAAATGGCTGCAGCCAGAGTCATGTACACCTGCACAGATGGTGGAACGAGTAATGATGGATCGGTTTGTGCATTCCCTCCCGAGGTCCATGCAGACTTGGGTTGCCCAGGGTGATCCCCAGAATGCCGACGAACTGATCGGACTGGTCGAGAGATACCAAGGGATGGAAGGCTCCTTTGGGAGGCAGCCCATGCCGTACTGGGGGTCCCAGAAAGCGGCTGAGTCCCAAAAAGGGGTGGCGCGTCCAAGGTCACAAAGGGCGGGGGATGTGGTGCCCAAGGTCCCTACGGGTGATATTATTTGCTGGAAGTGCCACGGGCCAGGACATATAGCTGCCCGTTGTTCCCAGACCACTGAGCAGATGGACTGCAGCATGGGATGCCGTTGTTCATACTATGCGTATCCAGCCTACAGTGTGAACTCTCCGCCCAACGAGGGACCTCAAGCGTGTCCCGTAAGGGTGAACGGTCGAGCAGCAACGGCGCTGTTAGACTCAGGGAGCTTAGTGACCCTGGTGAGGGCCACTTTCCCTCTCCACCTGCTCCCGGGAAAGAAGGTCGGCGTGCGGTGCATACATGGTGATGCCAAGGACTACCCTTTGGCCAGGGTGGACATTGAAACGGCATGTGGCACGAAGTCCCACATAGTCGGCGTCGTGCAGGACTTGTTGCACCCTATAATTATTGGCCGGGATTTCTGTCTATTTTGGGATTTGTGGGGAAAAGGTTCTGAGCACCCTAGCAAGAGTAGGGAACCAGTGAACCCTGGAAGGGTGTCACCACACCCAGAGACAGACAGGTTTCCTTTTTGTGTGCTGGTTGGGGATGAGGAGGAAGTGTCCCCTGCATCTGACACTATGGAGTTAGAGGTAACCGGTGAAAATGTTGGGACTGCCCAACATAGGGACCCCACTCTGAGGGAAGCCTTTAATAATGTCACAGTTATTAACGGGGTGGTACAGGAGCCGGGGGCAGACACAAGGTTTCCCCATTTTCTGATGAGTGGGGAGTTGTTGTACCGGGTCACGAAAATAAGGGAGGAGTTGGTAGAGCAGTTGGTAGTGCCGGGTCCATATAGACGGAAGGTGTTGGACATGGCCCATTCACACATCTTGGGTGGACACCTAGGGGTGGAAAAAACGCAGGAACGGGTTGTGCAGAGATTCTATTGGCCTGGGTGTCACCGAGAAATAGTGAACTATTGCAGGTCCTTCCCTACATGTCAGCTAACTGCTCCCACTCCTCATTTCCGGAACCTTGTGCCACTGCCCATTATTGAGGTACCGTTCGAGAGAATTGCCATGGACTTGGTTGGTCCCTTAGTTAAATCAGCCCGGTGCCATCAGTATATATTAGTCATCCTGGACTATGCCACACGCTATCCTGAGGCAATTCCCTTGAGAAATTCTTCCTCGAAGAGTATAGCCCGCGAGTTGGTCCATGTCTTTTCCCGGACAGGTCTGCCGAAGGAGATCCTGACTGACCAGGGGACACCTTTCATGAGCAAGGTGATGAGGGAGTTATGCAAAGCCCTGAAAATCTCCCAGTTGAGGACCTCGGTATACCATCCCCAGTCAGATGGTCTTGTTGAGAGATTTAACAAGACACTGAAGAGCATGCTGAGAAAAGCTATAGAGAAAGACGGTAGAGACTGGGATTGCCTCTTACCCTATCTGATGTTTTCCATTCGTGAAGTTCCACAGGCCTCCACAGGGTTCTCACCGTTTGAGCTTCTATATGGCCGACATCCGCGAGGACTCCTGGATGTAGCCAAGGAAGCCTGGGAAGCCGAAGCCACGCCCCACAGAAGCGTCATTGAGCATGTGGCCCTGATGCAGCAGAGGATTGCAAAGGTGATGCCTATCGTGAAAGAACACCTCCTCCAGGCACAAGAAGCTCAGGCCAGAATCTACAACCGGTCTGCAAGAGTGAGGCAGTTCAATCCGGGAGACCGAGTTCTTGTGTTAGTTCCGACGGTGGAAAGCAAGTTCTTGTCCAAATGGCAAGGGCCATATGAGGTTGTCGAGAAACTTGCTGAAGTAAATTATAAAATTCACCAACCAGGAAGACGGAAACCATTCCAAGTGTACCATGTCAACCTCATCAAGCCGTGGCAAGATAGAGAGCCGACAGTAACTCCATCGTTGTTAAGCAACCCAGAAGGTAAGGTTGGAGCGGTTACTATAGCGGAGACGCTATCGAAGACCCAGAAACAATAGTGCCGGGAGTTACTCCAGAAAAACAGGGACCTGTTTTCAGAGTTGCCAGGACACACGAAGGTCATAGCGCACGAGGTCCTAACAGAGCCACATGTCCAGGTGAACATGAAGCCCTATCGCATTCCTGAGGCTCGTCGAGAAGTTATCTCCAAGGAAGTGGAGCGTATGTTGAAGCTTGGAGCCATTGAGGAATCCAAGAGCGGTTGGTCGAGCCCAATTGTCCTTGTCCCAAAACCTGATGGAGAGTGGAGGTTTTGCAACGACTATCGGAAGTTGAATGAGGTCTCCAAGTTTGACGCTTATCCCATGCCCCGCGTTGATGAGCTCATCGAAAGGCTTGGGCCCGCCAGGTACATAACCACCTTGGATTTGACGAAGGGGTATTGGCAGATCCCCATGGCACAGGAAGCCAAGGAGAAGATGGCGTTTTCTACACCAGATGGATGTTTCCAGTATGTCCGGATGCCGTTTGGCCTACAGGGAGCTCCGGCGACCTTCCAGAGGGCTATGGATAGAATCCTTGCACCCCATAAGGCATACGCTGCTGCGTACCTGGATGATATCGTCATCTTTAGCCCGGACTGGGAGAGTCATCTGGAAAAGGTCCAAGCGGTGTTTGATGCTATAAGAGAGGCCGGATTTACAACAAACCCGAGGAAGTGTGCCTTGGGTAAAGAAGAAGCTAAGTACCTTGGATACATAGTGGGTCGTGGAGAAATAAAACCCCAAATCAGTAAAGTGGAGGCAATTCAAACATGGCCAAAACCAGTTTCCAAGAAGCAAGTTAAAGCCTTCCTGGGAATCGTGGGATATTACAGGAGGTTCATCCCAAACTTCGCCACGATGGCTGCGCCTCTGACTGACCTGCTAAAAGGGACAAAATCAGTAATGGTTAAGTGGTCCGAAGAAACAGAGTCAGCCTTCCAAGAAATGAAAGAGGCTTTGTGTAAGCAACCCGTTCTGATGGCCCCAAACTTCAAAAAAGAGTTTATTCTTCAGACAGATGCCTCAGATGTCGGGGTGGGAGCAGTCCTTTCCCAAGAGCTACATGGGGAGGAGCATCCCGTCCTCTATCTGAGTAGAAAGCTGTCCTCATCTGAGAAGAACTACTCAGTGGTGGAAAAAGAGTGTTTGGCCATAAAATGGGCGGTGGACACGTTACGGTACTATCTGCTGGGTCATAAATTCAGATTGATATCTGACCATGCCCCACTAAGATGGATGAGGGAAACAAAGGGTAGAAATGCTAGGGTCACCTGTTGGTTCTTAGCCCTGCAGGACTTCAGTTTCCATGTGGAACATAGAGCCGGAAAGCTGCACGGTAATGCGGATGCCCTGTCAAGAATCCCTTGTTTAGTGGGAAAAAGTGCCAAGCCCCACGGCTTTAGGCAGAGGGGGGAGGTATGTAGCATGGCTAAAGAGTGTGTAGTCGACGGCAGGTATGTGCCACATAAGTGCCTTGTTGCTGTAATGTAGCCCGGAGTATTTCTTTATTGTATATAAACATGTATATATATGCCTTACAGGACCTGTGGTGATGTCAGACCACATGGCTAATCATGTGATGGGTTACTGGGTGTGGTTAGCTCTATATAAGACAGGCTAATGTTTAACACAGTGGGATATGTGTGGAGGTGCTAGCCTCCAGTGTGTTAAGGCTCCAGCACTGAGCCTGAAGGAATGGACACTTGCTTATTCCCTTTTGCCTGAGTTAAAGGCTATTTGTTTTCCTGTTGATGCTAAACTGGTTTATGAAGCAATAAACCTTTGAACTTTTGTTGGAACCTGCCTCCTATGTGTCAGCCGTCGCACCTGAGTGAGTGAAATCCCTACAATATATATATATATATATATATATATATACTGTATACAGTGGGGCAAAAAAGTATTTAGTCATTCAGCAATAGTGCAAGTTCCACCACTTAAAAAGATGAGAGGCGTCTGTAATTTACATCATAGGTAGACCTCAACTATTGGAGACAAACTGAGAAAAAAAAATCCAGAAAATCACATTGTCTGTTTTTTTTATCATTTTATTTGCATATTATGGTGGAAAATAAGTATTTGGTCAGAAACAAGCAATCAAGATTTCTGGCTCTCACAGACCTGTAACTTCTTCTTTAAGAGTCTTCTCTTTCCTCCACTCATTACCTGTAGTAATGGCACCTGTTTAAACTTGTTATCAGTATAAAAAGACACCTGTGCACACCCTCAAACAGTCTGACTCCAAACTCCACTATGGCGAAGACCAAAGAGCTGTCAAAGGACACCAGAAACAAAATTGTAGCCCTGCACCAGGCTGAGAAGACTGAATCTGCAATAGCCAACCAGCTTGGAGTGAAGAAATCAACAGTGGGAGCAATAATTAGAAAATGGAAGACATTCAAGACCACTGATAATCTCCCTCGATCTGGGGCTCCACGCAAAATCCCACCCCGTGGGGTCAGAATGATCACAAGAACGGTGAGCAAAAATCCCAGAACCACGCGGGGGGACCTAGTGAATGAACTGCAGAGAGCTGGGACCAATGTAACAAGGCCTACCATAAGTAACACACTACGCCACCATGGACTCAGATCCTGCAGTGCCAGACGTGTCCCACTGCTTAAGCCAGTACATGTCCGGGCCCGTCTGAAGTTTGCTAGAGAGCATTTGGATGATCCAGAGGAGTTTTGGGAGAATGTCCTATGGTCTGATGAAACCAAACTGGAACTGTTTGGTAGAAACACAACTTGTCGTGTTTGGAGGAAAAAGAATACTGAGTTGCATCCATCAAACACCATACCTACTGTAAAGCATGGTGGTGGAAACATCATGCTTTGGGGCTGTTTCTCTGCAAAGGGGCCAGGACGACTGATCCGGGTACATGAAGGAATGAATGGGGCCATGTATCATGAGATTTTGAGTGCAAACCTCCTTCCATCAGCAAGGGCATTGAAGATGAAACGTGGCTGGGTCTTTCAACATGACAATGATCCAAAGCACACCGCCAGGGCAACGAAGGAGTGGCTTCGTAAGAAGCATTTCAAGGTCCTGGAGTGGCCTAGCCAGTCTCCAGATCTCAACCCTATAGAAAACCTTTGGAGGGAGTTGAAAGTCCATGTTGCCAAGCGAAAAGCCAAAAACATCACTGCTCTAGAGGAGATCTGCATGGAGGAATGGGCCAACATACCAACAACAGTGTGTGGCAACCTTGTGAAGACTTACAGAAAACGTTTGACCTCTGTCATTGCCAACAAAGGATATATTACAAAGTATTGAGATGAAATTTTGTTTCTGACCAAATACTTATTTTCCACCATAATATGCAAATAAAATGATAAAAAAACAGACAATGTGATTTTCTGGATTTTTTTTTTCTCAGTTTGTCTCCCATAGTTGAGGTCTACCTATGATGTAAATTACAGACGCCTCTCATCTTTTCAAGTGGTGGAACTTGCACTATTGCTGAATGACTAAATACTTTTTTGCCCCACTGTATATAGATACAGTTGTGCTCAAAAGTTTACATACCCCTTCAGAAATTTTGCCTTCTTAGCCTTTTTTTTAGAGAATATGAATGATAACACCAAAACTTTTTTTCCACTTATGGTTAGTAGTTGGGTGAAGCCATTTATTGTCACACTACTGTGTTTTCTCTTTTTAAATCATAATGACAACCCAAAACAACCAAATAACCCTGATCAAAAGAGCACCATGAGTTACTTATGTTCTGGTGGCCAGATGCAACTTTGCCCACTTTGTACAACAATTTTCCATTTGGAGAAGCCTCATGTCATAGAACACATGCATTTATTTAGGATACATTTTCTATATTATTGCCATAGTAAATTGAACATAGTTTACTGCGAACAAGTATAAACATTAATCTCCATGCTTCTTCATCTATACAAGACATACGGACTATTAAATACAGCCATAAACCTTCTACACTACCAATAAAGCAAAACAAGATGAAACAGCCTAAAATTTAGGTTTCACACTTACAAAACCATCATCTTTGAAATGCTAAGAATCATCTTAATCAACAAACGAAGTCATCTCTATCTTTGTACGTCTCTCATACATTGATCTAGATGCTCACAATCTCTCTCCATCATTGGCAGTTTTCACATTAGATCTGATCAATACCAGAAGAATAGCCAGGGTGCAAAATAAATATTAAATTCAATGTCCCAGTTATCCTGGGAATCCTCCATCCTGTACAGGCTGTGATCCTACTCATTTTGGCTTCCCCTTCCCAAACTATATGTGCATGTAGACAGGGTCAGACTGGGGTGTCTTGGGCCAACAGGGGAATTGACCCTAGGGGCCCACCCTTCAGCTATATGCAAATACCTGTTAGCCGTTATCCCCGTAATAGTGGAGCGTTGACTGTAAAACACTTGTGGCTCCTGTACATCTACTGTGTGCACACGATAACTAAGATCTACAATTATGGTAGATTGCATAAAGGTGTTTTTTTGGTTAAAACACACGGCTCCATGGGCTCCAAAGGATAGGTGATCACTCATTGATCGTTTGGGTCCGACCATTGGAAACTGCACCAATCAGAAGAATTGGGAAGTTTTATCCCTGACAGGACACTTTTATCCTCAATTTAAAATGCAGCGGCAGGTGGGATGTCTGACTGCAGCTCCATTCATACTCTTCGCTGGTGTCATGATCCAGACCGGGTTTTGGGTTTTGTCTCTCCTTTCCCCAGTCTGGTCATGACAGGGGTTAACTTTTGCCTTGTTTTGGTTTCAGGTCTGCTATTTCTCTGTGCTGCATCCTGCAGGCAGTGTCAGTTATACTTCCTGCCTACAGTGTTAGTAGCTGACTCTGGTAAAACCCTGATTTGTCCTGCTGCGTTTAGCTGACCTTGCCCATGTGTGTTCATTCCTCTCTTCCCGCCCTGACTCTGTGTTGTCCCTTCGTGTCTGGATTCCCCGGTACTCGACTCAGCTTTGACTCTGACCTGGCTGTCTTTCCCTTCGGATACTTCTGTTTTGGACTGGTACTGACCTCTTGGCTTTCCTCTGACTCCGTGTGTGATTTTCCCCTTGGTATTACGCTTCTCTCTGGTATCTACCCGGCTTTTTTTTGACTATTCCGCACCACTCCATGACTGGACTACATATTACCACCATATAGTGACCAAATAATACCACATACTGTACAAGGCAGAAATATTGCCATTCCATGACCAGATCACATATTACCAGCATATGAGTATTCAGACGTGCACACATTCAGTTGAAACCAGCAGGTCCCCTCTACATCTTGCTTGAGGGCCTGCCAAGGACCTGGGACTAATGGAGAATTGTCAGGTGTTCCGGTGCTCCAGTCCGACCCTGCATGTAGCTTTTTCAAAGACAAGTCCAGCAATGCCTTTACATAACCAGTCTGTTCCGCCAGTACTGAGAAATCAGTGCTTGAATTGATATGCAACTGAGGCTGAAGAACTATGGTAGATTTGAAGTCTATGTCCCTCCAGCTCTATTGCCCTTCCATCACTGCCTCCACCTGCTTAACTGACAGCCTCTATACTGTGTGACTTCAGGCAAAGGAGTCAGGTTAGGGAATAGAGCTGATGTGACAGAGTGTCCAAATCTACTATTGCTTTTCAGCTTCATGTGCATATCACATTATCTCTGCTGCAGATCTAGCGGTTCTCTGAATGCTGAGCTCTCCTGCTGACACCAACGATTGACAGCTCTATGTGCACACTGTACCAAGTCTGAATACTGCCAATCAGTGGTGGGGACATGGTACAGGGCTCATGAATATGGAGGACTAACTGACAGCAGGTTTACTAGTCCTCTAGTGATAATCTCCTGCTGATAAAACTGTGATTTTATAAAAACTATAGCAAGCAGCCCAATAAGTGACACATCACTGGAATCAGAGTATCTGCCCCTTTCATCATGCTGTTCTCAGATTATCTGGCAAAAAAACTTGGTGACAGATTCCCTTTAAGACCTTCTATTATGTAGATATCCTGATTCCTCTTCCTATCATCCTCTCTGGGTTCAGTTCTGTGCAAGAATCTTCTTTGTGCGTGTCTAATTTTTGTTTACCAGAGCACTGCAGAGCCCTGATTATGTATATTTAGCCTGTGAAGTTACTGTGAGAGATTGCGGCTACTTAATTGCTCAGCTGGAAACAAGATCCTGTGATTCACTTTGCAACAACCTATATAGAAGGAAATTAAAATTGTATTTTTTTTCTTTCTATCTCTCTCTATCATGCTCTCCCATCGCCACAGAAAGTTAATGCACAGAGCTCCGTGGTCTCATCCAGGAGTAGATCAGTTAATTTCCTTCTCTTGTGACTATAAATAAATTGGAAAGATACTTAATTGCGCTCTGGTAGGTAAATACATGAAATTACATAATTAATTATGCATTAAATGATATCTGCTTTCCCCTATGAAAGGAAAATATATCCGTGGGCTGATTTATGAATGCCGCATTTCAAGCATCCAGCTGGCAAGTTAAAAAGATTAAGGGGCCTTATTACCATCATGTTACAGGGTAAGGTATGCAGACCTTTTATGCAGCCCTTTATAGTGGCCACCCAATCTGGCTGGGCTTGCTGGTTTTCCTACACGTGTCTGCCATTCTGGGTGATTACCTTCTATTTAGTTAACTGACAATGGTCAGACCATTGCCAGTCGTAGATTTGCTCGGTGGTGCATATACCTTTTGCTTTGTGTTCAGCTATTCAGATCTTTGTTGCCTGACCTCAGACTTAGCCTTTTGACTACTCGCTTGTATTGTCCCATTGCCGCTCTCTGACTCTTACTGCCTGACCTCAGATTTAGCCTTTTGACTACTCATTTGTATTGCTCCTTTGTCATACTCTGACTCTTACTGCCTGACCACGGACTTAGCCTTTTGACTATTCGTTTGTATTGCCCCTTTGCCGTTCTCTGACTCTTACTGCCTGACCTCGGACTTTGCCTTTTGACTACTCATTTGTATTGCACCTTTGTCGTACTCTGACTCTTACTGCCTGACCTTGGACTTAGCCTTTTGACTACTCGCTTGTATTGCCCCCTTTCCGTTCTCTAACTCTTACTGCCTGACCTCAGACTTTAGCCTTTTGACTATGCTCAAAAAAGGAGAAAGGACAGCACCTCCAAAAATCATACAATGATCTAATGCCTCTCGGCAAAAATATATATAACTGAACATGAGGTCCTTAGTTTAACATTCTGATCAGACTGTATGAAGCCCACTGCCACGTCATGGCAAACCTCATAGTGGGTCCTACCGCCCTAATGGAGAAGAGCCATGTGCCGACCACGGCCACAGCGGCAATGCACCTGCAGGGCAGATGGCCTGGTGCCCCACAACACCCGTGCTGAAAGACTGAGTCCCCATGACTCCAGTCCGCACTGCCCCACCAGCACAAAACAGCAGCAACAATGGCCACCACACAGCACCCACACCAAATGAAAGGAACATATATTCATAGGTTGATTTATGAATGCCGCATTTCAAGCATCCAACTGGCAAGGTAAAAAGATTAAGGAGCCTTATTACCATCATGTTACAGGGTAACATATGCAGACCTTTTATACAGCCCTTTATAGTGGCCACCCAATCTGGCTGGGCTTGCTGGTTTTCCTACAGGTGTCTGCCATTCTGGGTGATTACCTGGCTATTTAGTTGGCTGACAATGGTCAGACCATTGCCAGTCGCAGATTTGCTCGGTGGTGCACGTGCGTTTTGCTTTGTGTTCAGCTATTCAGATCTTTGTTGCCTGACCTCGGACTTATTGCCTCTTTGCCGTTCTCTGACTCTTACTGCCTGACCTCGCACTTAGCCTTTTGACTACTCGTTTGTATTGCCCCTTTGCCGTTCTCTGACTCTTACTGCCTGACCTCAGATTTAGCCTTTTGACTGCTCGCTTGTATTGCCCCTTTGCCGTTCTCTGACTCTTACTGCCTGACTTCAGATTTAGCCTTTTAACTACTCATTTGTATTGCCCCTTTGTCATACTCTGACTCTTACTGCCTGACCTCGGACTTAGCCTTTTGACTACTCGTTTGTATTGCCCCTTTGCCGTTCTCTGACTCTTACTGCCTGACCTCGAATTTAGCCTTTTGACTACACGTTTGTATTGCCCCTTTTCCCTTTTCTGACTCTTATTGCCTGACTTTGGACTTTGCCTTTTGACCATTCTTTTGCGTTCCCCTTTTGCCTTTGTCGTGCTCTCCTGGTATTTGACCCTGGACTCCTTAACTCCTCTTATCTCACAGCTTGTCCATGAGAAGTGACTCAGCCTCATGGAAACGTAAGAAAAGTCAGTTTTTGATCATGATGCTAAGTCAATATAATAAGTCAGGGCTTGGAGATAATTCAGGAAGATCAGTAATTGCAGTGAAATTTTACATCACTTGAGTTAAAACATTGTAGTATTTTTGGGCTGAAGTTATATTTGTTGGTGGCACAGTGATTAGAACCACTCATTTATTTCTTGGTCTACCCTATGACCCTGATGCTGTTGACTTAGCTTTATCCTATAATATCTTGATGTTGATCCAAACATGGGAAACGAAAGGCCAATTCCCACATGACTGAGTCGTACAAAAAAAACAAAATAAATCTCTTGTCCTTTGGGAACATGTGGTGTGTACATTCACATAAACATATGGAAATCCACATTTTCACATTTTTGTCTGACAAGAAACAGACTGTCAGACAGATGTCTTGAATGGCAAAAGCTGTAAGTGACAAGAAGAAAACACAACGCAGGGGTCTATTCGGGAATCATTCTATTTGCCGTACTTTGCCCAAAATCTTTAAAATTCAGAAAGAGATAGGTGTATCCCTGGGAAAATATTCAAGGTTTCAAATGAAGAAATGTACAAGTGCGAAGGGCGACAAACTTTCTTCAAATTAGTTGAGCCTTTAAAGATGGAGAGAAAATAATGGTCCTACCAAGTAATTCTTAGCAACAGTTTAAAATCTTTACCAGGAGAAAACGAAAAGTCATGTAGAGTTTGGTTATGAATGGTGGTCATTAGCCAACTACTGACCTTAGAAAACCTGGTACAGATGTGTAGAAACATCAAAACTACGCAGTAAGTGATACATCCCTGAAATCAAGGTCTCTGCCCCATCATTATGTTGCTCTCAGAAGGAGTAGCAAAAACCTGCTGACAGTTTCCTTTTAAGCATTATGCAGTTCTTTTTAAATCAATGCATTGTCTATAAAATGCATGGACAAGTCGGGTCCTGTAGACCAAGAGATAGCCAACTCGGCTCTGAAGGTCCTCAATAGGACTTCCCTGATAGGGAGTTGGACCAATGAAAGGGATTGCTCATTCATAGTCGTTCAAGAATCATATCCATAGATTCGATCACAATCTTGTCCTGAGAATAAGAAGTCATGTAGAAAGCCGAATGATCAATCCAAAAAAGCCAGAAAGGTAACTGCTTCCTATGTCAGCGTAGGCCTTGTTTGTCCTGTACATGCCTTTTCTCCCTCGGGCTGACCTATACTTAGATGCTGACTCACTGATATACTTTGCTGGTACATTGCTGTAGAACGCACATTAGGATGTGACAATATCACGACTTAAAGGAGCTTTACACCCAATACACACCTCTCAGAAGTGTAGATAGCTGATAAATGTCATTCACGGTCCAACATTGAACTTTATCACCTATCCACATCAAAGATGTTAACTTTTTGTTTGGTGGAGATCTGTACACTACTCAGAACGAGGGGGCTCTGCAATGCTCCATTGAAATGGAACCACCTCCCTATTACACATGTGTCCTGGGTGTCACAGGCTCTGCTTCCCTCACCTTGACCTGCTGCTTTCTGTTGTGCTCCACGTTGGGTTTTGCAGGTTGCTCATTGTGGCTCTGCTTCCTTCACATCGGTCCACTGCCCTCTGTTGTGCTCCACGTTGGGTTTTGCAGGTTGCCCATAGTGACTCAGCTTTTTAAGTCCCATTGGGGCACACAGCTGGGTCTTAGGATTGAGATTCAAGACTTTAGTTTGGTATACTCCCCTTTCTGTGCTTTAATTTGCTTCATTCCCTGCTGACTTTCACTTCATCCATCCTGCAGCTTCCAAGATTCCTGAGTGTGCCTCGTTTTCTCTCACCATATGCCATCCTGCCAGCTGCACCAACACCTAGGGTCCTTGTACCAACCTGGACCTGGGGCTTAATGGGTCCATTCCACAAAGTGAGTCTCACACTCTCTAATCATTTCCTATTGTACTGGTAGAGATAGCGGGGTCCCGGGCACCACTAAGGGTACGTGTCCACCTTCAGGATGGCCGGCGGTTTGGACGGAGCGGCAAACCCGCTCCGCCCTAAGCCCCGCCCCCTTCTGTGACGCGATGATGCCGGATGTGTTCATTGCACACATCCGACATCATCGCACCCCACACATAGGGCCCTGTGTTTTACTTTGTGGCGGCGCAGCGTCGCCGCAAGGTAAACGGACATGCTGCAATCTTAAAAGACGCGCAGCATGTCCGGAATCGCAGGGCCGCCGGGTTCGTGTTACCATAGATAAAATCCCCTCCACTATGCTGTAACATCTGGATGCTGCGTGTTTGACGCTGCGGCTCTGCGCAGCATCAAACACGCAGCGTTTCCTGAACGTGGAAACATACCCTAACATTGCAGAAGCATTTTCTCAGGATCGGCAGGGCTACCAGAATTCAGAAATATATCATCCACCCTATCCATCCAATGAAATGGCTGACAACAGAGAACAATAAACAGTATTTACTTGCAAATGTAAATAAGAATTATTGTTCTTTACTAGTGTCTCTCTGCTCCCACTAATGAAATGGGGTCCTGAGCAAGAGACCTCCTCTATTATGTTCCCATGTGCCAATATGGAAGGGAGATATCATAATGAGATAATTATTTTCTTCATATTTTATATTTAGGAATTCATGTGCTATAGGATTTAGGTGCAGTTCTTAGAACAAATGAGAAAAATAGCAAAAGTCATCAACTGGGATTGTATCATCTCCAATGATTGATGACATATTGCGCAACAGAAAATCCATCCACTAGAGGGCGCATCTCTCATATTTTTCATTTTGAAGGCCAGTGGGGCACCGATTCTCAGTGAAGCGACACAGATATGTATGGAGACTTTTAACACAATAGGCCATGGGAAATAAATGCGCAAAAGTAACTTTTAACAGCCACAGGTCTTAACTCCTGTGTGCAACATGCTACTTTAGTTTCTATAAAACCTGCATTACACAGTCTGCAAATATAACTGCAAGCCTTAACGGGTTTTCAGGTTTTGGAAAAGCCCTGTTCCGTATCTGCAATTTGTTCAATTAAAAAAATGCATTTCCCCCCCTCCCTGGGTCCAAACGCTGAGTTTCCTCTACTGTTCCCAGTGTCTGTTATTATCTGTATGGCATGTGATGTGCTAATGACCCTCGGCTCTTGCTCTGCTGCGAGCGTGATACAAGTGTCAGTTCTCTTTGCTCCGATCCTCTTGCATGAGGGAATCATAACACAGCTGTGGAAGAGACGGAGAAAGTAATTTCTCCATCTCCTCTGCTGCCATCGTCGTCGGGAATCGCACTGCACTGGGGGAATATCTAAGTTATAAGGTTTTATAAACTATATGATTGTCTAAGGGTCACTTCCATCTGTCTGTCCTTCTGTCTGTCTGTCTGTCACGGATATTCATTGGTCGCGGCCTCTGTCTGTCATGGAAATCCAGGTCGCTGATTGGTCGCGGCAAAACGGCCACGACCAATCAGCGACGGGCACAGTCCGGCGGCAAAATGGCCGCTCCTTCCTCCCCGCAGTCAGTGCCCGCTCCATAATCTCCTCCAGTCAGCCCTCACACAGGATTAATGGCAGCGGTAACGGACCACGTTATGCCGCGGGTAATGCACTCCGTTATCGCTGCTATTAACCCTGTGTGACCAACTTTTTACTATTGATGCTGCCCATCAATAGTTAAAAGATCTAATGTTAAAAATAATTAAAAAAAGAAAAAATCGTTATATACTCACCGACCGTCGGCCCCTCGGATCCAGAACCGGCCTTTCCCGCTCCTCGCGACGCTCCGGTGACTGCTCCATGCATTGCGGTCTCGCGAGATGATGACATAGCGATCTCGCGAGACCGCTACGTCATCATCTCGCGGGACTGCAATGCACTCTTGGGACCGGAGCGCGCGAGGAGCATCGGTAACCGCTTCGCCTGGATCCAGGGCCAACGGAAGGTGAGTATATAACTATTTTTTATTTTAATTCTTTTTTTTAACAGGGATATGATGCCCACTGTCATGATTCCCAATGGCAGGGAATTTGTCAACATAACACGGGCAAAAACAGGACGAGCTCTAGGGTGATGGAACCTGAGCTGACCGCGATCCTGAACCTCAACACTCAACTAACAGTAGCCGGGGGACGTTCCTGGGGGGCCCCTAGACGTCTCGCGCCAGCCGGAGATCTAGCTTCCCCTATCAGAAGAATAACAGACCTCACTTGCCTCCAGAGAAATATTCCCACAGAGATAGCAGCCTCCCACATATAATGACGGTGAAATGAGAGGAAGGCACAAACGTAGTTATGAAAACAGATTCAGCAAAATGAGGCCCGCTTAAGCTAGATAGCAGAGGATACAAAAGGTGATCTGCGCGGTCAGCTGAAAAACCCTTCAAAATACCATCCTGAAATTACTTGAACTCATGTGCCAACTCATGGTACATGAGTGGTAATTTCAGCCCACTAGAGCAACCAGCAGCAGAGAATTACATATCTGCAAGCTGGACTAAAAAACATGAAAGCAATCATGAAACAGGGAAATACAGACTTAGCTTGTCTTGAAGGCCTAGGAGCAGGTAACAGAGACACACACTGATACATTGATAGCCGGCAAGGGAATGACAGGAAAGCCAGGTTAAATAGAAAACACCCAGCCACTGATGGACAGGTGGAAACCAGAGACCGCAACCCACCAAAGTCACCCAGTACCAGTTGTAACCACCAGAGGGAGCCCAAAAACAGAATCCACAACAGTACCCCCCCCTTGAGGAGGGGTCACCGAACCCTCACGAGAACCCCCAGGGCGATCAGGATGAGCTCTATGGAAGGCGCGGACCAAATCAGTCGCATGAACATCAGAGGCGACCACCCAGGAATTATCCTCCTGACCATAACCCTTCCACTTAACCAAATACTGGAGTTTACGTCTGGAAACAGGAGAATCCAAGATCTTCTCAACAACATTCTCCAATTCTCCCTCCACCAGCACCGGAGCAGGAGGCTCAACCGAAGGAACAACGGGCACCTCATACCTCCGCAATAACGACCGATGGAACACATTATGAATAGCAAACGATGCTGGGAGATCCAAACGAAAAGATACAGGGTTAAGAATCTCCAAGATCTTATAAGGACCGATGAACCGAGGCTTAAACTTGGGAGAAGAGACCTTCATAGGGACAAAATGAGAAGACAACCACACCAAGTCCCCAACACGAAGTCGGGGACCCACGCGGCGACGACGATTAGCAAACTGCTGAGCCTTCTCCTGAGACAACTTCAAATTGTCCACCACCTGATTCCAAATCTGATGTAGCCTATCCACCACCACGTCCACTCCAGGACAATCCGAAGGCTCCACCTGACCAGAGGAAAAACGAGGATGAAACCCCGAATTACAAAAGAAAGGAGAAACCAAAGTAGCCGAACTAGCCCGATTATTAAGGGCAAATTCGGCCAGTGACAAAAAGGCAACCCAGTCATCTTGATCAGCAGAAACAAAACACCTTAAATAAGTTTCCAAGGTCTGATTAGTTCGCTCCGTCTGGCCATTCGTCTGAGGATGGAATGCAGACGAGAAAGACAAATTAATGCCCATCTTAGCACAAAACGTCCGCCAAAATCTAGACACAAACTGGGATCCCCTGTCCGAAACGATATTCTCCGGAATCCCATGCAAACGAACCACGTTCTGAAAAAACAAAGGGACCAACTCAGAGGAGGAAGGCAACTTAGGCAAGGGTACCAAATGAACCATCTTAGAAAAGCGGTCACACACAACCCAGATAACGGACATTTTCTGTGAGACAGGGAGATCTGAAATAAAATCCATGGAAATGTGCGTCCAAGGCCTCTTCGGGATAGGCAAGGATAACAACAACCCACTGGCCCGAGAACAGCAAGGCTTAGCCCGAGCACACACTTCACAAGACTGCACAAAGGTGCGCACATCCCTTGACAAGGAAGGCCACCAAAAAGACCTGGCCACCAAGTCTCTAGTACCAAATATTCCAGGATGACCAGCCAACACAGAAGAATGGACCTCGGAGATGACTCTACTGGTCCAATCATCCGGAACAAACAGTCTTTCTGGTGGACACCGATCAGGTTTATCCGCCTGAAACTCCTGCAATGCACGTCGCAAGTCTGGGGAGACGGCGGACAATATTACCCCATCCCTAAGGATGCCAGTAGGCCCAGAGTCTCCAGGAGAGTCAGGCACAAAACTCCTGGAAAGAGCATCTGCCTTCACATTCTTTGAACCTGGCAAGTATGAAACCACAAAATTGAAACGAGAAAAAAACAACGACCAACGAGCCTGTCTAGGATTCAAACGCCTGGCAGACTCAAGGTAAATCAGATTTTTGTGATCAGTCAAGACCACCACACGATGTCTAGCACCCTCAAGCCAATGACGCCACTCCTCAAATGCCCACTTCATGGCCAAAAGCTCCCGATTACCCACATCATAATTGCGCTCGGCGGGCGAGAATTTTCTAGAAAAGAACGCACATGGCTTCATCACCGAGCCATCGGAACTTCTCTGTGACAAAACCGCCCCCGCTCCAATCTCGGAAGCATCAACCTCAACCTGAAAAGGAAGTGAAACATCTGGTTGACATAACACAGGAGCAGAAGAAAACCGGCGCTTAAGTTCCTGAAAGGCCTCCACAGCCGCAGGAGACCAATTAGCAACATCAGCACCCTTTTTAGTCAAATCAGTCAAAGGTTTAACAACACTGGAAAAATTAGAAATGAACCGACGATAAAAATTAGCAAAACCCAAGAACTTCTGAAGACTCTTAACAGATGTAGGTTGTGTCCAGTCACAAATCGCCTGAACCTTGACGGGATCCATCTCAATAGTAGAAGGAGAAAAAATGTACCCCAAAAAAGAAATCTTCTGGACTCCGAAGAGACATTTTGAGCCCTTCACAAACAGAGAATTGGCCCGCAGGACTTGAAACACCTTCCTGACCTGTAGAACACGAGACTCCCAGTCATCAGAAAACACCAAAATATCATCCAAATACACAATCATAAACTTATCCAGATATTCACGGAAAATATTGTGCATAAAGGACTGAAAGACTGAAGGAGCATTAGAAAGTCCAAAAGGCATTACCAAATACTCAAAATGGCCCTCAGGCGTATTAAATGCGGTTTTCCACTCATCACCCTGCTTTATCCGCACAAGATTATACGCACCGCGAAGATCTATCTTAGTGAACCACCTAGCCCCCTTAATGCGAGCAAACAAATCAGTCAATAATGGCAATGGATACTGATATTTGACTGTAATCTTATTCAGAAGGCGATAATCTATACAAGGCCTCAGGGAACCATCTTTTTTAGCCACGAAAAAAAAACCTGCTCCCAGAGGGGACGAAGATGGACGAATATGTCCCTTTTCCAAGGACTCCTTAATATAATTCCGCATAGCAGTATGCTCTGGCACTGACAGATTAAATAAACGACCCTTAGGGAACTTACTGCCAGGAATTAATTCTATAGCACAGTCACAATCCCTATGAGGAGGGAGCGAATTGAGCTTAGGCTCCTCAAAAACATCCCGATAGTCAGACAAAAACGCAGGGACCTCAGAAGCAGTAGATGAAGCAATTGAAATCAGAGGTGCATCATCATGAACCCCCTGACATCCCCAGCTTAACACAGACATTGTTTTCCAATCCAGGACTGGATTATGAGTTTGTAACCATGGCAGACCAAGCACTAGTACATCATGTAAATTATACAGTACAAGGAAGCGAATCACCTCCTGATGAACGGGAGTCATGCGCATGGTCACTTGTGTCCAGTACTGCGGTTTATTCATAGCCAATGGTGTAGAGTCAATTCCCTTCAAAGGAATAGGAACTTCCAGAGGCTCCAGACTAAAACCGCAGCGTTTGGCAAAAGACCAATCCATAAGACTCAGGGCAGCGCCCGAATCCACATAGGCATCGACGGAAATGGATGACAGTGAACAAATCAGAGTTACAGACAAAATGAACTTAGACTGCAGAGTACCAATGGCAAAAGATTTATCAACCTTTTTTGTGCGTTTAGAGCATGCTGATATAACATGAGCTGAATCACCACAATAAAAACACAATCCATTTTTCCGCCTATAATTTTGCCGTTCACTTCTGGACTGAATTCTATCACATTGCATAGTCTCAGGTGCCTGTTCAGAAGACACCGCCAACTGGTGCACAGGTTTGCGCTCCCGTAAACGCCGATCAATCTGAATGGCCATAGTCATAGACTCATTCAGACCTGTAGGCGCAGGGAACCCCACCATAATATCCTTAATGGCCTCAGAAAGACCATCTCTGAAGTTTGCAGCCAGGGCGCACTCATTCCACTGAGTAAGCACCGACCATTTCCGAAATTTTTGACAATATACTTCCGCTTCATCATGCCCCTGAGAGAGGGCCAATAAAGCCTTTTCAGCCTGAATCTCCAGGTTAGGTTCCTCATAGAGCAATCCCAGTGCCAGAAAAAATGCATCCACACTGAGCAATACAGGATCCCCTGGTGCCAATGCAAATGCCCAATTCTGAGGGTCGCCCCGCAGGAAAGATATTACAATCTTGACCTGCTGAGCAGGGTCTCCAGAGGAGCGAGATTTCAAAGAAAGAAACAATTTGCAATTGTTCCTGAAATTCAGGAAGGTAGCTCTATCTCCAGAAAAAAACTCTGGAATAGGAATTCTAGGTTCAGACATAGGAGTGTGAACAACAAAATCCTATATATTTTGAACTTTTGCCGCAAGATTATTCAGGCTGGAAGCCAAACTCTGGACATCCATGTTAAACAGCTAAGGTCAGAGCCATTCAAGGGTTAAGAGGAGGTAAGAAGCAGCTAGACAGCAATTAAGGGCTAGGCAGCAAAACTCTGAGGGAAAAAAAAAAAAAATTTCCCTTCAACACTTCTTTTTCTCCTGCTTCAGCCCAAACAATTAACACTTTGTGGGCTGGCTATACTGTCATGATTCCCAATGGCAGGGAATTTGTCAACATAACACGGGCAAAAACAGGACGAGCTCTAGGGTGATGGAACCTGAGCTGACCGCGATCCTGAACCTCAACACTCAACTAACAGTAGTCGGGGGACGTTCCTGGGGGGCCCCTAGACGTCTCGCGCCAGCCGGAGATCTAGCTTCCCCTATCAGAAGAATAACAGACCTCACTTGCCTCCAGAGAAATATTCCCACAGAGATAGCAGCCTCCCACATATAATGACGGTGAAATGAGAGGAAGGCACAAACGTAGTTATGAAAACAGATTCAGCAAAATGAGGCCCGCTTAAGCTAGATAGCAGAGGATACAAAAGGTGAACTGCGCGGTCAGCTGAAAAACCCTTCAAAATACCATCCTGAAATTACTTGAACTCATGTGCCAACTCATGGTACATGAGTGGTAATTTCAGCCCACTAGAGCAACCAGCAGCAGAGAATTACATATCTGCAAGGTGGACTAAAAAACATGAAAGCAATCATGAAACAGGGAAATACAGACTTAGCTTGTCTTGAAGGCCTAGGAGCAGGTAACAGAGACACACACTGATACATTGATAGCCGGCAAGGGAATGACAGGAAAGCCAGGTTAAATAGAAAACACCCAGCCACTGATGGACAGGTGGAAACCAGAGACCGCAACCCACCAAAGTCACCCAGTACCAGTTGTAACCACCAGAGGGAGCCCAAAAACAGAATCCACAACAGCCCACATTGCTATATACTACGTGGGCTGTGTAATATACTACGTGGGCTGTGCAATATAATACGTGGGCTGTGCAATATACTACATGGGCTGTGCAATGTACTGCGTGGGCTGTGCTCTATTCTGCGTGGGCTGTGCTATATACTACGTGGGCTGTGCAATATACTACGTGGGCGGTGCAATATACTACGCGGGCTGTGAAATGTACTACGTGGGCTGTGCAATGTACTGCGTGGGCTGTGCAATATACTGCGTGGGCTGTGCTACATACTGCGTGGGCTGTGCTATATACTACGTGGCCTGTGCTATATACTACGTGGGCTGTGCAATATACTATGTGGGCTGTGCAATGTTCTACGTGGGCTGTCCAATATACTGCATGGGCTGTGTTATACACTACGTGGCCTGTGTTATACACTACGTGGGCTGTGTTATACACTATGTGGGCTGTGATATACACTACGTGGACTGTGATATACACTACGTGGCCTGTGTTATACACTACGTGGCTGTGCAATATACTACGTGGGCTGTGTTATACACTACGTGGGCTGTGTTATACACTACGTGGCCTGTGTTATACACTAGGTGGCCTGTGTTATACACTACGTGGGCTGTGTTATACACTATGTGGGCTGTGTTATACACTACGTGGGCTGTGTTATACACTACGTGGCCTGTGTTATACACTACGTGGCCTGTGTTATATACTGCGTGAGTGGGCTGTTATATACTACGTGAGCTGTGTTATATGCTACGTGGGCTGTTATAAACTACGTGGCTGTGTTATATGCTATGTGGGCTGTTATACACTCCGTGGGCTGTGCTATATACTCCATGGCTGTGCTATATACTCCATGGGCTGTGCTATATACTACGTGGCTGTGCTATATACTCCGTGGGTTGTGCTTTATACTCCATGGGCTGTGCTATATACTACGTGGCTGTGCTATATACTACGTGGCTGTGCAATATACTACATGGCTGGGCAATAGACTACGTGGCTGTGCTATTTACTACGTGGGCTGTTATATACTACATGGCTGGCCGTGAACAATCAGCGACAGGTGCAGTCCGGCCGCGAATTGGCGCGGGATTTGAACCACGCTTCGCTAATTGGTCGCGGCCGGCCGAATCCTGTGTATTCAATGTATTATTGTAAAATCTTCATAAATAAACTACATACATATTCTAGAATACCAAATGCGTTAGAATCGGGCTACCATCTAGTATGAAATAACAGTGCAAGTTTACATGTTTCATTTTCAAGTAGCTCCTGGGAGTTCAGACAATGTAGTGACCCTGGAAAAAGGATGCCCAGGGCAGTTACCTAGTTTGTCAATTTACAACAGTGCCTTGGCTGGGATAGGCTAGCTCTGGACCTGGGAAGGATGAGGAAAGTACTTTTTTTTAATGAAACTGCACTTTTTTTTTTTTTTATAAAGTGGAAAGCCCCTTTAAAAGGTTGCATGTTAATCTACTGTGAGGGGTTGACATGCTTGGCTGCTTCTTAAGGTAGACACAGGAATGTTTTGGTAGTAAATTGCCTGCTGGTTCATTATGGTCAGCATAGACCAAAGCAGGGTTCAGGAAAAATAAGCAGAGCTTTCCTGGTTTAACAGAAAACAAACCAAAACAAAGTGCAAAAGAGTCCTTTCTCTGCAGGTTTTACCCGCAGATACCACACAATGTTTTCAGCTCCTCCTGGAGCCTCGTGGGAGTTTCTCCTCTCCCAAGTCACAACACCAATTGACTCTCCAGACAGGCCTTTTAACCCAGACCATGTGATGATCACCTGACCCAGACATCATTTCAGGTCCTGCTAGAACACATGCCGAGGTTGGCTCTGCAGGAGGAGATATGGTATGCACCCTCCCTCCCACTCTATGGGTGCCCACATAAAACCAGCCCATGTATACAACTTTAAATTAACCCTCTCAGCACACAGCATGCTGGAGGAAAAATATCTTGGCAAATCACCTTCTCCTGACATTACTTGATGTCATTAAACCTGTCATCCAGTGAAAGTTGTGGGAGAAATGCAGAAGAACAGGCTGTATTCTCCATATTAGACTCAACACATGGACAAGAGAAGAAATGTTTATAATCTCACAGAACCCCTGCAGATCAGACATATCACAAAGAACCCAAGAGAAGGCTCATCCAGCCCCTCCAGGCCTCACTAAAATCTTAGAGAGTTCCATACATGGAAACTTGTGTAATTACAGAACCTGATTTATTAATTTATTACTTATTTATCAGCCTGAGGCAAGTCATAAATCCTGAAGCTCCTCCTATCTGACCTCGATATTATGTCCTAGGGGTGTTCAGAGGAAAGCTTCATTAAATCATGCAGTAGAACTTTTGTCAAAATATCACTGGATTTTTTATTCTGTATTATGGTCCAGACCCGCTACAATTCTGAGAAGAATTTTTTAAGTAGTTATTTATGACTTTAAAGGGGTTGTTCAGCCTTGGGGTATAAGTCTGCAGTCACTCTATGTGACTGCAGATTTGTGAATCCTCACATTGCGCGCACTGTATGAGCGTGACCGCGAGTATATGATTAGTATACAGTGGGAAAAATAATAAAATCAAATAATCGAATAAAATAAGTATTTGATCCACTTCTGATTTTGCAAGTTTTCCCACCTAGAAAAAATGGAGAGGTCTGTAATTTTTATCGTAGGTACACTTTACCTGTGAGAGACAAAATCTAAAACTAAAATCCAGAAAATCACATTATATGATTTTTACATAATTAAGTTGCAATATATTACATAAAATAAGTGTTTGATCCCCTACCAACCAGCGAGAATTCTGGCTCTCACAGACCTGTTAGTATTTGTTTAAGAAGTCCTCCTACTCTGCACTCATTACCTGTATTAATTGCACCTGTTTGGACTCTTACTTGTATAAAAAGACACCTGTCCACACACTCAATCAATCACACTCCAACCTCTCCACCATGGACAAGACCAAAGAGCTGCATAAGGACACCAGGGACAAAATTGTAAACCTGTACAAGGCTGGGATAGGCTACAGGACAATAGGCAAGCAGCTTGGTGAAAAGACAACAACTGTTGGCACAATTATAAGAAAATAGAAGAAACACAAGATGGCTGTCAATCTTTCTTGGTCTGGGGCTCTATGTAAGATCCCACCTCATGGGGTAAGGATGATTCTGAGAAAGGTCAGAAATCAGCCTAGAAATACACAGGAGGACCTGGTCAATGACCTGAAGTGAGCTGGGACCAAAGTCTCAAACATTACCGTTAGTAACACACTACACCGTCATGGATTAAAATCCTGCCGGTCACACAAGGTCCCTCTGCTCATGCTAACACATGTCCAGGCCCGTTTGAAGTTTGCCAGTGACCATCTGGATGATCCAGAGGAGGCATGGGAGACGGTCATGTGGTCAGATGAGACCAGAATAGAACTTTTTGTTATTAACTTTGCACATGCCTATAGCTGAGAAGCATTTAGTGTAAGTGTTCACCGGCAAGATGGCTCCTAGCCAATAGTAGGGAGGAATCTTGTTTAAAAAGCACTATCCCCAATAGAGAGGTGCCAAGTAACACATTGAGTCATTAACTAGTGTGGTGTTCTACCAGTGAAGTTGTGAGGTCCCCTGGTCCCAGTGTGGCTAGTGTTCTGAACCCGAATCCCTGCTCCTGGTGTGGTCAATGTCCTGAACACATATCCCACGTGTCACACACGTTCCCCCGGGAAAAAGCAATATGGGAAACGCATGTTGGGGCTCTGTGCCACACACTAAGGTTGTATACCATTTACTCTGCTTACACAAGTCCCCTGAAGAAGCCCATAGTGCGAAACGTGCGTTGGGGCTAAGGACCTAGCGTGCACCTCACTTGTGTCCCAAATGGGTAAGCACTGTATCTAGCACTTTAATAGGCACTCTGCACTTTTTCTCAGGCTGTGTGTCTTGATGCCGGATATTTGTCTCAACTGTGAACTGTAACTGTGATTATACTACGAGACATTGCTCAGACTCCTGGCATTTCTTGCTAGCATATATGCTATCCCACTTCCAGTTCCCAATAGGCCATTTCCTGGTACACACAATATGACACTCAGGTATCTGAACTAGTAAGCCTTGGAGAGACTTTTTGTATACAGTACTATTAATTTGTATGGTACCGCTTGTTGTTTCCTTTTTGTCATCACCATTTACCCTTCTTTATTATTGTAATGTTTTACATGTTTTTTTCTGTATGTTTAATACAATTTTGTAATTTTCATTAAGGTTGATATTTATTTTCATGTACCTTTTTGGGGCATTACACTCCAAAATTCTCAGTAGGTGTCATTTACTCTGCTTTGCCAGCTCTCTTTTTTATCATTTTAATTCAAGTATCGTATATTTGCAAAGTTACTTCATATTGATTGTAACATAGAATATTCATTTTAGCATTTTTGCAACTATTTTCACAAAATTCCCATAGATAGTAACAGAAGGAATATGACCTTCCGCCATCTTTCTGCTTCCTCTCCTTCCATTCTGTCTTGACCTTCCCTGCCAGATAATCACTGCACGGAGATCTATTATACACCTTGATTTATTTTTCTATGTAGAACACTTCTAAACATGGTGATAAATAACAGATAGGAGTTTTCTCTTAATTGCGGCACTTTGGAGAAAAGCGTGTGACACAGCTAAGATATCGCTCCTTAAATTGACGATTCTTCTCTTTAAGGAAAAGAGATAATCTGCGGAAAGCTGCAAAAACAACCGAGATTGGCAATGTGCCTGGGTCCTTTGAATTTTTTTTAATGTCCTGCACAGAAATGTCTTTCACTTGTAGGGACTGTGGTTTATAAATCTTGGGATTATTTACCATAACTCAAGGAAATGAACTCTTGGCTTATAACCTTTAGATCTCGCTGTGCTAATATCACATCTTCTTTCCTCCAGATCCTAAAGTGCATGGGAAGTTCTGAAATAGAATTCAGTCAAGGATGAAAATAAGTGTGATTTTCTAGAAATGAAAAAAATATATATAATTACTTGAAGATCCGGTTTATAGGATGTGGCCCAAGGGGCAATTGTCCATAAGCCTCCACCACTTGGTTGCCTCCTCTATACTACCTCCACCTAAACATCAAGACTCAAGTTGTACCGTAAAGGAAATATATGCCGCTATTATGTGTCTACCGTTATATGTTCATTACACCAACGCAGTCCAAGGAGAATAAGTGTAAGGTCACAAGCGAGAAATATCTATCGGATCCATAGAGGAAGCGTGAAAACTACCAAATTATACAAATATGATATAAAAAGCCATAACCTTTATTCAAAATGCATGAGATAAAAGTGTTAAAAGAAGATCAAAATGTATCCACACAATGACCCAGAGGTGGGTCTATCGAGAACCCCCTATGCGTATAAGGATAGGTACATAAAGAGGTGAAAAATACAATCAAAGTGGTATAAAGGTGAACCCAGAAAAGGTACATAAAGAGGTGAAAAATACAATCAAAGTGGTATAAAGGTGAACCCAGAAAAGGCACATAAAGAGGTGAAAAATACAATCAAAGTGGTATAAAGGTGAACCCAGAAAAGGTACATAAAGAGGTGAAAAATACAATCAAAGTGGTATAAAGGTGAACCCAGAAAAGGTACATAAAGAGGTGAAAAATACAATCAAAGTGGTATAAAGGTGAACCCAGAAAAGGTACATAAAGAGGTGAAAAATACAATCAAAGTGGTATAAAGGTGAACCCAGAAAAGGTACATAAAGAGGTGAAAAATACAATCAAAGTGGTATAAAGGTGAACCCAGAAAAGGCACATAAAGAGAGGTGAAAAATACAATCAAAATGGTATAAAGGTGAACCCAGAAAAGGCACATAAAGAGAGGTGAAAAATACAATCAAAGTGGTATAAAGGTGAACCCAGAAAAGGTATATAAAGAGGTGAAAAATACAATCAAAGTGGTATAAAGGTGAACCCAGAAAAGGCTCATAAAGAGGTGAAAAATACAATCAAAGTAGTATAAAGGTGAACCTAGAAAAGGTACATATAGAGGTGAAAAATACAATCAAAGTCGTTTAAAGGTGAACTCAGAAAAGACACATAAAGAGGTGAAAAATACAATCAAAGTGGTATAAAGGTGAACCCAGAAAAGGTACATATAGAGGTGAAAAACACCGGATTACGTACCGGTAATGCTCTTTTATAGAGCCACGACAGCACCCACTGAGAGAGGGGATCCGCCCCTAGGAACAGGAAACCCTACGGAGAGATAAAAGGGGCGGTCCCCCTCGCTCCCACAGTTTGGGTTACAGAGATTGCGAGGAACCGCCCACAAGTTTTAGTAGGTCATTCTATATTAACATTTCATCTTTGACTTAATCACGTATATTTACAAGAACCAATCACCCTTATCAGTGCTCATATGTAAACTAATATATAAGGGAGGGAAGTGAAGGGGTGCTGTCGTGGCTCTATAAAAGAGCATTACCGGTACGTAATCCGGTGTTTTCTCTTCGCCACGACAGCACCCACTGAGAGACTTTCAGAGATAGCTATTTGGGGGGGATTATCGTGTTAAGAACTGATCTACCGAAACACAAATCAGTGGAAGCAGATAGATCTAATCTATAGTGACTATAGAAGGTAATAGGCGAAGACCAGGTTGCGGCCTTACATATGAGTTCTATTGGAACCTCTGCTCGCTCTGCCCAGGATGATGCTATTGCCCGGGTTGAGTGTGCCTTTACAGTCTCGGGTGGATCTTCCCCTTTAGATGAATAGGCCAGGTATATCGTCTCCCGAATCCATCGAGATAATGTGCCTTTTGTGACACCAGCTCCTTTCCTTTGACCCTGGAAGGAAACAAAGAGAGCCCTGCTCTTCCTCCAGGCGCTAGTCCTGTCTAAGTAAGTCATTACAGCCCTTTTCACATCTAAGGTATGGTATTTCTCCTCTTCCTGATTTGTAGGATTATCATAAAAAGTAGGAAGAAGAATTTCTTGAGATCTATGAAACTTAGTACATCTCTTAGGTAGGTAGGAAGGGTCTGTTTTCAGGACGATTCTATCTGGAAATATCGACAGAAAGGGAGGATCTACTGATAGTGCCTGCATGTCACTTACCCTTCTTGCCGATACTAATGCGACAAGAAGAGTAGTTTTGAGAGTAACGTGTTTAATGTGAGCTGAGTGTAGTGGCTCAAATGGGTGACCTGTCAAGGCCTCAAGGACTAGATTAACATCCCAAGGCGGTATGCGGGGAATCTGAACTGGTTCTGACCTCTGGCAGGCTGAAATAAATCTAGTTATCCACCTATCACCCGCTACATTGTGACTATACAATGCCCCTAGAGCAGAGACTTGTACTTTTAAGGTATTAACTGAAAGACCTAAGTCACGTCCTTTCTGGAGAAATTCTAAAATGTTAAGTATAGGAATTTCGTTTGACAAGGCCAATGGATAAAGACTTAGAAACTTCCTCCATACTCTTACATATATAGAAGTAGTGGATCTTTTCCTACTTAATAATAGAGTAATAATTACTTGATCAGAGAAACCCCTTAATTTCAACAATTGCCTCTCAAATTCCAGGCTGTCAACCGTAGACCCTTCACATGAGGGTGGTTGAATGGCCCCTGGAAAAGAAGATCCTGATCCTCTGGGAGAATCCATGGATCTGAGATGGACATAGCTCTGAGCAGGGAGAACCATGGTCTCTTTGGCCAAAATGGGGCAATCAGGATTATATTGGCTTTGTCCTCTCTTATCTTCCTGATTACTGTTGGTAGAAGTATCAGAGGAGGAAAGGCATACGCTTTCTGAAATGTCCAGGGTACCTGGAGAGCATCGAGAAAATCGGGTTTGTCGGATTGGAACATTGAAGCGAACTTTTTTAATTGCCTGTTGTCTCTTGTAGCGAAGAGATCTACCTCTGGTAAACCCCATTTTACGGTTATCATTTTGAAGATTCGATGATTTAAAACCCACTCCCCTTGGTGGAGGGTATGGCGACTGAGGAAGTCCGCTTTTGAATTGTTCACTCCTCTGACATGTAGTGCTGATAGAGACAGTAGATGTTTCTCGGCTATAGTTAGGATGTCTTCGGCTATAGACATGAGTGTTCCTGATCTTGTTCCTCCTTGATGATTGATATACGCTACTGATGTCATGTTGTCTGACAGAATCCTTGTATGTGTTCCGTGTAGCTGCGGAAGGAATTCACAAAGAGCGTGATGGATAGCTTTCAGCTCTCTTATATTAGACGAGTCGTCTGACTCCGTAACCGACCATAGACCTTGGGCTACCTGATCTCTCATATGTGCTCCCCAACCACTAGGACTGGCATCCGTGAATATTGTGTTTGAAGGTTTAACTACCCAGGGGACCCCACTAACCAAGTGATCTGGTTCTAGCCACCAGGATAGAGATTTAATTACGTCTTCAGAAAGGGAAATTTTACCGTCTAGATGACCTTGTAATTTTATTTCCTCATGTAAAATTGCATATTGTAAACACCTTGAATGAAATTGGGCCCATGGTACTGCTGGGATACATGACGTGAAGGAGCCAAGGAGGGACATGCCTTGTCTTAAAGATATTAGAGGTTTATCTATTACCGACTGTACCTTATTTCTTATTGTCAATTGCTTGGATTGTGGTAAGAAACATTTTTGGCTTATGGAGTCTATTATAATCCCCAAGAATGTTTGTCGAGTAGTTGGAAGAAGTCTAGACTTTTCCCAATTCACCAACCACCCTAGCCTCTGCAGGGACGAGACCATATTACACAATCGTTGGTGACATTGTGACGGGGAACTTCCTACCACTAAAAGATCATCAAGGTACGGAATTATGAGGGTATCTTTTACTCTTAGGTATGACATTACTTCCGACATTAACTTAGTGAATACCCTTGGAGCTATTGATAGTCCAAAGGGCATTGCTGTATACTGAAAGTGTCGTATACGTCCATTCAACACAATCGCCACGCGGAGATATTGTTGATGTTCTATAAAAATTGGCAGATGGTAATACGCATCTTTTAGGTCGAGTACCGTCATAAAACAATGGGGAGACAACAGTTTTATGGTGGATCGGATAGACTCCATTTTAAAGGTTTGATTCTGCAAAAAGGTGTTCAATTTTTTAAGGTTCAATATGGTTCTGAAAGATCCATCTGGCTTTGGGATTAAAAATAGAGGGGAATAGAACCCCTTTTTTTGCTGAAGAAATGGGACTTCCACCAAAACCCCTTTGGCTAGAAGGTTCAATACCTCCTGCTCCAAAGCCTCCTGCTGTAACTGGGTTTTTAAAGAAGTCAATAGAAATGAGTCCGGCGGGACTCGGGAAAATTTTAATTTTAGGCCGAAGGCGATGATACTATTTGCCCAAATGTTCGAAGTTATTTTCTGCCATTGATCTGAGAAGGAAGACAATCTACCTCCGACAGGCAGATCTGTTCTAACGGGGTTTTTCCTCAGTTTTGTAAGGGCGCTTCCCAAAAAGTGCTCCTCTCTGTCTGGTGTCTCTAGTGGCCCAGCGATCTTGGCTCTTGAAATCCTTCCTCTTGTTAAACATGGGCTTTCGGAACGCCCTCCTATAAGATGGAAGGTAATTATTATTAGGGAAGCCCTTTTTCCTCTCCCCTGCTTTGGTCAGGATCTCGTCCAGCTTAGTACCAAATAGGTACTCACCCTGACATGGAAGACCACACAATTTGGATTTTGTCTGGGGATCGCCTTTCCAGCCCTTAAGCCACAGGGCTCTACGTGCTGCATTAGTCAGCCCCGCCGACTTGGCCGCTAATCGTATTGAGTCAGCAGATGAGTCTGCCAGGAAGGCTGTAGCACCCCTAATTAAAGGTATAGAGGCTCTCAACTTGTCTCTAGAGAGACCGTTTTTAAGTCCTTCTTCCAAGTCATTTAGCCAGACTAGCATGGACCTAGCGGTGCATGTAGCTGACACAGCCGGTTTTAGGGCTCCCGCACAAGATTCCCACGCTCTTTTAAGGAGAGAGTCGGCTTTGCGGTCCAAAGGATCTTGTAGTGAACCTGAATCCTCCACAGGTAGCAGGGATTTTTTAGATGTGGAAGCCACTGCTGCGTCTACTTTCGGGGCTTTTGACCAGGTCGAGAATTCCTCATCATTAAAGGGATAACGTCTCTTTGAAGATGGTGGTAGTCCCCTCTGCCCCTGGCTTTCCCACTCTTTTTTAATTAAATTTTTAACTGCTGCTATTACCGGAAAGGAGGGTCTTTTCCTTTCGGACAGCCCAGCGAACATTATGTCCTGCTGTGTTTTAGGGGTCTTAGAATCCTCGATGCCCATAGTGTTACAGACGGATTTCACCAGGTTATCTATACTGTCGGTGGGGAAGCACGTATCTTGATCCTCATCTGAGGAAACATAATCCCTAGAAACATCCGAATCTGCATTCTCTAATTCGGAAGATTGGTCAGATATGGGTGAAACATACTCTCTTGTCCCCTTAGGACGCGTTTCTTTTCCCGAACTATGCAGGGCTTGTAGTTCTTCTCTAATCAACACTCTAATGTCCTCAGATTTAACCGAGGCCTCTTCCCGTAAGGTGGAATCAATGCATGGTTTACAAAGTTTCTTTGTGTAACTATCCGGAAGGGGCTGAAGACATATCGCACACTGTTTGTGTTTCGTTTTTTCAGTACATTTTGCCTAGAGTGTTAGAGAAGAGGGGACAGCAATCAGCTTAATAGGGTAGATGTACACTCACCCCAGTGAAGCGTCTGTGAAGGTACCGGCTGACGGGGAGGAGACTGCAGAGGCTTGCTCTTTTTAGAAGATCCACTCCGCTTGGAGCGGCTGCTGCTGCTGGCATGGCTGCGAGGAGTAGTTGCGGTGGCCTCAATAGAAGACATCGCAGGGTCCTGTGCCGAATCCATATTGGACGCCGGAGCGTTACCGCCGGCGTCCTTTTCACATGGGGGCCGCCATCTTCTTCCTGTTGAACCCGGAAGTGCTAATCACTTCCGGGTCGCGGCCATATTCCATATGCCCGCGCTGTCACCGGCACCAGCGCCGGCGCCGTCTCCTCCCTCTCCTCGGAAGCTTTTCAGCTTATACTTCCGGGGGGCATACTGGGGCTCCACGCCGTATAAGCGCTCGCCGAGGACGGCGCAGCGTTCCCAATTACAGCGCTAACTCCCCGCAGACGTTCCGGATGACTTTCTGTGAGCCAGCCACCTTCCAGCCCTGGCCTCACAGCGTCTGCCAGCAGAGGGGGGAAGCTGACACCAGGACCCCCGACGCTGCTTCCAGCTCTGGAGCCCTTGCCGTCCTCACAGGTAAACCGCGCAAGCGGCATCCAGGCTAGGCATCCTCTTCTCCGTGGATTTCCCATAGGAACAGGAAACCAAACTGTGGGAGCGAGGGGGACCGCCCCTTTTATCTCTCCGTAGGGTTTCCTGTTCCTAGGGGCGGATCCCCTCTCTCAGTGGGTGCTGTCGTGGCGAAGAGAAAATACAATCAAAGTCGTTTAAAGGTGAACCCAGAAAAGGTACATAAAGAGGTGAAAAATACAATCAAAGTGGTATAAAGGTGAACCCAGAAAAGGCACATAAAGAGAGGTGAAAAATACAATCAAAGTGGTATAAAGGTGAACCCAGAAAAGGTATATAAAGAGGTGAAAAATACAATCAAAGTGGTATAAAGTTGAACCCAGAAAAGGCACAAAAAGAGGTGAAAAATACAATCAAAGTGGTATAAAGGTGAACCCAGAAAAGGCACATAAAGAGAGGTGAAAAATACAATCAAAGTGGTATAAAGGTGAACCCAGAAAAGGCTCATAAAGAGGTGAAAAATACAATCAAAGTGGTATAAAGGTGAACCTAGAAAAGGTACATATAGAGGTGAAAAATACAATCAAAGTCGTTTAAAGGTGAACTCAGAAAAGACACATAAAGAGGTGAAAAATACAATCAAAGTGGTATAAAGGTGAACCCAGAAAAGGTACATATAGAGGTGAAAAATATAATCAAAGTCGTTTAAAGGTAAACTCAGAAAAGACACATAAAGAGGTGAAAAATACAATCAAAGTGGTATAAAGGTGAACCCAGAAAAGGTACATAAAGAGGTGAAAAATACAAAGTCGTTTAAAGGTGAACCCAGAAAAGACACATAAAGAGGTGAAAAATACAATCAAAGTCGTTTAAAGGTGAACCCAGAAAAGACACATAGAGGTGAAAAATACAATCAAAGTGGTATAAAGGTGAACCCAGAAAAGATACATAAAGAGGTGAAAAATACAATCAAAGTCGTTTAAAGGTGAACCCAGAAAAGACACATAAAGAGGTGAAAAATACAATCAAAGTGGTATAAAGGTGAACCCAGAAAAGGTACATAAAGAGGTGAAAAATACAATCAAAGTGGTATAAAGGTGAACCCAGAAAAGGCACATAAAGAGAGGAGAAAAATAAAATCAAAGTGGTATAAAGGTGAACCCAGAAAAGGCATATAAAGAGAGGTGAAAAATACAATCAAAGTGGTATAAAGGTGAACCCAGAAAAGGTACATATAGAGGTGAAAAATACAATCAAAGTGGTATAAAGGTGAACCCAAAAAAGGCACATAAAGAGGTGAAAAATACAATCAAAGTGATATAAAGGTGAACCCAGAAAAGGCACATAAAGAGAGGTGAAAAATACAATCAAAGTGGTATAAAGGTGAACCCAGAAAAGGTACATAAAGAGGTGAAAAATACAATCAAAGTGGTATAAAGGTGAACCCAGAAAAGGCACATAAAGAGGTGAAAAATACAATCAAAGTGGTATAAAGGTGAACCCAGAAAAGGTACATAAAGAGGTGAAAAATACAAAGTTGTTTAAAGGTGAACCCAGAAAAGACACATAAAGAGGTGAAAAATACAATCAAAGTCGTTTAAATGTGAACCCAGAAAAGACACATAAAGAGGTGAAAAATACAAGCAAAGATTGAGACAGAGAGACTCATTGCTAGAGAGAGCAAAAATAACCCCAAAATATTCTTTAACTACATAAATAGTAAGAAACTAAAAAATGATAGTGTTGGCCCCCTTAAAAATAGTCTGGGTGAAATGGTGGATGAGGATGAGGAAAAAGCCAATATGCTAAATGACTTTTTCATCAGTATTTACAAAAGAAAATCCCATGGCAGCCAATATGACTAGTGATAATAATTCCCAATTTAATGTTACCTGCTTAACCCAGCAGGAAGTACGGCGGCGTCTAAAAATCACAAAACTTGACAAATCTCCGGGCCCGGATGGGATACACCCCCGAGTACTGCAGGAATTAAGTACAGTCATTGATAGACCATTATTTTTAATCTTTAAAGAGTCCATAATAACAGGGTCTGTACCACAGGACTGGCGTATAGCAAATGTGGTGCCAATATTCAAAAAGGGGACAAAAACTGAACTCGGAAATTATAGGCCAGTAAGCTTAACCTCTACTGTGGGTAAAATCCTGGAGGGCATTCTAAGGGATGTTATACTGGAGTATCTGAAGAGGAATAACCTCATGACCCAGTATCAGCACGGGTTTACTAGGGACCGATCATGGCAGACTAATTTGATCAGCTTCTATGAAGAGGTAAGTTCTGGTCTGGACCAAGGGAACCCAGTAGATGTAGTGTATATGGACTTTTCAAAAGCTTTTGATACGGTGCCACACAAAAGGTTGATACATAAAATGAGAATAATGGGGATAGGGGAAAATATGTGCAAGTGGGTTGAGAGTTGGCTCAGGGATAGGAAACAAAGGGTGGTTATTAATGGAGCACACTCGGACTGGGTCACGGTTAGTAGTGGGGTACCACAGGGGTCAGTATTGGGCCCTCTTCTTTTTAACATATTTATTAATGACCTTGTAGGGGGCATTCAGAGTAGAATTTCAATATTTGCAGATGACACTAAACTCTGCAGGGTAATCAATACAGGGGAGGACAATTTTATATTACAGGCTGATTTATGTAAACTAGAAGCTTGGGCTGATAAATGGCAAATGAGCTTTAATGGGGATAAATGTAAGGTCATGCACTTGGGTAGAAGTAATAAGATGTATAACTATGTGCTTAATTCTAAAACTCTGGGCAAAACCGTCAATGAAAAAGACCTGGGTGTATGGGTGGATGACAAACTCATATTCAGTGGCCAGTGTCAGGCAGCTGCTACAAAGGCAAATAAAATAATGGGATGCATTAAAAGAGGCATAGATGCTCATGAGGAGAACATAATTTTACCTCTATACAAGTCACTAGTGCGACCACACTTAGAATACTGTGCACAGTTCTGGTCTCTGGTGTATAAGAAAGACATAGCTGAACTGGAGCGGGTGCAGAGAAGAGCAACCAAGGTTATTAGAGGACTGGGGGGTCTGCAATACCAAGATAGGTTATTACACTTGGGGCTATTTAGTTTGGAAAAACGAAGACTAAGGGGTGATCTTATGTTAATGTATAAATATATGAGGGGACAGTACAAAGACCTTTCTGATGATCTTTTTAATCATAGACCGGTGACAGGGACAAGGGGGCATCCTCTACGTCTGGAGGAAAAAAGGTTTAAGCATAATAACAGATGCGGATTCTTTACTGTAAGAGCAGTGAGACTATAGAACTCTCTGCCGTATGATGTTGTAATGAGTGACTCATTGCTTCAATTTAAGAGGGGACTGGATACCTTTCTGGAAAAGTATAATATTACAGGGTATATATATTAGATTCCTTGATAAGGCGTTGATCCAGGGAACTAGTCTGATTGCCGTATGTGGGGTCGGGAAGGAATTTTTTTCCCCATGATGGAGCTTACTCTTACCACATGGGTTTTTTTTGCCTTCCCCTGGATCAACATGTTAGGGCATGTTAGGCTATGGGTTGAACTAGATGGACTTAAAGTCTTCCTTCAACCTTAATAACTATGTAACTATAAAGGTGAACCCAGAAAAGATACATAAAGAGGTGAAAAATACAATCAAAGTCGCTTAAAGGTGAACCCAGAAAAGACACATAAAGAGGTGAAAAATACAATCAAAGTGGTATAAAGGTGAACCCAGAAATGTTACATAAAGAGGTGAAAAATACAATCAAAGTGGTATAAAGGTGAACCCAGAAATAGCACATAAAGAGGTGAAAAATACAATCAAAGTGGTATAAAGGTGAACCAAGAAAAGGCACATAGAGAGGTGAAAAATACTGTTAGGGCTAGCGGAACGCACCAAGTAAATATAGATGTTATTATTGGTGCGTTCGCAGCCCGGGGTCCACCGTGCAGGAGGAACCTGCTGCTAGCAAATGATGGCACTATATGGCGGTTTAAGCGACCTCTGTTACTTCACACAGAGTCGCACGGAAACAAGACGCTGTGCCCTGTTAACCCCACAGGAGTTCACAGCTAACTGCCGAGCTGAAGGCAGTCTGTGGTCACACACACATACAATCTCCTCACCGGAGAAGCTGGTATTCTAGGGGCTTATTTCAGCCGGGGCCCTAGATCCACACACGCAATCTCCTCGCCGGAGGTGCCGGCATTCTAGGGGCTTATTTCAGCCGAGTCCCTGAACACACACATAAATGTGACCACACTGGCGCATGCACAAAACTGATTCAATACTAGCGCATGGCCGTGCGGTCATGAGAACCTTAAATAGCTGCAGCAAGAACAGGACCTTCCTAGAAGGACCAATGAGAGGCTGCTACAGAGCCTGAGCACCTTCAGGACCTTCCTGGAGGACCAATGGATTTAGCTGCAGTATCTGAACATGTGACCCTCGATCTCCACTGAGAGATCTTACTCTGGGCATGCTCAGAAAGAGAAAAGCAGGACTTAGTCCCAGAAGCGTCTGCTCGCCGCTGCCCAGTACTGGCTTTAATGGCAGAAGCTGGAAAAGCAGCAATAACCCTTTGGACAGAGTCAGACTGAGCAAGACGCTGGGACCGACGTCTCCGCTGAGCAGGCTCCACCGCGGCTGGAGAAGGATGGGAGACCACAGCGGAGATGGCTCGAGATTCCCCCTGTGCAGGGGCGGAATCTCGACCCCCAACATTACCCCCCCCCCCCCCCAGAGCAGGTACATAAAGAGGTGAAAAATAGAAAGTCGTTTAAAGGTGAACCCAGAAAAGACACGTAAGGAGGTGAAAAATACAATCAAAGTTGTGTAAAGGTGAACCCAGAAAAGGTGGTACACTTTTATTATAAGTATAGTATACAAATACTCTGTTGCACAAATCTTGATACAACCCTGACCCCTTTAAATGTCCACATATTGCACCAAACATGGAGAACAAAGCATACACCAAATGTCTTATGTTATTTACAGCTTCAAAATGGTGCAAAAAGTCTCAAATAACATATTTGCTTACCTGGGCTTCAACTAAAAGTTGTCTCATAATAATCATAGACTTCTTTAAAGACTCTTTCTCAGTTGGATGGAAGATGTCCTCATTATCTTCTAGGGCTGATGGCTTGGCCACAATGAAATGTGATATTTGGTCATTTAGGGTATGAAGTGACTTCACAGCTGTAGAAACAGATAATGGATGTGTTATTCCTAGAGCCACTATCACTTTTTTTTTATATATCATCTTAAATGGAGGCTGTCAGCACCAATCTGTCTATTCAAACCAAGCACAGGCCCATGGTGCAACTTTGACATGGAAATACATTTTAGTAGCTGCTTCTCTTCCACTCTGCCCTGTCAATGGGTTGTTACTGCTGACATCATGCTGATTGTCAGCTGGCTCCCTACTTCCTAACTGCGGGGAGCCAGCTGTCAATCAGTATGACATCGGCAGACACCCCCCATCGACTGAGCAGTCAGAAGAACAAAAGCTACTGTTGATGTGGAGCAGCTGAATCACAGTCAGTGACCACTCTGGATAAAACAGGCAAATAGTTGCTAACTATCTACTTACCTGCCTGTTAGTTTTTTGGCTTATAGTAAAAAAAATTTTTTTAAGGCCATCTTGAGTAGAGTTTTACGAAAACCACTGAAGAGCATCTGAAAGGATATGTGGGATATGATTACTAAGTAAAATTTTGCCTCAATTTGCCACATGACATATTACCTCACCCTAAACATCTTTGTATTTTTTCATGGAACAAAATTTAAGATACCAGAGCACAGCAATGTTTAAAAGACCCCAAAACACATCAGCAGACCCTAGCACATGCAATCAGCCCCGAGCAACTGTATTCCCACCGATTGGAAAAGGGTGGATGCCTGCATGGTACGTATTGGCTGCTCTGATGAGTTCCCTACAAAGTTTCCTACAAAGTATGGAGGGTGGCACAAGATCATGGTGCACAAGATCAAGATCAAGTATGATGGTTCCCTACAAAGTATAGAGGGTGGCACAAGATCATAGTGCACAAGATCAAGATCAAGTATGATGGTTTCCTACAAAGTATGGAGGTGGCACAAGATCATGGTGCACAAGATCAAGATCAACTATGATGGTTCCCTACTAAATATGGAGGGTGGCGCAAGACCATGGTGCACAAGATCAAGATCAAGAATGATGGTTCACTACAAAGTATGGAGGGTGGCACAAGATCATGGTGTTCAAGATCAACTATGATGGCTCCCTACTAAATATGTAGGGTGGCACAAGACCATGGTGCACAAGATCAAGATCAAGTATGATGGTTCACTACAAAGTATGGAGGGTGGCACAAGATCATGGTGCACAGGATCAAGATCAAGTATGATGGTTCCCTACTAAATATGGAGGGTGGTACAAGACCATTGTGCACAAGATCAAGATCAAGTATGATGGTTCCCTACAAAGTATGGAGGGTGGCACAAGATCATAGTTGGCCATAGCCATGTGAGACCTGTGCAGTTGCACAGAATGCCGCCTGTCCGATTACAGTGGGGTCTATACCTAGTCAGATGCATGATTATGATATGTAGATGACTATATAGTTATGAAGTTTGCCCAAAAGTCTCCCTCTTCTGCGTGGGCAGATATGTTCAGTAAACTCTGCAGCAAGTCACTGGCTACATCAGCAATGGGGAAGTGCGGAGACCGGTGTGGACTCCCAAATAGCTTGAAGGGGAATGTCAGGGTATCGTTTAGGGGGGTAAACAATTTTTTTTTAATTTTCTGAATTTTGGACTTTTTTTTTAATATAATTCAGTGATGGACAGCCCCTTGAAGTCACCTGGATGTCTTAGTAAATGAGCCCACAAGGGTGTATCCCATCTCCCCGCACATTAATTTTCGGCCCCTGCAAGTGGAGCAAGAAAGGATCTCGCACACAATCTGAAGGATAAAAAACAGCAATTTACTACAATTTACATAAAGCTGCGCTTTTTCATTTCTGCCCGACTCCGATGACCCCTATTTATAATGCAGGAACAGAAGTCTGCAGATGCAGTGAAAAATGTAAGTGCTGAAATTATATTTTGTTAGAATAATCTCTCGTACTGCTTACTTGATGTTTTACAATAAAGCACAGAGGAAGCCGTCCCTTTCCATTTGTATTTATGTTCGGCTTTTGATTTATTAACTTTTTATTCTTCAACGGGATTTACAAAGATGCGTCAAAGGCATAAATACTTAGAAAGCTTTTACCCACTACTTCAGATGAAACTTTTTAATGTAAGAAGTCTTCAATGTTAGAACTAAATGTCTTTCAAAAACATCCCGAAAGCCTCAAAACCTCCTATACACAAAACCTATAGAGTTTATCTAGAGCCTTCTGGTCCGTAGACAGAGAACTACCATGACGTACAGGCAGGGAAGGACTGGGATATAATGGTTAGGAACAGTACATGGTGTTCAAGGTCTTGCGTTCAAGGTCTTGCTTACATTGGGTGATAACTACCTTCGGTGGCATTTTGTAACATTATGAAAGTTCATCATTGCCATACATGTAATTGTGAAAATACAAGGAAAGTCCGCTGCCAGGAAAACATTGATCAGTCAAGATAAGCCGCAAGAGATGTATCGGATAGCTGCCTATTCCACCCCCTTTAATAAACAAAAAACACACCCTACATATTTGAGCATGCACGTATGTGAATGGAGGAACGCTCTTTCCAAACTAGCAGACAGTCTAAACCAGTATGGGAATACCCGCCATAGGAGAAAAATGCAGATTTTTTAGCTGGATTAAAAATCATCTTTCTCGGTAGCACATCTCCTTGTGTAAGCTGGTCATGTGCTGTCGAGAACCATGAAATTTTATGTACACAGAACAATCATATTAGCGATCGTTCTGTGGCACATTGAAGTGTGGTCATTCAATATATATGTAACACCCCTTTAGGGCTACCACGGTACACTGGGTGTTATGGGGGGGTCTCACCTCTCCAGGGCGCAGTGCCTCCACCCGAATCTTGATTGGAGCTCTCTCCCTGGGACTGCAGAAGGACTATTATCTTCTGCCAGGGGCTGACTCGGGAAGCCCCTGCCACACTCAGTACACACTCACAGGGATCAGGAGTAAAACAGTTTAATAGGTTTATTGCTATGCAGCAGAAATGAGATGGATTTAAAAGAATAACATGCAATACAAGTAACTGTGCTCTGTCAAAGTCATATACACATCACACTCTAATTCTACTTCAACCCTGCAAGTATAACGTAGCAGGTTTTTTTTTGTTTCTTCCGGTTTAACTCAGTTCAAACGTTGGGGCCCAGTTGCTGCGGATGTTGGCGCGCAAATTAGAACAGTTGGTGCACTTAGATGAATATTAATGGCAATAGTCTGGGCTGTAGTGTACTCACTATAAATAGCGCTGGTAGGATCACAAGTCTCTGAAGGGCACTCACTGCGCATCTCGGTCGGATGGTTCTCTGGACACCAGCTGGGGGCGGCCGGATTCAGTCCTTTATATGGTGGGAGTGCCGGCAGAACTCTCCAAGTTCTTGATGTAACTTGCTTCAGAGGGTAAAAGAAAGCCGCGCTCTCTCCAGCAGCACGGGTATATCCGAGGGGACAACAACCCTGCAGCGTGGTGGGATGCAAATCCACAGTGCTCAGTCTCTCACAGCAAGTTGCCATGCTTATCTCTTTCCCTGCACTCTTGCTTTCACTTTCTGCCCAGCTCCTCTCTCAATGTCCCTCCTCATCCAATCCAGGCTGTGTCATCTGACTGAAACAAGGGTCCCTGGGAATTGTAGTCCACTGCAGCTCAGGGGAAAATCTGCTAATGTCTGTAGATTCCTGTTTAACAGCAGCTGCAAAGCTCTTCTTAGTGTCTGTAAGTCCCAGTATACCAGTAGCTGCCCTGACAGTTCCCAGTGCAGGTGTTACATATACTTAGTATTAGATCCTTAAACTTAATGTCTTTTAAAGGAATCTTGTTAGGTTGATTCATTCTGCTCAAAGGACAGGCAGGAGGAATCAGTGCCCCATTGCATGTTTGCAGAAATGTACTGTATGTTTTTTTAAAGGCCGGCTGAGGACTATCAAGGAAGATGAGACAAGTCCAGCCAACTTCTCCCCACTCTGCTCTATTTGATTGACAGGTGTAACTGGAATACTGTATGTGGTCACTTGGCAGCTCTAAAAAGGGTTACCACGAACAGTCTTTACACTAGCTACTCCATTTTACAGATTCCTGGGGTTGCTCTGGTCTTCACCCCTTAACACCTATACGGGGATCTGGAATTAACAAAAACCCATAGGCTGGGGTCATGAAGTTAGCTGTCATTCAGTGTTGCAAGCTGGCAAGTAGAACAGTCCGGTAGCCGGGTTACAACCAAGAGGTCAGTACAGGGACAACATCACAAGGCAGGAGAGTAGTCATGAAACGAGCCGTGGTCAAAAATTAAGAATATCTACAGGGAGCCACAGCAAGATGCTGAGAAGATTCCTATAAGAAAGTCAAATTATAACTGGGTGGACAGCAGACTTCCAGGAGCTTAAATAGCTTGTGGTCCCTCCCAGGCCACACTGAAGGAAACAAGCACAGAAAAAGTAACTCCTGATCTCCCAGTACAGACAGAACTAAAAGTATCCCAGAACACAGAACTAGAGTAGTCATCTTGCATCATTTGGAACAAGAGTACGGCGCTGCCTCTTGACAGAAGCCAAGACAGACAGGACAGGCACCGACACAGGTGTCACAACAGGTCTCTCCCATACATGTACATTTAGAGAGTGTACATACTGTACATGTACATCACCTGGAGCCGTGTGAGGAAAAGCCGGTCAAGTTCTACCCCAGTCTAGTCTAAGCTATTCCTATAGTCAGAAAGAAGCAATACCTGATTGCAATCAGCCACTGATTGCTGCCGCCTGTAGTTTGGGCAGCATGAAATTACTTCCCTTTAATTAAAAAATGGGGTTATTTTTTCATCTAAATGGATGCAAAATGATATATATTGAGGAAGATTTACCACGCCGCAGCAGGGAAAATGGGATCAAATGCAACTACAGGCAAGGACTCCGAAATCAGATCAGACAGAGCGTCTCCTTTTCTTTATTGTTGGTGTAGATAATAAGTGCAAAGTGTTTACAACCCAGGCACAAAACACAGAATTACCATTGCTCAGCTAAGGACGTACTAGACATTGGCCTCCTTTACAATATAGATGGCCTAGTGCCAACTAAGTAATGAATCAGCTAATATCTAGACTGAGGTCTATAGAGAAAACAAGGTCAGGTAGGGAAGTTTAGGTCCGCTGCCAAAACTAGTTAATATGTCGTAAAACTCCAGGCTAGAAAACATGAATTACCAAAGCCCTTACCAAGCTGTACTTTCCTAGGGATTTCGAGCTTTCCTGAATTCCTTATACATCACCCATCTTTGTATGGAGATATACAGCTCTGGCAAAAATGAAGAGACCACCACATCAACACCCTGTCATGGGCAGCCCAATCTCCAGACCTGAACCCCATTGAAAACCTCTGGAATGTAATCAAGAGGATGATGGATAGTCACAAGCCATCAAACAAAGAAGAACTGCTTACATTATTGTACCAGAAGCAGTGTGAAAGACTGGTGGAAAGCATGCCAAGACGCATGAAAGCTGTGATTAAAAATCATGGTTATTCCACAAAATATTGATTTCTGAACTCTTCCTGAGTTAAAACATTAATATTGTTCTTTTTAAATGATTATGAACTTGTTTTCTTTGCATTATTTGAGGTCTGAAAGCACTGGTTTTGTTTCTAATTTTCTAATTTTGACCATTTCTCCTTTTCAGAAAAAAATAAAAAATTCATTGCTTGGAAATTCGGAGACATGTTGTCAGAAGTTTATAGACTAAAAGAACAATTTACATTTTACTCAAAAATATACCTATAGAGAGAAAAATCAGACAAACTGAACATTTTGCAGTGGTCTCTTCATTTTTACCAGAGCTGTATATATTCCATTGCGATATACCCATTGAGATAGTTCCAAATCCCTCGCTTTCTTTGCACCGCAGCACTGTACTGCACTTGCCATCCTATCACTTCCAGTGGTTTCATCAGACTGAACCTCTGCTGCGTCTGCTGCTTGTACAGACATGTCTCAGCATGCACAGAAAAGCTCGGCTTTCTAATGACCTGTGCGCATGTTGCAGATTTGTCTCTTTTTTTTGTGTGCATATTTGTCACAAAACCTGAAGGATTTCATAGTACCAACAAAATAAATGAGAATCCTGGAATCTCATACACCACAGGTTGCTTATTTGGAACTTGCAGATTTGGTGAAGATTTAAATCTGCAGAGGGTCATTTTTTTGTTCAGCTCTTATTATGCAAATTTCAAAATTTGCACCAAAAACGCATGTAAAAAAGGCACCTATTTATGCAGCGATTTTACTGCCAAGAGATGCAGAAATTTCTGCACCAAATTCTTAATGTGTGCACATACCCTGACATTGACAGAATATGCTGCAGTAGGTAGCTTATTGAACACCTTTGAAGACTGTTTACATGTGGGCGAAATCTTGGCGAAATCTTGGAATCCCGACCACTTATCCGGTTTAATTTTCATTTCATAGATCAATAGTTCACACGATAATAAGCAACTTTGTTATATATCTTATAAGAGAAATCTGCTTTTTTTCACTGATCATTCTTTCTCAGCTCATGGGTAAAATTATTATTCAGTGAAGACAGATTTTCCCATTCCCAAGATAGGAGATGACAGTTGGTGCTTAGAAAATTCTACGAAGAAGGAAGGAGCTGAAGGCCGACACAGACATTCTGCTGCAAGTTCTCCTAAAACAACAGTTGGAATTGTTTCTCCAGAGGAAGCCAGAAAGCGAAACATTGTATCGTTTATCTTTGTGTTGTGAATTTTACGCTTAGTTTTTCAAAGAATAAAAATAAAATATTATAAAAAAAAAATATCCAAATGTTGAATGTAAAATTTGGCATAATGTTGAAAATCGGACAATCTCTAGGCAGGTGAAAACCAATAATAAATAGTTTATAATAGTGAAGTGCGAAGACAGAGAATCAGTTATTCTTGTTTTTCTTGCATTTTAGATTTCTGCGTTACATAATAGTCATATTAGCATTTCCCATGGTAACCTCGGTCGCACCTTCGGAGGCTGCTAATAATCAGTAGCTACAGATATAGAAAGTGTATTCATTATGGAGAATGCCGCCTTTGTGAATTCAAGCGTACATATGTCTTCATCCCGGTTTCTTGGCTCCTTGGGCTTTTTTTCCCCGATCCCGTCTGCCTTTCCATCTCCTTGTTTACCAACCACAATATGTACAGTAAATGAGACATAAACGCTCTAACACATTCTATCGCCCTCAACCACAAAATGAGCACTTTGACGCTTAGTGGTCTTTTATTACGACGGGGTTTTATGAGTCAGAAAGCCATTTTACAAATAAAGATAAATGCGGAAAGAAGCAAAAATTGCATGTCGGTAATTACCGTGCCAGTCCGTGGCGTTATTTATACCCGGTACACAAATTTCTGTAATACTTAATGATAGACGGAGCAGTCACATTGGGGTTTTATGTCTACGCTGGCACTGCTTTATATGACGTTGTTATTTGTCTGCAGGAATAGATGGCCATAAATAATTCTACGGTATAAGAACACAGCAGACACGCGATTTCTGGATGTAGATTATATATGGGCGCCATTGGTCGGATCCACCGATATCCGGATACTATTAAATTGCAGAACATTGAATAAAACAAAAGAATATTCTCTGCTTCTATTCACTACATAGCGTGAAAAACTTTACAACTGAATCACTGTTTCCTTCTCCATAAAAGAATATTATTGCCCACGCCGCGTTGTATCCACCAAACTCGTAATCTTATAAACTCCCTCACTGGGTCTTATAATAAACCACCGATATCACAAAATCCAGAAAAAATGTTCACTTAATCTTTTCTGAACATTTATTTCCATATTGTGATTTTGTAGGGGTGTCATATTTAAAAGGAATCATCCGGTAAAAGACAATGAAAGCTGAACCTTAGAAAACAGGTTTATTATTATTATTATTATTATTATTATTTATTGTTATAGCGCCATTTATTCCATGGCACTTTACATGTGAGGAGGGGTATACATAATAAAAACAAGTACAATAATCTTGAACAATACAAGTCATAACTGGTACAGGAGGAGAGAGGACCCTGACCGCGAGGGCTCACAATCTACAAGGGATGGGTGAGAATACAGTAGGCGAGGATAGAGCTGGTCATTCAGTGGTTTGGTCGATCGGTGGTTACTGCAGGTTGTAGGCTTGTCGAAAGAGGTGGGTCTTCAGGCTCTTTTTGAAGGTTTCGATGGTAGGTGAGAGTCTGATGTGTTGTGGCAGAGGGTTCCAGAGTAGGGGTGATAGGCAAGAGAAATCTTGTATACGATTGTGGGAAGAGGAGATAAGAGGGGAGTAGAGAAGGAGATCTTGTGAGGATCGGAGGTTGTGTATAGGTAAGTACCGGGAGACGAGGTCACAGATGTATGGAGGAGACAGGTTGTGGATGGCTTTGTACGTCATGGTTAGGGTTTTGTACTGGAGTCTCTAGGCAATGGGAAGCCAGTGAAGGGATTGACAGAGGGGAGAGGCTGGGGAATAGCGGGGGGACAGGTGGATTAGTCGGGCAGCAGAGTTTAGAATAGATTGGAGGGGTGCGAGAGTGTTAGAGGGGAGACCACAGAGCAGGAGGTTGCAGTAGTCAAGGCGAGAGATGATGAGGGCATGGACTAGGGTTTTTGCAGATTCTTGGTTGAGGAATGAACGGATTCGTGAAATATTTTTGAGTTGAAGTCGGCAGGAAGTGGAAAGGGCTTGGATATGTGGTTTGAAGGAGAGATCAGCGTCAAGGATTACCCCGAGGCAGTGAGCTTGTGGGACTGGGGAGAGTGGGCAGCCATTTACTGTAATGGATAGGTTCGTTGGGGGGGTCGCGTGAGATGGGGGAAAGATGATGAATTCTGTTTTGTCCATGTTAAGTTTCAGAAATCTAGCGGAGAAGAAGGATGAAATAGTGGACAGACATTGAGGGATTCTGGTTAGTAGGGAGGTGATATCTGGTCCAGAGATGTAGATCTGTGTGTCATCAGCATAGAGGTGATACTGAAAGCCATGAGATTCTATGAGCTGTCCCAGGCCAAAGGTGTAAATGGAGAGGAGCAGGGGCCCTAGGACTGAACCTTGTGGGACTCCGACAGATAGGGGGCGAGGTGAGGAGGTGGTGTGCGAGTGGGAGACGCTGAATGTCCGGTCTGTTAGGTATGATGAGATCCAGGATAGGAACAAGTCTGTGATGCCAAGGGATGAGAGGGTCTGTAATAATAGGGAATGGTCCACTGTGTCAAAGGCAGCCGACAGGTCGAGGAGGAGGAGGACAGAGTAGTGTCGCTTGCTCTTGGAGGTTAAGAGGTCATTGGTGACCTTAGTTAGGGCAGTTTCAGTGGAATGGTGTGACCGGAAGCCAGACTGTAAGCGGTCAAAGAGGGAGCAAGAAGAGAGATGGGAGGACAGTTCAAGGTAGACGTGTTGTTCCAGTAGTTTGGAGGCATAGGGGAGAAGTGATATAGGGCGATAGCTAGATACAGAGGATGGGTCAAGAGAGGGCTTTTTGAGGATGGGTGTGATGGAGGCATGTTTAAAGCTTGAGGAGAAAACACCAGTTGTTAGTGATAGGTTGAAGAGATGGGTTAGGGTTGGGATGAAGACTGTGGTGATGTTTGGGATGAAGTTTATGAGGATCATTGGGCGACACGGTCCCAGTGGGCTCCTCTTTGGTAAGAGGTTTCCTTCTCTCTTTCCAAAACTATAAATTTTAGATTTTTCAATAACTAGTTTTCCAGGTACAAGCTGTGGTTTTTGATCACTACCATTTTGAGATCCATATGACTTTCTGATCCCTTTTTATTCCTTTGTTTGGGGAGGCGGAGTGATCATAAAAAAGTTTTAATTATTTTATTTGGTTTCGGCAATCACATTATGGGATTAATATTGTTATATTGTATTGTCTGGGACTGTTTTGCACACTGCTATATGAAATATGCTCATTATTTTATTTATTTAGAGGTGACTGATGTGAACTTTTATATTTTCAGTTTTTGTATTATTAATACTTTTTTCATATTTTTTATTGGTCCCCATAGGGGGACTGTATATTACACTGCAGTACTGTAATATTGCAGTATATTGTAAATTAATTTTATTAAATAGGTTGTCTGACATTGGGGTACAAGTCTGCAGTCACTCTACATGACTGTAAACTCGTGAATCCTCACTGCATGCAGAGTGCGCAGTGTCATGATTCTCCGGTGCCGGCACCATTAGCAGGAGGGCGTGTGACTGCAAGTATGCGATTTGAATGCTCTCTGCCACATTCCAACTAGACGTTCACTTGTATTGAGTGAGGCCCCTCCCGTCTATTCAGCACGTGACCGCATGTATGTGAATTGCAAACTTGTGGTGACGCGCCCTTCTTCTCGTGGCACTGTAGTATCCTGACAGCGCGCACTGTGCATACTGTGAGGATTCACAAGTCTACAGTCACGTAGAGTGACTGCAGACTTGTACCCCAAGGCCGGACAACCCATTTAAGCCCAGCCTATAAACATGGCAAACACAAGGGTCTTCAGTAGTCAGCCCATGCTGTCATGGCAATACCATAAGCACCTCGCAATCATGCAGCAGAGGTGAGGTGGGTCTCGACGGACATCAGAACTGACACTATTCCCCATTTCCAGCAAAGTCTTTAAAGTCACGGTCACAACCGACAGGCATCTTGCAGGTCAAACAATGGCAGTCTCTGCTATCTCTGTTCTCAGCATTTCGACCCAGTCATCACTCACACTGTATGGGGCAGGCTCAGCTCATGAGCCCGTTCTATTCATTCAGTATGCACATGTCGCAAGTTGAATCCTGGGCAGAGTGTGTTGCCCCGGTCAGAGGGGGCTACAGCATTTGCCCGGGTTCACCATGAGCTAGCCCTCTTAGGATAGGTCACTAGTATGTGTTTGGTTCAGATTTGACCCCATCCACAGTACAAATAGTGATTCAATGTTTACCCTGGCACGACACGTTGTCTGTATGAGTGGTTATTCTTCATACACCAGTGATGCCTTCCAAGGAATTTTTACAATTATTTTCAGATTGGATTTGTGAAGATTATGATGAGGTTGTTGGTTTTATTAGTTTCCATAGATTTTGAAACAAAACCATCAACCTTCTTCAGGAGTCAGTGGTAAGAAAATTATCGTAGTAGAATTTCACTTTGGACTAGGCGTTGTATCACAGCAACATTAACCTTTTTAATCTTTCTACTTTTATTGTTTCTGAACAAGATTTTGCCACTGCCAATTCCCTGGAACCATGCTGCTTCTGTATACATGCTGGATTTTCTAATAATGCAAATATTCTTACTTTTGCAGAAATCATTAGTTGTGGCTGCTGATAAATAATATGAGAAAAATAAATTTTCTTCAGATGACATCAACGTGGAAAATAAGAGAGGTGGCAAAGTCATTAGTATTCAAGGACGTAGAAGAGAAAAGGTCAGTTATAATTAAGGACAGCCTGGAGAACATAAAACACACTCTTAGAAAAGCAGTGATTGTAGTAATAATTATTCTTAGTTTTATTTTTCTTCATTAGATTGGCTGAAGGCTAGTGTTCCATGGCAACCTTGGCTTTATCAATGGCTTGATGGTCTGCTAATACCATGGTATGCCACTGGTAATGCTTTGAAAATGAAGAATTCAGGTCGCCCTCCTCTTGTAAAATGTATTTAAATCTTAAAGCCACTTTAGGACACGTTAAAAAGCAGGAATGTCTCTAACAATGATGGGGCTTGTAGGCACTTGCCTCCATTGCCGGATGACAAGCATAATGGTATGAAGCCATTCTTTGTCTAGTTACCCATTTCACCTTTGGGTAAAACAAGACCACTCCATATTCAAACTATATCATAGTAACTCACCAGCTTTATGGGACACATTACTGGTTGGCAGTATCCTTTAGTACACAAGGAAAAAGCAGGAATGTCTCTAAGAATGATGGGGCTTGTAGGCACTTGCCTCCATTGCTGGATGACAAGGGTAATGGAATGAAGTAATTCTTTGTCTAGTTAACCATTTCCATTTTGGGCAAAATACCACTCCATGTTCAAACTACAGCGTGGTAACTCTTCAGCTCTCATAGGGCACATTACTGATTGCCGATATCCTTACAAACGTATATACACAGATGAATGGTAGTGATCAAAGCATGGCTCTCATAGTGCAAAGTGTTGCCCAGCAGTAAACAAGGGCATGATACTTTCTGTCTCCTTTCTATTACCCTTTTGCCAATTTTTTGCCAGCAATATAGAAGACATTACACATAAGTACTGAGATCTGTTGCTGTGAATCCAGCACTGATGTAAAATAAATTGTCCAGCATGATCTGTCTGTTTCTGCCTGGTTTCTAAGTATGTTCACTGCTCCTCACTTCTCCTACTGCCTCCCCTTTCCATATAGTTTACTAGGTTGTGTAACCTGACACATTACTATGCTAACTATCCTTCCTGTTTTGACCATGTCCTAAGGGTGTCACGTCCCCTGGAAAACCTGGAGTTAGATGGTTACCTTGGGTAATCGCAGGTCTTCTTTAGAAATGGTGTGAGTTGTATCCCATATTAAATGGATTTAGTTTCCTCTAGTGCTGAAGAGATTAATAACCCTTTCTATGCTGGTGAGTAACATGCAACAGCTTCTGATCTGGTCATTACCTCTTCCTGTATAAACTGGTCAAACCTTCTTGTCCCTGCCGGTGAAATACACTGCTCAAAAAAATAACGGGAACACTTCAACAGAATATAACTACAAGTAAATCAAACTTCTGTGAAATCAAACTGTCCACTTAGGAAGCAACACTGACTGACAATCAATTTCACATGCTGTTGTGCAAGTGGAATAGACAACAGATGGAAATTATTGGCAATTATCAAGACACCCTCAATAAAGCAGTGGTTCTGCAGGTGGGGACCACAGACCACATCTCAGTACCAATACTTTCTGGTTAATGTTTTGGTCACTTTTGAATGTTGGTTGTGCTTTCATACTCGTGGTAGCATGAGACTGACTCTACAACCCACACAAGTGGCTCAGGAAGTGCAGCTCATCCAGTATGGCACATCAATTTGAGCTGTCGCAAGAAGGTTTGCGGTGTCTGTCAGCATAGTGTCCAGAGGCTGGAGGCACTACCAGGAGACAGGCCAGTACACCAGGAGACGTGGAGGGGGCCGTAGGAGAGCAACAACGCAGCAGCAGGACCACTACCTCAGCCTTTTGTGCAAGGAGAAACAGGAGGAGCACTGCCAGAGCCCTGCAAAATAAACTCCAGCAGGCCACAAATGTGCATGTGTCTGCACAAACGGTTAGAAACCGACTCCATGAGGATGGTCTGAGTGCCCGACATCCACAGATGGGGGTTGTGCTCAGATCCCAGCACCATGCAGGACACTTGGCATTTGCCACAGAACACCAGGATTGGCAAATTTGCCACTGGCATCCTGTGCTCTACACAGATGAAAGCAGGTTCACACTGAGCACATGTGACAGATGTGACAGAGTCTGGAGACGCTGTGGAGAGTGGGTGGGTGGACGGGCATGCTGCAGTGATCACCTACCTACATTTCCCCCAATTACTGGTAATGACTATGATATATTTATATTTTGGGGAGTTCATCATTGTGGATTGGGTAGATATATCCTCTTAGATAGTGATGTGATAAATACTTGATATTCGATATTGGTCACTTTAACATGCCTGTCCTAGGTGTTTTTGGGATGCTATATACATTTTTAATGTTTTTTAGCCCTATTTGTGTCTCTTCCTGTGTTTGATATCAATAAAGATGTAATATTCCAAAGTGCCTTACGGGTTATATGACTGTTTTCCGTTTTTCTTTGAATTGTTATGTGTGTTATGTGGCACAAGCGTCGTATGTTACACTCGCATATATGTATTTACATATAGCACACACACATATGTATACAAAGAGCAGATACATGCATACATGGAGCACATACATATAGCTATATGCATAAACGGAGCACATACATACAGAGACATGCATGCACATATATACAGACCCACACACCATGCACACACGTAAAAAGACATGCATGCACACACGTAGAAAATAAATCAGTTTTTGACCCTCTGCAGTCACCACAAGAGGGAGCTTAAAAGCATAATGCAAGTAAAAGTCTTCAGGAGCCCTCTAAGATTCACTTAGTGGTGGATGAAGACAACCATGTCTTTATCATTTACATTGTTACTCACATGTCCCGGCTCCAGCGCCGGACTTTGCTTCTTTTCTCTATGACGGATGTCATCAAAAATCTTTTAAGGCCGGGTTAAGCGACTATGGCCAGGGCCGGACTGGCCATAGGGCACTTCTGGCAAATGCCAGAAGGGCCGGTGCCAGTGGTGGGCCGCTCAATCCGCCGCCCCCGCCGTCGCATTCAACTATACCGGCGTATAGACGCCGGTACAGTTGAATGCAATGATGGAGGAGAGAGCGTCTACAGACGCTCCTCTCCCATCATTCCCCGCTCTGCCTCTGACACTGCGGGTGCGCGATGACGTCATATCATCGCGCACCTGCTGTGTCCCGGGCAGACTGCAGCTGCTGAGACAGGAGCAGGAACCAGGAAGCAACGCTGGGCACGAGGAGAGGTGAGGAGAGTTTTTTTTTTTTTCTGGACTGTGGGGCCATTCTCGGAGGAGGTGAGGGGAGGAAGAGAAGAGATGTGGGCTGTATATAGTTCCCTGTGGGCTGTGCTCTGTGCTGTATACTGCTGTGGGCTGTATATAGTACTCTGTGGGCTGTGCTCTGTGCTGTATATAGTTCTCTGTGGGCTGTGCTCTGTGCTGTATACTACTGTGGGCTGTATATAGTTCTCTGTGGGCTGTGCTCTGTGCTGTATACTGCTGTGGGCTGTATATAGCTCTCTGTGGGCTGTGCTCTGTGCTGTATACTACTGTGGGCTGTATATAGTTCTCTGTGGGCTGTGCTCTGTGCTGTATACTGCTGTGGGCTGTATATAGTTCTCTGTGGGCTGTGCTCTGTGCTGTATACTACTGTGGGCTGTATATAGTTCTCTGTGGGCTGTGCTCTGTGCTGTATATAGTTCTCTGTGGGCTGTATATAGCTCTCTGTGGGCTGTGCTCTGTGCTGTATACTGCTGTGGGCTGTATATAGTTCTCTCTGGGCTGTGCTCTGTGCTGTATACTACTGTGGGCTGTATATAGTTCTCTGTGGGCTGTGCTCTGTGCTGTATACTACTGTGGGCTGTATATAGCTCTCTGTGGGCTGTGCTCTGTGCTGTATACTGCTGTGGGCTGTATATAGTACTCTGTGGGCTGTGCTCTGTGCTGTATACTGCTGTGGGCTGTATATAGTTCTCTGTGGGCTGTGCTCTGTGCTGTATACTACTGTGGGCTGTATATAGTTCTCTGTGGGCTGTGCTCTGTGCTGTATACTGCTGTGGGCTGTATATAGTTCTCTGTGGGCTGTGCTCTGTGCTGTATACTACTGTGGGCTGTATATAGTTCTCTGTGGGCTGTGCTCTGTGCTGTATATAGTTCTCTGTGGGCTGTATATAGCTCTCTGTGGGCTGTGCTCTGTGCTGTATACTGCTGTGGGCTGTATATAGTTCTCTGTGGGCTGTGCTCTGTGCTGTATACTGCTGTGGGCTGTATATAGTACTCTGTGGGCTGTGCTCTGTGCTGTATACTACTGTGGGCTGTATATATTACTCTGTGGGCTGTGCTGTATACTACTGTGTGGACTGTGCTGTATACTTCTACGTGGGCTGTGCTGTATACTACTGTGTGGTCTGTGCTGAATACTGCTGTGTGGGCTGTGTTATCTACTACGCGAGCTGTGCTATAGTATGCAGGCTGTGCTGTATACTATGCGGTTTGTGCTATATAATATGCGGGCTTTGCTATATACTATGGGGAGTATATTATATTCTATGGGGGAGGCCATGTTATGTACTATGTGGCTGTGTTATATACTATTGTGGGGGTATATTATATTCTATGGGGGAGGCTGCGTTATATACTATGGGGGGCTGCATTATATTCTATGGGGGGCTACATTATATATTATGGGGAGGTGGGCTGTATTATATTCTATGGGGGTTACATACTCTGGGGTGGCTGCATTATACTCTGTGGGGTGGCTGCATTATACTCTGGGGTGGCTGCATTATACTCTGGGGTGGCTGCATTATACTCGGGTGGCTGCATTATACTCTGGGGTGGCTGCATTATACTATATGTGGGCTGCATTATACTGTATCGAGGACTATGGGGAATACGTTATACTATATGAAGAACTATGGGGTGCATTATACTATGGGAAGTGAATTGTACTACATGGATGACTGTGGCGGTGCATTATACTATATGGAGCACTATGAGGATTGTATTATGCTATATGGAGGACTATGAGGATTGTATTATGCTATATGGAGGACTATGAGGAGTGTATTATACTATATGGAGGACTATGGAGCACATTATAATATATGGAGGACTATGGGGTGTATTTTACTAAACAAGTAAAATGCTGCATATTCGGATTGTTTTTGCTGGAACAAAAAGCCTTGTTGTCAGCAGCACATTGCCAGTGTAAACTGTAGATGTGCTGCTGAAAACATGATACTGTATGGTGATCTATTAGTGATCGTTCTGTCTCATCATTATTCCTCAGCTGGTGGAAAGAGGCCGGGAAACAAGCGTTGAACAACTTCAGTATTGTCGATCAAACTCGTTTAGCGGCCTGAACTCAGCGCACGTAAATACAACAGAAAGGCTTCTGTGTGATGTGCAATATGTTAGCTTTTGGGGCCCCATTTTAAACTTTGCCTAGGGCCCCACTTTGCCTAAAACCGGCCCTGCCTACAAGTGTACAAAGATATTATACAGTCACCATGTGACAAGTGGGCCTGTGTAACTTCAAATGCCAGGGCTGAATTTTAGTCCCAGTCCGGCCCTGACTATGGCTATGTACCACTCAAGTGCATTCTGCTACTTTGTTTTTTTCTTGGAGTTAAGCCACACTTCCCAGTTGGATCTGCTCAAGCCAAGTGTCTGATTATCTACTCAGCTTCTTCAGACAGCTGTCTAGCAACCAATTTCTATTACCAAGCTGCTATTCCTGGTGACATCCGTACCATCCATGTTACCTGTGGCGATATAGCATTTCATCTTAATTATCCCTTCGTACATTCAGGAGGCCCAGAGACATAGTCTATTATCTTTATGTTGACTTTTGAATGTATGTGTTTTTCTTTGGTTGGTTAAAAAACTCAGACTATTGTTCGCATGAGCCTGGATGTTGACTTTTGAGTTGACGCTTGTTGTAACTTATTGTCTGTTATCTCTAGATGACAGGGCGAAGAATCATATACCTATCAATATTAATTTAATATTTTGATTACACATTGTACAAGGCTAGTTAGTTTGTTGACCTGCAAAACAGAGAAGGGATGAACTTTGCAAACTGATTAAATACTCAAACAATTAGAATTAAACTCAGCCCAATGCCAATGTCAAAGTCAATGGGGACCCAAACTTTCGTGTTGCAAAAGGCCTGTAAAATGGTCGTAGTAAAGGCTCTCTAAACAAATTTGGAGATATGTATTAGGAAAATGGGGTTTTGAGCATTAAATATAAATAAATATATATATATTCAAGCAAAAACCAGGCAGCACTCCATTGTTTCTTAGTTCATCGTGCAGTGTTTAATTACACCCACATGTCTGTCCGACGTTTCGGCTCTAAATGAGCCTTTCTCATGCAGTGGGTAAGCTTTTACAGTGCATATATATATAGGTTTAAAACCATAACAAACCTTATTGCCATTGGTGGTTAATACAGTCCATGTGTAGCGATATATATATATTAATTGTGCTCATTTGTATAATAAAGTGCTTTAGTGCATTATAAAGTGCCTCATTGTGTATCTATCTATACATATATTAAATCTTTAACAGATTATCTTATTGCGTGTGTCTTACCCCCGGAGCTGCTTGGTAGTAATGGAGGACATTCTCATGTATCTCAGCGTTCACTGAGGTCTATTGCGCATGTCCGCAACGTCAGATCACTGTGTCAGACCAAGGACCAACCAATCACATCCGCGCGTGCGCAGAAACACAGTGTTACACCATCTTTGTAGTGGCATTCTACATCGGCCATATTATGTGAGGTAAATCCTCATTAGAGTGGGACGGCACTTGCGCACACAGCGCTACATGTCCTCTTACAGAGTCCCTTGATTAACCATATACCTGCACAATACTTGGTTATGGCATTATTATGTTTCTTATTTTATTCATTTGACAGCTCCTCGTGTGGTTAACCACAATGTTATATCTCATATATTATCTAAGTGTATGGATATTTATAGTGCATAATTCCACCCTGACATTCCGGGCTAAGCTTACTACAAGCCAAAGTCCGGAAGTCATACAGCTTACTAGCTGGTATCAGCTCAACCCTCTCAGGTCCAGCTTCTCACAGCCCATGCTGTACAGAGCGGTAGCACCCTTATCCCGATATATAGTCACTATTAAGGCTTAATTAATGAGGAGATAATGTAACATTTTCACTGCTTTTATTGATCAAAACCATGGTCCAACACAGTAGCCCACTGCGAAATATAAATAAATGAACATTTGAAATTTTTTGGAATTTTTTTGTCCTCCATGTTAGCAAACTCCACTTCGGCGGTATTCCACTCTTGATAGAGCACCAGTCACATTCTACGCAAAAAATACAAAATACAAATAAAATTAGGAAAAAATGACATTGTTGTTACAGCACAGCATTTCCTAAATTAAAAACAAGTAATCACATTACTGTATCTTGGTGACCAATAATATTATACAACAGACTATCAAATAACTGTATGCATCTTAAAGTCAGCGTTCAAACCCTCGGGTCTTAGTGTATTTAATTCATATATCCACCTGAGTTCTCTTTTTTTGAGTATCAATTCCCTATCACCTCCCCTTCTCTGTATTGGGACAGCATCAATAATTTTGCATTTTAAATCCTTCTCAGTATGTTTGCAGTCTACAAAATGCTTGGGGACAGGGAGATCAGTCCTATTTTTTCTTATGCTATATCTATGTTGGTTCATTCTTGTCTTGAATTCACAAGTTGTCTCCCCAACATACCATAGCTTGCAAGGACACATAAGTATATAAATAACGTAGTCTGAGCTACATGTGAGGAATTGTTTAATCTCATATACCTTCCCTGTCTTTGGGTGTGTAAATGTAGGTCCCTTGACCATATATGTGCAATTTACACAATTTAGGCAAGGGAAACAGCCATTTCTTTTGGAACCCGTTTGTAACCTCTGAGTACCTTTTTTATTAGTACCAATATCTGATTTAATTACCATATCCTTAATATTTCTACTTTTTTGTATGAATACAGTGGTGGATTTTTAAATTCTTGTACTTTCGGTATACATCTCCCTAACATGGTCCAATGTTTGTTAATAATACTGGCTATTTCCCTACTCTCTTCAGTGTACATAGAGACAAATGGGACTCTTCTCTGTATATTTTTGCGCTTCCCTTGTGGCTCACTTTTAATTAGTTGCAATCTATCTTTTGCCATTACCTCACTTTTTGTTTTTTCCAATAGTTCCCTAGGGTATCCTCTATCCAAGAATTTTTTAATTAACCGATCTATTGTTATATCAGTTGTGTTATCTTCTTTAACTATACGCCTCACTCTTAATAGTTGACTCAGGGGAATAGATCTTTTCATTGAGGTCGGGTGTTGGCTATCATATAATAATAGGTTGTTCCTGTCCGTATCCTTTATGAATAGTGTAGTTAGAAGTTGGCCATTTTTTTGTTCCACCAACACATCTAAGAATTGAATTTTTGACCGAGATTTTACTAAAGTGAACTTGATTGTTTGATCTATTGAATTCAGGTATGTATGGAATTCATTCAATTCCTTTTCTGTACCTGTCCAAAGGAGGAAGACGTCGTCTATGTACCTCCACCACTCCAGCACATGCCGGAAGTGGTGGGACACATAGACGAGGTCCTCCTCCAGGACCTCCATGACCAGGTTAGCATATGAAGGGGCCATATTGGCCCCCATAGCTGTTCCCTGTTTTTGTGCGTAAAACGCATCACCAAACATAAAGTAGTTGCGTCTTAATATGATTTCCAGCATCTGCAGTAGAAAGCTCTTACCCTCAATTGTGTATTGTTTTATGTCCAACATCTTTTCTACTGCTTTCACACCTCTCTCGTGATTAATGGAAGTATAGAGGGAAACAACATCAAAGGATGCTAAGAACACCTCACCCTTCAGTTGTATAGCCTCTATTTTCGCCAAAAAATCCGTAGTGTCTTTTATGTAGGATTTGCATTCTTTTGTGATGGGGTTTAGTATTCTATCTAGAAAGATACTCATTTTGTTAAAGATAGAGCCTACACCTGAAACTATTGGTCGCCCCGGAGGGTCGACCAAAGTTTTGTGTATTTTAGGTGTTATATATAACACTGGGGTGCGTGGGTTTTCTTCAAATAGATAATTATATAGTTCTTGGTCTATTATAAATGCATTCATTGCTTCTGATAGACATTTTTTGATCTCTTCCTGTATACTAAATTTAGGATCCCCATCTAATTTACTATATACACTATCGTCATTGAGCTGTCTCATGACTTCTGCAATATATGCCCGCTTGTCCATGACGACGACAGCACCCCCTTTGTCTGCGGGTTTGATGATGATGTATATGTATATATATAAATAAATCAGTACAGGATGCAGAACCTAAAATGACTTGGTGCTAAAACCAATGACTTATTTTCATGTTTTAATTTCTGTAGGGTGAACTATTTTCATTTTGTACAAAACCAATGATAATCGGGAACATCAATCACATTTTTGTACCTTACATCTCGTGAGTAAATCCATCATAGAAAATATTTATTGCTGTCAGATGATTTTTAATGATTTGTTGTATTCATCAACATGCTGGAAAATTGCTTCTCTCTTCGCATTCATTATTGCCTCAGAGTGCAAGGGGGAAATGATTTGATAAAGTGAAGAAGGCGATATTGAAGCTTAGATTAATTAAAAGGTGATAAATATTTAAGAGATACAATTATATCATTGGGCCATGAGTTCATTTCTGTCTAGTACCCAAGGACTACAAGAGCTAAATCACAACTCTTTTATACCGGGGAGCTATTTGTAATATTAACTTCAGGAACCTGTCCTAAGTCAATGTAAGGACCTCCACCGGGAGATATAGTTTCAGTGTATTGAATGATGCCGCAGGGAACGAATAATAGTCGATGTCTCCGTGCATCTTCTGGGAATTTCTGCAATTTAAGCTAAGTTACTCATATAGTTTAAAGAATCAACGTAAGCATAGATACCAAGTGTGTGCAGTAGAGATGTATGAAAATGTAAATGCAGGTCAACCTTATGGGAGTCACGGATCAGGGACCTCACGGATACTGAAGAAGACGAAAAGTGGATTCGGCAACAGGGTTCATGATAAAAACAGTTCTTTCTTTGGAAAATTCCATGAAATGAAGATTGAAAACGACCACCATTAAAAAATGCATAAAGCGATTACATGAAATATGGAGAACACACTCTAGTCTCCATATTTCATGGAATCATTTTGTGCACTTTTTTCATGGTGACTGTTTAGAATCCCAATTTTATAGAATTTTCTAAATAAGAGTGTTTTATAAATCTGCTTTTTGTCTTCTTCAGTACAGTACAGATGAGCGAATCATTTCTATAAAAGTCAAATTTATATAGAATTTTTGTTAACTTTTTGGATCCGGCAAATTCAATCAATTTGCAATTTACTTAGTTCAAATCGCCAAAAATGGCCCCTGTTATTTTATAGAATATAAAAGATTGCATTAGCTAAAGAATAGTCACATGACCTCGGCCAGGCTTACCCATAATGCTTTGCAACTATCGCATCACATGGTCTAGCACAGCCACGCAGGAAGGACAGTCATAGCCTGTATAAAAGCAGAAGCAGGGAGAATCACTTGGGCAGCGAGGATCACTTCTCCATAGACTAGCTAACAAGGGCGTGGGGAAGTAACCAAGGCATTATGGAAAGGAAAGGGCTCAAGAACCAAGTAATGATATCTCAGGTAGTTAGGGCCGGTGTTGTGGTGTTACCAGTACCAAAAAGGACACCATTTTTTCATCATTTGGTCATCTGTGCGTACACTCTGAGTCATGTTGTATTAGGGTCATTGTATAAATGAAGATTTACTGCTACAAATATGAGGATATTCATGAAGATAAATGTACCAGAATTTTGGTGCAATTTGCACCAAAAACCTCTTTATTTTTGTTATGCATTTTAGACACATTCTGCACCTTGTGTGACAGGAGGGCATTCGAGGACAGGTTTCTGTCCGTGTAACTAAGCAGAGCCCATTTTAATTGTACAGTGATTACCTTGCTGAACAAAACAAGGGTCATTTTTCTTTTAATTCAAAGTATTTAGAAACTTCTTTATACCTTGTAATGACATATCCTTTAGTTATTTTTTTTCTAGTCTCAGAAGTCTTATCAGTGGGGCTCTGACTCCTGCAACCTCCATCTCTCTTAAAAATGGGGGTTCTTTGTCCTTTAATGCAGGACATACTCTTACTAGACTCATTGGGAAATCAGATTTATATCTTCACAAGTCAATTTTTTTTGGGATCCCCCATTTTAGTAGCCAGTAAAGGCCAAGTATACAGTTGTGAGCTGATATTAATAGCCTGGGAAGCACCATGGCTATTGCCCCCTTCCCAGGTTATAAACATCTGCCCCCATTCGCCGGCTTTCCTTCTGCTGGTTAAGAAAGTTGCTCGGAAGCCCACACCATTTTTTTCCGATAATCTTTTATTAATTAAATACATGTCCAGTAATTTGCACACACACTGTACTAATTGTATTTGTCACAGACATCTATATATCTACCTATTCTATTTGTATTTACTGTATGTAATCCATCTTTTCTATTCTGTCGGCTCCTGCAGTGATTTTACAGAACACGAAATTACCGGCTTTTCTTCTATCTCTCTCTTATATATATACTAGATGTTGGCCTGATTCTAACGCATCGGGTATTCTAGAATATGTATGCGTAGTGTATAGCACAGCCCACGTAGTATATTGCACAGCCACGCAGTACATTGCGCAGCCCACGCAGTACATTGCGCAGCCAACACAGTACATTGCGCAGCCCACGTAGTACATTGCGGAGCCCACGTAGTACATTGCGCAGCCCACGTTGTACATTGCACAGCCCACGTTGTACATTGCGCAACCCATGTAGTACATTGCGCAGCCCATGTAGTATATTGCGCAGCCCACGTAGTATATTGCACAGCCCATGTAGTATATTGAGCAGCCCACGTTGTATATTGCGCAGCCCACGTTGTATATTGCGCAGCCCACGTAGTATATTGCGCAGCCCACGTTGTATAGTCACGTAGTATATAGCACAGCCCATGTAGTATATTGAGCAGCCCACGTTGTATATTGCGCAGCCCACGTATATTGCGCAGCCCACGTAGTATATTGCGCAGCCCACGTTGTATAGTCACATAGTATATAGCACAGTCCATGTAGTATATTGCTCAGCCACGTAGTATATAGCACAGCCCATGTAGTATATTGCCCAGCCACGTAGTACATAGCACAGCCCATGTAGTATATTGCCCAGCCCATGTAGTATATTGCCCAGCCACGTAGTATATAGCACAGCCCATGTAGTATATTGCCCTGCCACGTAGTATATTGCCCAGCCCATGTAGTATATTGCCCAGCCCACGTAGTATATAGCAATGTGGGCATCATCTCCCTGTTAAAAAAAAAGAAATAAAATAAAAAATAGTTATATACTCACCTTCCGGAGCCCCCGGATCCAAGCAAAGCGGTTACCGACTGTCATGTCGGACGCTGTTCAGACTAGGTCGTCCGACAGACAGCGGTAATTCCGCTGTTGACCACTATTTGCTCATTGGCGTCTGCTAGATTTTGTCTAGCTGTTCCGGGGTTAATGTACCTGATCCTCGGATTGGAAGCTGGGCCATTCCCATGGCTGAGTGTGGATGACTGGGTGTGGTTATCCACAAAAAACATAAGACTCAAAATACCGTCCCTTAAATTGGGTCCACGGTTTATTGGTCCATTTAGGATCACCGCCGTCATTAACCCAGTAGCGTACCGATTGGAGCTCCCTACAGTGTATAAGATACACAACGTGTTCCACAGGTCTCTTCTAAAGAAGGTGGTGGGTTCTGTGGACGCGGCGCCTATGCCACCTCCAGTCTTGGTGGATGGTAATTTGGAGTTTGAAGTCTCCAAGGTGGTTGACTCTCGTGTAGTGCATCGCACTTTGGTACACTGGTACACTGGCGTGGTTATGGGCCTGAGGAGAGGTCCTGGGTACCAGCCTCGGACATTCATGCGGATCGGCTGGTCAGGTTTTTTATCGTCGGCATCCAGACAAGCCGGGTCCTATAAGCCGTGAGGGCCATGGGGTCCCTCGTAGAAGGCGGGGTACTGTCATGTCGGACGCTGTTCAGACACTAGGTCGTCCGACAGACAGTGGTAATTCCGCTGTTGACCACTATTTGCTCATTGGCGTCTGCTAGATTTTGTCTAGCTGTTCCGGGGTTAATTTACCTGATCCTCGGATTGGAAGCTGGACCATTCCCATGGCCTTTAAATAGTTCTCCTGTTCATTGGGCATCGCCGATTATAGCTTCTCTCTTGTGCGTTGTTATCTCGGTCTGGAGTGGAGAGCTGGTTTGGAGATTCGTTGCTCGTGGTGTATTTTCCTCTGTCTTATTTACTCCTTCCTATATTTGTATTTATTTTGCCCTGCACATTTATAGTGTATTCCTGAGTGACTGCGGCGTGGTGTATATTTTCCTTTATCCTTGTCTGTTCTATCTGTGGGTATTGGAATATTACCTCTTCACTGGGTGGAGGGCGGAGGTATCAGCCTAGGGTTATTATAGGAGTTAGGGTGAGGTTCGAGGCCTGGACATGCACACCATCAGTGTAAACTCCAGGTAGAGGGTCAGTCAGGATTTCCCTAGTCTGAGGGAAACTGCAGGGGCCCGGGTATTTAGCTCTCGCTCACCTAGTCTCCCTGTGACACCGACGCTGCTCGTGCGCTCTGGTCTCAAGAGTGCATTGTGGTGTCGCGAGATGATGACGTAGCGGTCTCGCGAGACCGCTACATCATCATCTCACGAGATCGCAGCATGGACCGGTTATCGGAGCGTCATGAGCGGGAAAGGCCTGTTGTCGATCCGGGGGCCGACGGGCGGTGAGTATATAACTTTTTTTTTTTTTTTTTTTTTTAAATTATTTTTAACATTAGATCGTTTTACTATTCATGCTGCATAGGCAGCATGAATAGTAAAAAGTTGGTCATACAGGGTTAATAGCAGCGGTAACTGAGTGCGTTACACCGCGGCATAACGCGGTCCGTTACCGCTGCCATTAACCCTGTGTGAGGGCAGACTGGAGGGGAGTACGGAGCGGGCACTGACTGTGGGGAGGAAGGAGCGGCCATTTTTCCGCCGGACTGTGCCTGTCGCTGATTGGTCGTGGCTGTTTTGCCACGGCCAATCAGCGACTTGGATTCCATGACAGACAGAGGCCGCGACCAATGAATATCCGTGACAGACAGACAGACAGAAGGACAGACAGACAGAAGTGACCCTTAGACAATTATATAGTAGATATATATATACTGTATATATACACACATCTATTCTATGTGTATATATCTATTCTATTCTAACTTGTCACTCTGTGATTACACTATATGCGGCAGATGATTTACCGGCTTTTCTTCTATCTATCTATGTAATATATATACAGTACATATATATATGTGTGTGTGTCACTGACATCTATATATCTATGTATTCTATGTGTATATATCTATTCTATTCTAACCTGTCAGTGTGATTTTACTGTACACCACACATGAATTGCCGGCTTCTCAAAGGACACTGGCGCATAAACATCGGACAGAACTCGCATGGTCCGTGTGGTGTCTGATGTTTTCTTGCACCCATAGGCTTGCATTGGCGAGTTTCGGTGACAATCACAGCATGCTGCGATTTTACACGCATGTAGAATACGCCCGAGAAAATAAACGCTGATGTGAGCTGCCCCATAGATTAACACTGGTCCGAGTGCTATGTGATGTTTTCTCGCATAGCACTCGTCCATATTCTACGGTAGTGTGACCCCGGCCTAAAATGTAAGATCTTCGAAATTTTAGATATATTAGTTACTTCCACATTTTAATTGTCACACGCTCCTTTGTTGATCGTTGGTTCCTATAAGGAAGAAAACAAATAATCTGTATAAAATTCAAGGTCATTTCCTTTATGTTTAATACTATAGATCCAGGGCAGTAACCGTAAAGCGCTTGGGGGGCAGCAGTTGCACCAACCTTTGATACCCAAGAGACCAAAACACTGCACCGCCACGGACCCCAGTATTGTAAGCTCCAGATTGGGGACTAGTACCGACTTGTGCTAGGTCTCAGGGCTTGGTTTACATTGTGGCTCCACTTTGGTCTATCAGATAAACTATGCAGATAGGGTTTTCCAGTATGGTGCCCTGATGACACATCCCCTTTAAGGAGTTACCATGCTTAGAAAGACACAGCCATATGATCTCCCTTATTCCCTTAGAGTTTCTATTCATTTCAATGGAAGGCATACATTAATAGAATATGGCTTTATTATGTTTCTATGATTTAATAACTAACATTTTCAGCTTTGAGCAATTAATAACTGGCATGAAAAACACAATAATTACATTTTTAGGCCCAAGCACCAAGTAGCAGAGAATAGAGAGATGTAATCCATTAATCCATGTAATGTATTTTGGATGCTTGATGTCGCCCGCAGATCCTGATTCATATTCTGCAAGCAATTCATTATCCCCTGATCTGTGCACCGTCTATTACATTTTATGGCTTGCCATTGTCAATTACAAACAAGCAAGTCTATCTCAGTCCAGGGGGCTTTTTTTTTTTTATATCCGAATAAAACAAAATATCATTTAGTATGAGGTGAAGCTGTGAGGGCCGTGAAGGATGGATGGAGCCTTCTTTTCTATTTGTACTCTTACAAGTCCTGGTGATGGACCTGAGAGATCACTGGTATTAGATCTGCACGCACTACATTACCGTGATATTATCGGGATCAAACAACCCTGTAATTGCAATGCCAGGTGACAAAATACTGATTACAAAGTGTCAGCGCTGAGCAAACCCTCAGAGGTCTCCTGTACACAGCTGCATAGGACTGGATGGGACTGCTGTATCTATTGAAACTCCCGTCCATTGTTTATTTAAAAAAAAAGCATCTGCGATAAGTTACAAGTCCTTGAAACGTCTTGTGAAGTCAAGTTGTTAAAACAATAAATTCATTTCTTAACCCCTTGGAGAGAATCGGTCAGCACGTTTTTGCTATGTAATCTGAGAGTAGCATGATAAAGAGGCAGAGAACATGATTCCAGTGATATGTAATCTGAGAGTAACATGATGTAGAGGCAGATAATATGATGCCAGCGCTATGCCATCTGAGAGTTGCATGATGTAGAGGCAGAGAACATGATTCCAGCACTTTGTAATCTGAAAGTAGCATGATGTACAGGCAGAGAACACGATTCCAGTGATATGTAATCTGACAGTAGCATGACAGAGGCAGAGAACATGATTCCAGTGCTATGTAATATGAGAGTGGCATGATGTAGAGGCAGAGAACATGATTCCAGCGCTATGTAATCTGAGATTAGCATGTTTTAGAGGCAGAGAACATGATTTCAGTGCTTTGTAATCTGGGAGCAGCATGATGTAGAGGCAGAGAACATGACTCCAGCACTATGTAATGTGAGAGTAGAATGATGTAGAGGCAGAGTGATTTCAGCGCTATATAATACGAGATTGGCATGATGTGGAGGCATAGTGCATGATTCCAGTGCTATGTAATCTGACATTAGCATGTTTTAGAGGCAGATAACATGATTCCAGCACTTTGTAATCTGAGAGTAGCATGATATAAAGGCAGAGAACATGATTTCAGTACTATATAATCTGAGAGTAGCAAGATGTAGAGGCATAGAACATGATACCAGCGCTAGGTAAACTGAGAGTAGCATGATATAAAGGCAGAGAACATGATTCCAGCGCTATGTAATCGAGAGTAGGAAGATGTAGAGGCAAAGAACATGATACCAGTGCTATGTAATCTGACAGCATGTTTTAAAGGCATAGAACATGATACCAGTGCTAGGTAATCTGAGAGTAGCATGATATAAAGGCAAAGAACATGATTCCAGCGCTATGTAATCGAGAGTAGCAAGATGTAGAGGCATAGAACATGATACCAGCGCTAGGTAATCTGAGATTAGCATGTTTTAGAGTCAGAGAACATGATTTCAGTGCTATGTAATCTGAGAGTAGCAAGATGTAGAGGCATAGAACATGATACCAGCGCTAGGTAATCTGAGATTAGCATGTTTTAGAGTCAGAGAACATGATTTCAGTGCTATGTAATCTGAGAGTAGCATGATGTAGAGGCAGAGAACATGATTTCAGTGCTATGTAATCTGACAGTAGCATGATGTAGAGGCAGAGGGCATGTTTTTAGTGCTATGTAACATGAGAGTAGCATGAGACAGTGAACACAATTCCAGCGATGTGTCACTTACTGGGCTGTGTGTTGTTGATTCAATACAATCAATGTTTTATCAGCAGGAGATTATCACTACAGGACTGGGTGTCTCGCGCATCCTGGTCCAGCCACCAAAATGATCCCTGTTGTTCATCTAACCACTTATATGCTGCGTTCACTATTGCATGCAGAATCTAAAAGGTTGAATAGCTGGGATTGGAGTAATCTACTTTTTTTTTTCTTCCTAGCTGGTGTTGCAACAGTTTCTGCTGTAAAAGACCTGATCCCATTCTATTACTGTAGATCTGTAATTTCATGAACATATTGATGGCAGCGAGATTCTCCGACGCGCCGTAGATCTTCAGGAGGAATACAAGGTAACAGCAAAATAGCGAATTACGCATTCTCACCAACAATCTTTTAGCCTTTTTGGAGGCATTACCAAAAATGTGGCGAAATTTAGGAAATGTTGAAAAGTAGGTTTGTGGATGGGTACGGTTACTACTTGAATGACACATTTGGACAATTTCTAAATAAAGACGAGTTGAAAAAATATTCTGCATTCTAGACCTCATCCTATTAGTTAACTGTCCATGATAGTTCCCTTTTAAATGTCCCAGACACAATGTTTCCACGTCAGTGTCGGCGTTTTTACAATCAGTCATGTTATCGGTGATGACTTCTAACATATTGTACCCTATTAATAAACGTTTAAGAGCAGAATGTTGAATAAAAAGGCCAAGAAATCACATCTATGGAACACTGAGTGAGTGATGATCTCTAGGCTACTGCCAAGAATACTTTCTGGTAAGACTCATCTCCTCAGCTCTACTAGATAGATCTATGTATAAGCTATCCAAATGTAATAAGTCATCTTGTGTCAGGTTACGGTGATTTCAGGTGGTCTTTATGTTGAAAATGTTGACAGTTTTACGCGTGGTATGATTAAATGTCACATTGTTACTCGGCCATTTTAGGAATGTGCGGTTACGTTATGAGAACATCTATTCTATCTCATAGTCGCCACCTCTCCTGGAGTGTCCCCGAGGCGGCTAAGAGAAGGATCGTCAACTCTCCAGGGGACCACCGTATGCTTCTTAAATCTCCCTGAAATCACATTTTGCTAGGCTTCAGTGCCACCCAAATGCACATTCAGGGATTGTGTAGAGAGGTAGAAAGGGGTGCCGAAAAAGGAGGCATAAAAATAGGAGTAAAATGAGGCATGACTTTAGAAGGATAAGACATTTTGTCCCTAGCAGGCAAGGTACTCATCTCATCGGGTTCCTGTCAATGGCCGCCTCCTCTCTTGAATTTGTTCTATGGAAGTTGTGTTCAAATTTTCGCTGCTGTGCATGAGGGACCTCGATTTGACCGAATCTTAATGCATGGTGTTAACTGAGATAAAGGCTATAGATGGAGACACATAGCGATGGACACTGACAGAAGAAAGACCATGTGCAATAACAGTGTGCAGTCCAATAGCTAATCACAATAAACCCCTTTATGTGCTACATACCTGTCCCGAATCTGGGCTCTGCTTCCTACACCCTGGTCCACTGAACTTTCATATGCTCCAGGTTGGGCTTTGCAAGTACCTTTGCGGGCTCTCATGCGTTGAGGTTCCTAAGCCTATATGAGGCCAACAAAGTCACATACCTGTGTCTTGGTATTAAGACTTTCCATGCACTGCTACCTGTCTGTGGTCTCCAGGACATCTCCTGTCTGCCTGCAGCTTCCAGTACCTCTACTACTTGTTTCCAGCTTTCCAGGACCTCTGCTATGTTTCTGCCTGTGGCTTCCAGGATGTCTCCTTTCTGCCTGCAGCTTGCAGTACCTCTGTAACCTATCTGCAGGCTCCCAAACATCTCAGGTTTGGCTGCTTCTTCCAGTACCTCTGCTACTTGTTCCCAGTTCCCAGTGCTCCAAGATCTCTGCTACATATCTGCCTGTAGCTTCCAGCACCTCTGCTACCTGTTTACTGTTTCCCGAGTGTCTCAGGTCTGCCTGTGGCCATCCAGTCCCTCAGTTACCTGACTGCCTGCGGCTTCCAGTACCTCTCCTGCAGCCTTTTTTACATCTGTTAATAGTATTCTGTCTGCTGTGTCCTGCATGCCTCACCCATCTGTTGCACCAATACCTGGGGCCTGTGTACCCACCCGAACCTTGGGTTTGGAAAATCTACTTCACCCACTGAGCCCTTAACACTGTGACAGAAGCTGAAGTGAGCCCCCTTTCATATTGGGCTATTGTGCGACTGCTCAGATTGCCCCAATGGTATATCATTCCCTGGTGCCAAAGACAACACATAGAGGGGCCACAAACTAATACAAAGGGTCAATGCGGGAGGAAAGGTGGACTTTTTTAAAGCCTTGTCATCATGTAGTTGTCGTGATGCTATAAAGTATTTCTCATTTCATTATTTAAACTACATTGTGCAAAGACAAGAAAAAGTATAAGTGCAAAGGGCATGTGTGACGATGGGCACATTGGGGGAGAAAAATGTAATTACTACAAAAATCAAAATCTTATTGAAGTGATTCAAAGAAAGACTGTAATCATCTGTAATTTGTGTTCTAACACCAGCGTCTAGTGTAAAGGCCTGAAAATTCCATAGAGTACCTGGCGGACTATTGATATTTTCCATGCACTCACGGGGACTGTATGATTGAAGCGTTTCATCTCACCGACATGTGGTGTCGGGGCTTCATTTTTCTTATCTTTAGACAGCAGATACTGGAATTATGCAGCAGAAACAAAGTCATAAACATGTCATATGTTGGAAGCAAAGGCTACAACATTGTTTCAAGGGAACATTCACTAGAAAGATTGGACAAGGAAGAAAGAAATTATCCATGCCTAAACACAAGTCTTAGAAAATCCTTGCAAAAAAACTTGAAAGAAAAAACCCACAAAAACAGGTGGAACCTTCGTATTCTCTAATTTTTTTTTATTTAAAGGAGCTTAGTAAGTAGAAGTGGGGCTTCACATGACCTTCTACTATTGCAGACAGGGCATTGGGGAAGGACTCCTGCTTCATCTAGATGCCTTACAGGAAGGAGCAAGAGGAGAAAATGGCTCATCTTTAAGTTTCCTTACATTTGAGAAACTTTCGTTTGCAGAGACAAAGTCAAAGAATGTGATAGTTCCAGTCTCTAGGCATTAAGGACACTGCTCTCTCCTGGTTCTCCTCCTACCTTTCTGACCGCTCCTTCAGTGTTCTGTTCTCTGGCTCCACTTCATCTCCTCTTCCTCTCACTGTCGGGGTACCTGAGGGCTCAGTCCTTGGCCCCCTTCTCTTCTCCCTCTACACGGCCCAATTTGACAGACCATCAGCAGATTTGGCTTTCAGTACCATCTTTATGCTGATGACACACAACTATACACGTCATTCCCTGACCTTACTCCTGCTGTACTACAGAACACCACTGAGTGTCCGCAGTCTCCAACATCATGTCCGCTCTCTATCTGAAACTCAACCTTTCCAAAACCGAACTTCTTCTACTCCCACCGTCTACTAACCTCCCTAAATCTGACATATCCCTCTCCATGGGTGGCACCATAATAACACCCCGGCAGCAGGCGCGCTGTCTGAGTGTTATGTTTGACACCAATCTCTCCTTCACCTCCTATATACATTCTTTTGCCCGTTCTTGCCGCTTACACCTAAAGAACATCTCTAGAATCCGCCCTTTTCTCACCATGGAAACAACAAAAACCCTCACTGTCGCCCTGAGCCACTCCCGCCTGGACTACTGCAATGCTCTATTAATTGGCCTCCCCCTCACGCGACTTTCCCCTCTCCAGTCTATCCTTAATGCAGCAGCCAGGGTCATCCATCTGGCTAATCGTTACTCGGACGCATCCGCTCTTCTTCAGTCATTACACTGGCTGTCTATTCATTATAGGATCCAATTCAAAGAACTTGCTCTCACCCACAAAGCTCTCCACAGTGCGGCACCCCCTTGCATCTCCTCCCTCATTTCTGTCTATCAGCCTAACCGACCGCTGCACTCTGCAAATGACTTCCGACTAACCTCTGCACCAATCTGTACCTCCCACTCCCGACTCCAAGACTTCTCCCATGCTGCGCCAATCCTCTGGAATGCTCTACCCCAAGATATTACCCCAAGATATTAGGACCATCCACAACTTGCACAGTTTGAGGCGCTCTCTCAAAACACATTTGTTCAGAGCGGCCCATCACGTTCCCTAATCAAATTCATTTTATGTTTGTGTGTGTGTAGCCCATTCACTAACTCCATCCACTCCCCACCCCCTGAAGATGGCTGGACCATCATTGTAAATACACCATTGTAAATACACACCTGTGCTTTGTATCTCCCCCACCTCATTGTAGATTGTAAGCTCTCACGAGCAGGGTTGTTTTATTTTGCTTTAATCATTCTATTATTGTTAACGCTGTTACTTATGACTATTGAGTTTGAAACTGTTCAACTGTAAAGCGCTGCGGAATATGTTGGCGCTATATAAATGAAGATTATTATTGAAGCCAAATCGGCAACTGGAGTTTCTGGTGTGGCTTCTTATCCTAAATAATGCAAGAAGGCTCGATAAAGGGTCGATATTGATTTATATGATTGCTAGACCCAATAGGTGGCGCCAGAGATAAAGTTCTCTTTTTTTTCCTGAAGAGGTTATTTGCATATTTAAATTCCCAGAAGAGCCCTGCATGGCCTATAAGTCTCCTTACGCCGGCTCGACACTGTCCACGAGGAAAATCGTTCCCACTGGGATTTTCTGTACATTTTTAGAGCTTTTTTTAATAGGGGTCCTTTTCTGAATGGAGTTCTTCTCATGATCACTCCACTGTTTTTCAGAGACTGCATCGCTTGCCATTGACGAAGTGAAAATGATGGGAATAGCAATTGTAAAAATAGGTGTTTGGATAATGCAAAATGGTTGTCTGAATGGGTTGCGGAACTGATAGTTTACCCTCTGCTGCCAGAGGTGCCTCTACGAAATTCGGACTTAAAATTGGTTAAAATGTATGCATTCAAGAATTTTGTATTGGGCCAAGTTCAGACAAGATTATGAAAATCATCTGTTTTGCATCCTGACATAAAAAAGACAATTTTATCTATATGGTTTTCATATGTGCTAAAATCACACCTTTGGTGCTCTTTCAGCTTTCTGTGTTATTTGTGCCACATATATAGTTTCCCGTGCAGCCATTGAGTTCAATGAATAAGTCTTTTTTGCAGAACGACTTGACTTGTGCAGGTAAACGGATGCAGTAATACAGCGGTGCAGCGCAAGGGTTAACAAGAGTGCGGTTTAATGAACAATGATAAACTCCTCCCAGGGAGATAACCGAAGGGGGAAAACTGGTGAAAAAGAATGTAATTGTTATTCAACGCAACAGTCTCTTTATCAAATTTAACTTATCGTGACTCCTTTGTCCTTTAGTCGCTTGCAGTCCAATGAATGATAAAATGCCAGCGGAGGCCAACACTGCGTCTTCAGGCTTCCCCGCCCAACACACGGTCTTGCTTCTGGCGGGAGCGGGCGGTCACCGGTTTTGTCCGCTGAGCCCCTAGTCCATTAATCTGCAGAGCCGAAGTGTGGAGCTCTACACAAGTCTCTGCTCGGCGTGTGCCCCACTGCGCACCCACTGATAACTAAATGCACGCACCATGATAGTTCTCTTGGTGCTCATCCCTCGATGTACCCGCACCGCGCTGTTGCCCTCGGTGCCTGTCTCTCTGCATTCCCACCGGTACTTGGGAGCCCTCACTGAACCCTTCCTGGGTCCCTGCTCAATGCCTCAGCTAACCCCGCAGAGCGCAGCCGGTCCCTCCTTCTCTCTCCTCCAGCGGGAATTCTCTGGCTTTTCTGGCGCTAGACTCTCTCTCTTCCCCTTGCTTGCCACGCCCCGTCTCTCTAGGTCATGGGTCCTGTCCGGTTCCCATTTCCATCCTCCCTGCAACACTGGATGCAGCCTTGGCAGTTCCGGACCCAGTGTCTCAGAGGTACCCACAGCCTGGTCTCCTTCATTACATCTATGCGGACAAATAATTGCCGTGTCCAGTCTGTCGTGCGTCCTCATCTGAACTCAGTCTTACAACATTAGAATTTCGCTATAATTCTAAGACGCTGAAGACCTTTATGTTCACGGAACGTTCCCCTGCCTCTGCTCTGAACGTCAGCACAGTTCCCGTCCTCCTCCTTTCACCACATCGCACGTCGCCTCTGAGGACGTCCTCCCACTTCTTGTCCATCAGGCTCCTTTTTATGGAGGCTCCGGGTTACTGATTGTAACTTTGACATCATCTTCTTGCAATAGCGCCGCGGTATAGCCGGAGAGTTAATTATATAGAAAGTCTTTTTAATCGGTCGGAGCTGCAATCATGTTGCTTAGCAACAATTAAAAAAAAGCATGCCGTGTCGAAGGATAATGAAAAAAAAAACACACAACGAAAAAAATCACATAAATATCTCCTGGGTAAAATCCACCGTCGAGAGAAATGATTAGACGCTACTTAATGTCGGCTCTTCTTCATGATCTCGTTGACCTTTCACATGGCAATTTGCATTTCGTTAAGTAGGAAGCTTGTGCCGCCGGTTCCTGCTAACCGGGTATGATCCATCTCCCCTGGATACTGGAAACATCTGTAGTGATAGAGGCTGGTGGTGGGATTGGATTCCAGCCTACAAGTCACTAAGGACTTTAAAGCCCATTCCGAGCAAACACCAGAGCGCATGTCCTCTACCGCACCGATATCAAGGGAAAAGAAAATTATGCAGGAATTGTGTGTGGGCGAAACTCAGTCAAATATTCTGTACTCTGATTAAAAAAAAATAGAATTATACATGTCAATGCAGATTTGTACACATTGTTCCGAGGATTAACCTCCTTAATGACCGCCAATAAGTCTTTTTACTGACCTGCGATATAAGAGAGTAGCATCCCCATTCAGGTGACAATCCAGCAGCTGTCGGCTGTACACTATAGCTGACGACTTGCCGCATCAGCCACGACCAGCATTGGTACCGTCCATATCTGTTTAACCCCTTAGATGCTGCTATCATAAGTGACTACAGCATCTAGATGGTTACCAGAGCGTGGGGCGCTCCCTGTTTATCCCTATTGGCACAATAAGATCATGATTGTGTGGTCCCGATGTTTTCCATGGCAATTCACGGCCAAATAGCGGCCTGTCATGGTTCCCAATGGCAAGGGAACGTAAAAAACACATAAGTAACGAACGAGCTCTCGGGTGATGGAAACTCGAGTTGACCGTGAGCTAAATCTACCACACAACTAACAGTAGCCAGGGAGCATACCTACGGCTTCCTATATGCCACGCGCCAGCCGGAGGACTAACTACGCCTGGTAGAGGAAGAAACAGACCTGGCTTACCTCTAGGGAAATACCCCAAAAGATGATAGCAGCCCCCCACATGTAATAACGGTGAATTAAGAGGAAAAGACATACACAGTATGAAAGTAGATTTAGCAAAGAGAGGTCCACTTACTAGATAGCAGAAGGATACAAAAGAGGACTTCACGGTCAACTGAAAACCCTTTCAAAAACCATCCTGAAATTACTTTAAGACTCCTGTGTCAACTCATGACACAGGAGTGGCAATTTCAGCCCGCAAGAGCTTCCAGCTACAGAGAATTACAAAAACTGCAAACTGGACAAAAGGTACAAAACAAAAGGACAAAGTCCACTTAGCTGATCAGCAGACTAGTAGCAGGAACATGCAACCGAAGGCTCTGGTTACAATGATGACCGGCAAGGAAATGACTGGAGAGCAAGGCTAAATAGGAAACTCCCAAACACTGATGGAAGCAGGTGAACAGAAGAAGCAAAGTGCAAACAAGTCACCAGTACCACCAGCAACCACCAGGGGAGCCCAAAAAGCGGATACACAACAGTACCCTCCCCTTAAGGAGGGGGCACCGAACCCTCACAAGAACCGCCAGGGCGATCTGGATGAGCCCTATGAAAGGCACGAACCAAATCCGAGGCATGAACATCAGAGGCAGTTACCCAAGAATTATCTTCCTGACCATAGCCTTTCCATTTAACCAGATATTGAAGTCTCCGTCTGGAAATACGGGAGTCCAAGATCTTCTCCACGACGTACTCCAATTCACCCTCCACCAGCACAGGAGCAGGAGGTTCAGTAGAAGGAACCACCGGTACCTCATATCTCCGCAACAACGACCGATGGAACACATTATGGATAGCGAAAGATGCCGGGAGGTCCAAACGAAAGGAAACAGGGTTAAGAATCTCCAAAATCCTATAAGGACCGATGAACCGAGGCTTAAATTTGGGAGAAGAAACCCTCATAGGGACAAAACGGGAAGACAACCACACCAAGTCCCCAACGCGAAGGTGGGGACCAACACGACGATGACGGTTAGCAAACTGCTGAGTCCTCTCCTGGGACAATTCCAAATTATCCACCACTTGTCCCCAAATCCGATGCAACCGATCCACCACCGCATCCACTCCAGGACAATCCGAAGATTCAACCTGACCAGATGAAAAACGTGGATGAAACCCTGAATTGCAAAAGAAAGGAGAAACCAAAGTGGCAGAACTAGCCCGATTATTAAGAGCAAACTCCGCCAACGGCAGAAAGGCAACCCAATCATCCTGATCCGCAGACACAAAACACCTCAAATAAGTCTCCAAAGTTTGATTAGTTCGCTCCGTCTGGCCATTGGTCTGAGGATGGAATGCAGACGAAAAGGACAAATCAATGCCCAACCTGGCACAGACTGCCCGCCAAAATCTAGACACGAACTGGGTACCCCTGTCAGAAACGATGTTTTCCGGAATACCATGCAAGCGAACCACATTTTGAAAAAACAGAGGGACCAACTCAGATGAGGAAGGCAACTTAGGCAATGGCACCAAATGAACCATTTTAGAAAAACGGTCACACACCACCCAGATGACAGACATCTTCTGAGAAACAGGGAGATCCGAGATAAAGTCCCTAGAGATGTGCGTCCAAGGCCTCTTCGGAATAGGCAAGGGCAACAACAACCCACTAGCCCTAGAACAACAAGGCTTGGCCCGAGCACACACATCGCAAGACTGCACAAAAACACGCACATCTCGAGACAGGGAAGGCCACCAGAAGGATCTAGCCACCAAATCTCTGGTGCCAAAAATTCCCGGATGACCTGCCAGAGTAGAAGAATGAATTTCCGAGATGACTCTAGTGGTCCACTCGTCAGGAACAAACAGTCTACCAGACGGACAACGATCAGGTCTCTCCGCCTGAAATTCTTGCAAAGCACGTCGCAAATCTGGAGAGACAGCAGACAAAACCACTCCATCCTTAAGGACACCAGCAGGTTCAGAATTCCCAGGAGAGTCAGGCTCAAAACTCCTAGAAAGAGCATCTGCTTTCACATTCCTAGAACCCGGTAAGTACGAGACCACAAAATTAAACCGGGAAAAGAACAACGACCAACGTGCCTGTCTAGGATTCAGGCGCCTGGCAGACTCCAAATAAATTAAATTCTTGTGATCAGTCAAAACTACCACCTGATGTCTGGCACCCTCAAGCCAATGACGCCACTCCTCAAATGCCCACTTCATGGCCAAAAGCTCCCGATTACCAACATCATAGTTTCGCTCGGCGGCCGAAAATTTTCGCGAAAAGAACGCACAAGGTCTCATCACTGAGCAGTCGGAACTTTTCTGCGACAAAACCGCCCCCGCTCCGATCTCGGAAGCATCGACCTCAACCTGAAAGGGAAGAGAAACATCAGGCTGGCGCAACACAGGGGCCGGTCATACTGTCATGGTTCCCAATGGCAAGGGAACGTAAAAAACACATAAGTAACGAACGAGCTTTCGGGTGATGGAAACTCGAGTTGACCGTGAGCTAAATCTACCACACAACTAACAGTAGCCAGGGAGCATACCTACGGCTTCCTATATGCCACGCGCCAGCCGGAGGACTAACTACGCCTGGTAGAGGAAGAAACAGACCTGGCTTACCTCTAGGGAAATACCCCAAAAGATGATAGCAGCCCCCCACATGTAATAACGGTGAATTAAGAGGAAAAGACATACACAGTATGAAAGTAGATTTAGCAAAGAGAGGTCCACTTACTAGATAGCAGAAGGATACAAAAGAGGACTTCACGGTCAACTGAAAACCCTTTCAAAAACCATCCTGAAATTACTTTAAGACTCCTGTGTCAACTCATGACACAGGAGTGGCAATTTCAGCCCGCAAGAGCTTCCAGCTACAGAGAATTACAAAAACTGCAAACTGGACAAAAGGTACAAAACAAAAGGACAAAGTCCACTTAGCTGATCAGCAGACTAGTAGCAGGAACATGCAACCGAAGGCTCTGGTTACAATGATGACCGGCAAGGAAATGACTGGAGAGCAAGGCTAAATAGGAAACTCCCAAACACTGATGGAAGCAGGTGAACAGAAGAAGCAAAGTGCAAACAAGTCACCAGTACCACCAGCAACCACCAGGGGAGCCCAAAAAGCGGATACACAACAGCGGCCTTAGAGTCTGCCGGCTATAGCGGCCTGTTCAGAAGTTAGGTGGTAAAAATCCACTTTTTCCTTCCTGTTATGTCACTTTGCATTAATTCCTGAAAATCACCCGAAGGGTTAATAATCTACCTGACAGCCGTTTTTAGTATGTCAGGGGGTGTTGTTTTTAAAATGGTATCACTCTTGGAGGTTTTCCAATATATAGGACCCCTAAAGTCACTTCAAACCTGGATAGGTCCCTACAAAAATTTATTTTGTAAATTTACTTGGAAAAAGGAAAAAATACTGCTACATTTTTAAACCTCCTAAAATACTAACAAAATAAAAGAACATTTTACAAATGGTGCTGATGTAAAGCCGACATGAGGGAAATGTTATTTATGAATGTTTTGCTGTGGTGTGACTATCTGGATTAAAGGGATAATCATTGAAAGTTTGAAAATTCCAATTTTTTTTACATTTTTGTCAAATTTCTGATAATTTTTATAAATAAACACAAAACATATCGAGCTAAATTTACCATTATCATAAAGTATAATATGTCCTGAATAAACATAAAGTATAATATGTCCCGAATAAACAATCTCTAAATCAATGGGATATATTGAAGCATTCCAGAGTTATAACCACATATCACTAAGGTTAAGAATCATGGATGGTTTCCATTAGCTAAAGTCGAGTTTCTACGCATGTGATGGTTGTTTATTGTACAAGTGATGACAACAAGGAGACAATAGACCTTGGCCATCAGATAATATTTCATTATAGAGCCCGCTAAAGATATAAAAAAATCCCATTTTCAAATCAGGCTCGCATTAGGACCTCTATCACATTGGGGGATATAGGAATGCTTAAAGGGAACCTGTCACCCCGTTTTTTCAATATGAGGTAAAAATAGTGTTCAATAGGGCCTGAGCTGTGCTGGACAATAGTGTCTTTATTATCCCCTGATTCCCCCCCTTTGCTGCCAAAATACCTTAGTAAAGTTGCCGTTTTCGGCTGTCAATCACGCAGGTCTGGTCAAAAGGGCGTGGTGAAATGGCTGTTTCTCCCCCCACCTCTTGCTTATCTTCCCAGCGTTGGCGTAGTGTTTTGCGCATGTGAACTCGGCTTCAGGAAAATGGCCGCCGCTATCTCCATCTGCGCACGCGCGGCATCCCGTGGCCATTTTCCTGAAGCCCCGGGAAGCAGAGCACTCCATCTGCACACGCGCGGCCTCAGGAAGATGGCCGCTCCCACCGATAAACCTCTGAATAACACAGATCGTGCACTTTTTTTGTCATTGCGCAGTGTATTCGGCTGTTGCGCATGCGCAAAACACTACGCCAACGCCGGGAAGATAAGCAAGAGGTGGAGGAGAAACAGCAATTTCACCACGCCCTTTTGACCAGACCTGCGTGATTGACAGCCGAAAACGGCGACTTTACTAAGGTATTTTGGCAGCAAAGGGGGGAATCAGGGGATAATAAAGACACTATTGTCCAGCACAGCTCAGGCCCTATTGAACACTATTTTTACCTCATATTGAAAAAATGGGGTGACAGGTTCCCTTTAAAGGAGAACCCATCACAGTGTCAAAAGTCGCCAGTTTTTGTTCTTATTTTAATTGGACACCTATGACCTAGTGACAGATCCTCTCAAAATAATTTTATCACATCAAGAAGAACTTTCGAGTTCATTTTTATTTAATAAATAAATATTGAGATTATAAATGTGCAACTTTTTAATCTATCTGATCAGGAACCTGCTTCTATCTCCTGGAGGACGGATCTTTCATTTTCAATTCATGGGTAAAATCTGTACTCAGTGAAGACAGATTACCCTTTACGGAGATAGGAGATGACAGTTGGTGCTTATAGCACTCTATGGTGATGGGATGAGAAGCTAGAGGCTGACAGACATTCTGCTGCAAGATCACTTGAAACGACAGTTACAGTTGTGATGACACGAGGGTCAGTGGGTGCTCTCGTTCGCTGAACTGACTGTCTTTAGAAGACCGTATGGACCATGGCTCATCCCACTAAACGCCCATACTCCTTTGCCGTGGGCAGAATACTACTCACACAACACAGTGTGTGGGTAACACAGTGTGGCAATACTTTATTGAACCACCAATAGACAAGAACATATAGTACAGACCTAGCAAGTACATAAGATGGTGCAAATGACAGAGTCTCAGTCTTCTGCTGGCTCACCAGGAATTAGAACATCTGCAATTTTGAGTTTCCAGGGTCAACTATCCCAAGACCCCAACCAGTATCACCCCGCTTTTGACGTGTGCACAGCAAGCTTAAGAAGCTGACAGAGTACATTGAGGTACGTGGCCAGGTGATCTGATTGTCCCATCCCAGATTCTCCAAATGTCTTTGAGGGTTCAGTGATGGCCAATGGAGCAGATCTGTATTCCTTTAACTGGAGCTGTGGTCCCTTAAGCTGATGTCCTGTAGAGTGTCAAGTCTGTATACCTCTGATGGGAGCCATGGTGCCTTGGCTTCTGTCATGTACAGTCTCTGGAAGCAGAGGCAGATCCTCCTTTTATAGTTTACAGCTCTTATTGAGGCATTTTTCCACAGGATTAGGGGAAGGTGTGAGTAGGTCATCTATCATTGTTTGAGTGTTCAAATAACCAGCATAGTTTGTCCTTCAATCTTTGCAGTACAACAAGCTGCATGATACAATGGGTAATCAACATATCCTGTTCAATTATCCTGTGCTTTTGTTTCCCAAGGATAGTTGGACAATAAGCTGTAAGGACTGATAAAATAGGTAAAGAGCAAGCATTCAACAATTCACAAACATCAATTCAATCTACAATAAAAGTCAACATTCAGACTAGCTTATGTGCCTGGGCCTATTAAATATACGCCTGACATAATTAAGAATAAATACTGTGTCATCACATTGTTCTCCATAGATTTTTATGAGCACCTACAGCAATCTCCTATCTCAGTAACTGGAAAATCTGTATTCACTGAAGACAGATTTTACCCATGAATTGAGATTTTTGAGAAGGAAAGATCAGTCCAGGAGGAGAAAGAAGCAGATTTCTCTGATAAGATATATTATAAAGTTTATTTTTTCATGCGTATATTAACTTATGATAAAAAACATTAAAACTATGGTTACTATAACACAAGGACCATTTAGACAGATTTTGGGTGCCGATTAACTATATACAAGTCAAATGGCTTTCATTTACACAGATGACTATGATTAATTTTTTTCTATAGGAAAATAGATTCTCAGGACTCTGGTCCATCGGCCAGGTCAGGTCAGTAATTTTTTACCTCTGGATGGAAGGCCAGCTAATCAAAAGAAGAGTCGGGTGGTAAGGAGATTCACAGGTCTTCCGTCCAATGGTCGCAGATTACTGACCTAGCCGATGAACCGCAGTCTTTCAAATGAATTCACCCATCTCTAGTAGCCACGACAGGTGGTCAGGGGGATTCTCCAAGGATCCCACCATCTGTAATCAGACCCTACTCTGTAAGGGAACCCTTGTCCATAGCCTGTCTCAGTCAAGAAAATGGAGCGGTCTGGCAACACGAGACACTATAGACAGTCTATTGGCAAAAATGAGGCTGGTAATGAGAAAAATGGCAGATGTTGCGTAGATGAGTCTGGAAGTCAGTAGCAGTTACCCTAATTAGGACACAAAGCTAATTTCAGGTACCACACTCCTATTACTCATGTTGCCCCATCTCATTCGTGAGCTCATGGGAGGCCACGACTCTTGCCACCAGCTATGTCAGTTTATTTGGAAATCTAAGCCACTAAAGCGGTGATGCCTCATGCTGATAGCCTTGGTTATCTGCAGCTTTTGGGCCATTTACTTGGGTCTGTATTGAGTTGCCATAGCAACAGGGGCTACATAATGACATCAGCACTTAAAAGAGAACTTTAGCCTTACCATCTCTCCTGTGTATTAAAGGGGTTGGCCACTTTAGCTTATCAAATGCCATGGGGGTTTTGTGGCATTTACTAATATGTAAGTATTGCATATCCTCTTGTTGCTACAGAATTCCTTACAGGCTTCACATATCTCCTGTCCATAAAATGGCTGCTGGTGGAGGATCATGTGACCGGACCAATCCATCACTTTCATCCAATTGAAAAACACTTCACACGGGAAAGCTGCTTTTCTATTGGAGGAGGCCGATCACATGCTCCTCCATCAGTAGCCATTTTGTTAGATTTCTGTGCAATCTGTGAGGAAGGACACACTAAAAAGTAAAGGAGTAAGTGGCACAAAAATCAGGTCCGACACACATTTCTTAAAATATAGATAAGGTGGCCAACCCCTCATTCCTGTTTCTCAACTGTGACTCAGATCTTGACTTTGTAACTAGAATTTTGATTTGTTTAAAAAAAAAATTACATTACTAATGTTCTAATAACAAAAAAACTGACTGGCATAGGCAAACTAGTCTGAATAGGTGCATACCAGGAGCTGCTACCTCCATATACAATATACAAAAAAATGCAGGCTTTACTGAGGGAGGTGTCCACATTCACTCAGGAATTCAGCCATCAGCCTAAGAGAGGTATTCATATAGATAGGGACCCATCAGTCTTTTGAGACCACCTTGATGTTGGTTGATGGGCATACATGATTTGGCCAAATTTTGTGCAAAGCAGCTCATTCATTTTTTCCTAGTATTCAAAAGCCGTATTGCTATTCATATTTCATATATTTCACATTAACATGCATTAGCACGATAGAGTGCAACCTATTTTTGTATATTGTATATGGAGGTAGCTTCTCCTGGTATGCACCTATTCAGACTAGCTTGGATGTGCCAGTCAGTTTTTTGTTATTTGTATATTAGCTTACTGACCAAGCACTCCGCCCTTCAACATGTGGTGTGTTGTGTATCCGCTTTTTGGGCTCCCCTGGTGGTTGCTGGTGGTACTGGTGACTTGTTTGCACTTTGCTGCTTCTGTTCACCTGCTTCCATCAGTGTTTGGGAGTTTCCTATTTAGCCTTGCTCTCCAGTCATTTCCTTGCCAGTCATCATTGTAACCAGAGCCTTCGGTTGCATGTTCCTGCTACTAGTCTGCTGATCAGCTAAGTGGACTTTGTCCTTTTGTTTTGTACCTTTTGTCCAGTTTGCAGTTTTTGTAATTCTCTGTAGCTGGAAGCTCTTGCGGGCTGAAATTGCCACTCCTGTGTCATGAGTTGACACAGGAGTCTTAAAGTAATTTCAGGATGGTTTTTGAAAGGGTTTTCAGTTGACCGTGAAGTCCTCTTTTGTATCCTTCTGCTATCTAGTAAGTGGACCTCTCTTTGCTAAATCTACTTTCATACTGTGTATGTCTTTTCCTCTTAATTCACCGTTATTACATGTGGGGGGCTGCTATCATCTTTTGGGGTATTTCCCTAGAGGTAAGCCAGGTCTGTTTCTTCCTCTACCAGGCGTAGTTAGTCCTCTGGCTGGCGCGTGGCATATAGGAAGCCGTAGGTATGCTCCCTGGCTACTGTTAGTTGTGTGGTAGATTTAGCTCACGGTTTCCATCACCCGAGAGCTCGTTCGTTACTTATATGTTTCTTACGTTCCCTTGCCATTGGGAACCATGACAGTATGACCGGCCTGTGTTAAACTTATTGGCAGAAGAAAGGAGAGAAAAAAGAAGTCTGTAAATTTTTTTTTTTTTCCCTTTTTCCTCTATGCTTGCTCCATAGTTGGATCAGTTGTATTTCAGCTTTAATTACAGCCTGTGCCTTTGTCTCCTTATAATCCTTGAATGGCTCTGAGCTCACCTGTTTAAAGATGGATCCTCAGAGTTTGGCTGCAGGTTTAAATAATCTTGCTACGAAGGTTCAAAATTTACAAGATTTTGTTATACATGCTCCTATTTCTGAACCTAAAATCCCTACACCAGAGGTGTTTTCCGGAGATAGATCTCGGTTTTTGAATTTCAAATATAATTGTAAATTATTCCTTTCTCTCAGACCTCACTCCTCAGGAGATCCTGTCCAGCAGGTTAAGATTGTAATCTCTTTGCTGCGAGGTGACCCTCAAAATTGGGCATTTTCATTGGCACCAGGGGATCCTGCGTTGCTCAATGTGGATGCGTTTTTCCTGGCTTTAGGGTTGCTTTATGAGGAATCTAATTTGGAGATTCAAGCTGAAAAAGCTTTGATAGCCCTATCTCAAGGGCAAGATGAAGTGGAGATATACTGCCAAAAATTTCGTAGGTGGTCTGTGCTTACTCAGTGGAATGAGTGCGCCTTAGCGGCAAATTTCAGAGAGGGCCTTTCTGATGCCGTTAAAGATGTTATGGTCGGGTTCCCTGCGCCTACAGGTCTGAATGAGTCCATGACAATGGCAATTCAGATTGATCGGCGTTTGCGGGAGCGCAAACCCGTGCACCATTTGGCGGTATCTTCTGAAGAGACGCCAGAGAAAATGCAATGTGACAGAGTTATGTCCAGAAGCGAGCGGCAGAATTATAGGCGTAAAAATGGGTTATGCTTCTATTGTGGTGATTCTGCTCATGTTATATCGGCATGCTCTAAGCGTACTAGGAAGGTTGACAAGTCCATTTCAATTGGCACTTTACAGTCCAAATTTATTTTGTCTGTAACCTTAAATTGTTCATTATCAGTTATTACCGTGGATGCCTATGTGGACTCTGGCGCCGCTCTGAGTCTTATGGACTGGTCCTTTGCCAGGCGCTGTGAGTTTGATTTAGAGCCTCTGGAAGTCCCTATACCTCTGAAGGGTATTGATTCTACACCTTTGGCTTGTAATAAACCACAGTTCTGGACGCAAGTGACTATGCGTATGACTCCAGACCATCAGGAGGTGATTCGCTTCCTTGTGTTGTACAATTTACATGATGTTTTGGTGCTTGGATTACCATGGTTACAGTCTCATAACCCAGTCCTTGACTGGAAGGCTATGTCTGTGTTAAGCTGGGGATGTCGGGGGGCTCATGGGGACACTCCTATGGTGTCCATTTCGTCATCTATTCCATCTGAGATTCCGGCATTTTTGTCTGATTATCGTGATATTTTTGAAGAGCCTAAGATTGGTTCACTCCCTCCTCACAGGGATTGTGATTGCGCCATAGATCTGATTCCTGGCAGTAAATTTCCAAAGGGTCGTTTGTTTAACCTATCTGTACCTGAACATGCTGCTATGCGCGAGTATATTAAGGAGTCCCTGGAAAAGGGACATATTCGTCCTTCTTCATCACCTTTAGGAGCTGTTTTTTTCTTTGTCTCTAAAAAGGATGGCTCTCTGAGGCCTTGTATTGATTATCGTCTCCTGAATAAAATTACAGTCAAATATCAGTATCCGTTGCCTTTGCTGACTGATTTGTTTGCTCGCATAAGGGGGGCTAAGTGGTTCTCTAAGATTGATCTTCGTGGGGCGTATAATTTGGTGCGAATTAAGCAGGGGGATGAGTGGAAGACCGCATTTAATACGCCTGAGGGCCATTTTGAGTATTTGGTAATGCCTTTCGGCCTTTCTAATGCACCTTCTGTCTTTCAGTCCTTAATGCATGATATTTTCCGTGAATATTTGGATAAATTTATGATTGTGTACTTGGATGATATTTTGATTTTTTCTGATGACTGGGAGTCTCATGTTCAGCAGGTCAGGAGGATTTTTCAGGTTTTGCGGGAGAATTCTTTGTGTGTAAAGGGTTCAAAGTGTGTTTTTGGGGTTCAAAAAATTTCATTTTTGGGGTATATTTTTTCCCCTTCTTCTATTGAGATGGACCCTGTCAAGGTTCGGGCTATTTACGACTGGACGCAGCCTACTTCTCTGAAGAGTCTCCAGAAATTCTTGGGCTTTGCTAATTTTTATCGTCGATTTATAGCTGGTTTTTCTGGCGTTGCTAAACCTCTGACGGATTTGACTAAAAAGGGTGCTGATGTTGCCAATTGGTCCCCTGCTGCCGTGGAGGCCTTTCGGGAGCTTAAGCGCCGCTTTTTGTCTGCCCCTGTGTTGCGCCAGCCTGATGTTTCTCTTCCCTTTCAGGTTGAGGTCGATGCTTCCGAGATCGGAGCGGGGGCGGTTTTGTCGCAGAAAAGTTCCGACTGCTCAGTGATGAAACCTTGTGCGTTCTTTTCGCGAAAATTTTCGGCCGCCGAGCGAAACTATGATGTTGGTAATCGGGAGCTTTTGGCCATGAAGTGGGCATTTGAGGAGTGGCGTCATTGGCTTGAGGGTGCCAGACATCAGGTGGTAGTTTTGACTGATCACAAGAATTTAATTTATTTGGAGTCTGCCAGGCGCCTGAATCCTAGACAGGCACGTTGGTCGTTGTTCTTTTCCCGGTTTAATTTTGTGGTCTCGTACTTACCGGGTTCTAGGAATGTGAAAGCAGATGCTCTTTCTAGGAGTTTTGAGCCTGACTCTCCTGGAAATTCTGAACCTGCTGGTGTCCTTAAGGATGGAGTGGTTTTGTCTGCTGTCTCTCCAGATTTGCGACGTGCTTTGCAAGAATTTCAGGCGGATAGACCTGATCGTTGTCCGTCTGGTAGACTGTTTGTTCCTGACGAGTGGACCACTAGAGTCATCTCGGAAGTTCATTCTTCTACTCTGGCAGGTCATCCGGGAATTTTTGGCACCAGAGATTTGGTGGCTAGATCCTTCTGGTGGCCTTCCCTGTCTCGAGATGTGCGTGTTTTTGTGCAGTCTTGCGATGTGTGTGCTCGGGCCAAGCCTTGTTGTTCTAGGGCTAGTGGGTTGTTGTTGCCCTTGCCTATTCCGAAGAGGCCTTGGATGCACATCTCTATGGACTTTATCTCGGATCTCCCTGTTTCTCAGAAGATGTCTGTCATCTGGGTGGTGTGTGACCGTTTTTCTAAAATGGTTCATTTGGTGCCATTGCCTAAGTTGCCTTCCTCATCTGAGTTGGTCCCTCTGATTTTTCAAAATGTGGTTCGCTTGCATGGTATTCCGGAAAACATCGTTTCTGACAGGGGTACCCAGTTCGTGTCTAGATTTTGGCGGGCAGTCTGTGCCAGGTTGGGCATTGATTTGTCCTTTTCGTCTGCATTCCATCCTCAGACCAATGGCCAGACGGAGCGAACTAATCAAACTTTGGAGACTTATTTGAGGTGTTTTGTGTCTGCGGATCAGGATGATTGGGTTGCCTTTCTGCCGTTGGCGGAGTTTGCTCTTAATAATCGGGCTAGTTCTGCCAGTTTGGTTTCTCATTTCTTTTGCAATTCAGGGTTTCATCCGCGTTTTTCATCTGGTCAGGTTGAATCTTCGGATTGTACTGGAGTGGATGCGGTGGTGGATCGGTTGCATCGGATTTGGGGACAAGTGGTGGATAATTTGGAATTGTCCCAGGAGAGGACTCAGCAGTTTGCTAACCGTCGTCGTCGTGTTGGTCCCCACCTTCGCGTTGGGGACTTGGTGTGGTTGTCTTCCCGTTTTGTCCCTATGAGGGTTTCTTCTCCCAAATTTAAGCCTCGGTTCATCGGTCCTTATAGGATTTTGGAGATTCTTAACCCTGTTTCCTTTCGTTTGGACCTCCCGGCATCTTTCGCTATCCATAATGTGTTCCATCGGTCGTTGTTGCGGAGATATGAGGTACCGGTGGTTCCTTCTACTGAACCTCCTGCTCCTGTGCTGGTGGAGGTTGAATTGGAGTACGTCGTAGAGAAGATCTTGGACTCCCGTATTTCCAGACGGAGACTTCAATATCTGGTTAAATGGAAAGGCTATGGTCAGGAAGATAATTCTTGGGTAACTGCCTCTGATGTTCATGCCTCGGATTTGGTTCGTGCCTTTCATAGGGCTCATCCAGATCGCCCTGGCGGTTCTTGTGAGGGTTCGGTGCCCCCTCCTTAAGGGGAGGGTACTGTTGTGTATCCGCTTTTTGGGCTCCCCTGGTGGTTGCTGGTGGTACTGGTGACTTGTTTGCACTTTGCTGCTTCTGTTCACCTGCTTCCATCAGTGTTTGGGAGTTTCCTATTTAGCCTTGCTCTCCAGTCATTTCCTTGCCGGTCATCATTGTAACCAGAGCCTTCGGTTGCATGTTCCTGCTACTAGTCTGCTGATCAGCTAAGTGGACTTTGTCCTTTTGTTTTGTACCTTTTGTCCAGTTTGCAGTTTTTGTAATTCTCTGTAGCTGGAAGCTCTTGCGGGCTGAAATTGCCACTCCTGTGTCATGAGTTGACACAGGAGTCTTAAAGTAATTTCAGGATGGTTTTTGAAAGGGTTTTCAGTTGACCGTGAAGTCCTCTTTTGTATCCTTCTGCTATCTAGTAAGTGGACCTCTCTTTGCTAAATCTACTTTCATACTGTGTATGTCTTTTCCTCTTAATTCACCGTTATTACATGTGGGGGGCTGCTATCATCTTTTGGGGTATTTCCCTAGAGGTAAGCCAGGTCTGTTTCTTCCTCTACCAGGCGTAGTTAGTCCTCCGGCTGGCGCGTGGCATATAGGAAGCCGTAGGTATGCTCCCTGGCTACTGTTAGTTGTGTGGTAGATTTAGCTCACGGTCAACTCGAGTTTCCATCACCCGAGAGCTCGTTCGTTACTTATATGTTTCTTACGTTCCCTTGCCATTGGGAACCATGACAGTGGTGATTTTAATTACAGCAGGTTCTACTTCCTACCTACCCTTAAATGCAGGCATTACTGAGAGAGGTGTCCACATTCACCCAGGAATTCAGACATAGCCTAAGAGAGGTAATCATATAGATAGGGACCCATCAGTCTTTTGAGACCACCTTGACGTTGGTTGATGGGCAGACATGATTTGGCCAAATTGTGTGCAAAGCGTCTCATCCATTTTTTTTTCTATTATTCAAAAGCCTCCAAGAATAAGGAGGGTCTGGATACTTTTCTTGATCAATATAAGATTACATGTGATAGGTAGTAGATTCTGTAATGGGACGTTGATTGTGGGATTTATTCAGGAAGAATTTTTCTTTCCTGACATGGGGAAATTGACATCTGCCAATCATAGTGTTTTGCCTTTCTTTGGTTCCCCACTAGAATTTCTGTTTAAACCCACTGGACTTTTCAACCTTTTCAACTATGTAGTTATATTTTAAATTATAAAAAATTCATTCTGTGCTTATTTTTCTTCCCATTTGATAGTATTAGAAGCTCAATTTTTGTGATATAGAGCACTGAATCCTGTTTGTAGATTTAAAGTTAAAGGGAACCTGTCACCCCCAAAATGGAAGTTGAGCTAAGCACACTGGCATTAGGGGCTTATCTACAGCATTCTGTAATGTTGTAGATAAGCCCCCGATGTATCCTGAAAGATGAGAAAAAGAGGTTAGATTATACTCACCCAGGGGCGGTCCCGCTGCGGTCTGGTCCGGTCCGGGGCCTCCCATCTTCATAGGATGACGTCCTCTTCTTGTCTTCATGCTGCAGCTCCGGCGCAGGCGTACTCTGTCTGCCCTGTTGAGGACAGAGCAAAGTACTGCAGTGCGCAGGCGCCGGGCCTCTCTGACCTTTCCCGGCGCCTGAGCACTGCAGTACTTTGCTCTGCTCTCAACAGGGCCGACAAAGTACACCTGCGCCGGAGCTGCAGAATGAATACAAGAAGAGGATGTAATCGTAAGAAGATGGGAGGCCCTGGACCGCCATGCCCATCGGATCGGACCGCCCACCCAGGTGAGTATAATCTAACCTCTTTTTCTCATCTTTCAGGTTACATCGGGGGCTTATCTACAGCATTCCAGAATGCTGTAGATAAGCCCCTGATGGCGGTGGACTTAGCTCAACTTCCATTTTGGGGGTGACAGGTTCACTTTAAAAAAAATCCATGCTGATTGCCTGTAGCCATCACTAGGGGGAGCTGAGGAGTTCACCGCATACTGTCTATAAACTGAACCCAATATCAACAGATTATGCACTTAGGTCCCTCTAGTGGTCATTGCTGTCATCAGCATGTTATCTTTAAAATGTATGTACACATAGGGCATTTGGATATAAAAAAAATAACATCTGATGGCAACAAAATGTATTAAGAACTAGTCAGAATTTTTTTTGCATTTATAATAATAAAAAATATATATATATATATAAAAAAAAATATGTTCAAGGGTACCGGACATTTCACTTGAATGTATAAAATCCTCCATTGTTATCCGAGCATTGTTACTTTGTAAGTCTTGCTTTTTTTACGCCAAGTCGGATTGCTTAATTAAATAGTCCTTCAGACCGTACATTTATAAGCGCTGCGTGAAATGCATGGCAGAGGACGTAAGTCTCCGATGGCATTGAGATACAAAAAGCAATTTTTCTGATTTGATTAACACATCGAACATGGCATTGTTCTTGTCATCGGCTTAACAAATTGTATTTCCATTGCATTTCTTTGGCAATCTTTTATTATGTAGAAGTCACATCTGTCAGAAGCAGTCTTCTCGTGGTGCCATAAATAAAAGAAAAATGAAACTGCTTGGAAAATTGGATCACAAACTTGTGATTAGCATCCGCTATGTTCTAATCCAACTCACTTTATAATATTACAGGCTTTCAGCCAGGGCAATTAACGGCTTATGTCTGAATGTGTGTCACCACCTGGCGATGTCAAGTGGATGCCCCTATCTTATATCTGGCGTCACAGACATCACTAGTTAATAAGAGGTAGCGAGTCCGCGCCAGGACAGCGAAATGAAAATTGCTGATCTAAAGAGCTAAAAATCACGCCTGACTGCATAAATGCCATTTTGGACACATTATGAAATACCTTTTTCCCTTTTTAAGCGGTTTTCAGAATGTAGAAAATAAAAGAACTGGCAATGGTATTAAACAATGTGCAAATTGTGGAAGACAATAGATTTACAGAATTTGCGGCGGAGTAGGCTCTGTATGATAATAACCTTTTAAAGGGAACCAGTTATATTGCTAAACTCTATTAACCTGTAGATATGGGGTTAATCTGCAGGTTAATAGCATTGCAATGCTGTTTGGACGCTCTACTGAAAGTGCGGCTACTGGGAGAAAATGAACTTTATTCCTCCAGGGAACTCCTGGCTTTCAGTCACCGGAGTGGCAACAGTCACAGCTTAGTGCACAGTGAGAGGCGGCCGTAAAGTACTTTGCATAGATGCGCTGAAGAGTTGGCTGTCAATCCAAGTGCTGAGGTCTGCTTACAGTCGCCCGTACTCTGTGTACTAAGCCGCTCCGACACTCCTCTATGACTGAAAGCCAAAGGCGCGTCGGTGGAATAAAGTTCATTTTCTCCCAGTAAAGGTGTCCGGACTGCTTTGTAATGCTTTTAGATTTACCCTATATTATAGCATTTTGGGGGCATGTCAGGTTCCCTTTGAGAGGCATTACCTACTGACTGATAATGGAGCAAATAATAGATTGAATAGTGATTTTTCAACATAAGATTATTAATTTACCAACCGGCTGTATGTATTAGTTATTGGTGAGGTCAAGCCTAGCCTTCAGCTGGAAGTATATATAGTGATGAGCGCACTGGTGGATACAGACCAAAAAGGGCCTCTGTGCAAGAACAATATATAGGCCTTTTGCAGCCCTATAGCTCATCATAAGGCAAAATTCCACCACCTTTTGAGGTGGAAATGGTCCCCCTTTCCTTTTGTGCCCCTGTGCAGCTGCACAGGTTGCACCAATGATATGCCTGCTCCTGGATGAATTTGGCCAGGAAATTCCATTTGTATTGTATAGATTCAATGCTAACTGAATGTACATTATTATGCTCTAAGATCTATACAGACCCTGGAGCATAACAAACATATGCAAAATAATAATAATAATAATAATAATAATATGAAGCTCCCACCTGTCCTGCTGCACAGCCCCATTCTGGTCACTGGTGCAGTTTGGACTGTGCCATATTTGGCCTCTATCGGCACCTTCTCGTTCCCACCATCTGTATAATCTCCTGTGTATACTAGGCCATGAGAGTGACATGGATGTTATGACATCAAACAACTTCATGATATTGCAGTTTAGTTGGTGCTGGAGACCCCAAATATGCATTTTTCATGAAGACGCTGAAGATGGCGCGAGTAGAGACTTCACTATTGATGTGGCTGAAGAAGACAGTTGAGAGTCTGGTGAGTATTCATTTTTTAAGCCAATTTCAGGCCCTTTTGAATCCAGCTTTTTCCAAAACTTTAATAGATCATCTATAATATTATAATATGCCAACAGTGATGCCATTCATGTGTTGGGGCTTTTCATTCATAGAGGGGCTCACTCGCAATTTTGCCTAAGAACACTTCCATGAAGAAACAATAGGATCCTCCTCAAAGAACAACTTCTCCCAACCATCCAGGAGCAATTTGGTGATGGACAATGCTTTTTCCAGCATGATGTAGACCATACCACAAGACAAAATTAATAACTACGGTAAGTGTCTTGGTGAAAAACACATTGGCATCTTGCGTCCATGGCCAGGAAAGATTGCGGAATCTTAATCCCATTGAGAACCTGTGATCAATCTTCAAGAAGTGGTGGGGGGACAAGGAAAACACCGAAACTGTGCTAAACTCCAGGCATCAACTAGACAAGAATGGGCCATCAGTCAAGATTTGACGCAAAAGCCGATATCTAGCTGCCAGGGCAAGGGGCAGAAGCCTGGAGAAATAAGGGTCAACTCTGTAACTGTTGAGTCTTTTGTTAACTTGATGAAAGTTTAAAAAGACTGATAATTGCATTTCATTAACCATAGAAACATCAGACTAAAAAATCTAAAAACAAAAATTTGTGTCAGTCTCCAAACTTTTGGCCATGACTGTATATATAATATGTACACAATAGGTACCATGATATTTTCCTATTGACATGTTTAAGAAGTTTATTTAAAGAGCATTTGAAGTTGTTTTTAAAGTGGATTTTTAAGAAGAATATGAACAAAGTCTCATAAAAGAAAACAAAAAACTGTGTCAACGTGCAGATTATAGATCTGGGCCATGTTCATCGAGAATAGCCGATATAAATGCTCTGGGCCGGTGACCATCGTGAATAGAGGATGACCTCATAGCGGCAATCCTATATGGAAAGCTCTGCTCATCTGCTTAATACATTCTGAGTGCTCCTTGGAGAAAGTTAATGGCCCGGGCTGGTGCATGAATACGATATAAATGACATTCCCTTAAACCAAATGCTAAAGGTTAGTAAAACAATCTGAAAAAAAAAATCTCAGCATTCTCCCTGTAGTATTGTCAAAACAGTGAAGGCCTTTTTCTAAAACTGTGGTCAAAACAGCAATCACAAGATGTCAGCGCAATAAGACTTTGGAGACAGGAGGTTTTCCACATCTTAAAATTTTCAAATCAATGTTGACATATTATATAATAACATCATAATTCATTGTGGCACCTCCGAAATCTCAAAATGACCTAGTAAAAACAAATATAAGAAAAGTAAAAAAATAAGAAAGTAATGGACTCCTCAACTGCTAGGGCATCCAGTTGAATATATTTTTTAAAGGGGATGTCCCTTAAGGACAGCCCTTATCCTTTGCCCTGTTAGGTTGTATGGATATTATTCAGAAGGGTCTGTTATCTAGTTTCTAATTTCGAAACCACAGCATCTCCATTTAGTACAATTTAGGGATCCTACGCTGCACGCAGCCTTAGGTTTTCATAGACTAGTGGTCCCCAACTTCTACCGCTGAGTCAACTGGGGCATATACCGTAGTTTTGCAATAGCTGCTGAGCCATAGATTGGAGACAGCTACGCTAGAACATAAACTTTATGGCTAGTATGCGACAATATCAGCAGTTTTGAGTCATATTGAGTCACACACTGACATTGATTCCCAGATTTACTTAGGGTGCATTCAGCAAGAGATTTCAAGTACCGAACATTGAAAAGCATGTAAAGTTGTAGCACGTTCACCTTTTCATTTTTATTGGTAATATTTGCTTTAATTGAAAGCTGAAATAGCATTTAGTAGATGCCATAAACATCTGATAAAAGTCTAATATAACAGGGTAAATGTATAGATGAGTCTGCTCATACTGCAGCACACTACATAAACTAATACAGATAACCAACTTTCACATGGGCCCTAAAAATTTGTGTGATATTAGGAGAAAAGATTTTTCTTTCTACACACAGCGCCACTACTGGCTGTTGTACTGAAGCTCCAGCCCATGTACTTGAAACTGGCCGAGCTGCAATACCAGACAAAACCTAGGGGAAAAAGTGGAGCTGTTTTTAGAAGCCAATTTTTTTTTCTAATGTCATACGTCCTCTTTAATAAAATTATTTTACCCTCATGCAGCACTTGTGTTCCTTTCTTTGCCCATTATATTGAGATATTCCGAGTATGACATAGCAGATAGTTGAAAGGAGACATTATATTTGCACGGTTAGATTGGATTAAATGTTTGGTGACAATGCTCCTTATTTTATATCAGTGTGAGCGATAAATCCTGTTAGCCCTATTGTAGGAATCTCTGCCCTCGGGAATTCGCTATGATAGAAGAAGTTGCTCAGCTTCTTGATCGTAGAGTTTGGAGAACCTAATTTCTTACGGCAGCTTCTCTGTACAAGGCAGTTTTTTCCTGCAAACTGCTGCTTGTTGAAGTAGAAATTTTCAGGGACCAGAAAAATCAGACGTATGTCCTACACCAATGGTGGTAGAAGTGGGTGGCAGCTCCAAATTTTCCCTATACCCTATGTTCACCCTTGTCATAAGCGGTTTATTTTCCTGCTGTAAAGAAAAAATGAAGCAATGTTAAATATAGTCTTGATTAAAAATCTGTTATCCTTTTGAGCATACACCTTTTATAGAGACCTATATGTCACCATGGTTACAGACTACAAACAAGTCCTGTGTAGTTTGATCCCGCAGTCATCGATCTATACAGAGCACAGACCAGGTGTTGGGATTCTCACCTCTACATGTTCTGCAGCTTCACTCTAGGGCACTTCTGACATTGTGCTTGTCACGCAGCTGTCCCGGGGCATGCAGGCTTGGCTTTTGTCACCTCGGTCCGCTGCCTTCTGTTGTGCTCCACATTGGGTTTTACAGGTTGCCAGCTGTGGCTCATTAAGGTCATCTCCCTAATCCTATTTAAGGCCCAATAGGACACACACCTGTGTCTTCAGATTTAACCTCAAGACTTTAGTTTGGAGTACTTCGCCTTCTTGCTGACTGTGCTTTGACTTGCTTCCATTCCATCTTGGTTCCACTATATCCATCCTGCTGCTTCTAAGATTCCTAAATATGCCAAGTCCTTGCTTCCCATATACCTTCCTGCTTGTCTCACCAACATCTGAGGTCTATATACCTGCCCTGTAGAAAATAGCGTGTGCACTACTGGTCAAATGGTGCTAAGGTAGTAGGCTCCCACACCTTAATCCAAATAAAGAACACCGCGTCTGACAGCAGCACATCACGCCTGATCCTCCACAGCATTCTATCCAGTACAGCGTTCTGCCAAGACGCTGCAGGTACAAGTGCCCTGAGACAAGTGCCCTGAGACAATATTGTCTCTTATGCCCGAGCTTCAGTTTAGTACGTAACTGATGAAGGTCCGCTTGAGGGACCGAAACGTTTTTGGGTACTACAATAAAATTTGCACATAAGCATCAGTTGAGTGCTAGGTTTTTTCTTTATATACCTGCCCTGGACCTGAGGCTTAGAGGATCCTCCTCACCATGTGAGCCTATACAGTGGTAATATATTTAGTATCAGGATGATGTCTACGGCATCTCCCAGGAGCGGAGGGAAGTGCAGGAGGTGGGTGAAATGGAGTATGTTCTGCCCATCTTAATGTGCAATAAGTTCATTGTCATGTTATTCAAGTTGTGGCCACTGGAGGTCATCAGTTGCCTACTTTTCATGTTGTTTACCAACTCTTTCCCCAGAAGAGCAGTGTCTTCTGGGTAAGTTCCGCCCTCATTCTTCTTGTGGAAGACAAGCTTCAGTAGCCATTTCTCCTCAGGACTGAAGGGAGGCACACATGCTCCTGTCTCACTTACTTTCCTACCCCTGTCCTAACAGATCTCGGTACGTTTATAAAGGGTTAAATGCATCTTATGTTTGTGTTAGTATCTGAGCCTTATGCAGCTCCTATAGTCTGATGTAGTTAGGCAGATTTGTGCTCTGCAGCTTGCATGTAGATAGATGCATCTTTGTATAGAATAGGGCAGTGCTGCTAGAATTACTGTGTAATGCACTCTGTATAATTCTTGCTGTAATGTCCCAGTTATTTATGTGATTGCACCTTGTATGTGCATATACTGATATGCTGTTATTCTTTACAGTTTTTCACCAGTCATCCACTATGATTATTCACTGAACATCCACTTTGTACATCAACATCATTCACTATTCGATCATCTACTATGAATACTATCCACTATTGTTGTTCAACGTTATAGTTTATGTTATCATCACCCTAATAAATAAGACTTGAGCTTCAATACAGTCTGTTTAATGGGATGTGGATGAAGGTTTAGCCGTATGTTGGAATCCACACAGCATCCTACGTGGAGGAAGGCAGAACAGTGAAAAATGAGACCGCCAGTCGCAGGCGGTGATTGTAAAAGTAAGAACAGATTAGCTGCCTTCAGTGAAACTGATAGCCGGTCGCAGGCTGTAGTTAATCAGACTGTACGGAACCGCTAACACCCACACTGCTCCGCATTCGGGTATCACAGCAGCCGCCATACAGCCGCAGAACTATACTGCAGCCCGCCAAGAAGAGCTACATCATTCCCGCCACGTGGAAGCCCACCGCACATAGACTCAGTTTCCCACCAAAACACTCAGCAGTACGCAGCTAAGCGCACAATGTCTCAAAACAGCACATCCTCACTCAAGACGAGATCACGAGCAAGCTCTAGCAGGTCATCATTAGCAGAGCTGGCTGCTGTCGCCCGTGCTGAAGCCGAAGCAGCCAAAGCGAGGTCCTCCTTCGCCGAGAAAGAAATGCATCTAAAGCTGAGACAAGCAGAACATGAAGCAGAAAATGCACGTCTGCAGGCAGAACAAACTGCACGCCTGCAAGCCGAAAGTGCACGCCTGCAAGCCGAAACCGCACGTCTGCGGGCAGAACAAGAGGCAGAAAGTGCGCGCCTGCAAGTGTCTCTAGAAAGACTTATGGCAGACAAAGAGACAGCAGCTGCAATAGCTAAGGCAGAGTACTTGGAAGCCATGAAGGATCCTGATTATGAGAGACGCAGCAACGTTCTTGGAACAGATCTAGAGCAGCAAGATCCAGCTCAGCGCGTTGCAGAGTACATCCATCGACACTCCAGCATGGACAACACCCTCGACAGACTACATCGATCAGCCTACGCCGATTATCATCGATCCAACCCCGAACTTCGCTGCTACAAACAAGAAGACGTCCAGCACAGAGATGTCGACCACAGCTACCGTTCCACTGAGAAGAAGGTACAGCTCCCACCTCACCTTAAAGAGACATCTTCACCAGAAAGGTACTATGCAGACTGTCCGAAACCAAGAGCGTCTCACAGGTATGGTGATGCACCACACACTAGACGTGACTATAACATACCGGCTCGTACCAACACTGATCAAGCCACCATAGACTTGGCAAAGTTCTTTGCCCGCCGAGAACTGGTAACAAAAGGACTTGTAAAGTTCACTTTACAAGTTCGCTTCGTTCCAGAACGCCATTCAGGGACTGGACCTTTCTAGTAGTGAGGAGTTAGATCTCCTGGTAAAGTGGCTTGGAACTGAATCGGTCGAGCATGCTAAAGACTAAGAGACATTAACATAGAACACCCACACATAGGTCTACCTAAAGTGTGGGAAAGACTTGATGAATGCTATGGGTCTGTAGAAGTAATAGAGAATGCTTTATTCAAAAGAATTGATGATTTCCCTAAGATAGGGTCCAAAGGTTATCAAAGGCTTAGAGAATTGAGTGATTTATTGATAGAGTTACAGGTCGCTCAGAAGGAAGGTCACTTGCCCGGATTGACATTCTTAGACACTGCTAGGGGTGTCAATCCAATAGTACAAAAACTTCCTTACAATCTTCAAGAAAGGTGGGTTATACATGGTTCACGGTATAAACAAATTCATAATGTACCATTCCCTCCTTTTACTGTATTTGTTGAGTTTGTCACCCAGCAAGCCAGGATCAGAAATGACCCTAGTTTTGATTTCACTCTGTCATGTTCCACTACCCCTGGTGTCAAACCCAGTAAGACACCCGTGGCAGTCCATAAAACTAATATTGATTCCACAGGTCCTCCTCACAAGACAACTAAGCCCCCTACTGAAGAGAGCAAACCTCAGGATGTCAGTAAGCAGTGTCCTCTACACAGGAAACCACATCCTCTACTAAAGTGCAGAGCCTTCAGGGAGAAGACTTTAGAGGATCGCAAAGGTTTCCTCAAGGAAAACAACATCTGCTTCAAATGCTGTGCTACAACCTCTCACCTCGCCAGAAACTGTGAAGCCAGCGTGAAATGTGCAGAATGCAGCAGCACGGATCACAATACAGCCTTGCACCCTGGACCACCTCCACGAGTGTTGTCACAGGCAGAGGAGCACGATGAGAAGCAGAAGAACACCGACGAAGACACCCCTGCGGTTATCGCTCAATGTACGGAGATCTGTAAGGGACTCACAGGAGGAAGATCCTGTTGAAAAATCTGCCTTGTACGAGTCTATCCAGCAGGCCACAGAGACAAAGCGCTCAAGATATATGCAATCCTGGATGACCAAAGTAATAGGTCTTTAGCCAGGTCCATCTTCTTTGACAACTTCAACATTGTAGGCCCCGGTTCTCCCTACTCCCTTAGGACATGTTCAGGTACCGTCGAGACGGCGGGGAGGAAAGCAACCGGATACAAAGTGGAGTCCGTAGATGGCCAGACCTGCCTGTCACTACCGACCATCCTGGAGTGCAACCAGATTCCTGACAACAGGTCGGAGATACCTTCACCAGAGGTGGCAACATATCACCCCCACCTGAAGCGTATAGCCCACCTGATACCTGAGTTGGAACCAGAAGCCCCAATAGCTTTACTTCTGGGAAGAGATATACTACAAGTCCACAAGACTAGAGAATACATCAACGGCTCCCGGAATGCTCCATACGCCCAGAGGCAAGACCTTGGATGGGTCATTGTAGGAGATGTCTGCCTAGGAGGAGCACACAAGCCGGTCTCAGTCAACAGTATGCTTACCAGCACACTAGAAAATGGACGTCCATCTCTCTTCCAGCCGTGTCACAATAGTCTGCTGGTAAAGGAACTACCGAGCAGCATTCCCCTACCTTGCCCTTTCTCAGTTCCTATCAACGAAGACCACGCCTGTGAAGGTGAACAAGACCACATAGGATGTACAGTCTTCCACAGGACGAAGGAAGACAACAAGGTAGCGATGTCTATAGAAGACAGGATGTTCTTGGACATCATGGATGAACAAATAGTCAAGGATACGTCGAACAGTTGGGTCGCACCTCTACCATTTCAACCTCAGAGGAGACGCCTACCCAACAACAGGGAATTGGTCTACAGCAGATTCATCTCCCTAAGACACAAGCTTCAGAAGTCTCTTGAAGCCCTGACCAACCTTCATGTGAAACGACCGTATGCTCCTGTGCCATCCACAGAGGTCAAAACGCAAAGACTTTGTATTTTCTGTGATGCATCAGTCAAAGCGATTGCAGCAGTAGCGTACCTCAAAACCAAAGACGCAAGCGGACAATGCCATATCGGGTTCGTTATGAGCCGGACGAAATTGGCGCCACTTCGTGAACACACGATACCCAGACTGGAACTCTGTGCTGCTGTCCTTGCAGTTGAGTTGGCCGAACTGATCTTGGATGCGATGAGTCTGAAGATCAAGGATGCAGAGTTCTACACCGATAGCAAGGTGGTACTGGGGTACATCTGTAACGAGACACGATGCTTCTACGTCTACGTCAGCAACCGGGTACTTCGGATAAGAAGATCCACCGGCCCTAATCAGTGGCACTACGTACCTACTCACCACAATCCTGCGGACCATGCAACTAGATCCGTTGCACCCAGTTATCTGAAGGACACTACATGGTTCACAGGTCCTCCCTCTTTGTACCGTTTGATGCCCCACATCAGCAGGCCTGATACTTTCGAACTAGTGGGTCCAGACACAGATGAAGAGATCCGACCTCAAGTGTCTGCTCTACATACAGAGACTTCAAGCTGTCACCTCGAATCTCACCGGCTCAGCAGGTTCTCCACCTGGAAGTCACTTGTTCGAGCTATAGCCTGTCTATTTCATGTAACCCAGTCCTACAAGTCAGCACTACCTGATAGCCAGAGACCTTGTAAAGGTTGGCATCACTGCAGGCTTGCGTTTACTGCCCCCGACCTGGAAAGAGCCAAGGTTATAATACTTCATGTCGTACAAAGAGAAACCTATGGCAGAGAAATAGACAACCTCAACAAGGGACAACCCATTCCTGAAGTCAGTGGGCTGAGGAAGCTCGATCCGATTGTCGATCAGGATGGGCTGCTGAGAGTCGGTGGCCGTCTTCAAGAAGCTGAGGTAGAAGTTTCAGAGAAGCACCCGGTAATAATTCCTGGACGTCATCACGTAACAACCCTTCTAATTCAACATCATCATGTCTTAGTGAGACACCAAGGCCGTTTGTTTACTGAAGGAAACCTACGGGCGGCTGGACTATGGATAGTTGGAGCAAAGAGAAGAGTGAGCAAACACATCTACGACTGTGTTACGTGTTGCAAACTCCGGGGCACATTCCAAAATCCGAAGATGGCCAATCTTCCACCCGACAGCCTCAGTACTGAACCCCCCTTCACCAACGTTGGACTAGATGTATTCGGTCCTTGGTCTGTGGCTACACGACGGAGTAGGAAAATACTTACAGAAGTGTCATGATCTCTGCAAGCAGAGATCATAGCAAGCCTATAGAGGGACAAGCTCTCGGAAGATGGAACTATACTGACCATGAACTAAGCCTGCCGCGCAACTAGAAATAGCCAGGTAGCATTTCCTATTTATCGCTAGATGCCCAGCTCTGGCCTAAGACCTAAATAGCTAGCAGAGGGAAATATAAGACCTGGCTCACCTCTAGAGAAATATTCCAAAGAAGACAGTAGCCCCCCACATATAATGACGGTGAGTTCAGATGAAACAACAAACGCAGCAGGAAAATAGTCTTAGCAAATTTGAGGTCCGCTTACTAGATAGCAGAAGACAGATAGTATACTTTCATGGTCAGCAGTAAAACACTAACAAAACACCATCCAGAGATTACCTTAAACTCTGGCATTAACTCATAACGCCAGAGTAGCAATCCCTGATCAACGAGAGCTTTCCAGACACAGTAACAAAACTTCAGCTGTGAACTGGAACAAATAGGCAAAACAAAACATGGACAAAAGTCCAACTTATCTAGTAGTTGTCTAGAAGCAGGAACAAGCACTGAGAGGCATCAGATAACATTGTTGACCGGCAAGAAACCACCAGAGAAATGAGCTTAAATAGCGACACCCACTACTGATGGAATCAGGTGAAACAGGAAAGAGGATGACAAGTCCAATTCCACAAGCGGCCACCGGGGGAGCCCAGAATCCAAATTCACAACAGTACCCCCCCCTCAAGGAGGGGGCACCGAACCCTCACCAGATCCACCAGGGCGACCAGGATGAGCCCTATGGAAGGCACGAACAAGATCAGAAGCATGAACATCAGATGCATTGACCCAAGAATTATCCTCCTGGCCGTAACCCTTCCAGTTGACCAGATACTGGAGTTTCCGTCTGGAAATACGAGAGTCCAAAATTTTCTCCACAACGTACTCCAACTCACCCTCAACCAACACCGGAGCAGGAGGCTCAACTGAAGGCACAACAGGTACCTCATACCTGCGCAATAACGACCGATGAAAAACGTTATGAATGGAAAAGGACGCAGGGAGGTCCAAACGGAAAGAAACAGGATTAAGAATCTCCAATATTCTATAAGGGCCGATGAACCGAGGTTTAAACTTAGGAGAAGAGACCCTCATAGGGACAAAACGAGAAGACAACCACACTAAATCTCCAACACAAAGCCGAGAACCAACACGACGATGACGGTTGGCAAAACGCTGAGTCTTCTCCTGGGACAACTTCAAATTGTCCATAACCTGCCCCCAGATGTGATGCAATCTCTCCACCACCGCATCCACTCCAGGACAATCCGAGGATTCCACCTGACCGGAGGAAAATCGAGGGTGAAACCCCGAATTACAGAAAAACGGGGACACCAAGGTGGAAGAACTGGCCCGATTATTGAGGGCGAACTCTGCCAATGGCAAAAAAGCAACCCAATCATCCTGGTCAGCAGAGACAAAACACCTCAGATATGTCTCAAGGGTCTGATTAGTCCGCTCGGTCTGGCCATTAGTCTGAGGGTGAAAAGCAGATGAAAAAGACAAATCTATGCCCATCCTAGCACAGAATGCCCGCCAAAATCTAGACACAAATTGGGTACCTCTGTCAGAAACAATATTCTCAGGAATACCGTGCAATCGGACAACATTCTGAAAAAACAGAGGAACCAACTCAGAAGAAGAAGGCAACTTGGGCAGAGGAACCAAATGGACCATTTTAGAGAAACGGTCACAGACCACCCAGATGACAGACATCTTCTGGGAAACAGGCAGATCTGAAATAAAATCCATCGAGATGTGTGTCCAAGGCCTCTTAGGAATAGGCAAGGGCAACAGCAGTCCGCTAGCCCGAGAACTACAAGACTTGGCCCGAGCACAAACGTCACATGACTGCACAAAGACTCGCACATCTCGTGACAGAGAAGGCCACCAGAAGGATCTTGCCACCAAATCCCTGGTACCAAAAATTCCGGGATGACCTGCCAATGCAGAAGAATGTACCTCAGAGATGACTCTGCTGGTCCAATCATCCGGAACAAACAGTCTATCAGGCGGACAACGATCCGGTCTATCCGCCTGAAACTCTTGCAAGGACCGCCGCAGATCAGGAGAAACGGCCGACAAAATTACTCCCTCCCTAAGGATACCTGTGGGTTCAGAATTACCAGGAGAGTCCGGGTCAAAACTCCTAGAAAGGGCATCTGCCTTAACATTCTTAGAACCCGGTAGGTATGACACCACAAAATTAAAGCGAGAAAAAAATAAAGACCAGCGCGCCTGTCTAGGATTCAGGCGTCTGGCAGTCTCAAGATAAATCAAATTTTTGTGGTCAGTCAATACCACCACCTGATGCCTAGCCCCCTCGAGCCAATGGCGCCACTCCTCAAACGCCCACTTCATGGCCAAAAGCTCCCGATTCCCAACATCATAATTCCGCTCTGCGGGCGAAAATTTGCGAGAAAAGAAGGCACAAGGCCTAATGACGGAGCAGTCGGAACCTTTCTGCGACAACACTGCCCCAGCTCCGATCTCCGAAGCGTCAACCTCAACCTGAAAAGGCAGATTCACATCAGGCTGACGCAACACAGGGGCAGAGGCAAAACGGCGCTTAAGCTCCTGAAAGGCCTCTACAGCATGAGGGGACCAATTAGCAACATCAGCGCCTTGTCTGGTCAAATCAGTCAGTGGTTTAACGACATCCGAAAAACCAGCAATAAATCGGCGGTAAAAGTTGGCAAAGCCCAAAAATCTCTGAAGACCCTTAAGAGAGGAGGGCTGAGTCCAGTCACAAATAGCTTGCACCTTGACGGGATCCATCTCAATGGAAGAGGGAGAAAAAATATACCCCAAAAAGGAAATTTTCTGGACCCCAAAAACGCACTTAGACCCCTTCACACATAAAGAATTAGACCGCAGAACCTGAAAAACTCTCCTGACCTGCTGGACATGAGAGTCCCAGTCATCAGAAAAAATCAGAATATCATCCAGATATATTATCATAAATTTATCCAGAAAATCGCGGAAAATATCATGCATAAAAGACTGGAAAACTGAAGGGGCATTAGAAAGACCAAAAGGCATGACCAAATACTCAAAGTGGCCCTCGGGCGTATTAAATGCGGTCTTCCACTCATCCCCCTGCCTGATCCGCACCAAATTATACGCCCCACGAAGATCAATTTTAGAGAACCACTTAGCACCCTCTATACGAGCAAACAAATCAGTAAGCAATGGCAATGGGTATTGATACTTAACAGTGATCTTATTCAGAAGCCGATAATCAATACATGGTCTCAAAGAGCCGTCTTTTTTTGAGACAAAGAAAAACCCAGCTCCCAAGGGAGAAGAAGATGGACGAATATGTCCCTTTTCCAAAGACTCCTTTATATATTCCCGCATAGCAGCATGTTCCGGCACAGACAAATTAAACAAACGACCCTTTGGATATTTACAACCCGGTATCAAATCTATGGCACAATCGCACTCACGGTGCGGAGGTAACGACCCAAGCTTGGGTTCGTCAAAGACGTCTTGATAATCAGAGAGGAACTCAGGGACTTCAGAGGGAATGGACGACGAAATAGAAACCAAAGGTACGTCCCCATGAATACCCTTACATCCCCAGCTCAACACAGACATTGCTCTCCAGTCCAAGACTGGGTTGTGAGACTGCAACCATGGCAATCCCAGTACCAAATCGTCATGTAAATTATACAGCACCAGGAAACGAATAATCTCCTGGTGATCCGGATTGATACGCATGGTTACTTGTGTCCAGTATTGTGGTTTATTATTAGCCAATGGGGTGGAGTCAATCCCCTTCAGAGGAATAAGAGTCTCCAAAGGCTCTAAATCAAAACCACAACGATTGGCAAAGGACCAATCCATAAGACTCAGAGCGGCGCCAGAGTCAACATAGGCGTCCGTGGCAATGGATGACAAAGAGCAAATCAGGGTTACAGACAAAATAAACTTAGACTGAATGGTGCCAATGGAAACAGACTTATCAAGCTTCTTTGTACGCCTAGAGCATGCCGATATAACATGAGTAGAATCCCCACAATAGAAACACAATCCATTCTTCCGTCTAAAATTCTGTCGCTCGCTCCTGGACAGAATTCTATCACACTGCATACTTTCTGGCGTCTTTTCCATAGACACCGCCAGATGGTGCACCGGTTTGCGCTCCCGCAGACGCCTATCAATCTGAATAGCCATTGTCATGGACTCATTCAGACCTGCAGGCAAAGGGAACCCCACCATAACATCCTTAACGGCATCAGAGAGACCTTCTCTGAAAGTTGCCGCCAAGGCGCACTCATTCCACTGAGTAAGCACAGACCATTTACGGAATTTTTGGCAGAAAACTTCAGCTTCGTCTTGCCCCTGAGATAGTGCCATCAAAGTTTTTTCTGCCTGAAGTTCCAAATGAGGTTCCTCATAAAGCAAGCCCAAGGCCAGAAAAAACGCATCAACATCGCGTAACGCAGGATCCCCTGCTGGCAATGAGAAGGCCCAATCTTGAGGGTCACCCCTGAGCAAGGAAATCACAATCCTAACCTGCTGAGCAGGGTCTCCAGCTGAACGAGACTTCAGGGACAAATAAAGCATACAATTATTTCGGAAATTCTGGAAGCTAGCTCTATTCCCTGTGAAGAACTCCGGCAAAGGAATTCTCGGCTCAGATACCGGAGCATGTACCACAAAATCTTGTAAATTTTGTACTTTCGTGATGAGATTATTCAAACCCGCAGTTACACTCTGGAGATCCATTATTGTCAGGTGCACACAGAGCATACAGAGATTAGGAGGAGAGAGAGAAAAAAGACTGCAGCAAGGCAGACTGGAGGAAAAAAAAAAAAAAAAAAAAAAAAAAAAAAATTCCAGCAGACTTCTTATAACTCTCCTTTCTCAACCTGGGTCTTTAACACTTTATTGGCCGGTCAAACTGTCATGATCTCTGCAAGCAGAGATCATAGCAAGCCTATAGAGGGACAAGCTCTCGGAAGATGGAACTATACTGACCATGAACTAAGCCTGCCGCGCAACTAGAAATAGCCAGGTAGCATTTCCTATTTATCGCTAGATGCCCAGCTCTGGCCTAAGACCTAAATAGCTAGCAGAGGGAAATATAAGACCTGGCTCACCTCTAGAGAAATATTCCAAAGAAGACAGTAGCCCCCCACATATAATGACGGTGAGTTCAGATGAAACAACAAACGCAGCAGGAAAATAGTCTTAGCAAATTTGAGGTCCGCTTACTAGATAGCAGAAGACAGATAGTATACTTTCATGGTCAGCAGTAAAACACTAACAAAACACCATCCAGAGATTACCTTAAACTCTGGCATTAACTCATAACGCCAGAGTAGCAATCCCTGATCAACGAGAGCTTTCCAGACACAGTAACAAAACTTCAGCTGTGAACTGGAACAAATAGGCAAAACAAAACATGGACAAAAGTCCAACTTATCTAGTAGTTGTCTAGAAGCAGGAACAAGCACTGAGAGGCATCAGATAACATTGTTGACCGGCAAGAAACCACCAGAGAAATGAGCTTAAATAGCGACACCCACTACTGATGGAATCAGGTGAAACAGGAAAGAGGATGACAAGTCCAATTCCACAAGCGGCCACCGGGGGAGCCCAGAATCCAAATTCACAACACAGAAGCAAAGTGTTGGGCAGTTCTATTCACGTGTCTGTCCATCAGAGCCGTTCATATCGAGGTAATCGAATCGATGGACACATTAAGTTTTATAAACGCACTTCGACGCTTCATTGCAATCAGAGGCCCTGTGAAGCATATTCGTTCTGACCGAGGTACGAATTTTGTCGGAGCGGCAAGAGAGCTCCAAATCCCTTCCAATCTGGACATCGCTAATGTGGAAAGGTATCTAGGCGAGCAAGGATGTACCTGGACTTTCAATCTACCACACTCTTCCAACATGGGAGGTGCGTGGGAAAGGATGATAGGGATAGCACGCAAAATACTAGACTCTATCTTCTTGCAAGCTAACACCAGACTTACACAAGAGAGTTTATCCACGTTCTTGGCAGAGGTCTCAGCCATCATGAATGCCAGGCCACTGACAGCACTTTCTAGTGATTCTGGAGATCCATCCATCCTTACTCCTGCAATGTTACTCACACAGAAAACCTGTGGCCCGAAAGCTCCACTCGGAGAATTCAATGACAAAGACCTCTACAGACGACAATGGAGGCAAGTACAAAGCGTGTCCAACGTCTTCTGGGATAGATGGAGGAAACAGTATCTCTCCACTCTGCAAACCAGGACAAAGCGGCAGAAAGACCACCCAAATATTCAATCTGGCGATGTTGTACTCGTCAAAGACAGTCAGTCACATCGGAACGAGTGGCCACTCGGCCTAGTCATCAAGACCCTTCCCAGCAAAGATGGGAAAGTGCAGAAAGTAGAGGTCAGAGTGTGCAAGCTTGGGGAGAACAAACTGTTCCTCAGGCCCGTTACCGAGCTTGTATTATTATTTTCCCCAAAAGAACCTAATTGTGGCATCTGTTGACGCCAAGCGGGGAGTGTTCTGCCCATCTTAATGTGCAATAAGTTAATTGTCATGTTATTCAAGTTGTGGCCACTGGAGGTCATCAGTTGCCTACTTTTCATGTTGTTTACCAACTCTTTCCCCAGAGGAGCAGTGTCTTCTGGGTAAGTTCCGCCCTCATTCTTCTTGTGGAAGACAAGCTTCAGTAGCCATTTCTCCTCAGGACTGAAGGGAGGCACACGTGCTCCTGTCTCACTTACTTTCCTACCCCTGTCCTAACGGATCTCGGTACGTTTATAAAGGGTTAAATGCATCTTATGTTTGTGTTAGTATCTGAGCCTTATGCAGCTCCTATAGTCTGATGTAGTTAGGCAGATTTGTGCTCTGCAGCTTGCATGTAGATAGATGCATCTTTGTATAGAATAGGGCAGTGCTGCTAGAATTACTGTGTAATGCACTCTGTATAAATCTTGCTGTAATGTCCCAGTTATTTATGTGATTGCACCTTGTATGTGCATATATACTGATATGCTGTTATTCTTTACAGTTTTTCACCAGTCATCCACTATGATTATTCACTGAACATCCACTTTGTACATCAACATCATTCACTATTTGATCATCTACTAAGAATACTATCCACCATTGTTGTTCAACGTTATAGTTTATGTTATCATCACCCTAATAAATAAGACTTGAGCTTCAATACAGTCTGTTTAATGGGATGTGGATGAAGGTTTAGCCGTATGTTGGAATCCACACAGCATCCTACGTGGAGGAAGGCAGAACAGAGTATGTGGGGCACCTGGAAGATCTGCCATCTCTTTAAGGAGATCTACCTTTGTCCAAGAGTCTCTCTGATATTGGGAAGTATGTTCTAAGGGGTTTCAACAGGAGAAGTCATCAATATTGGATTGTTAAGGGTCCGACTTCCACACCAATCAGCTGTTATTAATGCAAGTGGTGGCTGGATGTAAACAATGAACGGCGTAGCAATGTGCAGCTCAATGTGTAGCAGTCACAGCCGGGTCCAGCAGATCAGTTCCTTTTCCTAACAGCAGATCGCTGGGGGTCCTGGTTATCGGCCCCACACTAAGCTGATATTGATCCTTAGTATACATCATCAATATCATATGCCCAATCAAACTCATCATCTATCATTTTGGAGTTCTAAGCCAAAGATTGATTTTTTTCATCATGGACCTACTGGAATTATCGTAGCCATCTGGCCCCAGGTTACACCACCTTTTGTGTTCCAAAGCAAAGTCTCTGTGGCAGATAAATATGTATATAAATTGCTGCCATAGGCATCATCCCCTGCTTGTTGGATATTAAAATAGTCTAAAATTAATAGTACAATTTTACCAAAATCTGTAACCAAAATGTTAACACAATGTTTTTTCATTTAATTATCATATAAAAAACGGATTAAAAAAAGGCTCCAAATAACTAGTGGTGTCTAGATTTATTATTTGCCTGTTCTAAGAGAGCGAAGACGCTTTGGATGAGCTGTTTTATCTGATTTTCATAGACTGTGTTCTGTGACAGTGGGCCCGGGGGAAATGAACATAGCAGATGTTGTATACTGACCCCTATCACTGCCATCAGTTGTGCCGGATCAACATACATCACGGAGCCAGTATGAGGCATGCACGTATTAAAGCCCAATAGCGGCAGCGAGGAGGAGAGCTGGGCATCATTATTGCCCATGTCAGTGCAGCCAGGGGAACTCTGTTATAGTGAAGGCTGCAATTATGCCTGTGATTGTGGCCACCGGATCTCTTGTTTGTACAATGGAGGAAGCTGAAAAAAAACCAAAAAACAATTCCATAGAAGATTCCGCATTCCATATGGGCATTTCCCAAGCATCTTGGCGCCCAACAATATTGCCCTGATTCATAAAGGCTTGCAATTTTCATGCAAATGTGGCACCCCAGGAGTTCGGGTACCACAGTAGTGCTGTCTTCCTTTTGGGGAGGGTAGTGCTATGTCCAGAGACAAGTGAGATTTCCTTTGGAAGGTTTACACACACACAACACCTTCCACTTCCAGGCCAGGAGGGGGAGCTCCAAGCCCTGTTTTAGGGCAGCTTCCCTGAATAAAGATCTTGGTTTGGAGGCAGAGTGAGCTCAGTCTGGAGTAGGAGTCTGTGTGCGAGGACAGACAGGAGTGGAGCACAGAGGAAAGTGAGAGCTCCAGAAGGCCACGAGCAGGCCTCTGAAGAGTTACAGCACAAGAATCCGGGTACCTGGAGCCCGAGACTTTTGTGGATTATAAAACACAGAGCAGAACCGGAGGGTATTGTTCTACAAGGACTTTGCCCATAATTACTTGTGGCACAGCAGCACCTAGGAGCCTAGAGTCACCGAGAACAGACCCCAGTTCACACGGCTCGAGCTGCCTGCCATACAGGTACCTGTCATTGGACAGTAGGACGATTAAAGGCCTTGTTGAGACACTTAGTAACAGCAGGGACTTAGAGACAGAAAGCACAGAGTGGTAGGCTCCCACCTGACTTACCCAGGGGAACTTGCTTGTCTCTGGACTGCCCGGACTTCTCTGCCTGCCCTGTGGTCTGGTGCCCTAGACTATGGCTGCTGAAACCAACAGTAAATAAGGCAAAGAGACTGCAATCATGTGTCCTTGTTCTTTTCTGCACCTCTCACCATACCACCATCTACACACCGGGAGCCCTGGGGATATACTTCACCTGTGGGAAGGTATACCATCTAGCTGCCATAACATCACCCCAGTGGACCCCTTAAAGCAGCGTTGGTCCCCACTGACCGAATACCACAGGTGGCGTCACGAACATAAACTTCATCCCTTTAAAGACCTTTCCATTTTACATGGGCGCCCAGGGCCACGGACAGGGTCACAGCCACCATGACATCCCCCTGTGAACAGCGGACCCGGTACCGAGTACCCCACGGCCCTGGCGGGCGACTCACAAGTCTTGATGAGAGATGGGTGGAATCTGATTCTTTTGATTTCTTAAGAGGCGCATACCTCTTCATAAATCAAAAGTGCCAGACAAGTGGCATATGACAACAAATCTTTCTAGTGTATGGAGCGCTGCAGCTCATTATGAAAGACAGGGTGTGGTGTTACCCCCCTTACCCTCCCATTTTGGTGGAGCTGGGCGAAACTATCATGAAAACGCTAAAAGTTGCAAAATCTTTGTGAAACCTCGCATTGCCCAAAATTATTGCAACTTTCCAAAGTGATGTATGACAAAATTCTGGAGCAAAATTTGATGAATTGGGGCTATGTCTTTTCCGCTATTCCATGCATTGTGCCCCTTTCCAACACCCCCACATGGTTACTCTCCTGAAGTCAGTCCCACTACCTCAGTAAGGTATTTGCTCTCCCATACCACCAGCACATTTCCTGGCACACAATTATTACCCACCCAATTAGGCTGGCACTTTTCTATCTCCTCATTCTCCAGAACAGGAACGTATCTCCTTGCTCATGTAGACTTTGCCTCCATCCACTACTAGCAAAGTCAAAACTCAAAGTCCCTGGAACAAAATGTTAAAGAAGATTTCCTAACAAACAAACTTATTACTTATTATTACAGGACGGGATCGGTGACATAAGAATGATCGATGGGGGTCTCAAAGTCTCCTTTGTAAATAGAGTCCTTGTCTTCATACGAGACCACCAGTCGATTCACTTCTGTGAGACTAATTGAACAACTGTCTGTCAGTTCCATAGAGGTAAATGGAAGATTGGTCACACATACTGTATTCATCAAGAGAGACATGGTACCCATGTTATCGATGGGGGTTCAACAGCCATTCCCCCAAAGATCTATTCTATTCAGTAGGTAATTGTATTTATTGGGAAAGGGGCTTCCTATCTGCCAGTGGTTAATCGTAACACTGGAGTTTTCTTATGTTGCAGACCAAATTTTGGGAGCATCTGGATAACCCTATAGCTACGCCAATGCCTTCCATACATATTACGTACTCCACTAAATATACATTGACTGCCAAGACCTTCTTCAAGATATTATTTTTTTTCTTCTCGACCCCTGTACAACTGCACAGACAGTATGATTACCCCAGCTTATGGTCTGTTCAGACTTTCACAGTTAAAGGGGACATTTCATAGGATATTTGAATATACGGTAAACTGAATATCTCTTCCAACTGCTCCTGCTCCACTGAATCGGTAACAGATTTTATTTTACTTCGGCGCCTCTCAATTCCAAAGCTATTCCCCCTGGGTAATAAAAATGAAAGTTTTCCCTTCAACCAGCTGGGCACATACCACAAATCCTCTGTAGGTGTGGCAGTGTTTTGATTGGCCAACATCAGAGAAGCTCTGTGGTATGTGTCCCGTTCATTGAAGGGAAAATTTGCACCATTATTACCAGGGGGAATAACTTTGGAACTGGGTGAAGGGACACAGAAGGAAAAGAAAAACTGATCCAGAATCTCTAGAACGGTGGAAAATAAATGAGGTATTCAGTTCATATAAAAAAAAAAACAAGTGAAAGATCTTCTTTAAGGGTCAAGCCTCAATTGTTAGAAAGGCCTGTTGGCAATAACATTCTGTCCCGTAGTGATAAACTGTAATCTGTAGAGAAAACAAGTGTTTACCTTCACTAGATTGTACTAACAGAAGGAATGAAGCATTGCCCAATGCATTAACAGTCAATGGATTGTCTGCGTAGTGCAGGAAATGTTGGGTTCTACAGTGAGGAATAGGGTTGAGCGACTTTCATTTTTTTAAGATCGAGTCAGGTTTTGTGAAACCCGACTTTGTCCAGAGTCGAGTCGAGTGCAGTCGGCCGATTATCGCTAAAAGTCGGGGATCGACCGAAACACGAAACCCAATGCAAGTCAATGGGGAAGCATAGTCGGCAGTGAGTGGAGGCCAGGAAAACACCTACAGTGCCCATTTTAATGCCAAAAACATCCATTCTTGTTTCTGAAGCTTGTCAATCTTAATTAACTTTATAATAATAGTTGGGCATAGGAAATTGGGGGTCATTTGGCAAAAGTTGTGGGGGGAGTAGGGCTGGCTCAAGTTTTTCATGGGCCCAGGAAATGCGGACTACGTCACGGCGGTGTTGCAGGGAGAGGTAAGTATTTCAACATTGCAAGTGCTGTGATCCTGAGCAAGCAGGGGGGGCCCACTCGTTCGCATTGGCACTGGCACAGGGCCCCTCAAAGTACGGCGGTGTGTTTGCATGGCGGGGGCGCCTCCCACCAGCAGCGACACTTTTGCGTACTCTGAGGGGCCCTGTGCCAGTGACGTCGCCAACGAGTATGCCCCCCCACCTGATGAAGGAACCTGCACTTTCATCTGCACCTTCCTCTTTGTCCCTGTGTAAGGTGGTATAACATGCGGGAAGGGGAACCTTACTTTCAGCAGGGTCAGATTCTGGCTGTGTAGAGTACAAGGGGAATGTAGTGGTCTAGGTCAATGTACCAGCAGACTCATCTAGCAGTGGCTGGGCAATGGGCAGGATGAGGAGGAAACAGATATAGGGCCAAAGAATAAAGTAGGCTAAATGCAGTTCAAAATTGGTAACAGGACTAAACAGGCGGCATTGCTTTGTTCAGTGGAGTAGCAAACCCAAGAGCAGCAGACACTGTTTCAAGGGCCTAACCACACTAGTAGGCCAAATGCAGTTTAATATCTGATAGTATAGGCCGAAAGCCAGAATGTGGAAGCTCAGCTTTGTTCAGTTGAGGACAACACCAGGCAGGGGCAGACACCTTTAGTAGGCCGGAACAGCCAATTTTTTTAAAAAACAGCAGTTAATAAGAGGCAGAAGGTAGAAGCTCAGCTTTATTCAGTTGAGGACAACACCAGGCAGGGGCAGAAACCTTTAGTAGGCCGGAACAGCCAATTTCATTTTTAACAATCGTAATTTGGAACAGAAGGTTGAAGCACAGCTTTATTCAGTTGAGGACAACACCAGGCAGGGGCAGACACCTTTAGTAGGCCGGAACAGCCAATTTCATTTTTAAAAATCGTAATTTGGAACAGAAGGTTGAAGCACAGCTTTATTCAGTTGAGGACAACACCAGGCAGGGGCAGACACCTTTAGTAGGCCGGAACAGCCAATTTCATTTTTAACAATCGTAATTTGGAACAGAAGGTTGAAGCACAGCTTTATTCAGTTGAGGACAACACCAGGCAGGGGCAGACACCTTTAGTAGGCCGGAACAGCCAATTTTTTAAAAAAACAGCAGTTAATAAGAGGCAGAAGGTAGAAGCTCAGCTTTATTCAGTTGAGGACAACACCAGGCAGGGGCAGACACCTTTAGTAGGCCAGAACAGCCAATTTTTTAAAAAAACAGCAGTTAATAAGAGGCAGAAGGTAGAAGCTCAGCTTTATTCAGTTGAGGACAACACCAGGCAGGGGCAGACACCTTTAGTAGGCCGGAACAGCCAATTTCATTTTTAAAAATCGTAATTTGGAACAGAAGGTTGAAGCACAGCTTTATTCAGTTGAGGACAACACCAGGCAGGGGCAGACACCTTTAGTAGGCCGGAACAGCCAATTTCATTTTTAACAATCGTAATTTGGAACAGAAGGTTGAAGCACAGCTTTATTCAGTTGAGGACAACACCAGGCAGGGGCAGACACCTTTAGTAGGCCGGAACAGCCAATTTCATTTTTAAAAATCGTAATTTGGAACAGAAGGTTGAAGCACAGCTTTATTCAGTTGATGACAACACCAGGCAGGGGCAGACACCTTTAGTAGGCCGGAACAGCCAATTTCATTTTTAAAAATCGTAATTTGGAACAGAAGGTTGAAGCACAGCTTTATTCAGTTGAGGACAACACCAGGCAGGGGCAGACACCTTTAGTAGGCCGGAACAGCCAATTTCATTTTTAAAAATCGTAATTTGGAACAGAAGGTTGAAGCACAGCTTTATTCAGTTGAGGACAACACCAGGCAGGGGCAGACACCTTTAGTAGGCCGGAACAGCCAATTTTTTAAAAAAACAGCAGTTAATAAGAGGCCGAAGGTAGAAGCTCAGCTTTATTCAGTTGCAGCTTCTTGGCAATAATATAAAGAAGACGCGACAGGACAACACTCGGTGGATGCCATATCTGTGTTTTCAATGGAAAAAAACCTTTCAGTTAACTACTTGCAGGAGAAAGTTTTTGTAGCTGGTGGCCAATTTTTTTTAAAAAAAGCAGTTAATAAGAGGCCGAAGGTAGAAGCTCAGCTTTATTCAGTTGCAGCTTCTTGGCAATAATATAAAGAAGACGCGACAGGACAACACTCGGTGGATGCCATATCTGTGTTTTCAATGGAAAAAAACCTTTCAGTTAACTACTTGCAGGAGAAAGTTTTTGTAGCTGGTGGCCAATTTTTTTTAAAAAAAGCAGTTAATAAGAGGCAGAAGGTAGAAGCTCAGCTTTATTCAGTTGCAGCTTCTTGGCAATAATATAAAGAAGACGCGACAGGACAACACTCGGTGGATGCCATATCTGTGTTTTCAATGGAAAAAACCTTTCAGTTAACTACTTGCAGGAGAAAGTTTTTGTAGGTGGTGGCCAATTTTTTTTTAAAAAAGCAGTTAATAAGAGGCAGAAGGTAGAAGCTCAGCTTTATTCAGTTGAGGACAACACCAGGCAGGGGCAGACACCTTTAGTAGGCCGGAACAGCCAATTTTTTTTAAAAAAAGCAGTTAATAAGAGGCAGAAGGTAGAAGCTCAGCTTTATTCAGTTGCAGCTTCTTGGCAATAATATAAAGAAGACGCGACAGGACAACACTCGGTGGATGCCATATCTGTGTTTTCAATGGAAAAAAACCTTTCAGTTAACTACTTGCAGGAGAAAGTTTTTGTAGCTGGTGGCCAATTTTTTTAAAAAAAAGCAGGTAATAAGAGGCCGAAGGTAGAAGCTCAGCTTTATTCAGTTGCAGCTTCTTGGCAATAATATAAAGAAGACGCGACAGGACAACACTCGGTGGATGCCATATCTGTGTTTTCAATGGAAAAAAACCTTTCAGTTAACTACTTGCAGGAGAAAGTTTTTGTAGCTGGTGGCCAATTTTTTTTTAAAAAAGCAGTTAATAAGAGGCAGAAGGTAGAAGCTCAGCTTTATTCAGTTGAGGACAACACCAGGCAGGGGCAGACACCTTTAGTAGGCCGGAACAGCCAATTTTTTTTTAAAAAAGCAGTTAATAAGAGGCAGAAGGTAGAAGCTCAGCTTTATTCAGTTGCAGCTTCTTGGCAATCATATAAAGAAGACGCGACAGGACAACACTCGTTGGATGCCATATCTGTGTTTTCAATGGAAAAAAACCTTTCAGTTAACTACTTGCAGGAGAAAGTTTTTGTAGCTGGTGGCCAATTTTTTTTAAAAAAAGCAGTTAATAAGAGGCAGAAGGTAGAAGCTCAGCTTTATTCAGTTGCAGCTTCTTGGCAATAATATAAAGAAGACGCGACAGGACAACACTCGGTGGATGCCATATCTGTGTTTTCAATGGAAAAAAAACTTTCAGTTAACTACTTGCAGGAGAAAGTTTTTGTAGCTGGTGGCCAATTTTTGTACTGTACCAGTTTTTTGTTGTATGTGTTTTTGTTTTTAATGTTAAAATGTCTGCATTTGATATCTCTCCAGTATTTTCTTTTTTATAAGCAAAATACTGCAGTTTTACATCGGTTACATGGATACACAGGCAGCTTGGTGGTCAGTGGAGGAGTATTTAAAGTAGGGACCGCAGACAGGCTATCAAAGGCCTAAAATAACAAACAATAGGCTCATGGCAGTTTTACATCGGTTACATGGATACACGGGCAGGCAGCTTGGTGGTCAGTGGAGGAGTATTTAAAGTAGGGACCGCAGACAGGCTATCAAAGGCCTAAAATAACAAACAATAGGCTCATGGCAGTTTTACATCGGTTACATGGATACACGGGTAGGCAGCTTGGTGGTCAGTGGAGGAGTATTTAAAGTTGGGACCGCAGACAGGCTATCAAAGGCCTAAAATAACAAACAATAGGCTCATGGCAGTTTTACATCGGTTACATGGATACACGGGCAGGCAGCTTGGTGGTCAGTGGAGGAGTATTTAAAGTAGGGACCGCAGACAGGCTATCAAAGGCCTAAAATAACAAACAATAGGCTCATGGCTGTTTTACATCGGTTACATGGATACACGGGCAGGCAGCTTGGTGGTCAGTGGAGGAGTATTTAAAGTAGGGACCGCAGACAGGCTATCAAAGGCCTAAAATAACAAACAATAGGCTCATGGCAGTTTTACATCGGTTACATGGATACATGGGCAGGCAGCTTGGTGGTCAGTGGAGGAGTATTTAAAGTTGGGACCGCAGACAGGCTATCAAAGGCCTAAAATAACAAACAATAGGCTCATGGCAGTTTTACATCGGTTACATGGATACACGGGCAGGCAGCTTGGTGGTCAGTGGAGGAGTATTTAAAGTAGGGACCGCAGACAGGCTATCAAAGGCCTAAAATAACAAACAATAGGCTCATGGCAGTTTTACATCGGTTACATGGATACACAGGCAGCATTGTGGTCAGTGGAGGAGTATTGCAAGGAGTGTCTGTCCCAGTACTCCCAAAATATAAATAGATGTTAATGTCTCGCAAAACAACCAAAAAAAAAAAAAAGGTGGCATACTTAGGTACAGGGGTGGGCTCATCTGCTGAGTTTCTGACATAGTAATTTGGCAGTAACTATTTAATGGTGCCAATATAGGACACAGACACAGACTACTTTAAGTTGCATCATAGATGTGTACAAATTTGTATTGTCAGTGCCAGACATTGAATGATGTCAGCGAATAGACTAAACATTGGTGGAGCTGTGCGACATAATTTTGCACGTGGTAGAGCACAGTTTGAGCTGGGGGAGGGGGGAACTCTCTTGAGGCCAACGGGACCGCCCCAGGGCCCCTCATGTTACAACGGTGTGTCTGACGTTGGGTGCGCACCACCACCGCCAGAGACACTACATTGTACTATGAGGGACCCAGTAGCAATGCCGTCAACCAAAAGCGAGCACACCCACCTCTTCAGACAAACAGCAGTCTCACGGGTGCTTGCGCCAAGTCGCGATACCACGGCCCCGTGTGGGGAGTTTGGCCATTTAGGGAGGTGTAAACATGTCGTATGCTGTACAATCAGCTGCAGCAAATTAGACATTAGAAAAGTAATTCACAGGCAAGAGCTTTTCATAGGAAAGCTAGGTGTCGGCCGGGCAAGGTGGGGCAAAAGATTTCGAAATCCAGTTGTGGTTCATTTTAATGAATGTTAGATCGTCAACATTTTGGGTAGCCAGACTAGTCCTTTTTTCGGTTAATATTGAACCTGCAGCACTGAATACTCTTTCTGATAGGACACTTGCTGCCGGGCAAGCAAGCTCCTGCAATGCATATTCTGCCAATTCTGGCCAGGTGTCTAATTTTGATGCCCAGTAATCAAATGGGAATGACGGTTGAGGGAGAACATCGATAAGGGATGAAAAATAGTTAGTAACCATACTGGACAAATGTTGTCTCCTGTCACTTTCAATTGATGCAGCAGTACCTGTCCTGTCTGCGGTCATAGCAAAATCACTCCACAACCTGGTCAGAAAACCCCTCTGTCCAACGCCACTTCTGATGTGTGCACCCCTAACACTCCTAGTCTGCTGCCCCCTGGAGCTCGTGTGAGAACGATCACGTGTGCTGTGTGCTGGGAATGCCTGAAGCAAACGGTCAACAAGAGTTGATTGTTTGGTTGCTAATATTAGTTCCAAGTTCTCATGTGGCATAATATTTTGCAATTTGCCTTTATAGCGTGGATCAAGGAGGCAGGCCAACCAGTAATCGTCATCGTTCATCATTTTCGTAATGCGTGTGTCCCTTTTTAGGATACGTAAGGCATAATCCGCCATGTGGGCCAAAGTTCCAGTTGTCAAATCTCCGGTTGTGATTGGTTGAGGGGCAGTTTCAGGCAAATCTACGTCACTTGTGTCCCTCAAAAAACCAGAACCCGGCCTTGCCACGCAACCAATTTCCAGTGCCCCCGGGAAAGCTTCCGCATTAAAAATATACTCATCCCCATCATCCTCCTCGTCCTCCACCTCCTCTTCGCCCGCTACCTCGTCCTGTACACTGCCCTGACCAGACAATGGCTGACTGTCATCAAGGCTTTCCTCTTCCTCTGGTGCAGACGCCTGCTCCTTTATGTGCGTCAAACTTTGCATCAGCAGACGCATTAGGGGGATGCTCATGCTTATTACGGAGTTGTCTGCACTAACCAGCCGTGTGCATTCCTCAAAACACTGAAGGACTTGACACATGTCTTGTATCTTGGACCACTGCACACCTGAAAACTCCATGTCTGCCATCCTACTGCCTGCCCGTGTATGTGTATCCTCCCACAAAAACATAACAGCCCGCCTCTGTTGGCACAGTCTCTGAAGCATGTGCAGTGTTGAGTTCCACCTTGTTGCAACGTCTATGATTAGGCGATGCTGGGGAAGGTTCAAAGACCGCTGATAGGTCTGCATACGGCTGGCGTGTACAGGCGAACGTCGGATATGTGAGCAAAGTCCACGCACTTTGAGGAGCAGGTCGGAGAACCCAGGATAAGTTTTCAATAAGCACTGCACCACCAGGTTTAAGGTGTGAGCCAGGCAAGGAATGTGTTTCAGTTGGGAAAGGGAGATGGCAGCCATGAAATTCCTTCCGTTATCACTCACTACCTTGCCTGCCTCAAGATCTACTGTGCCCAGCCACGACTGCGTTTCTTGTTGCAAGAACTCGGACAGAACTTCCGCGGTGTGTCTGTTGTCGCCCAAACACTTCATAGCCAATACAGCCTGCTGACGCTTGCCAGTAGCTGGCCCATAATGGGACAACTGGTGTGCAACAGTGTCATCTGCCGATGGAGTGGTTGGCCGACTGCGGTCTGTGGAAGAGCTGTAGCTTCTGCAGGAGGACGAGGAGGAGGGGGTGCGAACGCCTACAGCCAACTGTTTCCTAGACCGTGGGCTAGGCACAACTGTCCCGAAATTTATGTCCCCTGTGGACCCTGCATCCACCACATTCACCCAGTGTGCCGTGATGGACACATAACGTCCCTGGCCATGCCTACTGGTCCATGCATCTGTAGTCAGGTGCACCTTTGTACTCACAGATTGCCTGAGTGCATGGACGATGCGCTGTTTAACGTGCTGGTGCAGGGCTGGGATGGCTTTTCTTGAAAAAAAGTGTCGACTGGGTAGCTCGTATCGTGGTTCAGCGTACTCCATCAGGGCTTTGAAAGCTTCGCTTTCAACTAACCGGTAGGGCATCATCTCTAACGAGATTAGTCTAGCTATGTGGGCGTTAAAACCCTGTGTACGCGGATGCGAGGATAAGTACTTCCTTTTTCTAACCAGAGTCTCATGTAGTGTGAGCTGAACTGGAGAGATGGAGATCGTGGAACTTGCGGGTGTGCCGGTGGACCTGGCAGACTGAGAGACGGTTGGAGACTGTATTGTTTCCGCCGGTGCCCTAAATGCAATATTTCCTCCTACAAAACTGGAGATTCCCTGACCCTGACTGCTTTTGGCTGTCAAAGAAACCTGCACAGATACTGCCGGTGGTGCGGAAAATGGTGGCCTTACAGTGACGGAAGGGATGTTGCGTTGCTGACTAGCTTCATTGGCCGAGGGTGCTACAACCTTAAGGGACGTTTGGTAGTTAGTCCAGGCTTGAAAATGCATGGTGGTTAAGTGTCTATGCATGCAACTAGTATTGAGACTTTTCAGATTCTGACCTCTGCTTAAGCTAGTTGAACATTTTTGACAGATGACTTTGCGCTGATCAATTGGATGTTGTTTAAAAAAATGCCAGACTGCACTCTTCCTAGCATCGGATCCCTTTTCAGGGATTGCAGACTGAGCTTTAACCGGATGGCCACGCTGTCCTCCAACAGGTTTTGGCTTTGACACACGTTTTGGCCCAGATACGGGCCCGGCAGATGGAACCTGTTGCGATGTTGATGCCTGCTGCGGCCCCTCCTCCACCTCCGCTTCTGAACTACTGCCGCCTGCACCCTGTTCCCCCAATGGCTGCCAATCGGGGTCAACAACTGGGTCATCTATTACCTCCTCTTCGAGCTCGTGTGCAACTTCGTCTGTGTCACTGTGTCGGTCGGTGGTATAGCGTTTGTGGCGGGGCAACATAGTCTCATCAGGGTCTGATTGCGGATCAGTACCCTGAGAGGGCAATGTTGTGGTCTCAGTCAAAGGAGCAGCATAGTACTCTGGCTGTGGCTGTGCATCAGTGCACTCCATGTCAGAATCTACTTGTAATGGGCATGGCCTGTTAAGTGTTTCACTTTCTAAGCTAGGGACGGTATGTGTAAAGAGCTCCATGGAGTAACCCGTTGTGTCGCCTGCTGCATCCTTCTCTCTTGTTGTTGTTTTTGCTGAGGAGGACAAGGAAGCCACTTGTCCCTGACCGTGAACATCCACAAGCGACGCGCTGATTTTACATTTACCAGTTTCAGAAGAGGAGGCAAAAGAGCTAGAGGCTGAGTCTGCAATGTAAGCCAAAACTTGCTGTTGCTGCTCCGGCTTTACCAGCGGTTTTCCTACTGCCAGAAAAGAAAGCTTTCGAGGCCTTGTGTAGCCAAACGACGAAACAGCCTCCACAGCTCCAGACTTAGGTGGAATATTTTTATCCCCACGACCACCTGATGCTCCACTACCACTACCATCATTACCAGCTGACAATGAACGCCCACGGCCACGACCTCTTGCACCAGACTTCCTCATTGTTTTAAAAACTTAACCAAATTAACTTTATTTGTTGCTGTCAAACAACTTACACGTTGAGCTATAACTTCAGTATGATTTCAATATCCCTTAACAGGTTGGTGAGACCACAAGGAAAATCAGGCACAATGATACACACTCTGTTTTCTGTGGCACCAAATCACAGAGATGACACACACGCAGGACTGTCACTCAAGCACAAATGTCAATATTAATCTCCCACCTATTTTTTTTTTTTTTTCTCAGGGAGACTTTAGAAACCAAATAAGATAAAATGTTTTTTTCAGGGAGACTTTAGAAACCAAATAATAATAAAAAAAAAAGGCTTTCTATGGCCCACTGAATGAGAGATGGCACACACAGGAGTGGCACACAAGCCCTGACTGAGGCCAATATTTTTCTCCCACTGATTGATGTAGTGTTTTTTTTAAAGGTAGATTTTAGAACCCAAATCAAGCAAATAATAAATAGGCTTTCTATGGCCCACTGAGTGAGAGATGGCACACACAGGAGTCAGGAGTGGCACACAAGCCCTGACTGAGGCCAATATTTTTCTCCCACTGATTGATGGAGTTTTTTTTTTTTAAGGTAGATTTTCGAACCCAAATCAAGGAAAAAAATAAATAGGCTTTCTATGGCCCACAATTTGAGAGAGAGAGGTGGCACACCCAGGAGTCAAGACTGGCACACAAGCTGAAAGGGCAATATTAATCTCCCACTGTTTTTTTTTTTATTTTTTTTTTTCAGGGAGACTTTAGAAACCAAATAATAAAATAAAATAAAAAAAAGGCTTTCTATGGCCCACTGAATGAGAGATGGCACACACAGGAGTGGCACACAAGCCCTGACTGAGGCCAATATTTTTCTCCCACTGATTGATGTAGTGTTTTTTTGTTAAGGTAGATTTTCGAACCCAAATCAAGGAAAAAAATAAATAGGCCTTCTATGGCCCACTGAGTGAGAGATGGCACACACAGGAGTGGCACACAAGCCCTGACTGAGGCCAATATTTTTCTCCCACTGATTGATGTAGTGTTTTTTTGTTAAGGTAGATTTTCGAACCCAAATCAAGGAAAAAAATAAATAGGCTTTCTATGGCCCACTGAGTGAGAGATGGCACACACAGGAGTGACACACAAGCCCTGACTGAGGCCAATATTTTTCTCCCACTGATTGATGGAGTTTTTTTTTTAAGGTAGATTTTCGAACCCAAATCAAGGAAAAAAATAAATAGGCTTTCTATGGCCCACAATTTGAGAGAGAGAGGTGGCACACCCAGGAGTCAAGACTGGCACACAAGCTGAAAGGGCAATATTAATCTCCCACTGTTTTTTTATTTTTTTTATTTTTTTTCAGGGAGACTTTAGAAACCAAATAATAATAATAAAAAAAAAAAGGATTTCTATGGCCCACTGAGTGAGAGATGGCACACACAGGAGTCAGGAGTGGCACACAAGCCCTGACTGAGGCCAATATTTTTCTCCCACTGATTGATGTAGTGATTTTTTTAAAAGTAGATTTTAGAACCCAAATCAAGCAAAAAATAAATAGGCTTTCTATGGCCCACTGAGTGAGAGATGGCACACACAGGAGTCAGGAGTGGCACACAAGCCCTGACTGAGGCCAATATTTTTCTCCCACTGATTGATGTAGTGTTTTTTTGTTAAGGTAGATTTTCGAACCCAAATCAAGGAAAAAAATAAATAGGCTTTCTATGGCCCACTGAGTGAGAGATGGCACACACAGGAGTGGCACACAAGCCCTGACTGAGGCCAATATGTTTCTCCCACTGATTGATGTAGTGTTTTTTTTAAGGTAGATTTTAGAACCCAAATCAAGCAAAAAAATAAATAGGCTTTCTATGGCCCACAATTTGAGAGAGAGAGGTGGCACACCCAGGAGTCAAGACTGGCACACAAGCTGAAAGGGCAATATTAATCTCCCACTGTTTTTTTTTTTATTTTTTTTTTTCAGGGAGACTTTAGAAACCAAATAATAAAAAAAAAAGGCTTTCTATGGCCCACTGAGTGAGAGATGGCACACACAGGAGTCAGGAGTGGCACACAAGCCCTGACTGAGGCCAATATTTTTCTCCCACTGATTGATGTAGTGTTTTTTTGTTAAGGTAGATTTTCGAACCCAAATCAAGGAAAAAAATAAATAGGCTTTCTATGGCCCACTGAGTGAGAGATGGCACACACAGGAGTGGCACACAAGCCCTGACTGAGGCCAATATGTTTCTCCCACTGATTGATGTAGTGTTTTTTTTAAGGTAGATTTTAGAACCCAAATCAAGCAAAAAAATAAATAGGCTTTCTATGGCCCACTGAGTGAGAGATGGCACACACAGGAGTGACACACAAGCCCAGACTGAGGCCAATATTTTTCTCCCACTGATTGATGGAGTTTTTTTTTTTTAAGGTAGATTTTCGAACCCAAATCAAGGAAAAAAAAAAATAGGCTTTCTATGGCCCACAATTTGAGAGAGAGAGGTGGCACACCCAGGAGTCAAGACTGGCACACAAGCTGAAAGGGCAATATTAATCTCCCACTGTTTTTTTTTTTATTTATTTTTTTTTCAGGGAGACTTTAGAAACCAAATAATAAAATAAAAAAAAAAAAAAGGCTTTCTATGGCCCACTGAATGAGAGATGGCACACACAGGAGTGGCACACAAGCCCTGACTGAGGCCAATATTTTTCTCCCACTGATTGATGTAGTGTTTTTTTGTTAAGGTAGATTTTAAAACCCAAATCAAGGAAAAAAATAAATAGGCTTTCTATGGCCCACTCAGTGAGAGATGGCACACACAGGGATGGCACTCTAGCAGAAATGCCAATCTTAATCTCCCACAAAAAAAACAAAACAGGGACTGTCCTACAATTACTATCTCCCTGCAGTAATCTCAGCCAGGTATGGCAGGCAGCAATAGGAGTGAACTGATGCACAAATTAAATAAAAAGTGTGGACAAACAAAAAAGATAGCTGTGCAGAAAGGAAGGAACAAGAGGATATGTGCTTTGAAAAAAGCAGTTGGTTTCCACAGTGGCGTACACACAGCAATACAGCTATCAGGGAGCCTTCTAGGGCAGCCCAATGAGCTACAGCGCTGAGAGAAAAAAAAAAAAAAATTAGCTTCCACTGTCCCTGCACACCGAAGGTGGTGTTGGACAGTGGAAATCGCTACAGCACAAGCGGTTTGGTGGTTTATGGACCCTGCCTAACGCTCTCCCTGCTTCTGACGAAGCGGCAGCAACCTCTCCCTAAGCTCAGATCAGCAGCAGTGAGATGGCGGTCGGCGGGAACGCCCCTTTATAGCCCCTGTGACGCCGCAGACAGCAAGCCAATCACTGCAATGCCCTTCTCTAAGATGGTGGGGACCAGGACCTATGTCATCACGCTGCCCACACTCTGCGTTCACCTTCATTGGCTGAGAAATGGCGCTTTTCGCGTCATTGAAACGCGACTTTGGCGCGAAAGTCGCGTACCGCATGGCCGACAAGCACAGGGGTCGGATCGGGTTTCATGAGACGCCGACTTAGCCAAAAGTCGGCGACTTTTGAAAATGATCGACCCGTTTCGCTCAACCCTAGTGAGGAACACTCGTCGCTCTGCACTTTGGCTAAGATATGAGGAGCCTAAGCAGATGATCCTCTTCTACTAAAGGTTTCCCCTCAAAATCCTAAATTAACTCCTATCCTTTGGTAAAGTTCAACATTTTGATCACTGACTCTCATTGGATCCCCTGAGAATGGGGCTCTAAAACCTGGAAACTGGGCTTTATCATGAATAGAGCAGATGTGTGCACAGTTGACCTCCGCTCCACTCATTAACTATGGGACTGCTTGAAGTTCTTTACTCCACTTTTTCTGGCAGTCCCATCCACTATGAATGGAGCTGAGGTCGAGCATGCACACATCTGCTCTTTTTACATTAGGGCTCTGCGGAGTCCAGCTCTAAAGACCAGTTTTCTGAATCGTTGCGGGGGGCTGGGATCAGATTTCGGGAATAACCCTTAACGTACAATTTCTTACTTGGGCATATATCACTAATCTATACTAAACAACCCCTGTAAGACAAATTCCACTGCAAAATGTTTTTAAGTGTTTTAGCATACAAGACTAACGCCGGATAATTGAAGCTTCAATAACATATCTGCCAAACAGCAGGAAAAATCTGTGCAGCTGAAATTAAAAAGTATCGCCTCGGGCTTCTCTCATTATTATGCTGCTTGGGTCCGCAAAAGTTCAGACTGTTGCCGACTGGTCAGTGAGTTGTGCTGGCCCACTTTGCATTTTTAATATTGTTTTCCCATTGAAAATAAATGATTTCACGCTTTAGTCAAGCCTAATATATTTCCATGGAGATGTTGTCTTAAGGAAACATTTCGTAATAAGGACATTTCACATAAAAGTGGTGGTAATGTGATTACATGCTGTCTAATTGCTGCTTCACATGGTCTTTTAAAGAAAACACTAATGGAGGCAATGTCGCTCATAAATAGCCCCTGTTTTCCCTTCAAAAAGGCAGAAAAATACTACCAAAATATGATTGACCTGATTATCTGTGCCGAGAACTGGTTGCCATTTCCCTCTGCTATCGAAAGCTAACTTTGGACAACTCGGTGAAAGGAGGATAGAAGAGGTTTTCCTGGGAAATTTGACTCGAGGTTAATGTATTCTACCCAATTTAATATCCCTTATTAGGCCGGTTTCACACGTCAGTGGCTCCGGTACGGGAGGTGACAGTTTCCTCACGTACCGGAGACACTGACACACGTAGACACATAAAAATCAATCCATCTGTTCAGATGTCATTGATTTTTTGCGTGCCAAACACGGAGACATGTCAGTGTTCGTGGGAGCGCACGTTTTACACGGACCCAATAGAGTCAATGGGTCCGTGTAAAACACGGACCTCACACGGACATTCTCCGTCTGGGGTCCGTGTGCGTGCAGGAGACAGTGCTACAGTAAGCACATGGTGCTGAAGCCGGTATTCATATCTTCCCTGTAGCAGCGTTTGCTGTAGAGAAAATATGAAGAATAGTGTTAAAAATAAAGATCCATGTGTCCGCCGCCCCCCCACCCCCTGTGCGCTCCCCCGCTGGTCAGAAAATACTCACCCGCTCCCTCGCTCCTTCCTGGTCTGGCCGCGCCTCCTACTGTATGCGGTCACGTGGGGCCGATCATTTACAATCATGAATAGTCGGCTCCGCCCCTATGGGAGGTGGAGCCACATATTCATGACTGTAAATGATCAGGCCCACGTGACCGCATGCAGGAGAAGCCGCGGCCTGACCAGGAAGCAGCGAGGGAGCGGGTAAGTATTTTCTGACCAGCGGGGGGGCGCACAGGGGGTGGGGGGGCGGCGGACACATGGATCTTTATTTTAAACACTATTCTTCATATTTTCTCTACAGCAAACGTTGCTGCAGGGAAGATATGAATCGCAGCTTCAGCACCATGCAGAGTGGGTACCACACGCTCCGTGTGGTACCCACTCGCCATACGGGCGGCACACGTGTGCCGCACGTATGGCCTCCGTGAGTTCCCAGGCACACGGACACGGATAACTCCGGTACCGATTTATTCCGGTACCGGAATTATCTGGACGTGTGGGACAGCCCTTAGAGAAGAATAAACAGAAGATGTAAAAAATACAAAAAATCTTTATACTCAACTCTCCAGCAACTCTGCTCGTCACCGTCCCCCATCCCTCTCTTAATCATAGCCATGATTAAGCGAGTAGAAACACTCGAAACGCGTAAGTCTAGTGTTATGTGTTTTTTTCCTGTTTTTAGAGCATTCAATAGATGATGTTTTTAATATTTTTCTATATATAATTTCTATTTAATTTTTTGGCTGCACTGGACAACTTTTTTCTCTTTTCACCTACATTATGGAAGCTTATATAAAAACCAAGTTTCTAAAGTCTATTCATGTGTATACCCAATGTGCCTATTAATAAACAAATTTGCCCGAGTTTCAAGTCATATGTTCCTTTTACTTCATAGAGCTGTGAATAAGAACATCAAACCCAATGGACAATCCAACTAAATGCAAAAGTTAAATGGGTAATCTCAAGTTTGAAAAGGATCCTCTTTCCATATGATACAGGATATCTTCCCGATCAATGGGTGTCTGACCTCTGGGACCCTCTCTGGTCTCGAGAACTGAGTTTCCGACAAGCTCCATGTGAATAAAGCTGTGGTTGAACACTTGCTCTGCCATTTAATTTTTATGGGAGTGAGGAAGACCAGCTTGCCTATATTTGAGGACCCATTAAGAAAGAATGGAGTGGCAGGGCACATGATTGACCATTCATTCATGGGCCTCTTCAGAAAGCCAGTCAGACACCTATCGGGAAGGTGAAAATGTTCGACCTTGCGAATATCCTTTAAGGAAGTGAGTTGATTATTATAGATCATATATTCTCTTCCAATATTCCTGCAACGAATCATTTGCAGTCCATTTATCTGCCTCCTTTGTGATTACATTAACATATGGAGCAGTCTTCCTGACATGCAGATCATTGCGCTAGATCAGCAGTCGTGCCATTAGGTTGTTTCTGTGACAGCAAAGGACGACCTGACTTCTTACAATTAGGAATTTTTATTAGTTGTGGCTTTTTACCATATTTTGAGCAGATCATGCCATAAATACATTTACAAAGACCCAAAGGAAAGATTAGGGAAATGAGAGTGACTGATGCTGGAGTGTGAGAAATGTTATAGATACTCTCACTGTGCCCTTTACATACCCGAGGATTAGCAGAGACATCTAGTCGTGCTGCAATAAAGAATGTTTCATCATGGTGTCCTCATGGACTCTTGCAGAAATAGCAGAATGTAATAATTACCATGTCCAGATTGTAGTGCAGTGGGGTTGGTGCCGTGTGACAGACAGGGAGTGACCCAGGAAAGTTAAAACCAAACACGTTTTAATGTCCAGAACTCAAAGGAAATGGCACATGGTATCCTCCGGATCACAGCCGGGAATCAAGACAGTCCATATCTGAGACCTGTTGCCATGGGCGACTGCACCACCGTGCTAGGCTAAGGGGTGCCAGGCCTTTTGGTTTAGTGTTACTTCACACCACCTGAGCTTTACAGAGCCACCTGCTCTGCATGTTTGCAAACCAAGAGTAACACACCCCCAACCCTTTTCTGCAGGGTTTTTAAAAAAATGGAATCTGTGGTCATGGGCCACTTGTAAGACCCGTCCTGGAGGGAGCGAACTGCCCTACTACCATCCTGTAGTTCGCTCCAAAAATAAAAGCTCATGATGGGTTTTCTTAAATCTACCTTGAGCAAATAGCTTGTCCAAGACCAAACTTACTTTTATTTTGCATTGCAATCACAGCTATGCCTGGTACTGCCTCACAAGACTTAAAGAGAACTGGTCATCAGGATTTTATACTCCAAACTAATTACATAATCATTAAAGTGCTTTAATGAGGAGTAAATCCTCACCTTTCTTGTAGAAATCCATTTTGCCGTTTTAGAGAAAGCTATAGTTGAAATTGTATGTTCGTGAACTGGAAGTGCAGTGGGCGGGTCAGTGCACTTACAGCTCTCCTGCTTCTCTGTCTTTTACCAGCTCGCTTCCTGTCTCTGACTGATAGGTCACTAAAACATGCAAATAATCCCCCCTACCTGCAAACATAATGGCAAATCTACCTCTACAAGGCATCTTGCACTAATAAAGTTTATTACCGATCAATGGTGTGGGCGGATGTTCGACGAATCCCAAGACTTTCATGGATGACTTATATTTAGTGATTTTTTTTAATTTTTTTTAGGCCAAATGCTTTTTTAAACCCTTTTTCCTGTTTATATGTCTCACAAGGTTTCCTCCTCCTAATAAAACAGCCTTTAGAGACCCCTGGTAACGCAACAATTCTTTCCAGCCCCACAGACACATTCGTCCAATGTTTACGTTCGGGCTTTTCTCTTTTGACTTTAATGTATATTTGAAGTGAAAATTAAATGATTTAAACAAAAGGAATTCTTTCCCATCATTAGAATTTCCTGTGAAATAAGCTGGATACTCCGTACGGTTAGTTTGTAAAACTCAGGAGACAAAACACATGTCAGGAAGTGGTTGGAAAACATATTTCATAGAGCGCGTTCCCAGGACTTGGACATTTTTAGCTTCGTATGGCACAAGGTTTCATTTTTCACAGTTAATAAAAGTCTATGCTAAGAAATTCCTTACTCCAAAAAAAAGTGTGTACATCGTTCTCGAGACGTGGCTCCGTTTCTTCTCCATAATCTAAGAAGCCGATCAAGACTTACAGAGTTCCCATGAGAAAAAGAGATAAATCAACCATGAGACTGGGGTAATCTATATATATAAGAGGCATCGTGATTATTTGCTAATCCCGCCCCCTGCACAGTAGCTCCGCCCCAACCACATCACCACACATAATCCCGCCCCCCACCTTATTACCACACACAATCCCGCACCCCCACCACATCACCACACATAATCCCGCCCCCCACCCCATTACCACACACAATCCCGCCCCCCACCACATCACCACACACAATCCTGCCCCCATCACATTACCACACACAATCCCGCCCCCCACCACATTACCACACACAATCCCGCCCCCCACCACATCACCACACACAATCCCGTTCCTCACCACATTACCACACAATCCCGCCCCCCACCACATTACCACACAATCCCGCCCCCCACCACATTACCACACACAATCCCGCCCCACCTCATTACCACACACAATCCCACCCCCACCACATTACCAAACACAATTCCGCCCCCACCACATGACCACACACAATCCCGCCCCCCCACTACATTACCACACACAATCCCGCCCCCCACCACATTACCACACACAATCCCGCCCCCCACCACATTACCACACATAATCCTGCCCCCCACCACATTACCACACATAATCTCACCCCCACCACATTACCACACATAATCCCGCCCGCCACCACATCACCACACATAATCCCGCCCCCCACCTTATTACCACACACAATCCCGCACCCCCACCACATCACCACACATAATCCCGCCCCCCACCCCATTACCACACACAATCCCGCCCCCCACCACATCACCACACACAATCCTGCCCCCATCACATTACCACACAATCCCGCCCCCCACCACATTACCACACACAATCCCGCCCCCCACCACATCACCACACACAATCCCACTCCCCACCACATTACCACACAATCCCGCCCCCCACCACATTACCACACAATCCCGCCCCCCACCACATTACCACACACAATCCCGCCCCACCTCATTACCACACACAATCCCACCCCCACCACATTACCAAACACAATCCCGCCCCCCACCACATGACCACACACAATCCCGCCCCCCCACTACATTACCACACACAATCCCGCCCCCCACCACATTACCACACACAATCCCGCCCCCCACTACATTACCACACATAATTCCACCCCCCCACCACATTACCACACACAATCCCGCCCCCTACCACATTACCACACACAATCCCGCCCCACCACCACATTACCACACACAATCCTGCCCCCCCACTACATTACCACACACAATCCCGCCCCCCACTACATTACCACACATAATCCTGCCCCCCCACCACATTACCACACAATCCCGCCCCCCACCACATTACCACTCACAATCTCGCCCCCCCACCACATTACCACACAAAATCCCACCCCCCCACCACATTACCGCACATAATCCCGCTTCCCACCGCATCACCACACATAATCCTGCCCCCCACAGCATGCCCACACATAATCCCGCCCCCCCACATCACCACACATAATCCCACCCCCCACCACATTACCACAGATAATCCCGCCCCCCCACCACATTACCACACATAATCCCACCCCCCCACATCACCACACATAATTCTGCCCCCCCACCACATTACCACAGATAATCCCGCTTCCCACCTCATTACCACAGATAATCCTGCCTCCCACCACATTACCACACATAATCCCGCCCCCCACCACATTACCACACATAATCCCACCCCCCCACATTACCACACGAGGCTCCGTCCCCACACATTACCACACAAGGCTCCGTCCCCAGAGATTACCACATGAGGCTCCGTCCCCACACATTACCACACGAGTCTCCGTCCCCACACATTACCACACAAGGCTCCATCCCCACACATTACCACACGAGGCACCGCCCTCACACATTACCACACGAGGCTCCGTCCCCACACGTTACCATACGAGGCTCCGTCCTCACACATTACCACACGAGGCTCCATCCTCACACATTACCACACGAGGCTCCGCCCTCACACATTACCACACGAGGCTCCATCCCCACACATTACCTTACCACACGAGGCAACGTCCCCACACATTACCACACGAGGCTCCGTCCCCACACATTACCACACGAGGCTCCGTCCCCACACATTACGTATTATTAGTATTATTCAGATTTTTAATGATTATTATTGTTATGAACTTCATTTTAAGTTAATTTACCACCTGCATAAGCGCTATTGAATGTTGTCATTATTTACTTTAGTTTAATCACCAGCAGCGTTAATAGATAGCAATGAGCGTGCCGAGTGTTAGCTGGCTGGAAACAGCTAGTAATCCTATAAAGATGAAGGCAACAAAGAACGATGGTTTAAATGTCCTTATCTTTTATAACGGTGTTTTTATGATTTGTATATGTAATAAGAACATTTATTAATATAATCGGAGAAATCGTGAAAAGACCCCTCCAGCCCAAAACAGTCCCCCCCAAAATCTAAATATATATGTATTAGTGATGAGCGAACATGCTCGGATAAGATGTTATCCGCCCATGCTCGGGTGCTAATCGAGTGTCTTCGGCTTGCTTGAAAAATATGTTAGAGTCCCCGGATATGCATATCTTATGGCCGTTCGACCGCCGCAACACATGTAGTGATTTCCTGTTTGTTAGGCATGTCTTGCACCTATCGAACAGCTGCAAGACATACAGCCCCGGGGACTCGACCTCATTATTTGAGACCGCTGAAGTCGCAAGGGTGCTAACCGAGTATGCTCGGATAACTTCTCATCCAAGAACGCTCACTCATCAAACTCCAATTTCTCTCAAATCTTATTATTTTAATCTATTTTTTACTTTCTGAATAGTAGGATATCAGCTAGAATTTGACATCACAGTGGGGGTGCACCTTCTCAATAACTAGATCAGAGAGACTTATTTATTTCACTAGATGGTGGCCCGATTCTAACGCATCGGGTATTCTAGAATATGCATGTCCACGTAGTATATTGCACAGCCCACGTAGTATATTGCCCAGCCACGTAGTATATTGCCCAGCCACGTAGTATATTGCCCAGACACTTAGTATATTGCCCAGTGACGTAGTATATTGCCCAGCGACGTAGTATATTGCCCAGTGACGTAGTATATTGCCCAGTGACGTAGTATACAGCACAGAGTCACATAGTGTATTGCACAGCAAAGTAGTATATTGCCCAGCCACGTAGTATATTGCCCAGTGATGTAGTATATTTCACAGTGACGTAGTATACAGCACAGAGCCACGTAGTATATTGCCCAGCCACGTAGTATATTGCCCAGCTACGTAGTATATTGCCCAGCCACGTTTGTCACAGGTTAAAAAATAAAAAATAAACATACTCACCTTCCGATCCGAGGGCCCCTTGTAGTTCTAACATACTCACCTTCCGATCCGAGGGTGCCTTGTAGTTCTGTCGCCTGTGCGCAGTGCAGACGGCAGCTTCCGGTCCCAGGGTGTGATAACATCGCGGTCACATGACCGTGACGTCATGGCAGGTCCTTCTCGCGCAGGCCCTGTGATGATGTCGCGGTCACATGACCGTGACGTCATGGCAGGTCCTTCTCCCGTACCATCGTTGGCACCGGAACCTGCCGCTTGCATGGAGAGGTCACCGCAGCGTCGCGAGGAGCGGGAAAGGCGAGTATATAATAATTTTTTTTAATTTTTTTATTATTTTTAACATTAGATCCTTTTACTATTGACGCTGCATAGACAGGGTCAATAGTAAAAACTTGGTCACACAGGGTTAATAGCGGCGGTAACGGAGTGAGTTAACTGCGGCATAACACGGTCCGTTACCGCTGGCATTAACCCTGTGTGAGTGGTGACTGCGGGGAGTATGGAGCGGGCACTGACTGCAGGGGAGTAGCGAGGGACTAATCGGACTGTGGCCGTCGCTAATTGGTCGCGGCAGCCATGACAGGCAGCTGCCGAGACCAATCAGCGAATGAATATCCGTGACAGAAAGAAGGACAGACAGAAGGACAGACAGAAAGACGTAAGTGACCCTTAGACAATTATATAGTAGATAGTTGCCATGTAATGCTATATTTCTCCTGTAATTGACAGAGGTTTCGCAGACAGACCAGAGGCGATCAGCTAATTGACAGCCGTTCTTCATTTAGACAAAGGATTTTCCAGATTATGTAATAGACGTTATTTAACTAAATTATTGTTTGGGGCAATTTTAGACATATTTTGAGATCATAAAAAACAACAAAATGAGTTGCATGCAAAGAAAAGAAAATCCTGGACTAATTGAACCATTACGATCAAGCAAAATCCCCAAGTGACCCCTTGGCCCTTCGCTTTCTGGTTGAGCAACCTCATCTAACAGTCAGTTGCTACATAAATTATACAGCCCGAGCCTTAAAAATTTCCTCATATCCTGGAGATATGACATCACTTACTAGGATGGAAATATGGACAGAACCGAGGATAAAAAACAAAATGAGCAAGTAAATAAGTGAATAGTACATGTAAATAGCATAGGGGACTTTTTTGACACTATTTTGATCAAAAGAGCATAAAAGTCATCCCACTGTGACAAGGTTTACCCAATCAGGATGGTCTCTAACTCTTGTAATTTACCACACTATGTCAGCAGACCTCAAAATAGTGCAGAGAAGGACCCTGATCTGACTGCTCAGACTCCTACCCATAGAAAGCCATATAAACAAGATGCGCAGACCCAAAAGAGGGAGCCACATCCCAGTAAGTACAAAAACCTAAAGCAAAATCAAAGAATTCCAACACCACAACTAAACTGCGAGCTTTGGTCGCTAAAGACACCGTTTCATTACTGTTTCCTTGTACCAGTACTCACACAAAGATTTCATCAGCTAGCTTGACTCAACTGTAGGAGGCATGTATGAAGATTCTGGAAGAAGGTTTATGAGGGCATTGGGGTCCCTTCTCCCTCGTCCCAGTACAGGTTGGTCTCATTGTGTCTCCTTATGTTCAATTAGCCACTCCGGCTTTTACAGTTTAGGGTCTTTTACCATCCACTGTGGATTGATCTTTGGCTTAGTAGTTATATTCTATGTATGGCAGCATTGATTAACTTATATGTGTATAACTTCACATATGCTTTGTAGGTCTTTGTAGGTCTGCTGACCATGTATAAATCAATGCACTTTATATAATCTGATACACAATTTTCTTATTTCTATGCTCCTTTTCATATATACTCTTTGACTCTGAATAGACAATTGTAGACTTGTGTACCAACCTTGCTGGACCAGGCACTATGGTGTCGCCGCCTTTTGAAATTTAAATTTTAAGTGGTATTTTTTGCCTTTTTATATTTTGTATTCTATGTATTCTTTATTTATGTAATACATTTGAACATATAATTTTCAATACTGCTCGATTATCTATTTGTTATTTGGTTATTTGTAAAATTCTATGGATGAGCTTTTCTTCAATTAGCCTTTTTTGGGGGGATTATGAGGGCATTAAACAGCATTATTGATGAGGACACCATATGGCACTATTAATATGACTATATGGTTCTATGTATACGGACTCTGTATGGCACTGCTGGTATATTACTGAACAGCTCTAATAATGGGGCATCGTATTGTGTTTTTATTGTGGCCCTGTATTTAATTATGTATAGCAAATTCAGTGGGTATGGAAAGTATTCAAACCCCTTTAAATTTTTCACTGTTTCACTGCAGCCATTTGGTAAATTAAAAAACGTTAATTTTTTTCCTCATTTATGTACACTCTACACCCCATCTTGAATGAAAAAAACAGAAATGTAGTAATTTTTGCAAATGTATTAAAAAAGAAAAACTGAAATACCACATGGTCATAAGTAGTGTTGAGCGATACTTTCCGATATCGGAAAGTATCGGTATCGGAAAGTATCGGCCGATACCGTCAAAATATCGGATCTAATCTGATACCGATACCCGATCCCAATGCAAGTCAATGGGACGAAAATATCGGAATTAAAATAAACCCTTTATAAACTTGTAGGTTCATTCTACATGAAGGAAAACAACTAAGAATAATGTAGGATGTATTGGGGGACGTGGCGGAGACATTAAAGGCACAGAGGTTTAGCCCAATGTAATAGAATAGCAGGATTTTGTTTTTTTTTATGACATTCGGCGGTAGAAAGATTTTGACTATGTTAATTTTTTTTTTATTTTGTCAGATATTGATGTTTCACTACTTCCACGCCCTTCACCTTCTTTTTTACTTCTCCCACACTTTCTTCTTCATTATCCTCATCATCAGCTTCTTTGACATCAACTTCTTCACCTTATTCATCTTCTTCTTCATCTTCTACCTATTATTTTTTTGGTTACATTGTTCATATTCTTTTTATTTTACTATTATCTTCATCATATTCTACTTCTTCATCATATTCTTATTTGTGACAGGCATTCCCGTAGTTGTTATCTATAAAAGTTTGAAGATTACACCTTCCGTTCTGCCTGTCACAAAAGAGTTACATTTGTCCGCATTCAGTTTGGCCTGCAGCATCAGGCTTTATCCAGGGGCACCACGAGGAGGAACGGACTCACCCCCATACACTGCTTAGTCTTCTTCTGCTTATAATTTAGATAATATTTTTTGCTCTGATATTTAGTGTTATGCTTAATGTTCTTCTGCTCTTTGTTCTGCAGCCTCTTGTTCTTCTGCTTCTCGGTCTTCCAGGTCGTCGTCGTCTCCAGGGTCGTCGTCTCCGGGGTCGTCGTCATCGGGGTGGTCTTCAGGGTCGTCGGCTCCGGGGTCGTCGTCATCGGGGTGGTCTTCAGGGTCATCGTCTCCAGGGTCGTCGTCATCACGGTGGTTGTCGTCTCTGGTGTCGTCGTCATCTTAGGGGTGGTCTTCCGGGTCATTGTGTTTAGTCTCTTGAACTTGGAAATGTAGCAGAAGGTACAAGAAGGCTGAGAAAATGCCGAGAACCAGCTGATGGAACTGGAACTCGGATGGCTACCCGAAGGTCCAAGAGCCAATGGAACTACCGAGGACCAGCTGACGTTACTGGAACCCGGTTACTAAGCAGGAGGTACCCGTGCCTGAAAGCACTACCAAGGACCACCTGACGTTGGTGGAACTCGGATACCCAGAGGGAGGCACCTAAGCCAAAGGCTCTGCCCGGAACCAGCTGACGGTACTGGAACCAGGATGGGGAGCAGAAGGTACAAGAGCAAAAGACACTGCCGAGAACCAGCTGACGGTGCTGGAACCCGGATGGGTAGCCGAAGGTCCAAGAGCCAATGGAACTACCAAAGACCAGCTGACGTTACTGGAACCCGGTTACTAAGCAGGAGGTACCCGTGCCTGAAAGCACTACCAAGGACCACCTGACGTTGGTGGAACTCGGATACCCAGAGGGAGGCACCTAAGCCAAAGGCTCTGCCCGGAACCAGCTGACGGTACTGGAACCAGGATGGGGAGCAGAACGTACAAGAGCAAGTGTCTGCGTGGCTTTTGCAGGACACGATGCCGGCTGCACAGCAGGGGAACAGCTGGCGGTGCTGAACCCCACTGACACATTGGCTGGTGTTTTTCTCTGTGCAGCTAGCAGTACCGGGCCCCAACTGGCGGTGTTGGAGCCCGGGCTCTGCAGGGGGAGCAGAGTGTAGGCCGAAGCCTAATTGAACCAATTTCAAAGGTAACCTTTAACCCCCCCTCAGGGGTTACAAAGTAGAAGAGCCACAGCTTATGCAGCAGTAGTGCTGCACAAGTCAAAGGTTGCTCTTTTAATTTTGCTCCTTGCACACGCTGAATGAAACACGTATAACATTTAGCCCTTTATACAGTCAAACTGTGTTGGAGGCGCGAGTTCCCTTTGTAATGAGACGCAGCACAGATGTCAAGAATCCCACCTTGGTGCTGGGTGCAGCCTCCTGAGCGTTGTTATTTGCTGTACAGGAGTCTGCGCTGTCGTGTTATCCCCTGGCCTAGCGCTGTTAGCGCTGTCCATCTTCTGACCTCATTTAATGTTGGCCGCTGCGGTTCGCGATGACCATGAATCCCAGCCCCGCGGTGTCTTAACATTGTTAAAACACTGCGGGGCTGTGATTCATGGCCTGGCGCAGCACATATGTTCGCCTCTCGCACTCGGGTCCTTACACCCGCTGCAGACTGTGCGGCGTCAGCTGATCCCTTATCGCATGCCACGGCCATGAAGCCTCACAGTCTGAAGAAGGCGGAAGGAGATGAGGGACAGGCGAACTGATGCACTGCTCATGCCCATCAATCACACCCTCGCAGTCCCAATAAATAAGACACCGAGGGGCGTTGTGTGGGTCAGGGCGGCCGCAGAGGCGCAGGCAGCCAAACAATGATGCAAGAAGACGGGCAGCGCTACCAAGGGGGTTGCAGCGTGTCATTACAAAGGAAAGTCACACCACCGGGACGGTTAAATGGTCACACAGAGGACACATTTCAGACGTGTTTTCAGTTCCACATGTGCGAGGAGAATACGTTTATGAGCCACCTTGCACACATGCAGCATTACCGCTGTACAAGGTGGCTGTAAAACGTACAAACGCCTGGGGGAAGGGGGACAGGTTCCCTTCAATTTCAGTTCTTGTGTCTGCGTGGCTTTTGCAGGACACGATGCCGGCTGCACAGCAGGGGAACAGCTGGCGGTGCTGAACCCCACTGACACATTGGCTGGTGTTTTTCTCTGTGCAGCTAGCAGTACCGGGCCCCAACTGGCGGTGTTAGAGCCCGGGGTCAGCAGGAGGAGGAGATGGAGCAGAGTGTAGGCCGAAGCCTGCACTGGCGGCAGCTTTGGGTCTGTTGTGCCTGCGTGGCTGTTGCAGGACACGTTGCCGGCTGCACAGCAGGGGAACAGCTGGCGGTGCTGAACCCCACTGACACATTGGCTGGTGTTTTTCTCTGTGCAGCTAGCAGTACCGGGCCCCAACTGGCGGTGTTAGAGCCCGGGGTCAGCAGGAGGAGGAGATGGAGCAGAGTGTAGGCCGAAGCCTGCACTGGCGGCAGCTTTGGGTCTGTTGTGCCTGCGTGGCTGTTGCAGGACACGTTGCCGGCTGCACAGCAGGGGAACAGCTGGCGGTGCTGAACCCCACTGACACATTGGCTGGTGTTTTTCTCTGTGCAGCTAGCAGTACCGGGCCCCAACTGGCGGTGTTGGAGCCCGGGCTCTGCAGGGGGAGCAGAGTGTAGGCCGAAGCCTAATTGAACCAATTTCAAAGGTAACCTTTAACCCCCCCTCAGGGGTTACAAAGTAGAAGAGCCACAGCTTATGCAGCAGTAATGCTGCACAAGTCAAAGGTTGCTCTTTTAATTTTGCTCCTTGCACACGCTGAAAGGAACACGTGTAACATTTAGGCCCTTACACAGTCAAACTGATTTTGAGGCGTGAGTTCCCTTCATAAAGAGACGCAGTACAGCTGGCAAAAATGCCACCTTGGTGCTTTGCGCGGCCTCCTGAGCATCGTTATTTGTTGCACAGGAGTCTGCGCTTTTGTGTTATCCCTTGGCCTGTTAGCGCTGACCATCCTCTGACATCATGTTATGTCGGCTGTTGCGGTTTGCGATGACCATGCATCCCAGCCCCCCAGTGTGTTAACATTGTTAAAACACTGCGGGGCTGGGATTCATGGCCTGGCGCAGTACATATGTTCGCCTCTCACACTCGGGTCCTTACACCCGCTTCAGACTGTGCGGCGTCAGCTGATCCCTTATCGCATGCCGCGGCCATGAAGCCGCACAGTCTGAGGAAGGCGGAAGGAGATGAGGGACAGGCGAAGAAATGCACCGTTCATGCCCATCAATCACACCCTCGCAGTCCAAATAAATAAGACACCGAGGGGCGTTGTGTGGGGCAAGGCGGCCGCAGAGGCGCAGGCAGCCAAACAATGATATCAGAAGACGGGCAGCGCTACCAAGGAGCTTGTTGCGTGTCAATACAAAGGAAAATCACACCTGAGGGACGTTTTAATGGTCGCAGAGGACTCATTTTTAGACGTGTTCACTTCAACATGGGCAAGGAGATTAAGTTTCTGAGCCACCTTGCACACATGCAGCATTACTGTCGTACAAGGTGGCTGTAAAACGTAAAAACGCCTGGGGGAGGGGGGACAGGTTTCCTTCAATTTCAGTTCTTGTGTCTGCGTGGCTGTTGCAGGACACGTTGCCGGCTACACAGCAGGGGAACAGCTGGCGGTGCTGAACCCCACTGACACATTGGCTGGTGTTTGGCTCTGTGCAGCTAGCACATCTGGGCCCCAACTGGCGGTGTTAGAGCCCAGGGTCAGCAGGAGGAGGAGAGGGAGCAGAGTGTAGGCCGAAGCCTGCACTGGAGCAAACTGAAAGGGAAACTTTAACCCCCCCCCAGGCGTTTGTAGCTGAAAGAGCCATCGTGTACAGCACTAATGCTGGAAAAGGTAAACTTAGCTCTTTTAATTATGGTCCTTGCACATGCTGAACCTAACACTTATAAAAAGTGTCCCCTCCTACCGTGATACCGTCCGGTAGGTGGAACTTTCCTTTGTGATGTGACGCAGCACAGCCGTCATTCTTACCCCCTTGGCGCCGTGCGCCGCCTCCTCAGCGTTGTTTGAATCAGTCCCGGAGCCTGCGCTGTTAGGTTAGCCCTTGGCCAGGCACACATTTTGCGCTGCCCGTCTTCTGACATCATTTGGTGTCAGGCTGGCTGCGCCTGTGCGGCCGCGCTGGCCGAGAGCCCGCCTCGTACTGTCTTCTGATTTAATCCCACTGGGGGCCTGAGATCCATGGACATGCGCAGTGCATATCTGAACCTCCACCTCTCACTCATCTCCCTACGGCTTCTTCTGACTGTGCGGTGTCACGGCCGTGGCATGCTATTAGGGACCAGCTGACAGCGCACAGTTTGAAGAAGCCATAGGGAGATGAGTGAGAGGTGGAGCTTCAGATATGCACTGCGCATGTCCATGGATCTCAGGCCCCCAGTGGGATTAAATCAGAAGACAGTACGAGGCGGGCTCTTGGCCAGCGCGGCCGCACAGGCGCAGCCAGCCTGACACCAAATGATGTCAGAAGACGGGCAGCGCAAAATGTGTGCATGGCCAAGGGCTAACCTAACAGTGCAGGCTCCGGGACTGATTCAAACAACGCTGAGGAGGCGGCGCACGGCGCCAAGGGGGTAAGAATGACGGCTGTGCTGCGTCACATCACAAAGGAAAGTTCCACCAACCGGACGGTATCACGGTAGGAGGGGACACTTTTCATAAGTGTTAGGATCAGCATGTGCAAGGAGCACCACGAAAAGAGGCACTTTTTCCCTTTGCATCATTACTGCTGCACAAGGTGGCTCCTTCAGTAACAAACGCCTGGGAGGGGGGGGGACAGGTTCCCTTAAATTTAACTTGTTGTGCCTGCGTGGCGGTCGCAGTACACGTTGCCGGCTGCACAGCAGGGGAACAGCTGGCGGTGCTGAACCCCACTAACACATTGGCGAGGTGTTTGGCTCTGTGCGGACAGCACTTCTGGACGGCAACTAGCGGTGTTGGAGCCCAGGGACAGGTGGAGGAGGAGGAGGTAGGAGGAGGTAGGAGGGATTGCCACACACACAGCAGGGGAACAGCTGACGTTACTGAACCCCAATAACAGAGGAGGGACTGTTGGGACTGTGCGTACAGCACTACCAGGCAACAACTAGCGGTGTTGGAGCCCAGGGACAGGTGGAGGAGGAGGAGGTAGGAGGAGTTAGGAGGGATTGCCACACACACAGCTGGGGAACAGCTGACGTTACTGAACCCCAATAACAGAGGAGGGACTGTTGACTGTGCACACAGCACTACCAGGCAACAACTAGCGGTGTTGGAGCCCAGGGACAGGAGGGGGAGGTGGAGGTGGAGGAGATAGGAGGGATTGCCACACACACAGCAGGGGAACAGCTGACGTTACTGAACCCCAATAACAGAGGAGGGACTGCTGGGACTGTGCGTACAGCACTACCAGGCAACAACTAGCGGTGTTGGAGCCCAGGGACAGGTGGAGGAGGAGGAGGTGGAGGAGGTAGGAGGGATTGCCACACACACAGCAGGGGAACAGCTGACGTTACTGAACCCCAATAACAGAGGAGGGACTGTTGGGACTGTGCGTACAGCACTACCAGGCAACAACTAGCGGTGTTGGAGCCCAGGGACAGGTGGAGGAGGAGGAGGTAGGAGGAGGTAGGAGGGATTGCCACACACACAGCAGGGGAACAGCTGACGTTACTGAACCCCAATAACAGAGGAGGGACTGTTGGGACTGTGCGTACAGCACTACCAGGCAACAACTAGCGGTGTTGGAGCCCAGGGACAGGTGGAGGAGGAGGAGGTGGAGGAGGTAGGAGGGATTGCCACACACACAGCAGGGGAACAGCTGACGTTACTGAACCCCAATAACAGAGGAGGGACTGTTGGGACTGTGCGTACAGCACTACCAGGCAACAACTAGCGGTGTTGGAGCCCAGGGACAGGTGGAGGAGGAGGAGGTAGGAGGAGGTAGGAGGGATTTCCACACACACAGCTGGGGAACAGCTGACGTTACTGAACCCCAATAACAGAGGAGGGACTGTTGACTGTGCGCACAGCACTACCAGGCAACAACTAGCGGTGTTGGAGCCCAGGGACAGGAGGGGGAGGTGGAGGTGGAGGAGATAGGAGGGATTGCCACACACACAGCAGGGGAACAGCTGACGTTACTGAACCCCAATAACAGAGGAGGGACTGTTGGGACTGTGCGTACAGCACTACCAGGCAACAACTAGCGGTGTTGGAGCCCAGGGACAGGTGGAGGAGGAGGAGGTGGAGGAGGTAGGAGGGATTGCCACACACACAGCAGGGGAACAGCTGACGTTACTGAACCCCAATAACAGAGGAGGGACTGTTGGGACTGTGCGTACAGCACTACCAGGCAACAACTAGCGGTGTTGGAGCCCAGGGACAGGTGGAGGAGGAGGAGGTAGGAGGAGGTAGGAGGGATTGCCACACACACAGCAGGGGAACAGCTGACGTTACTGAACCCCAATAACAGAGGAGGGACTGTTGGGACTGTGCGTACAGCACTACCAGGCAACAACTAGCGGTGTTGGAGCCCAGGGACAGGTGGAGGAGGAGGAGGTAGGAGGAGGTAGGAGGGATTGCCACACACACAGCTGGGGAACAGCTGACGTTACTGAACCCCAATAACAGAGGAGCGACTGTTGGGATTGTGCGGACAGCACTTCTGGACGGCAACTAGCGGTGTTGGAGCCCAGGGACAGGTGGAAAAGCAGAGGAACACAATGTAGGCCGAAGCCTGAGAAAGTCGAAAGGGAACCTTTAACCCCCCCCCAAGGCGTTTGTAGCTGAAAGAGCCAGCTTGTGCAGCACAAAAGATGCAAAAGGAAAAGGTGGCTCTTTTCATCATGCTCCTTGCAAACACAGAACTAAACACTTATAAAATGTGTCCCCTGAAACCGTGAAACCGTCCCGGAGGTGGGACTTTCCTTCGTAATATGACGCAGCACAGCCGTCATTCCAACCCCACCGGCGCCGCGCCCCGGCTCCTCAGCGTAGTTTGATTCCGTCCCGGAGCCTGCGATGTTATGTTATCCCGTGGCCAGGCACACTTAGCGCTGCCCATCTTCTGACATCATTTGGTGTCAGGCTGGCTGCGCCTGTGCGGCCGCGCTGGCCGAGAGCCCGCCTCGCAGTGTCTTCTGATTTTATCCCACTGGGGGCCTGGGATCCATGGCCATGCGCAGTGCATATCCTCGCCTCTCACTCCCCTCCCTACGGCTTCTTAAGACTGTGCGGTGTCACGGCCGTGGCATGCTATTAGGGACCAGCTGACACCGAACAGTCTGAAGAAGCCATAGGGAGATGAGTGAGAGGTGGAGGTTCAGATATGAACTGCGCATGTCCATGGATCCCAGGCTGTTGTGAATTTACTTTTTGCTCCCTCTAGTGGTTACTAGTTTTTTGACTCTGGTTTTTCTGTCATTCCTTTTATCCGCACCTGGGTCGTTAGTTAAGGGTGTTGCTATTTAAGCTCCCTGGACCTTCAGTTCTATGCCTGGCAATGTTGTTATCAGAGCTAGTCTGCTGTGCTCTTGTCTACTGATCCTGGTTCCAGTTATATCAGCTAAGTCCGCTTTTTGCTTTTTGCTATTTTGTTTTGGTTTTGTATTTTTGTCCAGCTTGTTCCAAATATATATCCTGAACTTTGCTGGAAGCTCTAGGGGGCTGGTGTTCTCCCCCCGGACCGTTAGACGGTTCGGGGGTTCTTGAATTTCCAGTGTGGATTTTGATAGGGTTTTTGTTGACCATATAAGTTACCTTTCTTTATTCTGCTATCAGTAAGCGGGCCTCTCTGTGCTAAACCTGGTTCATTTCTGTGTTTGTCATTTCCTCTTACCTCACTGTTATTATTTGTGGGGGGCTTCTATCCAGCTTTGGGGTCCCCTTCTCTGGAGGCAAGAAAGGTCTTTTGTTTTCCTCTACTAGGGGTAGCTAGATTCTCCGGCTGGAGCGTGTCATCTAGAATCAACGTAGGAATGATCCCCGGCTACTTCTAGTGTTGGCGTTAGGAGTAGATATATGGTCAACCCAGCTACCACTGCCCTATGAGCTGGATTTTTGTATTCTGCAGACTTCCACGTTCCTCTGAGACCCTCGCCATTGGGGTCATAACAGTTTGCCAGGCCAGTATTAAATGTTTAATGCATTGCAGAAGAGGGATTATAAGAAAGAAGATTCTGAGTTTTTTTTTTTTTCTTCTTCCCCTTTACCTCAGAGTGGCTATGCTTGCTGCAGACATGAATGTCCAGACCTTGATTACAAGTGTGGACCAGCTGGCTACTCGTGTGCAGGGCATACAAGACTATGTTATCAGTAATCCTAGGTCAGAACCTAAAATACCGATTCCTGAACTGTTTTCCGGAGACAGGTTTAAGTTTAGGAATTTTGTGAATAATTGTAAATTGTTTTTGTCCCTGAGACCCTGTTCATCTGGAGACTCTGCTCAGCAAGTAAAAATTGTTATTTCGTTCTTACGGGGCGACCCTCAGGATTGGGCTTTTTCGCTGGCGCCAGGAGATCCGGCATTGGCTGATATTAATGCGTTTTTTCTGGCGCTCGGTTTACTTTATGAGGAACCCAATCTTGAGATTCAGGCAGAAAAGGCCTTGCTGGCTATGTCTCAGGGGCAGGACGAGGCTGAAGTGTACTGCCAAAAATTTCGGAAATGGTCCGTGCTGACACATTGGAACGAGTGTGCACTGGCCGCTAATTTTAGAAATGGCCTTTCTGAAGCCATTAAGAATGTTATGGTGGGTTTTCCCATTCCCACAGGTCTGAATGATACTATGGCACTGGCTATTCAAATTGACCGGCGGTTGCGGGAGCGCAAAACCGCAAATTCCCTCATGGTGTTGTCTGAACAGACACCTAATTCGGTGCAATGTGATAGAAAAATCGCAAATTCCCTCATGGTGTTGTCTGAACAGACACCTGATTTAATGCAATGTGATAGAATCCTGACTAGAAATGAGCGGAAAATTCATAGACGCCGGAATGGCTTGTGCTACTACTGTGGTGATTCTACACATATTATCTCAGCATGCTCTAAACGTATAGCTAAGGTTGTTAGTCCTGTCACCGTTGGTAATTTGCAACCTAAATTTATTCTGTCTGTAACTTTGATTTGCTCACTGTCGTCTTTTCCTGTCATGGCGTTTGTAGATTCAGGTGCTGCCCTGAGTCTTATGGATCTGTCATTTGCTAAGCACTGTGGTTTTACTCTTGAACCATTAGAAAATCCTATTCCTCTTAGGGGTATTGATGCTACGCCATTGGCAGCAAATAAACCGCAGTATTGGACACAGGTTACCATGTGCATGACTCCTGAACACCGCGAGGTGATACGTTTCCTGGTTTTACATAAAATGCATGATTTGGTTGTTTTAGGGCTGCCATGGTTACAGACCCATAATCCAGTCCTGGACTGGAAGGCTATGTCAGTCTCAAGTTGGGGCTGTCGTGGTATTCATGGGGATTCCCTGCCTGTGTCTATTGCTTCTTCTACGCCTTCGGAAGTTCCGGAGTATTTGTCTGATTATCAGGATGTCTTCAGTGAGTCTGAGTCCAGTGCACTGCCTCCTCATAGGGACTGTGACTGTGCTATAGATTTGATCCCAGGCAGTAAATTTCCTAAGGGAAGACTGTTTAATCTGTCGGTACCTGAACATACCGCTATGCGTTCATATATCAAGGAGTCTCTAGAGAAAGGACATATTCGTCCGTCTTCTTCCCCTCTTGGTGCGGGATTCTTTTTTGTGGCAAAAAAGGACGGATCTTTGAGACCTTGTATTGATTATCGGCTTTTAAATAAGATCACTGTCAAATTTCAGTATCCTTTACCGCTGTTGTCTGACTTGTTTGCCCGGATTAAAGGTGCCAAGTGGTTCACCAAGATAGATCTTCGTGGTGCGTACAACCTTGTGCGCATTAAGCAAGGTGATGAATGGAAAACCGCATTCAATACGCCCGAAGGTCATTTTGAGTACTTGGTGATGCCTTTTGGGCTCTCCAATGCGCCTTCAGTTTTTCAGTCCTTTATGCATGACATTTTCCGGAAGTATCTGGATAAATTTTTGATTGTTTATCTGGATGATATTTTGGTTTTTTCTGATAATTGGGATTCGCATGTGGAGCAGGTCAGGTTGGTCTTTAAAATTTTGCGTGAAAATTCTTTGTTTGTCAAGGGCTCAAAGTGTCTCTTTGGTGTACAGAAGGTTCCCTTTTTGGGGTTCATTTTTTCCCCTTCTGCTGTGGAGATGGACCCAGTCAAGGTCCGAGCTATTCTTGATTGGACTCAGCCCTCGTCAGTTAAGAGTCTACAGAAGTTCTTGGGTTTCGCTAACTTCTACCGTCGTTTTATCGCTAATTTTTCTAGCATTGTGAAACCTTTGACGGATATGACCAAGAAGGGCTCCGATGTAGCTAACTGGGCTCCTGCTGCCGTGGAGGCTTTCCAGGAGTTGAAACGCCGGTTTACTTCGGCGCCTGTTTTGTGCCAGCCCGATGTCTCACTTCCCTTTCAGGTTGAGGTGGATGCTTCAGAGATTGGAGCAGGGGCCGTTTTGTCGCAGAGAGGCCCTGGTTGCTCTGTTATGAAACCTTGGGCCTTTTTCTCTAGGAAGTTTTCGCCTGCCGAGCGAAATTATGATGTGGGCAATCGGGAGTTGTTGGCCATGAAATGGGCATTTGAGGAGTGGCGTCATTGGCTCGAGGGTGCTAAGCATCGTGTGGTGGTCTTGACTGATCACAAAAATCTGATGTATCTCGAGTCTGCTAAACGCCTTAATCCGAGACAGGCCCGCTGGTCATTGTTTTTCTCCCGCTTTGATTTTGTTGTCTCGTATTTACCAGGTTCAAAGAATGTGAAGGCCGATGCTCTTTCTAGGAGCTTTGTGCCTGATGCTCCTGGAGTCGCTGATCCTGTTGGTATTCTTAAAGATGGAGTTATCTTGTCAGCTATTTCTCCGGATCTGCGACGTGTGTTGCAGAGATTTCAGGCTGATAGGCCTGAGTCTTGTCCACCTGACAGACTGTTTGTCCCGGATAAGTGGACCAGCAGAGTCATTTCCGAGGTTCATTCCTCGGTGTTGGCAGGTCACCCGGGAATTTTTGGCACCAGAGATCTGGTGGCCAGGTCCTTTTGGTGGCCTTCCTTGTCAAGGGATGTGCGGTCATTTGTGCAGTCCTGTGGGACTTGCGCTCGAGCTAAGCCTTGCTGTTCTCGTGCCAGCGGTTTGCTCTTGCCCTTGCCTGTCCCGAAGAGACCTTGGACACATATCTCCATGGATTTCATTTCTGATCTTCCGCTATCCCAGGGCATGTCCGTTATCTGGGTGATATGTGATCGCTTCTCAAAGATGGTCCATTTGGTTCCTTTGCCTAAGCTGCCTTCCTCTTCCGATCTGGTTCCTGTGTTTTTCCAGAACGTGGTTCGTTTGCACGGCATCCCTGAGAATATTGTGTCAGACAGAGGATCCCAGTTCGTTTCCAGATTCTGGCGATCCTTTTGTAGTAGGATGGGCATTGATTTGTCGTTTTCGTCTGCTTTCCATCCTCAGACTAATGGACAGACGGAGCGAACCAATCAGACTTTGGAGGCTTATTTGAGGTGTTTTGTCTCTGCTGATCAGGACGATTGGGTGACATTCTTGCCGTTGGCTGAGTTTGCCCTTAATAATCGGGCTAGTTCCGCCACCTTGGTTTCGCCTTTTTTCTGCAACTCTGGTTTCCATCCTCGCTTTTCTTCGGGTCATGTGGAGCCTTCTGACTGTCCTGGGGTAGATTCTGTGGTGGATAGGTTGCAGCGGATCTGGAATCATGTGGTGGACAACTTGAAGTTGTCACAGGAGAGGGCTCAGCGCTTTGCCAACCGCCGCCGCGGTGTGGGTCCCCGACTACGCGTTGGGGATTTGGTATGGCTTTCTTCCCGCTTTGTTCCTATGAAGGTCTCCTCTCCCAAATTTAAACCTCGTTTTATTGGGCCTTACAAGATATTGGAAATCCTTAATCCTGTATCTTTTCGTCTGGATCTTCCTGTGTCGTTTGCTATTCACAATGTATTTCATAGGTCCTTGTTGCGGCGGTACATTGTGCCTATAGTTCCTTCTGCTGAGCCTCCTGCTCCGGTGTTGGTTGAGGGCGAGTTGGAGTACGTGGTGGAGAAGATCTTGGATTCTCGCCTCTCCAGGCGGAGGCTTCAGTACCTGGTCAAGTGGAAGGGCTATGGTCAGGAGGATAATTCCTGGGTGGTCGCCTCTGATGTTCATGCGGCCGATTTAGTTCGTGCCTTTCATGCCGCTCATCCTGATCGCCCTGGTGGTCGTGGTGAGGGTTCGGTGACCCCTCACTAAGGGGGGGGTACTGTTGTGAATTTACTTTTTGCTCCCTCTAGTGGTTACTAGTTTTTTGACTCTGGTTTTTCTGTCATTCCTTTTATCCGCACCTGGGTCGTTAGTTAAGGGTGTTGCTATTTAAGCTCCCTGGACCTTCAGTTCTATGCCTGGCAACGTTGTTATCAGAGCTAGTCTGCTGTGCTCTTGTCTACTGATCCTGGTTCCAGTTATATCAGCTAAGTCCGCTTTTTGCTTTTTGCTATTTTGTTTTGGTTTTGTATTTTTGTCCAGCTTGTTCCAAATATATATCCTGACCTTTGCTGGAAGCTCTAGGGGGCTGGTGTTCTCCCCCCCGGACCGTTAGACGGTTCGGGGGTTCTTGAATTTCCAGTGTGGATTTTGATAGGGTTTTTGTTGACCATATAAGTTACCTTTCTTTATTCTGCTATCAGTAAGCGGGCCTCTCTGTGCTAAACCTGGTTCATTTCTGTGTTTGTCATTTCCTCTTACCTCACTGTTATTATTTGTGGGGGGCTTCTATCCAGCTTTGGGGTCCCCTTCTCTGGAGGCAAGAAAGGTCTTTTGTTTTCCTCTACTAGGGGTAGCTAGATTCTCCGGCTGGAGCGTGTCATCTAGAATCAACGTAGGAATGATCCCCGGCTACTTCTAGTGTTGGCGTTAGGAGTAGATATATGGTCAACCCAGCTACCACTGCCCTATGAGCTGGATTTTTGTATTCTGCAGACTTCCACGTTCCTCTGAGACCCTCGCCATTGGGGTCATAACACCAGGCCCCCAGTGGGATTAAATCAGAAGACACTGCGAGGCGGGCTCTCGGCCAGCCGGCCGCACAGGCGCAGCCATCCTGACACCAAATGATGCCAGAAGACGGGCAGCGCTAAGTGTGCCTGGCCACGGGATAACATAACAGCGCAGGCTCCGGGACGGAATCAAACAACGCTGAGGAGCCGGGGCGCGGCGCCGGGGGGGGAGGAATGACGGCTGTGCTGCGTCATATTACGAAGGAAAGTCCCACCTCCGGGACGGTTTTACGGTATCAGTGGACACATTTTATAAGTGTTAAGTTCTGCGTGTGCAAGGAGCTAAACCAAAATAGCTACCTTTTCCTTGTGCAGCATTACTGCTGCACAAGGTGGCTCTTTCAGTAACAAACGCCTTGGGGGGGGGGGGGGACAGATTCCCTTACATTTCAGTTGTTGTGTCAGCGTGGCGGTCGCATGACACATTGCCGGCTACACAGCTGGGGATCAGCTGACGTTACTGAAACCCAATAACACTGGGTCGTATGTTTTGACTGTGCAGACGGCACTTCTGAGCCTCAACTGGCGGTGTTGGAGCCCAGGAATTTAAGTTCAGGTGGTAGAAAGATGAACACAACAGGAGACCTGGATAACGCATACAGTGACCTAATTATTTAATCAGGAGGAGGAGTGGCAAATTCCTGCGAGATCCAGGCCTTGTTCATTTTCAGGAAAGTAAGCCGGTCAACGTTATCGGAGGATAGTCGCATGCGACGGTCAGTTAGTACACCACCTGCAGCACTAAAGACACGTTCCGATAATACACTGGCCGCAGGGCAAGACAGCACCTCCAATGCATACTGGCTTAGCTCTGGCCATGTATCCAGCTTTGAGACCCAAAACTTGAAAGGGGAAGAGCCGTCTGGGAGTACAGCAAGAGGGCAAGACATGTAGTCTGTCACCATCTGACGGAACCGTTGCCTCCTGCTGACTGGAGCCGTCTGTGATGGTGCAGACTTTTGTGGGGGGCACAGAAAACTGTGCCACAGTTGGGCCATACTGGTCTTGCCTTGGGCAGAGGCACTGCTTCTGCTCCCTCTTTGTGCAGAGCCTCCACCACTGCCTGGACGCACTGAGCTGCTTTGGAATGCACTAGCAGCACTTCTCTCAGTTGGAATGGAGAAGATGATGGAATTCACCAGTGTGTCTTGGTACTCCCGCATTTTTCGCTCCCGGTTCAACGGTGTGATGAGGCTTTCTACGTTGTCCCGGTAGCGAGGATCGAGGAGGGTGAACACCCAATAATCAGACATGTTGAGAATGTGGGCGATGCGGCGGTCGTTTCTCAGGCACTGCAGCATGTAATCCACCATGTGCTGCAGACTGCCAACTGCCCAAGAAACGCTGTCCCCTGCTGGAGGCGTGATCTCTGCCCGCTCGTCATCACCCCACCCTCGCTGTACACACTGAGTACTGGACAATTCGGTAACTCCCTCCTCTGGACGGATGTCTTCCTCCTCCATTGACTCCTCCTCATCCTCCTCACAAACTGTCCCCTGCCTACGCGTTTGTGAGGAACCACGTGGCGCTGACTGTCCAGAAGATGATGGAAATGGTGAATCCTCATCCTCCACCTCTTCCACAACATCATCCCTTAGCGCTTGCAGTGATTTTTCAAGCAGGCAGATAAGGGGGACAGTCATGCTGACTAGTGCATCATCTGCACTCGCCATCCGCGTGGAATAATCAAAGGGACGCAAAACCTGGCAGACGTCATTCATAGTGGCCCACTCTGTGGTTGTGAAGTCTGTACGGCGCTGACTGCGACTTCTTTGCGCCTGAAGCAGCTGGTACTCCATTACAGCTTGCTGCTGCTCACACAACCGCTCCAACATATGTAACGTGGAATTCCACCTCGTAGGTAGGTCACATATGATGCGATGTTCCGGCAGGCGGTGTCGGCGCTGCAGAGCCGCAATGCGCGCTTTTGCCGTGCTGGAACGCCGCAAGTGAGCACACTCTAGGCGGACCTTGTGCAGCAGTGCATCAAGATCTGGATAGTCCCTCAAAAAGCTCTGCACAACCAAATTGAGCACATGTGCCAGACATGGGATGTGAGTGAGGTTGCCGAGGCCCAGAGCTGCCACCAGATTTCGGCCATTATCACACACTACCATGCCTGGCTGGAGATTCGCTGGCACAAACCACACATCGCTCTCCTGCTTGATGGCATTCCAGAGCTCCTGCGCTGTGTGGCTACGATTCCCCAAAAAAATTAATTTCAAGACGGCCTGTTGACGTTTGGCCACGGCTGTGCTCATGTCGGTCGTAACAGGTACACGTTCATCACGGGTCCATGTGGAGGTGGACTGTGACGGCTCCTGCAGCGATGATTCTGAGGAACTGGTGTAAGAGGAGGAGTCAATGCGTACAGAATGGATTCCTGCAATCCTTGGAGTGGGCAGGACACGTCCTGCGCCACTCGCACGGTCTGTACCCGGCTCAACGACATTAACCCAATGGGCAGTGAGGGAAAGGTATCGCCCCTGTCCATGTTGACTGGTCCACGCATCGGAGGTGAGGTGGACCTTGCTACTGACGGCGTTCAGTAGCGCGTGTTTTATGTGTCCCTCCACATGCTTGTGCAGGGCAGGGACGGCTTGCCTGCTGAAGTAAAAGCGGCTGGGCACATTGTACTGTGGGACTGCCAATGACATCAAGTCACGGAAGCTGTCAGTCTCCACCAGCCTGAATGACAGCATTTCCAGTGACAGAAGTTTGGCAATGCCTGCAGTCAGAGCCTGTGCTCGTGGGTGGTTTGACGAGAAAGGCCGCCTTTTCTCCCATGCCTGTACTACCGATGGCTGTAGACTGGGCTGGGAGTGTGTGGATGACTGGGAAAGTGGTGCTGCGGGTGGAATTACAGCGGGTCTCTGGACAACAGGGCCAGAGGTTCTTCCACGGCGATCCTGGGAGGAAGCCGAACCAGCTGCGTGTGAGCTAGAGGAAGAGGCAAGACGAGCTGAAGAGGTGGTAGCTGCCGCTGTTGGTTGGCCTAGCTCTTCAGTGTGTTTTTCTAACTCCGCCGGGTGCCTGTTGCGCACATGTTTCCACATGTTGGAGGTATTGAGGTTGCTGACATTTCGACCTCTTTTGACTTTTTGATGACACACCTTGCATCTGACATAGCAAATGTCATCTGCAACTGTGTCAAAAAAGGACCAGGCACTGCAAGTCTTGGGAGCGCCCTTTTTGGCTTTTGGAAGAGACATGCTCCTAACGGGTGCCAAAGCGGAGGCTGCAGGATCCGCAGTCTTCCCCCTCCCTCTCCCTCTTTGGGCCATACGGGGAATCTCTTCCTCAGAGCTGCTCCCACCACCTTCCTGTCCCTCACGCCAAGATGGGTCAAGGACCTCATCATCTACACTACCCTCTGCCCCCAACTGCTCCTCCTGGGTAGTCTCAGCAGCAGAGCACGCACCAGTAAGTGGCACCTGAGTGTCATCATCAGCTGATGCGGCCTGCGATGTGGTGACCGGAGCCACTGGCCCACCCGCCTCTTCAGAGGAAGAGAGAAAAAGCTGTTGGGCATCACTGCACCCTGCCTCTTCTTCCATTTCTCCAATGCTGCTTGGCTGGCCCCCTGTTTCCAAGCCAAGAGATTCAGAGAACAGAAGTAGAGACGGCTCCTGTCCTGGGCTCTCTGTCTGCCTGGGCAATTTGGCAGGTGGTGAAGAGACAGATGGCTGCTCTCCAGTGCTCTGTGTCTGAGAGGATGTGGCACTAATTGAAGTTGATGCATTAGCTGCCATCCATCCGACAACGGCTTCAATTTGTTCTTCACGCAGCAGCGGTGTACGGCGCTCTGACACAAAGCTGCGCATGAATGACTGTTGCCTGGTGAAAGTGGGTGCTGATGAGTCACCGGTGCCCGCAGCAGGCACAGAATCCCCACGTCCCCTCCCTGCTCCGCGCCCACGCCCACGCCCACGTGCCTTACTCACTGCCTTCTTCATCTTGGTTGACTGATAAAGATAAGCAGAAAAGTACTAACAGCTTTGTGTGCTTATTCCTGAGCAACTCCTCCTAACAGGTATAAGAAACACTAATTTTCTAAAGTGTGGACTAGACTTTAATATGAGCTAATGTGGCCTACACAAATGTAAAGTGGTGTAACTGGTGTGTTTGGTGAACTTTATTATTTATTTATTTTTTGGGGGCTGAACTGACAACGGATAGAGCTGCAGTCACACGGAGACCGTGCAGACAGACGTAAACGGCGCTGCAAGGCCCAAAAACCCTCCTCTACGTTATCCTATGTAGTGTTTTTCCACAAGTTAGCTGGAGACGGGTGGAAAGACACTAATAGGATTTTTTTGAAAAAATGTGCAGCAGCCTGCACTACTTAAAACAAAATGAAAATTGATTTGGCGGTATGACGCAGTGAAGAACCCTGAGCTGGAGACAACCAGGCTATGGCTGCTCACAGACTACAGGGCGAGCTGCAGTCACACGGAGACCGTGCAGACAGCCGTAAACGGCGCTGCAAGGCCCAAAAACCCTCCTCTACGTTATCCTATGTAGTGTTTTTCCAAAAATTAGCTGGAGACGGGTGGAAAGACACTAATAGGAATTTTTTGAAAAAATGTGCAGCAGCCTGCACTACTTAAAACAAAATGAAAATTGATTTGGCGGTATGACGCAGTGAACAACCCTGAGCTGGAGACAACCAGGCTATGGCTGCTCACAGACTACAGGGCGAGCTGCAGTCACACGGAGACCGTGCAGACAGCCGTAAACGGCGCTGCAAGGCCCAAAAACCCTCCTCTACGTTATCCTATGTAGTGTTTTTCCACAAATTAGCTGGAGACGGGTGGAAAGACACTAATAGGAATTTTTTGAAAAAATGTGCAGCAGCCTACACTACTTAAAACAAAATGAAAATTGATTTGGCGGTATGACGCAGTGAACAACCCTGAGCTGGAGACAACCAGGCTATGGCTGCTCACAGACTACAGGGCGAGCTGCAATCACACGGAGACCGTGCAGACAGCCGTAAACGGCGCTGCAAGGCCCAAAAACCCTCCTCTACGTTATCCTATGTAGTGTTTTTCCACAAATTAGCTGGAGACGGGTGGAAAGACACTAATAGGATTTTTTTGAATAAATTAGCAGCAGACTACACTACTTGAAAAAAAAAAAAAAAAAAGAACAGTATGAGGCAATGAACCACCCTCCCTGAACTGAATACAACCAGCTATGGATGGCCTATGTGGCTGCACTCAGACTAGAGAGTGGGCTGCACTCACACACACACACACACAGACCTTGCAGATCGCTGTGAAAACAGCGCTACAAGGCAAAAGCAAGGTGAATAGTAGGTGAACACAGCGGTTGCTAAATTAGCCTTTGGAAAGCACAAAGAAGCAAATCGCTATCTCTAAACTGTCCCTCAGTCAGCAAACAGCGTCCTGTCACTAACTGAATTCACAGCAGAGTGATCGCAAAATGGCGCCAGCGACTTTTAAACTGCATCATGACATCATTTCAGCAGCCAATCACAGCCTTGCCAGTAGTTTCATGCCCTCCATGCTAAACAGGATGTGCCCACACTTGGAATCATTCTCATTGGCTGAATTTCTGCATTTTGAATCTTGGAACTTCCGATTCCGGTATCCGATACGCGGCAAGTATCGGAATCCCGGTATCGGAATTCCGATACCGCAAGTATCGGCCGATACCCGATACTTGCGGTATCGGAATGCTCAACACTAGTCATAAGTATTCAGACTCTTTGCTCAGTATTGAGGAGAAGCACCTTTTTGAGTTAGTACAGCCATGAATCTTCTTGGGAATGATGCAACAAGTTTTTCACACCTGGATTTGGGGATCTTCTGCCATTCTTCCTTGCAGATGCTCTCCAGTTTCGTCAGGTTGGATGGTGAACGTTGGTGGACAGCCATTTTCAGGTCTCTCCAGAGATTCTCAATTGGGTTTAGGTCAGGGCTCTGGCTGGGCCAGTCAAGAATGGTCACAGAGTTTTTCTAAAGCCTTTGTTATTTTAGATGTGTGCTTAGGGTCATTGGTCATTGTCTTGTTGGAAGGTGAACATTTAGCCAAGTCTGAGGTCCAGAGCACTCTTGAAGAGGTTTTCATCCAGGATCTCTCTGTACTTAGTCGCATTCATATTTCCTTCAATGACAACCAGTTGTCCTGTCCCTGCAGCTGAAAAACACCCCCATAGCATGATGCTGCCACCACCATGTTTCACTGTTGGGATTGTATTGGGCAGGTGATGAGCAATGCCTGGTTTTCTCCACACATACTGCTTACAATTATCACCAAAAAGGCCTATCTTTGTCTCAACAGGCTAGAGAATCTTATTTCTCATAGTCTGGGAGTCCTTCATGTGTTTTTTTTTAGCAAATTCTATGTGGGCTTTAACATGTCTTGCACTGAGGAGAGGCTTCCGTTGGGCCACTCTACCATAAAGGCCCAACTGGTGGAGGGCTGCAGTGATAGTTGACTTTGTGGGATGTCCTCCCATCTCCCTACTGCATCTCTGGAGCTCAGCCACAGTGATCTTGGGGTTCTTCTTTACCTCTCTCACCAAGGCTCTTCTCCAACAATTGCTCAGTTTGGCTGGGCGGCCATATCTAGGAAGACTTCTGGTGGTCCCAAACTTCTTCCATTTAAGGATTATGGAGGCCACTGTGCTCTTAGGAACCTTGAGTACTGCAGAAATTCTGTTATAACCTTGGCCAGATCTGTGCCTTGCCACAATTCTGTCTTTGAGCTCCTTGGTCAGTTCCTTTGACCTCATGAATCTCATTTGGTCTGACATGCACTGTGATCTGTGAGGTCTTATATAGACAGGTGTGTCTTTCCAAATCAAGTCCTATCAGTTTAATTAAACACAGCTGGACTCCAATGAAGGAGTAGAACCATCTCAAGGAGGATCACAAGGAAATGGAGTGTCTGAGCACAGGGTCTGAATACTTATGACCATGTGATATTTCAGTTTTTCCTTTTTTAATAAATATGCAAAAATTTTGACATTTCTGGGTTTTTTTCCAGTCAAGATGGAGTGCAAAGTGTATATTAACGAGACAAAAATGAACTTTTTTTGAATTTACCAAATGGCTGCAATGCAACAAAGAGTGAAAAATGTAAAGGGGTCTGAATACTTTCTGTACCCACTGTATACCTGCCCATAAATAGTAGGTTTAGCCCAGAGTGACATGTTTTGTCCATAGTTGTAGGCTGGTGGCCCAAGAGTGGCATGTACGGTAGACTAGGACCCATCAGAGGGAGATCACCTTGCCATGGTTGATGGGCACACATGAATTGGCCAATTTATGCACTAAGAATCTTCATTTCATCTATTACTGTAAGTTTTATGAAAATAATTTTTTAGAAAAAATTTGTGAAAAAAATATTTTTGAGAAGTATAATTCATATTGAATATTTGTCTGTGTTTTCACATGGCCTAGATTCATGTACATGTGCTACTGTGTTCTTTTTTATCTATATGATGCAGTTTGCTGCTTTGCACGTGTTCACATTAGGAGTGCTGGTTGGCTTTTTTTCTCTATTTAGTTATTGGATGTGGCTGCATCCAGACTGATCTTGCACTCCTCCCATTGACCTTGCAGGTGGCGGTAATCAACTCTACCTGCCCATAAATTGTAGGTTTAGCTCAGAGTGACATGTTTTGTCCATAGTTGTAGGCTGGTGGCCCAAGAGTGGCATGTACGGTAGAGTAGGACCCATAAGAGGGAGATCACCTTGCCGTGGTTGATGGGCACATATGAATGGGCCAATTTATGCGCTAAGAATCTTCATTTCATCTATTACTGTAAGTTTTATGAAAATTTTTTTTGAGAAGTATAATTCATAATTCTTTTTTATCTATCTATCTATCTATCTATCTATCTATCTATCTATCTATCTATCTATCTATCTATCTATCTATATACACACATAAATATATATATATACATACACATACACACAATTTTAACAACGCTATTCCAATTTCTTCTGTTTACCCAGAAATAAGTGCAGTAAAAATCTATTTTTATTAGACAGTAACCCCGGAATATACAGTATATTCAAGAGATGTGCAAAGAAATTTTACACGTTTCCCGTAATATCATTTTATACCACAATTCAACAGATCAAAAAAATAACCTTTATAACACAGAGCAAGGAATGTAAGGAAGTGAAATTAAAGATATGAAGGGTTTCTGCAATATAATTGCTCAGTCATGTACCAATTTGTGAGCTACAAATCCTTTGAAACCCTTGAACATCTGTTCAGACGAGTGTCTTAATGGAAATATTCTTCAAATTGTGTTCTCATATTTGTATAGCCAAAAGATAATGTGTGTTAGTTTATATTACATATACTGGTATGACAGATTCTAGTTGAATATAATTAGGCCTGTTAAACCATTTGCCATCCACATGACTGTCCACTAGTGTTGAGCATTCCGATACCGCAAGTATCGGGTATCGGCCGATATTTGCGGTATCGGAATTCCGATACCGAGTTCTGATATTTTTGCGATATCGGGAATCGGGATCGGGATGCATATTCATGTGTAAAATAAATAAAAAAAATTAAAAATAGGGATATTCTCACCCTCTGACGCACCCTGGTTGTAACCGCTGCAACCGGCAGCCTCCGTTCCTAAGAATGAGCGAGTGAAGGACCTGCGATGACGTCGCGGTCTTGTGATTGGTCGCGTAACCGCTCACGTGACTGCTCACGTGACCAATCACAAGCCACGACGTTTCCTCTCCTTCAGACCCTGGGAACCATCCAGGATCGCTTCCGATATTTGTGTCCCATTGACTTGTATTGGTATCGGGTATCGGTATCGGCGATATCCGATATTTTTCAGATATCGGCAGATACAATCCGATACCGATACTTTCAAATATCGGAAGGTATCGCTCAACACTACTGTCCACATATCAAAACTCTTATTGATGTACAGTTAAAAGGTCAATGTAATTTCAACAAATTACCGTATATACTCGAGTATAAGCCGAGATTTTCAGCCCATTTTTTGGGGCTGAAAGTCCCCCTCTTGGCTTATACTCGAGTCATACCCGGGGGTCGGCAGGGGAGGGGGGCGGGGGCTATCTAATTATACTCACCTACTGCAGGCGCGGTCCCTGCGCGTCCCTGCTTCTTCCAGTGCTGCATATTCTTCCTGTACTGAGCGGTCACATGGTCCCGCTCATTACAGTAATGAATATGCGGCTCCACCTCCCATAGAGGTGGAGCCGCATATTAATTTCGGTAATGAGCGGTAACTGTGACTGCTCAATACAGGAAGAAGATGCAGCGCTGGAAGAAGCAGGGACTGCACATCGCCAGCAGTAGGTGAGTATACAGCGCTGCGCTGTGCGATATTTACCGCTCCTTGTTCCGGTGTGGCTCCGTCATCAGCGTCCCCTGGCTGTGACGCTCAGGTCAGAGGGCGCGGTGACGTAGTCAGTGCGCGCCCTCTGCTGAACGTCAGTGCTGAAGACGGAGCCGCACGAGGAGCAGGTAAATATCAGGGGGTACTGAGCGAAGAGAGGTGAGTATGTGATTTTTTTTTTTTTATCGCAGCAAAAGCATATGGGGCAGTGACTGTACGGAGCATCTTATGGGGCCATAACGATTGTGCAGCACTATATGGGGCAGTGACTGTACGGAGCATCTTATGGGGCCATAATGATTGTGCAGCACTATAAGGGGCAGTGACTGTACGGAGCATCTTATGGGGCCATAACGTTTGTGCAGCATTATATTGGGCAAGTGACTGTATTGAGCATCTTATGGGGCCCTTATTACCCTTTATGCAGGGTTATATGGGGCATATTTTAATATGGAGCATCTAATGGGGCCCATCAAACTTTATGGAGCATTATATGGGGCTCCTGATTCAATATGGATATTCAAAAACACTTAACCTACTGATGTCTCAATTAATTTTACTTTTATTGGTATCTATTTTTACGTTTGAAATTTACCGGTAGCTGCTGCATTTTCCACCCTAGGCTTATACTTGAGTCATTAAGTTTTCCCAGTTTTTTGTGGCAAAATTAGGGGGGGTCGGCTTATACTTGGGTCGGTTTATACTCGAGTATATACGGTATGCAAAAAAATAAATAAATGTCTATATATTGTAGGTATTAACTCATTTAGGAAGGCATTAGGAAGTGTTCACACAGGCAATGCGGTTTGGTCCAAACATGTGCAGTTTTATTGCTTTCATAAAACTCCAAGGAATTCAAACCCAAAACATCCCCCTTCTAGGAACAAAGGTATCGCAGCAAATAAACAGTTAATTCATCTGGTACATATGTCAGTGTGAATCATCAGATTACAGTCCTTTCTTCCAGAGCAATCTTCATACACAGAAGAGACCCCATCTCACTAGTCTCCTGCAGCCTGAGCTCCAGCAATTTCCAGCGCCAAATAGAAATGTTCAACTTTAAACACAAGCTGCAGCTTAATAAACACAGTCCTCTGCAGCTCCCACACACAGACTGCTCAGCTTTCCTAGCTGACCCGTGCAGTCTCCATTTAGAGAGAGACCCTGAAGTATCTCTCTCCCAGCTATAGCTCACATTTTAGCTGGTCACTCACCAGCAGCACACTCGGTTCTGCTTCATTCAGCAGACTGCAATTTGTCTCTTCAGAGAGGAAGAGGACTTAAAGGCTTAAAAATCTCCTCACCTCAGGATGCCTGACATATCACTCTCTGCGAGGAGAAACATTACCCCTTGGATTCACCAGACTGACACACCTATTCAACACAGGCCTTGGTTCTGGTAAAAAACTGGGCAGGTGCATCTAATCAAATCCTGCAGAGCTAGGACTTAACCATGTCATACCTGGGCATTAACTTTCTCTTACAGAGACATAACTGCCTTCTGGTAAGTGTTTTATCTTTCCCCCGTGCTGTATTCACAGCTACACTGCTCTATAATGGCCTTCTTTCTGCTGCTTCATAGAGACAACTGTGTATGGGAGCCATCATAGCAGCTAGTTTTAACTCACTAGCTCAGAGACAACTGAAAAATAGAAAAAAAAAAAAGCATATACAAAGGGGGAAACATGTAACAAAACGTAGGATACAACTCATATATAGGTCAGATATGGTGTTATTCTTCATGAACACACACTTTACAGTATATTCTGCAAAGTTAGCCGGTAACGAAAGATATTCTACATAAAATCTAATCATTACTTTATCTCTCAGTACCACAGCATTTATTCACAGTGGTACATTGCAGAGTTCTTCTGTTATTCCTCTTGGAAATGTATAAAACTGAAAACTGGGTATTACTATTCTACTGTATGCACTGATTGGATAATGTCAGGCTGTGCAGCGACACTTTGACAATGGGAATGATAACGCTTCGCTTCCAACATTACAACATTTCCAGGAAAAACAACATCAAAATGCAGATTTCTAAGAAAAAATGTATCAAGCTGCTTTATAGTTTTAATTCCTTATTGGAAACTTATAGACATGCCTTACAGAGGACCCTTCATCTGATAAAGGTTGAGTCCATGTTTTAAAAAATTATTAGTCCTCAAAGATAAATAATTATAGCTAAAAAATGCCTCCTTTCCTCTAACCCTGGTGACACGCAGTGTCACAATGTGATATCTCTCAAGTGGTCCTGTGATATTACGGTTTTAACTGGAAACAGCGCTTTGTATGGCTTTTATTCAGAATTTCAACCAGTTTTGAGCAGGGGTCCTGGGAGGGACCCACCTAAAATGTAAATATTACTAGACCTTTAGTTGCAAATTCTTGGTTGATGCATTCTCTACACGTTTGCACGTACATGTGGTTGTGTTTGAAAGCAGTTTTACTACAAAATGTTGCAGTTTGTAAATGGATTGCTAATGGCTTCAGTTTGTTGCTAATGACTTTGCAGTAAAACAGCAGTTTTAATCATAAAACCTCTCAGCTGTTACCATGTCCTGCGGCCGCTGGAAGTAAACAGAAAACGGTGAATGGAGCCGAAACAGCACAGCTCTCTGCACCGCATAGTGGCCGATCTGCGCTACTGCAGCTCAACATCCATTCACTTCCACTTCACCGAGTATCTGAAACCAGGCACCGCACGCTGTTCAGACGTGTCATTTCTGGCTCCATACTCTGGGTATTTCAGGTATTTAGGACGGATGATTGGTCAGGATATTGATGATCATTCCTAAAGAGCACGTTAAGCAATAAGATGCTACAAAATGATTGGTGGAAAAGGAGCCTGTCATGATCTCTGCAGACAGAGATCATAGCAAGCCTATAGAGGGACAAGCTCTCGGAAGATGGAACTATACTGACCATGAACTAAGCCTGCCGCGCAACTAGAAATAGCCAGGTAGCATTTCCTATTTATCGCTAGATGCCCAGCTCTGGCCTAAGACCTAAATAGCTAGCAGAGGGAAATATAAGACCTGGCTCACCTCTAGAGAAATATTCCAAAGAAGACAGTAGCCCCCCACATATAATGACGGTGAGTTCAGATGAAACAACAAACGCAGCAGGAAAATAGTCTTAGCAAATTTGAGGTCCGCTTACTAGATAGCAGAAGACAGATAGTATACTTTCATGGTCAGCAGAAAAACACTAACAAAACACCATCCAGAGATTACCTTAAACTCTGGCATTAACTCATAACGCCAGAGTAGCAATCCCTGATCAACGAGAGCTTTCCAGACACAGTAACAAAACTTCAGCTGTGAACTGGAACAAATAGGCAAAACAAAACATGGACAAAAGTCCAACTTATCTAGTAGTTGTCTAGAAGCAGGAACAAGCACTGAGAGGCATCAGATAACATTGTTGACCGGCAAGAAACCACCAGAGAAATGAGCTTAAATAGCGACACCCACTACTGATGGAATCAGGTGAAACAGGAAAGAGGATGACAAGTCCAATTCCACAAGCGGCCACCGGGGGAGCCCAGAATCCAAATTCACAACAGTACCCCCCCCTCAAGGAGGGGGCACCGAACCCTCACCAGATCCACCAGGGCGACCAGGATGAGCCCTATGGAAGGCACGAACAAGATCAGAAGCATGAACATCAGATGCATTGACCCAAGAATTATCCTCCTGGCCGTAACCCTTCCAGTTGACCAGATATTGGAGTTTCCGTCTGGAAACACGAGAGTCCAAAATTTTCTCCACAACGTACTCCAACTCACCCTCAACCAACACCGGAGCAGGAGGCTCAACTGAAGGTACAACAGGTACCTCATACCTGCGCAATAACGACCGATGAAAAACGTTATGAATGGAAAAGGACGCAGGGAGGTCCAAACGGAAAGAAACAGGATTAAGAATCTCCAATATTCTATAAGGGCCGATGAACCGAGGTTTAAACTTAGGAGAAGAGACCCTCATAGGGACAAAACGAGAAGACAACCACACTAAATCTCCAACACAAAGCCGAGAACCAACACGACGATGACGGTTGGCAAAACGCTGAGTCTTCTCCTGGGACAACTTCAAATTGTCCATAACCTGCCCCCAGATGTGATGCAATCTCTCCACCACCGCATCCACTCCAGGACAATCCGAGGATTCCACCTGACCGGAGGAAAATCGAGGGTGAAACCCCGAATTACAGAAAAACGGGGACACCAAGGTGGAAGAACTGGCCCGATTATTGAGGGCGAACTCTGCCAATGGCAAAAAAGCAACCCAATCATCCTGGTCAGCAGAGACAAAACACCTCAGATATGTCTCAAGGGTCTGATTAGTCCGCTCGGTCTGGCCATTAGTCTGAGGGTGAAAAGCAGATGAAAAAGACAAATCTATGCCCATCCTAGCACAGAATGCCCGCCAAAATCTAGACACAAATTGGGTACCTCTGTCAGAAACAATATTCTCAGGAATACCGTGCAATCGGACAACATTCTGAAAAAACAGAGGAACCAACTCAGAAGAAGAAGGCAACTTGGGCAGAGGAACCAAATGGACCATTTTAGAGAAACGGTCACAGACCACCCAGATGACAGACATCTTCTGGGAAACAGGCAGATCTGAAATAAAATCCATCGAGATGTGTGTCCAAGGCCTCTTAGGAATAGGCAAGGGCAACAGCAGTCCGCTAGCCCGAGAACTACAAGACTTGGCCCGAGCACAAACGTCACATGACTGCACAAAGACTCGCACATCTCGTGACAGAGAAGGCCACCAGAAGGATCTTGCCACCAAATCCCTGGTACCAAAAATTCCGGGATGACCTGCCAATGCAGAAGAATGTACCTCAGAGATGACTCTGCTGGTCCAATCATCCGGAACAAACAGTCTATCAGGCGGACAACGATCCGGTCTATCCGCCTGAAACTCTTGCAAGGACCGCCGCAGATCAGGAGAAACGGCCGACAAAATTACTCCCTCCCTAAGGATACCTGTGGGTTCAGAATTACCAGGAGAGTCCGGGTCAAAACTCCTAGAAAGGGCATCTGCCTTAACATTCTTAGAACCCGGTAGGTATGACACCACAAAATTAAAGCGAGAAAAAAATAAAGACCAGCGCGCCTGTCTAGGATTCAGGCGTCTGGCAGTCTCAAGATAAATCAAATTTTTGTGGTCAGTCAATACCACCACCTGATGCCTAGCCCCCTCGAGCCAATGGCGCCACTCCTCAAACGCCCACTTCATGGCCAAAAGCTCCCGATTCCCAACATCATAATTCCGCTCTGCGGGCGAAAATTTGCGAGAAAAGAAGGCACAAGGCCTAATGACGGAGCAGTCGGAACCTTTCTGCGACAACACTGCCCCAGCTCCGATCTCCGAAGCGTCAACCTCAACCTGAAAAGGCAGATTCACATCAGGCTGACGCAACACAGGGGCAGAGGCAAAACGGCGCTTAAGCTCCTGAAAGGCCTCTACAGCATGAGGGGACCAATTAGCAACATCAGCGCCTTGTCTGGTCAAATCAGTCAGTGGTTTAACGACATCCGAAAAACCAGCAATAAATCGGCGGTAAAAGTTGGCAAAGCCCAAAAATCTCTGAAGACCCTTAAGAGAGGAGGGCTGAGTCCAGTCACAAATAGCTTGCACCTTGACGGGATCCATCTCAATGGAAGAGGGAGAAAAAATATACCCCAAAAAGGAAATTTTCTGGACCCCAAAAACGCACTTAGACCCCTTCACACATAAAGAATTAGACCGCAGAACCTGAAAAACTCTCCTGACCTGCTGGACATGAGAGTCCCAGTCATCAGAAAAAATCAGAATATCATCCAGATATATTATCATAAATTTATCCAGAAAATCGCGGAAAATATCATGCATAAAAGACTGGAAAACTGAAGGGGCATTAGAAAGACCAAAAGGCATGACCAAATACTCAAAGTGGCCCTCGGGCGTATTAAATGCGGTCTTCCACTCATCCCCCTGCCTGATCCGCACCAAATTATACGCCCCACGAAGATCAATTTTAGAGAACCACTTAGCACCCTCTATACGAGCAAACAAATCAGTAAGCAATGGCAATGGGTATTGATACTTAACAGTGATCTTATTCAGAAGCCGATAATCAATACATGGTCTCAAAGAGCCGTCTTTTTTTGAGACAAAGAAAAACCCAGCTCCCAAGGGAGAAGAAGATGGACGAATATGTCCCTTTTCCAAAGACTCCTTTATATATTCCCGCATAGCAGCATGTTCCGGCACAGACAAATTAAACAAACGACCCTTTGGATATTTACAACCCGGTATCAAATCTATGGCACAATCGCACTCACGGTGCGGAGGTAACGACCCAAGCTTGGGTTCGTCAAAGACGTCTTGATAATCAGAGAGGAACTCAGGGACTTCAGAGGGAATGGACGACGAAATAGAAACCAAAGGTACGTCCCCATGAATACCCTTACATCCCCAGCTCAACACAGACATTGCTCTCCAGTCCAAGACTGGGTTGTGAGACTGCAACCATGGCAATCCCAGTACCAAATCGTCATGTAAATTATACAGCACCAGGAAACGAATAATCTCCTGGTGATCCGGATTGATACGCATGGTTACTTGTGTCCAGTATTGTGGTTTATTATTAGCCAATGGGGTGGAGTCAATCCCCTTCAGAGGAATAAGAGTCTCCAAAGGCTCTAAATCAAAACCACAACGATTGGCAAAGGACCAATCCATAAGACTCAGAGCGGCGCCAGAGTCAACATAGGCGTCCGTGGCAATGGATGACAAAGAGCAAATCAGGGTTACAGACAAAATAAACTTAGACTGAATGGTGCCAATGGAAACAGACTTATCAAGCTTCTTTGTACGCCTAGAGCATGCCGATATAACATGAGTAGAATCCCCACAATAGAAACACAATCCATTCTTCCGTCTAAAATTCTGTCGCTCGCTCCTGGACAGAATTCTATCACACTGCATACTTTCTGGCGTCTTTTCCATAGACACCGCCAGATGGTGCACCGGTTTGCGCTCCCGCAGACGCCTATCAATCTGAATAGCCATTGTCATGGACTCATTCAGACCTGCAGGCAAAGGGAACCCCACCATAACATCCTTAACGGCATCAGAGAGACCCTCTCTGAAAGTTGCCGCCAAGGCGCACTCATTCCACTGAGTAAGCACAGACCATTTACGGAATTTTTGGCAGAAAACTTCAGCTTCGTCTTGCCCCTGAGATAGTGCCATCAAAGTTTTTTCTGCCTGAAGTTCCAAATGAGGTTCCTCATAAAGCAAGCCCAAGGCCAGAAAAAACGCATCCACATCGCGTAACGCAGGATCCCCTGCTGGCAATGAGAAGGCCCAATCTTGAGGGTCACCCCTGAGCAAGGAAATCACAATCCTAACCTGCTGAGCAGGGTCTCCAGCTGAACGAGACTTCAGGGACAAATAAAGCTTACAATTATTTCGGAAATTCTGGAAGCTAGCTCTATTCCCTGTGAAGAACTCCGGCAAAGGAATTCTCGGCTCAGATACCGGAGCATGTACCACAAAATCTTGTAAATTTTGTACTTTCGTGATGAGATTATTCAAACCCGCAGTTACACTCTGGAGATCCATTATTGTCAGGTGCACACAGAGCATACAGAGATTAGGAGGAGAGAGAGAAAAAAGACTGCAGCAAGGCAGACTGGAGGAAAAAAAAAAAAAAAAAAAAATTCCAGCAGACTTCTTATAACTCTCCTTTCTCAACCTGGGTCTTTAACACTTTATAGGCCGGTCAAACTGTCATGATCTCTGCAGACAGAGATCATAGCAAGCCTATAGAGGGACAAGCTCTCGGAAGATGGAACTATACTGACCATGAACTAAGCCTGCCGCGCAACTAGAAATAGCCAGGTAGCATTTCCTATTTATCGCTAGATGCCCAGCTCTGGCCTAAGACCTAAATAGCTAGCAGAGGGAAATATAAGACCTGGCTCACCTCTAGAGAAATATTCCAAAGAAGACAGTAGCCCCCCACATATAATGACGGTGAGTTCAGATGAAACAACAAACGCAGCAGGAAAATAGTCTTAGCAAATTTGAGGTCCGCTTACTAGATAGCAGAAGACAGATAGTATACTTTCATGGTCAGCAGAAAAACACTAACAAAACACCATCCAGAGATTACCTTAAACTCTGGCATTAACTCATAACGCCAGAGTAGCAATCCCTGATCAACGAGAGCTTTCCAGACACAGTAACAAAACTTCAGCTGTGAACTGGAACAAATAGGCAAAACAAAACATGGACAAAAGTCCAACTTATCTAGTAGTTGTCTAGAAGCAGGAACAAGCACTGAGAGGCATCAGATAACATTGTTGACCGGCAAGAAACCACCAGAGAAATGAGCTTAAATAGCGACACCCACTACTGATGGAATCAGGTGAAACAGGAAAGAGGATGACAAGTCCAATTCCACAAGCGGCCACCGGGGGAGCCCAGAATCCAAATTCACAACAGGAGCCCCTATGGCAGTGCTGAACAGGCATGGTCTAGGTACGGTGGAGACAGAGTGGTCTGCTACGTCCCTTACGTCATCTCAGTCACCTTATGTACTCCTGCACAGGGGCCCACCCAAAGATTCACCGTCCTCCTGTGGGACAGTCCAATCCTGATTTACTCCATTTTTTTTTACATTTTTAATTACTATAGATATATTTACAGTAGAGAGGAGTGAATTTGCACCAGAATGGACCTGTAATTATCTTTCTACTTCTAAAACATCAAGCCTCCTGATGAACCTACAAGATGGGGAAACGTGTCGAGGCATTGAGCCAACTATCCTAAGAAGTACAAGCAATTAAAGGGGTATTCCCATCTCCAACATGCTCTCCCAATATGTAATAGGTGTAATAATAATAATAGTAGCAAATACCTCCAATAAGATATGTAGTATAGTTTCTCTGATTCTCTGTGTCTCTTTCCTCATGTGCAGGCATTGCAGGACCATTGGTATCTATGTTTGCAACCACTGATATAGTAACAGTTAGTTAGCTAGCTGCTAGTGGTTATAGCCATTGATACCTAAGGTTCTGCAAAGTCTGCACATTAGGGAAGAGACATAGCGAATCAGAAAAACTATACTATGTCTAATTGGAGGTGTTTGCTTATCTAATTGTTATCACACCTACTATATATTGGGATAGGATCTTGGAGATGGGAATATCCCTTTAATAAGTGATCCCATTTTTGCTATACATTATGGTGGGCTCCCATAATACCTTGGGTTACCTGTATACAAGTGAGTCTATATCATATAATGAAGTCTGAACAGGGACAACTAGGGAGCGTCACCGTTGAGCGGGGGGTGCAACATCTCACATATCTACCGTGTCAACCTTTGCGGCTAGGCAGTACAATCCTAAGTATTGATCCAGGGTCCCACAGGTTGATGTTGGTGTGGCCTGTAGGGCATGCTGCCATTTTTTTTCTCATGGACATTGACATTGAAAAAAAAAAAAAAATCATTCATCCCTTTCCCTTGACGTCATGCCTCACAGGAGAGACTCCATTCTAGACGCGACGGAGCTAGAAGTGGCCTGTTCCTGAAGGCGGCCGCCCTGATTGTAGGTCGCAGCGGCTGGGACGTTGCAGACGGTGAGTTTTGCAGGGTGGCTTTCGAGGTGAATGTGTCTCCTCCCGTGTGCGCTAACAATGTGGGCCGTGTGGACGGGGCTTTGCGTGTGGAGTGAGTGTGGCTATGCGGAGTGGGTGCAGCGTTATACACACACATACATACACTCCGATATATATATATATATATATATACAGTGGTGTTCAAAAGTCCTGCATAGGCGTGAAGAAAACTATATGTTTCATACTTCTGCAGCTCTACAGTGAAACTGGTGGAACATATATGTTTTTGTAATCCCTCATTGTTTGCCATACTCATTTTTGAATGTCCCAAGTGTATTAATTTTATGGCATGCGCATTTTTGATAATTTTTTTTACAGCATAACCATACCTACACCAGTACAGTGTGTAGAATGGTGAACAGGTTTCTAAGTTCATTAACTTCCAATGCAAGTTCACACAGACTTAAATTTTACTTTTTAAGATTTATTATTTTTTATTTAATTCAGAGTCCTGAAAAGGGCCTTTTGAGTGCATCTTAAGCTTCTAATACTTTATTGGCCAGCCTTTGCTCTTGAGCACCAGCTTGCATCTCTGTGGCATTGAGTGAACAAGCTTCTGCAGATGTTCACGAGTGATGATGTGGTTCCAGGCCTGTATCAGAGCCTCAATCAACTCACTCTTGGTTCTTGGCTGTTTTCTAGATATCTCTAATGATACCTTGTGCCACAAATTTTCAATTGGATTGAGGTCCGGGGACTGAGCTGGCCAGTCAATAGTAGCCACCTTGTTCTTCCAACACCATTGGCTGCCATACAGCCCCAGACCATTACTTTCATTACATGTTTCACAGAGAAGCTCAAACACTCTGGCTTGTACTCTTCATGTGGGAACCTTCTCACATAAGACTTGCCATCATTTCCTAAAATGCAAAAAGTGCTTTCATCACTAATTAGCACTTTTTCCCACTCCTCCTTCCTCCATTTTAAATATTTCAATGCCCACAGTTTTCTCCTTTGTCTTTGTATGGCTGTCATCAATGGCTTCTTTCGGGCCTTGCACCCTTTCAATCCTGCTTCCAAACATCTCTTCCTAACAGTTGATGTTGCTACCTCAATATTGCACTTTTCTTGCCATTCTCGCAGAAGCTGAGGAGAGGTGAGCTTTTGATTGGCAAGGGATGTTCTTATCAGTACTCTATCCTCCCTTTTAGTTGACTTTCTGGGCCGACCAGATCATGGCCTGTCCTGGGTAATTCCAAGCTGCTTATGTTTCTGCAAAATTCTTACGACTATACTCTGATTACAGCCGACCTTCCTTGCGATCTGGGGGCCAGTATAACCCTCTTCATGTAGCACCACAACTCGCACACGATCCTCCGCTGACAAAAATCTGAAGGCTCCCATCATAAAACTCTACAGTATGATTCACTAGATAGACCAACAGATAAAACAAACAAACAAAGCAGCAGATGTGATGCAATGTAATGCAATGTGATTGGCTGCCATATCCAGGTTATGATTGGTCACAAGAACCTCATCTGTGATTGGCTAATTTTGGATCTGAAGCTGTACAATATATAGTTGTGCTTTCAATTCCCATATTGTTGCAATAATTTCAGGCAAAACTGCTTCAAAAGCTAAAAATATTACAGGGAGAGAATGCAAAATTATATTCTGAACAAAACCATATATAATATGTCATATTAGCATCGAAGATATTCGACAGAAAACGTTTAAAACTTGAAAAATCAATTTATCCTACGCCTATGCTGGACTGTTGAACACCACTGTATATATATATATATATATATATATATATATATATATATATATATATATATATACATATATATATATATAATAATATAAAGTGTTTCACGTATCAGAAATTGGCGTTTTTTTTTTAACCACACAAAAAAATTAAATCTGGTTATCGCCATGATTGTACCGACCCAGAGAATCGTGTCACTAGGTCATGTTTACCACAGAATGAACGTCATAAATAAGAAAAAAACCAGCAAAATTGTTTTTTTTTTTTTTCAATCATTTCACTGCATTGTGAATTATTTTTCCATTTTTTTTCAGATTGCATTTTATGGTAAAATGAACAAAAATTAAAAATGGCTGCATTGGGAAGGTGTTAATGGGAGTCAGGGGCGGACACTGACAGTTTGGGGCCCCTGTGCAAGAAATGTGTCCCTTCTTTTATGGCGACAAAGCTACCTATCTATATATAATCGTCTAAGGGGCACATACGTCTGTCTGTCTGACGGGCACAGTCCGGCCATGAATTCGTCCCTTCCTACTCTCTGTTAGTGCCCCCTCCAGTCAGCGCTCATACAGGGTTAATGGCTTCGTTACACCGCGCTATGCCGCGGTGTAACGCAGTCTGTTAACGCTGCTATTAACCCTGTGTGACCAACTCTTTACTATTGCTGCTGCCTATGCAGCATCAATAGTAAAAAGATCTAATGTTAAAAATAATAAAAAAAAGAAAAAATCATTATATAGTCACCTTCCGGCGCCTTTCCCGCTCCTCGCGACGCTCCGGTCCACGCATTGCCGTCTCGCGAGACAGCACATCATCATCTCGCGAGACCGCAATGCATTCTTGGGACCGGAGCGTCGCGAGGAGCATCGCTAAATGCCTCGCCTGGATCCGGGGGCCGCTGGAAGGTGAGTGTATATAACTATTTTTTATTTTAATTATTTTTTTTTTTAACAGGGATATAGTGCCCAGTGCCCACATTGCTATATACTACATGGACTGTGTTATATACTACGTGGGCTGTGTTATATACTGCATGGGCTGTGTTATATACTGCATGGGCTGTGTTATATACTGCGTGGGCTGTGTTATATACTACATCGCTGTGCTATATACTACGTGGGTTGTGCTATATACTACGTGGCTGTGCAATATACTACGTGGGCTGTATTATATACTGTGTCTCTGTTCTATATACTGCGTGGGCTGTGCAATATATTACGTGGCTGGGCAATATACTACGTGGCTGTGTTATATACTGCGTGAGCTGTGCTATATTATTATTATTATTATTATTATTATTTATTTATATAGCACCATTAATTCCATGGTGCTGTACATGAGAAAGGGGTTACATACAGGGTTATAAATATCGTTTACAGTAATCAAGTTTACAGTGACAGACTGGTACAGAGGGGAGAAGACCCTATCCTTGCGGACTTACATTCTATGGTATATACTACGTGAGCTGTGCTATATACTACGTAGCTGTGCAATATATTACGTGGCTGGGCAATATACTATGTGGCTGTGTTATACACTACGTGAGCTGTGCTGTATACTACGTGGCTGTGTTATATACTATGTGGGCTGTGCTATATACTGCGTCTGTGCTATATACTACGTGGGCTGTGCTATATACTACGTAGCTGTGCAATATATTACGTGGCTGGGCAATTTATTACATGGCTGTGTTATATACTGCTATATACTATGTGGACTGTGTTATACACTGCGGCGTGGGCTGTGCTATATACTGCGTGGGCTGTGTTATACACTGCGTGGGCTGTGTTATACACTGCGTGGGCTGTGTTATATACTATGTGGGCTGTGTTATACACTGCGTGGACTGTGCTATATACTACGTGGGCTGTGTTATACACTGCGTGGGCTGTGCTATATACTACGTGGCTGTGTTATATACTGCGTGAGCTGTGCTATATACTACGTGGCTGTGTTATATACTACGTGGGCTGTGCTATATACTACGTAGCTGTGCAATATACATGGCTGGGCAATATACTACATGGCTGTGCTATAAACTACGTGGCTGTGTTATATACTACGTGGGCTGTATTATACTGTATACTACGTGGCCTGTTATATACTACGTGGGCTGTGTTATATACTATGTGGGCTGTTATGATCCTAGTGGCAAGGATCGCAAGTTTGACTAGCTAAGTAACTAAACCGACGACCAGCTCTGGGGAAGTGGTATCTGGATTGACCGCAACCTGATCCTATCCGCAAACAACTATAGGCAGCCGTGGAACGTTACCTGAAAATCCTAGACGTCTCTTCACGGCCTGAGAAACTACCTATTCCTAGAGGGAAAGTAAAGTCCTTACTTGCCTCAGAGAAATTACCCCAAAGATATAGAAAAGCCCCCACAAATATTAACGGTGAGTTAAGGGGAAAGCACAAACGCAGAGATGAAATAGATTTAGCAAATGTGTTGTGATTCGGTTCGTGGGCTCCCCCGGTGGTCTCTTGTGGTACTGGTGTCCTGCAAGCTTTGCCTTCTCAGTTCACCTGTTCCTATCAGGATGTGGGAGTATCCTATTTAACCTTGCTCCTCAGTCATTCTAATGCTGGCCATCAATGTATCCAGAGTGATTCTGTTGCATGTTCCTGCTCCCAGTTTTCTGCTCAGCTAAGTTGGACACTTTAGTCCTTAAGTCTATTTTTGTATGTTTTGTCCAGTTTGCACTTATGTGAATCTCTGCAGCTGGAAGCTCTTGTTGGGCTGAAATTACCACTCCAGTGGCATGAGTTGTTACATGAGTTAAGGTAATTTCAGGATGGTGTTTTGAAGGGTTTTGCAGCTGACCGCGAAGTCCTCTGTTGTATCTTTCTGCTATTTAGTTAGCGGGCCTCTCTGTGCTAAATCTGCTTTCATCCTACGTGTGTCTTTTCATCTGCTCTCACCGTTATTATATGTGGGGGGCTGCTATCTCCTGTGGGGACATTCTCTGGAGGCAAGCCAGGACTGTGTTTTCTTCTACCAGGGGTAGTTAGTTCTCCGGCTGGCACGCGGCATCTAGAGACAACGCAGGAATGCCCCCTGGCTACTTCTAGTGTGGTGTGTAGGTTTAGCATCGCGGTCAGCTCTAGTTTCCATCACCCGAGAGCTTGTCCGTTTATTCTATGCTTCTGATGTTTCCTTGCCATTGGAAACCATAACAGTATGGCCAGCCCAAATGTTTAATCTATAGGCTGAAGCAGGAGAGAAAAGGAACTGTGTGAAACCTTTTTTTTTTTTTTCCTTCCTCTGAAGTTGCACTCCAGCTCTAATTGCAGTCTCCTGTTTTCCTCTCCTCTTAACCCCTGAATGGCTCAGACTTTATCTGTTGAAATATGGATCCCCTGAGTCTGGCTACCAATTTGAATAATCTTGCCTCTAAAGTTCAGAATATACAAGATTTTTTGTTACATGCTCCTCGGTCTGAACCTAAAATTCCTATACCGGAGTTTTTTTCTGGAGATCGATCTTGTTTTCTAAATTTTAAATACAATTGTAAATTGTTTCTTTCGCTGAGATCTCATTCTGCTGGAGATCCTGCCCAGCAAGTAAAAATTGTTATTTCTTTACTGCGGGGTGACCCCCAAAATTGGGCATTTTCATTGGCACCAGGGGATCCTGCGTTGCTCAATGTGGATGCGTTTTTTCTGGCTTTGGGGTTGCTTTATGAGGAACCAAATTTGGAGATTCAGGCTGAGAAAGCCCTAATAGCCCTCTCTCAGGGGCAAGATGAAGCCGAAATATATTGCCAAAAATTTCGAAAATGGTCTGTGCTTACTCAGTGGAATGAGTGCGCTCTGGCGGCAATTTTCAGAGAAGGTCTCTCTGATGCTGTAAAAGACGTCATGGTGGGGTTTCCTGCGCCTACTGGTCTGAATGAGTCCATGACAATGGCAATTCAGATTGATCGGCGTTTACGGGAACGCAAACCTGTGCACCAGTTGGCGGTGTCTTCTGAAGAGGCACCACAGAGTATGCAATGTGATAGCTTTCTGTCCAGAAGCGAACGACAGATTTATAGGCGCAAAAATCATTTGTGCTTCTATTGTGGAAATTCTACTCATGTTATATCAGCATGCTCTAAACGAACAAAGAAAGTTGATAAATCCTCTGCTATTGGCACTTTGCAGTCCAAGTTTATTTTGTCTGTAACTCTAATTTGTTCGTTATCTTCTATTGTTGCGGATGCGTATGTGGATTCTGGCGCCGCTTTGAGTCTTATGGATTGGTCCTTTGCCAGGCGCTGTGGGTTTGATCTAGAGCCTCTGGAAGTTCCTATACCTTTAAAGGGTATTGATTCTACACCATTGGCTAGTAATAAACCACAATACTGGACACAAGTGACTATGCGTATGACTCCAGACCATCAAGAGGTGATTCGCTTCCTTGTACTGTATAATCTACATGATGTGTTGGTGCTGGGATTGCCATGGTTGCAAACTCATAACCCAGTCCTTGACTGGAAAACAATGTCTGTACTAAGCTGGGGATGTCAGGGAAATCATGGGGACACATCTTTGGTCTCCATTGCTTCATCTATTCCCTCTGAAATTCCTGAGTTTTTGTCTGATTATCGTGAGGTTTTTGAGGAATCTACTCTTAATTCTCTTCCTCCTCACAGAGATTGCGATTGCGCCATAGATTTGATCCCTGGCAGTAAATTTCCTAAGGGTCGTCTATTCAATCTGTCTGTACCTGAACATGCTGCCATGCGATATATTAGGGAGTCCTTGGAAAAGGGACATATTCGTCCTTCTTCGTCTCCTCTTGGAGCGGGGTTCTTTTTCGTAGCTAAAAGCGATGGTTCTTTGAGACCTTGTATTGATTATAGACTCTTGAATAAGATCACAGTCAAGTATCATTATCCTTTGCCATTGCTGACAGATTTATTTGCTCGCATTGAGGGGGCGAAGTGGTTCTCTAAGATTGATCTTCGCGGTGCGTATAATTTGGTGCGAATTAAGCAGGGGGATGAGTGGAAAACCGCATTTAATACGCCCGAGGGCCATTTTGAGTATTTGGTGATGCCTTTTGGTCTGTCAAATGCCCCTTCGGTCTTTCAGTCTTTTATGCACAATATTTTCCGTGAATATCTGGATAAATTTATGATTGTGTATTTGGACGATATCTTGATTTTTTCGGATGACTGGGAATCTCATGTTCAACAAGTTAGGAGGGTTTTTCAGGTTTTGCGGACCAATTCTCTGTTTGTTAAAGGTTCAAAGTGTGTTTTTGGGGTTCAGAAGATTTCTTTTTTGGGGTACATTTTTTCCCCCTCTTCTATTGAAATGGATCCTGTGAAGGTTCGGGCTATTTGTGACTGGACGCAACCGACTTCTCTTAAGGGCCTTCAGAAATTTTTGGGCTTTGCTAACTTTTATCGTCGATTCATAACTGGTTTTTCTAGCGTTGTCAGGCCTTTGACTGATTTGACTAAAAAGGGTGCTGATGTTGCAGATTGGTCTCCTGCTGCTGTGGAGGCCTTTCGGGAGCTTAAGCGCCGTTTTTCTTCTGCTCCGGTGTTGTGCCAGCCTGATGTTTTTCTTCGTTTTCAGGTGGAAGTTGATGCTTCCGAGATCGGAGCGGGGGCGGTTTTGTCGCAGAAAAGTTCAGATTGTTCAGTGATGAGACCTTGTGCGTTCTTTTCTCGAAAATTTTCGCCCGCCGAGCGAAATTATGACGTCGGTAATCGGGAGCTTTTGGCGATTAAGTGGGCATTCGAGGAGTGGCGTCATTGGCTTGAGGGTGCTAAACATCAGGTGGTGGTCTTGACTGATCACAAAAATTTGATTTATCTTGAGTCGGCCAGACGTCTGAATCCTAGACAGGCGCGCTGGTCGTTGTTTTTCTCCCGGTTTAATTTTGTGGTTTCGTATCTGCCAGGTACTAAGAATGTGAAGGCGGATGCCCTTTCTAGGAGTTTTGAACCTGATTCCCCTGGTGATTCTAAACCTACGGGTATACTTAAGGATGGGGTGATATTGTCTGCTGTCTTCCCAGACCTGCGACGTGCTTTACAAGAGTTTCAGGCGGATCGGCCTGATCGTTGTCCGCCTGGTAGATTGTTTGTGCCGGATGAGTGGACCAATAGAGTCATCTCGGAGGTTCATTCTTCTGTGTTGGCAGGTCATCCGGGAATTTTTGGTACCAGAGATTTGGTGGCTAGGTCCTTCTGGTGGCCTTCCCTGTCTCAGGACGTGCGTACTTTTGTGCAGTCTTGCGATGTTTGTGCTCGGGCCAAGCCTTGTTGTTCTCGGGCTAGTGGGTTGTTGTTGCCCTTGCCTGTTCCTAAGAGGCCTTGGACACACATCTCTATGGATTTTATTTCTGATCTCCCTGTTTCTCAGAAGATGTCCGTCATTTGGGTGGTGTGTGACCGCTTTTCTAAGATGGTTCATTTGGTGCCCTTGCCCAAGCTGCCTTCCTCATCTGAGTTGGTGCCCCTGTTTTTTCAGAATGTGGTTCGGCTGCATGGTATTCCGGAGAATATCTTTTCCGACAGGGGATCCCAGTTTGTGTCCAGATTTTGGCGGGCATTTTGTGCCAGGATGGGCATTGATTTGTCTTTTTCGTCTGCATTTCATCCCCAGACAAATGGCCAGACGGAACATACTAATCAGACCTTGGAGACTTATTTGAGGTGTTTCGTGTCTGCTGATCAGGATGACTGGGTCTCCTTTTTGCCGTTGGCTGAGTTTGCCCTTAATAATCGGGCCAGTTCTGCCACTTTGGTCTCCCCTTTCTTTTGCAATTCAGGGTTCCATCCTCGTTTTTCATCTGGTCAGGTGGAGTCTTCGGATTGTCCTGGAGTGGATACCATGGTGGATAGGTTGCATCGTATTTGGGGGCAGGTGGTGGACAATTTGGAGTTGTCCCAGGAGAGGACTCAACGTTTTGCTAATCGCCATCGTCGTGTTGGTCCTCGTCTTCGTGTTGGGGACTTGGTGTGGTTGTCCTCCCGTTTTGTCCCTATGAGGGTCTCTTCTCCTAAGTTTAAGCCTCGGTTCATCGGTCCTTATAAGATTTTGGAAATTCTTAACCCTGTGTCTTTTCGTTTGGACCTCCCAGCATCCTTTGCTATCCATAATGTCTTCCATCGGTCATTATTGCGGAGGTATGAGGTACCACTTGTGCCTTCTGTTGAGCCTCCTGCTCCTGTGCTGGTTGAGGGTGAATTGGAGTACGTGGTGGAGAAAATCTTGGACTCCCGTGTTTCCAGACGGAGACTTCAATATCTGGTGAAATGGAAGGGCTACGGTCAAGAGGATAATTCTTGGGTTACAGCTTCTGATGTTCATGCTTCTGATTTGGTCCGTGCCTTTCATAGGGCTCATCCAGATCGCCCTGGTGGTTCTTGTGAGGGTTTGGTGCCCCCTCCTTAAGGGGGGGGGTACTGTTGTGATTCGGTTCGTGGGCTCCCCCGGTGGTCTCTTGTGGTACTGGTGTCCTGCAAGCTTTGCCTTCTCAGTTCACCTGTTCCTATCAGGATGTGGGAGTATCCTATTTAACCTTGCTCCTCAGTCATTCTAATGCTGGCCATCAATGTATCCAGAGTGATTCTGTTGCATGTTCCTGCTCCCAGTTTTCTGCTCAGCTAAGTTGGACACTTTAGTCCTTAAGTCTATTTTTGTATGTTTTGTCCAGTTTGCACTTATGTGAATCTCTGCAGCTGGAAGCTCTTGTTGGGCTGAAATTACCACTCCAGTGGCATGAGTTGTTACATGAGTTAAGGTAATTTCAGGATGGTGTTTTGAAGGGTTTTGCAGCTGACCGCGAAGTCCTCTGTTGTATCTTTCTGCTATTTAGTTAGCGGGCCTCTCTGTGCTAAATCTGCTTTCATCCTACGTGTGTCTTTTCATCTGCTCTCACCGTTATTATATGTGGGGGGCTGCTATCTCCTGTGGGGACATTCTCTGGAGGCAAGCCAGGACTGTGTTTTCTTCTACCAGGGGTAGTTAGTTCTCCGGCTGGCGCGCGGCATCTAGAGACAACGCAGGAATGCCCCCTGGCTACTTCTAGTGTGGTGTGTAGGTTTAGCATCGCGGTCAGCTCTAGTTTCCATCACCCGAGAGGTTGTCCGTTTATTCTATGCTTCTGATGTTTCCTTGCCATTGGAAACCATAACACAAATGAGGCCCGCTAACACTAGATAGCAGAAAATAGGAAGGGAGCTGTGCGGTCAATAGAAAACCCTAAGCAAAATATCCACGCAGAGATTGCTCGAGCCCCCGCACCAACTAACGGTGCGGGGGAAGCAACTCCGTACCCCAGAGATTACCAGCAGCAAGACTCACATATTAGCAAGCTGGACTAAACTCATCATACACTGAAATCATATTGCAGACTGATGAGCAAAAAATAATCAAACAGAAACTTAGCTTCTCCAGAAGAGACTGAAAACGAAGATAATCAGGGGAGATCAGAATAGCACTGAATACATCGACAGCCGGCAACAAGTGGAGGTGAAGCAGAGCTAAATAGGAAACTCCCTAGTGCATAACGAGGCAGCTGATTCAGCCACAGATCCGCAGGATAACAAACAAAGCCACCAGGGGGAGCCCAAAAACAAAACTCACACAATACCACCTGTGACCACAAGAGGGAGCCCGAAAACAGAGTTCACAACAGTGGGCTCTGCTATATACAGCGTGGGCTGTGTTATACACGGCATGGGCTGTGCTATATACTACGTGGGCTGTTATACACTGCGTGGGCTGTGCTATATACTAAGTGGGCTGTGCTATATGCTACGTGGGCTGTGCTATACGCTACGTGGGCTGTGCTATACGCTACGTGGGCTGTGCTATACACTACGTGGGCTGTGCTATACACTACGTGGGCTGTGCTATATACTACGTGGCCTGTGCTATATGCTACATGACTGTGCTATATGCTACATGGGCTGTGTTATATGCTACTTGGCTGTGGTATATTTCTCTGCTGTATCTGTGCATCATGAATTGTGGTATGTGTTAAAGAGGGGGGCCCACTGAGACTCTTTCACCCGGGGCCCTCAAAAACCAGGAGCCGGCCCTGGCTTCACTGATTGGTCACGCCCTGCCGCGAACAATCAGCGACAGGCGCTGTCCGGCTGCGAATTGGCACGGAATTTGAACTACGCTTCACTAATTGGTCGCGCCTGGCCGGCCGAATCCTGTGTATTCATTGCATTATTCTGAAAACTTCATAAATAAACTACATACATATTCTAGAATACCCAATGCGTTAGAATCGGGCCACCATCTAGCATATATATATATATATATATATATATATATATATATATATATATATATATATATATATATATATTGTAGCATGGCTAAAGTGTTGTGAACTCTATTTTTGGGCTCCCTCTAGTGGTCACAAGCGGTACTGTGTAGTGTTGTCTTTCTGCAGGTTGCAGCATCAGCTGGTTCGTTATCCTTGGTTGGTTTCCTATTTAGCTCACCTGGATACTCAGTTCCTTGCCTGCTATCAATGTATTCAGTGCTCTTCAGATTCCTTGTGTCTACCTTGCTCCCAGTCTCTCCAAGACAAGCTAAGTTTTTGTTTGATCATTTTTTGATTATCAGCGTTCATTATGTTTTTAGTCCAGCTCGCTAAAATGTGATTTCCTCGCTTGCTGGTTGCTCTAGGGGACTGAGTTTCTCCCCCCACACCGTTAGTTGGTGTGGGGGTTCTTGAAATCTCAGAGTGGATATTTTGTAAGGGTTTTTTACTGACCGCATAGATTCCCTTTTCTATTTTCTGCTATCTAGTATTAGTGGGCCTCATTTGCTGAATCTGCTTTCACCCCTGTGTATGTGCCTTCCTCTTACCTCACCGTTATTATTTGTTGGGGGCTTCTATATCTTTGGGGATTATTTCTCTGGAGGCAAAAGAGGTCTTTCTTTCTCTCTAGGGGTAGTTAGTTGCTCAGGCTGGCTCGAGACGTCTAGGAATTTTAGGCACGTTCACCGGCTACTTCTAGTGTGTTTGGATAGGTTCAGATTTGCGGTCAGTCCAGTTTGCCACCTCCCTAGAGCTTGTCCTATGCTTGTTACTTAGCTCGAGTAATTTGTGATCCTCAACCACTAAGGATCATAACAGTATAGCAGGCCATAAAGTGTTTAATGCATCGCAGAAGTGGGATAAAAAGAAGACCTGAGTACATTTTTTTTTTCCTCCCGCTTTTCCTTTGCTGCAGTCTGTTTAGCTTCTTTCATCCCCTTGAACTCTGGGTGGTTTTGAGCTCAGCTGCAGACATGAATGTTCAGACTCTGACTTCTAGTGTGGATCATCTTACTGCACGGGTGCAAAGTATTCAGGATTTTGTTATTCGTAGCCCTATGTCAGAACCAAAGATACCTATTCCTGAGTTGTTTTCTGGAGATAGATCTAGGTTTCAAAATTTTAAGAATAATTGTAAGTTATTTCTATCTCTGAGACCTCGTTCCTCTGGTGATTCCGCTCAGCAAGTTAAAATTGTTATCTCCTTGTTGCGTGGCGACCCTCAAGATTGGGCTTTCTCTCTGGCGCCAGGAGATCCTGCATTGCTTAATGTAGATGCATTTTTTCTGGCTCTTGGACTGCTTTATGAGGAGCCTAATCTTGAGAATCAGGCAGAAAAAGCGTTGCTGGCTATCTCTCAAGGTCAGGATGAAGCAGAGGTGTATTGTCAAAAATTTCGGAAATGGTCGGTGCTTACTCAATGGAATGAGTGTGCCCTGGCTGCAAATTTCAGAGAAGGTCTTTATGAGGCCGTTAAGAATGTTATGGTGGGGTTTCCCACCCCTACAAGTCTGAGTGATTCTATGGCTTTGGCCATTCAGGTTGATCGGCGTTTGCGGGAGCGCAAATCTGCTCATCCTTTGGCGGTATTTTCTGGACAGAGACCTGAGTCTATGCAATGTGACCGAACTCTGACCAGAATTGAGCGACAAAGTCATAGACGTCAAAATGGGTTGTGCTTTTACTGTGGTGATTCTACTCATGTTATCTCAGCATGCTCTAAACGCTTAAAAAAAAAATCGCTAAACCTGTCACCATTGGTACTATACAGCCTAAATTTATTTTGTCTGTTACTTTGATTTGTTCTTTGTCGTCCTACCCGGTTAAGGCTTTTGTGGATTCGGGTGCTGCCCTGAATCTGATGGATTTGTCGTTTGCCAGGCGCTGTGGTTTTGTCCTGGAGCCTTTGGAATTTCCTATTCCTCTGAGGGGAATTGATGCTACGCCATTGGCTGAGAATAAGCCTCAGTATTGGACGCAAATGACCATGTGCATGACTCCCGTACATCAGGAGGTGATTCGCTTTCTCGTTCTGCATAATTTGCATGATGTTGTCGTTTTGGGTCTGCCATGGCTGCAAGCTCATAATCCAGTTTTAGATTGGAAAGCTATGTCTGTGTCAAGTTGGGGTTGTCAGGGAATTCATGGCGATACTCCGTTGGTGTCTATTGCTTCTTCCACTCCTTCTGAGGTCCCTGAGTTTTTGTCTGACTACCAGGAGGTATTTGATGAGCCCAGGTCCAGTGCCCTGCCCCCTCATAGGGATTGTGACTGTGCTATAAATTAAATTCCTGGTAGTAAATTCCCTAAGGGACGACTTTTTAATTTGTCTATACCTGAGCATGCCGCGATGCGGAGTTATATAAAGGAGTCTTTGGAGAAGGGACATATTCGCCCATCCTCTTCCCCTCTTGGTGCAGGATTTTTTTTTGTGGCCAAGGACGGTTCTTTGAGACCTTGTATAGATTATCGTCTTCTGAATAAAATTACAGTCAAATTTCAGTATCCTTTGCCACTATTGTCTGATTTGTTTGCTCGGATTAAGGGTGCCAGTTGGTTCACCAAGATAGATCTCCGTGGTGCGTATAACCTTGTGCGCATTAAGCAGGGAGATGAATGGAAAACAGCATTTAATACGCCCGAAGGCCATTTTGAGTATTTAGTGATGCCTTTTGGACTCTCTAATGCTCCTTCTGTGTTTCAGTCCTTCATGCATGACATCTTCCGAGAATATCTGGATAAATTTATGATTGTTTATTTGGATGACATTTTGGTCTTTTCTGATGATTGGGAGTCCCATGTGAAGCAGGTCAGGATGGTGTTTCAGGTCCTGCGTGCTAATGCTTTATTTGTGAAGGGCTCAAAATGTCTCTTCGGAGTACAGAAGGTCTCCTTTTTGGGTTTTATTTTTTCTCCTTCTACTGTGGAGATGGGCCCAGTCAAGGTCCAGGCTATTCATGACTGGACTCAGCCAACGTCTGTTAAGAGTCTTCAGAAGTTCTTGGGTTTTGCTAATTTTTACCATTGTTTCATCGCTAATTTTTCTAGCGTGGTTAAACCTTTGACGGATTTGACCAAGAAGGGTTCTTGTTGTGAATTTGGATTCTGGGCTCCCCCGGTGGCCGCTTGTGGAATTGGACTTGTCATCCTCTTTCCTGTTTCACCTGGTTCCATCAGTAGTGGGTGTCGCTATTTAAGCTCATTTCTCTGGTGGTTTCTTGCCGGTCAACAATGTTATCTGATGCCTCTCAGTGCTTGTTCCTGCTTCTAGACTACTACTAGATAAGTTGGACTTTTGTCCATGTTTTGTTTTGCCTATTTGTTCCAGTTCACAGCTGAAGTTTTGTTACTGTGTCTGGAAAGCTCTCGTTGATCAGGGATTGCTACTCTGGCGTTATGAGTTAATGCCAGAGTTTAAGGTAATCTCTGGATGGTGTTTTGTTAGTGTTTTTCTGCTGACCATGAAAGTATACTATCTGTCTTCTGCTATCTAGTAAGCGGACCTCAAATTTGCTAAGACTATTTTCCTGCTGCGTTTGTTGTTTCATCTGAACTCACCGTCATTATATGTGGGGGGCTACTGTCTTCTTTGGAATATTTCTCTAGAGGTGAGCCAGGTCTTATATTTCCCTCTGCTAGCTATTTAGGTCTTAGGCCAGAGCTGGGCATCTAGCGATAAATAGGAAATGCTACCTGGCTATTTCTAGTTGCGCGGCAGGCTTAGTTCATGGTCAGTATAGTTCCATCTTCCGAGAGCTTGTCCCTCTATAGGCTTGCTATGATCTCTGCCTGCAGAGATCATGACAGTTTGACCGGCCCATAAAGTGTTAAAGACCCAGGTTGAGAAAGGAGAGTTATAAGAAGTCTGCTGGAATTTTTTTTTTTTTTTTTTCCTCCAGTCTGCCTTGCTGCAGTCTTTTTTCTCTCTCTCCTCCTAATCTCTGTATGGCTCTGTGTGCACCTGACAATAATGGATCTCCAGAGTGTAACTGCGGGTTTGAATAATCTCATCACGAAAGTACAAAATTTACAAGATTTTGTGGTACATGCTCCGGTATCTGAGCCGAGAATTCCTTTGCCGGAGTTCTTCACAGGGAATAGAGCTAGCTTCCAGAATTTCCGAAATAATTGTAAGCTTTATTTGTCCCTGAAGTCTCGTTCAGCTGGAGACCCTGCTCAGCAGGTTAGGATTGTGATTTCCTTGCTCAGGGGTGACCCTCAAGATTGGGCCTTCTCATTGCCAGCAGGGGATCCTGCGTTACGCGATGTGGATGCGTTTTTTCTGGCCTTGGGCTTGCTTTATGAGGAACCTCATTTGGAACTTCAGGCAGAAAAAACTTTGATGGCACTATCTCAGGGGCAAGACGAAGCTGAAGTTTTCTGCCAAAAATTCCGTAAATGGTCTGTGCTTACTCAGTGGAATGAGTGCGCCTTGGCGGCAACTTTCAGAGAAGGTCTCTCTGATGCCGTTAAGGATGTTATGGTGGGGTTCCCTGTGCCTGCAGGTCTGAATGAGTCCATGACAATGGCTATTCAGATTGATAGGCGTCTGCGGGAGCGCAAACCGGTGCACCATCTGGCGGTGTCTATGGAAAAGACGCCAGAAAGTATGCAGTGTGATAGAATTCTGTCCAGGAGCGAGCGACAGAATTTTAGACGGAAGAATGGATTGTGTTTCTATTGTGGGGATTCTACTCATGTTATATCAGCATGCTCTAGGCGTACAAAGAAGCTTGATAAGTCTGTTTCCATTGGCACCATTCAGTCTAAGTTTATTTTGTCTGTAACCCTGATTTGCTCTTTGTCATCCATTGCCACGGACGCCTATGTTGACTCTGGCGCCGCTCTGAGTCTTATGGATTGGTCCTTTGCCAATCGTTGTGGTTTTGATTTAGAGCCTTTGGAGACTCTTATTCCTCTGAAGGGGATTGACTCCACCCCATTGGCTAATAATAAACCACAATACTGGACACAAGTAACCATGCGTATCAATCCGGATCACCAGGAGATTATTCGTTTCCTGGTGCTGTATAATTTACATGACGATTTGGTACTGGGATTGCCATGGTTGCAGTCTCACAACCCAGTCTTGGACTGGAGAGCAATGTCTGTGTTGAGCTGGGGATGTAAGGGTATTCATGGGGACTTACCTTTGGTTTCTATTTCGTCGTCCATTCCCTCTGAAGTCCCTGAGTTCCTCTCTGATTATCAAGATGTCTTTGACGAACCCAAGCTTGGGTCGTTACCTCCGCACCGTGAGTGCGATTGTGCCATAGATTTGATACCGGGTTGTAAATATCCCAAGGGTCGTTTGTTTAATCTGTCTGTGCCGGAACATGCTGCTATGCGGGAATATATAAAGGAGTCTTTGGAAAAGGGACATATTCGTCCATCTTCTTCTCCCTTGGGAGCTGGGTTTTTCTTTGTTTCAAAAAAAGACGGCTCTTTGAGACCATGTATTGATTATCGGCTTCTGAATAAGATCACTGTTAAGTATCAATACCCATTGCCATTGCTTACTGATTTGTTTGCTCGTATAGAGGGTGCTAAGTGGTTCTCTAAAATTGATCTTCGTGGGGCGTATAATTTGGTGCGGATCAGGCAGGGGGATGAGTGGAAGACCGCATTTAATACGCCCGAGGGCCACTTTGAGTATTTGGTCATGCCTTTTGGTCTTTCTAATGCCCCTTCAGTTTTCCAGTCTTTTATGCATGATATTTTCCGCGATTTTCTGGATAAATTTATGATAATATATCTGGATGATATTCTGATTTTTTCTGATGACTGGGACTCTCATGTCCAGCAGGTCAGGAGAGTTTTTCAGGTTCTGCGGTCTAATTCTTTATGTGTGAAGGGGTCTAAGTGCGTTTTTGGGGTCCAGAAAATTTCCTTTTTGGGGTATATTTTTTCTCCCTCTTCCATTGAGATGGATCCCGTCAAGGTGCAAGCTATTTGTGACTGGACTCAGCCCTCCTCTCTTAAGGGTCTTCAGAGATTTTTGGGCTTTGCCAACTTTTACCGCCGATTTATTGCTGGTTTTTCGGATGTCGTTAAACCACTGACTGATTTGACCAGACAAGGCGCTGATGTTGCTAATTGGTCCCCTCATGCTGTAGAGGCCTTTCAGGAGCTTAAGCGCCGTTTTGCCTCTGCCCCTGTGTTGCGTCAGCCTGATGTGAATCTGCCTTTTCAGGTTGAGGTTGACGCTTCGGAGATCGGAGCTGGGGCAGTGTTGTCGCAGAAAGGTTCCGACTGCTCCGTCATTAGGCCTTGTGCCTTCTTTTCTCGCAAATTTTCGCCCGCAGAGCGGAATTATGATGTTGGGAATCGGGAGCTTTTGGCCATGAAGTGGGCGTTTGAGGAGTGGCGCCATTGGCTCGAGGGGGCTAGGCATCAGGTGGTGGTATTGACTGACCACAAAAATTTGATTTATCTTGAGACTGCCAGACGCCTGAATCCTAGACAGGCGCGCTGGTCTTTATTTTTTTCTCGCTTTAATTTTGTGGTGTCATACCTACCGGGTTCTAAGAATGTTAAGGCAGATGCCCTTTCTAGGAGTTTTGACCCGGACTCTCCTGGTAATTCTGAACCCACAGGTATCCTTAGGGAGGGAGTAATTTTGTCGGCCGTTTCTCCTGATCTGCGGCGGTCCTTGCAAGAGTTTCAGGCGGATAGACCGGATCGTTGTCCGCCTGATAGACTGTTTGTTCCGGATGATTGGACCAGCAGAGTCATCTCTGAGGTACATTCTTCTGCATTGGCAGGTCATCCCGGAATTTTTGGTACCAGGGATTTGGTGGCAAGATCCTTCTGGTGGCCTTCCCTGTCACGAGATGTGCGAGTCTTTGTGCAGTCATGTGACGTTTGTGCTCGGGCCAAGTCTTGTAGTTCTCGGGCTAGCGGACTGCTGTTGCCCTTGCCTATTCCTAAGAGGCCTTGGACACACATCTCGATGGATTTTATTTCAGATCTGCCTGTTTCCCAGAAGATGTCTGTCATCTGGGTGGTCTGTGACCGTTTCTCTAAAATGGTCCATTTGGTTCCTCTGCCCAAGTTGCCTTCTTCTTCTGAGTTGGTTCCTCTGTTTTTTCAGAATGTTGTCCGATTGCACGGTATTCCTGAGAATATTGTTTCTGACAGAGGTACCCAATTTGTGTCTAGATTTTGGCGGGCATTCTGTGCTAGGATGGGCATAGATTTGTCTTTTTCATCTGCTTTTCACCCTCAGACTAATGGCCAGACCGAGCGGACTAATCAGACCCTGGAGACATATCTGAGGTGTTTTGTCTCTGCTGACCAGGATGATTGGGTTGCTTTTTTGCCATTGGCAGAGTTCGCCCTCAATAATCGGGCCAGCTCTTCCACCTTGGTGTCCCCGTTTTTCTGTAATTCAGGGTTTCACCCTCGATTTTCCTCCGGTCAGGTGGAATCCTCGGATTGTCCTGGAGTGGATGCGGTGGTGGAGAGATTGCATCACATCTGGGGGCAGGTTATGGACAATTTGAAGTTGTCCCAGGAGAAGACTCAGCGTTTTGCCAACCGTCATCGTCGTGTTGGTTCTCGGCTTTGTGTTGGAGATTTGGTGTGGTTGTCTTCTCGTTTTGTCCCTATGAGGGTCTCTTCTCCTAAGTTTAAACCTCGGTTCATCGGCCCTTATAGAATATTGGAGATTCTTAATCCTGTTTCTTTCCGTTTGGACCTCCCTGCGTCCTTTTCCATTCATAACGTTTTTCATCGGTCGTTATTGCGCAGGTATGAGGTACCTGTGGTACCTTCAGTTGAGCCTCCTGCTCCGGTGTTGGTTGAGGGTGAGTTGGAGTACGTTGTGGAGAAAATTTTGGACTCTCGTGTTTCCAGACGGAGACTCCAGTATCTGGTCAACTGGAAGGGTTACGGCCAGGAGGATAATTCTTGGGTCAATGCATCTGATGTTCATGCTTCTGATCTTGTTCGTGCCTTCCATAGGGCTCATCCTGGTCGCCCTGGTGGATCTGGTGAGGGTTCGGTGCCCCCTCCTTGAGGGGGGGGTACTGTTGTGAATTTGGATTCTGGGCTCCCCCGGTGGCCGCTTGTGGAATTGGACTTGTCATCCTCTTTCCTGTTTCACCTGGTTCCATCAGTAGTGGGTGTCGCTATTTAAGCTCATTTCTCTGGTGGTTTCTTGCCGGTCAACAATGTTATCTGATGCCTCTCAGTGCTTGTTCCTGCTTCTAGACTACTACTAGATAAGTTGGACTTTTGTCCATGTTTTGTTTTGCCTATTTGTTCCAGTTCACAGCTGAAGTTTTGTTACTGTGTCTGGAAAGCTCTCGTTGATCAGGGATTGCTACTCTGGCGTTATGAGTTAATGCCAGAGTTTAAGGTAATCTCTGGATGGTGTTTTGTTAGTGTTTTTCTGCTGACCATGAAAGTATACTATCTGTCTTCTGCTATCTAGTAAGCGGACCTCAAATTTGCTAAGACTATTTTCCTGCTGCGTTTGTTGTTTCATCTGAACTCACCGTCATTATATGTGGGGGGCTACTGTCTTCTTTGGAATATTTCTCTAGAGGTGAGCCAGGTCTTATATTTCCCTCTGCTAGCTATTTAGGTCTTAGGCCAGAGCTGGGCATCTAGCGATAAATAGGAAATGCTACCTGGCTATTTCTAGTTGCGCGGCAGGCTTAGTTCATGGTCAGTATAGTTCCATCTTCCGAGAGCTTGTCCCTCTATAGGCTTGCTATGATCTCTGCCTGCAGAGATCATGACAGGTTCTGATGTGACTAATTGGTCTCCTGCGGCCGTGGAGGCCTTTCAGGAGCTGAAGCACCAGTTTTCTTCAGCTCCAGTCTTATGTCAGCCAGATGTCTCTCTTCCCTTCCAGGTCGAGGTTGATGCTTCTGAGATTGGAGCAGGGGCTGTCTTGTCGCAGAGAAGCTCTGATGGCTCTGTGATGAAGCCATGTGCTTTCTTTTCAAGAAAGTTTTCGCCTGCCGAGCGGAATTATGATGTTGGTAATCGGGAGTTGTTGGCTATGAAGTGGGCATTTGAGGAGTGGCGACATTTGCTCGAAGGAGCTAAACATCGTGTGGTGGTCTTGACTGATCACAAAAATCTGATTTACCTTGAATCTGCCAAGCGCCTGAATCCTAGACAGGCTCGTTGGTCGTTGTTTTTCTCCCGTTTCAACTTCGTGGTCTCATACCTGCCTGGTCCGAAGAACGTGAAAGCTGATGGAGTTTTGTGCCTGACTCTCCGGGAGTTTCTGAGCCGGCTGGTATTCTCAGAGAGGGAGTGATTTTGTCTGCCATTTCCCCAGATTTGCGACGAGTGCTGCAGAAATTTCAGGCGGATAGACCTGACCGTTGTCCACCAGAGAGACTGTTTGTCCCGGATAGATGGACCAGCAGAGTTATTTCCGAGGTTCATTCTTCGGTGTTGGCGGGTCATCCTGGGATTTTTGGTACCAGAGATTTGGTGGCTAGGTCCTTCTGGTGGCCTTCCTTGTCGCGGGATGTGCGTTCCTTTGTGCAGTCTTGTGGGATTTGTGCTCGGGCTAAGCTTTGCTGTTCTCGTGCCAGCGGTTTGCTTTTGCCTTTGCCTGTTCCAAAAAGGCATTGGACGCACATTTCCATGGATTTTATTTCGGATCTTCCAGTATCTCAGAAAATGTCTGTCATCTGGGTGGTGTGTGATCGTTTTTCCAAGATGGTCCATTTGGTGCCCTTGCCTAAGTTGCCTTCTTCCTCCGATTTGGTTCCTCTATTTTTTCAGAATGTGGTTCGCTTGCACGGCATTCCTGAGAATATTGTGTCTGATAGAGGATCCCAGTTTGTGTCCAGGTTTTGGCGGACCTTTTGTGCTAAGATGGGCATTGATTTGTCTTTTTCGTCGGCCTTCCATCCTCAGACTAATGGCCAAACCGAGCGAACTAATCAGACGTTGGAAACTTATTTGAGATGTTTTGTTTCTGCTGATCAGGATGATTGGGTGACTTTTTTGCCTTTGGCCGAATTTGCCCTTAATAATCGGGCTAGTTCTGCTACTTTGGTTTCACCTTTTTTCTGCAATTCTGATTTCCATCCTCGTTTTTCCTCGGGTCAGGTTGAGTCTTCTGACTGTCCTGAGGTGGATTCTGTGGTGGATAGGTTGCAGCAGATTTGGAACCATGTGGTGGACAATTTGAGGTTGTCACAGGAGAAGGCTCAGCGCTTTGCCAACCGCCGCCGCGGTGTGGGTCCCCGACTTCGTGTTGGGGATTTGGTGTGGCTGTCTTCTCGGTATGTTCCTATGAAGGTCTCCTCTCCTAAATTCAAGCCTCGCTTCATCGGTCCTTATAAGATCTTGGAAATCCTTAACCCGGTGTCTTTTCGTTTGGATCTCCCAGCATCGTTTGCCATTCATAATGTGTTCCATAGGTCTTTGTTGCGGAGGTATGTGGTACCTGTGGTTCCTTCTGTTGAGCCTCCTGCTCCGGTGCTGGTCGAGGGCGAATTGGAGTACGTAGTGGAGAAGATTTTGGATTCTCGTATCTCTACACGGAGGCTTCAGTATTTGGTTAAGTGGAAGGGCTATGGTCAGGAGGATAATTCCTGGGTTGTCGCCTCTGATGTTCATGCGGCCGATTTGGTTCGTGCCTTCCACGCGGCTCATCCTGATCGCCCTGGGGGTCTTGATGAGGGTTCGGTGACCCCTCCTCAAGGGGGGGTACTGTTGTGAACTCTCTTTTTGGGCTCCCTCTAGTGGTCACAAGCGGTACTGTGTAGTGTTGTCTTTCTGCAGGTTGCAGCATCAGCTGGTTCGTTATCCTTGGTTGGTTTCCTATTTAGCTCACCTGGATACTCAGTTCCTTGCCTGCTATCAATGTATTCAGTGCTCTTCAGATTCCTTGTGGCTACCTTGCTCCCAGTCTCTCCAAGACAAGCTAAGTTTTTGTTTGATCATTTTTTGATTATCAGCGTTCATTATGTTTTTAGTCCAGCTCGCTAAAATGTGATTTCCTCGCTTGCTGGTTGCTCTAGGGGACTGAGTTTCTCCCCCCACACCGTTAGTTGGTGTGGGGGTTCTTGAAATCTCAGAGTGGATATTTTGTAAGGGTTTTTTACTGACCGCATAGATTCCCTTTTCTATTTTCTGCTATCTAGTATTAGTGGGCCTCATTTGCTGAATCTGCTTTCACCCCTGTGTATGTGCCTTCCTCTTACCTCACCGTTATTATTTGTTGGGGGCTTCTATATCTTTGGGGATTATTTCTCTGGAGGCAAGAGAGGTATTTCTTTCTCTCTAGGGGTAGTTAGTTCCTCAGGCTGGCTCGAGACGTCTAGGATTTTTAGGCACGTTCACCGGCTACTTCTAGTGTGTTTGGATAGGTTCAGATTTGCGGTCAGTCCAGTTTGCCACCTCCTTAGAGCTTGTCCTATGTTTGTTACTTAGCTGGAGTAATTTGTGATCCTCAACCACTAAGGATCATAACACTAAAGGGTGTGTAGTCGATGGGAGGTATGTGCCACATAAGTGCCTTGTTGCTGTAATGTAGCCCGGACTATTTCTTTGTTGTATATAACCATGTATATATGTGTGTTCAGGACCTGTGGTGATGTCAGACCACATGGCTAATCATGTGATGGGTTACTGGGTGTGGTTAGCTTTATATAAGACAGGCTAATGCTTAACACAGTGGGATATGTGTGGAGGTGAAACCCTCCTGAGTGTGTTAAGGCTATAGGACTGAGCCTGAAGGACTGGACACTTTGTTTTTCTTTTCCTGAACTAAAGGCTATTTTGTTTGCTGTTATTTTTGCCATGTGGTTTATGAGGTAATAAACCTTTGAACTTTTGTTGGAACCTGCCTCCTACGTGTCAGCCGTCGCACCTGAGTGAGTGAAATCCCTACAATTGGTGGTAGATGGGCGGGCAGCGTTCCCAGCAGAGATGAAAAGTCTGTTATTGAATGTCCTGGGTCAAGTCTGTTGTAAGCCAACCGGGGAAAATGGAGGAACTGCTGAAACACTTGGTCCAGTTCCAGTCACAGCAGGAGCAATGGCAGCAAGAGACCAACAGGCTGTTGATGCAGCAGATACAACAGAGCCAGCAGGAGCAACGGCAGCAGATGCAACAGAACCAGCAGGAGCAACGGCAGCAGATGCAGCTTCTGGCAACCGCCATCCAGGGCAAGTCGAGTGCTCCAACCCCAGGTTTGCCTGATGACACCCACGTCCGGAAGACGGTAAGACGCGCATTGCAGAAAATGACCCCCGGGGATGATGTTGAGGCCTTCCTGACGGTGTTTGAGAGGGTCGCTGAGAGGGAAAAACTCCCGCCAGAGCAGTGGGCAGAGGTACTGGCACCATACCTGATGGGAGAACCCCAGAAGGCGTACTATGATTTGACCCTGCAGGATGCCAAAGAGTATCACAAATTGAAAGTCGAGATTCTCGCACGTTTGGGGGTGACACTGACTGTCAGGGAACAGCGAGTTCACAGCTGGGCCTATCACCGGGACAAACCGCCTCACTCTCAAATGTTTGATCTGTTGCACCTGGTCCAGAAATGGCTGCAGCCAGAGTCGTGTATACCTGCACAGATGGTGGAACGGGTGATGATGGATCGGTTTGTGCATTCCCTCCCGTGGTCCATACAGACTTGGGTTGCCCAGGGTGATCCCCAGAATGCCGATGAGCTGATCGGACTGGTTGAGAGATACCAAGGGTTGGAAGGCTCCTCCGGGAGGCAACCCATGCCGTACTGGGGGTCCCAGAAGGGAGCTGAGTCCCAAAAAGGGGTGGCGCGTCCAAGGTCACAAAGGGCGGGGGAGGTGGTGCCCAAGGTCCCTACGGGTGATGTTATTTGTTGGAGGTGCCACCGGCCAGGACATATAGCTGCCCGTTGTTCCCAGACCACTAAGCAGATGGACTGCAGCATGGGACGCCGTTGTTCATACTATGCGTATCCAGCTTGCAGTGTAAACTCTCCGCCCAACGAGGGACCTCAAGCGTGTCCCGTAAAGGTGAACGGTCGAGCAGTAACAGCACTGTTAGACTCGGGGAGCCTAGTGACCCTGGTGAGGGCCACTTTTCCTCTCCACCTGCTCCCGGGAAGGAAGGTCGGAGTGCGGTGCATACATGGTGATGCAAAGGACTACCCTTTGGCCAGGGTGGACATTGAAACGGCATGTGGCACTGAGTCCCACATAGTCGGCGTCGTGCAGGACTTGTTGCACCCTATAATTATTGGCCAGGATTTCTGTTTGTTTTGGGATTTGTGGGGAAAAGGTTCTGAGGTCGCTAGCAAGAGTAGGGAACCAATGAACCCTAAAAAGGTATCGCCACACCCAGAGACAGACAGGTTTCCTTTTTGTGTTCTGGTTGGGGATGAGGAGGAAGTGTCCCCTGCATCTGACATTCTGGAGTTAGAGGTAACCGGTGAAAATTTTGGGACTGCCCAACATAGGGACCCCACTCTGAGGGAAGCCTTTAATAATGTCACAGTTATTGACGGGTGGTACAGGAGCCGGGGGCAGACACAAGATTTCCCCATTTTCTGATGAGGGGGGAGTTGTTGTACCGGGTCACGAAAATAAGGGAGGAGTTGGTAGAGCAATTGTTAGTGCCGGGTCCATATAGACGGAAGGTGTTGGACATGGCCCATTCACACATCTTGGGTGGACACCTAGGGGTGGAAAAAACACAGGAACGGGTTGTGCAGAGGTTCTATTGACCTGGGTGTCACCGGGAAATAGTGAACTATTGCAGGTCCTGCCCTACATGTCAGCTAACTGCTTCCACTCCTCATTTCCGGAACCCTCTTGTGCCCCTGCCCATTATTGAGGTGCCGTTCGAGAGAATTGCCATGGACTTGGTCGGTCCCTTAGTTAAATCAGCCCGGGGCCATCAGTATATATTAGTCATCCTGGACTATGCCACACGCTATCCTGAGGCAATTCCTCTGAGAAATTGTTCCTCGAAGAGTATAGCCCGCGAGTTGGTCCATGTCTTTTTCCGGACAGGTCTGCCGAAGGAGATCCTGACTGACCAGGGGACACCTTTCATGAGCAAGGTGATGAGGGAGTTATGCAAAGCCCTGAAAATCTCCCAGTTGAGGACCTCGGTGTACCATCCCCAGTCAGATGGCCTTGTTGAGAGATTTAACAAGACACTGAAGAGCATGCTGAGAAAAGTTATAGAGAAAGATGGTAGAGACTGGGATTGTCTCTTACCCTACCTGATGTTTTCCATTCGTGAAGTTCCACAGGCCTCCACAGGGTTCTCACCGTTTGAGCTTCTATATGGCCGACATCCGCGAGGACTCTTGGATATAGCCAAGGAAACCTGGGAAGCCGAAGTCACGCCCCACAGAAGCGTCATTGAGCATGTGGCCCTGATGCAGCAGAGGATTGCAAAGGTGATGCCTATTGTGAGAGAACACCTTCTCCAGGCACAAGAAGCTCAGGCCAGAGTCTACAACCGGTCTGCAAGAGTTAGGCAGTTCAATCCGGGAGACCGAGTTCTTGTGTTTGTTTCGACGGTGGAGAGCAAGTTCTTGGCCAATTGGCAAGGACCATATGAAGTTGTCGAGAAACTTGGTGAAGTAAATTATAAAATTCACCAACCATGAAGACGGAAACCATTACAAGTATACCATGTCAACCTCATCAAGCCGTGGCAAGATAGAGAGCCGACAGTAACTCCATCGTTGTTAAGCAACCCAGAAGGTGAGGTTGGAGAGGTTACTATAGCGGAGACGCTATCGAAGACCCAGAAACAGCAGTGCCGGGAGTTACTCCAGAAAAACAGGGACCTGTTTTCAGAGTTGCCAGGACACACGAAGGTCATAGAGCACGAGGTCCTAACAGAGCCACATGTGCGGGTGAACGTGAAGCCCTATCGTATTCCTGAGGCTCGTCGAGAAGTTATCTCCAAGGAAGTGGAGCGTATGTTGAAGCTTGGAGTCATTGAGGAATTCAAGAGCGGGTGGTCGAGCCCAATTGTCCTGGTCCCAAAACCTGATGGAGAGTGGAGGTTTTGCAACGACTATCGGAAGCTGAATGAGGTCTCCAAGTTTGACGCTTATCCCATGCCCCGCGTTGATGAGCTCATCGAAAGGCTTGGGCACGCCAGATATATATCCACCTTGGATTTGACAAAGGGGTATTGGCAGATCCCCATGGCACAGGAAGCCAAGGAGAAGACGGCCTTTTCGACACCTGATGGATGCTTCCAGTATGTCCGGATGCCGTTTGGCCTACAGGGAGCTCCGGCGACCTTCCAGAGGGCTATGGATAGAGTCCTTGCACCCCATAAGGCTTACGCTGCTGCGTACCTAGATGATATCGTCATCTTTAGCCCGGACTGGGAGAGTCATCTGGAGAAAGTCCAAGCGGTGTTTGATGCTCTAAGAGAGGCAGGGTTTACAATAAACCCGAAGAAGTGTGCCTTGGGTAAGGAAGAAGCTAAATACCTAGGCTATATAGTGGGTCGTGGAGAAATAAAACCCCAAATCAGGAAAGTGGAGGCAATCCAAACATGGCCGAAACCACTCTCCAAGAAGCAAGTTAAAGCCTTTCTTGGAATCGTGGGATATTACAGGAGGTTCATCCCGAACTTCGCCACAGTGGCTGTGCCTCTGACTGATCTGCTAAAGGGGACAAAATCGGTGATGGTTAAATGGTCCGAAGAGACAGAGTCAGCCTTCAAAGAGTTGAAAGGGGCTCTATGTAAGCAGCCCGTTCTGATGGCTCCAGACTTTAATAAAGAATTTATTCTTCAGACAGATGCTTCAGATGTTGGGGTAGGAGCAGTTCTTTCCCAAGAGCTACATGGGGAGGAGCATCCTGTGCTCTATCTGAGTAGAAAGCTGTCCTCATCTGAGAAGAACTACTCAGTCGTGGAAAAAGAGTGTTTGGCCATAAAGTGGGCGGTGGACACGTTACGGTACTATCTGCTGGGTCGTAAATTCAGACTGATATCTGACCATGCCCCACTAAGATGAATGAGGGAAACAAAAGGTAGAAATGCTAGGGTCACCCGTTGGTTCTTAGCCCTGCAGGACTTCAGTTTCCATGTGGAACATAGGGCCGGAAAGCTGCACGGTAATGCGGATGCCCTATCAAGAATCCCTTGTTTAGTGGCGAAAAGTGCCAAGCCCCACGGCTTTAGGCAGAGGGGGGAGGTATGTAGCATGGCTAAAGGGTGTGTAGTCGATGGGAGGTATGTGCCACATAAGTGCCTTGTTGCTGTAATGTAGCCCGGACTATTTCTTTGTTGTATATAACCATGTATATATGTGTGTTCAGGACCTGTGGTGATGTCAGACCACATGGCTAATCATGTGATGGGTTACTGGGTGTGGTTAGCTTTATATAAGACAGGCTAATGCTTAACACAGTGGGATATGTGTGGAGGTGAAACCCTCCTGAGTGTGTTAAGGCTATAGGACTGAGCCTGAAGGACTGGACACTTTGTTTTTCTTTTCCTGAACTAAAGGCTATTTTGTTTGCTGTTATTTTTGCCATGTGGTTTATGAGGTAATAAACCTTTGAACTTTTGTTGGAACCTGCCTCCTACGTGTCAGCCGTCGCACCTGAGTGAGTGAAATCCCTACAATATATATATATATATATATATATATATACATCCAGCCACTTACCGCTGACCTCTCGTCTGACTAGAGACGCTTTCTCCTGTTTGTTCTCCATCTGGTCAGACCTTCATGTCGACATCTCCTCCTTCCCTGCTCCCTGGCCACCGCACATGAGGTTAATCTGGCCAGGGGCCCCTCGTGGCCGGATAAACAGGCCAGATTGGCCTCAATGTTAGCCGCTCTGCAGGGGCCCCCCTCCACCTCCAAGTCCCGATGCAGTCTCACCAGCTGCACATATGGTATGTCCGTCCCTGATGGGAGCGCTCCAGCATAACAGCAGACGTGAAAAAATCCATGCGCCACAAATGGTTTCTGGGAACTGTTGTCCAGAGAATGCAGTTACAAACGCTATAGACGGGGACAGTTACACTACGAATCCCAGAAATCATTACGTGATCATTTCTAGGTGTAAAATAGGAGGTTGATGAGGAGAGCTCTCTTACATGAGAGGAGGGTGGAGCGCATACTATGAGTGACTGCTGGGGCTTGTAGTTCCCCTGTAGCTAAGGAGACATTCTCCTCAAATTATACAGATGATGTTAGTCAGCTTTCAGCATCATGAATGTATAAACGTCACCATTATTATTGAGCACATTCGCTGTTGAAAGCGCCATCACATTTCTCTGACGTGTTGCGGTTTTATTTCTCTTCTCATGATATTCCTCCATCTTTCGATAACTCTGCTGTCGCTGTGGAGTGGGTGTGGCTATGTGGAGTGAGAGTGGCTATGCGAAGTGGGCGGGGCTATGTGGAGTGGGCGGGGCTTGATACATACACACATACATACACTCAGCTATATATATAGACAGATAGATTTATTTTTGAGAGGACTAACGATTCTTCATCTAGAAGATATGACCTTATGCAGGTGAAACATCCTCTTTAAATTAAATCTCTAATCTCTCATAGGCCAAATTTTAATAATGCCCACCTAAGACCCAATCATTTGTAAAACCATGCATGGAGCCATGTACAGTCAATGGGAAGCAGGAGAACGGCTCATCCTGATATTTACCTTGAAAATATCTACAAACTACAATAGGTCGGCCCCGAGCACCAGGCTGCAAGATATCCCAGGATTACAAAGGGTATATAAATTGCCAATGCTTAACCAGAGGTGTAGCTTTAGGGGTAGCGGTTGTACCCAGGCCATGTGCCTGCGGGAGCCCATAGGCCTGTGACATGTAGGAAGACACCAGTATTATCAGTGGTGTATAATTGATCCAGCCCTAGGGACACTCTCTGATCCGCTGTTACCCTGAGGGAAACTGCTTAGCAAAAGCTCATGTTCCCGCAAATGATCCTATCCTATAGTCAAGACTTACCCTAAGTGGCGCCAACTCCTGAAATGCAGTATGACCTATGGGTTAACGTGATTGGCATGAGGTTGAAGTGCACTATTCATTGGAAGTCATACATTTTACACTTTTTTTTGCATTTGATTATTACATTGATGTCAAGTTGACGTTACATTCACTGTATGGGAGATAGCATTATCCTGACCCTATCAGCATGTGTCCTGCCTCCCAAACAGCACAATATTCCAATTATCCTTCACTTATTAATACAAAAATAAACATATGGACAAACACAACCCTCAAGGCTAAGGGAAAGACTTCAATCTGCTGTGCAAGGCATGGTGGGAAGGCTTATCTTCAGTAACAGGAGGATTTGGTAGGCAAAGGAAGGTTCACATACAACAAGCTCTCGCTATGATATTTGGGGAGAATGCCAGCACCCAATTGTGGTGAACGGCTTACGAAACCGATATGTTTTAAAATATTTAATTTCCAGTTTACTTTCAAGTTCCAGACTGATAATATCTGTCTTCGTTCTCAACTCCCATTCCATGTTCCTTGCATGGTGTGTGTACTCGGCTATAATATGGGGAGAGATTAATCCGCTGCATAGTCAGTCCATCAGACTTTCATACTTATGTGCTATAGTGAGCCTACGCAGGATTATGTACAATTATTAGCACTCTGCTGCCCTCTGGTGCTCCTTTTCATTATTACATAAACCTATGTATAGATTGGGGTCTATTCATACTTGTGTCATCATTCAGTTACAAATATAGTTCCAAAATGCATCACAGAAAAAAAAAAGGCCTACTTACTAATACCCTATCCCTACGAAAGAGTAAAATGCCGCTGCTTGGCTGGCCCTCGTCTTTTATACTGGCTATCAGTCCTTCTTGATTGGCTGCATTAGACCATGTGATGTGACAGTTTTTGGGCATTATGGGAAGCTCACGTGCTCGCACCTGAACTTAGTGTGTGAAATGGCGCCAGGCATTTTTTTTTTACTGAATCAAATCAAAAACTATTTGAAGTCGCTGGGACCAGTGAATATCAGGAAATTTGACTCAAAGTAAATTCTTCTCAGATTGATTCGATCATCTCCCAACTATCCCAGATCCAGCAGGACTGTTCCAAGTTAAGGGACCATCCCGCTGTCCCAGCAGGTCGAGGAGAGGAGTGGGTATTTCCCGACTTCATCTGCAGCTGTGTGTTCAGGCCACACAAACAGCTTATTATAATGGTGGAGCAGAGAGCTGAAGGATCCTTCCTCCACCAATCCGTATATAAAAGACTGAAAGCCCCTGGGGGACCTATGGGTCACCTGACATTCTCAGGTCATGTGACTAGACAGCGAAGGCGAGGAGCAGGACACGAGCATGGGGTGTGTATGGCAGAGGGCATCACACTAGGGGTGGGAATGTACTGAGGAGGCATATGCTGTTTGGGGTGTACTATGAGGGGGTAGAGATGGAGGGGCATGAAATGGGTACCATACTCTGTGGAAACACTAATGGGCCTTGCTTGGAGCAACGTTTTTGTGTGGGTGCATCTAAAGGACGGGGTGAGGTTAGGATACAGGCTGTTACTCCTCCTAGAAATGTATGAATAAATTGATAAATGGGTGTTCGCACACCACAGCACAGCACTTATTGCACAATACTTGGGACACAGCCCCAATAGTCAGTTTATTAATTAATTTCTAAGCAGAATAAGTAAAGATCTTAGAAACAATGCTCCAGAATTATCATTTCATGTTTAAAACTGACAATTTAGAAGGGAAAGCTCCCATTTAACGTGAACCTGTCATTAGGATTTTAGACCCCAAAACTAATGCCATTTATGTAAAGGTGCGTTAAAGCAATCTGGCAGTAGCTTTTTGATATGTAATATGAGAGCAGCATGATGTAGGTGCAGAGACCCTGATTCCAGAGAAGTATCACTGATAGGTTGTATGTTGCTGTTTCAATAAAATCAGTGTTTTATTAGCAGGAGATTATCACTGCAGGACTAGGTATCTGGTGCCTCATAGTCCTCCTCCTCTGTGTAATCCCACCCTCCCCAAGGGTTAGCCGCTTTCTGTCAATATACAGTGTAGATAGAAATCAAAGAGTTGTAAACCCATGTAGGGGTACGTAGTCCCGTAAGGCACTAATAGCCATAACAATAGCAAGAACAAAGAAAAAAGCCAGGACTAGCATAATCACCCAATAGATTAATAATTAGTGAACTTTATTAAATACAAAGAAATAAAAATGTATTATAAAATCACAAATTATAGACAACAGACAAATAAATTGGTGGATTGGTAACTGTAGGGACCCCAATAATGTAAATGTAGTCTCAATTACAGGGTGAATATATATATTAATTAGTTAAGGTATAATTTACAATTATTCACCCAAAACCTATGACCATATGCAAAAGGACAAAGAGGAGTTAGTAAACAGTACAGCCTGCAGATACACATGACAGATAACAAAATGTAAAAACTAATAACAATACTCACCCACCAAACAGCCGACGCGCGTTTCACAAATGCTTCATCAGGGGTGGTTGGTAAGTAAATAATCCACCCATTTAACATACAAGCAGCCAGTGAGACAGCAATGAAATAAAAAATCAAGTGAAAAAATGCAGAATTACCTCGCATGGTATGCATGCCGCGCATGCGCATCAAGGGAGTTGTTCGCATGCTAATTAGTCACCTGTATTTGTAATGACATAGGAGCTCGGACGTTAATACACAAAAGAACAAATGCCATACATAACAGTCACGTGATGTTTGCATCATGAATATGATGCGTCTGGGTTGGAGCGTTTTGCTCATGCGCATGCTCGGACCAATACCAAGCATTAAAAGAACGATCATGTGACAGTGATCAGGTGAACGGCGTAAATGAGGCATGAAAGGCGCAAATGTGTGTCAGAACTAATGGGACAAAGCGATGCATCCGTCAACAAGACCGAAGTATAGGAGGTCAGTACATACTGAAGAAATGTAAGAATTCTCTCATTGTATACTGTATAAGTGATCCTATTAAGAAGCAATAAGGTGAGACACATCCAAGTCAATATAAACCCTTTGCTATAAGTAGAGCACGTTATAAATATGCCCATCTTATAACACAAAGAATATGAATATATACATTACAGACCAAAAGTTTGGACACACCTTCTCATTTAAAGATTTTTCTGTATTTTCATGACTATGAAAATTGTACATTCACACTGAAGGCATCAAAACTATGAATTAACACATGTGGAATTATATACTTAACAAAAAAGTGTGAAACAACTGAAATTAGGTCTTATATTCTAGGTTCTTCAAAGTAGCCACCTTTTGCTTTGATGACTGCTTTGCACACTCTTGGCATTCTCTTGATGAGCTTCAAGAGTTAGTCACCGGGAATGTTTTTCACTTCACAGGTGTGCCCTGTCAGGTTTATTAAGTGGGATTTCTTGCCTTATAAATGGGGTTGGGACCATCAGTTGTGTTGTGCAGACATCTGGTGAATACACAGCTGATAGTCCTACTAAATAGACTGTTAGAATTTGTATTATGGCAAGAAAAAAGCAGCTAAGTAAAGAAAAACGAGTGGCCATCATTACTTTAAGAAATGAAAGTCAGTCCGAAAAATTGGGCAAACTTTGAAAGTGTCCCCAAGTGCAGTGGCAAAAACCATCAAGCGCTACAAAGAAACTGGCTCATATGAGGACCGCCCCAGGAAAGGAAGACCAAGAGTCACCTCTGCTTCTGAGGATAAGTTTATCTGAGTCACCAGCCTCAGAAATCGCAGGTTAACAGCAGCTCAGATTAGAGACCAGGTCAATGCCACACAGAGTTCTAGCAGCAGACACATCTCTACAACAACTGTTAAGAGGAGACTTTGTGCAGCAGGACTTCATGGTAAAATAGTTGCTAGGAAACCACTGCTAAGGACAGGCAACAAGCAGAAGAGACTTGTTTGGGCTAAAGAACACAAGGAATGGACATTACACCAGTGGAAATCTGTGCTTTGGTCTGATGAGTCCAAATTTGAGATCTTTGGTTCCAACCACCGTGTCTTTGTGCGAAGCAGAAAAGGTGAACGGATGGACTCTACATTCCTGGTTCCCACCATGAAGCATGGAGGAGGAGGTGTGATGGTGTGGGGGTGCTTTGCTGGTGACACTGTTGGGGATTTATTCAAAATTGAAGGCATACTGAACCAGCATGGCTACCACAGCATCTTGCAGCGGCATGCTATACCATCCGGTTTGCGTTTAGTTGGACCATCATTTATTTTTCAAAAGGACAATGACCCCAAACACACCTCCAGGCTGTGTAAGGGCTATTTGACCAAGAAGGAGAGTGATGGGGTGCTACGCCAGATGACCTGGCCTCCACAGTCACCAGACCTGAACCCAATCGAGATGGTTTGGGGTGAGCTGGACTGCAGAGTGAAGGCAAAAGGGCCAACAAGTGCTAAGCATCTCTGGGAACTCCTTCAAGATTGTTGGAAGACCATTCCCGGTGACTACCTCTTGAAGCTCATCAAGAGAATGCCAAGAGTGTGCAAAGCAGTCATCAAAGCAAAAGGTGGCTACTTCAAAGAACCTAGAATATAAGACACATTTTCAGTTGTTTCACACTTTTCTGTTAAGTATATAATTCCACATATGTTAATTCATAGTTTTGATGCCTTCAGTGTGAATGTACAATTTTCATAGTCATGAAAATACAGGAAAATCTTTAAATGAGAAGGTGTGTCCAAACTTTTGGTCTGTACTGTATATATATATATACACACACACACACACACACACACACACACACACACACACACACACACACACACACACACACACACACACACACAAGTGCGGTGCCCCAGGGTCCTGGTCGTCTCAGTGGTATTGCCTTCCTCTTGGGGAGAGTGATGCTACGTTTGGAGGCAATGAAGGATAACTGCACCCGGGTAACACAATGCATGCAACATGTTCACACTCCAGACCAGAAGGTGGAGCTCTAAGCCTGTTTTAGGTGAACTCCCCTATAAGAACATCCTGATCTGGGGGGAAAGGGTTCAGTTCCTGTCAGAAAGACAGAGGGAAAGGAAGCAAAGGAGCTGTGCAAGCCCTCAGAGCTGCAGCTCCCAGAAAGAGACATTCAGAAGGCAGAATTGTATTGCAGCGAGCGTGAAGGAAGTCAGAGCAAAGGAGAGGATACCAGAAGGGGACCAGCCCTACACAGGGTGCCTCCTTCTGAGGCGCAGAAGTCTGGTAGCCGGAACACTGAGGGAGTAAGGATCTTTATGCTTTGCTCCAGAGACCGGCAGGACAGCTAATTGCAAGTTACCTGTCCGCCCTACACCCAGGAGGCACAGTGGCAACCCATAGAGGCCGGGGAGTGCTAGAGTCCCTACAAACAGCCTCAAGCCACCAGTCATACGGGTCTTTTCCTATCCTATATGGGGGACAGGGAGAGAGACACCACATCAGTGAGACCCTTATGTGAAGCCATAGGCAGTAAGGGACTACACCACTGCAGCGCAAGGGAAGGCTACTGATTTCCACCTGGATAAGGGGACTTTGGACTTGCCTCCAAACCGGCCGGACTCTGCCAGCCCTGTGATCTGGTGCTCTGGACTGTGGATGCTGAAGTCTTCAGTAAAGGTAAAGAGACTGCTACCTTGTGTCCTCTTTCTTCTCTGCGCCTCTCACCATCCACCATCTACACACCGGGAAGCCCTGGGGATATACAGTACTTCACCTGTGAAAAGGTATACCATCTAGCTGCCATAACATGACCCCAGCGGACCCCTTAAAGCAGCGTCGGTCACCCAGACCGAATACCACAGGTGGCGTCACGAACACAAACTATATCCCTTTAAAGACCTTTCCCCTTTTACACGGACGTCCCAGGGCCACGGACCGGGTCAGCCACTGTGACATCCCCCTGTGAACTGAATGACCCGGTACGGAGTACCCCACGGCCCCATGGGGGCGCTCCACATATATATATATATATATATATATATATATATATATATATATATATATATGTTCCGCTAAAGAATAAAAAAAAACATATATGCTGAAGTGAGAGAATATATGTAAATCAATCACAAAATAAAAATATGAAAAAATATAATTATAAAAAATGCAAATAATAAAAGGTGAGTAAGTATGTAAACTAAATATACACAAGTATATACACACATACGCAACTAAACGTGAAAAATATATGTAAAAAATATATGATACGTTTATCAAATGGTATGGTGAAAAAAGTTATTTATTATAATATAAAAGACACAAATCGATGCAACTCTTTGTAATTTGGGATTTTATTATATATTTTTTAATTTATTTATATTTAATGAAGTTCATTATTTTTTAATCTATTGTGTAATTATTCTAGTCCTGGCACGTTTCTTGTTCTTGGTATTATTAGTGTACACAGAAAGCGGCCAATCAGTGAAGTGGGCGGGGTTATACAGGGCTCAGCATTCAGAGATCTGCTAGATCTGTAGCAGAGAAAACTTTGTATCACAACTGTTGCACCCAGTAAACTAACTGACCGGAATCAGGGTCTATTCCCCTAAATCAGTGTTCCCCAACTCCGGTCCTCAAGAGCCACCAACAGGTCATGTTTTCAGTATTTCCTTAGTATTGCACAGGTGATAATTGCATCACCTGCACAGGCAATAATTCCATCACCTGTGCAATACTAAGGAAATCCTGAAAACATGACCTGTTGGTGGCTCTTGAGGCCTGGAGTTAAGAAACACTGCTCTAAATCATTCTGCTGTCAGATAAGGTAGCAAAAATCTGATGACATACACTGGTGGCTATTCTGCTTTTTAGCCATGCACTTACAGATTATTAGCAGACAATTGAAACTGTTGATTTCTCTATGCAAAAAAGTCAATTATGACACTATCGTTGTCATAATTGACGCCTCTCCATTATTAATCTGGCTTAATGTCACCTTACAATAGCAAGGTGGCATTAACCCTTCATTACCCCATATCCCACCGCTACACGGGAGTGGGAAGAGAGTGGCCAAGTGCCAGAATAGGCGCATCTTCCAGATGTGCCTTTTCTGGGGTGGCTGGGGGCAGATGTTTGTTGCCAGGGGGGGCCAATAACCATGGACCCTCTCTAGGCTATTAATATCTGCCCTCAGTCACTGGCTTTACCATTCTGGCGGAGAAAATTGCACGGGAGCCCACGCCAATTTTTTCCGCGATTTAACCCTTAAATTTAATAGCTACAGCGCCGAAATTTTGCACATACACACTACTAACATTAGTAGTGTGGAATATGCAAAAAAAGGGGGATATGACATGGTTTACTGTATGTAAACCATGTCTCATATCATGTTGGGTTTAGGCAGGAGAAATTAAAAGCCGGCAATTGAATTACCGGCTTTTCACATATATCGCGCTGAAGTAAATATAAAAATATATAGATTTTCCATTACTTTGCATTGGGTTTCGTGTTTCGGCCGATCCCCGACCTCGACTTTTCAAGAAGATCGGCCGATTTCACTCGACTCGACTTTTGAGAAAGTCGGGTTCGTGAAACCCGACTCGACCTCAAAAAAAGGAAAAGTTGCTCAACCCTAGTCTTGAATATTTATTGAGAAATCATTAACATAGTAGCTGCCTCCATACAATATTACAATATTAATGATTTTTTCAATAGATAGTTGAGACTTTAACGCCATTCGAGATGGATCTACACTTTTTGGATAAAATCCTGACAGCGATAAGTTTTTGATGCTGCATCAAAAACGCAGTGTCTTAAAATTCCAACAAAGTGGATGGGATTTATAGAAACCTCGTGCCCACTCCGCTTTTCTTTTTTTTGCTCAGTGTAACCTGACCGGCGGTGCGGGTTTCAAAACCACAACATGTCAACTTCTCCTGTGGTTACGCTGAGTTTTCTGTGCAGATTTTCCCCACAGACTTGCATTAGATGCGGAAAATCCGCCAGTAGAAATCGCACATGTGTTTTTTAGCGCGCTTCTGCAGTGGAAATGCATCAAAAATGCATATAATCTGCACATGACTATATCAATAAAGTTTTGTCAAAGCCAATGAAGCTGGTATTATCGACTCTCTGGTGGTCCAAATATCCACCTCTTCCCCCTTAAAGAATGCTCCTACTCTTACCAACCAAACCGACCTATCCATAATAAAGACAGACAGAAAAGATTTGGATAATGGTTAGTTAGTTAGTTAGTTAGTTAGTTAGTTAGCAAGGCCGAAAAAAGGCATTTGTCCATCCAGTTCAGCCTATATTCCGTCAGAATAAATCCCCAGATCTACGTCCTTCTAAAGAACCTAATAACTGTAAGAAACAATATTGTTACGCTCCAGGAAGTCATCCAGGCCTCTCTTGAACCCCTCGACTGAGTTCACCATCACCACCTCCTCAGGCAAGGAATTCTAGATCCTCACTGACCTAACAGTAAAGAATCCTCTTCTATGTTGGTGGAAAAACCTTCTCCAGACGCAGAGAATGTCCCCTTGTGACCGTCACATTCCTTGGTATAAACAGATCCTTGGAGAGATATTTGCATTGTCCCTTATATACTTATACATGGTTATTAGATCGCCTCTCCGTCGTCTTTTTTCTAGACTAAATAATACTAATTTTGCTAATCTCTCTGGGGATTGTAGTTCCCGCATCCCCTTTATTAATTTTGTTGCCCTCCTTTGTACTCGCTCTAGTTCCGTTATATCCTTCCTGAGCACCGATGCCTAAAACTGTACATAGTACTCCATGTGCGGTCTAACCAGGGATTTGTACAGAGGCAGTATAATGCTCTCATCCTGTGTATCCAGACATCTTTTAAAGCAACCCATGATCCTGCCAGGCACTGGCTGCTCCAGGTAAGTTTATCATTAACTAGGATCCCCAAGTCCTTCTCCATGTCAGATTTACCCAGTGGTTTCCTGTTCAGTGTGTAAGGGTGATATTGATTCCTTCTTCCCATGTGTATAACCTTACATTTATCATTGTTAAACCGCATCTGCCACCTTTCGGCCCAAGTTTCCAACTTATCCCGATTCATCTGTAGCAGAATACTATCTTCTCTTGTATTGACTGCTTTACATAGCTTGTATCATCTGCAAATATAGATATTTTACTGTGTAAACCTTCTACCAGATCGTTAATAAATATGTTGAAGAGAATGGGTCCCAACACAGATCCCTGCGGTACTCCACTGGTCACAGCGACCCAGTTAGAGAATATACCATTTATAACCACCCTCTGCTTTCTATCATTAAGGCAGTTACTTACACATTTACACACATTTTCCCCCAGACCCAGTATTCTCATTTTGTGAACAAACCTCTTGTGTGGCACGGTATCAAACGCTTTGGAAAAATCAAGATATACCACGTCCAGTGACTCACCTTGGTCCAGTCTATAGCTTACCTCTTCATAAAAACTGATTAGATTGGCTTGACAGGAGCGATTTCTCATAAACCCATGCTGATGTGGAGTTAAACAGTTATTCTCATTGAGATAATCCAGAATAACGTCCCTCAGAAACCCTTCAAATATTTTACCAACAACAGAAGTTAGACTAACTGGCCTGTAATTTCCAGGTTCACTTTTAGAGCCCTTTTGGAATATTGGTACCACATTTGCTATGCCCCAGTCCTGTGGAACAGACCCTGTCGCTATAGAGTCCCTAAATATAAGAAATAATGGCTTGTCTATTACATTACTTAGTTCTCTTAGTACTCATGGGTGTATGCCATCCGGACCTGGAGATTTATCTATTTTAATCTTATTTAGCCGGTTTTGCACCTCTTCTTGGGTTAGATTGGTGACCCTTAATATAGGGTTTTCTTTGTCTCTCTGCATTTCACCTAGCATTTCATTTTCCACCGTGAATACCATGGAGAAGAAGGCGTTTAATATATTAGCTTTTTCCTCGTCATCTACAACCATTCTTTCCTCACAATTTTTTAAGGGGCCTACACTTTCACTTGTGGTTCTTTTACTATTGATATAGTTGAAGAACAGTGGCCTGTATTATAAATCATTGGTAAAGTGTAATAAGGTCCTTGAAGCTACAAGAGGTGGTGACCCCAAAACAACCATAAGGCTACTTTCACACATCAGGTTTTCAGTGTCAGGCTAAATCCGGCGAATGTTGGAAAAACTGGATCCGGCGCAGATTGTGAAAAACTGATGCAACGGATCCGTTTTTTTGACGGATCCGGCTAGCATATGTAGATTATTGGATAAAAAAAAAATTTGGAGCATGCTCAGTTTAAAAAACCGGATCAGGCCGCCGGATCCACCTTTTTCTGGATCGGGCACCTTCCGGCTCCCATAGGCTTCCATTCTAGCAAACAGCCGGAAGCGCCAGATCCGGTGCTTCAGGCTTTTTCGCCAGAGACAAAAAACATTGCTATCGACGTTTTTTCAAGAAACCGGAAGCGGCAAAACCGGGCGAAACGCAATGTCATCCGGTGCAATCCGGCACTAATACAAGTCTATGGGAAAAAACCTGATCCAGCGGCAACATTCGCCTGATCCATTTTTTTGAAAATTAGCCGGATTCAGCCTGACACTGATAACCTGATGTGTGAAAGTAGCCAAGGAAAACCATGGTTACTTCCAGCTGTGACTCACAGGCTCGTGAGGACCAAAAACCCAAAGGGTTCCTTAACGGATACCAACCAACAATCTGATGCCGTAAGCCCAACGAATCACCAGCCCCAAAAACCAACTCATAACAGAGTGATCCCTGTCCCAATGAATCCACCATACCAATTGAAAACCAACTTCAAGGACCCCAGACATGCCACTAGCCGCCATGACCCAGGAATAACAAATTCCACCTTAGGCCGGGGTCACACTTGTGAGTATGATGCGAGTCTCTCCCAAGTGGTGGGTATTGATGCGCGAGTTTCTCGCATTACACTCGAAAGTGTGACCCCGGCCTTAAAAAAACAAAAGAAACATAAGGAAGAGCTGGCGGGACTTGCTCTGTGAGCCAGGGAGCAGGAAAGTGAAAAACTCTTCCCCCCAACCCCTTTTATAAATGCCCCTCGCTAAAACCTCCCACATTAACCCTTGCCCCACCTCCTCCAAACCCTCGTCATGACGGCCTCCACCCTCTGTGCAAGCTCTGGGCTCTGGCTCCTCCTATACCAGGAAATATCAAAAACATAAGCAGCTTTATTGAAAACATGACAAGAGACAACGTGCAGATTCGAAAATGCACACAGGAAAAACACAAGTAACCTAATTTACTTATGGCCTCTTCACACATTCTGACCTAATGTAACAGCACCAACAATGAGTGAATGGATCTAAAGAACTCACCTTCCATGGGGTCTCAGAGAAAAAGCTGAGCAACAAAAAATAGGGGGCTCTTTGTTTGCAGTCTCCTGCTAATTTAACAGCATCTGTGCCAATTGGTTGAGGAGATTTTTATACATGGCCCACCCAGGTGTATCCATATAAATAGCCCACCCTGCACTTTAACCACTGTCAAAGGTTGAGAAGAGGCTAGAAGAAGTGACCTGTTGATTTATTTTTATTTTTTTAGGTGTCTCCTGCTTAGATGACTTTTCTTATATATAAGATTAAAAAAATTATTTCTGCAGCAAAGGCGCTCCAAAAATGACAAAAAAAAGACTACTCTACAGGAAAAACACTGCCGGAAATTTTCTAGAAGAGTCTTCTCCTACAAAAACAATTTTTTTTTTTACATCAGATGACCATAAAAAACAACAACACAATTTTGGCATTTATATATTTTTATATATATATATATATATATATATATATATATATATATATATATATATATATACAAAACATGCAGGGGTTGCCTGTTTGTTAGTCAATCCCTGCATGTGTTGCTGCTGTCAAACTGCCACGAGACATGCAGCCTCGGGGAGCAAACATATTTTTCGAGCCCGCAGAAGATACTCGGTTAGCACCCGAGCATGCTCAGATAACACCTTATCCGAGCATGTTGGCTCATCACTAATAATGATATAGTTTTGTAGTATGGGTCCACACAATTAAGTTGATACCCAATTGATACCTTTTTTTTTTCATTTTACTGTTTTTGCACAAGAAAATCACTTTAAAAAAATGTATTTTTGCAATATATTCTGATGGCCATATCTATTTCCTTTTTCTGAATTACTGTCCTATATGAGGGCTTGTTTTATTTTGTTATTTTCCAGTGTTTTCACATTGTATGCCCTATCCATATACGCACTGTAAGCAAAGTCTCTGGCAGCAAAAGAATACGGTAATTACTGTGCCCTTAGAAAATCCCTGTGCAGTCTACCATTTTTTTTTTATTAACCATTCATTTAAAGTCAGTATTTTTATCATTTCAGCTTGCTAGAATTTTCTTTTCATGCTGACATTCAGGTTTATCTTTCTGATTTATTATGCTGTAATATTTATGAGAAGATCGTTTATAATTGAGTTATAATTTTTTTATTGGCAAAGGTGGCTAATACAAGGCAGCCCATAATGTATCCCCATATATCTCTGTGTAATGCAACTAGACCAACGTAAGCAGAGTGATGAAATGATGACCACCAGGCCCTCATTGAACTTGGTTAGTGAATTGGCCATTACAACGTTGTGAGGGAGAGAGTTCCACTACTCTTACAGTAAAGAATCCATAATCTCACTGCTCTTACAGTAAAGAATCCATAATCTCACTGCTCTTACAATAAAGAATCCATAGCCTCACTGCTCTTACAGTAAATAATCCATAATCCCATTGCTCTTACAGTAAAGAATCCATAATCTCACTGCTCTTACAATAAAGAATCCATAGTCTCACTGCTCTTACAGTAAAGAATCCAGTCTCACTGCTCTTACAGTAAAGAATCCATAGTCTCACTGCTCTTACAGTAAAGAATTCATAGTCTCACTGCTCTTACAATAAATAATCCATAGCCTCACTGCTCTTACAGTAAAGAATCCATAGTCTCACTGCTCTTACAATAAATAATCCATAGCCTCACTGCTCTTACAGTAAAGAATCCATAATCTCACTGCTCTTATAGTAAAGAATCCATTATCTCACTGCTCTTACAGTAAAGAATCCATAATCTCACTGCTCTTCCAATTAAGAATCCATAGTCTCACTGCTCTTATAGTAAAGAATCCATAGTCTCACTGCTCTTACAATAAAGAATCCATAGTCCCACTGCTCTTTCAGTAAAGAATCCATAATCTCACTGCTCTTACAGTAAAGAATCCATAGTCTCACTGCTCTTACAGTAAAGAATCCATAGTCTCATGGCTCTTACAGTAAAGAATACATAGTGGAGTAGTTCACTCACGTCACGGCACAGAGAGGTAGGAAAAATGGGAACACCATCTCTTTAAATCCTTGTTGGTTTATGGTCAGGCAGCATAAACCAACCCATGGGAACAAAACTCAGCCTTTCTGGCTAAAACAGGAACAAAACAACAAAAGGAAAACAAAAATGCTGCAACAAAGTCCATTTGTTATGGGCGGCACCCTGCTCTGGAGCAACACAGGTTCAGTCTGTGCTCGACAAGCCACAAAGCCTCTGGAGTCTCCTCCTTCCAGGCTAGCTGAACCCAGACTGCCTGTGGAGCTCGGTTATTTAAACCCAAGCCTGTGATTTTTTGCATCATGTGAATGATCACATGATCATGACCTCACGCAGGTCCTGGCAGGTCTGCCAGGGGAGATAAAATGGACCTTCTCCCACCCGCTCTATGAAGGTCCACATGAAACCAGACCTTTTATGCAACTTAACCCTCACAACACATAGTGTGCTGGAGAAAAATGCTCTTGTTTCATATCACTGACGCTGTTAAATGCAGTGACATATATCTCCCCTCTATCACCCTGCCAGTGACTGTCACAATAGTCTAACTGCTCTTACAGTAAAGAATCCATAGTCTCACTACTCTTACAGTAAAGAATCCATAGTCTTACTGCTCTTATAGTAAAGAATCCATAGTCTCACTGCTCTTACAGCAAAGAATCCATAGTTTAAGTGATCTTACATAAAGAATCCATAGTCTCACTGCTCTTATAGTAAAGAATCCATAGTTTCACTGCTCTTAAAGTAAAGAATCCATCATAGTCTCACTGCTCTTATAGTAAAGAATCCATAGTCTAAGTGATCTTATGTAAAGAATCCATAGTCTCAATGCTCTTACAGTAAAGAATCCATAGTCTCACTGCTCTTATAGTAAAGAATCCATAGTCTAAGTGATCTTACGTAAAGAATCCATAGTCTCACTGCTCTTACAGTAAAGAATCCGTAGTCTCACTGCTCTTTCAGTAAAGAATCCATAGTCTCACTGCTCTTATAGTAAAGAATCCATAGTCTCACTGCTCTTACAGTAAAGAATCCATAGTCTAAGTGATCTTACGTAAAGAATCCATAGTCTCACTGCTCTTACAGTAAAGAATCCATTGTCTCACTGCTCTTATAGTAAAGAATCCATAGTCTCACTGCTCTTATAGTAAAGAATCCATAGTCTCACTGCTCTAACAGTAAAGAATCCGTAGTCTCACTGCTCTTACAGTAAAGAATCCATAGTCTCAATGCTTTTACAGTAAAAAATCCATAGTCTCACTACTCGCACAGTAAAGATTCACCACCACTTATATTGATGATTAAACCTTCTTTCCTGTAGAGGTAGCGTATGCTCCCTTGTCATCGTTCTATGCCTATTTGCAAAAAGATCATTAGAAAGATCTCTGTACTGTCCCATCATATATTTGTAAATATTTTTTTTTTATGTGCTGTTGCTTTTTGAACGCTTTTTTGACTTCTGGCCTTTTTCTTCTTTTTATTCCTTAAGCATTTTTCCAGCATTCTTGTGGTGTCTCTTTTTACTGCCATTTTATGTTTATTTTTTTAACTCCATTTAATGATGAAAAAGCTGAAATGCTGGGAAAAGATTCCCAGAAGTCTCTAGAGCCTTTCCATTTACTTCTATTAATAAGTATAAAGCATCTTCATGGCAAAAACACCCGAAGAATGGTCAGTACACTTCTTATAACTGCTTGACATTGCAAGTTAGAACAAATACCCATTATAAACTATGAGCAAAAAAGTCAGCTCACCCACCAAGAGATCCAAGGTACGGAAGCTTGCAGTGCAACAAGGTAGAAAAAGAAAATAGGAAAAATCTGGGGTCAGGATCCTCTATAAAAAAATCTTTATTACAAAATGGTGTTAAAAAAGTCACAAGATAGAGTGAAAAAGCAAACGCATTTCAGACGGAGCCTTTTGACATTGCATGAATAAAGGCCCTGTCTGAAACCCGTTTGCTTTTTCACTCTAACTTTTTTTAAAGCCAAACAAGTCAATTTTTATAGAGGATACTGACCCTGGATTTTTCCTACTTTTTATCCTAATCTTTGGAGATGTTCACGTTTCTGTTTTTGATCAGCCTCATGGATCAAAATGACCAATAAAAGTTTATGGGTCCATGAAAATCCTGGAGAGCACATGGATAAAATCCATGATTAACAATGTAGGAGAAGTTTTGCTTCATATTTTATCCTGGTGCAAAAGTTCTAATTTTCATCAAGTTTCTACTTACATCTTGCAAATCCAGTACGAAGTTCATTGGGGCACGATCTATGGATGTCCAGGCATCTTCACGCTATATTTGACTAGTTACATGACGTCTTGCAGCTGCCCAGAAGGAATACAATGTGAATGAATATTGATTGTTCAGTCTTGCTTACTAAGCAACGAAATCCACTTAAAAAGAACATCGCAACTAAAATGCTACATCTGCACACGCAAAAGACAAGACGAGTTACACTTCTCCCAACAAAGGAAGATCATGGCCGACCGACGATGAGGCATTAAGAGAGAATACTCTAGTGTTACAGCAATTATCGATATTGGACCCTAGACACTTTTATATTGATAACAGAAAACTGTTACACAGTGCAGACCGGGCCATCAAAGTATTGATTTCACAGCTTTTTCACTAATTACCTGCCATCCTTAATAATCTCTCAAGACTCGGTTTATCAAACGTTTTCATGTTCTCCTTCCATTGTTACGTCCATAACAGAAATTCTATTAACAGTGTGGAAATATGTCCCATAAATCAACATACAGCGTCTAAGAATGTACATGTCTTACTGTCTTCCAGTCGGTGACCTCTAAGTAAGGCCTTGCTTTCACTACCGTATAAATCGGAAGACTGCAATGCAGAGGAAAAAAAAAAATCGTATTGGACTCGGACCAACGTTATTTTATCAGGCAGCACAGATCTGCGTATTTTGCTGCAATTTCTCTCCGAAATCTGATTGGTGTAAGAAAAAAATTGGATGGGACCACGGTATGGCATCAACTATATATACGGATACATTGCAATCCAGTAGGATGGGAAATTGTAAATGATTAATAACTGATGAGTAAAAAACAGAATGAGAAGTGAGAAAAAAATCGGCTCACTCTCCTAGTGTGAACATATCCTTAAAGGGAGTATTCGGCAAAACTGCTGACCGCGCTGGATAAGAGACCTGGAACGGTGTTTTGACATTTCTTTGGGTAGTGCTTTAGTACCACTATGACTAAGGACAGGTGTACACAAGCATATTTTTGATCTGCCTACAATCGACAAAATATCGGACCAATGATGTGCTATGGGAATGTGCACATGTCCAAGTTATTTTCTTGGACAGAGGAAAAAATGGCTGCATGTCTGAGATTTTATCTGATATTTGGATCGCACTCGACCAAGCAAGTCAGTGAGTGCACGGAAATCATCAGACTGCACTCGGATGACATCTGAGTGCAGTCCAATTTCCATGCACTGACACAATGGGGAAATTTTGTTCTCCATCTTCTCCTCATCCAAGAAAATCAGATCACTTTGTGTTCACACTCTGATCAGAGTGTAATTTATATAATTGGCCCAATTCTATCGGATGAGACAATCTATGGTCATCTGCACGAGCCCTAAGAAAGTGGCAGAGCACTAATACAAAGGCACTCTTTGCAGTAAGCGCTCCATAACCTCGCCCCTCGGCTATTAAGTGACAGCTGCAGCATCCAATGAAGAGCCCTCTATAGCTATACTAGAGTAGAGGGATGGCATTGTGAAGCGCTTGCTGCAGACAGTATAGGGTACTTCAGCATTAACCCCTTTAAATGTCCCAAACTGCAGAAGATTCGGCAGGTCCCAAACTGCAGAAGATCCGACAGGTCCCAAGCTGCAGTAGATCCGGCAGGTCCAAAGCTGCAGAAGATTGGGCAGGTCCCAAGCTGCAGAAGATCCGGCAGGTCCCAAACTGCAGAAGATCTGGCAGGTTACAAACTTCAGAAGATCCGGCAGGTCCCAAACTGCAGAAGATCCAGCAGGTTACAAACTGCAGAAGATCTGGCAGGTCCCAAACTGCAGAAGACCGGCAGGTCCCAAACTGCAGTAGATCCAAGAGTTCCCAAACTGCAGAAGATCTGGCAGGTTACAAGCTTCAGAAGATCCAGCAGGTCCCAAACTGCAAAAGATCCGGCAGGTTACAAACTGCAGAAGATCCGGCATGTCCCAAACTGCAGAAGATCCGGCAGGTCCCAAACTGCAGAAGATCTGGCAGGTTACAAACTGCAGAAGAGCTGGGGAGGTCCCAAACTGCGGCGCCAAGAACAGAACAAGATGCCATCTGGTAAGTATATTTATACGGGCTGGAAACTTACATTGGTGATACCACTCCAGTGGTAAAATAAAAAAAAATGGTGTGGTGCTTTAAATAATAAAATTCTAGCTGCCAGCATGCACCACATGGGGGATTAGGGGTCCACCATATACTGATCATGCATTGAACTCAGTAATAAAATCGTATACAAAAAGCTCCCTCTAGTGGTGGCCACAGGGAGCCATAATATTGGAGCTCTGAATCGACAAGCACAGTGCGTGTCAACTCCAATCTTTAGAAACCCTGGACAGGTTATGATTCCTAGATATTCTATAGAGAGAACAGATGTGACAATCGCATCACTTGTTCAATACTAAATCCTAAAAACATGACCTAATGGAATATTTAAGAATTACAGTTCTATAAAAAAGTAAAAAAGCACTAAAAAAACCCCCGTTTGATTTGGAGGTGGGCAACGGAACCAGGTGGTTGACGCAGGTCTAGCTTCTCTTACTTTAGGTAATCGTCTGTCATTGTTGGGGAAAGTCAAGCAAGCAAATTTATGTCATTCTGCCCTGTAGGGTGATTGGTTCTATAACATTACTGACAACCACAGTCTGTGAGAAGAACCACTGGTATTTCGGATGTCATGGCAAGAAGATTTTGGAATGATAACAAGCAGGAACAGCACTGATTTTTGATCATTACTTTTTTAGATCCGCACTTGGTAACTCCATATTTACCCAATTCACAGTTGTTTCATTAGTCAAAGTTGAATTATACTAACAGTGTAAAAGCTGATTAGCAAGTAACAGGCAAGGTCCCTAGATAATGACCTCTTTGCATTTGGTGAATGTTCTGAATAGGAAAACTAGCCTTGAAATAATGACTGTTACATATATAGAGGAATGTTTATTTTTTTGCGGCTTTTTTAAATCTTATGTTATAAATCAGGCCCTCAGGCCTAGCATTAGGCATAACACCATTTTGCCTGGAGTGTTCCTCTAAGCTGTCACCTCTGTTTCTATATCCATGGAAATCCCTTTATCAATCAGTGATGTCAAAGGGATTTGTTGCATGCACGCTACTCAGTATATGAAGGCAATACAAAGGAAACATGATTTATTTTAGGAATACTTGCGAAATCTTATTCAGGGCAATCATTTATTGTAATTCTTTGCTGAAGAAGGGAGGTAAGTTTACAGGCACATAGCTACAGTATGACACAGTTCTGAGCTAAAGTTGATCACATGGGTTTTATTCAAGCTTCTTTTCATCATACAGAATCCCTTCTCTTCATGCAATGCTTCATCAACATATATGCAAGTCTCTTCACTGATAACTTCTCTTCACACAGTGTATTAACCTAAGCAGAACTGTACCTTGCTCATGAAGTGAGGTGGGGGAGAGGGATGAGTCAGGTGCTGTAGCTCTCTCACTTCTTTCTTGCGCTTATAGAGATGTTCCTGGCTGTCCTGACTGCTTCTTTGACTACAGCAATTGCATCCCAGGAAGAACTGATCTATACCGCTTGTCTAATTTCAGTCTGACAGGAGACTCTAGAGCACACACCTTACTCTTGGATGTCCAGGACACACTAACCACTTTCCCAGTATCACCTGGGGCTCAGCTAAACACTCCCTGTCTGCTATAACCATTTTAACCCCTATAGTTGCTGGACAATTCTAAATCAACAGTGCAGCTTCTATATGTCACAGATGTAACGTACTACTTATATACAACCAATAGTGAATTGTTTCCAATGACATTAGTCAGGTAGTAGTCACTTCTCTAAGTATTAAACTACTATAAGGAAAGGCTAATGCGAATGGTTGTTATTCTAAAGATACCAATTATAATAATCCTGTGATACTGTCATACCCAGCGATACTATAAGTGCAGCAAGTAGTGATTTTGCTTTAGTACGGGGGATGTGCAGTTTGCCGAAGCCTGGGTTTGCAGGTTCTTAAAAGAGCACACTGAGGAAGTCTCTTAGAATGTAGAAGTTTTCCTTTACTTTTCTTGGCAGAGGCTCAAAATCTTTGTGGCTACATATCTAAAGAGGTATGTAGTATAGTGGTCACATATCCTCGGGGTAACCTTGGACTCTGCCCTGTCCTAAAAAACCACACATCCAAGCTCTCGCCACCTCCTGTCGCCTCCAGCTCAAAAATATTTCCAGAATCCGTCCTTTCCTCAACCCTCACTCTACCAAAATGCTTATGCATGCCCTAATCATCTCCCGCCTCGACTACTGCAGCACCCTCCTCTGTGGCCTACCTTCTAACACTCTCTCACCCCTCCAGTCCATCCTTAACTCTGCTGCCCGACTAATTAATCTCTCTCCTCACTACACTCTTGCTTCCCCTCTTTGCAAATCCCTTCACTGGCTCCCAATTTCCCAGTGTATCCAGTTTAAACTACTAACACTGACATACAAAGCCATCTATAACCTTTCTCCTCTGTATATTTCCAAACTAATCTCTCAATATCTTCCCTCAGGTAATCTCCGGTCCTCCCAAGACCTCCTTCTCTCCTCCACGCTTATTCACTCCTCACCCAATTGCCTCCAAGACTTCTCCCGAATATCCCCCATCCTCTGGAATTCTGTGCCCCAACACATCCGGTTATCCACCACATTTGGATCCTTCAAAAGAAACCTGAAAACCGAACTCTTCAAAGAAGCTTGCAGCCTGTAATGACCACACGGCCACCTCAACACCATCGGAGCTGCTGCAACCCTCGACCTACTGTCTCCTTCCCCATAATCCTGTAGAATGTAAGCCCGCAAGGGCAGGGTCATCTTCTCTCTGTATCAGTCTGTCATTGTTAGTTTGTTTACTGTAAGTGATATTTGAATTTTGATGTAACCCCTTCTCATGTACAGCACCATGGAATTAATGGTGCTATATAAATAAATAATAATATCCAAAGAGATATACAACATAATGGTTACACGTCCAAAGAGGTACTTAAATTTGGCCTCACTTGTGTAGAGAAACAAAATTCAAACTATCATTAGATAGAACAATATAAGTTAGGTGTTAGTGGTTGACCTTGTGGTTTATTGGCAATTTACCTACAGTTTACTGGGTTCAATTCTCAGGCCACCCTCTTGTGCAGAAAAACTCACTAGTAGGGAGTCATGCCTGAACTCTTGTCTGGCAACATTCTTATCTAATCTACTAGATGGTGGCCTGATTCTAACGTATCGGGTATTCTAGAATATGTATGTAGTATATAGCACAGGCTACGTACTATATTGCACAGTGACGTAGTATATAACACAACTGACGTAGTATATAACATAGCTACGTAGTATATAACATAGCCACGTAGTGCATTGCACAGGCACGTAGTATATTGGTCAGCCACGTAGTATATAGCAGAACCACGTAGTATATAACATAGCCACGTTGTATATTGTAGAGCCACGTAGTATATTGTAGAGCCACATAGTATATTGCACAGGCACATAGTATATAACACAGTCACGTAGTGTATTGCACAGCTACGTAGTGTATTGCACAGCTATGCAGTATATTGGTCAGCGACGTAGTATATAGCAGATCCACGTAGTATATAACATAGCCACGTAGTATATTGTAGAGGCACGTAGTATATTGCATAGCTACGTAGTATATTGCACAGCCACGTAGTATATTGCACAGTCGACGTAGTATATAACAGAACCGACACAGCCACATAGTATATTGCACAGCTACGTAGTATATAACACAGAGCACGTAGTATATTGCACAGCCACGTAGTATATTGGACAGTCACATTGTATATTGCCCAGCTACATAGTATATAGCACAGAGATGTAGTATATAACAGAGGCCACGCAGTATGTAACACAGCCCACGTAGTATATAGCAATGTGGGCACTATATGCGTGGTTAAAAAAGACTTAAAATAAAAAATAAACATATACTCACCTTCCGAAGGCCCCTTGAAGTCCTGGCGCCAGTGTGCGGTGCACGCGGCAGCTTACGGTCCTAGGGTTGGTATGAGCGCAGGACCTGTGATGACGTCGCGGTCACATGACCGTGACGTCATGGCAGGTCCTTCTCGCATAGCATCCTTGGCACCGGAACCTGCCGCTTGCACTGCCGAGGACAGCGCGCAACGTCGGAGGTGAGAATAACCTTTTTTTTTATTATTATTATTTGTAACATTAGATCTTTTTACTATTGATGCTGCATACGCAGCATCAATAGTAAAAAGTTGGTCACACAGGGTTAATAGCTGCGTTAACGGAGTGCATTACACCGCGGTCCGTTAATTCTGGCATTAACCCTGTGTGAGCGCTCAGCGCTGACTGCAGGGCAGTAAAGCAGCCGCAATTTCGCTGCCAGAGTATGGCCGTCGCTACTTGGTCGTGGCAATGGTTGTGGGCGTTTTGCCACGACCAATCAGCGACTTGGATTTCCATGACAGACAGAGGCCGCGACCATTGAATATCCGTGACAGACAGACAGGAGGACAGACGGAAGTGACCCTTAGACAATTATATAGTAGATTTCTTTGAACACACTTTAATTACCACTTGTAGCCAATTTACCGCACTATGTGGCTAAATTTCTTGCTAAATGTGAAGGAAATTCTGTAGGTCATGTAAAATCACACGCTCAAAACCAAAGTTTTTCAAAACCCCCAAAACTAAGCCTAATAATGTCTAACGTGACCAATAAAGGAACATTGTGTTCCAGCACCATGCTACAAATATTCCTTCTGACTAGAGGGCACACTTGGCCAGGGTCGGCGTCAGCACCCAGCGCACCTGGGCAAGTGCTGGTGCCCTGAGCAGGCAGGGGGCCCACTCGCTGTTGGGGACACCGATGTGCTATGGGGGCCTGGTGCCTGTGCCAGTGCCGGCGCCTTATAGATGTCACTCATGTAATGTAAGAAGTAAGTGAAATTTTTGGCATTGTACTATATCTATATTTATCTGCCGTATCTGTGCATCATGAATTGTGGTATGTGATAAAGAGGCCAACTGAGACTCTTTCGCCCGGGGCCCACGAAAACTGGAGCCGGTCCTGCCCTTGGCCATCTACAATAGCATGGCATTTAACCTGATTCTCTTAGGCATCATGTCAAATATTACTCAGAGACCACTGTGATCTCCACTAAAAAGGAAAACACCAACCTCACAACATAATCGTTGTATAGGACTTATCAGCAATATATTATATGCAAATTGCCTCTTCTGAGAAAAAGAGGACTTAAACGCTATAGCGCCACCTGTTGGAAGTAGCGATCCTACAAGTCACAATCAACCCTTTAACGAGTCGTGCAATATGACTTAGGATAAATACAGCAATATATTAAACAGTTTATCAGCAGTGGCAAGTCTTCTAGGCGAGGAGCACATCGCTTACAAGCTCTTTCATACAGAGATTGTAAGTGCTGCTCAGAAGCTGGTTGTATTGTTGGATCTGCCCGACTTCAGTGTCTGTCAGCAGATGCACATCTGAATTTACTTGCAGTATTGGATAGCACTGTTCGGCCACCAGCTCAATCATGCTGGAGGTCAAGCTGTTAATGGGTCAGGAGCTCACTGCTCCCTGGAAAGCAAGAAGTCGTGAGGCTGGTTAGCGGTCTGCTCCTAAAGACAAACTATGACAATGACCCTTTAAACTGAACATTCATTGGGCATACACCTATCTATCCCAAATTTCCATTCTCCCCCATACACATGAGCGCTTGGCCGACTGTTCATGTGCTTTCCATGAAGGCCCCCATACAAGTAAGAAGGTCGGCTGGTGCCACCACCATTGACCGGTTTGGACGACTGTTATCTAATGCGTATGGAGACTTTTAGGCCAAACAGATGTTATCCAGCAGATCAAACATAAACATAAACATAACCCCCCAGCAGTATTCCCTGGATTGTTCTTATTAAATTTCACGTGCATCTGCAATTTATCTATGGACTGTTCACACATGCATTTATCGCAGCAAGACCCTATGAGCAGCCCATCGACTAAACACAGGCTGCCGTACCTGTCCGTGCTTTCTGCTAACAGCAGGGGGATACAAAATATACTACAGGCCTGTATGACTATTTTCACAGTATTCGGAACTAAATGGAAAGATATTCTATTAATGCCTATAAATATACAGCGTATATATGTATATTATTTATTACATTGGTGAAGACTATAGTTCATTATTATGTGGCAGTATTATGCCATTTCTACAATGCACTCAGATGTAGGACAATTTACACAGGACAATTTACACAGTGCATACAGTATATATATATATATATATATATATATATATATATATATATATATACAGTATGTGCAGCAAATAGGATAAATAGGATACATCTGTTGCACGCCGGGTAATTGTTTCCGATAATCTTCCATGTAGTCTATAAATAATCATCAGCGGTATATCACATAAACCCATAGTAATACGCAGAATATATCAATATATGGATATACTTATATATACATATATAGGCAGAATCCATGATTCTTACCTGCTTCCATGACTTCACACTGCTGTCCGAATACATGGGAAAAGGTGACAGGCCCAGTAGCATCCATGGCTCTCAATGTCATGTGTGTCTAAGTCCAAGGAGACGACCGCAGTGTGTTTAGCAGCGTATTAACCCCTATCCCTGTCAATTCTGCACAACACTACAGCCCCAGTATGTAAGACGGAGCCTTCCCGAGATCCAGAAAGCTCCCTTGTTTCTGCAGCTACATCCTCAGATGCAATTAAAGCAGAGAGACAGGGAGAGAGATGGGGACAGAGCCTGGCAGCTGCAGACGGTGGTGGAAAGCGATTTCAGTTATTAACTCCCAAATGCAATATCTGCTTTTATTTTGGGCATGTTAGTAAGCTCGGACGTCCTCCCAGCTAATTTCTGATTGAAGGCTACTTAAAATTCCAGCAAGATATTTAGGATCCCCGGATCGCGCTGCTTTCTGGTCGCCTTTCCCTGAAATACTGATTGCTTGTATGTTGCTTCCAAGCTCAGCAGTATATATAGGATGAAAAAAATGAATGCATTCTTCATAAAGACAAAAATAATATTATTATACAATAAGAGATCATTAGATACTAAACAAGCATTGCAGCTAAGCGTTCCATCACCTAATTTATTTGCTATCCTGTCCTGAAATCTTAGAAGAGCCATCACTTACCATTTATTTTACCTGGTGTAAATACCGCTGTTCTCCTGAATCTGGCCTATAAATATTTATTCTATATTAATCTAGTCTTGTTGTGAGGATCCTGATCGATTAGCTATAAAAACTAGAATTCCAGGTGAAGAAAACTGGCAGCAGATACTAGTCTGGACGAGTAATGATTCAAAATGTGAAATATTTGGCTGTTGCAGAAGGCAATTGTTTGCCGATGTGAAGGAGACTGGTACATGTGACAACACAGCTTTGTTTCTTAATTATGCCAGATGTAAATTCAGTAGGCCCAGAATCATACACTGTTGTCTGAAGTATTAACTCTTCTTGTAGGTTGAATTGAGATTTGTAAATGGACAAATGATTGTTATTTACCTCTTATATCAGCTCCTACAGTTTATTGTACTGTTATCTTTGCAAAACCGGGATGCAATGTCACTGAACAATGATGTTTGCTGTTATGTTGATTACACATTGTACCAAAACATTGAAGGATAAACTATAAATAATCAAACATGCGAGTTAACCTCATCATCACCCTTTCCCCTTGACCTGTGAATGATGGTTTGAAGGACAGTTGTTAGCTATATAAGGAGACTTTGCCTTTGTTCCAAGTAAGTCTATAGGATTCCAGCTTAGCTGACCATGACCCCAGCTGGAAGAACACAGATCTGCTTCATTGACCATCACTGAACCCCCAGAGACTTCTTGAAGAATCCAGATTGGGACAATCAGGTCACCTGGCTACATGCATCACTGCTCTTGGTTAGTTTCCTAAGCTTGTCACTACCTCCTCTTTTTGGGGGCCTGCCAAAAGCAGGGTGCCAGAGGTGGGGTTAGTCAGCCCTGGAAGAAGCTCTCATCGCGGCAATTCAGTAGGAGGGTGAGACTCTGTAATTTGCACCATCTTGGGTATTTTGCTGGGCCTGTTCTATATGCTTTTTTGTTGGTGATTCAATAAAAAAGGTATAAGTTGACACAATCTTTGCATTGTGGATCTGTGTGTGCCATACTAAGCAAGGAGCACAGAAAGATGAGATGAGAAGTGTCTGAGGAGTTGAAAATTAAAATTGTTGAACAATATTAACAATCTCAAGGTTGCAAGTACATCTCTCAAGAGATCTTGATGTTCGTTTGTTCACAGTGCGCAACATAAGAAGTTTACAACCCATGACACTGAAGCTAATCTCCCTGGATGTGGATGGCAGGGAAAAACTGAAGTAAAGTTGCAATGCAGGATAGTCCAATTGGTGAATAAGCAGCCCCAATCAAGTTCCAAAGAAATTGGAGCTGTCCTGCTGGCTCAGGGTGCATCAGTGTCAGCACAAACTCTCCGTTGACATTTAAATAAAATAAATGCTATGGCAGAAGACCCAGGAGGAACCCACTGGTGATACACAGACATAAAAAGATAGACTGCAGATTGCCAAATTGTACGTGAATAAGCCAAAATCCTTCTGGGAAAGCATCTTGAGGACAGATGAGACCAAGATAGAGCTTTTTGGTAAAGCACATCATTTTACAAAAAACATAATGAGGTCTACAATGAAAAAAACATAGTACTTACAGTCAAGTATGGTGAAGGTTCAAAGATGTTTTTGCGTTATTTTGCTGCTTCTGACACTGGGCGCTTTGACTGTGTGCAAGGCATCATGAAATCTGAAGATTACCAAAGGATTTTGGGTCATAAGGTAGTGTCCAGTGTCAGAAAGCTGGGTTTTGTCCTAGGTCATGGGTCTTCAAGCAGGACAAAGATGCCAAACATACTTCAAGAAGCACCAAGAAATGGATGGAAAGAAAGCACTGGAGAGTAGGGTTGAGCGACTTTCATTTTTTTAAGATCGAGTAGGGTTTTGGGAAACCCGATTTTGTCCAGAGTCGAGTCGAGTGCAGTCGGCCGATTATCGCTAAAAGTCGGGGATCGACCGAAACACGAAACCCAATGCAAGTCAATGGGGAAGCATAGTCGGCAGTGAGTGGAGGCCAGGAAAACACCTACAGTGCCCATTTTAATGCCAAAAACATCCATTCTTGTTTCTGAAGCTTGCCAATCTTAATTAACTGTATAATAATAGTTGGGCATAGGGAATTGGGGGAAAGTTGTGGGGGGAGTAGGGCTGGCTCAAGTTTTTCGTGGGCCCAGGAAATGCGGACTACGTCACGGCGGTGTTGCAGGGAAAGGTAAGTATTTAAACGTTGCAAGTGCTGTGATCCTGAGCAAGCAGGGGGGGGCCCACTCGTTCGCATTGGCACTGGCACAGGGCCCCTCAAAGTACGGCGGTGTGTTTGCATGGCGGGGGCGCCTCCCACCAGCAGCGACACTTTTGCGTACTCTGAGGGGCCCGGTGCCAGTGACGTCGCCAACGAGTATGCCCCCCCACCTGATGAAGGAACCTGCACTTTCATCTGCACCTTCCTCTTTGTCCCTGTGTAAGGTGGTATAACATGCGGGAAGGGGAACCTTACTTTCAGCAGGGTCAGATTCTGGCTGTGTAGAGTACAAGGGGAATGTAGTGGTCTAGGTCAATGTACCAGCAGACTCATTTAGCAGTGGCTGGGCAATGGGCAGGATGAGGAGGAAACAGATATAGGGCCAAAGAATAAAGTAGGCTAAATGCAGTTCAAAATTGGTAACAGGACTAAACAGGCGGCATTGCTTTGTTCAGTGGAGTAGCAAACCCAAGAGCAGCAGACACTGTTTCAAGGGCCTAACCACACTAGTAGGCCAAATGCAGTTTAATATCTGATAGTATAGGGCGAAAGCCAGAATGTGGAAGCTCAGCTTTGTTCAGTTGAGGACAACACCAGGGAGGGGCAGACACCTTTAGTAGGCCGGAAAAGCCTATTGCATTTTTTAAAATGGTAATTTGGAGCAGAAGGTTGAAGCTCAGCTTTATTTAGTTGAGGACAACACCAGGCAGGGGCACACAGACAGACACCTTTAGTAGGCCGGAAAAGCCTATTGCATTTTTTAAAATGGTAATTTGGAGCAGAAGGTTGAAGCTCAGCTTTATTTAGTTGAGGACAACACCAGGCAGGGGCACACAGACAGACACCTTTAGTAGGCCGGAAAAGCCTATTGCATTTTTTAAAATGGTAATTTGGAGCAGAAGGTTGAAGCTCAGCTTTATTTAGTTGAGGGCAACACCAGGGAGGGGCAGAAGCCGTTAGTAGGCCCTAACCACCATTTTGTTTTTTAAAAACCACTTAATGAGAGCCGGAAGGTTGAAGCTCAGCTTTATTCAGTTGAGGACAACACCAGGCAGGGGCACACAGACAGACACCTTTAGTAGGCCGGAAAAGCCTATTGCATTTTTTAAAATGGTAATTTGGAGCAGAAGGTTGAAGCTCAGCTTTATTTAGTTGAGGACAACACCAGGCAGGGGCACACAGACAGACACCTTTAGTAGGCCGGAAAAGCCTATTGCATTTTTTAAAATGGTAATTTGGAGCAGAAGGTTGAAGCTCAGCTTTATTTAGTTGAGGGCAACACCAGGGAGGGGCAGAAGCCGTTAGTAGGCCCTAACCACCATTTTGTTTTTTAAAAACCACTTAATGAGAGCCGGAAGGTTGAAGCTCAGCTTTATTCAGTTGAGGACAACACCAGGCAGGGGCACACAGACAGACACCTTTAGTAGGCCGGAAAAGCCTATTGCATTTTTTAAAATGGTAATTTGGAGCAGAAGGTTGAAGCTCAGCTTTATTTAGTTGAGGGCAACACCAGGGAGGGGCAGAAGCCGTTAGTAGGCCCTAACCACCATTTTGTTTTTTAAAAACCACTTAATGAGAGCCGGAAGGTTGAAGCTCAGCTTTATTCAGTTGAGGACAACACCAGGCAGGGGCACACAGACAGACACCTTTAGTAGGCCGGAAAAGCCTATTGCATTTTTTAAAATGGTAATTTGGAGCAGAAGGTTGAAGCTCAGCTTTATTTAGTTGAGGACAACACCAGGCAGGGGCACACAGACAGACACCTTTAGTAGGCCGGAAAAGCCTATTGCATTTTTTAAAATGGTAATTTGGAGCAGAAGGTTGAAGCTCAGCTTTATTTAGTTGAGGGCAACACCAGGGAGGGGCAGAAGCCGTTAGTAGGCCCTAACCAAAGTTGAAGGCCAAATGCAGTTTAATTTCTGATACTATAGGCCGAAAGCCAGAAGGTGGAAGCTCCGATTTAGACAGTGGAGGACAATTTGAATTAGGGACTGCAGACAGACTTAGTAGGCTGTCCCCTGTGGACCATGCATCCAACACATTAACCCATTGCGCCGTAATGGACACGTAATCTTCCGTGGCCATGCCTACAGGTCCATGCGTCTGTTGTCAGGTGCACCTTTGTACTCACAGATTGCCAGAGTGCATGGACAATGCGGTCTTCTACATGCTGGTGGAGGGTTGGGATGGCTTTTCTCGCAAAAGAAGTGTCGACTGGTTAGCTTGTAGCGTGGTACAGCGTAGTCCATCATGGCCTTATTAATAGTAAATAAAATATATAACTAGGCTCTATGAACTTTTAAATAGGTTCCAGGGGTACACGGGCAGCATTGGTGTGGTCAGTGGAGGAGTATTGCAAGTAGGGGCTGCAGACAGGCTATCAAAGGCCTAAAATACCAAACAGTAGGCACTCATGGCAGTTTTACATCGGTTACATGGATACACAGGCAGGCACTCCAGGCAGCATTGTGGTCAGTGGAGGAGTATTGCAAGTAGGGGCCGCAGACAGGCTATCAAAGGCCTAAAATAACAAACAGTAGGCAGTCATGGCAGTTTTACATCGGTTACATGGATACACAGGCAGGCAATCCAGGCAGCATTGTGGTCAGTGGAGGAGTATTGCAAGTAGGGGCCGCAGACAGGCTATCAAAGGCCTAAAATAACAAACAGTAGGCAGTCATGGCAGTTTTACATCGGTTACATGGATACACAGGCAGGCACTCCAGGCAGCATTGTGGTCAGTGGAGGAGTATTGCAAGTAGGGGCCGCAGACAGGCTATCAAAGGCCTAAAATAACAAACAATAGGCTCATTGCAGTTTTACAGCGGTTACATGGATAGACGGGCAGGCAGCTTGGTGGTGAGTGGAGGAGTATTTAAAGTAGGGACCGCAGACAGGCTTCAAAGGCCTAACATAAGAAAATGGGCTGGCTGTAGGCACTTTATAATTGGTTCCAGGGGTACACGGGCAGCAGTGGTCTGGCCAGTGGAGGACTAGTGGAAGGAGGGACCGCAGACAGGCTTCAAAGGCCTAACATAAAAAAATGGGCTGGCTGTAGGCACTTTATAATTGGTTCCAGGGGTACACGGGCAGCAGTGGTCTGGCCAGTGGAGGACTAGTGGAAGGAGGGACCGCAGACAGGCTTCAAAGGCCTAACATAAAAAAATGGGCTGGCTGTAGGCACTTTATAATTGGTTCCAGGGGTACACGGGCAGCAGTGGTCTGGCCAGTGGAGGACTAGTGGAAGGAGGGACCGCAGACAGGCTTCAAAGGCCTAACATAAAAAAATGGGCTGGCTGTAGGCACTTTATAATTGGTTCCAGGGGTACACGGGCAGCAGTGGTCTGGCCAGTGGAGGACTAGTGGAAGGAGGGACCGCAGACAGGCTTCAAAGGCCTAACATAAAAAAATGGGCTGGCTGTAGGCACTTTATAATTGGTTCCAGGGGTACACGGGCAGCAGTGGTCTGGTCAGTGGAGGACTAGTGGAAGGAGGGACCGCAGACAGGCTTCAAAGGCCTAAAATAACAAACAATAGGCTCATGGCAGTTTTACAGCGGTTACATGGATACACGGGCAGCTTGGTGGTGAGTGGAGGAGTAGTGCAAGGAGTGTCTGTCCCAGTACTCCCAAAATATAAATAGATGTTAATGTCTCGCAAAACAACCAAAACAAAAAAAAAGGTGGCATACTTAGGTACAGGGGTGGGCTCATCTGCTGAGTTTCTGACATAGTAATTTGGCAGTAACTATTTAATGGTGCCAATATAGGACACAGACACAGACTACTTTAAGTTGCATCATAGATGTCTACAAATGTGTATTGTCAGTGCCAGACATTGAATGATGTCAGCGAATAGACTAAAGATTGGTGGAGCTGTGCGACATAATTTTGCATGTGGTAGAGCACATTTTGAGCTGGGGTAGGGGGGAACTCTCTAGAGGCCGGCGGGACCGCCCCAGGGCCCCTCATGTTACAACGGTGTGTCTGACGTTGGGTGCGCACCACCACCGCCAGAGACACTACATTGTACTATGAGGGACCCAGTAGCAATGCCGTCAACCAAAAGCGAGCACACCCACCTCTTCAGACAAACAGCAGTCTCACGGGTGCTTGCGCCAAGTCGCGATACCACGGCCCCGTGTGGGGAGTTTGGCCATTTAGGGAGGTGTAAACATGTCGTATGCTGTACAATCAGCTGCAGCAAATTAGACATTAGAAAAGTAATTCACAGGCAAGAGCCTTTCATAGGAAAGCTAGGTGTCGGCCGGGCAAGGTGGGGCAAAAGATTTCGAAATCCAGTTGTGGTTCATTTTAATGAATGTTAGATCGTCAACATTTTGGGTAGCCAGACGAGTCCTTTTTTCGGTTAATATTGAACCTGCAGCACTGAATACTCTTTCTGATAGGACACTTGCTGCCGGGCAAGCAAGCTCCTGCAATGCATATTCTGCCAATTCTGGCCAGGTGTCTAATTTGGAGGCCCAGTAATCAAATGGGAATGACGGTTGAGGGAGAACATCGATAAGGGATGAAAAATAGTTAGTAACCATACTGGACAAATGTTGTCTCCTGTCACTTTCAATTGATGCAGCAGTACCTGTCCTGTCTGCGGTCATAGCAAAATCACTCCCCAACCTGGTCAGAAAACCCCTCTGTCCAACGCCACTTCTGATGTGTGCACCCCTAACACTCCTAGTCTGCTGCCCCCTGGAGCTCGTGTGAGAACGATCACGTGCGCTGTGTGCTGGGAATGCCTGAAGCAAACGGTCAACAAGAGTTGATTGTTTGGTTGCTAATATTAGTTCCAAGTTCTCATGTGGCATAATATTTTGCAATTTGCCTTTATAGCGTGGATCAAGGAGGCAGGCCAACCAGTAATCGTCATCGTTCATCATTTTCGTAATGCGTGTGTCCCTTTTTAGGATACGTAAGGCATAATCCGCCATGTGGGCCAAAGTTCCAGTTGTCAAATCTCCGGTTGTGATTGGTTGAGGGGCAGTTGCAGGCAAATCTACGTCACTTGTGTCCCTCAAAAAACCAGAACCCGGCCGTGACACGCAACCAATTTCCTGTGCCCCCGGGAAAGGTTCGGCATTAAAAATATACTCATCCCCATCATCCTCCTCGTCCTCCACCTCCTCTTCGCCCGCTACCTCGTCCTGTACACTGCCCTGACCAGACAATGGCTGAATGTCATCAAGGCTTTCCTCTTCCTCTGGTGCAGACGCCTGCTCCTTTATGTGCGTCAAACTTTGCATCAGCAGACGCATTAGGGGGATGCTCATGCTTATTACGGCGTTGTCTGCACTAACCAGCCGTGTGCATTCCTCAAAACACTGAAGGACTTGACACATGTCTTGTATCTTCGACCACTGCACACCTGACAACTCCATGTCTGCCATCCTACTGCCTGCCCGTGTATCCTCCCACAAATAAATAACAGCACGCCTCTGTTCGCACAGTCTCTGAAGCATGTGCAGTGTTGAGTTCCACCTTGTTGCAACGTCTATGATTAGGCGATGCTGGGGAAGGTTCAAAGACCGCTGATAGGTCTGCATACGGCTGGCGTGTACAGGCGAACGTCGGATATGTGAGCAAAGTGCACGCACTTTGAGGAGCAGGTCGGAGAACCCAGGATAAGTTTTCAATAAGCACTGCACCACCAGGTTTAAGGTGTGAGCCAGGCAAGGAATGTGTTTCAGTTGGGAAAGGGAGATGGCAGCCATGAAATTCCTTCCGTTATCACTCACTACTTTGCCTGCCTCAAGATCTACTGTGCCCAGCCACGACTGCGTTTCTTGTTGCAAGAACTCGGACAGAACTTCCGCGGTGTGTCTGTTGTCGCCCAAGCACTTCATAGCCAATACAGCCTGCTGACGCTTGGCAGTAGCTGGCCCATAATGGGACAACTGGTGTGCAACAGTGTCATCTGCCGATGGAGTGGTTGGCAGACTGCGTTCTGTGGAAGAGCTGTAGCTTCTGCAGGAGGACGAGGAGGAGGAGGAGGAGGGGGTGCGAACGCCTACAGCCAACTGTTTCCTAGACCGTGGGCTAGGCACAACTGTCCCTAAATTGATGTCGCCTGTGGACCCTGCATCCACCACATTCACCCAGTGTGCCGTGATGGACACATAACGTCCCTGGCCATGCCTACTGGTCCATGCATCTGTAGTCAGGTGCACCTTTGTACTCACAGATTGCCTGAGTGCATGGACGATGCGCTGTTTAACATGCTGGTGCAGGGCTGGGATGGCTTTTCTGGAAAAAAAGTGTCGACTGGGTAGCTCGTATCGTGGTTCAGCGTACTCCATCAGGGCTTTGAAAGCTTCGCTTTCAACTAACCGGTAGGGCATCATCTCTAACGAGATTAGTCTAGCTATGTGGGCGTTAAAACCCTGTGTACGCGGATGCGAGGATAAGTACTTCCTTTTTCTAACCAGAGTCTCATGTAGGGTTAGCTGGACTGGAGAGCTGGAGATCGTGGAACTTTCGGGTGTGCCGGTGTACATGGCAGACTGAGAGACGGTTGGAGACGGTATTGTTTCCGCCGGTGCCCTAGATGCAATATTTCCTCCTACAAAACTGGTGGTTCCCTGACCCTGACTGCTTTTGGCTGGCAAAGAAACCTGCACAGATACTGCCGGTGGTGCAGAAAATGGTGGCCTTACAGTGACGGAAGGGATGTTGCGTTGCTGACTAGCTTCATTGGCCGAGGGTGCTACAACCTTGAGGGACGTTTGGTAGTTAGTCCAGGCTTGAAAATGCATGGTGGTTAAGTGTCTATGCATGCAACTAGTATTTAGACTTTTCAGATTCTGACCTCTGCTTAAGCTAGTTGAACATTTTTGACAAATGACTTTGCGCTGATCTGTTGGATGTTGTTTAAAAAAATGCCAGACTGCACTCTTCCTAGACTCGGATCCCTTTTCAGGGATTGCAGACTGAGCTTTAACCGGATGGCAACGCTGTGCTCCAACAGGTTTTGGCTTTGACACGCGTTTTGGGCCAGATACGGGCCCGGCAGATGGAACCTGTTGCGATGTTGATGCCTGCTGCGGCCCCTCCTCCACCTCCGCTTCTGAACTACTGCCGCCTGCACCCTGTTCCCCCAATGGCTGCCAATCGGGGTCAATAACTGGGTCATCTATTACCTCCTCTTCGAGCTCGTGTGCAACTTCGTCTGTGTCACTGTGTCGGTCGGTGGTATAGCGTTCGTGGCGGGGCAACATAGTCTCATCAGGGTCTGATTGTGGATCTGTACCCTGAGAGGGCAATGTGGTGGTCTGAGTCAAAGGAGCAGCATAGTACTCTGGCTGTGGCTGTGCATCAGTGCACTCCATGTCAGAATATACTTGTAATGGGCATGGCCTGTTAAATGTTTCACTTTCTAAGCCAGGGACGGTATGTGTAAAGAGCTCCATGGAGTGACCCGTTGTGTCGCCTGCTGCATCCTTCTCTCTTGTTGTAGTTTTTGCTGAGGAGGACAAGGAAGCGACTTGTCCCTGACCGTGAACATCCACAAGCGACACGCTGCTTTTACATTTACCAGTTTCGTAAGAGGAGGCAAAAGAGCTAGAGGCTGAGTCTGCAATGTAAGCCAAAACTTGCTGTTGCTGCTCCGCCTTTAAAAGCGGTTTTCCTACTCCCAGAAAAGAGAGCGTTCGAGGCCTTGTGTAGCCTGACGACGAAACTGGCTCCACAGCTCCAGACTTAGGTGGAATATTTTTATCCCCACGACCACCTGATGCTCCACTACCACTACCATCATTACCAGCTGACAATGAACGCCCACGACGACCTCTTGCACCAGACTTCCTCATTGTTTTAAAATCTTAACCAAAGTAACTTTATTTGTTGCTGTCAAACAACTTACACGGTGAGCTATAACTTCAGTATGATTTCAATATCCCTTAACAGGTTGGTGAGACCACAAGGAAAATCAGGCACAATGTTACACACTCTGTTTTCTGTGGCACAAAATCACAGAGATGACACACACGCAGGACTGTCACTCAAGCACTAATGTCAATATTAATCTCCCACCTAATTTATTTTTTTTTTTTTCTCAGGGAGACTTTAGAAACCAAATAATATAAAAAAAAAAAAAAAAAAATAGCCTTTCTATGGCCCACTGAATGAGAGAGAGAGGTGGCACACCCAGGAGTCAAGACTGGCACACAAGCTGGAAGGGCAATATTACTCTCCCACTGTTTTTTTATGTATTTTTTTTTTTTTAAGGGAGACTTTAGAAATAGTGTTGAGCGATACCGTCCGATACTTGAAAGTATCGGTATCGGAAAGTATCGGCCGATACCGGCAAAGTATCGGATCCAATCCGATACCGATACCCGATACCAATACAAGTCAATGGGACTCAGGTATCGGACGGTATTCCTGATGGTTCCCAGGGTCTGAAGGAGAGGAAACTCTCCTTCAGGCCCTGGGAACCATATTAATGTGTAAAAGAAAGAATTAAAATAAAAAATATCGCTATACTCACCTGTCCGACGCAGCCGGGACCTCAGCGAGGGAACCGGCAGCGTTGTTTGTTTAAAATTCGCGCTTTTACTTGGTTACGTGAGGTCCCGGCTTGTGATTGGTCAGGGCGGCCATGTTGCCGGGACGCGGACCAATCACAGCAAGCCGTGACGAAATTACGTCACGGCTTGCTGTGATTGGTCCGCGTCCCGGCAACATGGCCGCCATTAACCAATCACAAGCCGTGACGTCACGGGAGGCTGGACATGCGCGTATTTTGAAAAGCGCGCGTGTCCAGCCTCCAGTGACGTCCCGGCTTGTGATTGGTTAATGGCGGCCATGTTGCCGGGACATCACTGGAGGCTGGACACGCGCGCTTTTCAAAATACGCGCATGTCCAGCCTCCCGTGACGTCACGGCTTGTGATTGGTTAATGGCGGCCATGTTGCCGGGACGTCACTGGAGGCTGGACACGCGCGCTTTTCAAAATACGCGCATGTCCAGCCTCCCGTGACGTCACGGCTTGTGATTGGTTAATGGCGGCCATGTTGCCGGGACGCGGACCAATCACAGCAAGCCGTGACGTAATTTCGTCACGGCTTGCTGTGATTGGTCCGCGTCCCGGCAACATGGCCGCCCTGACCAATCACAAGCCGTGACGTCACGGGAGGCTGGACACGCGCGCTTTTCAAAATACGCGCATGTCCAGCCTCCCGTGACGTCCCGGCTTGTGATTGGTTAATGGCGGCCATGTTGCCGGGACGTCACTGGAGGCTGGACACGCGCGCTTTTCAAAATACGCGCATGTCCAGCCTCCCGTGACGTCACGGCTTGTGATTGGTTAATGGCGGCCATGTTGCCGGGACGCGGACCAATCACAGCAAGCCGTGACGTAATTTCGTCACGGCTTGCTGTGATTGGTCCGCGTCCCGGCAACATGGCCGCCCTGACCAATCACAAGCCGGGACTTCACGTAACCAAGTAAAAGCGCGAAATTTAAACAAACAACGCTGCCGGTTCCCTCGCTGAGGTCCCGGCTGCGTCGGACAGGTGAGTATAGCGATATTTTTTATTTTAATTCTCTTTTTTACACATTATTACATTAATGTTGTTGCGATACCCGATACCCGATACCACAAAAGTATCGGATCTCGGTATCGGAAATTCCGATACCGCAAGTATCGGCCGATACCCGATACTTGCAGTATCGGAATGCTCAACACTATTTAGAAACCCAATAATATTTAAAAAAAAAAATAAATAGGCTTTCTATGGCCCACTGAATGAGAGGGAGAGAGGTGGCACACCCAGGAGTCAAGACTGGCACACAAGCTGAAAGGGCAATATTACTCTCCCACTGTTTTTTTATGTATTTTTTGTTTTTTAAGGGAGACTTTAGAAACCCAATAATATTTAAAAAAAAAAAAAAAAAAAAAGGCTTTCTATGGCCCACTGAATGAGAGGGAGAGAGGTGGCACACCCAGGAGTCAAGACTGGCACACAAGCTGAAAGGGCAATATTACTCTCCCACTGTTTTTTTATGTATTTTTTTTTTTTTTCAGGGAGACTTTAGAAACCAAATAATAAGAAAAAAAATAAATAAATAAATAGGCTTTCTATAGCCCACTGAATGAGAGATAGCACACACAGCAGTGGCACACAAGCCCTGACTGAGGCCAATATTTTTCTACCACTGATTGATGTAGTGTTTTTGTGTTGAGGTAGAATTTAGAACACAAATCAAGGAAAAAAAAAAAAAATGCTTTCTATGGCCCACTGAATGAGAGAGAGGTGGCACACCCAGGAGTCAAGACTGGCACACAAGCTGAAAGGGCAATATTACTCTCCCACTGTTTTTTTATGTATTTTTTGTTTTTTAAGGGAGACTTTAGAAACCCAATAATATTTAAAAAAAAAAATAAATAGGCTTTCTATGGCCCACTGAATGAGAGGGAGAGAGGTGGCACACCCAGGAGTCAAGACTGGCACACAAGCTGAAAGGGCAATATTACTCTCCCACTGTTTTTTTATGTATTTTTTGTTTTTTAAGGGAGACTTTAGAAACCCAATAATATTTAAAAAAAAAAATAAATAGGCTTTCTATGGCCCACTGAATGAGAGGGAGAGAGGTGGCACACCCAGGAGTCAAGACTGGCACACAAGCTGAAAGGGCAATATTACTCTCCCACTGTTTTTTTATGTATTTTTTGTTTTTTAAGGGAGACTTTAGAAACCCAATAATATTTTTTTAAAAAAATAAATAGGCTTTCTATGGCCCACTGAATGAGAGGGAGAGAGGTGGCACACCCAGGAGTCAAGACTGGCACACAAGCTGAAAGGGCAATATTACTCTCCCACTGTTTTTTTATGTTTTTTTTTTTTTTTTCAGGGAGACTTTAGAAACCAAATAATATTAAAAAAAACAAAAAAAAAAATAGCCTTTCTATGGCCCACTGAATGAGAGAGAGAGGTGGCACACCCAGGAGTCAAGACTGGCACACAAGCTGAAAGGGCAATATTACTCTCCCACTGTTTTTTTTATGTATTTTTTGTTTTTTAAGGGAGACTTTAGAAACCCAATAATATTTAAAAAAAAAAATAAATAGGCTTTCTATGGCCCACTGAATGAGAGGGAGAGAGGTGGCACACCCAGGAGTCAAGACTGGCACACAAGCTGAAAGGGCAATATTACTCTCCCACTGTTTTTTTATGTATTTTTTGTTTTTTAAGGGAGACTTTAGAAACCCAATAATATTTAAAAAAAAAAATAAATAGGCTTTCTATGGCCCACTGAATGAGAGGGAGAGAGGTGGCACACCCAGGAGTCAAGACTGGCACACAAGCTGAAAGGGCAATATTACTCTCCCACTGTTTTTTTATGTATTTTTTGTTTTTTAAGGGAGACTTTAGAAACCCAATAATATTTTTAAAAAAAAATAAATAGGCTTTCTATGGCCCACTGAATGAGAGGGAGAGAGGTGGCACACCCAGGAGTCAAGACTGGCACACAAGCTGAAAGGGCAATATTACTCTCCCACTGTTTTTTTATGTTTTTTTTTTTTTTTTCAGGGAGACTTTAGAAACCAAATAATATTAAAAAAACCAAAAAAAAAAATAGCCTTTCTATGGCCCACTGAATGAGAGAGAGAGGTGGCACACCCAGGAGTCAAGACTGGCACACAAGCTGAAAGGGCAATATTACTCTCCCACTGTTTTTTTATGTATTTTTTGTTTTTTAAGGGAGACTTTAGAAACCCAATAATATTTTTTAAAAAAAATAAATAGGCTTTCTATGGCCCACTGAATGAGAGGGAGAGAGGTGGCACACCCAGGAGTCAAGACTGGCACACAAGCTGAAAGGGCAATATTACTCTCCCACTGTTTTTTTATGTATTTTTTGTTTTTTAAGGGAGACTTTAGAAACCCAATAATATTTTAAAAAAAAAATAAATAGGCTTTCTATGGCCCACTGAATGAGAGGGAGAGAGGTGGCACACCCAGGAGTCAAGACTGGCACACAAGCTGAAAGGGCAATATTACTCTCCCACTGTTTTTTTATGTTTTTTTTTTTTTTTTCAGGGAGACTTTAGAAACCAAATAATATTAAAAAAACCAAAAAAAAAAATAGCCTTTCTATGGCCCACTGAATGAGAGAGAGAGGTGGCACACCCAGGAGTCAAGACTGGCACACAAGCTGAAAGGGCAATATTACTCTCCCACTGTTTTTTTATGTATTTTTTGTTTTTTAAGGGAGACTTTAGAAACCCAATAATATTTAAAAAAATAAATAAATAGGCTTTCTATGGCCCACTGAATGAGAGGGAGAGAGGTGGCACACCCAGGAGTCAAGACTGGCACACAAGCTGAAAGGGCAATATTACTCTCCCACTGTTTTTTTATGTATTTTTTGTTTTTTAAGGGAGACTTTAGAAACCCAATAATATTTTAAAAAAAAAATAAATAGGCTTTCTATGGCCCACTGAATGAGAGGGAGAGAGGTGGCACACCCAGGAGTCAAGACTGGCACACAAGCTGAAAGGGCAATATTACTCTCCCACTGTTTTTTTATGTTTTTTTTTTTTTTTTCAGGGAGACTTTAGAAACCAAATAATATTAAAAAAAACAAAAAAAAAATAGCCTTTCTATGGCCCACTGAATGAGAGAGAGAGGTGGCACACCCAGGAGTCAAGACTGGCACACAAGCTGAAAGGGCAATATTACTCTCCCACTGTTTTTTTATGTATTTTTTGTTTTTTAAGGGAGACTTTAGAAACCCAATAATATTTAAAAAAAAAATAAATAGGCTTTCTATGGCCCACTGAATGAGAGGGAGAGAGGTGGCACACCCAGGAGTCAAGACTGGCACACAAGCTGAAAGGGCAATATTACTCTCCCACTGTTTTTTTATGTATTTTTTGTTTTTTAAGGGAGACTTTAGAAACCCAATAATATTTTTTTAAAAAAATAAATAGGCTTTCTATGGCCCACTGAATGAGAGGGAGAGAGGTGGCACACCCAGGAGTCAAGACTGGCACACAAGCTGAAAGGGCAATATTACTCTCCCACTGTTTTTTTATGTATTTTTTGTTTTTTAAGGGAGACTTTAGAAACCCAATAATATTTAAAAAAAAAAATAAATAGGCTTTCTATGGCCCACTGAATGAGAGGGAGAGAGGTGGCACACCCAGGAGTCAAGACTGGCACACAAGCTGAAAGGGCAATATTACTCTCCCACTGTTTTTTTATGTATTTTTTGTTTTTTAAGGGAGACTTTAGAAACCCAATAATATTTTTTTAAAAAAATAAATAGGCTTTCTATGGCCCACTGAATGAGAGGGAGAGAGGTGGCACACCCAGGAGTCAAGACTGGCACACAAGCTGAAAGGGCAATATTACTCTCCCACTGTTTTTTTATGTTTTTTTTTTTTTTTTCAGGGAGACTTTAGAAACCAAATAATATTAAAAAAACAAAAAAAAAAAATAGCCTTTCTATGGCCCACTGAATGAGAGAGAGAGGTGGCACACCCAGGAGTCAAGACTGGCACACAAGCTGAAAGGGCAATATTACTCTCCCACTGTTTTTTTAGGTTTTTTTTTTTTTTTCAGGGAGACTTTAGAAACCAAATAATATTAAAAAAAAAAATAAAATAAATAGGCTTGCTATAGCCCACTGAATGAGAGATAGCACACACAGCAGTGACACACAAGCCCTGACTGAGGCCAATATTTTTCTCCCACTGATTGATGTAGTGTTTTTGTGTTGAGGTAGAATTTAGAACACAAATCACGGAAAAAATAAATAGGCTTTCTATGGCCCACTCAGTGAGAGATGGCACACACAGGGATGGCACTGTAGCAGAAATGCCAATCTTAATCTCCCACAAAAAAAAAAAAAAAAAAACAGGGACTGTCCTACAATTACTATCTCCCTGCAGTAATCTAAGCCAGGTATGGCAGGCAGCAATAGGAGTGGACTGATGCACAAATTAAATAAAAAGTGTGGACAAACAAAAAAGATAGCTGTGCAGAAAGGAAGGAACAAGAGGATATGTGCTTTGAAAAAAGCAGTTGGTTTGCACAGTGGCGTACACACAGCAATACAGCTATCACGGAGCCTTCTAGGGCAGCCCAATGAGCTACAGCGCTGAGGGGAAAAAAAAAAAAAAATAGCTTCCACAGTCCCTGCACACCGAAGGTGGTGTTGGACAGTGCAAATCGCTGCAGCACAAGCGGTTTGGTGGTTAGTGGACCCTGCCTAACGCTCTCCCTGCTTCTGACGAAGCGGCAGCAACCTGTCCCTAAGCTCAGATCAGCAGCAGTAAGATGGCGGTCGGCGGGAACGCCCCTTTATAGCCCCTGTGACGCCGCAGACAGCAAGCCAATCACTGCAATGCCCTTCTCTAAGATGGTGGGGACCAGGATCTATGTCATCACGCTGCCCACACTCTGCGTTCACCTTCATTGGCTGAGAAATGGCGCTTTTCGCGTCATTGAAACGCGACTTTGGCGCGAAAGTCGCGTACCGCATGGCCGACAAGCACAGGGGTCGGATCGGGTTTCATGAGACGCCGACTTAGCCAAAAGTCGGCGACTTTTGAAAATGATCGACCCGTTTCGCTCAACCCTACTGGAGAGCTCTGTAGTGTCTAGCAATGAGTCCGGATATAAATACCATTGAATACCTGTGGAGAGATCATACAATTGCTGTTGGGAGAAGGAGCTTTCACTTATGAGAGACTCGGAGCATTTTGCAAAAGATGAGTGGTCCAAAATTCCAGCTGAGAGGCGTAAGAAGCTTGTTGATGGTTATAGGAAAAAAATGATTGCAGTTTTCTGTTCCAAAGGGTGTGCAACCACATATTAAGTTGAGGGTGCCAGGTATTTTGTCCAGCCTGTTTTTGGGAGTTTTGTGTGATATTATGTCCAATTTGCCTTTTTTTGTGTTTTTGTGTTGTTCTGATACACACAAAGGAAATAAATCTGTGTATAACAAAACGTGTAATTGCAATAATTTTCTGGGGGAAAAATTTCATTTTCTGGAACAATTTCAATGGTGCCAACACTTTTGGCTAGAACTTTATAATCAAGGAAGAAGATGTCATATCTCAGGAACAGAGAGACACAAAAGCAAAAATAACACCATAACTAGGAGAACAGCGGCATTTACACAGAGTTAAAAAATGATATATTTATGGCAAGTGACGCACCATAAATGTCTTTTTGGCATCCCAGGCGCACAGGCACATGCAAGACTAGTCCCCTATTAGCAATGCACTTTTATGAATCACTATAGCGTAAGACCAAAGAGTTTACATTTTATAATAATGCAATCTGGGGTATCCTGACTAACTTGCCAATTTTACCCTATGTGCAAAATCATCATGGGCTTTGGAGAAAATCTGCAAAGAATCTGTAAAGAATTGATTCAATTTTCTTGTCATTCAGACATCACAGGAGGAAATATCTACTCAGCTTGGCACAAAATAGTGATGTAATTCTAAAAAATGCTTGGCTGCCTGCACAGAAAAGGCAAACTGGGGAGGCTGCCTGCATCACAACATGAAAGGAGACCTATAAACTATAGGATGCGAAATATCTGCCTGTTTTCTCTCTCTGCAGGCATCTTAGTGAGCAATTGGCTATTAGTCTGAAGATGAAACAACTTGTATTTAACCTTCCATTCTGAAGCAAAAAGGAAATGGTCCATATGACAGAACCGTATAAAAAGCAGGGTATTGATCCATCTTCTTTTAATAAAATGTTCAATTACTTGCAGTTCCAGAATCCCAGGCAGAGCTTTCATTATTAAAGCCATCTACTGACCACACCACCCCCCGACTTGTCTAATAAGCTGTCTCTTGTACAGTGTGGCAATTTATCCTTAACTTTTCCTTTCTTGCTTCTGAGAAAAGCTGTCTAAATTGTATTACAGGATATTGAATAAGTGACACAATGCAAACAAATACATAGAGAAGTCATCACTAGTGTTGAGCGATACCGTCCGATACTTGAAAGTATCGGTATCGGAAAGTATCGGCCGATACCGTCACAGTATCGGAATCCAATCCGATACCGATACCCGATACCAATACAAGTCAATGGGACTCATGTATCGGACGGTATCCCTGATGGTTCCCAGGGTCTGAAGGAGAGGAAACTCTCCTTCAGGCCCTGGGAACCATATAAATGTGTAAAAGAAAGAATTAAAATAAAAAATATCGCTATACTCACCTGTCCGACGCAGCCGGGACTTCAGCGAGGGAACCGGCAGCGTTGTTTGTTTAAAAATCGCGCTATTACTTGGTTACGTGAATTCCCGGCTTGTGATTGGTCAGGTCGGCCATGTTGCCGGGACGCGGACCAATCACAGCAAGCCGTGACGAAATTACGTCACGGCTTGCTGTGATTGGTCCGCGTCCCGGCAATATGGCCGCCCTGACCAATCACAAGCCGGGACGTCACGGGAGGCTGGACACGCGCTCATTTTAAAATGGGCGCGTGTCCAGCCTCCCGTGACGTCACGGCTTGTGATTGGTTGCGCCGCGATCAACCAATCACAAGCCGGGAGGCTGGACGCGCTCATTTTGAAATGGGCACGTGTCCAGCCTCCCGTGACGTCACGGCTTGTGATTGGTTGCGCCGCGATCAACCAATCACAAGCCGGGAGGCTGGACGCGCTCATTTTGAAATGGGCGCGTGTCCAGCCTCCCGGCTTGTGATTGGTTGACCGCGACGCAACCAATCACAAGCCGTGACGTCACGGGAGGCTGGACACGCGCCCTTTTTAAAATGAGCGCGTTTCCAGCCTCCCGTGACGTCACGGCTTGTGATTGGTTAATGGCGGCCATGTTGCCGGGACGCGGACCAATCACAGCAAGCCGTGACGTATTTTCGTCACGGCTTGCTGTGATTGGTCCGCGGCCCGGCAACATGGCCGCCCTGACCAATCACAAGCCGGGACTTCGCGTAACCATGTAAAAGCGGGAATTTTAAACAAACAACGCTGCCGGTTCCTGCGCTGAGGTCCCGGCTGCGTCGGACAGGTGAGTATAGCGATATTTTTTATTTTAATTCTCTATTTTACACATTTTAACATTAATGTTGTTCCGATACCCGATACCCGATACCACAAGAGTATCGGAATCCCGGTATCGGAATTCCGATACAGCAAGTATCGGCCGATACCCGATACTTGCAGCATCGGAATGCTCAACACTAGTCATCACTGATAGAATAGGCTTATTGTGAGATGTTATACAACCCCTGGCAAAAATTATGTAATCACCGGCCTTGGAGGATGTTCATTCAGTTGTTTAATTTTTTAGAAAAAAAGCAGATCACAGACATGGCACAAAACTAAAGTCATTTCAAATGGCAACTTGCTGGCTTTAAGAAACACAAAGAAATCAAGAACAAAAAATGTGGTAGTCAGTAATGGTTACTTTTTTTTAACCAAGCATAGGGGAACAATTATGGAAACACTCAATTCTGAGGAAAAAATTATGGAATCACCTTGTAAATTTTCATATCCAAAAATAACACCTGCATCAAATTAGATCTGCTCGTTAGTCTGCATCTAAAAAGGAGTGATCACACCTTGGAGAGCTGTTGCACCAAGTGGACTGACATGAATCATGGCTCCAACAAGAGAGATGTCAATTGAAACAAAGGAGAGGATTATCAAACTCTTAAAAGAGGGTAAATCATCACACAATGCAAAAGATGTTGGTTGTTCACAGTCAGCTGTGTCTAAAATCTGGACCAAATACAAACAACATGGGGAGGTTGTTAAAGGCAAACATACTGGTAGATCAAGGAAGACATCAAAGTGTCAAGAACGAAAACTTAAAGCGATATGTCTCCAAAACAGGAAATGCACAACAAAACAAATGAGGAACGAATGGGTGGAAACTGGAGTCAACGTCTGTGACCGAACTGTATGAAACCGCCTAAAGGAAATGGGATTTACATACAGAAAAGCTAAACGAAAGCCATCATTAACACCTAAACAGAAAAAAACAAGGTTACAATGGGCTAAGGAAAAGCAATCGTGGACTGTGGATGAGTGGATGAAAGTCATATTCAGTGATGAATTTTTGTTTTTTTGTTTGTTTTTCATGATTCCATAATTTTTTCCTCAGAATTGAGTGATTCCATAATTTTTCCCCTATGTTGGTTAAAAAAAGTAACCATTACTGACTACCACATTTTTTGTTCTTGATTTCTTTTAGTGTTTCTTAAAGCCAGAAAGTTGCCATTTGAAATGACTTTAGTTTTGTGCCATGTCTGTGATCTTCTTTTTTTCTACAAAATTAAACAACTGAATGAACATCCTCCAGGGCCGGTGATTCCATAATTTTTGCCAGGGGTTGTATTGTTATTTTACTGTTGCATACATAGCGCAAACCTATACCTCAGTACTGTCCCAAAATGCTCAGTTTCTGGTTTCCCCAGGTGAAAGAAAGCCTGACTACAGTTCTAGTAAAATGACCACTGCAGGATTTGTTTGCCCCTTCTGTTAGGAATCCATAATGTGAATGCATTATAACACTTTCAGTTGCTGTCTTCTGCCGTTTCCAGCGCTGCTCTGGTCCTCTACAGCATCATGTAACCATAGCATCGTCTCGGTGGACCAGAAGTCACTTTCTTAATTCAAGTCTATGATACATCGATGCTCTTATAGTTTTGCATTAAGAAAGGAAACAGCGGTCTGATGTGTGAGCCAACAAGTCAGATGTGCAGTTACATAATGATGAAGAGGACTGGAGCAGCGCTGGAAATGGCAGAAAACTCTGAATGGTAAGGATGCTTAATGCACTCATTACACACACATTACTGATTGTTAACAAAGGGGGAAATAAAAAAAAAATCATGTTATGATCCTTTAAAAGTTTAAAGGAGTTATAATCTATATATATAATTGTCTAAGGGTTTTTCCGTCTGTCTGTCTGTCCTGGAAATCCCGCGTCTCTGATTGGTCGAGGCTGCCAGGCCTCGACCAATCAGCGACGGGCACAGCATGGCGACGATGATGTCATAAAGGTTGCCTCGACCAATCAGCGACGGGCACAGTCTGCCGCGAATTCGCCTCGACCAATCAGCGACGGGCACAGTATCGACGTAGATGTCATAATGGTAGCCATGGCGACGATGATGTCATAAAGGTTGCCTCGACCAATCAGAGACAGGCACAGTCTATAATTGTCTAAGGGTTTTTCTGTCTGTCCTGGAAATCCCGCGTCTCTGATTGGTCGAGGCCAATGTCATATGATGATGTCATAAAGGTTGCCTCGACCAATCAGCGACGGGCACAGTCTGCCGCGAATTCGCCTCGACCAATCAGCGACGGGCACAGTATCGACGTAGATGTCATAATGGTTGCCATGGTGACGATGATGTCATAAAGGTTGCCTTGACCAATCAGCGACGGGCACAGTCTGCCGCGAATTCTGGAATCATAATTGTCCATATACTACGGGGACATGCATATTCTAGAATACCCGTTTATTCTCAGCGAGGAAGGATAGCGCAGGACCTGGTATAAGAGAGATGCCGTAAAGTGGCTACCAGGTACACATAAAATTGGCCTTTTTTATGCGCTAAACGCTCTCATTTTTCATATTTTTAGTGCAGTAATGCAGTTCAATTTCTGTGTTTCATTTTTTCATGTGTTAGCGCTGCAGTGTGCTGCCTTTTTTGCTTGACTGTATAGGAGTTGGTGACTCTAAGGTTCAGCACCTGTTCACACTTGATCTATGTTTGGATGTGACGGTCAGTTTTTTCAAATGTATTGTCTAGCCTTCTGACCGAGCACTCCGCCTCCTAGTCACAGGTGTCTTAATTGCAGCAGGTCCAGTACCCCTCCACAGAGAAGGAGAATGTTAGTCTCATGAGAGGTTTTCATAGGTGCCCATTCACATGGAGACGTTTATTCTCAGCGAGGAAGGATAGCGCAGGACCTGGTATAAGAGAGATGCCGTAAAGTGGCTACCAGGTACACATAAAATTGGCCTTTTTTATGCGCTAAACGCTCTCATTTTTCATATTTTTAGTGCAGTAATGCAGTTCAATTTCTGTGTTTCATTTTTTCATAATGATGAAGAGGACTGGAGCAGCGCTGGAAATGGCAGAAAACTCTGAATGGTAAGGATGCTTAATGCACTCATTACACACACATTACTGATTGTTAACAAAGGGGGAAATAAAAAAAAAATCATGTTATGATCCTTTAAAAGTTTAAAGGAGTTATAATCTATATATATAATTGTCTAAGGGTTTTTCCATCTGTCTGTCTGTCTGTCCTGGAAATCCCGCGTCTCTGATTGGTCGAGGCTGCCAGGCCTCGACCAATCAGCGACGGGCACAGCATGGCGACGATGATGTCATAAAGGTTGCCTCGACCAATCAGCGACGGGCACAGTCTGCCGCGAATTCGCCTCGACCAATCAGCGACGGGCACAGTATCGACGTAGATGTCATAATGGTAGCCATGGCGACAATGATGTCATAAAGGTTGCCTCGACCAATCAGAGAAAGGCACAGTCTATAATTGTCTAAGGGTTTTTCTGTCTGTCCTGGAAATCCCACGTTTCTGATTGGTCGAGGCCAATGTCATATGATGATGTCATAAAGGTTGCCTCGACCAATCAGCGACGGGCACAGTCTGCCGCGAATTCGCCTTGACCAATCAGCGACGGGCACAGTATCGACGTAGATGTCATAATGGTTGCCATGGCGACGATGATGTCATAAAGGTTGCCTTGACCAATCAGCGACGGGCACAGTCTGCTGCGAATTCTAGAATCATAATTGTCCATATACTACGGGGACATGCATATTCTAGAATACCCGATGCGTTAGAATCGGGCCACAGTCTAGTATATCATATCTGCCAACTTTAAAAGACAAGAAAGAGGGACATATACTACAGAGCACATAGAGCACTGCAGCAATTCTTAGTTTACATTAAGCAAGTACCCCTTTTATATTTAACCACACAGAAATTTTGCTTACAATAAAGCCTATTAGTATTCCTACACAACATGGTACCCATTTCATGCCCTAAAACATTACCCCCCCCACACACACACAAAATATGGTGCCACCACAGTACATTGCCCCAACACACAGTATGATGCCTCTAGTAGGGGCCAAAGTTTTTTTTCCTGCAGCCTTAGACACCAGTGAAACAGGTTCCTCAGGGTGTGGCTGTGATGGCACTCTCTCTGGACATTTTCTTCTAGGGCTGCATAGTGTAAGATGGTACAGGATCTCCAGATATTTAACATAAAAAAGGATGGAGGAAGTCTATGTTGCATAAATAAGCTTAGTTTTACTGAGAAACTCAATGGAACTCTGTTTCTAACTGAGGCACAGGCTTAACAGTTACATGTGGCGGCACAATTCTTGTTAGTTATATGACAAAGATGGCTTGATCCTTCCATTTCAGCTATCTTTCCTTCTGACAGAAGACTTCTTCTGCCCTATACCTGTTCCCCAGCCTGACAAGTCCAGTATTTCTTCACGAACACTTCCAGGAGGGGGCAGGAATAAGCAAGGCTAGATGGAGCCCCCCCATGACTGTGCTTGGACATGGGCCTTTTCAAAAACTTGTGCTGGGCAGTATGATTGGGTGATAGGAGGTGTGGGAGGGGTTGTGATTAGGAGACGTGGGGTTATATCAGGGAAAAGTGTGGGAAAAGGGCACACTTGTTTTGCAAGTAAGCCTGGGACAGAGAGAGAGAGAGCAGCCCCCCTAACGGTTTACCGTACCTGAGTTCGGGATGGAGTCGGTGGACGCATTGGTGGGGCGCCTGAGGGACGTTGCCAGGTCCAGGAGAGGAGGATGGCTGGAGGAGCAGCTGGCGGCGCTGCTCGGATCAGCAGGAGCACCGGAGGCCAGCAGCAGGCGCGGCAGGCGCACGAGGCCCCCGCAGAGACTCTCACCTGAGGTGAGCACGAGCGGCAGGCGCAGGCCTAGGAGCCCCTCCGGGGACCCTGCGGAGGCCGGGTGCAGCGGTGCGGCGTCCCCCCGCTGTGCCCCCTCTGGCAGGAATCCTCCTTGCTGGCTGGCACTGGTATCAGGAGCGGCGTCCATGGAGGAAGAGCCGCACCGGAAGTGCGGCCTGCAGCGATGCGGCAGGCTGCACCGAGGACCAGGAGTGCAGCGGCAGGAAGACCGGAGCCCAAGGGAGGTACTGCGGCGGCCAGGTCAGGAGAGAGCTCGCCCGGGGCGGAAGGCAGGCACAGGCAGCGCAGATGACGGTGCGGCGGACAGCAGAGGAATGGCTGCGACAACAGGGCCCGTCAGAGGGCGCGCGGGAGGACGGATTTCGGCGGGCGCTGCGGTGCAGGCAGCGTCCAGGCAGAGGGAAGCAGAAGACGTGCATCGGTCGGGAGGTGCGGCAGGCAGTGGGGCCCCATTACCTGGCAGGCATGGAGGACGTGAGCCACACAGAGAGCAGCGGGCTACGGTCCAGATCCGGGAGAAGGTCGGTCGGGCGAGGTTCAGCAGACGCTCCGGTCCCCCTTGGTGACATGGAGGCCAGGGGCGTGGGCCGGGAGCATGTCTATACCTGATTCGGGTAGTTTGCTAGTTGGCGAGCAGTCGCCATCGGTGTCTGGAGTGTCCGTATCTGTGCAAACGGAGAAGGACAAAGGGGACGCGGTGAAGTTGGATGATAGAGCTAAAGGCGAGGTATACGTTTGTTTTGAGGGGCCGTTGGGGGCTCATTTGAAGAAGGAGGTCAAGGAAAAGATTTGGCGCGACGATTATGTGGAGATATTTTCCTTACTCCCGTTAGAGAAGTTTAATCTCGATAAGGGTAAAAAGGACGATAGCAAGAAGGAGGAGGAAGAGAAGAGGAGGTGGCGACTTATACCTCAGACGTTTGTTAATTGGTTACAGGCGTTTGCAATCCTAGCGAGCGTAATAGGTGAGAAGGCTCCGGAGAATTGTTCTGGCTTATTTTGTTATCTGGATGCGATTGGGGAAGTGCAACGTACTTATGGTGGGCAGGCCTGGTTGCACTATAATGAACAATTCAGGCAGAGGAAGGCGGTCAGGCCCGAGATCCGCTGGGATCAAAAGGACATAGGGCTTTGGTTGAAAGGGATGGCGCAAAGTAGGTTGGGCAGTCCTTTCACGGGAGCGGAAGTAGTGCCAGCCAGCAGGCGGGACATGCCAGTAGTGGTCAGGGGTCACAGGGAGCTAAAGAAAAAACAGGAACTTGCTGGCTATTTAATGAGGGCCAATGTAAATTCGGTAACACCTGCAAGTTTAAACATGTGTGTTCCCACTGTAACAGAGGTTCGCATGGGGCTTCAAAATGCTTCAAAAAAGCAAGAGGCAAGCCGGCAGTGGGTGCCGGTTAAGGGGGAGATGCCGGTGAGGTTGGAAAAGATGGTTCCCTTTCTAAGTAGGTATCCTGATCGGGAGAAGGCCGATGTTATTAGCAAGGGTTTTGCGGAGGGTTTTCACATTCCTCCTCCTGAGCATGTGGTTACGTTTTCGGTTAAAAATTTGAGGTCGGCTGCGGTTCATGCAGTAGTGGTTAGTGACAAGTTGAAAAAGGAGGTGGAGTTGGGGAGAATGGCTGGTCCGTTTCCTTGTTTACCGGTTGAAGGGATGATCGTCTCCCCGTTGGGGGTGGTCCCCAAAAAGGAACCGAATAAATTTTGTTTAATTCATCATTTGTCGTACCCGAAGGGGTTGTCTGTGAATGATGGCATTTCGCAAGAGCTGTGTTCAGTTGTTTATACGTCATTCGACATGGCTGTGCACTGGGTGCGTCGTTATGGGTCGGGAGCATTGTTGGCAAAGACGGATGTGGAGTCTGCTTTTCGTTTGCTTCCGATTCATCCGGATAGTATCCCGTTGTTGGGATGTTTTTGGAATGATGGTTATTATGTAGACAGATGTCTACCGATGGGTTGTGCCATTTCATGTTCTTTGTTCGAGACGTTTAGTACCTTTCTTGAATGGGCTGTCAGAGAGGTGGCTGGTGTCCCGTCTATCATTCATTATTTGGATGATTTTTTGTTCATTGGTCCTCCCGATTCGAATGTGTGCAGAAACATTTTGGCGGCCATGGAGTGGGTGGCGGATCATTTTGGTGTTCCCCTTGCTAGGGAAAAAACCGAGGGCCCTTGTACAGTTTTAAGTTTCCTCGGTATACTGATAGACTCGGACAAAATGGAATGCCGGTTGCCTGATGATAAATTGTTGTCCCTGAAGCAGGAGGTTGGTCACGTTGTCAGGCTCAAGTAGGTGACGTTGAAAGAGTTGCAGTCTTTGCTCGGTCGGTTGAATTTCGCGGGTAGCATTATGCCCATGGGACGTATATTTTGCTGGAGGTTGTCCAGGGCGACGGCGGGGGTGAGGTCCCCGCATCATTTCATTCGACTTGGTCAGGAGCATAAAGACGATTTGTTGATATGGCAGAAATTTTTGGTGCAATATAACGGTCGCTCTTTGATACAGCAGGAGTTGGTTAATAATTTTGATTGTGAGATTTACACGGACGCAGCTGGCAGTGTTGGTTATGGGGCCTATTGCGCAGGTCAGTGGAGTGTTGGAGCGTGGCCGGACAGTTGGCACGGTTTCACAAGGAATCTCGCTTTGTTGGAGTTGTTTCCCATTGTGGTGGCGGTGTTCATTTGGGGTGACGCGTTTGCGAATCGCAGAATTAGATTCCATTGCAACAATATGAGTGTGGTGTCAGTGATCAACACGCTGTCGGCATCGTCGCCTCCCGTGATAAAGTTGGTGAGAGAACTTGTCTTAAGATGTTTGGAGATCAATACATGGATTTCAGCGGTGGATGTACCTGGCGTGCAAAATTCGTTAGCAGATGCCTTATCTCGTTTACAGTGGGAGCGTTTCCGGGAGCTGGCACCAGAAGCGGAAGTGTTGTGATCCGCTTTTTGGCTCCCCTAGTGGTGGCTGGTGGTACTGGAGACTTGTGTGTTCTTTTCTGCCTCAGCTCACCTGCTTCCATCAGTTTTGGGAGTTCCCTATTTAGCCTTGCTCTCCAGTCACTTCCTTGCCGGTCATCATTGTAACCTGAGTCTTTCAGTTGCATGTTCCTGCTACCAGTCTGCTGATCAGCTAAGTGGACTCTTGTCCTTTTTGTTTTGTATTTTTTGTCCAGTTTACAGTTTGTCATTTCCTGTTACTGGAAGCTCTTGTGGACTGAAATTGCCACTCCTGTGTCATGAGTTGACACAGGAGTCTTAAAGTAATTTCAGGATGGGTTTTTGAAAGGGTTTTTTCAGCTGACCGTGAAGTCCTCTTTTGTATCCTTCCTCTATCTAGTAAGTGGATCTCGCTTTGCTAAATCTACCTTCATACTGTGTATGTCTTTTCCTCTGAACTCACCGTTAATATATGTGGGGGCTACTATCATCTTTGGGGAATTTCACTAGAGGTAAGCCAGGTCTGTTCCTTCCTCTTCCAGGCGTAGTTAGTTCTCCGGCTGGCGCATGGCATCTAGGCAGCCGTAGGAATGCTTCCTGGCTACTGTTAGTTGTGTGGTAGATTTAGGTCACGGTCAGCTTGAGTTTCCATCACCCGAGGGCTAGTCTGTTATTTTGTGTTTCTGATGTTCCCATGCCATTGGGGAATCATGACAGTATGACCGGCCACTGTTAAAGTAATTGGCAGAAGAAAGGAGAGTAAAAGAAGTCTGTAGATTTTTTTTTTTTTTTTTTTTTCCTCACATGTTTGCTACTTAGTTGGCTCAGTTGTATTTCTGCTCTATTTACAGCCTTGCCTTTCTCTCCTTCTAATCCTTGAATGGCTCTGATCTCTCCGGTTTAAGGATGGACTCTCAGAGTTTGGCTGCAGGTTTAAATAATCTTGCTACGAAGGTTCAGAATTTACAAGATTATGTTATACGTACTCCTATTTCTGAACCTAAGATTCCTACACCAGAGGTATTTTCCGGAGATAGATCTCGGTTTCTGAATTTCAAATGTAATTGTAAATTATTCCTTTCTCTCAGACCTCACTCCTCTGGAGATCCTGTTCAGCAGGTTAAGATTGTGATTTCTTTGCTGCGAGGTGACCCTCAAAATTGGGCATTTTCATTGACACCAGGGGATCCTGCGTTGCTCAATGTGGATGCGTTTTTTCTGGCTTTAGGGTTGCTGTATGAGGAACCTAATTTGGAGATTCAAGCTGAAAAAGCTTTAATAGCCCTGTCTCAAGGGCAAGATGAAGCTGAGATATACTGCCAAAAATTTCGTAAATAGTCTGTGCTTACTCAGTGGAATGAGTGTGCCCTAGCGGCAATTTTCAGAGAAGGCCTTTCTGATGCCGTTAAGGATGTCATGGTTGGGTTTCCTACGCCCACAGGTCTGAATGAGTCCATCACAATGGCGATTCAGATTGATCGGCATTTGCGGGAGCACAAACCCGTGCACCATTTGGCGGTATCTTCTGAAGGGACGCCAGAGAAAATGCAATGTGACAGAATTCTGTCAAGAAGCGAGCGGCAGAATTATAGGCGCAAAAATGGCTTGTGCTTCTACTGTGGTGATTCCGCGCATGTTATATCAGCATGCTCTAAATGTACTAGGAAGGTTGACAAGTCTGTTTCTATTGGCACTTTACAGTCTAAATTTCTTCTGTCTGTAACTCTGATTTGTTCATTATCAGTTATTACCGTGGATGCCTATGTGGACTCTGGCGCCGCTCTGAGTCTCATGGATTGGTCCTTCGCCAGGCGCTGTGGGTTTGATTTGGAGCCTCTGGAAGTTCCTATACCTCTGAAGGGTATTGATTCTACACCTCTGGCTTGTAATAGACCACAGTTCTGGACGCAAGTGACTATGCGTATGACTCCAGACCATCAGGAGATGATTCGCTTCCTCGTGTTGCATAATTTACATGATGTGTTAGTGCTTGGATTACCATGGTTGCAATCTCATAACCCAGTACTGGACTGGAAAACTATGTCTGTGTTAAGCTGGGGATGTCGGGGGGCTCATGGGGACATACCTTTGGTTTCTATCTCGTCATCTATTCCCTCTGAGGTTCCGGCATTTTTGTCGGATTTTGGGGATATTTTTGAAGAGCCTAAAATTGGTTCTCTCCCTCCCCACAGAGAGTGTGATTGCGCCATAGATCTGATTCCAGGCAGTAAATTTCCTAAGGGTCGTTTGTTTAACCTATCTGTACCTGAACATGCTGCTATGCGCGAGTATGTTAAGGAGTCCCTGGAAAAGGGACATATTCGTCCTTCTTCATCACCTTTAGGAGCTGGGTTTTTCTTTGTCTCTAAAAAGGATGGCTCGCTGAGGCCTTGTATTGATTATCGACTCCTGAATAAAATTACTGTCAAATATCAGTATCCGTTGCCGCTGCTTACTGATTTGTTTGCTCGCATAAGGGGGGCTAAGTGGTTCTCCAAGATTGATCTCCGTGGGGCGTATAATTTGGTGCGAATTAAGCAAGGGGATGAGTGGAAAACCGCATTTAATACGCCTGAGGGCCACTTTGAGTATTTAGTAATGCCTTTCGGCCTTTCTAATGCACCTTCAGTTTTTCAGTCCTTTATGCATGATATTTTCCGTGAATATCTGGATAAATTTATGATTGTGTATTTGGACGATATTTTGATTTTTTTTGAGGACTGGGAGTCTCATGTTCAGCAGGTCAGGAGGGTTTTTCAGGTCTTGCGGGAGAATTCTCTGTGTGTAAAGGGTTCTAAGTGTGTTTTTGGGGTTCAAAAGATTTCCTTTTTGGGGTACATTTTTTCCCCTTCTTCTGTTGAGATGGACCCTGTCAAGGTTCGGACTATTTGTGACTGGACGCAGCCTACTTCTCTAAAGGGTCTTCAGAAGTTCTTGGGCTTTGCTAATTTTTATCGTAGATTTATAACTGGTTTTTCTGGTGTTGCTTAGCCTCTTACGGATTTGACTAAGAAGGGTGCTGATGTTGCCAATTGGTCCTCTGCCGCTGTGGAGGCCTTTCGGGAACTTAAGCGCCGCTTTTCGTCTGCCCCTGTGTTGCGCCAGCCTGATGTCTCTCTCCCCTTTCAGGTTGAGGTCGATGCTTCCAAGATCGGAGCGGGGGCGGTTTTGTCGCAGAAAAGTTCCGATTGCTCAGTGATGAGACCTTGTGCGTTCTTTTCTCGAAAATTTTCTGCCGCCGAAAGAAATTATGATGTCGGTAATCGGGAGCTTTTGGCCATGAAGTGGGCATTTGAGGAGTGGCGTCATTGGCTTGAGGGTGCTAGACATCAGGTGGTGGTTTTGACTGATCACAAGAATCTGATTTATCTTGAGTCTGCCAGGCGCCTGAATCCTAGACAGGCGCGCTGGTCGTTGTTTTTCTCTCGGTTTAATTTTGTGGTCTCATATCTACCAGGTTCTAAGAATGTGAAGGCAGATGCCCTTTCTAGGAGTTTTGAGCCTGATTCCCCTGGTGATTCGGAACCTACAGGTATCCTTAAGGATGGGGTGATATTGTCCGCTATTTCCCCAGATCTGCGACGTGCTGTGCAAGAGTTTCAGGCGGATAGACCTGATCGCTGTCCACCTGGTAGACTGTTTGTTCCTGATGATTGGACCAGTAGAGTCATCTCGGAGGTTCATTCTTCTACGCTGGCGGGTCATCCTGGAATTTTTGGTACCAGGGATTTGGTGGCTAGATCCTTCTGGTGGACATCTCTGTCTCGAGATGTGCGTGTTTTTGTGCAGTCTTGTGATGTGTGTGCTCGGGCCAAGCCTTGTTGTTCTAGGGCTAGCGGGTTGTTGTTGCCCTTGCCTATTCCGAAGAGGCCTTGGACGCACATCTCGATGGACTTTATTTCTGATCTTCCTGTCTCTCAGAGGATGTCTGTTATCTGGGTGGTGTGTGACCGTTTTTCTAAGATGGTTCATTTGGTGCCATTGCCGAAGTTGCCTTCCTCGTCTGAGTTGGTTCCTTTGTTTTTTCAAAATGTGGTTCGCTTGCATGGTATTCCTGAAAATATAGTTTCTGATAGGGGTACCCAGTTCGTTTCTAGATTTTGGCGGGCATTCTGTGCCAGGTTGGGCATTGATTTGTCTTTTTCGTCTGCCTTCCATCCTCAGACTAATGGCCAGACGGAGCGAACTAATCAGACTTTGGAGACGTATTTGAGGTGTTTTGTGTCTGCGGATCAGGATGATTGGGTTGCCTTTTTGCCATTGGCGGAGTTTGCTCTTAATAATCGGGCTAGTTCGGCCACTTTGGTTTCCCCTTTCTTTTGCAATTCGGGGTTTCATCCCCGTTTTTCTTCTGGTCAGGCAGAGTCTTCGGATTGTCCTGGAGTAGATGCTGTGGTGGATCGGTTGTATCGGATTTGGGAACAAGTGGTGGACAATTTGAATTTGTCCCAGGAGAGGACTCAGCGGTTTGCTAACCGCCAGCGTCGGGTTGGTCCTCGCCTTCGTGTTGGGGACTTGGTGTGGTTGTCTTCCCGTTTTGTCCCAATGAGGGTTTCTTCTCCTAAATTTAAGCCTCGGTTCATCGGTCCCTATAGGATTTTGGAGATTATTAACCCTGTTTCCTTTCGTTTGGACCTCCCGGCATCTTTCGCTATCCATAATGTGTTCCATCGGTCGTTGTTGCGGAGATACGAGGTGCCGGTGGTTCCTTCTGCTGAGCCTCCTGCTCCTGTGCTGGTTGAGGGTGAATTGGAGTACGTTATAGAGAAGATCTTGGACTCCCGTATTTCCAGGCGGAGACTCCAGTATCTGGTTAAATGGAAGGGCTATGGTCAGGAAGATAATTCTTGGGTAACTGCCTCTGATGTTCATGCCTCGGATTTGGTTCGTGCCTTTCATAGGGCTCATCCAGGTCGCCCTGGCGGTTCTTGTGAGGGTTCGGTGCCCCCTCCTTAAGGGGGGGGTACTGTTGTGATCCGCTTTTTGGCTCCCCTAGTGGTGGCTGGTGGTACTGGAGACTTGTGTGTTCTTTTCTGCCTCAGCTCACCTGCTTCCATCAGTTTTGGGAGTTCCCTATTTAGCCTTGCTCTCCAGTCACTTCCTTGCCGGTCATCATTGTAACCTGAGTCTTTCAGTTGCATGTTCCTGCTACCAGTCTGCTGATCAGCTAAGTGGACTCTTGTCCTTTTTGTTTTGTATTTTTTGTCCAGTTTACAGTTTGTCATTTCCTGTTACTGGAAGCTCTTGTGGACTGAAATTGCCACTCCTGTGTCATGAGTTGACACAGGAGTCTTAAAGTAATTTCAGGATGGGTTTTTGAAAGGGTTTTTTCAGCTGACCGTGAAGTCCTCTTTTGTATCCTTCCTCTATCTAGTAAGTGGATCTCGCTTTGCTAAATCTACCTTCATACTGTGTATGTCTTTTCCTCTGAACTCACCGTTAATATATGTGGGGGCTACTATCATCTTTGGGGAATTTCACTAGAGGTAAGCCAGGTCTGTTCCTTCCTCTTCCAGGCGTAGTTAGTTCTCCGGCTGGCGCATGGCATCTAGGCAGCCGTAGGAATGCTTCCTGGCTACTGTTAGTTGTGTGGTAGATTTAGGTCACGGTCAGCTTGAGTTTCCATCACCCGAGGGCTAGTCTGTTATTTTGTGTTTCTGATGTTCCCATGCCATTGGGGAATCTGTTATGGTTCTCAATGGCAAGAGAACATAGCCCAGCATACATAGGAACTAGGTCTTGGAAGGATGGAAACTTAAACTGACCATGAACTAAACCTGCCGCACAACTAACAGTAGCCGGGTAGCGTAGCCTGCGTTTTATCCCTAGACGCCCAGCGCCGGCCGGAGGACTAACTAATCCTGGCAGAGGAAAATATAGTCCTGGCTCACCTCTAGAGAAATTTCCCCGAAAGGCAGACAGAGGCCCCCACATATATAGGCGGTGATTTAAGATGAAAATGACAAACGTAGTATGAAAATAGGTTTAGCAAAATCGAGGTCCGCTTACTAGATAGCAGGAAGACAGAAAGGGTACTTTCATGGTCAGCTGAAAACCCTATCAATACACCATCCTGAAATTACTTTAAGACTCTAGTATTAACTCATAACATCAGAGTGGCAATTTCAGATCACAAGAGCTTTCCAGACACAGAAACGAAACTGCAGCTGTGAACTGGAACAAAATGCAAAAAACAAACAAGGACAAAAGTCCGACTTAGCTGGAAGTTGTCTGGTAGCAGGAACATGCACAGAAAGGCTTCTGATTACAATGTTGACCGGCATGGAAGTGACAGAGGAGCAAGGTTAAATAGCGACTCCCACATCCTGATGGGAACAGGTGAACAGAGGGGATGATGCACACAAGTTCAATTCCACCAGTGGCCACCGGGGGAGCCCAAAATCCAATTTCACAACAGTACCCCCCCCTCAAGGAGGGGGCACCGAACCCTCACCAGAACCACCAGGGCGATCAGGATGAGCCCTATGAAAGGCACGAACCAGATCGGAGGCATGAACATCAGAGGCAGTCACCCAAGAATTATCCTCCTGACCGTATCCCTTCCATTTGACCAGATACTGGAGTTTCCGTCTGGAAACACGGGAGTCCAAGATTTTTTCCACAACGTACTCCAACTCGCCCTCAACCAACACCGGAGCAGGAGGCGCAACGGAAGGCACAACCGGTACCTCATACCTGCGCAACAATGACCGATGAAAAACATTATGAATAGAAAAAGATGCAGGGAGGTCCAAACGGAAGGACACAGGGTTAAGAATCTCCAATATCTTGTACGGGCCGATGAACCGAGGCTTAAACTTAGGAGAAGAAACCCTCATAGGGACAAAACGAGAAGACAACCACACCAAGTCCCCGACACAAAGCCGAGGACCAACCCGACGCCGGCGGTTGGCAAAACGCTGAGTCTTCTCCTGGGACAACTTCAAATTGTCCACCACCTGCCCCCAAATCTGATGCAACCTCTCCACCACAGCATCCACTCCAGGACAATCCGAAGATTCCACCTGACCGGAGGAAAATCGAGGATGAAACCCCGAATTACAGAAAAAAGGAGACACCAAGGTGGCAGAGCTGGCCCGATTATTGAGGGCAAACTCCGCTAAAGGCAAAAAAGCAACCCAATCATCCTGATCTGCAGACACAAAACACCTCAAATATGTCTCCAAAGTCTGATTCGTCCGCTCGGTCTGGCCATTAGTCTGAGGATGGAAAGCAGACGAGAAAGACAAATCTATGCCCATCCTAGCACAGAATGCCCGCCAAAATCTAGACACGAATTGGGTTCCTCTGTCAGAAACGATATTCTCCGGAATACCATGCAAACGAACCACATTTTGAAAAAACAGAGGAACCAACTCGGAAGAAGAAGGCAACTTAGGCAGGGGAACCAAATGGACCATCTTAGAGAAACGGTCACACACCACCCAGATGACAGACATCTTCTGAGAAACAGGAAGATCCGAAATAAAATCCATCGAGATGTGCGTCCAAGGCCTCTTCGGGATAGGCAAGGGCAACAACAATCCACTAGCCCGAGAACAACAAGGCTTGGCCCGAGCACAAACGTCACAAGACTGCACAAAGCCTCGTACATCTCGTGACAGGGAAGGCCACCAGAAGGACCTTGCCACCAAATCCCTGGTACCAAAGATTCCAGGATGACCTGCCAACGCAGAAGAATGAACCTCAGAAATGACTTTACTGGTCCAATCATCAGGAACAAACAGTCTACCAGGTGGGCAACGATCAGGTCTATCCGCCTGAAAATCCTGCAAGGCCCGCCGCAGGTCTGGAGAAACGGCAGACAATATTACTCCATCCTTAAGGATACCTGTAGGTTCAGAATTACCAGGGGAGTCAGGCTCAAAACTCCTAGAAAGGGCATCAGCCTTAACATTCTTAGAACCCGGTAGGTATGACACCACAAAATTAAACCGAGAGAAAAACAACGACCAGCGCGCCTGTCTAGGATTCAGGCGTCTGGCGGACTCAAGATAAATTAAATTTTTGTGGTCGGTCAATACCACCACCTGATGTCTAGCCCCCTCAAGCCAATGACGCCACTCCTCAAAAGCCCACTTCATGGCCAAAAGCTCCCGATTCCCAATATCATAATTCCGCTCGGCGGGCGAAAATTTACGAGAAAAAAAAGCACAAGGTTTCATCACGGAGCAGTCGGAACTTCTTTGCGACAAAACCGCCCCAGCTCCGATTTCAGAAGCGTCGACCTCAACCTGAAAAGGAAGAGCAACATCAGGCTGACGCAACACAGGGGCGGAAGAAAAGCGGCGCTTAAGCTCCCGAAAGGCCTCCACAGCAGCAGGGGACCAATCAGCAACATCAGCACCCTTCTTAGTCAAATCAGTCAATGGTTTAACAACATCAGAAAAACCAGCAATAAATTGACGATAAAAGTTAGCAAAGCCCAAAAATTTCTGAAGACTCTTAAGAGAAGAGGGTTGCGTCCAATCACAAATAGCCCGAACCTTGACAGGATCCATCTCGATGGAAGAGGGGGAAAAAATGTATCCCAAGAAGGAAATCTTTTGAACCCCAAAAACGCACTTAGAACCCTTCACACACAAGGAATTAGACCGCAAAACCTGAAAAACCCTCCTGACCTGCTGGACATGAGAGTCCCAGTCATCCGAAAAAATCAGAATATCATCCAGATACACGATCATAAATTTATCCAAATAATCACGGAAAATGTCATGCATAAAGGACTGAAAGACTGAAGGGGCATTTGAAAGGCCAAAAGGCATCACCAAATACTCAAAGTGGCCCTCGGGCGTATTAAATGCGGTTTTCCACTCATCCCCCTGCTTAATTCGCACCAAATTATACGCCCCACGGAGATCTATCTTAGAGAACCACTTGGCCCCCTTTATGCGAGCAAACAAATCAGTCAGCAGTGGCAACGGATATTGATATTTAACCGTGATTTTATTCAAAAGCCGATAATCAATACACGGCCTCAAAGAGCCATCTTTCTTAGACACAAAGAAAAAACCGGCTCCTAAGGGAGATGACGAAGGACGAATATGTCCCTTTTCCAAGGACTCCTTTATATATTCTCGCATAGCAGCATGTTCAGGCACAGACAGATTAAATAAAAGACCCTTAGGGTATTTACTACCCGGAATCAAATCTATGGCACAATCGCACTCCCGGTGCGGAGGTAATGAACCAAGCTTAGGTTCTTCAAAAACGTCACGATAGTCAGACAAGAATTCAGGAATCTCAGAGGGAATAGATGACGAAATGGAAACCAAAGGTACGTCCCCATGCATCCCCTTACATCCCCAGCTTAACACAGACATAGCGTTCCAGTCGAGGACTGGGTTATGAGATTGCAGCCATGGCAATCCAAGCACCAACACATCATGTAGATTATACAGCACAAGAAAGCGAATAATCTCCTGATGATCCGGATTAATTCGCATAGTTACTTGTGTCCAGTATTGTGGTTTATTACTAGCCAATGGGGTGGAGTCAATCCCCTTCAGAGGTATAGGAGTTTCAAGAGGCTCTAAATCATACCCACAGCGTTTGGCAAAGGACCAATCCATAAGACTCAAAGCGGCGCCAGAGTCGACATAGGCATCCGCGGTAATAGATGATAAAGAACAAATCAGGGTCACAGATAAAATAAACTTAGACTGAAAAGTGCCAATTGAAACTGACTTATCAAGCTTCTTAGTACGCTTAGAGCATGCTGATATAACATGAGTTGAATCACCACAATAAAAGCACAACCCATTTTTTCGTCTAAAATTCTGCCGTTCGCTTCTGGACAGAATTCTATCACATTGCATATTCTCTGGCATCTTCTCAGTAGACACCGCCAAATGGTGCACAGGTTTGCGCTCCCGCAGACGTCTATCGATCTGGATAGCCATTGTCATGGACTCATTCAGACCCGCAGGCACAGGGAACCCCACCATAACATCCTTAACGGCATCAGAGAGACCCTCTCTGAAATTCGCCGCCAGGGCGCACTCATTCCACTGAGTAAGCACAGACCATTTACGGAATTTTTGGCAGTATATTTCAACTTCATCTTGCCCCTGAGATAGGGACATCAAGGCTTTTTCCGCCTGAAGCTCTAAATGAGGTTCCTCATAAAGCAACCCCAAGGCCAGAAAAAACGCATCCACATTGAGCAACGCAGGATCCCCTGGAGCCAATGCAAAAGCCCAATCTTGAGGGTCGCCCCGGAGCAAGGAAATCACAATCCTGACCTGCTGAGCAGGATCTCCAGCAGAGCGAGATTTCAGGGACAAAAACAACTTGCAATTATTTTTGAAATTTTGAAAGCAAGATCTATTCCCCGAGAAAAATTCAGGCAAAGGAATTCTAGGTTCAGATATAGGAACATGAACAACAAAATCTTGTAAATTTTGAACTTTCGTGGTGAGATTATTCAAACCTGCAGCTAAACTCTGAATATCCATTTTAAACAGGTGAACACAGAGCCATTCCAGGATTAGAAGGAGAGAGAGAGAGGAAGGCTGCAATATAGGCAGACTTGCAAGTGATTCAATTGAAAGCACACTCAGAACTGAAGGAAAAAAAAAAAAAAAATTTTTTCAGCAGACTTCTTTTTTCTCTCCTTTCTCTGCCAATTAATTTAACCCTTTGTGGGCCGGTCAAACTGTTATGGTTCTCAATGGCAAGAGAACATAGCCCAGCATACATAGGAACTAGCTCTTGGAAGGATGGAAACTTAAACTGACCATGAACTAAACCTGCCGCACAACTAACAGTAGCCGGGTAGCGTAGCCTGCGTTTTATCCCTAGACGCCCAGCGCCGGCCGGAGGACTAACTAATCCTGGCAGAGGAAAATATAGTCCTGGCTCACCTCTAGAGAAATTTCCCCGAAAGGCAGACAGAGGCCCCCACATATATTGGCGGTGATTTAAGATGAAAATGACAAACGTAGTATGAAAATAGGTTTAGCAAAATCGAGGTCCGCTTACTAGATAGCAGGAAGACAGAAAGGGTACTTTCATGGTCAGCTGAAAACCCTATCAATACACCATCCTGAAATTACTTTAAGACTCTAGTATTAACTCATAACATCAGAGTGGCAATTTCAGATCACAAGAGCTTTCCAGACACAGAAACGAAACTGCAGCTGTGAACTGGAACAAAATGCAAAAAACAAACAAGGACAAAAGTCCGACTTAGCTGGAAGTTGTCTGGTAGCAGGAACATGCACAGAAAGGCTTCTGATTACAATGTTGACCGGCATGGAAGTGACAGAGGAGCAAGGTTAAATAGCGACTCCCACATCCTGATGGGAACAGGTGAACAGAGGGGATGATGCACACAAGTTCAATTCCACCAGTGGCCACCGGGGGAGCCCAAAATCCAATTTCACAACAGGAATCATGACACGGAAGCATCAGGAGCGGTATGTCCTTCGCAATTGTGGCGGATTCCTACGGAGGAGCGGGACGACTGATTCGGGCTTCGGTTACGAGTCAGACCTGGGCGGCATATGAAGCATCCTGGAATATTTGGCAGAGTTCGGTGTTACAGTGGGGGGAGTTAGGGTTTGAGGATGACAAGTTGTTAGCCGTTTTGTGTTTGGTTGGTAGGGCTGCTGAGTCAGGTTGGTCGGTCTCTAAGGTAAATAAGTTTGTGACTGGGTTAGCTTTTGGTTTCAAGCTGGAGGGCTCGGTTGATGTGACTAAACATTTTTTGGTGCAGCAAGCATTGAAAGGTTATCGGAGGGATATTAGGCTGGTTGACGGGCGCAGGCCTATATCGCTTAAAGTACTTGAACGTTTAGGCGGCATTTTGGATGGTATGTGCTGCTCTCATTTTGAAACGGTATTGTTTCGTTTGGCTTTTTCTTTGGCCTTTTTCGGTGCTTTACGAATAGGGGAGTTGGTGTCACGTAGCAGGGTTTGCGCGGGTGGTTTATTGGCTCAAGATGTTGATTTTTGGACAGGTGGTATCGTATTTTGGATCCGGCGTTCCAAGACGGATCAAGCAGGGGTGGGAAAACGGGTTGTGTTGGGTAGAGTTACCGGGTCATTGATGTGTCCGGAGCAGTGTTTACGGGAGTATTGGTGTTTATGGACCGGTCGCTCGGGCCCATTGTTGTGCCATCAGGACGGGGTTTTCTTGTCCCATTTTCAATTTATTGCAATTCTTCATAAAAGTTTAAGGGCCTTGGGTTTTTCGCGGGACGAGTTTGGATCGCATTCATTTAGGATAGGGGCAGCGTCGGAGGCTGACAGCCTTGGCCTGGGGTCCGAAGTGATAAAGCGGATTGTACATTAGAGTTCGGGACGTTATTTGTCTTATGTTCGGCATTAACTTAGTTGTGTAGTGTAAGGGGCCTTATGTTAATGGTTATTGTTATGGTTATATTTCAGGTTGGGATCCCTACCTTGTCTGGATTTTTGGACATTCCATTGTTTATTGGGGGCTCTTCGGGCTGACGCCAGGCCGGACGGTAGGCAATTGGGTTTTAGCCGAAATGAAGTGGTGGTGCGGTGGCTAGGTTTTTGGGGCATGGTTTGGAGCAGGGCGATTTCTTATTTTTCCCGTGCTGCTCGCTTGGATAGAGCTCCAGATATCGTGGTGGTTCATTTGGGCGGTAATGACTTAGGTTCAAAACCGGTAAGGGATTTGATAAGGGATATTCATTCTGATTTTCTCCGATTGTGGACGGTTTTCCCAGGGGTGTTAACGGTCTGGTCGGACATTGCCCCTCGTAAAAAATGGAGGTGGGCTCGATCCGTTAAAGGGATCAACAGGGCTCGTGTGAAGTTGAATAGGGCAGTTACCAAGTTCGTATCCAGAAATGGAGGTATAAGTGTTCGGCATTTTGACTTGGAGGCGGGTGTTGGTGAATTTTGGAGGGAAGAGGGGGTGCACCTGAACGAGATTGGCATTGATTTATGGGCCCTGTCCATTCAGGAAGGAATTGAAAAAGCTTTGGTGGCGTTGGGGCACTCACAGGCCTGAGGTGTTCAGGGCTGTGAGTTTGTGGCGAGGGGTGGGGTTCTTGGACTTGATGCGGATTCAGCGGCGAAGGAATTTGAAGGAAATTCCGGACAGTTGAACGGGTTTGGTGTTCTGGCATTTTGGTTACAGGCTCTGGACGGGGTGTTTACCCTGGGAGCTGGTGGTGGTTAATTTTTCCCAAAATGGGAATTATGGTGCCCTCGAGCTGGTGGTACGGCTGAGGGTAGGTTGAGGTGTGTTATGTGTTTTGGTTTTGCCAAAATATTTTAAGCCAGAACTTTCCCGGTGGGCTCCAAGAACCCTCCCCTCGATATTTTTGCATAAATTATGCTAATGTTTAAATAAAATGTTTTTGTTTTGTTTGTTAATAAACTGGCCGCTGTGGCCATAATTATCCAAAAATAAGCTATTGTGTTATGTTTTTACTCGTAGTTTTGGTGTTCTTTTACTCTGGTGTGGGTGGTGTTTTAGGTAAGAAGGGAGCCATATTGGCCATACACGGTCAAGGTTCGGCCTACACGTTGCCTCAGGCACAAAACTTCACCTTGTTGTATCAGGTTTCCCACAAACCCACAACTACGTTCCTTCTGCATCTGAGCTTTTCTTTCTCTCTGCTCCACTTACCCAGGCATCAAGGATGTTCCATGTTTGGGATCCAAATTGCTTCATCTTTAATCCAGTTACAGGCTTGCTTCCAAAAGTCTTCTTCCTTTCACACACCCTAGCTTCTGTTTCTCTGTCCCACTGCAGCATCAACTGAACTAATCAGTAGGATTCCCATTTTTGCTCCAAAGGCTCCCGCTTAGTGCAGTGCTGGCTACTCGGTAATTCTTCCCTGCTTAAGTGACTTTAGTACAACAGATTGTCTATTGTAAGGGTACCGTCTCACAAAACGATTTACCAACGATCACGACCAGCGATACGACCTGGCCGTGATCGTTGGTAAGTCGTTGTGTGGTCGCTGGGGAGCTGTCACACAGACAGCTCTCCAGCGACCAACGATGCCGAAGTCCCTGGTTAACCAGGGTAAACATCGGGTTACTAAGCGCAGGGCCGCGCTTAGTAACCCGATGTTTACCCTGGTTACAATCGTAAATGTAAAAAAAAACAAACAGTACATACTCACTTTCCGGTGTCCGTCAGGTCTCTTGCCGTCTGCTTCCCGCACTGACTGAGTGCCGGCCGGAAAGTGAAAGCAGAGCACAGCGGTGACGTCACTGTCCCCATTGGGTCTCACAATGAAGATTCCCTATCAGTATGTCTTTGGAATGTTGGAGGAAACCGGAGAACCTGGAGGAAACCCACTCAAATATGGGGAGAACATACAAACTCCTTGCAGATGTTGTCATTGCTGAGATTTAAATCCACCATGCTGCCCAGAAAATCCCTTTTTTAATCCTTATGCAAATGAGGCTTAAGTGCTCGGGGAGTGTCAAAGCACTTCCAAAACATGTCTCTCCCTGAGTCTATTCCCTGCACAACCCCACCTTTCTCTGCTTTAGGCCGGAGACACACTGGTGCGAGATACGGCCGAGTCTCGCTGGTTAAAAGCAAGCTGTGGCACCGGCACTCCGGAGCGGAGTGTGCGGCTCCATGTATTGCTATGCAGCTGCACGCTCCGCTCCGGAGTGCAGGTGCCACAGCTTGCTTTTAACCAGCGAGACTCGGCCGTATCTCGCACCAGTGTGTCTCCGGCCTAACTGACAGCTCACCGGCTTAACCACACAGTGTGAGCTGTCAGTCAAGCCCAGGAAAGTGGAATTGGGTTGGGAATAGAGTCAGGGAGGCAAAAGCTTGGGAAGGGCTCCAATCATGCCCACTGCACTTAAGCCTAATTTGCATATGAATTAAGCAAGCAACTTTTTTTCCAGTCAGCGAGCAACACATTGCGTAAATAATATTATTTATTCAGCAGTCCATTTTTCACTTACATGTTCCGTGTTTTTCGCAGATATAACATGTATACATTATAGTTTTTCGGGTTATGTTCACATATCCGTCTTTTTGTAGACTAATTGTCTGTTTTTATCTGATTTGCAGACCTCACACTCGCACATACAAGTAAATGAATCCATTAAAACAATAAATAACACTCTGATGCCATCCAAGTGCTGTCTTATTTTTTCTATTTAACGGGTAGAAGAGGGTGTAAAACTTTTTTTTTGCACATAAAAAAAACAGATGTCACAGTGATGGTAAAAACGGACACAAGGATCAAAAATGGATGAAATCTGGCCCAACATGTTGATTGCAAAAATTATTTTTAGCCGAAAATACATGGATTTACTAAAAAAAAAAAAAATTTCCTTAAAGGTGACCATATTCTTTAACTCTTTGGATAAGGAGAGAATTTAGCACTCTCTATCAGAAAAAACAGCCCTTTACTGCTATAATAATATATTAAGATACTGATCAACACAGAACATGGATTAATTAAAGCAATGGTGCACATTAATAATATTTGTGTAAAGAAAGCTGACTTTATAGGATTTTATTGCTATGTATTAAAAATGAATGGAAAATAACAAATCTGATAGGGAGGTATTAATACTTTGTGATGAAAGTTCATACAGGTGCCAGTATGGAAGTAAGTGCACACAGGGATCTAGGCAAGAATACCATTTTTCTGCTGCTTTGTGTTAAAGTAGCATCATCTGGTGGCAGAAACAAAAAAATGCAGCTTTTCTCTTTGTGAGCAGGTAATCTATTTGAAAACATTTTGCAAAATTATACCCAAAAATCTACATCCAGAAACATTTGATAACCTGCAGTGCTGGATTATCTGTGTCAAACTATCAGAATGTACGAAACCAATTGTGCAGGTTGGGCAGTCCAAAGGGCCCTAATAATAAAGAACAAAGCTAATAATTTTATTTCACGTAGGGCCAACATGCTCCTCAGAGTTTTACAACTCAAGAATGACTTGTGTAAAATTAACATATAGTTCCCATGGAGCTCCTACATTAATACATTAACTGCTACTGGTGTCTACCCGAGCATGAGCATGCCCTACCCGAGCATGAGCATACCCTACCCAAGCATCAGCATACCTTACCCGAGCATGAGCATACCCTACCCGAGCATGAGCATACCCTACCTGAGCATGAGCATACGCTATCCGAGCATCAGCATACCTTACCCGAGCATGAGCATCCCTACCCAAGCATCAGCATACCCTACCCGAGCATCAGCATACTTTACCCGAGCATGAGCATCCCTACCCAAGCATCAGCATACCCTACCCGAGCATCAGCATACCCTACCCGAGCATCAGCATATGCTACCCGAGCATCAGCATACCCTACCCAAACATGAGCATACCCTACCCGAGCATCAGCATACCCTACCCAAGCATGAGCATGCCCTACCCGAGCATGAGCATACCCTATCTGAGCATGAGCATACCCTACCCGAGCATGAGCATACCATAACCGAGCATCAGCATGCCCCACCCTAGCATGAGCATATCCTACCCGAGCATCAGCATACCCTACCCGAGCATCAGCATACTCTACCCGAGCATGAGCATACCCTACCCGAGCATGAGCATACCCTACTGGAGCATGAGCATACCCTACCTGAGCATGAGCATATGCTATCCGAGCATCAGCATACCTTACCCGAGCATGAGCATCCCTACCCAAGCATCAGCATACCCTAGCCGAGCATCAGCATACCTTACCCAAGCATGAGCATACCCTACCCGAACATGAGCATACCCTACCCGAGCATCAGCATACCCTACCCAAGCATGAGCATGCCCTACCCGAGCATGAGCATACCCTACCCGAGCATGAGCATACCCCACCCTAGCATGAGCATATCCTACCCGAGCATCAGCATACCCTACTCGAGCATCAGCATACTCTACCCGAGCATGAGCATACCCTACCCGAGCATGAGCATACCCTACCCGAGCATGAGCATACCCTACCTGAGCATGAGCATACCCTACCCGAGCATGAGCATGACCCACTGATCATTGAATGTAGAACGCTGGTATTATGTCATTAAAAGACAAACATTTCTGTGCCCCATAGGGAATCCATAGGTTCTTCTTCACTTGCCTATAAAGCAGTACAGATGAATATGTTGGTAAGTTGCTTCTTATACAATTCCCTCAGATATACCTCTAATCATGACCACGTTTTCACTCCTTAATGAGCAATGAGAGTTTTACAGACGTCCCTAGAGGATCTGCACTTTTATATGTCTATGATTGTCACTGAGCCCACATCATGAAAATTAATTAAATGGGTGTAATACACAACCATGTTCCTTCTGCAACTGTCGGGATCGGAAGTGACTCTGATCCGGGCGGATTAATCCCTTAGAAGCTATGCTCAATAGCCACAGTTGCAGATATGTTTTTATTTCTCTGAAATGGTTCAGCGTTTGAAAGCAAACATTGTTTGCAGATCCACCCAGGGATCATAGCGGGAGATGAGTCTGGTCCAGCACCACTCTTGGCCAGCTTCTCCCTGCACCACTTTACTTGATTGGTAGTGTGAAGAGCGGAACAAAAATGGTTACCTCAATGAACCAAAAAGAATTTGTGATCAATATTGACCTGTCCATTCAAGGACATTTTAGCCATAGTGTGAAATCCTATTTTTTGTCTGTGAAACTGCCACTTAGGCGAAACTGTACTGTTTTGTTTGTTGTGAAACTATCACATAGCCGAAACTGTTTTCTTTTGTCTTCTCTTTTCTCTCTTTGTTTAAACAAGCAAAACTTGTATAACCACTGAAACTACTTGTACAACTATATAAAGAGGGGATAGCACCTTGAAGGCAGGCGTGCTTCAAAGGCTTCCCAGTGATATACTATACGAGACGTGTCTTGTGTATTATTTCTGGTGATTCCCCACTTCCAAAGGCTGCTCCGACTGAGTGTGGTCCCGACATTTCCTGGCGCCTGAACAGGGACCCGAGGTCTGTGTACTCCTTCAAGAACACCGGCAGAATACGAACGAAAAGAGAATCTGGGATAATGGATGGCAGATGAATAAAAACCTGGCCAGGTAAGAGACACTGTTAGATCTCTTATATCTGCCCTGCACTGTCCGTAAGATTTTCTGTGTCGTGTCCTTTAGCGGGTAGTTCTAGTAGAGAAGGATACCTATAGCTCGGGTTCTTGAACTACTTAGGAATTGACCACCTCACGGAGTACGGCATTGAATGAGAGTGAATGTGAATAGAAGGTGTGTGGAAGTTGGGAATAGCCCTATAAGCCGCCCAGGGTGTTGAAACAGAAGAAGTGACTGTCCCACTGGGCAACGTGGTTGCGTCCTTTCGGGGAGACCTCCGCGCCTATGTTCAATCTCTGATCCTGTCTTTGACGAAAACCTGGTGACGGATAAGTGTATGATAGTATGAGCCCAGGACAGATAAATTAGCCTGGGACAAGATACGTTGTATTTTGATCCTCTGTCTGGTTGCATTTGTGTTGTTTGCTATAGGTGTAGGAATCAGGATTTTCTTACATCAGCACGGTACGCAGAAGCCGTTAAACATCCTAGCTCCTTAGGAAGAAGGTAACGAGGTATTCTCATACCCAAACGCCACCTAGGGCAAGAAAAGAAAAAAGCTCAGGATAAGAAAATGGGGAATAAGCAAACAAAGTCGGAACCAGAAGAATTAGATATCTATACTATCATAAAGGAGAGAAGTGGTGAAGATGCCACTAAGGGGCTGAGAAAGATTTTTAGTAAGTTTGGAGTTACTAAGGCAGAAGCCTTTAGTAGGAAAAAATGGGAAGGAATTCAGGAAAAAAAAAAAAAGGCATAATCAGAGACAAGAAATGGATAGATCAGATCCAAGCGTTGATTGATGTCTCTAGGGTAGCAGAAAAAGAGGGATGGACATATAATCAACAGAATAAAAAGTGGTGTATTAGACCCGCAGGCTATGGAGAAAAACAAAATGTGGAATATAAGAACACCCCACCCCCATACCTTAACCCACATGCCCCATCTTTTCTCCAAACACCACCTCAAAGTTTAGCCGGACCAGGAGGATGGGTATGTCCGCACTGTGGACAACAAAATCCAGACTGGAGAAATGATTGCCTAGCCTGTGGTACACCTAGACATGGCGCTGTACTTGCCCCTGTTAGGGTAGTACCAAGACCCTTTAGGGAACCTGGTGCTGACGGAGTAATGGGAACTAGATATCACCAAACTCGACAATATTTCCCTTGGTCCCCCGCTGAAGGCATGTCTCTCTTGCATAACGCACCAGATCCCACCCAGTGTCCAGTTAGATTTGCACAATATATAAAGCAAATTATGCAGACTCACGCTGGAGTTTGGGCAGATGGAGAAGAATTATGTAGAATGAAAATGACTCCTGGACTCTTCCAGGAGCTATTAGCAAATCTACAGGTACATAGGCCCCAGGCAGGAGATGGTGCCTTACAAACGATAGAATCAGGTACGCAATTTATAGATCACTTAATGGTCTTCATGAGGGAAAAACAGAGGCAGAGAGGAACAACGGGAGTGGTGGCTCAGAAATCTGGACAATCAGTAGACGAATATTATCTAAGTGTAGAAAATAATTTCAGAGATGAAGGCATGGATCTAACCGCTTCAGGAATGATGAGGTTAGTTACAAAAACCTTTATAGATGGATTGTCTCCAAAAGTGAAGGAAAAGCTTAAGGCCGCAACCCCTGATTGGAGAACCTTGGAAGACCCACACCTGGGATAGAAATGGACTTAAGAGAAAATTCTAAGCCAGTAAGAATTGCACAGGCTAATACTGGCTCTGCTAATCAAAAGTTTACTTGTCATTACTGTAAGAAGCCAGGACATTTCCAAAGGGAATGTAGGAAGAGAAAAGCAGATATAGATTCAGGAACCTTTGTACCCAAAAATAGGATAAATAACCCAGCGCCTGATCAAACAGACAGCTCAGAATGACTGAAGGTTATGCAGGTCTCTCTTCCTTCTAGAAGACCAATAATACAAGTTGAGGTTGAGGGTAAAAATGTACCTTTTCTGATAGATACGGGAGCAACATCCTCCATTTTAAATCAAGACTTTTTACCATATCCTGACAATATATCCTCAAAGGTAACATATGCAGAAGGGTATGATGGTAAAATTCAGGCGTTGCCTTTTACAAAACCTTTAAATGTGAGCTTTGGCCCTAAAACCTTTGTATCCAAATTTTTATTTGCTAAAGGTGCACCTACCTGCTTGCTGGGTACTGATGTCTTAAGTAAAATGCACGCAAACATCCATCTTAGAGAAAATGGCACAGTTATGCTGACCATCCCTGAAGATGCAGAAACTCTGGAACAATATGTTAGAATACAGGCAATGGAGGATTTTCCCGAAATTTACACTCAACAAGCAAAAATTGACTTGTCTCGGGTTCCTGACAGCCTATGGGCAAAAGGAGACACTGATGTAGGATTCTTATCAGTAGCTCCTATACTGTTAGAAACTGCCCCGGGAACCATTTTACCTCAGCTTAGGCAATACCCCATCAGCGCCCAGCAAGAACTGGCGATTTCTCAACAAATTCAGGATTATGTATTACAAGGTGTTTTGGTAGAAATCAGGTCACCCGCCAATACACCCTTATATCCTGTTAAAAAGAAAGTTTCCTCCAAAGAAACTATGGTGAAATATCGCATGGTGCACGACCTATGGGAAATCAATAAGGTTTTGGCACCGGTCACCCCTGTGGTACCGAATCCTCATACCTTACTGTCTCAAATTCCCAGCACTGCTGCATATTTTACGGTAATTGACTTATCAAACGCATTTTTTTCTGTGCCACTACATAAGAACTGTTGGCATTTGTTTGCCTTTACATTCAAGGGTAAACAATTAGCATGGACAAGATTGCCACAAGGTATGGTACACTCACCAACTTTGTACTCTGAAGCAATGCAGACCGTGCTGAAAAATTTCACCCCAGAACCAGGAGTAGTCATTCTACAGTATGTAGATGACTTACTTATTTGTTGCCCTGATGAGCAGACGGCAGTTACCTCAACTGTTAATTTCTTAATTTTCCTAGCGCAAGAAGGCTGTAAAGTAAATAGACAGAAACTCCAGGCTTGTCAACAAACAGTCGTGTTCTTAGGTCACTGCATATCACAGGGCATCAGACACCTCACACCTCAACGTACGGAAGCCATACGTAACATGCTTGAACCCAGGAATCACAAACAGCTGCGTGCTTTCCTGGGTATTGTTTCACACTGTAGACAGTGGATCATACATGCAAGTCAACTCATGCAGTCTTTATATGACTGTATTGCCAACACGCCATATTCACTCAGTGAAGAGGCTAAACAGTCATTTTCCTCTTTGAAAACAGCACTGGTATCAGCTCCGGCTCTGGGACTCCCAGACTACACTAAACCTTTTCAATTGATGGCAGCTGAGATATCCTCACATGCTACAGGGGTGCTCACACAAAAACATGGAAACAAACAGAGACCTGTGGCATACATATCAGCTCATCTGGACCCTGTAGCTAGAGCCGCACCTTCTTGTGTAAGAGTAGTAGCCGCAATTTCACTGTTATTAGATAAAGCTTCTGAGATTGTTCTTGATCACCCACTTCTAGTTCAGACCACTCATGATGTACATAGCATTCTTAACCAGGTCCAACCTAAACATATTTCAATGGCCAGACACCTCCGTCTCCAATGTTCCCTACTACTGCCGCCCAACATTTCCTTTGCCAGGGTTCAGACTCTTAATCTCGCGTCTTTGCTCCCTTTAGAGTCTGAGGGGGGTACCATACCTGAGGAAACTGCACTCTCCAACTCCTTTGACCCATCAGAGTCAATGCATGATTGTGTACAATTAATGGAACAAGAGACTCAGGGCTTACGTAATGTACGTGACAAGCCACTCTGTAATGCTACATTTGAACTTTTCATAGATGGCAGTAGATATGCAGATATGAATGGACAATTTCATACAGGTTATGCGGTAGTAACTCAGCATGAAGTGCTGAAAGCAGAACCTCTCCCTGCTAATCAGTCTGCACAAGAAGCAGAACTTATGGCATTAGTTGAAGCTCTAAAAATAGCCAAAGATCAGACAGCAAACATATACACTGATTCTAGATATGCACATGGCATTATTTTCGATTTTGGCGTAATATGGAGAGCCAGAGGTTATATGACTGCTTCAGGCCAACCTGTTAAACATGCCTCCCTCATTAGACAGATTCTGGAGGCAGCACAAGAAACTAAAGAAATAGCGGTGATAAAGGTAGCTGCACATGTGAGACTCGACACCGAGGAAGCCAGGGGTAACGATAAAGCCGACAAAGCAGCAAAACAGGCAGCACGTAAACCCTTACATCATGCCCACACACTAGATAGCTCTGAAGATGATGAGGAGAGATTGAAGGAAGCTCAGAAACAGGTAGACGACGAAGAAAGAGGGCAGTGGCAGAAAAAAGGGGCAGAAGATCAGCAAGGATTATGGAAAAAAGGAACTTTGTTGTGTTTACCCGGAGCCTGGTACCCCGCAGTGGCGAGTGACCTCCACCTACCTGTTGTGAAATTGGATTTTGGGCTCCCCCTGTGGCCACTGGTGGAATTGAACTGGTGTGCATCATCCTCTCTGTTCACCTGTTTCCATCAGGATGTGGGAGTCGCTATTTAGCCTTGCTCCTCTGTCACTTCCATGCCGGTCAACATTGTAATCAGAAGCCTTTCTGTGCATGTTCCTGCTGCTAGACAACTCCCAGCTAAGTTGGACTTTAGTCCTTGTTTGTTTTTGCATTTTGTTCCAGTTCACAGCTGTAGTTTCGTTTCTGTGTCTGGAAAGCTCTTGTGATCTGAAATTGCCACTCTGATGTTATGAGTTAATACTAGAGTCTTAAAGTAATTTCAGGATGGTGTTTTGATAGGGTTTTCAGCTGACCATGAAAGTGCCCTTTCTGTCTTCCTGCTATCTAGTAAGCGGACCTCAATTTTGCTAAACCTATTTTCATACTACGTTTGTCATTTCATCTAAAATCACCGCCAATATTTGTGGGGGCCTCTGTCTGCCTTTCGGGGAAATTTCTCTAGAGGTGAGCCAGGACTATATTTTCCTCTGCCAGGATTAGTTAGTCCTCCGGCCGGCGCTGGGCGTCTAGGGATAAAACGCAGGCTACGCTACCCGGCTACTGTTAGTTGTGCGGCAGGTTTAGTTCATGGTCAGTTTAGTTTCCATCCTTCCAAGAGCTAGTTCTTATGTTTGCTGGGCTATGTTCTCTTGCCATTGAGAACCATAACAGTTTGACCGGCCAAAAAAGGGTTAAATTAATTGACAGAGAAAGGAGAGAAAAGAGAAGTCTGCTGAAGATTTTTCTTTTTTTTTTTTTCTCAGTTCTGAGTGTGCTTGTAATTGAATCTCTTGCAAGTCTGCCTATATTGCAGCCTTTCTCTCTCTCTCTCCTTCTAATCCTGGAATGGCTCTGTGTTCACCTGTTTAAAATGGATATTCAGAGTTTAGCTGCAGGTTTGAATAATCTCACCACGAAAGTTCAAAATTTACAAGATTTTGTTGTTCATGTTCCTATATCTGAACCTAGAATTCCTTTGCCTGAATTTTTCTCGGGGAATAGATCTTGCTTTCAAAATTTCAAAAATAATTGTAAGTTGTTTTTGTCCCTGAAATCTCGCTCTGCTGGAGATCCTGCTCAGCAGGTCAGGATTGTGATTTCCTTGCTCCGGGGCGACCCTCAGGATTGGGCTTTTGCATTGGCTCCAGGGGATCCTGCGTTGCTCAATGTGGATGCGTTTTTTCTGGCCTTGGGGTTGCTTTATGAGGAACCTCAGTTAGAACTTCAGGCGGAAAAGGCCTTGATGTCCCTATCTCAGGGGCAAGACGAAGTTGAAATATACTGCCAGAAATTCCGTAAATGGGCTGTGCTTACTCAGTGGAATGAGTGCGCCCTGGCGACGAATTTCAGAGAGGGTCTCTCTGATGCCATTAAGGATGTTATGGTGGGGTTCCCTGTGCCTGCGGGTCTGAATGAGTCCATGACAATGGCTATCCAGATCGATAGGCATCTGCGGGAGCGCAAACCTGTGCACCATTTGGCGGTGTCTACTGAGAAGACGCCAGAGAATATGCAATGTGATAGAATTCTGTCCAGAAGTGAACGGCAGAATTTTAGACGAAAAAATGGGTTGTGCTTCTATTGCGGTGATTCAACTCATGTTATATCAGCATGCTCTAAGCGTACTAAGAAGCTTGATAAGTCTGTTTCAATTGGCACTTTACAGTCTAAGTTTATTCTTTCTGTGACCCTGATTTGTTCTTTATCATCTATTACCGCGGATGCCTATGTCGACTCTGGCGCCGCTTTGAGTCTTATGGATTGGTCCTTTGCCAAACGCTGTGGGTATGATTTGGAGCCTCTTGAAACTCCTATACCCCTGAAGGGGATTGACTCCACCCCATTGGCTAGCAATAAACCACAATACTGGACACAAGTAACGATGCGGATTAATCCGGATCACCAGGAGATTATTCGCTTTCTTGTGCTGTATAACCTACATGATGTGTTGGTGCTTGGATTGCCATGGCTGCAATCTCATAACCCAGTCCTTGACTGGAAAGCTATGTCTGTGTTAAGCTGGGGATGTAAGGGGACGCATGGGGACGTACCTGTGGTTTCCATTTCATCATCTATTCCCTCTGAGATTCCTGAATTCTTGACTGAATATCGTGACGTTTTTGAAGAACCTAAGCTTGGTTCATTACCTCCGCACCGGGAGTGCGATTGTGCCATAGATTTGATTCCGGGTAGTAAATACCCTAAGGGTCGTTTATTTAATCTGTCTGTGCCTGAGCATGCTGCTATGCGAGAATATATAAAGGAGTCCTTGGAAAAGGGACATATTCGTCCTTCGTCATCTCCCTTAGGAGCCGGTTTTTTCTTTGTGGCTAAGAAAGATGGCTCTTTGAGGCCGTGCATTGATTATCGGCTTTTGAATAAAATCACGGTTAAATATCAATATCCGTTGCCACTGCTGACTGATTTGTTTGCTCGCATAAAGGGGGCCAAGTGGTTCTCTAAGATAGATCTCCGTGGGGCGTATAATTTGGTGCGAATTAAGCAGGGGGATGAGTGGAAAACCGCATTTAATACGCCCGAGGGCCACTTTGAGTATTTGGTGATGCCTTTTGGTCTTTCAAATGCCCCTTCAGTCTTTCAGTCCTTTATGCATGACATTTTCCGTGATTATTTGGATAAATTTATGATTGTGTATCTGGATGATATTTTGATTTTTTCGGATGACTGGGACTCTCATGTCCAGCAGGTCAGGAGGGTTTTTCAGGTTTTGCGGTCTAATTCCTTGTGTGTGAAGGGTTCTAAGTGCGTTTTTGGGGTTCAAAAGATTTCCTTTTTGGGATATATTTTTCCCCCCTCTTCCATCGAGATGGATCCTGTCAAGGTTCAGGCTATTTGTGATTGGACGCAACCCTCTTCTCTTAAGAGTCTTCAGAAATTTTTGGGCTTTGCTAACTTTTATCGTCGATTTATTGCTGGTTTTTCTGATGTTGTTAAGCCATTGACTGATTTGACTAAGAAGGGTGCTGATGTTGCTGATTGGTCCCCTGCTGCTGTGGAGGCCTTTCGGGAGCTTAAGCGCCGCTTTTCTTCCACCCCTGTGTTGCGTCAGCCTGATGTTGCTCTTCCTTTTCAGGTTGAGGTCGACGCTTCTGAAATCGGAGCTGGGGCGGTTTTGTCGCAGAGAAGTTCCGATTGCTCCGTGATGAGACCTTGTGCTTTTTTCTCGCGTAAATTTTCGCCCGCCGAGCGGAATTATGATGTTGGGAATCGGGAGCTTTTGGCCATGAAGTGGGCTTTTGAGGAGTGGCGTCATTGGCTTGAGGGGGCTAGACATCAGGTGGTGGTATTGACTGACCACAAAAATCTAATTTATCTTGAGTCCGCCAGACGCCTGAATCCTAGACAGGCGCGCTGGTCGTTGTTTTTCTCTCGGTTTAATTTTGTGGTGTCCTACCTGCCGGGTTCTAAGAATGTTAAGGCGGATGCCCTTTCTAGGAGTTTTGAGCCTGACTCCCCTGGTAATTCTGAACCTACAGGTATCCTTAAGGATGGAGTGATATTGTCTGCCGTTTCTCCAGACCTGCGGCGGGCCTTGCAGGAGTTTCAGGCGGATAGACCTGATCGTTGCCCACCTGGTAGACTGTTTGTTCCTGATGATTGGACCAGTAAAGTCATTTCTGAGGTTCATTCTTCTGCGTTGGCAGGTCATCCTGGAATCTTTGGTACCAGGGATTTGGTGGCAAGGTCCTTCTGGTGGCCTTCCCTGTCTCGAGATGTGCGAGGCTTCGTGCAGTCTTGTGACGTTTGCGCTCGGGCCAAGCCTTGTTGTTCTCGGGCTAGTGGATTGTTGTTGCCCTTGCCTATCCCGAAGAGGCCCTGGACGCACATCTCGATGGATTTTATTTCGGATCTTCCTGTTTCTCAGAAGATGTCTGTCATCTGGGTGGTGTGTGATCGTTTCTCTAAGATGGTCCATTTGGTTCCCCTGCCTAAGTTGCCTTCTTCTTCCGAGTTGGTTCCTCTGTTTTTTCAAAATGTGGTCCGTTTGCATGGTATTCCGGAGAATATCGTTTCTGACAGAGGTACCCAATTCGTGTCTAGGTTTTGGCGAGCATTCTGTGCTAGGATGGGCATAGATTTGTCTTTCTCGTCTGCTTTCCATCCTCAGACTAATGGCCAGACCGAGCGGACTAATCAGACCTTGGAGACATATTTGAGGTGTTTTGTGTCTGCAGATCAGGATGATTGGGTTGCTTTTTTGCCTTTAGCGGAGTTTGCCCTCAATAATCGGGCCAGCTCTGCCACTTTGGTGTCTCCCTTTTTCTGTAATTCGGGGTTTCATCCTCGATTTTCTTCTGGTCAGGTGGAATCTTCGGATTGTCCTGGAGTGGATGCTGTGGTGGAGAGGTTGCATCAGATTTGGGGGCAGGTAGTGGACAATTTGAAGTTGTCCCAGGAGAAGACTCAGCTTTTTGCCAACCGCCGGCGTCGGGTTGGTCCTCGGCTTTGTGTTGGGGACTTGGTGTGGTTGTCTTCTCGTTTTGTCCCTATGAGGGTTTCTTCTCCCAAGTTTAAGCCTCGGTTCATCGGCCCGTACAAGATATTGGAGATTCTTAACCCTGTGTCCTTCCGTTTGGACCTCCCTGCATCTTTTTCTATTCATAATCTTTTTCATCGGTCATTATTGCGCAGGTATGAGGTACCGGTTGTGCCTTCCGTTGAGCCTCCTGCTCCGGTGTTGGTTGAGGGCGAGTTGGAGTACGTTGTGGAAAAAATCTTGGACTCCCGTGTTTCCAGACGGAAACTCCAGTATCTGGTCAAATGGAAGGGATACGGTCAGGAGGATAATTCTTGGGTGACTGCCTCTGATGTTCATGCCTCCGATTTGGTCCGTGCCTTTCATAGGGCTCATCCTGATCGCCCTGGTGGTTCTGGTGAGGGTTCGGTGCCCCCTCCTTGAGGGGGGGGTACTGTTGTGAAATTGGATTTTGGGCTCCCCCTGTGGCCACTGGTGGAATTGAACTGGTGTGCATCATCCTCTCTGTTCACCTGTTTCCATCAGGATGTGGGAGTCGCTATTTAGCCTTGCTCCTCTGTCACTTCCATGCCGGTCAACATTGTAATCAGAAGCCTTTCTGTGCATGTTCCTGCTGCTAGACAACTCCCAGCTAAGTTGGACTTTAGTCCTTGTTTGTTTTTGCATTTTGTTCCAGTTCACAGCTGTAGTTTCGTTTCTGTGTCTGGAAAGCTCTTGTGATCTGAAATTGCCACTCTGATGTTATGAGTTAATACTAGAGTCTTAAAGTAATTTCAGGATGGTGTTTTGATAGGGTTTTCAGCTGACCATGAAAGTGCCCTTTCTGTCTTCCTGCTATCTAGTAAGCGGACCTCAATTTTGCTAAACCTATTTTCATACTACGTTTGTCATTTCATCTAAAATCACCGCCAATATTTGTGGGGGCCTCTGTCTGCCTTTCGGGGAAATTTCTCTAGAGGTGAGCCAGGACTATATTTTCCTCTGCCAGGATTAGTTAGTCCTCCGGCCGGCGCTGGGCGTCTAGGGATAAAACGCAGGCTACGCTACCCGGCTACTGTTAGTTGTGCGGCAGGTTTAGTTCATGGTCAGTTTAGTTTCCATCCTTCCAAGAGCTAGTTCTTATGTTTGCTGGGCTATGTTCTCTTGCCATTGAGAACCATAACACCTACCTACGCATGTATCGGCAAATGGTATGACGCTCAAGGTAAAAGAAAGGTGGTTGGCTCCAGGCTTTGGTAATTTCGCTCGGAACATGTGTGCTGCATGCGCTATATGCCTGGCACACAATCCAGGTCAGACCATTAAAACCCCAACCAAGCATCATGTAAGACCACTGTATCCCTTTCAAAGACTCCAGATCGACTACATCCAGCTTCCTAGGTACAATGGATACGAATATGTGCTTGTGTGTGTGGACATGTTCTCAGGGTGGCCAGAGGCTTATCCAGTTCGTAAAGCCTCAGCAAAAACTACTGCCATTAAAATAGCACATGAACTGATACCCCGTTACGGCATGTGTTGTGAATTTGGATTCTGGGCTCCCCCGGTGGCTACTGGTGGAATTGAACTGGTGTCTTCATCTTCTCTGTTCACCTGTTCCCATCAAGATGTGGGAGTCGCTATATAACCTTGCTGCTCTGTTAGTTGCTTGCCGGTCAACAATGTTATCAGAAGCCTCTCTGTGCTTGTTCCTGCTCCTAGACAACTACTAGATAAGTTGGACTCTTGTCCATGTTTGTTTTTGCATTTTGTTCCAGTTCACAGCTGTAGTTTCGTTACTGTGTCTGGAAAGCTCTTGTGAACGGGAATTGCCACTCTGGTGTTATGAGTTAATGCCAGAGTTTTAAAGTAATTTCTGGATGGTGTTTTTTGATAGGGTTTTCAGCTGACCATGAAAGTGTCCTTTCTGTCTTCTGCTATGTAGTAAGTGGACCTCAAATTTGCTAAACCTATTTTCATACTACGTTTGTTATTTCATCTCAACTCACCGCCAATACATGTGGGGGGCCTCTGTCTCCTTTCGGGGTATTTCTCTAGAGGTGAGCTAGGACTAAGATTTTCCTCTGCTAGCTTTATTTAGTCCTCCGGCTGGGCTGGGCATCTAGAATCAACGTAGGCATGCTACCCGGCCACTGCTAGTTGTGCGTTAGGTTTAGTTCATGGTCAGCTCAGTTCCCATCTTCCAAGAGCTAGTTCCTATATATGCTTATGCTATGTTCTCTTGCCATTGAGATCATGACAGTTTGACCGGCCCGCAAAGTGTTAATTGTTTGGGCTGAAGCAGGAGAAAAAGAAGTGTTGAAGGGAATTTTTTTTTTTTTTTTTCCCCTCAGAGTTTTGCTGCCTAGCCCTTAATTGCTGTCTAGCTGCTTCTTACCTCCTCTTAACCCTTGAATGGCTCTGTGTCCACCTGTTTGTAATGGATCTTCAGAGTGTAACTGCAGGTTTGAATATTCTCGCCACGAAGGTACAAAATTTGCAAGATTTTGTTTGTCATGCACCTGTATCTGAGCCGAGAATTCCTTTGCCGGAATTTTTCTCGGGGAATAGATCCGGGTTTCAGAATTTTCGAAATAATTGCAAATTATTTTTGTCTCTGAAATCTCGCTCTGCCGGAGACCCTGCACAGCAGGTCAGGATTGTGATTTCCTTGCTCCGGGGCGACCCTCAAGACTGGGCTTTTTCATTGACACCAGGAGATCCTGCGTTGCTCAATGTGGATGCGTTTTTTCTGGCCTTGGGGTTGCTTTATGACGAACCTCATTTGGAGCTTCAGGCAGAAAAAACTTTGATGTCCCTATCTCAGGGGCAAGATGAAGCGGAAATTTACTGCCAAAGATTCCGTAAATGGTCTGTGCTTACTCAGTGGAATGAGTGCGCCCTGGCGGCGACTTTCAGAGAGGGTCTCTCTGATGCCATTAAGGATGTTATGGTGGGGTTCCCTGTGCCTGCGGGTCTGAATGAGTCCATGACAATGGCTATTCAGATCGATAGGCGTTTGCGGGAGCGCAAACCAGTGCACCATCTGGCGGTGTCCACTGAGAAGTCGTCAGAGAGTATGCAGTGTGATAGAATTCTGTCCCGAAGCGAGCGGCAGAATTTTAGACGGAAAAATGGGTTGTGTTTCTATTGTGGTGATTCTACTCATGTTATATCAGCATGCTCTAAGCGCACTAAAAAGCTTGGTAAATCTGTTTCCATTTGCACCTTACCGTCTAAATTTATTCTATCTGTGACCCTGATTTGCTCTTTGTCATCTATTACCACGGACGCCTATGTCGACTCTGGCGCCGCTTTGAGTCTTATGGATTGGTCCTTTGCCAAACGCTGTGGGTATGATTTAGAGCCTTTGGAGACTCCTATTCCTCTGAAGGGGATTGACTCCACCCCATTGGCTAATAATAAACCACAATACTGGACACAAGTAACTATGCGTATTAATCCGGATCACCAGGAGATTATTCGCTTTCTGGTGCTGTATAATCTACATGATGATTTGGTGCTAGGATTGCCTTGGCTGCAATCTCACAACCCAGTCCTCGACTGGAGAGCTATGTCTGTGTTGAGCTGGGGATGTAAGGGGGCTCATGGGGATGTACCTGTGGTTTCCATTTCATCATCCATTCCCTCTGAAATTCCTGAGTTCCTGTCTGACTATCGTGACGTCTTTGAAGAATCCAAGCTTGGTTCGTTACCTCCGCACCGAGAGTGCGATTGTGCCATAGATTTAATCCCGGGTAGTAAATACCCAAAGGGTCGTTTATTTAATCTGTCTGTGCCTGAACATGCTGCTATGCGAGAATATATAAAGGAGTCCTTGGAAAAGGGACATATTCGTCCATCGTCATCTCCCTTAGGAGCCGGTTTTTTCTTTGTGTCAAAAAAAGACGGCTCTTTGAGACCATGTATTGATTATCGGCTTTTGAATAAAATCACTGTTAAATATCAATACCCATTGCCGTTGCTGACTGATTTGTTTGCTCGCATAAAGGGGGCCAAATGGTTCTCTAAGATTGACCTTCGTGGGGCGTATAATTTGGTGCGAATCAGGCAGGGGGATGAGTGGAAAACCGCATTTAATACGCCCGAGGGCCACTTTGAGTATTTAGTGATGCCTTTTGGTCTTTCTAATGCTCCGTCAGTTTTCCAGTCCTTTATGCATGATATTTTTCGCGATTATTTGGATAAATTTATGATTGTGTATCTGGATGATATTCTGATTTTTTCGGATGACTGGGACTCTCATGTCCAGCAAGTCAGGAGGGTTTTTCAGGTTTTGCGGTCTAATTCTTTGTGTGTGAAGGGTTCTAAGTGTGTTTTTGGGGTACAGAGGATTTCCTTTTTGGGATATATTTTTTCCCCCTCTTCCATTGAAATGGATCCTGTCAAGGTTCAAGCTATTTGTGATTGGACGCAGCCCTCTTCTCTTAAGAGTCTTCAGAAATTTTTGGGCTTTGCTAACTTTTATCGTCGATTTATTGCTGGTTTTTCGGATATTGCTAAGCCATTGACCGATTTGACTAAGAAGGGTGCTGATGTTGCTGATTGGTCCCCTGATGCTGTGGAGGCCTTTCGGGAGCTTAAGCGCCGTTTTTCCTCTGCCCCTGTGTTGCGTCAGCCTGATGTTGCTCTACCTTTTCAGGTTGAGGTCGACGCTTCTGAGATCGGAGCTGGGGCAGTGTTGTCGCAGAAAAGTTCTGACTGCTCCGTGATGAGGCCTTGTGCCTTCTTTTCCCATAAATTTTCGCCCGCTGAGCGGAATTATGATGTTGGGAATCGGGAGCTTTTGGCCATGAAGTGGGCTTTTGAGGAGTGGCGCCATTGGCTTGAGGGGGCCAGACATCAGGTGGTGGTATTGACTGACCACAAAAATTTGATTTATCTTGAGACCGCCAGGCGCCTGAATCCTAGACAGGCGCGCTGGTCATTATTTTTCTCTCGGTTTAATTTTGTGGTGTCATACCTACCGGGTTCTAAGAATGTTAAGGCGGATGCCCTTTCTAGGAGTTTTGAGCCTGACTCGCCTGGTAACTCTGAGCCCACAGGTATCCTTAAGGATGGAGTGGTATTGTCAGCCGTTTCTCCAGACCTGCGGCGGGCCTTGCAGGAGTTTCAGGCGGAGAGACCTGATCGTTGCCCACCTGATAAACTGTTTGTTCCTGATGATTGGACCAGTAGAGTCATCTCTGAGGTTCATTCTTCTGCGTTGGCAGGTCATCCTGGCATTTTTGGTACCAGGGATTTGGTGGCAAGGTCCTTCTGGTGGCCTTCCCTGTCACGAGATGTGCGAGGCTTTGTGCAGTCTTGTGACGTTTGTGCTCGGGCCAAGCCTTGTTGTTCTCGGGCTAGTGGATTATTGTTGCCCTTGCCTATTCCTAAGAGGCCTTGGACGCACATCTCGATGGATTTTATTTCAGATCTGCCTGTTTCTCAGAAGATGTCTGTCATCTGGGTGGTGTGTGACCGTTTTTCTAAGATGGTCCATTTGGTTCCTCTGCCCAAGTTACCTTCTTCTTCCGAGTTGGTTCCTCTGTTTTTTCAAAATGTTGTTCGTTTGCATGGTATTCCTGAGAATATCGTTTCTGACAGAGGGACCCAATTCGTGTCTAGATTTTGGCGGGCATTCTGTGCTAGGATGGGCATAGATTTATCTTTTTCGTCCGCTTTCCATCCTCAGACGAATGGCCAGACCGAGCGGATTAATCAGACCCTGGAGACATATCTGAGGTGTTTTGTGTCTGCTGACCAGGATGATTGGGTTGCTTTTTTGCCATTGGCGGAGTTCGCTCTCAATAATCGGGCCAGCTCTGCCACTTTGGTGTCCCCGTTTTTCTGTAATTCGGGGTTTCATCCTCGATTTTCCTCTGGTCAGGTGGAATCTTCGGATTGTCCTGGAGTGGATGCTGTGGTGGAGAGATTGCATCAGATCTGGGGGCAGGTGGTGGACAATTTGAGGTTGTCCCAGGAGAAGACTCAACTTTTTGCCAACCGCCACCGTCGTGTTGGTCCTCGGCTTTCTGTTGGGGATTTGGTGTGGTTGTCTTCTCGTTTTGTCCCTATGAGGGTCTCTTCTCCTAAGTTTAAGCCTCGGTTTATCGGCCCGTATAAGATATTGGAGATTCTTAACCCTGTTTCCTTCCGTTTGGACCTCCCTGCATCCTTTTCTATTCATAACGTTTTTCATCGGTCATTATTGCGCAGGTATGAGGTACCGGTTGTGCCTTCCGTTGAGCCTCCTGCTCCGGTGTTGGTTGAGGGTGAGTTGGAGTACGTTGTGGAGAAAATCTTGGACTCTCGTGTTTCCAGACGGAGACTCCAGTATCTGGTCAAGTGGAAGGGATACGGCCAGGAGGATAATTCTTGGGTGAATGCATCTGATGTTCATGCCTCCGATCTGGTTCGTGCCTTTCATAGGGCCCATCCTGATCGCCCTGGTGGTTCTGGTGAGGGTTCGGTGCCCCCTCCTTGAGGGGGGGGTACTGTTGTGAATTTGGATTCTGGGCTCCCCCGGTGGCTACTGGTGGAATTGAACTGGTGTCTTCATCTTCTCTGTTCACCTGTTCCCATCAAGATGTGGGAGTCGCTATATAACCTTGCTGCTCTGTTAGTTGCTTGCCGGTCAACAATGTTATCAGAAGCCTCTCTGTGCTTGTTCCTGCTCCTAGACAACTACTAGATAAGTTGGACTCTTGTCCATGTTTGTTTTTGCATTTTGTTCCAGTTCACAGCTGTAGTTTCGTTACTGTGTCTGGAAAGCTCTTGTGAACGGGAATTGCCACTCTGGTGTTATGAGTTAATGCCAGAGTTTTAAAGTAATTTCTGGATGGTGTTTTTTGATAGGGTTTTCAGCTGACCATGAAAGTGTCCTTTCTGTCTTCTGCTATGTAGTAAGTGGACCTCAAATTTGCTAAACCTATTTTCATACTACGTTTGTTATTTCATCTCAACTCACCGCCAATACATGTGGGGGGCCTCTGTCTCCTTTCGGGGTATTTCTCTAGAGGTGAGCTAGGACTAAGATTTTCCTCTGCTAGCTTTTTTTAGTCCTCCGGCTGGGCTGGGCATCTAGAATCAACGTAGGCATGCTACCCGGCCACTGCTAGTTGTGCGTTAGGTTTAGTTCATGGTCAGCTCAGTTCCCATCTTCCAAGAGCTAGTTCCTATATATGCTTATGCTATGTTCTCTTGCCATTGAGATCATGACAGGCATGCCTGAGGTGATCGAGTCAGATAGGGGTACCCATTTTACTGGAGAAATATTCCAGAATGTTATGAAAATGTTGGGAGTAGAAAACCAGTTTCACACTCCGTATCACCCACAGAGTTCAGGTAAAGTGGAAAGATTAAATGGAACAATAAAATTAAAAATCCAGAAGGCCATGGCAGAAACAGGAAAGCCTTGGACCGAGTGTCTACCACTTGCCCTGTATTCCATCCGAAACGCCCCAAGGGGGAAGGCTAAGCTGTCACCACATGAGATTCTTTTTGGTAGAGCAGCAAATTTGGGTTGTTATTTTCCACAACAACTGATGTTGAATACTGAGACTTTAACTGCTTATGTACAAGAATTACAAAAACGTTTAACTAAAGTGCATTCGCAAGTTTTTGCTTCCCTTCCAGATCCAGAAAATCTCGAAGGAGGCCACAAGTTGGAACCTGGTGATCAAATCTACGTGAAAAGACACACCAGAAAGACTCTGGAACCGAGATTTGACGGACCTTTCCAAGTCCTGTTAACAACTCCAACAGCAGTCAAGCTTGAAGGAAAGGCATCATGGATACATGCAAGCCATTGCAAAAAAGCAGTATAAGACTCATGATATTGATGTTAATAATGTTAACCTCAACGGAGGCATGGAAAAGATTGAATTCTCTAGCCCCTTTGAACAATAGATACGTACAACGACTCAGGGATCAGTATGACAAAGACAATGACCAAAATAAGGATAGCTGGTGGTCAGATACCTTTTCTTTTCTTAACCCGGCCAATTGGTTCAGGGGGATCGGTGGGTGGGTTACCGGGATTATGCAAAGCCTAATACATACAGTTATAGTTATTGTAATTATATATGTATTATTCAAGGTTGTATTCAAGGGTATCTCGGTATGCACAAATAAATTTTGTGTAATGGATGCGAGAATATAAAGTTTTTTTTTTTTATATCACAAAAAGAATGACTAAAATAATCGTCTATATGACAAGGTTTTGAATGGAATATGTCAAAGGGGGGATTGTGAAGAGCGGAACAAAAATGGTTACCTCAATGAACCAAAAAGAATTTGTGATCAATATTGACCTGTCCATTCAAGGACATTTTAGCCATAGTGTGAAATCCTATTTTTTGTCTGTGAAACTGCCACTTAGGCGAAACTGTACTGTTTTGTTTGTTGTGAAACTATCACATAGCCGAAACTGTTTTCTTTTGTCTTCTCTTTTCTCTCTTTGTTTAAACAAGCAAAACTTGTATAACCACTGAAACTACTTGTACAACTATATAAAGAGGGGATAGCACCTTGAAGGCAGGCGTGCTTCAAAGGCTTCCCAGTGATATACTATACGAGACGTGTCTTGTGTATTATTTCTGGTGATTCCCCACTTCCAAAGGCTGCTCCGACTGAGTGTGGTCCCGACAGTAGATATCTCCCTTGTCTGTATGTAGACAGACCTTTTAAACCATATTTATTTGACTCACTAATATAGTGCCATTAATTTTCACAGGCTTTACAGACATAATCATCTTTGTCCCCATTGGGGCTCACAATCTAGATTCCCTATCAGTATGTCTTTGGAGTGTAGGAGGAAACCGGAGAACCCAGAGGAAACCCACGCAAACACGGGGAGAACATAGAAACTCCTTGCAGATGTTGTCCTTGGTGGGATTTGAACCCAGGACTCCAGCGCTGCAAGGCTGCAGTGCTAACCACTGAGCCAACGTGCTGCACTTGGAGTGGTGTGCAAAGAAGCCAGCTGGCGGTTGCTTCCAGACAGGCCCGTGATTTGGGCAGCATAAATCAAGTAACAGGTTCCTTTTAAAGTATTAGTTTTTTTTTAATCCACACAATGAACACCATAAAAAATGGAAGAATTACTGTTTTTCACCTTTCAAAAAAGTCAGAATTATTGTTTTAGGTCATCTCGCCGATCAAAAAATGGAACAAAAGGCAATCAAGATGTCAAAGTGATAGCAATGAAAACATCAGTATATTCTGCAAAAAGAAGCTCACACACCACTGCGCCAAAGGAAAAAAAAAGTTTTTATGGCAAAAGTAAAAGAAATTATTTTTACAATTACCGCATTTAGCAAAAGTAGTAAACATTGTACTGCCCCTTAAAATAAAGGTAGTTAATGGCGCAAAATTTAAAATGCAAAAAAATCTATGCCCACAATTCATTTCTTTTCCCATCCACCCCGGGAAAAAGGTAATCAAAGTTTATATATGCACCCCAAAATATGATATTAAAAATATAAATAATTCAATGAAAAGCAAACTCTCATATGACAATAGCTACAGAAAAAAAGTTATAGTATACAGACTGCGAAGATAGGAAAAAGAAATAAAAATGTACTTGACCATAAAGGTCAAAAAATATATGAGAAAATCTTCAGTTCTAATTCATTATTTGCATTTTTTAAGAGACTTTCCTTTTTGGTTTATGATTATCCGTTGCCAATTTTTGCTCCAAATTCTTAAAAATGATGCACGTGGCTTGATGATTTTTTGTCAAAATCAGAGATGCCCTTATTTTTTATCCTTTTTTTTTTTGCACCATTTAAAAACAAGAAAAGATAGCACCATCCTCTAAAATTGTGTGTGACTGCATAAAAATAAAATTGGACAGATTTTGTACTCCATTATGCTCCTGGAGAACCAAATGCGCAATGTTGGTGGTGCATGCAAGTGTTTTGTCGTTATACATCTATTAATAATACATTGGATGCATGAAAATACAAGTTATTGTTCTATGAATTCCTAATAAAAGCAATTTATTTAGAATTGAGAGTCCTCAGTGGTTGATACCTTTTACTGGCTAACTGAAAAGATGGTAACAAATTGCAAGTTTTCGAGACTATTCCGGTCTCTTCATCAGGTACAGACTGATGAAGAGGCCTGAGTAGTCTTGAAAGCTTGCAATTTGTTACCAATTTTTCAGTTAGCCAGTAAAAGGTATCAACCACTGAGGAGTCTCAATTCTAAATAATTTTCTATCTACTGGCTAACACGGTACCAAGATATATATATTTCCTGTAATAAGAGCAATGTGATGAACACCAGAAGTGCTGTGGTTTACTCCAAAACGTTGTGAGTTGGGAAGTCCGGGGGAGGACTTCCATGAGAATTTGTCTATCTTTCCCTTGGAGTGAACGCCATAATTTAGAAATATTGGAGGTAATTGTTTTTCAAGTAAGCTGCAATGCTTCATGGACATGAGTATTACTATTTTTGAAAATCAAGCTTTTTCCCTAATGCTTGACATCCCCTTAATACCTCTGAAGTACAACGACGTGACACACTATCTTTCTAACAGCGGCCTTCACGTCACCGTTCCTCAGGCTGTAGATGAATGGATTGAGCAATGGTGCGACAAAGGCATATAAAGCAGATATCACTCTGTCTTGATTCATCGAGTAACTGGACTTGGGCCTAAAATATATAAAAATAGCAGAACCATAAAACAAAGTGACGACTATGAGGTGAGAGGTGCAGGTGGAGAACGCTTTCGTCCTTCCCGATGTTGACTTTATCTTGAGGACCGTTGTGATGATGTGTGTGTAGGAGATGATAGTCAATATGAAGGAACTGACAATGACGCAACCACTGGCCACAAGGAGGACAATCTCATTTATCATGGTCGATGTACAGGCCAACTGCATTACAGGGGGAATGTCACAGAAAAAATTATTAATCCTATTATCTCTACAGAAAGGCAAGCGAAAAGTCAGAATTGTGTGTATTAGGGAGTTTATAGCACCACCAGACCATGATACGGCTACAAGCTGAATGCATGTTCTTTTTTTCATCTTCGTGCCATATCGTAAAGGGTGACATATGGCATTATACCGATCATACGCCATCACGGCTAGCAGGTAGCACTCGGTTCCACCCAGGAGCAAACCACAGTACATCTGCATGACACATCCCGAGAACGAGATAGTTTTATGGGTTGACATGAAGTTTGACAGCATTTTGGGCACAGTGGTAGAAATGTAACAGATCTCCAGGAAGGATAAATTGGCCAGAAAAAAGTACATTGGGCTGTGAAGAGATGAAGTAAGCCTGTAGGCCAAGATTATAGAAATGTTACCCATTATGGTGGTAATATAGATGGGCAGGAACACGGCAAAGAGCAACTGCTGGAAAACAGGGGCCCCGGAAAATCCCAGTAGGACGAAATTGGTAAGCATAGTTTGGTTCTTTTTTATCATTTCATCCTTTGAGTCTGAAGGATAAACAGATAATTATATAATGGTATTACAATTTTATTTGCACGTACCTGTTAGGTTCTGAGTTCTCAAAGTGGGAGGTCTCCCCATTTTAAACTAAAGTCTACAAGAGAAAAAGGAGACCTCTCACAATGGTATATTATAGTTAAGTCATTAGATCCAGTTGACACTCATGAAGTTGGTGGTGCTCGTGCCTAGGGAAGGCGTCCCGAATGAAATCAAGGATAGAAAGACCAGCACTCACGTAGATGAAGAAGTTTTCAAAAGTTTATTCCACCACTAGCGTCGAGCACAATTACGTTCAGTAACACTAATGACACCTTTCGGTCTGACTGAGTCTTTTTCCAACTGTAACTGTATATTATATTGGCAGCCACTGTTTCCAATAGGCGCAGTGTAATGCTTTATTTTCAATGCAATGGCGCTTTAGGGAATTGACTGCTGATTAACAAATGTCCAAAGGTGATCATTTTTGCATTGGGAAACCCTTCTAAACCTATGGTATTCATTTATTTTTTTCTTTTACCAATATTACAAAAAAGGTACAAAATACAGTCAAGTCAAATGCGGTTACTGACTTGTATCTAGAAATGAAAACCTTCACATGGTGCTTCTAAGGCTACTTTCACACTGGCGTTTTTTGTCCTCCGTTGCAATGCGTCGTTTTGGTCAAAAAACGCATCCTCCAAAAGTGCTTGCAGGTAGGGTTGAGCGAAACGGGTCGATCATTTTCAAAAGTCGCCGACTTTTGGCTAAGTCGGCGTCTCATGAAACCCGATCCGACCCCTGTGCTTGTCGGCCATGCGGTACGCGACTTTCGCGCCAAAGTCGCGTTTCAATGACGCGAAAAGCGCCATTTCTCAGCCAATGAAGGTGAACGCAGAGTGTGGGCAGCGTGATGACATAGATCCTGGTCCCCACCATCTTAGAGAAGGGCATTGCAGTGATTGGCTTGCTGTCTGCGGCGTCACAGGGGCTATAAAGGGGCGTTCCCGCCGACCGCCATCTTACTGCTGCTGATCTGAGCTTAGGGAGAGGTTGCTGCCGCTTCGTCAGAAGCAGGGAGAGCGTTAGGCAGGGTCCACTAACCACCAAACCGCTTGTGCTGTAGCGATTTCCACTGTCCAACACCACCTTCGGTGTGCAGGAACAGTGGAAGCTATTTTTTTTTTTTTTCCCTCAGCGCTGTAGCTCATTGGGCTGCCCTAGAAGGCTCCGTGATAGCTGTATTGCTGTGTGTACGCCACTGTGGAAACCAACTGCTTTTTTCAAAGCACATATCCTCTTGTTCCTTTCTGCACAGCTATCTTTTTTGTTTGTCCACACTTTTTATTTAATTTGTGCATCAGTCCACTCCTATTGCTGCCTGCCATACCTGGCTTAGATTACTGCAGGGAGATAGTAATTGTAGGACAGTCCCTGTTTTTTTTTTTTTTTTTTGTGGGAGATTAAGATTGGCATTTCTGCTACAGTGCCATCCCTGTGTGTGCCATCTCTCACTGAGTGGGCCATAGAAAGCCTATTTATTTTTTCCGTGATTTGTGTTCTAAATTCTACCTCAACACAAAAACACTACATCAATCAGTGGGAGAAAAATATTGGCCTCAGTCAGGGCTTGTGTGCCACTGCTGTGTGTGCTATCTCTTATTCAGTGGGCTATAGAAAGCCTATTTATTTATTTATTTTTTTTCTTATTATTTGGTTTCTAAAGTCTCCCTGGAAAAAAAAATAAAAAATAAAAAAACAGTGGGAGAGTAATATTGCCCTTTCAGCTTGTGTGCCAGTCTTGACTCCTGGGTGTGCCACCTCTCTCTCTAATTGTGGGCCATAGAAAGCCTTTTTTTTTTTTTTTTTTTTAAATATTATTGGGTTTCTAAAGTCTCCCTTAAAAAACAAAAAATACATAAAAAAACAGTGGGAGAGTAATATTGCCCTTTCAGCTTGTGTGCCAGTCTTGACTCCTGGGTGTGCCACCTCTCTCTCTAATTGTGGGCCATAGAAAGCCTTTTTTTTTTTTAAATATTATTGGGTTTCTAAAGTCTCCCTTAAAAAACAAAAAATACATAGAAAGCCTTTTTTTTTTTGTTTTTTTTTTAATATTATTTGGTTTCTAAAGTCTCCCTGAGAAAAAAAAATAAATAAATTAGGTGGGAGATTAATATTGACATTAGTGCTTGAGTGACAGTCCTGCGTGTGTGTCATCTCTGTGATTTTGTGCCACAGAAAACAGAGTGTGTAACATTGTGCCTGATTTTCCTTGTGGTCTCACCAACCTGTTAAGGGATATTGAAATCATACTGAAGTTATAGCTCACCGTGTAAGTTGTTTGACAGCAACAAATAAAGTTACTTTGGTTAAGATTAGTGTTGAGCATTCCGATACCGCAAGTATCGGGTATCGGCCGATACTTGCAGTATCGGAATTCCGATACCGGGATTCCGATACTTGCCGCGTATCGGATACCGGAATCGGAAGTTCCAAGATTCAAAATGCAGAAATTCAGCCAATGAGAATGATTCCAAGTGTGGGCACATCCTGTTTAGCATGGAGGGCATGAAACTACTGGCAAGGCTGTGATTGGCTGCTGAAATGATGTCATGCTGCAGTTTAAAAGTCGCTGGCGCCATTTTGCGATCACTCTGCTGTGAATTCAGTTAGTGACAGGACGCTGTTTGCTGACTGAGGGACAGTTTAGAGATAGCGATTTGCTTCTTTGTGCTTTCCAAAGGCTAATTTAGCAACCGCTGTGTTCACCTACTATTCACCTTGCTTTTGCCTTGTAGCGCTGTTTTCACAGCGATCTGCAAGGTCTGTGTGTGTGTGTGTGTGAGTGCAGCCCACTCTCTAGTCTGAGTGCAGCCACATAGGCCATCCATAGCTGGTTGTATTCAGTTCAGGGAGGGTGGTTCATTGCCTCATACTGTTCTTTTTTTTTTTTTTTTTTTTTCAAGTAGTGTAGTCTGCTGCTAATTTATTCAAAAAAATCCTATTAGTGTCTTTCCACCCGTCTCCAGCTAATTTGTGGAAAAACACTACATAGGATAAAGTAGAGGAGGGTTTTTGGGCCTTGCAGCGCCGTTTACGGCTGTCTGCACGGTCTCCGTGTGATTGCAGCTCGCCCTGTAGTCTGTGAGCAGCCATAGCCTGGTTGTCTCCAGCTCAGGGTTGTTCACTGCGTCATACCGCCAAATCAATTTTCTTTTTTTTTCAAGTAGTGTAGGTTGCTGCTAATTTATTTAAAAAAATCCTATTAGTGTCTTTCCACCCGTCTCCAGCTAACTTGTGGAAAAACACTACATAGGATAACGTAGAGGAGGGTTTTTGGGCCTTGCAGCGCCGTTTACGTCTGTCTGCACGGTCTCCGTGTGACTGCAGCTCTATCTGTTGTCAGTTCAGCCCCCAAAAAATAAATAAATAATAAAGTTCACCAAACACACCAGTGACACCACTTTACATTTGTGTAGGCCACATTAGCTCATATTAAAGTCTAGTCCACACTTTAGAAAATTAGTGTTTCTTATACCTGTTAGGAGGAGTTGCTCAGGAATAAGCACACAAATCCGTTAGTACTTTTCTGCTTATCTTTATCAGTCAACCAAGATGAAGAAGGCAGTGAGTAAGGCACATGGGCGTGGGCGTGGGCGCGGAGCAGGGAGGGGACGTGGGGATTCTGTGCCTGCTGCGGGCACCGGTGACTCATCAGCACCCACTTTCACCAGGCAACAGTCGTTCATGCGCAGCTTTGTGTCAGAGCGCCGTACACCGCTGCTGCGTCAAGAACAAATTGAAGCTGTTGTCGGATGGATGGCAGCTAATGCATCAACTTCCATTAGTGCCACATCCTCTCAGACACAGAGCACTGGAGAGCAGCCATCTGTCTCTTCACCACCTGCCAAATTGCCCAGGCAGACAGAGAGCCCAGGACAGGAGCCGTCTCTACTTCTGTTCTCTGAATCTCTTGGCTTGGAAACAGGGGGCCAGCCAAGCAGCATTGGAGAAATGGAAGAAGAGGCAGGGTGCAGTGATGCCCAACAGCTTTTTCTGTCTTCCTCTGAAGAGGCGGGTGGGCCAGTGGCTCCGGTCACCACATCGCAGGCCGCATCAGCTGATGATGACACTCAGGTGCCACTTACTGGTGCGTGCTCTGCTGCTGAGACTACCCAGGAGGAGCAGTTGGGGGCAGAGGGTAGTGTAGATGATGAGGTCCTCGACCCATCTTGGCGTGAGGGACAGGAAGGTGGTGGGAGCAGCTCTGAGGAAGAGATTCCCCGTACGGCCCAAAGAGGGAGAGGGAGGGGGAAGACTGCGGATCCTGCAGCCTCCGCTTTGGCACCCGTTAGGAGCATGTCTCTTCCAAAAGCCAAAAAGGGCGCTCCCAAGACTTGCAGTGCCTGGTCCTTTTTTGACACAGTTGCAGATGACATTTGCTATGTCAGATGCAAGGTGTGTCATCAAAAAGTCAAAAGAGGGAAAAATGTCAGCAACCTCAATACCTCCAACATGTGGAAACATGTGCGCAACAGGCACCCGGCGGAGTTAGAAAAACACACTGAAGAGGTAGGCCAACCAACAGCGGCAGCTACCACCTCTTCAGCTCGTGTTGCCTCTTCCTCTAGCTCACACGCAGCTGGTTCGGCTTCCTCCCAGGATCGCCGTGGAAGAACCTCTGGCCCTGTTGTCCAGAGACCCGCTGTAATTCCACCCGCAGCACCACTTTCCCAGTCATCCACACACTCCCAGCCCAGTCTACAGCCATCGGTAGTACAGGCATGGGAGAAAAGGCGGCCTTTCTCGTCAAACCACCCACGAGCACAGGCTCTGACTGCAGGCATTGCCAAACTTCTGTCACTGGAAATGCTGTCATTCAGGCTGGTGGAGACTGACAGCTTCCGTGACTTGATGTCATTGGCAGTCCCACAGTACAATGTGCCCAGCCGCTTTTACTTCAGCAGGCAAGCCGTCCCTGCCCTGCACAAGCATGTGGAGGGACACATAAAACACGCGCTACTGAACGCCGTCAGTAGCAAGGTCCACCTCACCACCGATGCGTGGACCAGTCAACATGGACAGGGGCGATACCTTTCCCTCACTGCCCATTGGGTTAATGTCGTTGAGCCGGGTACAGACCGTGCGAGTGGCGCAGGACGTGTCCTGCCCACTCCAAGGATTGCAGGAATCCATTCTGTACGCATTGACTCCTCCTCTTACACCAGTTCCTCAGAATCATCGCTGCAGGAGCCGTCACAGTCCACCTCCACATGGACCCGTGATGAACGTGTACCTGTTACGACCGACATGAGCACAGCCGTGGCCAAACGTCAACAGGCCGTGTTGAAATTAATTTTTTTGGGGAATCGTAGCCACACAGCGCAGGAGCTCTGGAATGCCATCAAGCAGGAGAGCGATGTGTGGTTTGTGCCAGCGAATCTCCAGCCAGGCATGGTAGTGTGTGATAATGGCCGAAATCTGGTGGCAGCTCTGGGCCTCGGCAACCTCACTCACATCCCATGTCTGGCACATGTGCTCAATTTGGTCGTGCAGAGCTTTTTGAGGGACTATCCGGATCTTGATGCACTGCTGCACAAGGTCCGCCTAGAGTGTGCTCACTTGCGGCGTTCCAGCACGGCAAAAGCGCGCATTGCGGCTCTGCAGCGCCGACACCGCCTGCCGGAACATCGCATCATATGTGACCTACCTACCAGGTGGAATTCCACGTTACATATGTTGGAGCGGTTGTGTGAGCAGCAGCAAGCTGTAATGGAGTACCAGCTGCTTCAGGCGCAAAAAAGTCGCAGTCAGCGCCGTACAGACTTCACAACCACAGAGTGGGCCACTATGAATGACGTCTGCCAGGTTTTGCGTCCCTTTGATTATTCCACGCGGATGGCGAGTGCAGATGATGCACTAGTCAGCATGACTGTCCCCCTTATCTGCCTGCTTGAAAAATCACTGCAAGCGCTAAGGGATGATGTTGTGGAAGAGGTGGAGGATGAGGATTCACCATTTCCATCATCTTCTGGACAGTCAGCGCCACGTGGTTCCTCACAAACGCGTAGGCAGGGGACAGTTTGTGAGGAGGATGAGGAGGAGTCAATGGAGGAGGAAGACGTCCGTCCAGAGGAGGGAGTTACCGAATTGTCCAGTACTCAGTGTGTACAGCGAGGGTGGGGTGATGACGAGCAGGCAGAGATCACGCCTCCAGCAGGGGACAGCGTTTCTTGGGCAGTTGGCAGTCTGCAGCACATGGTGGATTACATGCTGCAGTGCCTGAGAAACGACCGCCGCATCGCCCACATTCTCAACATGTCTGATTATTGGGTGTTCACCCTCCTCGATCCTCGCTACCGGGACAACGTAGAAAGCCTCATCACACCGTTGAACCGGGAGCGAAAAATGCGGGAGTACCAAGACACACTGGTCAATTCCATCATCTTCTCCATTCCAACTGAGAGAAGTTCTGCTAGTGCATTCCAAAGCAGCTCAGTGCGTCCAGGCAGTGGTGGAGGCTCTGCACAAAGAGGGAGCAGAAGCAGTGCCTCTGCCCAAGGCAAGACCAGTGTGGCCCAACTGTGGCACAGTTTTCTGTGCCCCCCACAAAAGTCTACACCATCACAGACGGCTCCAGTCAGCAGGAGGCAACGGTTCCGTCAGATGGTGACAGACTACATGTCTTGCCCTCTTGCTGTACTCCCAGACGGCTCTTCCCCTTTCAAGTTTTGGGTCTCAAAGCTGGATACATGGCCAGAGCTAAGCCAGTATGCATTGGAGGTGCTGTCTTGCCCTGCGGCCAGTGTATTATCGGAACGTGTCTTTAGTGCTGCAGGTGGTGTACTAACTGACCGTCGCATGCGACTATCCTCCGATAACGTTGACCGGCTTACTTTCCTGAAAATGAACAAGGCCTGGATCTCGCAGGAATTTGCCACTCCTCCTCCTGATTAAATAATTAGGTCACTGTATACGTTATCCAGGTCTCCTGTTGTGTTCATCTTTCTACCACCTGAACTTAAATTCCTGGGCTCCAACACCGCCAGTTGAGGCTCAGAAGTGCCGTCTGCACAGTCAAAACATACGACCCAGTGTTATTGGGTTTCAGTAACGTCAGCTGATCCCCAGCTGTGTAGCCGGCAATGTGTCATGCGACCGCCACGCTGACACAACAACTGAAATGTAAGGGAATCTGTCCCCCCCCCCCCAAGGCGTTTGTTACTGAAAGAGCCACCTTGTGCAGCAGTAATGCTGCACAAGGAAAAGGTAGCTATTTTTGTTTAGCACCTTGCACACGCAGAACTTAACACTTATAAAATGTGTCCACTGATACCGTAACACCGTCCCGGAGGTTGGACTTTCCTTCGTAATGTGACGCAGCACAGCCGTCATTCCTACCCCCCCGGCGCCGCGCACCCGCTCCTCAGCGTTGTTTGATTCCGTCCCGGAGCCTGCGCTGTTATGTTATCCCGTGGCCAGGCACACTTAGCGCTGCCCGTCTTCTGGCATCATTTGGTGTCAGGATGGCTGCGCCTGTGCGGCCGCGCTGGCAGAGAGCCCGCCTCGCAGTGTCTTCTGATTTAATCCCACTGGGGGCCTGGGATCCATGGACATGCGCAGTGCATATCTGAACCTCCACCTCTCACTTATCTCCCTATGGCTTCTTCAGACTGTTCGGTGTCAGCTGGTCCCTAATAGCATGCCACGGCCGTGACACCGCACAGTCTTAAGAAGCCGTAGGGAGGGGAGTGAGAGGCGAGGATATGCACTGCGCATGTCCATGGATCCCAGGCCCGCGGTGGGATTAAATCAGAAGACACTGCGAGGCGGGCTCTCTGCCAGCGCGGCCGCACAGGCGCAGCCATCCTGACACCAAATGATGCCAGAAGACGGGCAGCGCTAAGTGTGCCTGGCCACGGGATAACATAACAGCGCAGGCTCCGGGACGGAATCAAACAACGCTGAGGAGCCAGTGCGCGTCGCCGGGGGGGTAGGAATGACGGCTGTGCTGCGTCACATTACGAAGGAAAGTCCCACCTCCAGGACGGTTTTACGGTTGCAGGGGACACATTTTATAAGTGTTTAGTTCTGTGTTTGCAAGGAGCATGATGAAAAGAGCCACCTTTTCCTTTTGCATCTTTTGTGCTGCACAAGCTGGCTCTTTCAGCTACAAACGCCTTGGGGGGGGGTTAAAGGTTCCCTTTCGACTTTCTCAGGCTTCGGCCTACATTGTGTTCCTCTGCTTTTCCACCTGTCCCTGGGCTCCAACACCGCCAGTTGCCGTCCAGAAGTGCTGTACGCACAGTCAACAGTCGCTCCTCTGTTATTGGGGTTCAGTAACGTCAGCTGTTCCCCTGCTGTGTGTGTGGCAATCCCTCCTACCTCCTCCAACCTCCTCCTCCTCCTCCACCTGTCCCTGGGCTCCAACACCGCCAGTTGCCGTCCAGAAGTGCTGTACGCACAGTCAACAGTCCCTCCTCTGTTATTGGGGTTCAGTAACGTCAGCTGTTCCCCTGCTGTGTGTGTGGCAATCCCTCCTACCTCCTCCAACCTCCTCCTCCTCCACCTGTCCCTGGGCTCCAACACCGCCAGATGCCGTCCAGAAGTGCTGTACGCACAGTCAACAGTCCCTCCTCTGTTATTGGGGTTCAGTAACGTCAGCTGTTCCCCTGCTGTGTGTGTGGCAATCCCTCCTACCTCCTCCAACCTCCTCCTCCTCCACCTGTCCCTGGGCTCCAACACCGCCAGTTGCCGTCCAGAAGTGCTGTACGCACAGTCAACAGTCCCTCCTCTGTTATTGGGGTTCAGTAACGTCAGCTGTTCCCCTGCTGTGTGTGTGGCAATCCCTCCTACCTCCTCCAACCTCCTCCTCCTCCACCTGTCCCTGGGCTCCAACACCGCCAGTTGCCGTCCAGAAGTGCTGTACGCACAGTCAACAGTCCCTCCTCTGTTATTGGGGTTCAGTAACGTCAGCTGTTCCCCTGCTGTGTGTGTGGCAATCCCTCCTACCTCCTCCAACCTCCTCCTCCTCCACCTGTCCCTGGGCTCCAACACCGCCAGTTGCCGTCCAGAAGTGCTGTACGCACAGTCAACAGTCCCTCCTCTGTTATTGGGGTTCAGTAACGTCAGCTGTTCCCCTGCTGTGTGTGTGGCAATCCCTCCTACCTCCTCCTACCTCCTCCTCCTCCACCTGTCCCTGGGCTCCAACACCACCAGTTGCCGTCCAGAAGTGCTGTACGCACAGTCAACAGTCCCTCCTCTGTTATTGGGGTTCAGTAACGTCAGCTGTTCCTGTTATGGTTCTCAATGGCAAGAGAACATAGCCCAGCATACATAGGAACTAGCTCTTGGAAGGATGGAAACTTAAACTGACCATGAACTAAACCTGCCGCACAACTAACAGTAGCCGGGTAGCGTAGCCTGCGTTTTATCCCTAGACGCCCAGCGCCGGCCGGAGGACTAACTAATCCTGGCAGAGGAAAATATAGTCCTGGCTCACCTCTAGAGAAATTTCCCCGAAAGGCAGACAGAGGCCCCCACATATATTGGCGGTGATTAAAGATGAAAATGACAAACGTAGTATGAAAATAGGTTTATTAGCAAAATCGAGGTCCGCTTACTAGATAGCAGGAAGACAGAAAGGGTACTTTCATGGTCAGCTGAAAACCCTATCAATACACCATCCTGAAATTACTTTAAGACTCTAGTATTAACTCATAACATCAGAGTGGCAATTTCAGATCACAAGAGCTTTCCAGACACAGAAACGAAACTGCAGCTGTGAACTGGAACAAAATGCAAAAAACAAACAAGGACAAAAGTCCGACTTAGCTGGAAGTTGTCTGGTAGCAGGAACATGCACAGAAAGGCTTCTGATTACAATGTTGACCGGCATGGAAGTGACAGAGGAGCAAGGTTAAATAGCGACTCCCACATCCTGATGGGAACAGGTGAACAGAGGGGATGATGCACACAAGTTCAATTCCACCAGTGGCCACCGGGGGAGCCCAAAATCCAATTTCACAACATGTTCCCCTGCTGTGTGTGTGGCAATCCCTCCAACCTCCTCCAACCTCCTCCTCCTCCACCTGTCCCTGGGCTCCAACACCGCCAGTTGCCGTCCAGAAGTGCTGTACGCACAGTCAACAGTCCCTCCTCTGTTATTGGGGTTCAGTAACGTCAGCTGTTCCCCTGCTGTGTGTGTGGCAATCCCTCCTACCTCCTCCTACCTCCTCCTCCTCCACCTGTCCCTGGGCTCCAACACTGCCAGTTGCCGTCCAGAAGTGCTGTACGCACAGTCAACAGTCCCTCCTCTGTTATTGGGGTTCAGTAACGTCAGCTGTTCCCCTGCTGTGTGTGTGGCAATCCCTCCTACCTCCTCCTACCTCCTCCTCCTCCACCTGTCCCTGGGCTCCAACACCGCCAGTTGCCGTCCAGAAGTGCTGTACGCACAGTCAACAGTCCCTCCTCTGTTATTGGGGTTCAGTAACGTCAGCTGTTCCCCTGCTGTGTGTGTGGCAATCCCTCCAACCTCCTCCAACCTCCTCCTCCTCCACCTGTCCCTGGGCTCCAACTCCGCCAGTTGCCGTCCAGAAGTGCTGTACGCACAGTCAACAGTCCCTCCTCTGTTATTGGGGTTCAGTAACGTCAGCTGTTCCCCTGCTGTGTGTGTGGCAATCCCTCCTACCTCCTCCAACCTCCTCCTCCTCCACCTGTCCCTGGGCTCCAACACCGCCAGTTGCCGTCCAGAAGTGCTGTACGCACAGTCAACAGTCCCTCCTCTGTTATTGGGGTTCAGTAACGTCAGCTGTTCCCCTGCTGTGTGTGTGGCAATCCCTCCTACCTCCTCCTACCTCCTCCTCCTCCACCTGTCCCTGGGCTCCAACACCGCCAGTTGCCGTCCAGAAGTGCTGTACGCACAGTCAACAGTCCCTCCTCTGTTATTGGGGTTCAGTAACGCCAGCTGTTCCCCTGCTGTGTGTGTGGCAATCCCTCCAACCTCCTCCTCCTCCACCTGTCCCTGGGCTCCAACACCGCCAGTTGCCGTCCAGAAGTGCTGTACGCACAGTCAACAGTCCCTCCTCTGTTATTGGGGTTCAGTAACGTCAGCTGTTCCCCTGCTGTGTGTGTGGCAATCCCTCCTACCTCCTCCAACCTCCTCCAACCTCCTCCTCCTCCACCTGTCCCTGGGCTCCAACACCGCCAGTTGCCGTCCAGAAGTGCTGTACGCACAGTCAACAGTCCCTCCTCTGTTATTGGGGTTCAGTAACGTCAGCTGTTCCCCTGCTGTGTGTGTGGCAATCCCTCCAACCTCCTCCAACCTCCTCCTCCTCCACCTGTCCCTGGGCTCCAACACCGCCAGTTGCCGTCCAGAAGTGCTGTACGCACAGTCAACAGTCCCTCCTCTGTTATTGGGGTTCAGTAACGTCAGCTGTTCCCCTGCTGTGTGTGTGGCAATCCCTCCTACCTCCTCCAACCTCCTCCTCCTCCACCTGTCCCTGGGCTCCAACACCGCCAGTTGCCGTCCAGAAGTGCTGTACGCACAGTCAACAGTCCCTCCTCTGTTATTGGGGTTCAGTAACGTCAGCTGTTCCCCTGCTGTGTGTGTGGCAATCCCTCCTACCTCCTCCAACCTCCTCCTCCTCCACCTGTCCCTGGGCTCCAACACCGCCAGTTGCCGTCCAGAAGTGCTGTACGCACAGTCAACAGTCCCTCCTCTGTTATTGGGGTTCAGTAACGTCAGCTGTTCCCCTGCTGTGTGTGTGGCAATCCCTCCTACCTCCTCCTACCTCCTCCTCCTCCACCTGTCCCTGGGCTCCAACACCGCCAGTTGCCGTCCAGAAGTGCTGTACGCACAGTCAACAGTCCCTCCTCTGTTATTGGGGTTCAGTAACGTCAGCTGTTCCCCTGCTGTGTGTGTGGCAATCCCTCCAACCTCCTCCAACCTCCTCCTCCTCCACCTGTCCCTGGGCTCCAACACCGCCAGTTGCCGTCCAGAAGTGCTGTACGCACAGTCAACAGTCCCTCCTCTGTTATTGGGGTTCAGTAACGTCAGCTGTTCCCCTGCTGTGTGTGTGGCAATCCCTCCTACCTCCTCCAACCTCCTCCAACCTCCTCCTCCTCCACCTGTCCCTGGGCTCCAACACCGCCAGTTGCCGTCCAGAAGTGCTGTACGCACAGAGCCAAACACCTCGCAAATGTGTTAGTGGGGTTCAGCACCGCCAGCTGTTCCCCTGCTGTGTGTACGGCAACGTGTACTGCGACCGCCACGCAGGCACAACAAGTTAAATTTAAGGGAACCTGTCCCCCCCCCCCCCAGGCGTTTGTTACTGAAGGAGCCACCTTGTGCAGCAGTAATGATGCAAAGGGAAAAAGTGCCTCTTTTCGTGGTGCTCCTTGCAGATGCTGAACCTAACACTTATGAAATGTGTCCCCTCACAGCGTTCAACCGTCCGGTAGGTGGAACTTTCCTTTGTCATGTGACGCAGCACAGCCGTCATTTTTACCCCCTTGGCGCCGTGCGCCGCCTCCTCAGCGTTGTTTGAATCTGTCCCGGAGCCTGCGCTGTTAGGTTACCCCTTGGCCATGCACACATTTCGCGCTGCCTGTCTTCTGACATCATTTGCTGTCAGGCTGGCTGCGCCTGTGTGTGTGCGCTGTCCGAGATTCAGCCTCGCAGTGTCGTGTAATGTAATCCCACCGCGGGCCTGGGATCCGTGGCCATGCGCAGTGCATATCCTCGCCTCTCACTCCCCTCCCTACGGCTTCTAAAGACTGTTCGGTGTCAGCTGATCCCTAATAGCATGCCACGGCCGTGACACCGCACAGTCTGAAGAAGCCGTAGGGAGGGGAGTGAGAGGTGAGGATATGCACTGCGCATGGCCACGGATCCCAGGCCCGCGGTGGGATTACATTACACGACACCGCGAGGCTGAATCTCGGACAGCGCACCCACACAGGCGCAGCCAGCCTGACAGCAAATGATGTCAGAAGACGGGCAGCGCGAAATGTGTGCATGGCCAAGGGGTAACCTAACAGCGCAGGCTCCGGGACAGATTCAAACAACGCTGAGGAGGCGGCGCACGGCACCAAGGGGGTAAAAATGACGGCTGTGCTGCGTCACATGACAAAGGAAAGTTCCACCTACCGGACGGTTGAACGCTGTGAGGGGACACATTTCATAAGTGTTAGGTTCAGCATCTGCAAGGACCATAATTAAAAGAGCTAAGTTTACCTTTTCCAGCATTAGTGGTGTACACGATGGCTCTTCCAGCTACAAACGCCTGGGGGGGGGGGTTAAAGGTTTCCTTTCAACTTGCTCCAGTGCAGGCTTCGGCCTACACTACGCTCCCCCTGCTCCTCCTGCTGACCCTGGGCTCTAACACCGCCAGTTGGGGCCCAGATGTGCTAGCTGCACAGAGAAAAACACCAGCCAATGTGTCAGTGGGGTTCAGCACCGCCAGCTGTTCCCCTGCTGTGCAGCCGGCAACGTGTCCTGCAACTGCCACGCAGGCACAACAGACCCAAAAGCTGCCGCCAGTGCAGGCTTCGGCCTACACTCTGCTCCATCTCCTCCTCCTGCTGACCCCGGGCTCCAACACCGCCAGTTGGGGCCCGGTACTGCTAGCTGCACAGAGAAAAACACCAGCCAATGTGTCAGTGGGGTTCAGCACCGCCAGCTGTTCCCTTGCTGTGCAGCCGGCATCGTGTCCTGCAAAAGCCACGCAGACACAAGAACTGAAATTGAAGGGAACCTGTCCCCCCTCCCCCAGGCGTTTGTACGTTTTAAAGGCCACCTTGACAGCGGTAATGCTGCATGTGTGCAAGGTGGCTCATAAACGTATTCTCCTCGCACATGTGGAACTGAAAACACGTCTAAAATGTGTCCTCTGTGTGACCATTTAACCGTCCCGGTGGTGTGACTTTCCTTTGTAATGACACGCTGCAACCCCCTTGGTAGCGCTGCCCGTCTTCTGGCATCATTGTTTGGCTGCCTGCGCCTCTGCGGCCGCCCTGACCCACACAACGCCCCTCGTTGTCTTATTTATTGGGACTGCGAGGGTGTGATTGACAGGCATGATCAGTGCATCAGTTCGCCTGTCCCTCATCTCCTTCCGCCTTCTGCGGACTGTGCGGCTTCATGGCCGTGGCATGCGATAAGGGATCAGATGACGCCGCACAGTCTGAAGTGGGTGTAAGGACCCGAGTGTGAGAGGCGAACATATGTGCTGCGCCAGGCCCTGAATCCCAGCCCCGCAGTGTTTTAACAATGTTAAGACACTGCGGGGCTGGGATTCATGGTCATCGCGAACCGCACCGGCCGACATTAAATGATGCCAGAACATGGGCAGCGCTAACAGCGCTAGGCCAGGGGATCACACGACAGCGCAGACTCCTGTACAGCAAATAACAACGCTCAGGAGGCTGCACCCAGCACCAAGGTGGGATTCTTGACATCTGTGCTGCGTCTCATTACAAAGGGAACTCGCGCCTCCAACACAGTTTGACTGTTTAAAGGGCTAAATGTTATACGTGTTTCATTCAGCGTGTGCAAGGAGCGAAATTAAAAGAGCAACCTTTGACTTGTGCAGCACTACTGCTGCATAAGCTGTGGCTCTTCTACTTTGTAACCCCTGAGGGGGGGTTAAAGGTTACCTTTGAAATTGGTTCAATTAGGCTTCGGCCTACACTCTGCTCCCCCTGCAGAGCCCTGGGCTCCAACACCGCCAGTTGGGGCCCGGTACTGCTAGCTGCACAGAGAAAAACACCAGCCAATGTGTCAGTGGGGTTCAGCACCGCCAGCTGTTCCCCTGCTGTGCAGCCGGCAACGTGTCCTGCAACTGCCACGCAGGCACAACAGACCCAAAAGCTGCCGCCAGTGCAGGCTTCGGCCTACACTCTGCTCCATCTCCTCCTCCTGCTGACCCCGGGCTCCAACACTGCCAGTTGGGGCCCGGTACTGCTAGCTGCACAGAGAAAAACACCAGCCAATGTGTCAGTGGGGTTCAGCACCGCCAGCTGTTCCCCTGCTGTGCAGCCGGCATCGTGTCCTGCAAAAGCCACGCAGACACAAGAACTGAAATTGAAGGGAACCTGTCCCCCCTCCCCCAGGCGTTTGTACGTTTTAAAGGCCACCTTGTACAGCGGTAATGCTGCATGTGTGCAAGGTGGCTCATAAACGTATTCTCCTCGCACATGTGGAACTGAAAACACGTCTAAAATGTGTCCTCTGTGTGACCATTTAACCGTCCCGGTGGTGTGACTTTCCTTTGTAATGACACGCTGCAACCCCCTTGGTAGCGCTGCCCGTCTTCTGGCATCATTGTTTGGCTGCCTGCGCCTCTGCGGCCGCCCTGACCCACACAACGCCCCTCGTTGTCTTATTTATTGGGACTGCGAGGGTGTGATTGACGGGCATGATCAGTGCATCAGTTCGCCTGTCCCTCATCTCCTTCCGCCTTCTGCGGACTGTGCGGCTTCATGGCCGTGGCATGCGATAAGGGATCAGATGACGCCGCACAGTCTGAAGCGGGTGTAAGGACCCGAGTGTGAGAGGCGAACATATGTGCTGCGCCAGGCCCTGAATCCCAGCCCCGCAGTGTTTTAACAATGTTAAGACACTGCGGGGCTGGGATTCATGGTCATCGCGAACCGCACCGGCCGACATTAAATGATGCCAGAACATGGGCAGCGCTAACAGCGCTAGGCCAGGGGATCACACGACAGCGCAGACTCCTGTACAGCAAATAACAACGCTCAGGAGGCTGCACCCAGCACCAAGGTGGGATTCTTGACATCTGTGCTGCGTCTCATTACAAAGGGAACTCGCGCCTCCAACACAGTTTGACTGTTTAAAGGGCTAAATGTTATACGTGTTTCATTCAGCGTGTGCAAGGAGCGAAATTAAAAGAGCAACCTTTGACTTGTGCAGCACTACTGCTGCATAAGCTGTGGCTCTTCTACTTTGTAACCCCTGAGGGGGGGTTAAAGGTTACCTTTGAAATTGGTTCAATTAGGCTTCGGCCTACACTCTGCTCCCCCTGCAGAGCCCTGGGCTCCAACATCGCCAGTTGGGGCCCGGTACTGCTAGCTGCACAGAGAAAAACACCAGCCAATGTGTCAGTGGGGTTCAGCACCGCCAGCTGTTCCCCTGCTGTGCAGCCGGCAACGTGTCCTGCAACTGCCACGCAGGCACAACAGACCCAAAAGCTGCCGCCAGTGCAGGCTTCGGCCTACACTCTGCTCCATCTCCTCCTCCTGCTGACCCCGGGCTCCAACACCGCCAGTTGGGGCCCGGTACTGCTAGCTGCACAGAGAAAAACACCAGCCAATGTGTCAGTGGGGTTCAGCACCGCCAGCTGTTCCCCTGCTGTGCAGCCGGCATCGTGTCCTGCAAAAGCCACGCAGACACAAGAACTGAAATTGAAGGGAACCTGTCCCCCCTCCCCCAGGCGTTTGTACGTTTTAAAGGCCACCTTGTACAGCGGTAATGCTGCATGTGTGCAAGGTGGCTCATAAACGTATTCTCCTCGCACATGTGGAACTGAAAACACGTCTAAAATGTGTCCTCTGTGTGACCATTTAACCGTCCCGGTGGTGTGACTTTCCTTTGTAATGACACGCTGCAACCCCCTTGGTAGCGCTGCCCGTCTTCTGGCATCATTGTTTGGCTGCCTGCGCCTCTGCGGCCGCCCTGACCCACACAACGCCCCTCGTTGTCTTATTTATTGGGACTGCGAGGGTGTGATTGACGGGCATGATCAGTGCATCAGTTCGCCTGTCCCTCATCTCCTTCCGCCTTCTGCGGACTGTGCGGCTTCATGGCCGTGGCATGCGATAAGGGATCAGATGACGCCGCACAGTCTGAAGCGGGTGTAAGGACCCGAGTGTGAGAGGCGAACATATGTGCTGCGCCAGGCCCTGAATCCCAGCCCCGCAGTGTTTTAACAATGTTAAGACACTGCGGGGCTGGGATTCATGGTCATCGCGAACCGCACCGGCCGACATTAAATGATGCCAGAACATGGGCAGCGCTAACAGCGCTAGGCCAGGGGATCACACGACAGCGCAGACTCCTGTACAGCAAATAACAACGCTCAGGAGGCTGCACCCAGCACCAAGGTGGGATTCTTGACATCTGTGCTGCGTCTCATTACAAAGGGAACTCGCGCCTCCAACACAGTTTGACTGTTTAAAGGGCTAAATGTTATACGTGTTTCATTCAGCGTGTGCAAGGAGCGAAATTAAAAGAGCAACCTTTGACTTGTGCAGCACTACTGCTGCATAAGCTGTGGCTCTTCTACTTTGTAACCCCTGAGGGGGGGTTAAAGGTTACCTTTGAAATTGGTTCAATTAGGCTTCGGCCTACACTCTGCTCCCCCTGCAGAGCCCTGGGCTCCAACACCGCCAGTTGGGGCCCGGTACTGCTAGCTGCACAGAGAAAAACACCAGCCAATGTGTCAGTGGGGTTCAGCACCGCCAGCTGTTCCCCTGCTGTGCAGCCGGCATCGTGTCCTGCAAAAGCCACGCAGACACTTGCTCTTGTACCTTCTGCTCCCCATCCTGGTTCCAGTACCGTCAGCTGGTTCCGGGCAGAGCCTTTGGCTTAGGTGCCTCCCTCTGGGTATCCGAGTTCCACCAACGTCAGGTGGTCCTTGGTAGTGCTTTCAGGCACGGGTACCTCCTGCTTAGTAACCGGGTTCCAGTAACGTCAGCTGGTCCTCGGTAGTTCCATTGGCTCTTGGACCTTCGGGTAGCCATCCGAGTTCCAGTTCCATCAGCTGGTTCTCGGCATTTTCTCAGCCTTCTTGTACCTTCTGCTACATTTCCAAGTTCAAGAGACTAAACACGATGACCCGGAAGACCACCCCTAAGATGACGACGACACCAGAGACGACAACCACCATGATGACGACGACCCTGGAGACGATGACCCCGAAGACCACCCCGGTGACGACGACCCCGGAGACGACGACCCTGAAGACCACCCCGATGACGACGACCCCGGAGACGACGACCCTGGAGACGACGACGACCTGGAAGACCGAGAAGCAGAAGAACAAGAGGCTGCAGAACAAAGAGCAGAAGAACATTAAGCATAACACTAAATATCAGAGCAAAAAATATTATCTAAATTATAAGCAGAAGAAGACTAAGCAGTGTATGGGGGTGAGTCCGTTCCTCCTCGTGGTGCCCCTGGATAAAGCCTGATGCTGCAGGCCAAACTGAACGCGGACAAATGTAACTGTTTTGTGACAGGCAGAACGGAAGGTGTAATCTTCAAACTTTTATAGATAACAACTACGGGAATGCCTGTCACAAATAAGAATATGATGAAGAAGTAGAATATGATGAAGATAATAGTAAAATAAAAAGAATATGAACAATGTAACCAAAAAAATAATAGGTAGAAGATGAAGAAGAAGATGAATAAGGTGAAGAAGTTGATGTCAAAGAAGCTGATGATGAGGATAATGAAGAAGAAAGTGTGGGAGAAGTAAAAAAGAAGGTGAAGGGCGTGGAAGTAGTGAAACATCAATATCTGACAAAATAAAAAAAAAAATTAACATAGTCAAAATCTTTCTACCGCCGAACGTCATAAAAAAACCCCAAAATCCTGCTATTCTATTACATTGGGCTAAACCTCTGTGCCTTTAATGTCTCCGCCACGTCCCCCAATACATCCTACATTATTCTTAGTTGTTTTCCTTCATGTAGAATGAACCTACAAGTTTATAAAGGGTTTATTTTAATTCCGATATTTTCGTCCCATTGACTTGCATTGGGATCGGGTATCGGTATCGGATTGGATCCGATATTTTGACGGTATCGGCCGATACTTTCCGATACCGATACTTTCCGATATCGGAAAGTATCGCTCAACACTAGTTAAGATTTTAAAACAATGAGGAAGTCTGGTGCAAGAGGTCGTCGTGGGCGTTCATTGTCAGCTGGTAATGATGGTAGTGGTAGTGGAGCATCAGGTGGTCGTGGGGATAAAAATATTCCACCTACGTCTGGAGCTGTGGAGCCAGTTTCGTCGTCAGGCTACACAAGGCCTCGAACGCTCTCTTTTCTGGGAGTAGGAAAACCGCTTTTAAAGGCGGAGCAGCAACAGCAAGTTTTGGCTTACATTGCAGACTCAGCCTCTAGCTCTTTTGCCTCCTCTTCCGAAACTGGTAAATGTAAAAGCAGCGCGTCGCTTGTGGATGTTCACGGTCAGGGACAAGTCGCTTCCTTGTCCTCCTCAGCAAAAACTACAACAAGAGAGAAGGATGCAGCAGGCGACACAACGGGTCACTCCATGGAGCTCTTTACACATACCGTCCCTGGCTTAGAAAGTGAAACATTTAACAGGCCATGCCCATTACAAGTAGATTCTGACATGGAGTGCACTGATGCACAGCCACAGCCAGAGTACTATGCTGCTCCTTTGACTCAGACCACCACATTGCCCTCTCAGGGTACAGATCCACAATCAGACCCTGATGAGACTATGTTGCCCCGCCACGAACGCTATACCACCGACCGACACAGTGACACAGACGAAGTTGCACACGAGCTCGAAGAGGAGGTAATAGATGACCCAGTTATTGACCCCGATTGGCAGCCATTGGGGGAACAGGGTGCAGGCGGCAGTAGTTCAGAAGCGGAGGTGGAGGAGGGGCCGCAGCAGGCATCAACATCGCAACAGGTTCCATCTGCCGGGCCCGTATCTGGCCCAAAACGCGTGTCAAAGCCAAAACCTGTTGGAGGACAGCGTGGCCATCCGGTTAAAGCTCAGTCTGCAATCCCTGAAAAGGGATCCGAGTCTAGGAAGAGTGCAGTCTGGCATTTTTTTAAACAACATCCAACTGATCAGCGCAAAGTCATCTGTCAAAAATGTTCAACTAGCTTAAGCAGAGGTCAGAATCTGAAAAGTCTAAATACTAGTTGCATGCATAGACACTTAACCACCATGCATTTTCAAGCCTGGACTAACTACCAAACGTCCCTTAAGGTTGTAGCACCCTCGGCCAATGAAGCTAGTCAGCAACGCAACATCCCTTCCGTCACTGTAAGGCCACCATTTTCCGCACCACCGGCAGTATCTGTGCAGGTTTCTTTGCCAGCCAAAAGCAGTCAGGGTCAGGGAACCACCAGTTTTGTAGGAGGAAATATTGCATCTAGGGCACCGGCGGAAACAATACCGTCTCCAACCGTCTCTCAGTCTGCCATGTACACCGGCACACCCGAAAGTTCCACGATCTCCAGCTCTCCAGTCCAGCTCACCCTACATGAGACTCTGGTTAGAAAAAGGAAGTACTTATCCTCGCATCCGCGTACACAGGGTTTTAACGCCCACATAGCTAGACTAATCTCGTTAGAGATGATGCCCTACCGGTTAGTTGAAAGCGAAGCTTTCAAAGCCCTGATGGAGTACGCTGAACCACGATACGAGCTACCCAGTCGACACTTTTTTTCCAGAAAAGCCATCCCAGCCCTGCACCAGCATGTTAAACAGCGCATCGTCCATGCACTCAGGCAATCTGTGAGTACAAAGGTGCACCTGACTACAGATGCATGGACCAGTAGGCATGGCCAGGGACGTTATGTGTCCATCACGGCACACTGGGTGAATGTGGTGGATGCAGGGTCCACAGGCGACATCAATTTAGGGACAGTTGTGCCTAGCCCACGGTCTAGGAAACAGTTGGCTGTAGGCGTTCGCACCCCCTCCTCCTCCTCCTCCTCGTCCTCCTGCAGAAGCTACAGCTCTTCCACAGAACGCAGTCTGCCAACCACTCCATCGGCAGATGACACTGTTGCACACCAGTTGTCCCATTATGGGCCAGCTACTGCCAATCGTCAGCAGGCTCTATTGGCTATGAAGTGTTTGGGCGACAACAGACACACCGCGGAAGTTCTGTCCGAGTTCTTGCAACAAGAAACGCAGTCGTGGCTGGGCACAGTAGATCTTGATGCAGGCAAGGTAGTGAGTGATAACGGAAGGAATTTCATGGCTGCCATCTCCCTTTCCCAACTGAAACACATTCCTTGCCTGGCTCACACCTTAAACCTGGTGGTGCAGTGCTTATTGAAAACTTATCCTGGGTTCTCCGACCTGCTCCTCAAAGTGCGTGCACTTTGCTCACATATCCGACGTTCGCCTGTACACGCCAGCCGTATGCAGACCTATCAGCGGTCTTTGAACCTTCCCCAGCATCGCCTAATCATAGACGTTGCAACAAGGTGGAACTCAACACTGCACATGCTTCAGAGACTGTGCGAACAGAGGCGTGCTGTTATTTATTTGTGGGAGGATACACGGGCAGGCAGTAGGATGGCAGACATGGAGTTGTCAGGTGTGCAGTGGTCTAAGATACAAGACATGTGTCAAGTCCTTCAGTGTTTTGAGGAATGCACACGGCTGGTTAGTGCAGACAACGCCGTAATAAGCATGAGCATCCCCCTAATGCGTCTGCTGATGCAAAGTTTGACGCACATAAAGGAGCAGGCGTCTGCACCAGAGGAAGAGGAAAGCCTTGATGACAGTCAGCCATTGTCTGGTCAGGGCAGTGTACAGGACGAGGTAGCGGGCGAAGAGGAGGTGGAGGACAAGGAGGATGATGGGGATGAGTATATTTTTAATGCCGAACCTTTCCCGGGGGCACAGGAAATTGGTTGCGTGTCACGGCCGGGTTCTGGTTTTTTGAGGGACACAAGTGACGTAGATTTGCCTGCAACTGCCCCTCAACCAATCACAACCGGAGATTTGACAACTGGAACTTTGGCCCACATGGCGGATTATGCCTTACGTATCCTAAAAAGGGACACACGCATTACGAAAATGATGAACGATGACGATTACTGGTTGGCCTGCCTCCTTGATCCACGCTATAAAGGCAAATTGCAAAATATTATGCCACATGAGAACTTGGAACTAATATTAGCAACCAAACAATCAACTCTTGTTGACCGTTTGCTTCAGGCATTCCCAGCACACAGCGCACGTGATCGTTCTCACACGAGCTCCAGGGGGCAGCAGACTAGGAGTGTTAGGGGTGCACACATCAGAAGTGGCGTTGGACAGAGGGGTTTTCTGACCAGGTTGTGGAGTGATTTTGCTATGACCGCAGACAGGACAGGTACTGCTGCATCAATTGAAAGTGACAGGAGACAACATTTGTCCAGTATGGTTACTAACTATTTTTCATCCCTTATTGATGTTCTCCCTCAACCGTCATTCCCATTTGATTACTGGGCCTCCAAATTAGACACCTGGCCAGAATTGGCAGAATATGCATTGCAGGAGCTTGCTTGCCCGGCAGCAAGTGTCCTATCAGAAAGAGTATTCAGTGCTGCAGGTTCAATATTAACCGAAAAAAGGACTCGTCTGGCTACCCAAAATGTTGACGATCTAACATTCATTAAAATGAACCACAACTGGATTTCGAAATCTTTTGCCCCACCTTGCCCGGCCGACACCTAGCTTTCCTATGAAAAGCTCTTGCCTGTGAATTACTTTTCTAATGTCTAATTTGCTGCAGCTGATTGTACAGCATACGACATGTTTACACCTCCCTAAATGGCAAAACTCCCCACACGGAGCCGTGGTATCGCGACTTGGCGCAAGCACCCGTGAGACTGCTGTTTGTCTGAAGAGGTGGGTGTGCTCGCTTTTGGTTGACGGCATTGCTACTGGGTCCCTCATAGTACAATGTAGTGTCTCTGGCGGTGGTGGTGCGCACCCAACGTCAGACACACCGTTGTAACATGAGGGGCCCTGGGGCGGTCCCGCCGGCCTCAAGAGAGTTCCCCCCTACCCCAGCTCAAAATGTGCTCTACCACGTGCAAAATTATGTCGCACAGCTCCACCAATCTTTAGTCTATTCGCTGACATCATTCAATGTCTGGCACTGACAATACAAATTTGTAGACATCTATGATGCAACTTAAAGTAGTCTGTGTCTGTGTCCTATATTGGCACCATTAAATAGTTACTGCCAAATTACTATGTCAGAAACTCAGTAGATGAGCCCACCCCTGTACCTAAGTATGCCACCTTTTTTTTTGTTTTGGTTGTTTTGCGAGACATTAACATCTATTTATATTTTGGGAGTACTGGGACAGACACTCCTTGCACTACTCCTCCACTCACCACCAAGCTGCCTGTGTATCCATGTAACCGCTGTAAAGCTGCCATGAGCCTATTGTTTGTTATTTTAGGCCTTTGATAGCCTGTCTGCGGTCCCTACTTTAAATACTCCTCCACTCATCACCAGCTGCCTGCCCGTGTATCCATGTAACCGCTGTAAAACTGCCATGAGCCTATTGTTTGTTATTTTAGGCCTTTGATAGCCTGTCTGCGGTCCCTACTTTAAATACTCCTCCACTCATCACCAGCTGCCTGCCCGTGTATCCATGTAACCGCTGTAAAACTGCCATGAGCCTATTGTTTGTTATTTTAGGCCTTTGATAGCCTGTCTGCGGTCCCTACTTTAAATACTCCTCCACTCACCACCAAGCTGCCTGTGTATCCATGTAACCGCTGTAAAACTGCCATGAGCCTATTGTTTGTTATTTTAGGCCTTTGATAGCCTGTCTGCGGTCCCTACTTTAAATACTCCTCCACTCACCACCAAGCTGCCTGCCCGTGTATCCATGTAACCGCTGTAAAACTGCCATGAGCCTATTGTTTGTTATTTTAGGCCTTTGATAGCCTGTCTGCGGTCCCTACTTTAAATACTCCTCCACTCATCACCAGCTGCCTGCCCGTGTATCCATGTAACCGCTGTAAAACTGCCATGAGCCTATTGTTTGTTATTTTAGGCCTTTGATAGCCTGTCTGCGGTCCCTACTTTAAATACTCCTCCACTCACCACCAAGCTGCCTGCCCGTGTATCCATGTAACCGCTGTAAAACTGCCATGAGCCTATTGTTTGTTATTTTAGGCCTTTGATAGCCTGTCTGCGGTCCCTACTTTAAATACTCCTCCACTCACCACCAAGCTGCCTGCCCGTGTATCCATGTAACCGCTGTAAAACTGCCATGAGCCTATTGTTTGTTATTTTAGGCCTTCGAAGCCTGTCTGCGGTCCCTCCTTCCACTAGGCCTCCACTGACCAGACCACTGCTGCCCGTGTACCCCTGGAACCAATTTTAAAGTGCCTACAGCCAGCCCATTTTATTGTGTTAGGCCTTCGAAGCCTGTCTGCGGTCCCTCCTTCCAATAGGCCTACACTGACAAAGGTACACCTGACAACAGACACATGGACCTGTAGGCATGGCCACGGAAGGTTACGTGTCCTTTGTGGCTCAATGGGTTAATGTATTGGATGCATGGTCCACACAGGGGACAGTGTCATGTTCTCAATGGCAAGAGAGCATAGCATCAGCATATATAGGAACTAGCTCTTGGAAGATGGGAACTGAGCTGACCATGAACTAAACCTAACGCACAACTAGCAGTGGCCGGGTAGCATGCCTACGTTGATTCTAGATGCCCAGCACCAGCCGGAGGACTAAATAATGCTAGCAGAGGAAAATATTAGTCCTAGCTCACCTCTAGAGAAATACCCCGAAAGGAGACAGAGGCCCCCCACATGTATTGGCGGTGAATTAAGATGAAATTACAAACGTAGTATGAAAATAGGTTTAGCAAATTTGAGGTCCACTTACTACATAGCAGAAGACAGAAAGGACACTTTCATGGTCAGCTGAAAACCCTATCAAAACACCATCCAGGAATTACTTTAAAACTCTGGCATTAACTCATAACTCCAGAGTGGCAATTCCTGTTCACAAGAGCTTTCCAGACACAGTAACGAAACTTCAGCTGTGAACTGGAACAAAAATGCAAAAACAAACATGGACAAGAGTCCAACTTATCTAGTAGTTGTCTAGGAGCAGGAACAAGCACAGAGAGGCTTCTGATAACATTGTTGACCGGCAAGCAACTAACAGAGCAGCAAGGTTATATAGCGACTCCCACATCTTGATGGGAACAGGTGAACAGAGAAGATGACAACACCAGTTCAATTCCACCAGTAGCCATCGGGGGAGCCCAGAATCCAAATTCACAACAGTACCCCCCCCTCAAGGAGGGGGCACCGAACCCTCACCAGAACCACCAGGGCGATCAGGATGGGCCCTATGAAAGGCACGAACCAGATCAGAGGCATGAACATCAGATGCATTCACCCAAGAATTATCCTCCTGGCCGTATCCCTTCCACTTGACCAGATACTGGAGTCTCCGTCTGGAAACACGAGAGTCTAAGATTTTCTCCACAACGTACTCCAACTCACCCTCAACCAACACCGGAGCAGGAGGCTCAACGGAAGGCACAACCGGTACCTCATACCTGCGCAATAATGACCGATGAAAAACGTTATGAATAGAAAAGGATGCAGGGAGGTCCAAACGGAAGGAAACAGGGTTAAGAATCTCCAATATCTTATACGGGCCGATGAACCGAGGCTTAAACTTAGGAGAAGAGACCCTCATAGGGACAAAACGAGAAGACAACCACACCAAATCCCCAACACAAAGCCGAGGACCAACACGACGGTGGCGGTTGGCAAAAAGCTGAGTCTTCTCCTGGGACAACCTCAAATTGTCCACCACCTGTCCCCAGATCTGATGCAATCTCTCCACCACAGCATCCACTCCAGGACAATCCGAAGTCTCCACCTGACCAGAGGAAAATCGAGGATGAAACCCCGAATTACAGAAAAACGGGGACACCAAAGTGGCAGAGCTGGCCCGATTATTGAGAGCGAACTCCGCCAATGGCAAAAAAGCAACCCAATCATCCTGGTCAGCAGACACAAAACACCTCAGATATGTCTCCAGGGTCTGATTAGTCCGCTCGGTCTGGCCATTCGTCTGAGGATGGAAAGCGGACGAAAAAGACAAATCTATGCCCATCCTAGCACAGAATGCCCGCCAAAATCTAGACACGAATTGGGTCCCTCTGTCAGAAATGATATTCTCAGGAATACCATGCAAACGAACAACATTTTGAAAAAACAGAGGAACCAACTCGGAAGAAGAAGGCAACTTGGGCAGAGGAACCAAATGGACCATCTTAGAGAAACGGTCACACACCACCCAGATGACAGACATCTTCTGAGAAACAGGCAGATCTGAAATAAAATCCATCGAGATGTGCGTCCAAGGCCTCTTAGGAATAGGCAAGGGCAACAATAATCCACTAGCCCGAGAGCAACAAGGCTTGGCCCGAGCACAAACGTCACAAGACTGCACAAAGCCTCGCACATCTCGTGACAGGGAAGGCCACCAGAAGGACCTTGCCACCAAATCCCTGGTTCCAAAAATGCCAGGATGACCTGCCAACGCAGAAGAATGAACCTCAGAGATGACTCTACTGGTCCAATCATCAGGAACAAACAGTTTATCAGGTGGGCAACGATCCGGTCTATCCGCCTGAAACTCCTGCAAGGCCCGCCGCAGGTCTGGAGAAACGGCTGACAATACCACTCCATCCTTAAGGATACCTGTGGGCTCAGAGTTACCAGGCGAGTCCGGCTCAAAACTCCTAGAAAGGGCATCCGCCTTAACATTCTTAGAACCCGGTAGGTATGACACCACAAAATTAAACCGAGAGAAAAATAATGACCAGCGCGCCTGTCTAGGATTCAGGCGCCTGGCGGTCTCAAGATAAATCAAGTTTTTGTGGTCAGTCAATACCACCACCTGATGTCTGGCCCCCTCAAGCCAATGGCGCCACTCCTCAAAAGCCCACTTCATGGCCAAAAGCTCCCGATTCCCAACATCATAATTCCGCTCAGCGGGCGAAAATTTACGGGAAAAGAAGGCACAAGGCCTCATCACGGAGCAGTCAGAACTTTTCTGCGACAACACTGCCCCAGCTCCGATCTCAGAAGCGTCGACCTCAACCTGAAAAGGTAGAGCAACATCAGGCTGACGCAACACAGGGGCAGAGGAAAAACGGCGCTTAAGCTCCCGAAAGGCCTCCACAGCGTCAGGGGACCAATCAGCAACATCAGCACCCTTCTTAGTCAAATCGGTCAATGGTTTAGCAATATCCGAAAAACCAGCAATAAATCGACGATAAAAGTTAGCAAAGCCCAAAAATTTCTGAAGACTCTTAAGAGAAGAGGGCTGCGTCCAATCACAAATAGCTTGAACCTTGACAGGATCCATTTCAATGGAAGAGGGAGAAAAAATATATCCCAAAAAGGAAATCCTCTGTACCCCAAAAACACACTTAGAACCCTTCACACACAAAGAATTAGACCGCAAAACCTGGAAAACCCTCCTGACTTGCTGGACATGAGAGTCCCAGTCATCCGAAAAAATCAGAATATCATCCAGATACACAATCATAAATTTATCCAAATAATCGCGAAAAATATCATGCATAAAGGACTGGAAAACTGACGGAGCATTTGAAAGACCAAAAGGCATCACTAAATACTCAAAGTGGCCCTCGGGCGTATTAAATGCGGTTTTCCACTCATCCCCCTGCCTAATACGCACCAAATTATACGCCCCACGAAGGTCAATCTTAGAGAACCACTTGGCCCCCTTTATGCGAGCAAACAAATCAGTCAGCAACGGCAATGGGTATTGATATTTTACAGTGATTTTATTCAAAAGCCGATAATCGATACATGGTCTCAAAGAGCCGTCTTTTTTTGACACAAAGAAAAAACCGGCTCCTAAGGGAGATGACGATGGACGAATATGTCCCTTTTCCAAGGACTCCTTTATATATTCTCGCATAGCAGCATGTTCAGGCACAGACAGATTAAATAAACGACCCCTTGGGTATTTACTACCCGGGATTAAATCTATGGCACAATCGCACTCTCGGTGCGGAGGTAATGAACCAAGCTTGGATTCTTCAAAGACGTCACGATAGTCAGACAGGAACTCAGGAATTTCAGAGGGAATAGATGATGAAATGGAAACCACAGGTACATCCCCATGAGCCCCCTTACATCCCCAGCTCAACACAGACATAGCTTTCCAGTCGAGGACTGGGTTGTGAGATTGCAGCCAAGGCAATCCTAGCACCAAATCATCATGTAGATTATGCAGCACCAGAAAGCGAATAATCTCCTGGTGATCCGGATTAATACGCATAGTTACTTGGGTCCAGTATTGTGGTTTATTATTAGCCAATGGGGTGGAGTCAATCCCCTTCAGAGGAATAAGAGTCTCCAAAGGCTCTAAATCATACCCACAGCGTTTAGCAAAGGACCAATCCATAAGACTCAAAGCGGCGCCAGAGTCGACATAGGCGTCCGTAGTAATAGATGACAAAGAGCAAATCAGGGTCACAGATAGAATAAACTTAGACGGTAAGGTGCAAATGGAAACAGATTTATCAAGCTTTTTAGTGCGCTTAGAGCATGCTGATATAACATGAGTAGAATCACCACAATAGAAACACAACCCATTTTTCCGTCTAAAATTCTGCCGCTCGCTTCAGGACAGAATTCTATCACACTGCATACTCTCTGGCGACTTCTCAGTGGACACCGCCAGATGGTGCACTGGTTTGCGCTCCCGCAAACGCCTATCGATCTGAATAGCCATTGTCATGGACTCATTCAGACCCGCAGGCACAGGGAACCCCACCATAACATCCTTAATGGCATCAGAGAGACCCTCTCTGAAAGTCGCCGCCAGGGCGCACTCATTCCACTGAGTAAGCACAGACCATTTACGGAATCTTTGACAGTAAATTTCCGCTTCATCTTGCCCCTGAGATAGGGACATCAAAGTTTTTTCTGCCTGAAGCTCCAAATGAGGTTCGTCATAAAGCAACCCCAAGGCCAGAAAAAACGCATCCACATTGAGCAACGCAGGATCCCCTGGTGTCAATGAAAAAGCCCAGTCTTGAGGGTCGCCCCGGAGCAAGGAAATCACAATCCTGACCTGCTGTGCAGGGTCTCCGGCAGAGCGAAATTTCAGGGACAAAAATAATTTGCAATTATTTCGAAAATTCTGAAACCCAGATCTATTCCCCGAGAAAAATTCCGGCAAAGGAATTCTCGGCTCAGATACAGGTGCATGACAAACAAAGTCTTGCAAATTTTGTACCTTCGTGGCGAGATTATTCAAACCTGCAGTCACACTCTGAAGATCCATTACAAACAGGTGGACACAGAGCCATTCAAAGATTAGAAGGAGAAAAAAAAAAAAAAAAAAAATTCTCAGCAGACTTCTTATTTCTCTCCTTTCTCAGCCAAGGATTTTAACCCTTTAGTGGTCCGGTCAAACTGTCATGTTCTCAATGGCAAGAGAGCATAGCATCAGCATATATAGGAACTAGCTCTTGGAAGATGGGAACTGAGCTGACCATGAACTAAACCTAACGCACAACTAGCAGTGGCCGGGTAGCATGCCTACGTTGATTCTAGATGCCCAGCACCAGCCGGAGGACTAAATAATGCTAGCAGAGGAAAATATTAGTCCTAGCTCACCTCTAGAGAAATACCCCGAAAGGAGACAGAGGCCCCCCACATGTATTGGCGGTGAATTAAGATGAAATTACAAACGTAGTATGAAAATAGGTTTAGCAAATTTGAGGTCCACTTACTACATAGCAGAAGACAGAAAGGACACTTTCATGGTCAGCTGAAAACCCTATCAAAACACCATCCAGGAATTACTTTAAAACTCTGGCATTAACTCATAACTCCAGAGTGGCAATTCCTGTTCACAAGAGCTTTCCAGACACAGTAACGAAACTTCAGCTGTGAACTGGAACAAAAATGCAAAAACAAACATGGACAAGAGTCCAACTTATCTAGTAGTTGTCTAGGAGCAGGAACAAGCACAGAGAGGCTTCTGATAACATTGTTGACCGGCAAGCAACTAACAGAGCAGCAAGGTTATATAGCGACTCCCACATCTTGATGGGAACAGGTGAACAGAGAAGATGACAACACCAGTTCAATTCCACCAGTAGCCACCGGGGGAGCCCAGAATCCAAATTCACAACAGGACAGCCTGCTAAGTCTGTATGCAGTCCCTAATTCAAGTTGTCCTCAACTGAATAAAGCTGAGCTTCTACCTTCTGGCTCTCATTAAGTGTTTTTTAAAAAACAAAATGGTGGTTAGGGCCTACTAACGGCTTCTGCCCCTCCCTGGTGTTGCCCTCAACTGAATAAAGCTGAGCTTCAACCTTCTGGCTCTCATTAAGTGTTTTTTAAAAAACAAAATGGTGGTTCCGGCCTACTAACGGTGTCTGCCCCTGCCTGGTGTTGCCCTCAACTGAATAAAGCTGAGCTTCAACCTTCTGGCTCTCATTAAGTGTTTTTTAAAAAACAAAATGGTGGTTAGGGCCTACTAACGGCTTCTGCCCCTCCCTGGTGTTGCCCTCAACTGAATAAAGCTGAGCTTCTACCTTCCGGCTCTGATTAACTGCTGTTTTTAAACACATTGCTGGTTCCGGCCTACTAACGGTGTCTGCCCCTGCCTGGTGTTGCCCTCAACTGAATAAAGCTGAGCTTCAACCTTCTGGCTCTCATTAAGTGTTTTTTAAAAAACAAAATGGTGGTTAGGGCCTACTAACGGCTTCTGCCCCTCCCTGGTGTTGCCCTCAACTGAATAAAGCTGAGCTTCTACCTTCCGGCTCTGATTAACTGCTGTTTTTAAACACATTGCTGGTTCCGGCCTACTAACGGTGTCTGCCCCTGCCTGGTGTTGCCCTCAACTGAATAAAGCTGAGCTTCAACCTTCTGGCTCTCATTAAGTGTTTTTTAAAAAACAAAATGGTGGTTCCGGCCTACTAACGGTGTCTGCCCCTGCCTGGTGTTGCCCTCAACTGAATAAAGCTGAGCTTCAACCTTCTGGCTCTCATTAAGTGTTTTTTAAAAAACAAAATGGTGGTTCCGGCCTACTAACGGTGTCTGCCCCTGCCTGGTGTTGCCCTCAACTGAATAAAGCTGAGCTTCAACCTTCTGGCTCTCATTAAGTGTTTTTTAAAAAACAAAATGGTGGTTAGGGCCTACTAACGGTGTCTGCCCCTCCCTGGTGTTGCCCTCAACTGAATAAAGCTGAGCTTCAACCTTCTGGCTCTCATTAAGTGTTTTTTAAAAAACAAAATGGTGGTTAGGGCCTACTAACGGTGTCTGCCCCTCCCTGGTGTTGTCCTCAACTGAACAAAGCTGAGCTTCCACATTCTGGCTTTCGGCCTATACTATCAGATATTAAACTGCATTTGGCCTACTAGTGTGGTTAGGCCCTTGAAACAGTGTCTGCTGCTCTTGGGTTTGCTACTCCACTGAACAAAGCAATGCCGCCTGTTTAGTCCTGTTACCAATTTTGATCTGCATTTAGCCTACTTTATTCTTTGGCCCTATATCTGTTTCCTCATCATCCTGCCCATTGCCCAGCCACTGCTAGATGAGTCTGCTGGTACATTGACCTAGACCACTACATTCCCCTTGTACTCTACACAGCCAGAATCTGACCCTGCTGAAAGTAAGGTTCCCCTTCCCGCATATTATACCACCTTACACAGGGACAAAGAGGAAGGTGCAGATGAAAGTGCAGGTTCCTTCATCAGGTGGGGGGGCATACTCGTTGGCGACGTCACTGGCACAGGGCCACTCAGAGTACGCAAAAGTGTCGCTGCTGGTGGGAGGCGCCCCCGCCATGCAAACACACCGCCGTACTTTGAGGGGCCCTGTGCCAGTGCCAATGCGAACGAGTGGGCCCCCCCTGCTTGCTCAGGATCACAGCACTTGCAACGTTGAAATACTTACCTCTCCCTGCTCCACCGCCATGACGTAGTCCATGTTTCCTGGGCCCACTAAAACCTTGAACCAGCCCTACCCCCACAACTTTTGCCAAATGACCCCCAATTTCCAGTGCCCAACTATTATTATAAAGTTAATTAAGATTGACAAGCTTCAGAAAACAAGAATGGATGTTTTTGGCAGTAAAATGTGCACTGTAGGTGTTTTCCTGGCCTCCACTCACTGCCGGCTATGCTTCCCCATTGACTTGCATTGGGTTTCGTGTTTCGGTCGATCCCCGACTTTTAGCGATAATCGGCCGACTTCACTCGACTCGACTCTGGACTAAATCGGGTTTCACAAAACCAGACTCGATCTTAAAAAAATGAAAGTCGCTCAACCCTATTGGCGACGCATTGCGACGCATTGACACACGTCGCAACCGTCGTGCGACGGTTGCGTCGTGTTGTGGCGGACCGTCGGCAGCAAAAAACGTTGCTTGCAACGTTTTTTGGTACGTCAGGAACGTCTTTTCCGACCGCGCATGCGCGGCCGGAACTCCGCCCCCTCCTCCCCGCACCTCACAATGGGGCAGCGGATGCGCTGAAGATCTGCATCCGCTGCACCCTTTGTGCAGCGCTAACAACGCTAGCGTCGGTACGTCGGCCCGACGCTCTGCGACGGGCCGAGTACGACGCTAGTGTGAAAGTAGCCTAAGCTGTATCTAAATCATAGTTGTGCCTGGTAATCACTTATAGACCTATTTTATTCCATTTTCTAAAACTACCATTGGTTGAATGTTGAAACTTCTAATCTAAGTATCGTTCCATGTAAGACAGCAGAGAATTATTTCATGAGAACCTGTCAGCAAGATTTTGTAATGTAAAGTAAAGATTTGGCTGTAATGGTGCAGTAACACAGATGTTCTTCTTTATCGCCATTTGAAGCTTTCTGCTACTTACATTTTTGTGCACAGGGGCCGGACTGTACAATGGGTCTTCTCCTCCCTGTCTGTGATTTCCCCGCTCCTCCATCTAACTCTGGTCTATGAACAAACCACCTCTTGTGTTTGAAATCTTAGCAGTCATTCACAGACTGGAGGCAGGTGGAGGAGCCGGGGAATCTCAGCCAGGGAGGAGAAAACCCATTGTACAGTCCAGCCCCTGTGCACCTAAATCTAATTAGCAGAAAACTTCAAATGCAATTAACAAAGAAGCATTGAGCGGATTCCTTCACTAAAGGCATAGCTCCCAACCGTCCCTCATTGTGCGGGATTGTCCCGCATTTGATGCTTTTCCCCGCTGTCCTGCCCGGGACACTCTCCTCCCGCAAACAACACAGGAGAATTAGCCGTCACCCCCCCTTGGGTTAGGCCACGCCCCTTCCCCATGTTCCTGAGTCTTACTCTTAGGGCTTCCTGTGGCATGAAGGAGGCACTGCCAGCGCTGGGCACGGGGTCATGATCTGCAGGACACGGACGTGGCGAGGAGGACGAGGAGCTCAGAGCTGGATGTTGTGCAGGACAAGCAGGCACACTAACCCTCATGTCCCCTGTGTGTGCGGTGCCAGCAAGATAATGAGCTGGAGTGGGCGTGCTCGGTAGCCATGTGCTGCAGCAGGCTGCTTGTTGCTCTGCTTGTAACAAAGGAAACTAGTTCTCACCATGCAGAGAAATGTCTCCAGATTTACTGATCTGTACCTAATGAGGCTTTGTGCTGTCACTGCCCCTCCATCACTGCCAGGGAAGCAACACATGCCCTGGTGAGGGCACCCGCAGGTGAGCGCCATGTAGCACTGGTACAGGGCTCACACACCCCCTTCTCTGGAGAGAAGCAAGTGCCCTGGTGATGCGCTGCCTGTTATGTGTGGGGTCAGGAGGTGTTTACAGTGTGGATGTAGCAGAGCCGTGTGTGTATGAGGTGTACGGAGCAGAGCCGTGTGTGTACGAGGTGTACAGAGCGGAGCCGTGTGTGTACGAGGTGTACGGAGCAGAGCCATGTGTGTACGAGGTGTACGGAGTGGAGCCGTGTGTGTACGAGGTGTACGGAGTGGAGCCGTGTGTGTACGAGGTGCATGGAGCGGAGCCGTGTGTGTACGAGGTGTACGGAGCGGAGCCGTGTGTGTACGAGGTGCATGGAGTGGAGCCGTGTGTGTACGAGGTGTACGGAGTGGAGCGGAGCGGAGCCGAGTGTGTACGAGGTGTACGGAGCGGAGCCGAGTGTGTACGAGGTGTACGGAGCGGAGTTGTGTGTGTACGAGGTGTACGGAGCTGAGTTGTGTGTGTACGAGGTGTACGGAGCAGAGTTGCGTGTGTACGAGGTGTACGGAGCAGAGTTGCGTGTGTACGAGGTGTACGAAGCGGAGCCGCGTGTGTACGAGGTGTACGGAGCGGAGCAGCGTGTGTACGAGGTGTACGGAGCGGAGCCGCGTGTGTACGAGGTGTATGGAGTGGAGCGTGTGTGTACGGAGCGCAGCCGCGTGTGTAGGAGTAGCTATGTGTGGCCATTATACGGTACGAAGTGTCATGTGCGGCCAATATACAGTATGGAGCATCATGTGTGCCATTATACAGTATGGAGCATCATGTGTGGCCATTATACAGTATGGAGCACTGTGTGGCCATATTTTTTTTGTTTATAATTATTCTTTATTAAAGTGTGATCAGCAGTGCTAAATGGGTGTGGTTGAGATGTGGATATGGGCGGGGCTAGTTATGAATGGGTGTGGTCAGAGGCGTGGCCTAAAATTTGCCACGGCGCACGTTGCGCGCCGCAAACTTTGTCCCTCTTTCCCATCTTCAAAAGTTGGGGGGTATGCTAAAGGTAACAAAATAATTTGTTTTGCAGTGCCATTACAGCCAGTGCCAGTGTTAGGGGGATTAAAGAGGGCAATTGCCCAGGGCCCACACTCCCCCAGGGGCCCTCGTGTCTACAACAATAGCTCTACATTATCAATATAATATCTGATACTGAGACTGCTTACCCCATTCATAAAGTGCGCTCTACATGTACGCCACATGTCGGGTCTCCCCCTTTGATGTGGGCTCTGGCGCTGAGCCCACATCTTCTCTGGCACATGTCAGCTGATTTCAACAGCTGACATGTGCCCCTAACAGCCGAGGGTGGAATCACGGTCCACCCGTGGTTGTTAACCTGTTAAATGTCTCCTTGCAGATCTTTGTTGCATGACCATTGGCGAACATGTCATGGGCCTGGAGTGGAAAAGACTAGGGCTCTGGGTTTTGACCGGTGTATCGCACAGGCCCGGGTCCATCTGATTGCAGCCAGCACATGGCAGCCTTTACTCACAATTCCTCTGATATATCTGTATGTGTGTGCTCTGTGTATGCATGTATCTGTATGTATGTGCTTGGTGTATATGCAGCGCCCCAGAGTCCTGGTCGTTGCAGTATCATGGCTCAGCCACTAAGGGGGGCCATGGTGCGTTCGATGGCACTGAAGGAGTTCTCTGAGCAGGTATCACAGTCACCAATACATTTCACAGCTGGGCCTCCGGGGGGAGCTAAGGGTGCTATTCATTAGGCCACTCCCCACCATAGTGGGTAAACTGGGGGTCAGGCAGGAAGTTAGAAGAGAACGCTGACGGGATTGAACGGAGCAACACCCTGTGGCAGGGGGTGTTGTGAAGGGAGAGACTGTAGGGTCTCTGCCAGGGGTGGGATCCTGGCAGAGGCTTGGCATTGAAAGAACGTAACGGGTCCGCGCAGGCTCCTGGAAGCGGCGGGACTCAAGAAAGGACTAGAAGCGAGATAGATTGTGCTGAGTGAGAAACGAAATCAAGCGAAAGGAGATACCAGTGAGGGTTGTGCTGAAAGAGGCAGCACCTTACTGAGGCGCACTACCGGTGGCCGGAACGCCGAGGAGGTAAAGAGTTTCAAGCCATACCTCAGACCTACGGCAGGGCAGTTAGCTTTAGGCGGACTGTCTCACGCATCACCCAGGAAGGCAAAGGGGGGTACCAACAGGAGAGGGGCGCAGATAGAGTCCCGGAAGATCTCCGAGCCTCCCCGTCATACGGGTGCGTTCCTACCATAGTATCTGGAGGGACGAGGAAGATCATTGCGAATTAAGTTGTTGTGAGGGAACACGAGAAACAGACACAACAGTTGTGGGGTACTTTCCGTAAGCACAGCAGGGAAGGACTGCAACACATAGCGCTAGAAGGAAGGCACCGATTTCCACCTGCAAGGAGAGCTCTGGAAGTGCCATTGGACCGGCCGGACTTGCGCAGCCTGGTGAGCCGTATTCCGGACTGAGGACCCAGAGAGCTTCAGTAAAGAGGTAAAGAGACTGCAACCTGGTGTCCTCGTTATTTACCGCGACCTGCACCCCACAACTGCACCGCTACAACATCACTTATTGCACCGGACGTCCCCCACTGACAGACAGGGCCACGGACCGGGTCTAGCCACCGTGACAACCCCAGGACTGAGACCTAGAGGCCCGGCTCCGGGTACCCCTCGGCCCTGCGGCGGTGTGGGGGCGCTCCAACTTGGCGTCACGAACAGGATCTACTTAAGCCTGAAGAATCAGGTCATGTGTGCCTAGAGACTGTGATTTACTGTGCTTGGACTGTACTTTATTGCAAGACTGTGTGCTGTGCCATTTGCCGCCAAAATCCGCCGCCATTGCAGCGCTGAGGAAAGCGCAGGAAGAGAAGAGGGGCGTGGAGTGGGCGTAGACGAGCTGGAGAGCGCGAACAGTAATGGCCGCCCAGTCTAAGTATTTCTGTGTCCTGAGGACGTGCCCGTCAACAGCTGAGGTACGCCTCCTGATCTTGGTCGGAGGGTGGAGACCATGGGGACGGGGCCGCCCACGGAAGAGACCGCGGGAAGAAGACGCGGGAGAGGAGAAAAAGATGGCGGCACCTGAAGCACCACGCGGAGCTGAGTCGGCTCAGTCTGAGGCCGCGGCGTCAGAGATAGGCTCCGAGGCACCGCTGCTGGGAGGTCTGACCCTTACCGAGTCACAGATGGGCCGACCTCCGACGCCGTTATCGGAGGAACGTGTGGCTGCGGCCGAAGCCCGCCAGCTGACCCGCCGACTGAGGGCCGATGCCCGCGTGCTCACCCGGGTGGGCCAACCCACCGAGATTAAGCTGTCTCCCATTGCTCCTTACCCGGACCCGGCTGAAGGCGCCCTACCTGCACCGGGTCTGAAGATCATGCCGGATGCGGAGCACTTACGGCACCTTATGGCAGAGTGGCGGAGCCGGCCCCAGCCTGCAGAACAAGTGGACTTGGTTAGTGTCCCCGAGATTTCGCCCTCACACTGGGGTGTTGTGGTGGCCTTCCATCCCCAGCAAGGGAGAGGGGTCATACAGGAGATCGGGGAGCCGATCCAGGTCCGGGTGGACCGAAAAGAGGTGGAACCTTCTGGCAGGCGGTCTGATTGCAATCTGGAGCCGGGGGACGCTGTCACCTATACGAGGTGGAGAAAGAACACCAGTGAGACGGGCTGGTTTGCCCGGGGGGTTCAACGATGTGTCGCCCTCCAGGCTGCTGCTGGGACACCAGAAGAGGATAGTCCTGGAGGAAAGGCAGCGGGACCTGATCCCGCGGAACCAGGGGAAGTTCGACCTCACCGCGCCTCGGAGAGGCGGGTACGCCTACCGACGAGAAGGACCTCCCGGAGAGGGATTCTATCCTTACTGGGACCAGAACGGCGTCCTGGCTCACCTGGCCGATCTGTGAGTCTGGTGAAGCCAGGAAGAAGGTCACCTCCCGTAGAACCCCAGTAAGATTTTATTACTTTATGAAAATGTAAATAGTTAACTGTTCATTCCTTTAACTGTTCCTGTTTGCTACTAAACCCGTCTAGGGTTAAAGGTGACCCCTTGTTGACCCGGGGCCACTATTGTTGTTCTCAAAGTTTTGCACAAGTTTAAAAGAACTGCAGAAATCATGGACTGTGCATGATTCGAACTTCCTTTGTAAATAGTTTGCACCTTCTTAAAGGTGCTCCCTACTGGTTTTAGCCAAAGACACTTTGCGAAGATATTTGCCCTATTTGTTTGAGTTAAAGACACTTTGCGAAGATACCTTTCCTACCGGTTCTGATTAAAGACACTTTGCGAAGATACCATGCCGGAACCTTTGCATGGGCCGGTAGGCTGAAGAGACGAGCTACCTTAGAAAGACTTGGTCTCCTCTTAAAGGGGATGTGAGAAACTGAACTTGAGAGAGATACTGTTGCAGAACAGTAATGCCATAGTGATGCCTTGAAAAGAAATGTAACTGTTTTACATGCCGAGTTATATGTGTTGAAGTTGTTGAAATGTGAAATCTGAATAATGTTTTGTAGAAAGGAAAGATGCAGAGAGCCCGTAGGGGTAGATGTAGAAGCCTGCATAGTTGAAAGTAAAAGAAGTAATAATGAAGGTGAGGATAGAAGGTAAACCCCGCGTCCCCATTGAAAAGTTACTTTGTTACTAAGGACAGAGAGTGAACCCGTAGGGGTTAGAGAGTGAGTCCTTAAAGGAGCCGAGTAGAGCGGGCTCAGAGTTCTTTAAATGAAAGGAATGTTATGTCTATACTGTGTATAGTAGCGAAAGGCAGTAGGCCCTGGCTGAACAGGGCGGTCCTGTAAAAGAAAGGAGAGGCAGTAGGTCTGGTGCCGTAGGGACAGGCGGTCCTGCAGGTTCACAAGAAGGAGAATGTAAAGTTGAAATGCCTTATAATGTGATTATAGGAAGGCCTTTGATAGACTAAGAGTGTGAGTTTCTTAAAGGCAATGTTAAGTTATTATTTCAAAAATTGTACTAAATAGAATACCCGGTTGGGTAACAGAAGTTATTTATACTCTGTAAATTATAAGGTTAGTTATGTTTGTAACGTTACAAGTGTCCTCACCTCCCATAAAGGGAAGCCTACTTAAGTATACTTATTGTTATTTGCACTCAACAAAATTGTATGTCTTTTTGCTAACCTGTATTGTTGTTTTTCTTCCCAGTCCCGGAGTACTGTGTTTAACCAGGGGGGAGTGCAGCGCCCCAGAGTCCTGGTCGTTGCAGTATCATGGCTCAGCCACTAAGGGGGGCCATGGTGCGTTCGATGGCACTGAAGGAGTTCTCTGAGCAGGTATCACAGTCACCAATACATTTCACAGCTGGGCCTCCGGGGGGAGCTAAGGGTGCTATTCATTAGGCCACTCCCCACCATAGTGGGTAAACTGGGGGTCAGGCAGGAAGTTAGAAGAGAACGCTGACGGGATTGAACGGAGCAACACCCTGTGGCAGGGGGTGTTGTGAAGGGAGAGACTGTAGGGTCTCTGCCAGGGGTGGGATCCTGGCAGAGGCTTGGCATTGAAAGAACGTAACGGGTCCGCGCAGGCTCCTGGAAGCGGCGGGACTCAAGAAAGGACTAGAAGCGAGATAGATTGTGCTGAGTGAGAAACGAAATCAAGCGAAAGGAGATACCAGTGAGGGTTGTGCTGAAAGAGGCAGCACCTTACTGAGGCGCACTACCGGTGGCCGGAACGCCGAGGAGGTAAAGAGTTTCAAGCCATACCTCAGACCTACGGCAGGGCAGTTAGCTTTAGGCGGACTGTCTCACGCATCACCCAGGAAGGCAAAGGGGGGTACCAACAGGAGAGGGGCGCAGATAGAGTCCCGGAAGATCTCCGAGCCTCCCCGTCATACGGGTGCGTTCCTACCATAGTATCTGGAGGGACGAGGAAGATCATTGCGAATTAAGTTGTTGTGAGGGAACACGAGAAACAGACACAACAGTTGTGGGGTACTTTCCGTAAGCACAGCAGGGAAGGACTGCAACACATAGCGCTAGAAGGAAGGCACCGATTTCCACCTGCAAGGAGAGCTCTGGAAGTGCCATTGGACCGGCCGGACTTGCGCAGCCTGGTGAGCCGTATTCCGGACTGAGGACCCAGAGAGCTTCAGTAAAGAGGTAAAGAGACTGCAACCTGGTGTCCTCGTTATTTACCGCGACCTGCACCCCACAACTGCACCGCTACAACATCACTTATTGCACCGGACGTCCCCCACTGACAGACAGGGCCACGGACCGGGTCTAGCCACCGTGACAACCCCAGGACTGAGACCTAGAGGCCCGGCTCCGGGTACCCCTCGGCCCTGCGGCGGTGTGGGGGCGCTCCATATATGTGTGTGCGCGTGTGTAAGCCACCCACTTTGTGGAAGAAGAAGCGGAAACGGTGCAAAATTAACTCTTATGCCAAACTCCAGAGAAAAGGATATAAACTCCCTCATCCACATGTATTATCTGCCCATCCTTACAGTATGTGCCCCAAATACGCATTATACTTGTACTAAGAGAAACCAAATCCACACTTACTCCACAATGTGACTCATTTCTTCAGCGTAGTCTGATTAATGTTTCAACTGGTCTTTTCTGTTATTTTTATCATTCATCTTATTGACTGGAAATATTACCGTAAATGACAGAAAGGTCCTCGCTTACACAATGTTGAGCTAATATCTCTCTTCTAAAATGCAAATAAAAAACTTTTCTATTTACGCTGCCTTGAAACAAAAGAAAAGTAAATTTAGACCCATCTGCAATATTTTTTGCCATTTTCTCAAAAAACTGAGAATTTTATTTTGCATTTGCTTCATAATACATCTAATAACATGTGATAATTAAAATGTTACACAAATTCTGTAACTAATTGTAATATTTGTACGATAAGTTGAAAACCTTTGCTGGGTAATTAAATGTTTGGAACATTTATAAGGAATGTGGTGATTTAGTAGACCTTGGAATAACATGGTGGATGACCCTCTATGCACCATAAGCCATTGCTCATGATTTTGTGGATATTGGAAAAAAGACTATGGAAATGATGATTTTTACATATCTTAAAGACTACAGTCTGCAATCCTCATTACTTCTTTTATTTGAAGAGCCCTGATATGCAGTTTGTAGTCTGCTCCAAGACTTATGTTTTTTGTTCTGGGAGTGTCTCTCCCAGTAACATAGGCTGGACGAGAGATCTGTGTGTAAACAGGGTGCTGCTGTTTGTATCAGCACATCTTCTATCGCGCACTTATTACCTCTTCATGTGCTTTTTTCCCTTTCTACGGACTCTTTTCTTTGCCCACTACCTGTTCCCCCAAAAATGTAGATATGAAACAATATGTTTCTAATTTTCTGATCATTTTTTAACACTCCATTAATCTGCAACCTGGGTGATTGCTGCTGATGTGAAAAAACAGTTTTTGGGACCCGAAAAGCGACCGGCTGCAGAACACTGCTATATAGTAATATAACAGTTGTAGGAGAAATGTATCAGTGATAAATTCCTCAGTAGAGCAGAATTTGTCATTTGTGACCAAGTATAGTAATATAGTAACATTGTTTATATGCGATTATCTATTATATTTCAATTTCTTACTCCACATCAGTTCACTGAAGTTTTTTAAAATAGTTATATTTTGTAAAGTTAAGAAAATAATCAAATCAAAAGAGTAATAATTTTTAAAAAGAAGTTTAAATAGCTGGTAACCCACCTTCCCTGAAGAAGCCTTTGCGGCGAAGCATAAGTTGGGAGCATTGGGTCATTTGGTGCATGTACAGATTACTGTTCTTTATTAGAGTATTAGGGTACATTTTCCTTGGTGTTATCATCACAGTGGTAGGAATGGGTATTCTGTGCGGTGATTTGAGGGACATTATTAGGGGCTCTATACTCGTATACCAGTATGCTTGCTTTGAGTCCTCTGGAAAATGATCGATAAATAGCATGTGTGTGTATTTATGTATATATATATATATATATATATATATATATATATATATATATATATATATATATAATTAAATGACTTACCTCTGCAGCAGCCATGGTTTGTCTAAAAGGAATCGTGTTCAACTGTCTTTATTATGGATGTCAGGGGTCCGAAACCTGAATATTGAATGGAAATGCGCTTTATGTAAACCACCTTCTGAAAAGCTATAAAAGTGCCATGCGATTGCTGTATTTAAATCATTGTCTTAATTGCCTTAGTGACCATAAATAATAACTCCCACAGGTACACATTGGTGGCCCAGAAGACTAATTAAAAAGTTCTTGCCCATACTGAAAAATTAGTTTTTTTACTGGGTACTTCTACAACTTTGTTAATACATTTCTTTTTCATAGTCTTTATCTATTACAGTTGTTGAAATGTACCTGTCGCTACTTTTTTAAAGAAACCGTGTAAAATTGCAGTAATTTAAACTTTACTCAAAGAACTTTACGTACAGTCACAATAAAGCATAATGGTCACAAACATGGCACAAACACTTGTGTTTTTGGTCTCTAATATGAGGGCACTCTGCTTATAGAGATTCTTAGAATAAAACAGACAACCGGATAGTAGCTTTCCCTTCTTAGCAGTTTTCTGTTTTTTTTCTCTCTTCCAGATGTACTTCATGCACTCAACTCCTTGGCTGTTCTGCTGGCAAAGTCCCGATCACCGGCTTTAGACTCCACATTTGACCTGGTTTGCTCATGTTGAAATCGCAGGAACGCAGGATGCAGCTATGAGCAGGACGCAGAACAAGAGTTAAGGGGTTACTACAAGGGATACTCCACGCAGGGAGAGTATTAGTGATGAAGGGGTTGTGAAAGTGAAATACATAAACAAGGGTAGCGAAACAGTTGGCTAAACAACAGGCAAACTTATCAGTCTGAAGTTTTTAGGGCGATAAATGCTTGTACTCCCACTGTGGCACAGTAGAAGGCGCGTGAAGTCCCTGGCATGGTCCTGAAGGAAACAGAGGAACTGTCTTCTGAAGGAAGCGGTGTGTCCGGGTTCTCTTGAGCGAGGTCCTGCGTCGACAGAGCAAGGTATGGGTCGGGACACAGTCTCTGGTTCCGCCGGAGTGCTGTAAAGTTCAGTGGCGGAGGCGGGATATAAGCCAGACAGCTCCAATTGATAGTCCGGTTCAGGAGTGGGCTGCGCGCCCGTGTTAGACTGAGGAACTGCACGCGTGGTCAATTCAGTACAGCTAGGTGAAGGCACACAGTCAATTCTCTCACGGTCAGCAGCGAAACGAGGTAGCGTACGGCACTGAGAGTTGGTGCTAAGACATCATCTCACGGAGTGAGAGTTAACTGTCTCCTGTTGTGTACTCTGCCTTCCCACCAAGCCTCCCCTTTTCCCGCGCGCAGTGCCTTTTATCTCTATCACGCCACCTTCAGATGAGTGCAAAGGTCCATCCAGGTCTAAATGTTTTCCCCCTGCAACAATGGTGACAGGCCCGATGGTTCAGGGACCGGCACAAGAGAGGCACCATCGGCCCAGTCCATCTTCCTACACTTAGGACATACTTCTGATGAATGATGCATGTAACAAGTGTGGACACAAGCACCAATGGCTAACCCTCAACCAGCTCTGGGGGTCTACTTCTGCAAACTGCACAGCCAGGGCTAATTTTCAAGTTCTCCACCATACAGAGGCTAAGAATCTGATCTTCCTCAGGTGTATATGCATAAGACATGTTGCCACCTTAGTTAGTAGGGCATACGACCATCTGTCTCCTCAATTCCCTCCCCATCACGTCAACACAAGTTTCATGCCGACTTCTTTGAGTAACAGCTGGACAAAGACGATCACGGGTCAAGAGGGCAAGTGTAGAGATGGGTACTTTGAGTCCCAAGGGGCAATAATTGATATATCACACACTCCATCTATCTAAAACTTGAGTGTGGAAGATTGTGTTTTTGTAGCTGTGAGTTTATTGTGGTAAAATTCACAACTTGTAGCTAAACCCCCCCAAAATGTTTTATTTCACTTTTTTATTTTAGTTTAGGTGAGACTATTCTGTGATAAGTGCACAGTTACTACTTTCAGAACTTCATTCTTTTCTGAACAGCATCTGTTTTGGGCGAACCTTACAACTCTTCAGCTCCTTAAGTAAGTTCTTTAAACCGATTGCCAAGCTGCATCAAAGCCGCCTATTTCTTTATCTCTACTTTTCCTTCTTTCACTAGAAACATGCTTTTGGTGTTTTCTCTATCAAAGTCGCAAGACCTAATCTCATGGTGACAACTGTCAGTAGGAAAGAAAAATATACTGTAGTTAAAAAATGTTATAAATATTTTTATATTTTAATATATTAGATTTTATTATATTGGCTAACTGGCATAGGTAATCAGCACCATATTGGTGGAAAACACAGGGCACAACAGTCAATCAGCTGTTCCCCGTGGCCGGATAAGATTAGTTGTGCAGTGGAATAACACAGCTCCATCAACTGTAAAGTGGCTGCGGCCGAGAACTGCACATCCGCCAGTATTCAAATTAATAGCGGGAGGATCTGCAGTGCCCCACTGTGGCCACTACAGTTGATGCAGCTGTTTCTTTTTCGTTGCGCAAGTGAGCACATCAAGAGGCACTGGGTACAGCTCATCATCAGGTGTGCCGGGTGATGTACCTTTATTGATCTGGTATTGATGAGTTATCCTAAGGATAGGCCATAAATACACTGCTCTAAAAAATAAAAGGGAACACCAAAATACCACATCCTAGATATCACTGAATGAAATATTCCAGTTGCAAATCTTTGTTCATTACATAGTGGAATTCGTTGAGAACAATAAAACATATGTAAATCAAAATGAATATGCCATGGATATCTGGATTTGGAATGATACTCAAAATGAAAATGGAAAATCAAATTACAGGCTTATCTACCTTCAGGGAAAATGCCTCAAGACAAGGAAATGATGCTCAGTAGTGTGTATGGCCTCCACATTCCTGTATGACCTCCCTGGATTAAAGCATCAGTCAACTTCTGGATAGTCTGGGTACAACCTGGCATTGGTGGATGGAGCGAGACTTGATGTCACAGCTGCTGGGATGTTGTGCTCCTATGGCCCATTCCACGGCTCTTGATGTGCTGGCCTTCATGCCACAGCTCACATTGATATGCCATTCTGGATGAGCTGCACCACCTGAACAACTTCTGTGGGTTGTAGACACCACCTCATACTACTGTACAGTACCTCAAGGGGCGCGAGCAATAACAAAATGCAAAATACATTACTTGGGAATATGCACAAAACCACCAAGAAAGAATGCTCTGTGTGTGACATCAAGGAGGAGCACACTATTGACTCACACCAAGGAGGAGCGCTTTGTGAATGACACCAGGGAGGAGCATTCTGTGAGTGACACAAAGGAGGAGCACTCTATAATTAACACCAAGGAAGAGTGCTCAGTGACTGGCACCAAGGAAGAGCATTCTGTGTATGAAGACAATCCTCCTCTAATTGTTTGAGAGACATTAAGCCAAAGAAGTTTGTTAAATTCCCGAGCTATTTCTCAAACTGTGAATAAGATGGAATGAAGAGTAACAGGTCGTGTTCTTACTGCTCTAAGCCTCTGTTGGAACTGGCCCTTTTTTTTGTAAAATTATGACCCCATTAAAGTGCATCAACTCTATATAGGTTCCCATATTGGGGATTGTTTATTTGATCCTAGAGATAGAAGGGATAGAGCACCATATCACAGTGCTTTTATGGTTTGAGGGTGCCATGTAACAGCAAAACCCCCCATAAGTGACCTCACTTTACAAAGTACACCTCTCAATTAATTCTTATAGGAGTGCAGTGATCATATTGATACCACAGATGTGTTACAGAGTTTTATACAATTGGGCGGTGAAGAAAAATTAATTAAATTTTTTCCACAATAAAATTGTTCTAATCCCAGATTTCAGATTATCACAAGTAAAAATTGGTAAAAATGACACCAAAATGTATCACATAATTTCTGCTGAACGTGGCTCTTGGAGAACAAATGATGGTAGAATAGTTGCGAACTCTGTTAGGGTTGGCGGAACGCACTGAATATATATATATATGAGATAGTAGGTGCGTTCGCAACCCGGGGTCCACCGTGCAGGAGACAAACCTGCTGATAGTAACAGGCAGTACTATATGGCGGTAAAAGCGAACCCTGTTACTTCACAGATTCACCACGAAAAGAGAACGCCGTGCCCTGTTAACCTCACAGGAGATCACAGCTACCTAATAGAGCCAACAGTGGTCATGCAGTCAGAATAGCACACAAGCAACTCCTCTCAGGTGGAGCTGGAATTCTAATGGCTATACGCCAGCCCTGAATCCACATACACAAAAGCTCCTCACCGGAGGTGCCGGTATTCTAGGGGCTTATTTCAGCCAAACCCTGACCACATACAACCATGACCACACTGGCGCTGAGCCCATAACATAGGTTTGATACTAGCGCATGGCCGTGTGGCCATGCAAACCTTTTATAGTTTTAGCACTCAAGGACCTTCCTAGTGGTCCAACAGGAACCGCTTCAGGGCCTGTTCATGTGACCCCCGACCTCCAATGGGAGGTCGTCCTGTGGGCATGCCCAGTATGGGAAAAGCAGGACTTAGTCCCAGAAAGATCTGCTCGCTGCTGATCAGCGCTGGCTACAAAGGCAGAGCCTGGTAGAATAGTAGTAACCAGTCGCCCAGTATCAGCCTGAGTCAGACGCTGGGACCGACATCTCTGCTGAGCTGGCTCCACTGAGGCTGGAGAGGAATGGGAGAAAGCAGCGGAGATGGTTCGAGACTCCCCCTGTGTAGAGGCGGGAACTCGACACCTAACATTACCCCTCCCTCCTAGGGCCCCCCTCCCTGGACCTCGCTACGTTTGAAGGCAGCAATGAGCTGCAGAGCTTGAATGTGCTCAACAAGCTCCCAGGACCTGTCCTCTGAGCCATAACCCTTCCAGTCCACCAAATAAAATTTTTTCCACGTACCACCTTGTACCCCAAAATAGCGTTCACCTCGTAATCGTCCGTAGACGAACCCGATGTCCCGCCAGATGACTCGGAAAACATAGACATGTCCCTTTAAGAGGGACACATGAAAGGTGTCAGTGATACCTAGGCGTGGAGGAAGGGCCAGACGGTAGACCACAGGGTTAACCTGTTCGAGAACCTTGAAGGGACCCAAGTAGCGAGGTGCAACCTTAGTGGACTCAACTCGCAGCCTGATGTTACGGGCAGAGAGCCACACTAAGTCACCAGGAGGAAAGGTCAGAGCAGGGCGTCGATGTGCATTGGCGGAGGACATCATTCTCTCCTTGGAGGCCCGGATGGCATCCTGAGTGAGGTCCCAAATGTCCAGTGCCTCCACAGCCCAGTCTGCCACCCTGCAGTTGGTGGAAGACACGGGCATAGGCACAGGAACCCGCGGATGCTGGCTGTAATTAAGGAGGAAAGGAGTCTGACCGGTGGAGTCGGCTACGGTGTTGTTAAGTGCAAACTCCGCCCATGGTAGCAAAGATGCCCAGTCATCCTGCCTGGCAGAAACAAAATGTCGTAGATATGTGACCAGGGTCTGGTTGGCCCTCTCGTCTCGAGATGATATGCTGAGGAGAGGTTCAACTCAATGCTGAGTAGATAACAAAGGTCTCTCCAGAATCGAGACGCAAACTGGGGACCCCGGTCACTGACAAATTTGTCCGGCATACCGTGTAGGCAAAAGATATGTTTGATAAACAACGCCGCCAGAGCCCGTGCAGAAGGTAGCCATGGAAGAGGCACCAAGTGCACCATTTTGGAAAAATGGTCGGTGATCACCCAAATAATGGTGCAACTACGAGACTTGGGTAAGCCCACCACAAAATCCATCCTGACCATCTCCCAGGGCCTGTCCGCCACCGGCAGGGGGTGAAGCAACCCAGCTGGCCATTGATGGGGAGACTTGTTCTTGGCGTACGAGACACACGCCCGAACATAGTCTGCGAAGTCACGGGCCATATGCGGCCACCAGTATGTCCTCGCCAGTAGCTCAGATGTCCTTTTGGTCCCGAAATGTCCACCCACACTGGACGAGTGAGCCCAAGAGAGAACCTCTGGTCGCAAATTAGATGACACAAAAGTCTTGCCTGGGGCACAGACTCTAGCAAAACTGGGGCAACAGTTCTCAGGCTCTCGGAAGGGACAATAAGCAAAGGCTCCACTCCTCCTCCTCAGATGATACAACAGAGCGAGAGAGAGCGTCAGCACAAATGTTCTTCTCCCTGGAAAGATAATGGAGGGTGAAATGAAACCGGGAGAAGAACAAGGACCATCTGGCCTGGCGAGAATTTAACCGCTGGGCTGTCTGTAAATAGACCAAATTCCTGTGGTTTGTGAATACTTGGAAGAGAAAGCGAGCCCCCTCCAAAAGATGTCTCCACTCTGAGAAGGCCAACTTCATTGCTAAAAATCTCCCTGTCCCCGATGGAATAATTCCTCTCCGCTAGTGTGAAGGTCTTGGAAAAGAAGAAGCAAGGATTCTTCCGACCTTGAGCATCCTTTTGGAAGAGGACTGCTCCAGCACCAATGGATGAGGCATCCACCTCCATTATTAATGGCTTATCTACATCGGGGCGATGTAGGATGGGAGCGCTAGCAAATAGAGATTTAATAGAAGTGAAGGCCTTGGAGACCTCCTCAGACCACAATTTGGGATTTGCTCCCTTCTTGGTGAGGGCTACCAAGGGAGCTACCAAAGTTGAGAAATGAGGGATCAACTGGCGATAATAGTTAATGAACCCCATAAAGCGCTGCACCACTTTAAGAGAATGGGGTTCTTGCCAGTCTATCACAGCCTGTAGTTTGCCAGGATCCATAGCCAATCCCTGGGTGGAGATGATATAGCCCAGGAAAGGTAAGGACTCCGGCTTAAACACACATTTCTCCAAATTGGCATAGAGGGAATTTGTTTGTAAGAGGTCGAAGACTCTGCAAACATCTCTCTGGTGGGACTCAATATCTGGAGAGTAGATGAGAATATCATCCAGATAGACTACGACTGAGGTGGAGAGCATATCCCGGAAGATATAGTTTACAAAGTCTTGGAAAACGGCTGGGGCATTACAGAACCCAAAGGGCATCACAAGATATTCATAGTGCCCATCCCTGGTGTTAAAAGCCGTCTTCCATTCGTCCCCCTCACGGATGCGAATCAGGTTGTAAGCACCCCACAGATCTAGTTTAGTAAATACCCTTGCTCCCCGAAGCCTATCAAAAAGCTCAAATATCAGGGGCAGGGGATACTTATTCTTAACGGTGATGGCGTTAAGACCCCTGTAGTATATGCATGGATGTATTTCCCCGTTCTTCTTCTGCACAAAGAAGAACCCAGCCCCTGCAGGTGACAATGACTTTCTAATGAATCCTCTTGCCAGATTTTCCTGGATGTACTGTGACATAGCCTCCATCTCCGGGAGAGATAACGGATAGACTCAACCCCGGGGAGGCTCAGCACCAGGCAAGAGGTCAATAGGACAGTCATAGGGGCGGTGAGGGGGAAGGGTCTCCACAGCCCTTTTGGAGAACACATCCGCACAGGACCAATAACGCTTAGGGAGAGAAGAAAAATCTGCAGGTACCTCTGTAGTGGCAACCTGAACACACTCCCTCAGACATCTACCCCCACAAGATTCACCCATCCCAAAATTCTGCCTGTGGACCACTCGATATGAGGAGAGTGGTACCGTAGGCAAGGTATCCCTAACAGGATCTCATCAGTTCCCTCAAGAATGATGAGCAGAGATATAATCTCCTGATGAGATGGTGACATGGACAGAGTGAAAAGGATGGTCTCGTGTGTTATCTGTGAGGGCAGTGTCGACCCATTCACCACTCGTACGGTTACTGGTTGAGCTAGTGCAGCGCCCCAGAGTCCTGGTCGTTGCAGTACTGTGGCTCCGCCGCTAAGGGGAGCTATGGTACATCTGATGGCACTGAAGGAGTTCATCTGACTAGGTATCACAGACACCAATACATTTCACAGTCGGGCCTCCAGGGAGAGCTAAGGGTGCTATTTATTAGGCCACTCTGTTGTGAAGTTGGATTCTGGGCTCCCCCGGTGGCCACTTGTGGAATTGTACTTGTGTGCATCATCCCCTCTGTTCACCTGCTCCTATCAGGATGTGGGAGTCGCTATATAACCTTGCTCCTCTGTCAGTTTCATGCCGGTCAACAATGTAATCAGAAGCCTTTCTGTGCATGTTCCTGCTACTAGACAACTGCCAGCTAAGTTGGACTTTTGTCCTTGTGTGTTTTTGCATTTTGTTCCTGTTCACAGCTGCTGTTTCGTTACTGTGTCTGGAAAGCTCTTGTGAGCGGAAATTGCCACTCTGGTGTTATGAGTTAATGCTAGAGTCTTAAAGTAATTTCTGGATGGTGTTTTGATAGAGTTTTCTGCTGACCATGAAAGTGCCCTTTCTGTCTTCTTGCTATCTAGAAAGCGGACCTCGATTTTTGCTAAACCTATTTTCATACTACGTTTGTCATTTCATCTAAAATCACCGCCAATATATGTGGGGGCCTCTGTCTGCCTTTTGGGAAAATTTCTCTAGAGGTGAGCCAGGACTGTCTTTTCCTCTGCTAGGATTAGGTAGTTCTCCGGCTGGCGCTGGGCATCTAGGGATAAAAAAACGTAGGCATGCTACCCGGCCACTTCTAGTTGTGCGGCAGGTTTAGTTCATGGTCAGTATAGTTTCCATCTTCCAAGAGCTAGTTCTCATATATGCTGGGCTATGTTCTCTCGCCATTGAGAATCATGACAGTTTGACCGGCCAAAAAAAAAGGGTTAAATTACTGGCTGAGAAAGGAGAGAAAAAAGAAGTCTGCTACAATTTTTTTTTTTTTTTTTTCCCTCTAGTTCTGAGTGTGCTCTTAATTGAATCACTTGCTAGTCTGCCTATACTGCAGCCTTCCTCTCTTTCTCTCCTTCTAATCCTTGAATGGCTCTGTTTTCACCTGTTTCAAATGGATCTTCAGAGTGTAGCTACAGGTTTGAATAATCTCGCCACAAAGGTACAAAATTTGCAAGATTTTGTTGTTCATGCACCTATGTCTGAGCCTAGAATTCCTTTGCCTGAATTCTTCTCGGGGAATAGATCTCACTTTCAAAATTTTAAAAATAATTGCAAATTGTTTTTGTCCCTGAAGTCTCGCTCTGCCGGAGACCCTGCACAGCAGGTCAGGATTGTAATTTCCTTGCTCCGGGGCGACCCTCAAGACTGGGCTTTTGCATTGGCACCAGGGGATCCTGCGTTGCTCAATGTGGATGCGTTTTTTCTGGCCTTGGGGTTGCTTTATGAGGAACCTCATTTAGAGCTTCAGGCGGAAAAGGCCTTGATGTCCTTGTCTCAGGGGCAAGATGAAGCTGAAATATACTGCCAAAAATTCCGCAAATGGTCTGTGCTTACTCAGTGGAATGAGTGCGCCCTGGCGGCGATTTTCAGAGAAGGTCTCTCTGATGCCATTAAGGATGTTATGGTGGGGTTCCCTGTGCCTGCGAGTCTGAATGAGTCCATGACGATGGCTATTCAGATCGATAGGCGTCTGCGGGAGCGCAAACCTGTGCACCATTTGGCGGTGTCTACTGAGAAAACGCCAGAAAATATGCAATGTGATAGAATTCTGTCCAGAAGCGAGCGGCAGAATTTTAGACGAAAAAATGGGTTGTGCTTCTATTGTGGTGATTCAACTCATGTTATGTCAGCATGCTTTAAGCGTACTAAGAAGCCTGACAAGTCTGTTTCAATTAGCACTTTACAGTCTAAGTTTATTCTATCTGTGACCCTGATTTGTTCTTTGTCATCTATTACCGCGGACGCCTATGTCGACTCTGGCGCTGCTTTGAGTCTTATGGATTGGTCCTTTGCCAAACGCTGTGGGTATGATTTGGAGCCATTGGAGGCTCCGATACCTCTGAAAGGGATTGACTCCACCCCATTGGCTAGTAATAAACCACAATACTGGACACAAGTGACTATGCGTGTTAATCCGGATCACCAGGAGGTTATTCGCTTTCTGGTGCTGTATAATCTACATGATGTTTTGGTGCTGGGATTGCCATGGCTGCAATCTCATAACCCAGTCCTCGACTGGAGAGCTATGTCTGTGTTAAGCTGGGGATGTAAAGGAACTCATGGGGACGTACCTTTGGTTTCCATTTCATCATCTATTCCCTCTAAGATTCCTGAATTCTTGTCTGACTTTCGTGACGTTTTTGAAGAACCCAAGGTTGGTTCACTACCTCCGCACCGGGAGTGCGATTGTGCCATAGACTTGATTCCGGGTAGTAAATACCCTAAGGGTCGTTTATTTAATCTGTCTGTGCCTGAACACGCGGCTATGCGAGAATATATAAAGGAGTCCTTGGAAAAGGGACATATTCGTCCTTCGTCATCTCCCTTAGGAGCCGGTTTTTTCTTTGTGTCTAAGAAAGACGGCTCTTTGAGGCCGTGTATTGATTATCGACTTTTGAATAAAATCACGGTTAAATATCAATATCCGTTACCACTGCTTACTGATTTGTTTGCTCGTATAAAGGGGGCCAAGTGGTTCTCTAAGATTGATCTCCGTGGGGCGTATAATTTGGTGCGAATCAAGCAGGGGGATGAGTGGAAAACCGCATTTAATACGCCCGAGGGCCATTTTGAGTATTTGGTGATGCCTTTTGGTCTTTCAAATGCCCCTTCAGTCTTCCAGTCCTTTATGCATGACATTTTCCGCGATTATTTGGATAAATTTATGATTGTGTATCTGGATGATATTCTGATTTTTTCGGATGACTGGGACTCTCATGTCCAGCAGGTCAGGAGGGTTTTTCAGGTTTTGCGGTCTAATTCCTTGTGTGTGAAGGGTTCTAAGTGTGTTTTTGGGGTTCAAAAGATTTCCTTCTTGGGATACATTTTTTCCCCCTCTTCCATCGAGATGGATCCTGTCAAGGTTCAGGCTATTGGTGATTGGACGCAACCCTCTTCTCTTAAGAGTCTTCAGAAATTTTTGGGCTTTGCTATCTTTTATCGTCGATTTATTGCTGGTTTTTCTGATGTTGTAAAACCATTGACTGATTTGACTAAGAAGGGTGCTGATGTTGCTGATTGGTCCCCTGATGCTGTGGAGGCCTTTCGGGAGCTCAAGCGCCGCTTTTCTTCCGCCCCAGTGTTGCGTCAGCCTGATGTTGCTCTTCCTTTTCAGGTTGAGGTCGACGCTTCTGAAATCGGAGCTGGGGCGGTGTTGTCGCAGAGAAGTTCCGACTGCTCCGTGATGAGAACTTGTGCTTTTTTTTCCCGTAAATTTTCGCCCGCCGAGCGGAATTATGATATTGGGAATCGGGAGCTTTTGGCCATGAAGTGGGCTTTTGAGGAGTGGCGTCACTGGCTTGAGGGGGCCAGACATCAGGTGGTGGTATTGACTGACCACAAAAATTTAATTTACCTTGAGTCTGCCAGGCGCCTGAATCCTAGACAGGCGCGCTGGTCGTTGTTTTTCTCTCGGTTTAATTTTGTGGTGTCTTACCTACCGGGTTCTAAGAATGTTAAGGCGGATGCCCTTTCTAGGAGTTTTGAGCCTGACTCCCCTGGTAATTCTGAGCCCACAGGTATCCTTAAAGATGGAGTGATATTGTCTGCCGTTTCTCCAGACCTGCGGCGGGCCTTGCAGGAGTTTCAGGCGGATAGACCTGATCGTTGCCCACCTGGTAGACTGTTTGTTCCTGATGATTGGACCAGTAGAGTCATCTCTGAGGTTCATTCTTCTGCGTTGGCAGGTCATCCTGGAATCTTTGGTACCAGGGATTTGGTGGCAAGGTCCTTCTGGTGGCCTTCCCTGTCACGAGATGTGCGAGGCTTTGTGCAGTCTTGTGACGTTTGTGCTCGGGCCAAGCCTTGTTGTTCTCGGGCTAGTGGATTGTTGTTGCCCTTGCCTATCCCGAAGAGGCCTTGGACGCACATCTCGATGGATTTTATTTCGGATCTGCCTGTTTCTCATAAGATGTCTGTCATCTGGGTGGTGTGTGACCGTTTCTCTAAGATGGTCCATCTGGTTCCCTTGCCTAAGTTGCCTTCTTCTTCCGAGTTGGTTCCTCTGTTTTTTCAAAATATTGTTCGTTTGCATGGTATTCCGGAGAATATCGTTTCTGACAGAGGGACCCAATTCGTGTCTAGATTTTGGCGGGCATTCTGTGCTAGGATGGGCATAGATTTGTCTTTTTCGTCTGCTTTCCATCCTCAGACTAATGGCCAGACCGAGCGGACTAATCAGACCTTGGAGACATATTTGAGGTGTTTTGTGTCTGCGGATCAGGATGATTGGGTTGCTTTTTTGCCTTTGGCGGAGTTCGCCCTCAATAATCGGGCCAGCTCTGCCACCTTGGTGTCCCCGTTTTTCTGTAATTCGGGGTTTCATCCTCGATTTTCCTCCGGTCAAGTGGAATCTTCGGATTGTCCTGGAGTGGATGCTGTGGTGGAGAGGTTGCATCAGATTTGGGGGCAGGTGGTGGACAATTTGAAGTTGTCCCAGGAGAAGACTCAGCTTTTTGCCAACCGCCGTCGTCGTGTTGGTCCTCGGCTTTGTGTTGGGGATTTGGTGTGGTTGTCTTCTCGTTTTGTCCCTATGAGGGTTTCTTCTCCTAAGTTTAAGCCTCGGTTCATCGGCCCGTACAAGATATTGGAGATTCTTAACCCTGTGTCCTTCCGTTTGGACCTCCCTGCATCCTTTTCGATTCATAATGTTTTTCATCGATCATTGTTGCGCAGGTATGAGGTACCGGCTGTGCCTTCCGTTGAGCCTCCTGCTCCGGTGTTGGTTGAGGGTGAGTTGGAGTACGTTGTGGAAAAGATCTTGGACTCTCGTGTTTCCAGACGGAAACTCCAGTATCTGGTCAAATGGAAGGGATACGGTCAGGAGGATAATTCTTGGGTCACTGCCTCTGATGTTCATGCCTCCGATCTTGTCCGTGCCTTTCATAGGGCTCATCCTGATCGCCCTGGTGGTTCTGGTGAGGGTTCGGTGCCCCCTCCTTGAGGGGGGGGTACTGTTGTGAAGTTGGATTCTGGGCTCCCCCGGTGGCCACTTGTGGAATTGTACTTGTGTGCATCATCCCCTCTGTTCACCTGCTCCTATCAGGATGTGGGAGTCGCTATATAACCTTGCTCCTCTGTCAGTTTCATGCCGGTCAACAATGTAATCAGAAGCCTTTCTGTGCATGTTCCTGCTACTAGACAACTCCCAGCTAAGTTGGACTTTTGTCCTTGTGTGTTTTTGCATTTTGTTCCTGTTCACAGCTGCTGTTTCGTTACTGTGTCTGGAAAGCTCTTGTGAGCGGAAATTGCCACTCTGGTGTTATGAGTTAATGCTAGAGTCTTAAAGTAATTTCTGGATGGTGTTTTGATAGAGTTTTCTGCTGACCATGAAAGTGCCCTTTCTGTCTTCTTGCTATCTAGAAAGCGGACCTCGATTTTTGCTAAACCTATTTTCATACTACGTTTGTCATTTCATCTAAAATCACCGCCAATATATGTGGGGGCCTCTGTCTGCCTTTTGGGAAAATTTCTCTAGAGGTGAGCCAGGACTGTCTTTTCCTCTGCTAGGATTAGGTAGTTCTCCGGCTGGCGCTGGGCATCTAGGGATAAAAAAACGTAGGCATGCTACCCGGCCACTTCTAGTTGTGCGGCAGGTTTAGTTCATGGTCAGTATAGTTTCCATCTTCCAAGAGCTAGTTCTCATATATGCTGGGCTATGTTCTCTCGCCATTGAGAATCATGACACCACTCCTCACCACTGTGGGTAAACTGGGGGTCAGGCAGGAAGTTAGTTCAGAAAGCTGACTGGGTTGGACCAGACAACACCTGGTGGCAGAGGGTGTTGTGGGGGAAGATTCGGTAGGGTCTCTGTCAGGTTTGGGACCCTGACAGAGGCCTGGCTACAAGAAGGAACGTCACGGGACCGTGCCTGCTCAGCATAGCGGCGGTGCCCTAAGAAAGGAATAGAAGCGAGATATATTGTGCTGAGTGAGAAACGAGATCAAAGCAAGGAGGAGAATACCAGTAGGAGTTGTGCTGTAAGACCGAGGCAACATCCTACTGAGGCGCACAACCGGCGGCCGGAACGCCGAGGAAGTATTACTCTATTCAGCTTCAGGCAATACTTCAAACCAACGGCAGGACAATCAGTCAAAGGCGGGCTGTCTCATCTAAATCACCTATGCAGTCTTGGGGGGCAACTTGTGGAGAGGGGCGACTCTAGGGTCCCGGAAGAGCTCCGAGCCTACCCGTCATACGGGTGCCGTCCTAACCGCAACATCAGGGAGGGACGGAGGATTAGCAGAACATCATCTAATCGAGTTGTGAGGGAACTTAAGAAACGGACACAACAGTTGTGGGGACTTTCCGTAAGCACAGCAGGGAAGGACCGCAACACATAGCGCTAGCAGGAAGGCACAGATTTCCACCTGCAAAGAGAACTCTGGAGGTGCCATTGGACCGGCCGGACTTGCGCAGCCTGGTGAACCGGACTCCGGACTGAGGACCCAGAGACCTTCAGTAAAGAGGTAAAGAGACTGCAACCTGGTGTCCTCGTCATTTACTGCGACCGGCACTACACCGCACCACCACTACCATTCACATCCATTATTCACTGTACGCCCCTCAGCAGGGTCACGGACCGGGCCTAGCCACCGTGACAACCCCAGAACAGAGACTCAGGGGCCCGGTACCGGGTACCCCTCGGCCCTGCGGCAGTGGGGGCGCTACAACTTGGCGTCACGAACAGGATCTACTTAAGCCTGAAGAATCAGGTCATGTGTGCCTTGGAACTGTGATTTATAGTGCTTGGACTGTACTTTATTGTAAAGACTGTGCCGCGCCATTTACCGCCAAAAGTTCCCGCCAAAAGTCGCCGCCATTGCAGCGTCCCAGGGAGCGCGGAGGAAGAAGAAGGGCATGCCATGGGAGGAGACTACCAAAGCGGTGCCAGAAGTAGCGACCGCCCCCTCCGACTCCTCCTGCGAGAGGACGACCTACCCAGCAGCCGAGGAGAACCGCCCCCTGACTTGCAAGGGTGGGAACGAGGTGAAGAAGGAGCCCGACCTCGGAGAAATGGCGGAGCCAGGTGCATGCGTTGCCGCCGAATGCCCGACAGCGACGAGGAGCAGCAAGTGCCCGAGCAACAGCGAGGTGATCCCGGACTGCCCCTACCCATCAGAGACGGACTCGCGTCCACCGCCGGTGAAGGACCTGAACTCCTTGGAACCGCCAGTGGAGGAGCCGAGCCTACCTATCCCAGCCACGGAACCATGGAGGGCGGAGCCGCATCAAGAGGTGACTCCGGAAGAGCCGCGGTTCGGGTTGTAGCCGATTCCAGCGTCCTCGTCAACGGACCGCAGCGACATCGGTGGAATCGCATCAGGCGCAGGTATGGACGGCACCCCTACTCTCCCGACCGATCCGGCTTCCCTGACCGATCCCGCTCCTGTGACCGCTCCTCACCCCAGCAACAATAACCGTTTCTTCTCACTGGAGCGGGTAGTCCTCACCCCCGACGCGATGGGGAAGCTGTTACCTCCACTACCGATCAAGATGGGGGAACCCATAGATGTAGGCCCGGACGGGGTGATCCTCCGGTGGGACACCCCCTGGAACGAGCCGTATGGAGCTCCGGGGGAGAACCTCACCCTTGCGGTACTTACCTGGGAACAGTACAAGCAATGTCTAATACAACACTGGAAAGATCGAGACGAGACCGAACAACATGATACACAACGTAGGAAGTCTGCGCACGGTAGGAAAGACGTGGTAAAGCGGGGAACCGTGCTGGTCTACCACCCGAAGAGGGGATGGGGCTCCATACAGGAACCGGGGCTACCAACTGATGTCTTTGTTACTAGTTACAATGTAAAAACTCCCTGCTGCAGTCGGGATGGTGACCCATTGCAAAGGGGGGATCAGGTGACCTACACTCGCCACCGGAACGCACAAGGATGGTGCGCTCGGAACGTCCACCGGTGTGAGCCTGAGGGAGCGTCACCTGTTGCCCCGATCATGATTGATCCAGATTTGCCAGATCTTGTTACTGTCACCACTGTACGCCTTGTAGCGGCTGCTGAACTTGCAAGCAGGATTAGCCTCCAAATTCAGACACCGGCTGACCTGATGGCATCTGAGAGACCAACAACCAGCACAGGTGCTGCGTCGGTCGGGAACCGAAAACCACCTTCTGCACCACAAGAGTAAGATCCTAAAACCTTGAATATGTATATAGTTAACTGTTTCTCTGTTATGTTGCTGCTAAACCCGTCCAGGGTTAACTCTAAAAGGGATCCCTTTGTTGACCCGGGATCCCTATTGTTTCTGCTTTTTGTTTGTTTTTCTACCTTTTTGTTCCGTTACCAAGAACTGCCGCAATCATGAACAGTGCATGATACAAACTGCTTGTAAATAGTTTGCACCTTCTTAAAGGTGCTCCCTACTGGTTTTACTTAAAGAAGGACTCTTTGCGAAGATACCGCACCGGAGCCCTTGCTAAGTATGGACTGGTAGCTGAAGAAGCTGCGCTACCTCATGAAGACTTGGTCCCCTCTTAAAGGGGATGTTCATCTGTGTACTTATGAGTAATACTGCCTTAAAACAGTAAAGTGATAATGATGCCTTGAAAGAAAGTAATAATGTTGATATGAAAACGTTAATGTAACTGACTAGTTAAATGTGAATTGGTTCCAGGGGTACACGGGCAGCAGTGGTCAGGTCAGTGGAGGCCTAGTGGAAGGAGGGACCGCAGACAGGCTTCGAAGGCCTAACATACTAAAATGGGCTGGCTGTAGGCACTTTATAATTGGTTCCAGGGGTACATGGGCAGCAGTGGTCTGGTCAACGGAGTCCGATTGTAATGAGTGTCTGCCAGTTAGTAGTCCAAAACAACAAATAAATGTGAATGTCTCGCATTAAAACAAAACAAAAACACTAAAGGGTGCAATCATTAGGTTCAGGGGTGGGATCCTCTGCGTTGTTTCAGACCTACTAATTTAGCGCAAAGTATTTACTGTGGTAAATAGAGGACACTGCCCCTGACTATGTTAAGTACCATCATACATGTGAACACAATGGTATTGTCAGTGGCAGGTATGGAAGGATGTCAGCGCATAGACTAAACATTGGTGGAAGTGTGAGAGATAACTGTGGAAGTGGTAGACCAATGTCCGAAAAGTGTTTGATAATGTTGATGGAAGGATGAGGACAGAAAGTGAATCCAGGCGGGGATAGTTGGCGAGTCCTCTTAGGAGCCATATAGAGATGGCTCAGTGCTCTCAAACCGAGGGAAAAACCTGTTCTATACTGTGTATAGTGTTGGAAGGACAGAAGGCTCGGGCTGAAAGGAGCGGTCCTGTAAAGAAAGGAGAGGCAGTAGGTCTGGAGCCGTTAGGACAGGCGGTCCTGCAGATGTAAAGTAGGAGAATGTAGCACAGTTTCTAAAGCCTTATAATGTGTTATAAGAAGGTCTTTAGTGGATTTAGAGTGTACATCCTTAAAGGCAATGTTGAATTAATGTTTGAAATTTTGCAGTTAGTAGAATACCCGGTTGGGTAAGAAAAGTTATCTATAGCATGTTGCTATAATATTTAACCATGTTTTGTAACATTCAAGAGTCCTCACCTCCCATAAAGGGAAGCCTTGTTTAAGTATGCTTATTGTTATTGCACTCACAAAAATTGTATGTCTTTTGCTAACCTGTATTGTTGTTTTCTTCCCAGTCCCGGAGTACTGGATTTAACCGGGGGGGAGTGCAGCGCCCCAGAGTCCTGGTCGTTGCAGTACTGTGGCTCCGCCACTAAGGGGAGCTATGGTACGTCTGATGGCACTGAAGGAGTTCATCTGACCAGGTATCACAGACACCAATACATTTCACAGTCGGGCCTCCAGGGGGAGCTAAGGGTGCTATTTATTAGGCCACTCCTCACCACTGTGGGTAAACTGGGGGTCAGGCAGGAAGTTAGTTCAGAAAGCTGACTGGGTTGGACCAGACAACACCTGGTGGCAGAGGGTGTTGTGGGGGAAGATTCGGTAGGGTCTCTGTCAGGTTTGGGACCCTGACAGAGGCCTGGCTACAAGAAGGAACGTCACGGGACCGTGCCTGCTCAGCATAGCGGCGGTGCCCTAAGAAAGGAATAGAAGCGAGATATATTGTGCTGAGTGAGAAACGAGATCAAAGCAAGGAGGAGAATACCAGTAGGAGTCGTGCTGTAAGACCGAGGCAACATCCTACTGAGGCGCACAACCGGCGGCCGGAACGCCGAGGAAGTATTACTATATTCAGCTTCAGGCAATACTTCAAACCAACGGCAGGACAGTCAGTCAAAGACGGGCTGTCTCATCTAAATCACCTATGCAGTCTTGGGGGGCAACTTGTGGAGAGGGGCGACTCTAGGGTCCCGGAAGAGCTCCGAGCCTACCCCTCATACGGGTGCCGTCCTAACCGCAACATCAGGGAGGGACGGAGGATTAGCAGAACATCATCTAATCGAGTTGTGAGGGAACTTAAGAAACGGACACAACAGTTGTGGGGACTTTCCGTAAGCACAGCAGGGAAGGACCGCAACACATAGCGCTAGCAGGAAGGCACAGATTTCCACCTGCAAAGAGAACTCTGGAGGTGCCATTGGACCGGCCGGACTTGCGCAGCCTGGTGAACCGGACTCCGGACTGAGGACCCAGAGACCTTCAGTAAAGAGGTAAAGAGACTGCAACCTGGTGTCCTCGTCATTTACTGCGACCGGCACTACACCGCACCACCACTACCATTCACATCCATTATTCACTGTATGCCCCTCAGCAGGGTCACGGACCGGGCCTAGCCACCGTGACAACCCCAGAACAGAGACTCAGGGGCCCGGTACCGGGTACCCCTCGGCCCTGCGGCAGTGGGGGCGCTACACTAGCATTACCAGGGGCATTGCGTGATGTTGGGCGAAGACAGGAGACATAAAATTGCCCTCCGCCCCAGAATCCACGCAGAGCTACCGAGTGAGTGAATGAGCCTATTGTAATTTTCCCCTCAAAGGACAATTTTGAGGCAAACGTCTCCGTGTCTAGTGTACCTCCACCTACTACCACTAGACGCTGACATTTCCTCGACCGCTGGGATCATCTGGTGGCAAGATGTCCTGACTGCTGGCAAACATGGCAGACCTTGAGTGCACGAGCGGTCCGGGACTTAGATCCCGCTCGTGACACTTCCATGGCCTCATGTGACTCAGGGACCAGGACCGGAGATTCCAGAGGTTTGGCGAAGATGAGAGCCAGCTGAAACCTCTGCCTACACTGGACCCTTTCTAACCTCTACTCGTGAAAATGAAGGTTAATACGAGTTGACACTGCTATTAACTCCTCCAGTGTGGCGGAATCTCCCTAGAGGCCAGAGCGTCCTTCACGTGGTCAGCCAGCCCCCTCCAAAATATAGGGATAAGGGCTTTATCCGACCACTCCAGCTCAGATGCTAGGATGCAGAAGTGGACGGCAAAATGGCTGACCAAGGACGAGCCCTGAGTCAATGCCAACAGTTGGAGTGCCGTATCATGGGTGACTCGAGGCCCTAAAAAGACCTGTTTCAGTGTGCTCATTAACAGCGGAGCACTCTGCACCACATGATCGCCACGCTCCCACAGCGGCGTAGCCCATTCCAACGCCCTGTCTGACAGGAGAGACACAATAAATCCCGCCTTTGCCAGCTCTGTGGGGAAACGTGCGGCCAGGAGCTCGAGGTGTATAGAGCCCTGGCTCACGAAACCCCTACAAGATTTACTATCACCAGAAAATTTTTCTGGCAGCGGGAGGCGAGACAGAGTCGGAACAGGGGTGGCAGTGGACAAGGTTGCTGCAGCCACGCTAGCAGCCTGAACAGTAACTGTGGTAACATCCACAGCTGAGGTTGTGCGCTTGAGAGCTGCCAACCTACCCTCCAGCTGCTGGATGTACCACAAGGATTGCTGTTTGTCCGCCATTTACTAGCCAGACCCTGGCGCTAGTATTCTGTTAGGGTTGGCGGAACGCACCGAATATATATATATATGAGACAGTAGGTACGTTCGCAACCTGGGGTCCACCGTGCAGGAGACAAGCCTGCTGCTAGTAACAGGCAGTACTATGTGGCAGTATAAGCGAACTCTGTTACTTCACAGATTCACTACGAAAAGAGAATGCTGGGCCCTGTTAACCTCACAGGAGATCACAGCTACCTAATAGAGCCAACAGTGGTCATGCAGTCAGAATAGGACACAAGCAACTCCTCTCAGGTGGAGCTGGAATTCTAATGGCTATACGCCAGCCCTGAATCCACATACACAAAAACTCCTCACCAGAGGTGCCAGTATTATAGGGGCTTATTTCAGCCAAACCCTGACCACATACAACCATGACCACACTGGCGCTGAGCCCATAATATAGGTTTGATACCTTGAGTGCTAAAACTATAAAAGGTTCACATGGCCGCACGACCATGCGAACCTTTTATAGTTTTAGCACTCAAGGACCTTACTAGTGGTCCAATAGGAACCACTTCAGGACCTGCGCCTGTGCCCCCGACCTCCAATGGGAGGACATCCGTGGGCATGCCCAGTATGGGAAAAGCAGGACTTAGCCCCAGAAAGATCTGTTCGCTGCTGATCAGCGCTGGCTACAAAGGCAGAGCCTGAAAGAATAGTAGTAACCAGTCACCCAGTATCAGCCACTGGGACCGACATCTCCGCTGAGCAGGTTCCACTGCGGCTGGAGAGGAATGGGAGACCGCAGCGGAGATGGTTCGAGACTCTCCCTGCGCAGAGGTGGGGACAAGACACAAAACAAACTCCATATACAAATCCTCTAAGTGAAAGAAGAGCAGAATCCCTCCACAAGTGACCCCATTTTGGAAATTACACCCCTCTGGGAATTTATCTACAGTTATAGTGATGATTTTGACTACATGGGTGTTTTCCAGAAAAAAACAGCAATGGATGTAGCAGAGACAAAATTGAAAATCTTGCATTGTAGCATCCAGTACATTGTAGTGCCCGTACACTGTAGTGTACATACCTTGTGCCCACCTCATGCTTCTGGAGACTCGCACCCGTAAAGTAAGCAGGCTATCATTTCTACAGAAATGCAAAACATGTTGACTCTACTGTAGACGTGGTTTAGGCACAGCGAATCACAGTGGGGTAAGAGTGAAAAGGCAGCTTTACTCTTCCGCTCACTACTATTACAGCGATACCACATTTATATAGTTTCTTTTATTTTTTGGTGCTTTTTCACAATAAAAACGACCACATTTTTTTGTGGACTATAAGATGCACCCCAAATAGAAAATAGGAAAAAAACAATTTTTAAAAAATAGAATGGTGATGTGTCTTATAGTCCGATTTTATGGTAGCTTATAGTTAAGGCAGCGGGAATTGGGAGGAAAATTGGTGTGTGTCTTATAATCAGAATATAGCTATCCGGGAGGGCGACGGCAGAGGAATGGGGTCACAGGAGGCAGGGTCCCGCTGCAGGAAGCTGGCAGCAGAAGTGGGGTGATGCTATGTCCCGGAAGTATTTCGCTGTGTTCCGGTACATAGTGCGCCGGCGCATGCGCACTAATGGTTTTCGGCTTTGCCCGCAGTTGGGCAAAGCATACTGCGCGTGCGCAAGGCAAGATTGCTTTGCGCACGCTTTAACTAGGGAGGAAAGCGAATCAACGTCAAGTCAATTTCGCGACCAGCGTGCGGCCAGCAGGAAAAAAGGGGTTAATAAAAGACCCGAAAACACTGCCCATATGACCTAAAAAAGGAGCCATCAAGTTCAGGTGACAGGTTCCCTTTAAGTAAATGGGTCTTAAGCTGTAATTCCAGACACTGCTCATGGACAAGTGTGGTGTTCTTTCTAAAAATCCAGCAGATCTTTTTCCCTAATGCTGAACTTCCCCTTAATATCTCTGAAGTATGACAAGACACACTATCTTCCTAACAGCGGCCTTCACGTCACCGTTCCTCAGGCTGTAGATGAATGGATTAAGCAATGGTGCGACAAAGGCATATAAAGCAGATATCACTCTGTCTTGATTCATCGAGTAACTGGACTTGGGCCTAAAATACATAAAAATAGCAGAACCATAAAACAAAGTGACGACTATGAGGTGAGAGCTGCAGGTAGAGAATGCTTTCTTCCTCCCCGATGTTGACTTGATATTGAAGACCGTTGTGATGATGTGTGTGTAGGAGATGATGGTCAATATGAAGGAACTGACAATGACACAACCGCAGGCCACGAAGAGGACAATTTGATTTTTTGTGGTTGATGTGCAGGCCAACTGCATTACAGGGGGAATGTCACAGAAAAAATGATTAATCCGATTATCTCTACAGAAAGGCAAGCGAAAAGTCAGAATTGTGTGTATTAGGGAGTTTATAGCGCCACCGACCCATGAGATGGCTAAAAGCTGAATGCATGTTCTTTTATTCATATTGGTGCCATATAGCAGAGGGTGACATATGGCGTTATACCGATCATACGCCATCACGGCTAGCAGGTAGCACTCGGTTCCACCCAGGAGCAAAAAACAGTACATCTGTATGACACATCCCAAGAACGAGATAGTTTTATGGGTTGACAGGAAGTTTGATAGCATTTTGGGCACGGTGGTAGAAATGTAACAGATCTCCAGGAAGGATAAATTGGCCAGAAAAAAGTACATTGGGCTGTGAAGAGATGAAGTAAGCCTGTAGGCCAAGATTATAGATATGTTACCCATAATGGTGGTAATATAGATGAGCAGGAACAGAGCAAAGAGTAACTGCTGGAAAACAGGAGCTCCGGAAAATCCCAGTAGGATGAAATCTTTGATTGAAGTTTGGTTGTTTCTGATCATCTTATCCTTTAAATTTGAGGATTAAAAAATATATTATTATTTAGAGGCATTAAACTCATTTCCATGTACTTTTTAGGTTTTGAGTTGAAAGAGGGTGTATCGTTTGACTAAGCCACTTGGCGAAACGTACGTTGAGGTGTGTTAAGGTGGTATTCACATGGCTTGTATTAAACGGTTATTCCCCCAAAAAAAACAAGTTATACCCTATTCATAGGATGGTGGATATTTTACTGATCATTGGGGGTCTGACCACTGTAACCCTCAATAATCCTGAGAATGCAAATCCCTGTCTTGCATGGAGTGAAGGTATTAAAGGTCGACCATTACTGGTGAGAGTTAAGAGCTGTACACAGCTTTTTTTTTGTTAGTCCCATTGACAATGAATGGAGCAGAGACCAAGCATGTACAGCTCTGCTACATTCAATATGGGGTGGCAAAGGCCAATCTTTTGTGCTCTAGTTCTTTGTTCTCATGATTGGTCAGGGTTTTGGTGATTGAACACCCAGCAATCAGCAAGTTATTCCCTATACTGTCGATTTATATTAATTTATACTGCCTACTAATACTTTTTTTCTATTTTGGAGGGGCAGAAAGTATGGCTAGGATAGTTTCTAGCTTTATTATGTTTCAAGGAATTCTGTCTCGATACTTCACAATAGAAATAGGATGCATTATTAAACAGATATTTTAGACCTATATTTAATGGCTGAATTATCTTGATGCTAAGATTACCATTTTATGAGTCCAGCTAAATAGTTAGAGAGCACATAAGTCCAAGTGTATTCAGTCTTCTCCCACCCAGCGTGACTGACAGCTGCAGCTTGTTCTGAGCAATGTGAGATCTCAGGTACAACAGGGAGGAGAGACACTGAGAAGTTGTCAATAAAGCTAGTTTGGTTTTGAAAGAGTTAAACGTTTATAAACAATTATACAAGTGTTCTGATATGGATTATTAAAGTAAGCGCACATGCTTCCCTGCACAATAGCAAGCACACAAATCACTCTCTCCTCGCTGCTGACATCTGTTGGGTATAGCTGTGTAGTGAGCGATGTCAGCAGAGTGGAGACGGTGATGTGATGTGTGGACAGTGCGCACATAAAGCAGATTTATTTTCAGATAGTGATAGCTTCAGACAACCTGGCATTGTCAATCGACATAGGAAGAAGACTAAAATCTAAATAAAATGGGGGAACAGCACACGGGAGTGTTTACCTACATCGAGGGTACACTGAGCACCCGCATTTCCATATTACAATAAACTTATTTTTTCAGACAAAAAAGGAACAGATTTGAAACCTAAAACAATGATTTTTTTTTATTGTTGCTCCATCTCCTACAATGTTATATGGTTAGGTAGGAGTGACATTTGGGGTGTGGAGTGTAATTTGGGGTGATTAACATCCTTTAATTACCATATTAGTTTTGAATTACTTGTATTATTAATACAAAAGGAAATCCACACTTACACTGTACAATGTTACTCAGTGATAGTCCGGATCATTTCTTCAGTGTAGTCTGGTTGAAATTCCAAATCATCTTGTCTGTTGTTTTTATTATCCAGTTTATTCACTTTGAAGCATCAAAAACAGGGCAGTAATTGTGCAATGATTAAAACAACATTCCTCTAAAATAAAGATAAAATACTTAAACAAAATGCAAACCGAAAAAGATTGAATTAAATACAACCTAATTAATTTTTTAAAACAGCAAAGCGTTCAGTCTGCAACATTTATGCCATTTTTACAAATACAGATGTATTTTTTTTGAATTTACGTTATAGATGTGATAACTTATAAATGTAGGAATTACTTATAGTAATAAAAATGTAACATTTTCTGTTAGGTTAATAACCTGCACTGGATACAGAAATCATTGCAATGCTTAATTAATGCACAGCTATTTATTAATCATTTTCCTGACTTTGAGGATTTTGGAGGAAGACTTAAGAACAGGCATGAACCGTATCGATTTATGACAATACAACTTTTTGATCACATGGGTTGCTTTCCTGCACTCATTTTCGTTCATTTTAAATTAATATTATTAATAATATTTTTTATATTTAAATGTATCACGATTCACGTCTTTATACAGCAATAGTCTGCAGCCTGAGCAAGACAGGCTGCAGAGCTCAAGATGAAATGGTAGAAATCTACAGTAACAGTGATACATTCTACAACTGTAGTGGAGGGAGTTTGTCACTTTACGCCACCATTGGTAAAATAATAATGTTGCATATTTGATTGCAGCCATACAGAAAATGATAGATAACGTCATTGCCCATTGTACTGTAACAAATGATGTGCTCAGCTTTCGGTACCTATGCTCCGCTGTATCAGTATAATGGATGTGAAGCCAAAAATACAGAATAAGAGAGAATAAAAAAAGATTTTAGGGAAATATGTACTCACCTTGGCACTGTCGTTGTTTGTCTGTAAGGTACCATGTTCGATGCATCTTTATTAATGGATGTCAGGGGTGGAGTAACCGCTTTACAAAAAATGCCCTGCAAATCCAATGAATAACTATGAAAGTGCAAACATGTGATTTACACAATTAAATTGTATTTTTAATTGCCCTAGTGACTATAGGTAATAATCCTCACAGGTGCACATTGGTGGCCCAGAAGGCTAATTACGAGCAGAAACTTAGGAGCCCATTAGAGAAAGTTCTTGCTCATACAAATAAGTTTTGTCTTGCTTGCAGCCTCATTCTACAACTTCTAGTACAACTTGTTTTTACAACTTTGCTGTCAACAACTTAGTTAGTACAATTCTTTTTTTAAATAATATTTATCTACTACAGTTATTGGAATTAACATTAAGAAATCACTTGAACTGGAATTCTTTGGATACTCCAGAAGACCTGCACTCCATCTATATAAAACATGAGAATGGAGGGTGAGGGATGTTACTCCTATTTCTTAGCTAATTGAGGAAGATTTCTTTCCTCGGGTCATTGCTAAGGCCAAAAAAGATCAGAGATCCAAGGTGCCAGAAATACTGTACATGTCCTAACGGGGGAGGACATATCATTGGTGCAACATGTTCAGCCACACTGGGGCCCAAGAGGTAAGGGGGTCCACTTTGACCTTCAAATCAGCAAAATAGGGTCCCATATACTGTTCTTGAACAAGGACCTTCTTCTGCCTGTGTCCATCACCATGTCCTCATACATATCTCCCTTGCCACTGAAAATGTGATTGGATTGCACCCAGTCGCAGGGCAGTGGGGTACCCGGTACCGGGTCCCTCTGTCTCGGTTCTGGGGATGTCACGGTGGCCCGACCCGGTCCGTGCCCCTGCTAAGGGGCGCCCAATTAAAAGGTGGTGTAGTTTATCAAGTGTTCGTGACGCCACCTGTGGTGTTCGGTCAGGTTGACCGACGCTGCTTAGGGGTCCGCTGGGGTGATGTTATGGCAGCTAGATGGGATACCTTCCCACAGGTGAAGTATGTCCCCGGGGCTTCCCAGTAAGGTAGATGGTGATGGTGTAGGTCGCAGTAAATAATGAGGACACAGGGTTGCAGTCTCTTTACCTTTTACTGTAGACTTCAGCGTCCACAATCCAGAGCACTGCTAACAGGGCTAGCTGAATCCGGCCGGTCCGAAGGCACATCCAGAGTTCCCTTTGCAGGTGGAAATCAGTAGCCTTCCTACTAGCGCCTGTGTGTTGTAGTACTTCCCTGCTGAGCACCACGGGATAGTCCTCACAACTGTCGTGTATATTTCTGATGTTCTCTCTCCGTCCCCCAGATGGTATGGCTAGGACGACCCGTATGACGGGGTAGGCCTGGAGCTATTTTATAGGGACCCTAGTGACGCCCCTCTCCCACAATTTGCCTCCGTTGTCTTCATTAGGTATTAAGGTTGGGCAGCCAACTTGGAATTAACTGTCCTGCCGTTGTTTGAAGTAATGCGTAGAGCCTATTACTCCCTCGGTGTTCCGGCCACTGGCTACGCGCCTCAGAAGGATGTTGCCGATCTTAGGGCAAGACTCCTCCCGGTATTATCTCCTTATGCTGTGATCTCGTTTCTCACTTCTCCACAATATACCTCGCTTCTTGTCCTTTCTTAGGATGCTGCCGCAATCAGGTGCAGGCGCAGCTCCGTAACATTCTATCTCTTGCTAAGTCTCTGCCAGGATCCCACCCCTGACAGGGACCTCTGTCTGCAGCTCAGATGTTCCTCCTTCTCCCCCTGTCTGCCTGACAGGTCTTCTCTGGGTCTCACCCAGGCAGCTTTCTGACTAACTTCCTTTCAACCCCCAGTTTTACCCGAGTGTGAGGAGTGGCCTAATAGATAGAACCTTTTGCTCCCCCTGGTGGCCGGAGTGTGAAGTGTAGTGTGTGACTGTGATACCTGGTCAGGTGAACTCCTTTAGTGCCATCAGATGTACCATCACTCCCCCTGGTGGAAGAGCGACAATACTGCAACGACCAGGACTCTGGGGCGCTGCACTCCCCCCTGTTAAATCCAGTACTCCCGGACTGGGAAAAGAAGAAGAACAATACATGTTAGCAAAAGACATACAACATTTTTGGAATGCTGTAAACAATTAAATATAACAGTGCTTCCCTTTATGGGAGGTGAGGACACTTGAACGTTGCAAATAAGAACATATTTACATAGTGCTTAAGATTTTAAATAACACTTATTAATTAACTAACTATAAATAACTGTTATTACCCATACGGGTATGCTACCTACTAAGTGCAAATATGAAACAGTACTTGTCCTTTAAGGGCATATACCCACTAAAGGCATGCTATAAAACTCAAAAGTGCAAATTAACATTTTCTTTATTTTTCTCTTTTACTTTCACGTATGCAGGACTATCTGTCTACCCCTCCGGGCCTACTGCATTCTTCTTTTAGTCTAATTCTATGAAACCTAGCAATTGCTTTAACTTCAATTTTATTTAAAGAACATTATCAACACTTCTATTCCTTATCACTATCTTTACTAACTACATACTATCACTATATAAAACATTATTACTATCTAACTATTTAAGGCAACATTATCATGTTTCAGGCTAAGTGCAACAAATGAACATTCCCTTTAAGGAGGGAACCAAGTCTCTTTTGAGGTAGCACAAATCATCAATTTGTGAGTCAGTTCAAAGCAAGAACTTCCACGCTGTAATCAGGAACAGTCTCTTCAAAAAGCTCTTCTTTGTGGAAAACCAGTAGGGAGCACCTTTAAGAAGGTGCAAACTATATACAGCGACAGTTTGTGAACCATTCACCGTCCATGATTCGGCAGTCTCTTAGAACAATGATGAACTTGTGCAAACTGGAAACAATAGGGATCCCGGGTCAACAAAGGGATCCCTTTAAGAAGTAACCCTAGACGGGTTTTAGCAGCAAAACAAGAAAACAAACAGTTAACTATTTACATACTCGTGGCTCCGAGGTTTATCCTCATAGTAGGTTGCAAGGCATCAGTTGGTAGGGAACACTTCCTGACTGGGGAAGCTTCGGTTCCGTGTTCTCGTCTGATGCGGCGTCAGTGTCATTGGTTCGTTCCTCAGGTGCAGCCGGGTCACCAGGGGTCTGGATTCGAATGTCAGTTTTGGTAGCAAGTTCAGTAGTGGCATTAATGCACACAGTAGTGGTAGTAGGATTTGTCAATTCAGAGTTAGCCGTAGTCAGAACAGCGGTTGGCGCTACCGCGGGCTCGCATCGTTTGACATTCCGAGCGCACCAGCCTTGCACACTCCGATGGCGAGTGTAGGTCACCCGGTCCCCTCTGTGTAAGATTCGATTCCGATATCATCGTGGTATTGGACCTCCACGTCATAGCTGGTAACAAAGACTTCAGTCGGTAGTCCCGGTTCCTGTATAAAGCCCCATCCCCGTTTCGGGTGAAAGGCTAGTACAGTTCCCTGTTTTACCAAGTTCCTATTACCGCGATTGGTCTTCGGTTTTTTTACTCTCGGTGGGTCTCATTGTTCTGTCTCTTTTCGGTTTTTCCAGTGTGAAATTAGGCATTGTTGGTACTGCTCCCAAGTGAGCGCAGCAATATAGATCCCTTCTTCTCAGGACCCGTCTGGTCTAGTCCTTGGCGTGTCCCATTGGAAGATCACCCCCTCGGAGCTCACGTCTAATGGTTCTCCCATAGCTGTTGGTAACGGAGGCACTGTCTTTTCCACGGTGTCAAGGGCTACCACGACGAGCTCAGCGGCGGGAAATCGGTCAATGCTGGGACGGGGAGTGGTCACGGGAGCAGGATCGGTTGGTAGAGCAGGGGCGCTTTCCATACCTGTGTCTGATGTGGTTCCACCGATGCCGATCTGTTCCATTGATGAGGACACTGGAATCGGCTGTGGCTCAGACGGCGGGTCTTCCAATGCGACCCTCTGGCACAGCTCCTATTTCCATTGCTTCACATCTGCTGGCTCCACGTTCGGGATAGGTTGGCTCAGCTCTTCCGCCCACGGCTCCAAGGGGTTCGGATCCTCCAGCGGTGATGGGTTCGGATCCGCCTCTGGTCGGGGGGGACAGTCCGGGATCACTTCGTCGTCGTTCAGGTACTCGCTGGTCGTTCTCGCTGCTGCGAGGTCTGTGGCCACACATGCACATGGCTCTGCCATTTTCTGGGGGTGGTGCTCCTTCTTGCCCTGGTTCCTGCCGTTGCAAATCAGGGGGCGGTCCTCCTGTGCTTCGGGGCACGTCGCCTTCTTGCAGCAGTAGTCCGAAAGGACGGTCATCACTTTTGGCGCCGCTTTGACAGTCTCCTCCCATGGCACGCCCTTCGTCTTCTCCTGCGCTCCTCATGGCGCTGTAATGGCGGCAGTTTTGGCGGGAATTTTTGGCGGCAAATGGCAATACACAGTCTTTAAGCAAATCACAGTTCAAGCACAATTCTGGCACAGTTCTAAGGCACACATGACCTGATTCTTCAGGCTTAAGTAGATCCTGTTCGTGACACCAAGATTTGCATCGCCCCCGGGTGCGGGGCAGTGGGGTACTCGGTACCGGGTCCCTCTGTCTCGGTTGTGGGGATGTCACGGTGGCCCGACCCAGTCCGTGGCCCTGCTAAGGGGCGCCCAATTAAAAGGTTGTGTAGTTTGTCAAGTGTTCGTGACGCCACCTGTGGTATTCAGTCAGGTTGACCGACGCTGCTTAGTGGTCCGCTGCGGTGATGTTATGGCAGCTAGATGGGATACCTTCCCACAGGTGAAGTATGTCCCCAGGGCTTCCCAGTAAGGTAGATGGTGATGGCGTAGGTCGAAGTAAATAACGAGGACACAGGGTTGCAGTCTCTTTACCTTTTACTGTAGACTTCAGCGTCCACAATCCAGAGCACTGCTAACAGGGCTAGCTGAATCCAGCCGGTCCGAAGGCACATCCAGAGTTCCCTTTGCATTTGGAAATCAGTAGCCTTCCTACTAGTGCCTGTGTGTTGTAGTACTTCCCTGCTGAGCACCACAGGATAATCCTCACAACTGTTGTGTATATTTCTGATGTTCTCTCTCCGTCCCCCAGATGGCATGGCTAGAACGACCCGTATGACGGGGTAGGCCTGGAGCTATTTTATAGGGACCCTAGTGACGCCCCTCTCCCACAATTTGCCTCAGTTGTCTTCATTAGGTATTAAGGTTGGGCAGCCAACTTGGAATTAACTGTCCTGCCGTTGTTTGAAGTAATGCGTAGAGCCTATTACTCCCTCGGTGTTCTGGCCACCGGCTACGCACCTCAGAAGGATGTTGCCGATCTTAGGGCAAGACTCCTCCCGGTATTATCTCCTTGTGCTGTCATCATTTCTCACTTCTCCACAATATACTTCGCTTCTTGTCCTTTCTTAGGATGCTGCCGCAATCAGGTGCAGGCGCAGCTCCGTAACATTCTATCTCTTGCTAAGTCTCTGCCAGGATCCCACCCCTGACAGGGACCTCTGTCTGCAGCTCAGATGTTCCTCCTTCTCCCCCTGTCTGCCTGACAGGTCTTCTCTGGGTCTCACCCAGGCAGCTTTCTGACTAACTTCCTTTCCAACCCCCAGTTTTACCCGAGTGTGAGGAGTGGCCTAATAGATAGAACCTTTTGCTCCCCTGGTGGGCGGAGTGTGAAGTGTAGTGTGTGACTGTGATACCTGGTCAGGTGAACTCCTTTAGTGCCATCACTCCCCCTGGTGGAAGAGCGACAATACTGCAACGACCAGGACTCTGGGGCGCTGCATGATTATATTCACGTCATACGTAATTAGTTACCATATAACAATCCTCCTACTATATCAGGACTAAATATTGCTGTTGGCCGTGAATAAGGCATAACCTGCTGTAGCAAAGCCAGGAGAACAGGGTTAAATCTGTAATGAAAAGCCTGGAGGGTCATGACTTGGTGTCTCACCAAGTCCTACCTCGGATGCGCAGCACATCGGCTGCCGATACCAAGATCCGAGGGACAGGACTGACCTAGGGTAGATGGCAGCTGACCCACAAGGGACAGGAGGCAGGAATGACCATGGATGGTAGACTTGGCAAGCACACATGGACACAGCTGATAGCAGGCGGCAAAGCTGATAGTCTGTTGGGCATGGCTGATACACAGGCAAGCAGTCACGGCTGATAGGCAGGCGGGCACAGCTGATAGACAGGTGGGTATGGCTGAAAGACAGGCAGTTGGGCACGGCTGATAGACAAGCAGGCATCACCTCTGATGGACAGGCAAGCTGGCATGATTGATGAACAGACAGGCTGGCACAGCTGATAGCCAGGTAGGCAGGCATGACTGAGACAAGCAGACTGGCACAGCTGACAGGCAGGCACAGCTGGTAGACAGGAAGGCTGGCATGGCTGATAGAAAGGCAAGCTGACACGGCTGATAGGCAGGCTGGTGGCACAGCTGATAGTCAGGGTGGCACAGCTGATAGGCAGGTGGCACGGCTGATAGGCAGGTGGCAAGGCTGATAGGCAGACGGGCACGGCTGATAGACAGGCAGGCTGGCATGACTGATAGAAAGGCAAACTGGCATGGCTGGTAGGAAGGTGGGCACGACTGATTGACAGGCAGGCGGGTACAACTGATAGACAGGAAGGTATGCAAGAATGCAAGCACTAGGACTTGAGAACTAACAAGAGTGTTATGATCAAACTTACAATGTTGCACAGGCACATCCCATCAAGTGGAGGTGCCTTATATAATGAGTGTCTCACAGGCATTGGCAGGAGACACTTTAGGACTGAGTGCTGTCCCTTTAAGAGGACGGGATCATGCGCCCTAAGTACAGTGCACAGGGATCTGCAATCTCTCTGTGTGCTTACCTAGGGCATCAGCAGCCGCAGCAGGACCTGCAGGACTGAGGCCATGGCGGTGAGTGAATCGACAACTCTGCCAGGGAAGAGAGGCGGAAGGCAGAGATTTTATATCATATCGCTCCTCGAGGACCTGGATGAAATTACCTGCAGAATTAGAGTCTAGGTAAGCTGACTAAACAATCGGATATCACCACAGGAAATAGCTACTAACAGAGTCAGTGATGGAGAGGGATTATTCTTATCCAGGGTGGCATCTCCTACAAACCCTAGTTTCCCAGTCTCTCTGTATAGGAGCGAATTACATGCTCAGAACTGCCACAATAGAAGCACCTTCCCTGAGCATGATGGGCCTCCTGACGATGTTTGACCATTGTCACCTGGTCAACTTGCATAGATTCTGGGGAGAATGAGGCTGAGGCTTGCTGTAAGACCAAACTTTGAAAGGTAGGTGCCAGGCGTTAAGAGTTGTGAATTCTGCTCTTGGGCTCCCTCCGGTGGTTATAAGTGGTAGTGCTGCTGTCTCTGGATCGCAGCATTTATCAGGTGTGTTCACTTTTTGTAATTCTGACTGGGCTATTTAGTCTTGCTTGACCCTTTAGTCAGTGCCAGTTGTCCATTGTTCTTGGAGGATTCACATCCCTGCCTGGTCTCTTCTGCTTTGCTGTTCATTTCAACAAAGATAAGTTCTGGCCTTGATTTTTGCTGTCCACGTGCTGTGGGCCTTATTGTTCAGTTCTTTTCCTTGTTTTTGTCTAGTCCAGCTTGGTCTGTATAAGGATTTGTTTAGCCAAGCTGGTATCTCTGGAGATGCAGATATACCCTCCATATCTTTAGTTAGATGTGGAGATTCTGTATTTTCTGTGGTGGATATTTTCTAGTGTTTTTATACTGACCGCATAGTACTCTGTCCTATCCTTTCTATCTAGCTAGAAGTGGCCTCCTTTGCTAAATTCTGATTTCAGTCTGTGTATGTTTTTTCCCTCTCCTCTCACAGTCAATATTTGTGGGGGGCTGTCTATCCTTTGGGGATTTTCTCTGAGGCAAGATAGTTTTCCCGTTTCTATCTCTAGGGGTAATTAGTCCTCCGGCTGTGTCGAGATGTCTAGGGATTGAAAGGTACATTCCACGGCTACTTCTAGTTGCGGTGTTAAGTTCAGGGTCTGCGTTAAGTACAGGTTCCACCTTCTCCAGAGTACGTCCCATGCTCCTCTTAGGCCACCAGATGATAACAGTAAAGGTACTCTATCACGGGTCACCTCCTTGGAACGCTCCTGGAACCTGATGTCAATCCATGTAGCCAGAGATATCAGGTCATCCAGTGAGGCGTGTTTGTCACAAATGGTCAGTTCGTCTTTTATTCACCCAGAAAGGCCCTCCCAGAAGGTGGCCACCAGAGCTTACTTATTCCAGGCGAGTTCAGACGAGAGATTGTAGAAGTGTACAGCATACTGGCCCACTGTGAGGATTCCCTGATGCAGTCAGAGGAGAGAACAGGCATAACTACACATAGCCAGGCTCATCAAAAACCTTCCGGAAGGCCTCTAGAAATTACTGAAGGTTTGACACAAAAGGGTTCTCTTTCTTCCATAGACAATTGAGCCATGCTAGAGCCTCGCCACAGATAGGACATAATGAAGGTCACTTTGGCCCTATCAGAACTGAAATGATGGGCCAAGAGTTTGAAGTGTAGCATACACTGATTAATGAACTCTCAACATAGAGTGGGGTCCCTGCCATAGTGTGGGGGGCAGACAGGCGGGGTCCAAAACTAGCAGACTGTTGAGGCACATTTGAGGTTGTTGCCGCTTGGACAGATGCGGATGTGGCCAGAGAATGCAGTGTGACCAAGTGGGTGTTCACTGTCCGTAGGTAGGACAGGGTCTTGTCCTATTGGTCTTTCAGAGTACAGGTCAGATCTGGAGGAAGCCAGAGAGCCAGCGGATTCCATGGCCTGTGCAAACGGTAATGGACTGACTGATGGAACCACTGTGCCGTGATCTGAGGAAAGCCTGGGGGCAGTGACTAGGTGCCTTACCAAGTCCAACCTTGGATGCATGGCAGCTGACCATACTGCAATCCCAGGAGAAATGAGGGAGGCCCGGATAGATGGCCGCTGACCCTGGGTAGATGGCAACTGACCCCCAAGGGACAGAAGGCAAGAACGGCCAGGGATAATATACTTGGCAAGCACTGACGGACACGGCTGATAAACAGGAGGTGGGATGGCTAGTGAACAGGCAGGCTGGCATGGCTGATAAACAAGCTGGCACGACTGATACGAAGGTGGGCACAATTGACAGACAGGCAGGTGGGCACGGCTGATAGACATGCAGGCGGTACGGCAGATAAATAGGCATGTGTCATGAACCAAAGCATTGGGCGCACTGCCATATATTACCAGAGGTATGCCAAGGGTGCAATATCAGTAATAAACACCAAATTTGAGCAAAAAGAGAAAAAGCATTACTGAAAGGAAAATTGCACACCATCCAATGATAGAAGACAGTTATAAAAATAACTGGCTGATTTTATTAACACTTCAAACAACACCACAAACAATTAAAATATAATTAAAAATACAAACACCATCTAATACACACAGGTAATAGAGACCATATCTATGTATAATACAATAACCCAAATATAACCTAGTGGCTCATGAGGAAGTGTGCAAAAATCCTGTCTCCACTATGCGTGCGAACACTCATCCGGCGGCCCTGCGTTTACGGAGATGCAGCACGTCCTTTTAGAATGCAGCATGTCTGTTTACCTTGCGGCGACGTTCCATTGCCGCAAGGTAAATTGCAGAGTCGAAGGTATAGTGTGCGGCGGTTCCGGATGTGTGCAATGAACACATCCGGAGCCACCGGGGGTGCAGAAGGGGGCGGCACTTTGGGCGGAGCGGATTTTCCGCTCCGTCCAAAGCGCCGTCAATCCGGACAGTGGACACGCACCCTTATTATTTTTGTCCCACAAAATCTTAGTGATCTTCTTATTTCCCCCCCAAACAGTGATAATGCTCCTCCTGATGCTCCACACATAGTAATAATAGTGCTCCATATGTGCCATACAGACAGTAATAATGATACCTGTGTGCCTCTCAGAAAATAATAATGACCCCCTATGCTACCTAGAAAGTATAAGTTTTTCTTTATGCTCAAAAAGTAGAAATGCTTACTTAAAAGAAAAAGTACCACTTGCATACTTTTGTGAAGGCAATAGTGCTTTGAATATCTCCTTCCCGAGTGCCCCCTTCAAGTGATTTCACTATTTTGCAACAACCTTCATAAAAAAATAAAGCTTATATACAGTTCATCTCGTTCCCCAATGACCGAAGCAACCAAGTCCTCTTCAGCCCTGCACTCAGGAGCTGTGCCGATGAAGTATTGAAGGCAGCTGTAGATGACTGACTGGTAGTCCAGGGAACTCGTGGCTCCATACTCTACCACCGAATCAACCTGAATTGGTGTCATGTTGAAATCTTGGGCATCGGCAAGAAGTTTTGGGCCTGTGACTCCAAATCTTTATTTGCTAGCACTGCTCTCCTCTTTGCAATTGATATTTGAGATGGGACATGATTAAAGGGAACCTTTCACCTGAAAAAACACTATTAACCTGCAGATATGGGGTTAATCTGAAGGTTAATAGCGTTGTGAACCTGCCTGGCACTGGCACTTTGACTCTTGTTGCTGGGAAGAATTGAACTTTATTCCCCGGTATCAGTCACGGGGGAAGCTACGATGCTGTTCAGTCACCTCTCTGTGTATAGAGAGTGGTGGCTGTAACCGCTGTTATGGATCTGGTGGTTAGGTGCACCTGGAATGACCTGATGGTTAAACTAGATGACAGGACAAGCTCTGGGAAGTGGGAACTCTGCTGACCGCAAACCCTAATCCTATAACACACAACTAGAAATAGCTGTGGAGCGTACCTAACTCTCCCTAGACGCCTCTTCACAGCCTAAGAGCTAACTACCCCTAAAGATAGGAAGTAAAGCCTTACCTTGCCTCAGAGAAATTCCCCAAAAGGTAAAGGCAGCCCCCCACATATATTAACAGTGAGTTAAGAGGAAAGTCACAAACACAGGGATGAAACAGGTTTCAGCAAAGGAGGCCACACTTACTAAAAAGACTGAAGATAGGAAAGGGATCTATGCGGTCAGCACAAAAAACTACAAAAAGCCACGCAGAGTGTGCAAAAAGACCCCCGCACCGACTCACGATGCGGAGGTGCCACTCTGCACCCCAGAGCTTCCAGCTAGCAAGGCAATATCATATAAGCAAGCTGGACTAGAAATTAGCAATTACTAAGAAATATATTCAGTACAAAATGAACAACAAATGAACTAGTAGGAACTTAGCTTCTGCTGGAGTAGACAGGTCATCAGAAGGATCCAAGAGAGATCTGAACCAGTACTAATACATTGACAGCTGGCATGGAGTAACGATCTGAGTGGAGTTAAATAGAGAAGCCAGCCTAGCTGCAAACGAGAGCAGCTGAGGGAGCAACCTCAGAACCAGCAGTTCCACTCACAGCCACCAGAGGGAGTCCATGGACAGAACTCGCCGAAGTACCATTCATGACCACAGGAGGGAGTTCGAGAACGGAATTCACAACAGTACCCCCCCCTTGAGGAGGGGTCACCGAACCCTCACCAGAGCCCCCAGGCCGATCAGGACGAGCCAAATGGAAGGCACGAACCAAATCGGCAGCATGGACATCGGAGGCAACAACCCAGGAATTATCCTCCTGACCATAACCCTTCCATTTGACCAGATACTGAAGTTTCCGTCTCGAAATACGAGAATCTAAAATCTTCTCCACCACATACTCCAACTCCCCCTCGACCAACACCGGAGCAGGAGGGTCAACGGAGGGAACCATAGGCGCCACATATCTCCGCAACAACGACGTATGGAACACATTATGGATGGCAAAAGAAGCTGGAAGGGCCAAACGAAATGACACAGGATTAAAAATTTCAGAAATATTATAAGGACCAATGAACCGAGGCTTAAACTTAGGAGAAGAAACCTTCATAGGGACATGACGAGACGACAACCAAACCAAATCCCCCACACGAAGTCGGGGACCCACACAGCGACGGCGGTTGGCGAAACGTTGAGCCTTCTCCTGGGACAATGTCAAATTGTCCACTACATGAGTCCAAATTTGCTGCAACCTGTCCACCACAGAATCTACACCAGGACAGTCCGAAGGCTCAACCTGCCCTGAAGAAAAACGAGGGTGAAAACCAGAATTACAAAAAAAAGGCGAAACCAAAGTAGCCGAACTGGCCCGATTATTAAGGGCGAACTCAGCCAATGGCAAGAAGGTCACCCAATCATCCTGATCAGCAGAAACAAAGCATCTCAGATAGGTCTCCAAAGTCTGATTAGTTCGTTCGGTCTGCCATTTGTCTGAGGATGGAAAGCCGAAGAAAAAGACAAATCAATGCCCATCTTAGCACAAAAGGACCGCCAAAACCTCGAAACAAACTGGGAACCTCTGTCCGACACGATGTTCTCCAGAATGCCATGCAAACAAACCACATGTTGGAAAAATAATGGAACCAAATCAGAGGAGGAAGGTAATTTAGGCAAGGGTACCAAATGGACCATCTTAGAGAAGTGATCACAAACCACCCAGATGACCGACATCCTTTGAGAAACAGGGAGATCTGAAATAAAATCCATGGAAACATGCGTCCAAGGCCTTTTCGGGACTGGCAAGGGCAAAAGCAACCCACTGGCACGAGAACAGCAGGGCTTGGCCCGAGCACAAGTCCCACAGGACTGCACAAAAGAACGCACATCCCGTGACAAGGAAGGCCACCAAAAGGACCTAGCTACCAAATCTCTGGTACCAAAAATCCCAGGATGACCAGCCAACACCGAGCAATGAACCTCCGAGATAACTCTACTGGTCCATCTATCAGGGACAAACAGTTTCTCCGCTGGACAACGGTCAGGTCTATCAGCCTGAAACTCCTGCAGCACCCGCCGCAAATCAGGTGAGATGGCAGACAGAATTACCCCCTCTTTGAGAATACCAGCCGGCTCACGAACACCCGGAGAATCAGGCACAAAACTCCTTGAAAGGGCATCAGCCTTCACATTCTTAGAACCCGGAAGGTAAGAAACCATGAAATTGAAACGGGAGAAAAACAGCGACCATCGAGCCTGTCTAGGATTCAACCGCTTGGCAGACTCGAGATAAGTCAGATTCTTGTGATCCGTCAAGACCACCACGCGATGCTTGGCTCCCTCAAGCCAATGTCGCCACTCCTCGAACGCCCACTTCATAGCCAACAACTCCCGATTGCCAACATCATAATTACGCTCAGCAGGCGAAAACTTTCTAGAAAAGAAAGCACATGGCTTCATCACAGAACCATCAGAACTTCTTTGAGACAAAACAGCCCCTGCTCCAATCTCAGAAGCATCAACCTCGACCTGAAAAGGGAGAGAAACATCTGGCTGACTCAACACAGGAGCCGAAGAGAAACGACGTTTCAACTCCCGAAAAGCCTCAACGGCCGCAGAGGACCAATTCACCACATCAGCACCTTTCTTGGTCAAATCAGGCAACGGTTTAACAACACTAGAAAAATTAGCGATGAAGCGACGGTAAAAATTAGCAAAGCCCAGGAATTTCTGAAGGCTCTTCACAGATGTAGGCTGAGTCCAATAATAAATGGCCTGAACTTTAACAGGATCCATCTCGATAGTAGAAGGGGAAAAAATGAAGCCCAAAATGGAAACCTTCTGAACCCCGAAGAGACATTTAGACCCCTTCACAAACAAAGAATTAGCACGAAGGATCTGTGTTGGAATAAGTTTAAATGCAACAACTCCATTCCTGTTGTAGTCTGCATTGAATGTCTATGAGTGTTCATTTGTCAGCTATGCTGTGATTGTTAAAGTTTGCCTTAAAAAAAAAAAAAGGGTCAGAGGACACTCACTGATTGCATCAGTCTGCTGCTGTTTCCTTCACAGAGAGACATGTGTTACATGGACTAGATTATATTGGTAGTTACTGTCAAAGCTTTCTTATTTTGTTCCAGTTCAAGCTGCATATATTAAACACAGTTTGCCTTACGTTGGATTCTGCTGCTTATATGAAGTAACACGCGCTGCTGTGGTAATACTCCGGCTAACAGGTTATGGGCCCAGCCACCGGAAAGTAAATGGTAAAAAGCCCAGTCACCGGAATAAGCAGCGAGCCAAGCGCAGACAGCACAGAGGAACCCCCGGAATACAAGGACACCGGAACGCAAAGGTACCGCAGTGTACAGAGCACCGGACAGCGCAGCTTAAAGGGCCAGTAACAAACAAAAAAAAAAGAGGTACAAGAGACAAGAATGTCTACAGAAAGGAATGCAGTGAAGTACACAGTGCCAAGTCTCACAAATCACAATTACAGCTCCTGGAAATTCAAGGTAAAGATGTTACTTATAAGAGAGGGTACATGGAAATGTATTGAACAGCCTGTGCCTGACCCAGTACCGGGTGATTGGCTAGAGACTGATCAGAAAGCACAAAGCACTATTTCCCTCAGCATAGATGATAACCAGATTGTACATGTATGCAAATGTGATACTGCAAAGAAAATGTGGGAAGAATTACAGAAAGTGCATGAAAGGTCAAATCTCAGCAATAAGCTATATCTTATGAGAAAGCTGTATCAGTCTAAATTAAGTGATGGCCAGCATATGCAGGACTATATCAGAAACACCCTAGAGATTGTGGAGCGCCTAAGGGGTATTGGTGAAGAAATTAAAGATTTTCATGTTGCTGCATTACTATTAAGTGGTCTTCCAGAAAGTTATGACACGCTTGTGACTGCATTAGATGCCAGACCAGATGATGAACTCACACTAGAATATGTGAAAGGGAAACTTGCAGATGAATACAAGAGAAAGTCAGAGACTATTAGCAATAATATATGCAAAGCAGAAACAGCATTAAAGACACAGTACTTTTCTAAAGCTCAGAGTCATTTAAAGGAAACTCGTGAATGTTTTGTCTGTAAAAAACCTGGTCACCTTAAAGCAGACTGCAGAGTGTGGAAAGCAAGAATGAATCAGTTTAAAAAGCAGGACAGTCATCAAAAGGTTAAAACAGCTGTAAAGAAGGAAGATGCATGTATTGCGACTGCATTTGGGGTCAGCACAAGCCCATATGCAAACCATGTTTGGTGTATTGACTCTGGAGCGACTGCTCACATGACACGTGATAAGGATTTCTTCATTAATCTAGATGAAAGCAAGTCTGAAAAGGTAATTTTAGCTAATGGTCACTATATGACATCAGAAGGAATAGGAGATGGTTATTTCCATTGTCAAGTTCAATCCTCAGCACAAGTCAGAAAAATCCCAGTTAAAGACGTGTTGTATGTTCCCAAACTTGAAAGTAACCTTTTATCTGTAAAGAAGCTTGCACAACAAGGAAATATAGTTACATTTAAGGATGACAGATGCATCATTTCAAAGAAGGGTCATACCCTTGCCGAAGGAAAAATCAAAGATGAACTTTATCAGCTGAAATGCAATGAAACTGTTTACAGTGCTAGACAAGATTTTCATAAGGACTGTATTCATGTGTGGCACAGACGCCTAGGCCACAGAGATCCAGAAGCAGTAAAGAAACTAGCTCAACTTGCAAATGGTATTGCAATCAACCAGTGTAATCAAACAATGAAGTGCACAAGTTGCCTAAAAGGGAAAATGTCCAGAAAATCGTTTCCTAAAGTAAGCACTACTAAATCTGCACAGATACTGGATTTGATACATACAGATGTGTGTGGTCCAATGAGTGTTCTTACTCCCAGCAAGAAGAGATATTTTCTCACATTCATTGATGATTATTCCAGATATACTGTTACTTACCTACTTCAAAGTAAAGATGAAGTTCCACAGAAACTTGAAGAATATCTTGCTGCAGTTCTTAACAAATTTGGAAGAATACCAAAGGTACTGCGAGCAGATAATGGAACTGAATATACAAGTGGTAAAGTGCAAACCATCCTGAAAAAGAATGGAATCGTGTTCCAGACAACCGTTCCATACAACCCAGAGCAGAATGGCACAACAGAGAGAAAGAACCGAACTCTTTGTGAAAGTGGAAGAAGTATGCTATTTGATGGAAACCTACCTACAACATATTGGGGAGAAGCCATCATGACTGCTACCTATCTTCAAAATCGACTGCCAAGTAAAGCTACAAGTAAAACTCCATATGAGCTATGGAACTGTGAGAAGCCCAACCTGAAGCATCTCAGGATATTCGGAAGCAAAACTTTTGTGCATGTTCCCAAAGAAAAACGTTCTAAGTGGCAATCTCATGCAAAGGAAGGAGTTCTTGTGGGGTACAGTGAAACTCAGAAAGGATACAGAATCCTGCATCCACAGACCAACACAGTAACAATCAGCAGAGATGTAGTGATTGATGAAAACTCAGTATCGCTCAAATTTCATGAGGTTACGCAAATAATTCAACCTAAGGAACAAGAATTTCAGTCAGTGATTCCAGACATTGAAGAGAATCTCAAAGAAAATACTGAAGTCTGGATATGCTCTGAAAGTACTGAAAAAGAAACAGAAGAACCAAGCCAACCTCAGGAGATCAGAAGATCAGAAAGATCAAATAAAGGAATTCCAGCTAAACGCCTTTCTTATATGGTCAGATCAATTCCAGAAGAAGAGCCACAGTCATGGCAGGAAATGCAAAAACTGCCTATTCATAAGAAGCAAAAATGGATAAAAGCTGCTGATGAAGAAATGGAATCCCTTCATAAGCTCAAAACATGGGAGCTCACAGAGCTACCTCAAGGCAAGAAAGCAATTGGATGTAAGTGGGTCTTTAAGAACAAATATGACTCCGAAGGTAATATTCACCGTTTTAAAGCAAGATTGGTCGCAAAAGGATATTCACAAAAATATGGTGAAGATTATGATGCTACTTTTGCTCCAGTTGCCAAGCAAACTACATTCAGAACTTTATTATCCATAGCTGCTGTTCAGCAGATGAAAGTAAGACATTTTGACATCAAAACAGCCTTTCTACATGGAGACATTGAAGAAGAGCTGTACATGACTCAACCAGAAGGCTATGTTAAAAGGGGTAAAGAGAACCTTGTTTGCAGAATGCAAAAATCTCTCTATGGCCTTAAGCAATCAGCAAGAGCATGGAACACTAAGATGAACAAAGTGTTAATCGACGAAGGATTTAAAAGGTCTCAAGCGGATCCATGTTTGTATACAAAAAGTGTATCACAAGATTGGATGTATGTTATTCTATATGTGGATGATGTAATAATAGCGCATCAAGAAGAGAGAGAAATTTCAAAACTAGGTCAAATTCTGAACAAGCATTTCGAGACCAAGGACCTTGGAGATGTGACATACTATTTGGGAATCCAAATCCAGAGAGAGGAAGATGGAAGTTTTCTTCTTAATCAAAATTCTAAAATCTCCACAGTTCTAAACCAGTTTGGAATGTCAGAAGCCAAAGGCATATCAACTCCAATGGATCCATCTTACCCAAAATTGGAAGGAGAAGAAGATCTGCTACCCACAAATGACAGTTACAGACAAGCAGTGGGGGCACTTCTATACATAGCAACCACAACCCGTCCAGATATCTCAGCCACAGTGGGAATTCTCTGCCGACGTGTAAGCAAGCCACGCCAAAGAGATTGGAATGCAATTAAGAGACTTCTTCAGTATCTTAAGGCAACCCAAGAGTTAAGTCTAAAGATTTCTGCATCAGGAGATCTAATTCTCAGAGGATATGTAGATGCAGATTGGGCTGGAGACTCAAGTGATCGAAGATCAACAAGTGGTTACTTGTTCAAGTTAGGACACACTTCAATCTCATGGTCGAGTAGAAAACAAGTGTCAGTTGCATTGTCTTCTACAGAAGCAGAATATACATCAGCTGCTCATGCAAGTCAAGAGTTAATTTGGTTGAAGCAACTTTTGGAAGAATTCGGCAAACCACTAGCTGAACCAACTGTTATCTATGAGGACAACCAAGGATGTATCAAGCTCGCCAGCAGTGAAAGGATAAGTGCAAGAACAAAGCACATTGATGTTAAACATCATCACTTGCGTGACTTAGTAGAGCGTGAAGTTCTAAAGTTTGTTTACTGTGAATCTGACAAGATGTTAGCAGATGTTTTGACAAAGCCATTGTCAAGAGCCAAGTTTGAAGAATTCAGAACTGCAATGGGATTAACAGGATAAGCAGTTGTTGAGTGGGGGTGTTGGAATAAGTTTAAATGCAACAACTCCATTCCTGTTGTAGTCTGCATTGAATGTCTATGAGTGTTCATTTGTCAGCTATGCTGTGATTGTTAAAGTTTGCCTTAAAAAAAAAAAAAGGGTCAGAGGACACTCACTGATTGCATCAGTCTGCTGCTGTTTCCTTCACAGAGAGACATGTGTTACATGGACTAGATTATATTGGTAGTTACTGTCAAAGCTTTCTTATTTTGTTCCAGTTCAAGCTGCATATATTAAACACAGTTTGCCTTACGTTGGATTCTGCTGCTTATATGAAGTAACACGCGCTGCTGTGGTAATACTCCGGCTAACAATCTGGAACACCATTCTGACCTGCTTTACATGAGACTCCCAATCATCCGAAAAGACCAAAATATCATCCAAATATACAATCATGAATCTATCCAGATACTTTCGGGAAGATGTCATGCATAAAGGACTGAAACACAGATGGGGCATTAGAAAGCCCGAATGGCATCACCAGCTACTCAAAATGGCCCTCGGGCGTATTAAATGCTGTTTTCCATTCATCGCCCTGTTTAATACGCACAAGATTATACGCCCCTCGAAGATCTATCTTGGTGAACCAACTAGCCCCCTTAATCCGAGCAAACAAATCAGACAGTAGAGGCAAAGGGTACTGAAATTTGACTGTGATTTTATTGAGAAGGCGGTAATCTATACAAGGTCTCAGAGAACCATCCTTCTTGGCCACAAAAAAGAACCCTGCTCCCAACGGTGACGACGACGGGCGAATATGCCCTTTCTCCAAGGACTTCTTTATATAACTCCGCATAGCTGCGTGTTCTGGCACAGATAAATTAAAAAGTCGTCCCTTAGGAAATTTACTACCAGGAATCAAATTAATAGCACAATCACAATCCCTATGAGGAGGTAGGGCACTGGATTTGGGCTCATCAAATACATCTCGGTAATCTGACAAAAACTCAGGGACTTCAGAAGGAGTAGAAGGAGAAATTGACCACAACGGAACGTCACCATGTACCCCTTGACAACCCCAACTGGACACAGACATTGATTTCCAATCCAATACTGGATTATGGACCTGTAGCCATGGCAAACCCAAAACGACCACATCATGCAAATTATGCAACACCAAAAAGCGAATATCCTCCTGGTGTGCAGGAGCCATGTACATGGTCAACTGAGTCCAGTACTGAGGTTTATTCTTGGCCAAAGGCGTAGCATCAATTCCCCTTAATGGAATAGGATACTGCAAGGGCTCCAAGAGAAAACCACAGCGCCTGGCAAACTCCAAGTCCATTAAATTCAGGGCAGCGCCTGAGTCCACAAATGCCATAACAGAGTAGGACGACAAAGAGCAAATCAGAGTAACGGACAAAAGAAATTTAGGCTGTACAGTACCAATGGTGACAGACCTAGCGAACCGCTTAGTGCGCTTAGGACAATCAGAGATAGCATGAGTGGGGTCACCACAGTACAAACACAGCCCATTCTGACGTCTATGTTCCTGCCGTTCAACTCTGGTCAAAGTCCTGTCACATTGCATAGGCTCAGGCCTTTGCTCAGAGGATACCGCCAAATGATGCACAACCTTGCGCTCACGCAAGTGCCGATCGATCTGAATGGCCAAGGACATTGATTCATTCAGACCAGCAGGCGTGGGGAACCCCACCATAACATCCTTAAGGGCTTCAGAAAGACCTTTTCTGAAAATTGCTGCAAGGGCACACTCATTCCATTGAGTAAGCACAGACCACTTTCTAAACTTCTGGCAATATACCTCCGCTTCATCCTGACCCTGACACAAAGCCAGCAAGATTTTCTCTGCCTGATCCACAGAGTTAGGTTCATCATAAAGTAATCCAAGCGCCAGAAAAAACGCATCAACATTAAGCAATGCAGGATCTCCTGGCGCAAGGGAGAATGCCCAGTCTTGAGGGTCGCCACATAACAAAGAAATAATGACTTTTACTTGCTGAATGGGGTCACCAGAGGAGCGGGGTTTCAAAGCAAGAAACAGTGTACAATTATTTTTGAAATTCAGAAATTTAGATCTATCTCCAAAAAACAAATCAGGAATTGGAATTCTAGGCTCTAACATAGGATTCTGAACTACATAATCTTGAATGCTTTGTACCCTCGCAGTGAGGTGATCAACACAAGAGGACAGACCTTGAATGTCCATATCTACACCTGAGTCCTGAACCACCCAGAGGTTAAGGGGAAAAGAAAGACAAAACACACTGCAGAGAAAAAAAAATGGTCTCAGAACTTCTCTTATCCCTCTATTGAGATGCATTAACACTTTGTGGGCCAGCTGTTCTGTTATGGATCTGGTGGTTAGGTGCACCTGGAATGACCTGATGGTTAAACTAGATGACAGGACAAGCTCTGGGAAGTGGGAACTCTGCTGACCACAAACCCTAATCCTATAACACACAACCAGAAATAGCTGTGGAGCGTACCTAACTCTCCCTAGACGCCTCTTCACAGCCTAAGAGCTAACTACCCCTAAAGATAGGAAGTAAAGCCTTACCTTGCCTCAGAGAAATTCCCCAAAAGGTAAAGGCAGCCCCCACATATATTAACTGTGAGTTAAGAGGAAAGTCACAAACACAGGGATGAAACAGGTTTCAGCAAAGGAGGCCACACTTACTAAAAAGTCTGAAGATAGGAAAGGGATCTATGCGGTCAGCACAAAAAACTACAAAAAGCCACGCAGAGTGTGCAAAAAGACCCCCGCACCGACTCACGATGCGGAGGTGCCACTCTGCACCCCAGAGCTTCCAGCTAGCAAGGCAATATCATATAAGCAAGCTGGACTAGAAATTAGCAAGTACTAAGAAATATATTCAGTACAAAATGAACAACAAATGAACTAGTAGGAACTTAGCTTCTGCTGGAGTAGACAGGTCATCAGAAGGATCCAAGAGAGATCTGAACCAGTACTAATACATTGACAGCTGGCATGGAGTAACGATCTGAGTGGAGTTAAATAGAGAAGCCAGCCTAGCCGCAAACGAGAGCAGCTGAGGGAGCAACCTCAGAACCAGCAGTTCCACTCACAGCCACCAGAGGGAGTCCACGGACAGAACTCGCCGAAGTACCATTCATGACCACAGGAGGGAGTTCGAGAACGGAATTCACAACAAACCGCACCCCTGGCACTGGCTGACAGTAGGTCCTAATGCTGAGCCACTGAGTTCAATTCTCCTAGCAGCAGGGGTCAAAGTGCTGGCACCAGGGATGTTCACAACCTGCAGATTAACCCCATATCTACAGGTTAATAGTGTTATCTTGTGGTGACAAGTTCCTTATAGCTTATACAAGTACATAAATGGCCCTTACAAAAGGTTTGATCAAAAGCTGTTTCATGTAAAACCCCCTCAAAAAACAAGGGGGAACTTCTTCCATCTGGAAAAAGACCAGTTCAATCTCCAGAGGATACAAGGCTCTTTAGCTATAAAACCTGTTAATCTGTGGAGCAGCCGACCGCAGCGGGAACTGTCGAAGGTTCTCTTCTGAATGGTTGATCCGGCGGATTGACATATGGGATCAAAAGTAATGATGAGCGAGTGTGCTCGTTACTCGAGTTTTCTGAGCATGCTCGGGTGGTCTCCGAGTTTCTTGGGTATGCTCGTAGATTATGTTTGTGTCTCTGCACTGAAGCTGCATGATTTGCAGCTGCTAGACAGTCTGAATACATGTGAGGATTCCCTAACAAACAGGCAATCGCTGCATGTGCTCAGGCTGTCTAGCAGCTGCAAAATCATGCAGCTGCGGGGACACAAACATAATCTACGATCACACCCAAAATACTCGGAGACCACCCGAGCACGCTCGGGAAACTCGAGTAACGAGCACACTCGCTCATCACTAATTAGAAGGGAAAAATGATCTCTTTTGGAGCAGACCGGATCATGCGTTGTGGTTGTGCATCTGCCCTTTTCCTTTTTCCTTTCCCACCCCTCATTTGAACTTGATGAACATTTCTTTTCTTTCAACTTACTAATTTATTGACTATATAAATACAGTATTATGTAACCAAACCTCTTCAAGGTGCAGAAGTTGAGACACAACACAGATTTAAAATCTGCAGCATGGCAATTTACTCGGTATGTGCATCGGGAAATAACTGTCAATCACCTGGAGTGATGCTGAGAAAGAGTCGGCTGGGGTAGCGACTGACTTGTCTCGTCTCTGCAAATTAATTTTCAAACTATATTTTTCTCTAACAAATCAATTGTGCAGCCAGGATCTGATTCATGCTACTTGTTCTGTGAGCTGCGTGAATCAGTTGACAGGTTCCCAAATCTTAATGTAAAACTTACAGAATTTGCTGTGGAGTTACAGCGAGTCCACTATGTGGTGCTGCAGCCTCAATGTTTTCTTAGATGTGTGATGCACAGATGTCGGTATCAGAACTTCATTGATGTCTGAGCAGCATCTGTTGTGATTGAGCCTTAGAACTGGTTAAAGGGGTTGTTGTGGAGTTTAACACTGATGACATACTCTTAGGATCATTTCCAGCCACCTCCGACATCGGGAGCAGCTGATCTGCGTGGGTGCCGGGTGACCGGTTAGACATTAATCCCTTAACGAACAGAGTTTTTGCAGTTTCGTTTTTTTGCTCCCCTTCTTCCTAGAGCCATAACTTTTTTTATTTTTGGGTCAAATGGTTATGTGATGACTTGTATTTTTCAGGAGAAGTTGTACTTTCGAACGACACCATTGTTTTTAACATATCGTGTACTGGAAAACAGGAAAAAATTCCAAGTGCCTTGAAATTGCGAAAAAAAAGTGCAATTCCACAGTTGCTTATAGGTTTTTTTTACCATGTTCACTAAATGCTAAAACTGACCTTCCATTATGATTCTCCAGGCCATTACAACTTCAGCGCCATTTTCCGAGACCTGTAGCGTCTCCATTTTTTGTGATATGGGGCTGTGTGAGGACTTGTCAGCCGAGCTGACATCTTTGTTGATACCATTTTGTTGAAGGTACAATCTTTTGATCACCCATTATTGAATGTGCAATGTGGGGGTGGCGCCGGACCCCTCTTACTCAAGAGCCCCACAACTGGATGGGGGCCCTTGGAGGAGCAGAAGCCCGATGCAGCTGCCTAGTCTGCCTGCCCCTAACGCCGGCCCTGGCCACTAATTGTTTGAAATGTGAACACTCCTAATTGGGTCTCTTCATCTGCTGGAATGGCTGTAGTGGATGACACGTCATTCCCTATTATACTGTTTTTACTCTTCTGAAATTGATGCCACTTTTTTGGTGTCTGCCAATAATTTTTGGAAATGTGGAGAGTCCTGATTGGGTCTCTCCATCTGCTGGATTGGCTGTAGTGAAAGAGATATTGTTCTCCATTATACTATTTCTACTCTGGTAAAATTGATGCCATTTCAGTGGTGCTAGGCCCTAATTATTGGAAATGTCAAGACTCCTGATTGGGTGTCCATGTGATGGGTTACCTGTAGGGGAAGAGATGTTGATCCCTATTATACTATTTCTACTGTATTGAAACTGATGCCACTTTGTTGATGTCTGCCACTAATTTTTGTTAATGTGTAGACTCCTGGTTGGGTCTCCTTCATTCGTGTTGCCTGTAGCAGTAGGCCTCCAAGACCGTCAGGCCTCCAGCTCCTTGGAGTCAAGTTACCCGTGTGTAATAATTATAGGGGATAATTCAGGAGACTCTTTGCGTGGAACAAGACAACAGGACACAGTTTTATAAGTGGTAAAGTTTATATTATCACACGGTGATTCAAGCAGGTGCAGAGAGAAACTCAAGTCCACAACACTTGGTGCAAATAATAAACGCAGCTTAGCAGTCAATAGGAAACTTCAGAGGTAGATGCTAACAAACAGAAAGTCTATGAAGCACAGTTATACTTGAGTAAACTTGACACGAATAGATCCTTGACTTAGTCCAGACACAGATAGATATGCTATTAGGCAGTTCAAATCATATCTTAGCTCAACCAGGGAGGCCTGGTTGATAGTCTCAGGTTTTGCAGAGCAGAAACATCTTACATGTCCAGCAAATGCAGATGGAAGTAACACGAGCAGCAGATGAAGGAGGATTACTGAACACTGGTGTATGCAGCAGGAACTCAGGGCAGAGTGGCAGGATCTCCAACAAAGGTTCACAGGAGCAGGTGCAGGTGCAAGGCCAGGGCGTAATCAGGAGCTGGATGCAAAGCAGAATAATCTAGCACAGACTGAAGGCTGGGGTGGAGTTTTATAGCAGGAAGACAAGTGCACATGAGACCAAAGACGCCATGTTGGAAAAGGGCAGTAATGCACAAAATGTAAAAAATGTTCAGAGTCCTGACACCGTGTTACTATCCTTAGAGTTTTCTGACAATAGTAGTCTTCAAAACTGAAATTTGTGCCATCTGAGTGTGGGTCAGCATGAAAGCAGGTTGAGTTGTTGCATGTGGTATCAGGGCTCCCAGCAAAGGGGCCTACACCGATCCCTCACCCACCTCATCTTACTGTGACGTTCAATTGAAAGCTGTAAACCAAACCCCGATACCTCATGCATGGCTGATTGCTACCGCGCCATGCTACAATTTGTACTGTGGGTGAAATGAGGCCACTTTCTTGGTGTCTGTCTCTCATTTTATGTGTTTTGGCAGCTTTGGAGCCTGTTTGAATGTGTCGTGCATGCATTTTTTCGCCTCCCATTGACTTGAATGGCGTTCGGTTATGTTCGGTGAATATTCAATTATTAAATCGGCGAATATTACAAATCCTGCGATCGTAATCCGAACCAAACATTGAAATATTTGCTCACCTCTACAAAGTAGTTAAGTAGAACTATTAGTAGTTAATAAAAAAAAATTATTGGCCCTAAAAATATATTTTCAATATTTAATTTGATCTCTACAGTTATATCCCAATCATTTAAGTCTTGGCATTTTGGATTTGGACTAAATTACAATCTGTGCGCCTAACAACATATTATATTTTATATGCTGAAAATAAAATGGAAAAATTAAAAATTAACAGAAATAATTCATCAGAATTTTATCTTCTGTAAAAATATATTTTTGATACTTGATTTGACCTCTTTGTTCCGTAGGCTGTATATAAAAGGGTTTAAGAAAGGAGCAATAACAGTGTACATTAAAGAGACCATGCTGTTCTGTCCAATCCTATATTTTGACCTCGGTCTAAGGTACATAAAGATCCCTGAACCATAAAATATTGTAACAACTATTAAGTGAGAGGAGCAGGTTGCAAACGTCTTTTTCTTGCTGGATGTGGAACGAAGTTTTAGAATGTTTGAAATGATTTCCACATAGGAAATTATTGTTACTATGAACAGACCAATCATAACACAACCGGCAATCAGAAATATCACAAGTTCATTAACCCAAATGTCCTGGCAGGAGAGTTCTAGGACGGGTGGCACATCGCAAAAGAAATGGTCTATCTTTTTTGATCCACAGAACGGTAATGAAAAAGTGAATGTTGTGTGAATTAGAGCATTCACTGCACCAACGACGTATGATCCCACTATGTGCTGGATACAGACCACTTCACTCATAATCACAGTATACAACAGAGGGTGACATATGGCGTTATAGCGGTCATAAGCCATGGCTCCCAGCATACAGCATTCTGTTCCACCCAACAGCAAGACACAATACATTTGTATAGCGCAGCCAGAGAAGGAGATGGCGTTACATTCTGGCCATAGACTGGACAACATCTTCGGGACGGTACACGAAACATATAGTATTTCCAAGAGAGAAAAGTTAGCAAGAAAAAAATACATTGGAGTGTGGAGGCTTGGACTAAGCTTGTATGCAAGGATTATAGATAGGTTCCCACACACAGTGATGATGTATGTACATAAGAAGATCGGAAAAAGGAAGACTTGATTCTCGATAACTCCAGAAAATCCCAGAAGAATAAATCCTGTTATCATTGTGTTATTATTATTCATTTCATCTGATTTTCTAGAAAATAAACCAAAATAATGAAATCGGAAATATGCAACTAATCTACTATGTTTTTTAACCCCTTAATGACAGCCAATACGTCTTTTAACTGACCCGACATATAAGAAAATAGCCTCCCCAAACAGGTAAAAATCTAGCATCTGTCGGTTGTGCACTATAGCTGACAACTTGCTGTATCAGCCACGATCAGTGTTTGCACCCTCCAAATCTGTTTAACCCCTTAGATGCTGCTGTAAATAGTGACTACATCATTATAAATGGTTAACAGAGTGTGGGGGCTTCCTCTTTATCCCAATTGGTGCCCTTAGATCATGATTTTGTGGTCCTGATGTTTGCCGTGGCAATTCATGATCAAATAGCGGCCTTAGAGTCTGACGGCTCTAGTAATCTGTTCAGAAGTTAGAGATATTTAGGTGGTAAAAATACACATTTTCACTTCTGTCATGCCACTTTGCATTAATTCCTGTAAAGCACCTGAAGGGTTAATAAACTACCTGACAGCAGTTTTCGATATGTCTAGGGGTGCTGTTTTTAAAATGGTATCACGTTTGGGGGTTTCCCAATATATGGGACCCCTAAAGTCACTTCAAACATGGATAAGTCCCTAAAAAAATGAATTTAGTAAATTTCCTTGAAAAAATGAAAAATTGCTGCTACATTTTTAAACCTCCTAAAATGCTAACAAAATAAAATATAATTTTACAAATGATGCTGATGTAAAGCCCACATGAGGGAAATGTTGTTTATTAATGGTTTGCTGTGGTATGACCATCTGGATTAAAGGGATAATCATTCAAACTTTTAAAATTGCTAATGTTTTAACATTTTTCTCAAATTTTTGACATTTTTTATAAATAAACACAAAACATATTGACCTAAATTTACCATTATCATAAAGTATAATGTGTCACGAAAAAACAGTCTCAAAGTCACTGGGATTTGTTGAAGCGTTGCAGAGTTGTTACCACATAAAGTGACACTGGTCAGATTTAAAAAATGTGGCTCCGTCACTAAGGGGTTAAACAAATAATTGAATATAATATGACATATTAAGGTGACAAAACTTTTCTGGGACATAACCTTTAGGCTTTTTGATGAGTATCGCTCCTGTAAATTGTGTATCTCAACAAATTGCTGGGAAAAGAAAATGTTCTGCCTGTCCTTCAGGGCTCATTTAGACATTTGATTTTCACGTGTGAGTGCTATGTGTGTTTTTCAGGTATAATGTCTTCAAAAGGAGATTTGTAGTTAAAATTCTGCGCTGCCGCTAAGATGAATTTCAGGAGAGTATAGTTGATTCACAGCGGTTTTATTCAACGCGTTTCAGGGGTCTCATGCCTCCTTCATCAGGAAATACCACACAGAATATACAGGCATCACAGGTATAAATAGTTTTGCTAGGTTACTAAAAAAAACCTAGCAAAACTATTTATACCTGTGATGCCTGTATATTCTGTGTGGTATTTCCTGATGAAGGAAGCATGATACCCCTGAAACGCGTTGAATAAAACCACTGTGAATCAACTATACTCTCCTGAAATTCATCTTAGCGGCAGCGCAGAATTTTAACTACAAATCTCCTTTTGAAGATATTATTTTCTCTGGTCGGTGAAGACCTGTGGATCTGCAGCAGCCGCTATCTATATGCTCTAATCTCATCCTAACCAGGTGAGCAAATTTGGTGTATATTCTCCTCTGTATAACGTGGATAAGACCCTATTGCGCTCTTTGTCTCCCCATTGTTTTGCAATTGTTTTTCAGGTATAGCATTGGTACCTGTGATGGACTATGGGGCCATTCATATACCAAGAGGTCAACGCAGATGCTTAGTTAGGGGTACAGTTTGGAGGAGTGAGAAAAACAACTGAGTGGGCCTCTATTCAGAAACCCTGTTTACAGCTATGGCGACACAGTGATATTGCCACTGTACTGTGACATATAGTGGTAGCGTGACATATAGTGGTAGATACCAGTCTTGCAGAACGTACAAGTGATCACAGTACATTTATAGATGGTGACTTACAGCTGACGTTCTTTCTGACATAGTTGTTCATTTTTCACATCTTCCATCTTGCCCAGACAAACATGGCAACTTCTTCAGCCATGGCTTGCCTGCAGAAATTTCATCAAAGACATATTTTACTTCTTATACTTCCTGCACCTTCCCATCTGTTTCCAACCTTCACAAACTCCTCTTCCTGCTGCCACCACAATACAGGGCCGCTGCTGTCATTTATGTCCCTATTACTGCATCTCTTGTTCGGCACAATAACAGCGCTGTTCTTACTGCCCCACATAATAATGTCCACCACTGTGCCCCTTACATAGTAATAAGGCCTTCTTTGTGACCTCTAGATGGTAAAATTGCCCCTATAAAATATTAATGCTCTGTTTAAGTTCCCTAGAAAACAGTATCCACATTTTGCCACCTTGACATATACTGTACAATACTTTGAGTGCCCCTATAATAATAATGCATCTCTACATTTAATAATGTTCACTGTGTCCCCCCATGTACAGCTCCTCTATACTCAGTATGGTGGACCAACAGCTCTCCTATACACAGTATGATGTCCTCACTGCTCCCACAAAACACAGTATAATGACCCCACAGAAGCCCTCACACTATTTAATGGCCTCCACAGTAGTCCCTACACTATGTCTCAAACTGTATAACGGCCCTTGTATAAGCTTCCACACTGTATAATCCCCCCCACAGTAAGCCTCAAACTTTATCATGACCCTCACCACATTAGCCCCCAAACTGTATAATAGTCTCCACACATTATAAGGGCCCCCACAGTAGCCCCTATAATGTATGAGGGCCCTAATTGTCCACAAAATGTATGCAGGTCCTAGTTATCCCTATAAGGTCACCAGTAGTCTCTATAATGTACAAGGGCCCTAGTAGTCCCTAATCCAGGATCCTGCCAACTTCCCAGGGGCAGACCAACATGCCGGGATTCTGACATCCTGGGCGTGCTTCGGCTCCTTGACTACAGGCTTAAGGCAACCTGCGGTTTGCAGATCTGAGAGCGGTAGTGCAGGAAGATCGTGTCTCCTTGCTCTACTGCGGGGCTTAACTATAATAGTGTGCTGTGCATGCCGCTAGAGTTAAGGGTAGGGTAGCTCCAGTGGGCCCCTTTGAGTGTGGGGCGACCGCACCTTCTGCCTTCGGTAGCTACACTACTTGGTCCACCCAAAATCACTGAGACATGTCCGATTTTGAGTCAAGGGTCAGATCAAAATCAGCAATGCAAGTTATTGGGTGTGAAAAAATATCAGATGGCACGCAGATGACATCCGAGTGCGGTAAAATTTTCACAGATTGTCAGAAAAAAGATGGTGGAGAATTCTTTTTTTATTTTTTTTATTCATCCATGTGCAAAAAAAAAATGACACTCTGATCACACTCTGATTAAAGTCATTTTTCTCGTCCGTGGAAAAATCGGATCTTTAAATAGCCCCTTAGAACAAGTCACTGCGGTTCTTTAGATGGTCCATTAATCTATGACTGGAGAGATCTGACCCCGAGGATCCTCAGTGATTATCAGAACAAAGCTTCAGTGTATGCCCCATACAGCCACATGCGTACCTGCAGTGTAATCTTTGTTCTGCTGATCTTAAGGGAAGGGAAGACTTAGACTTTCATCGTCTCACACTGGTGAAATATTCTAATAGTCAAACATTATTTTTTTTCCCCAAATCACAGTTACATATCAAAAAAGTCACTTACTGTGTATAAGTTATTATCCATTTTTCTTCCAGGATGCAGAGGTATTCTACTTTAATTCATCCCAAGACTTAATGGACAGAGATTTGTCTAGAAAAAGATCTTTGTTTGGTCCTATTGTTCTCTTCACAATTTGTATCTGCTCCTTGTTCCATTATTTGTATGAAAAGTTGAAACCATTAAAAATGCATCTTAAATGGTAAATGAACCATTGCTTTATTATATTAAAAGCTGTGAATCATTTGGGAGTCATCCCTTGAGAAATGGAGTCCTGCTTGTGCAAGATACATTTTTAATTTGTGAAGTCATTTAAATCTTTCAAAACTTTTTAAAACAAAGATAGAAAATGTAAAAAGTTGTTTTTCAGGATTAAGAAGTTATTTTTAGTTAATATTTTAGAGGCTGAAGACTTGAGCGAGAGTGAGCTAGCTGGTCAGTAGAATGAGGCTAGAGAGCTTGTGAGACAGACCGCTGCTTAGTTTATAGGCATGCCTGTTGAACAGTTCAATAAGAGTTACTGAGGCCAGTGCTGGACCTAACAGTGAGCACAGTACTTGAAGTTTTTAGATCTATTGCCTGCCGAACGACTTATAGTGATAGAGTTAAATAATTACATAGTTAATCTGGTTGATAAGACTCCTGTACATCAAGTTCAACCAATGACAATGAAAGTGTCATGGTATAGGACATGGTTCATGTCCTGCTCTCTCAGGGTTAATGTTGCTGGCCTCTCTTTGTATCGGGGAGGGTATTTATACTCACTCCGGACTAGGATTCCCTGTCAGCTATACTTTCGTTTAGTCTGTGTGTCTGACCCCTTGAGTGTGTGCTCGGTTTGCATTTGTTTGCTTTGCACTCCGTGCGTTACTCTGCTTATTTGTTCTGCTGGTTTTCTGACCTTTGGCTCCCTTTCTGACTATCCTTCCGCCTCACCCTTGGTTACCTCGTTATCTCCTGGTTTGATCTTGGCATGTTTAACTACTCTCCAGCGTACATCGTATCCTCTGCACCCCGGCGTCTGGCACCACCCTTGACCACCTCCTTGCCAGTCACGTGGTTCAGGTCCTGTTTGCTACCCTGTGAGTTCCTCGCCGCTCTGCTCTCAGCTCCCTTGCTGTGGCGCACAGCTCTCCCAGCAGCAGTAATACCTGGGAGTCGTGATAGAAGGACTCCGGTAGAGAGAAGTGGCTCTACACACCAATGAATGGCTTCCTGATGACTATACAGTTGGGCTTTGATCTTTGTCATCTAACTGCTGTTCCTATTGTAATGTAACCCCTTAGCTCAGTGCCACAGCATTATTGCGTAACTAACAAGCTCAGTGTAACAGTAATGTTATTTGCCTCTATACTGATTTGTAAGTCCAAAGATTCTTCCCATGGATCTGTAACCATCAAGATGTATGACTCTATCCAAAGTGTAACTATCAAGTTTATGCTCTTATTGAGAGTCTGTAACCATAATGACATCACACTTTCTCCTGTTCCAGAAGTCCACTTCCTCAGAGTAACCCTAGCCTCTGTCTTGTCCTTCAAACCGCAAATCCAAGCTCCTACCACTTCCTGCTACTTTCAACAAAAAATATTTCCAGAATCCATCCTTTCCTCAACTCTGAACAAAATAAATTGTTAGTGCATGCCCTCATCAGCTAATGCCTCAGCTACTCTTTTGTGGCCTCCTTGCTAACAGTCTCGCACCTCTCCAGCCCATCCTTAACTCTGCTGCCTGACTAATTCACGCCTCTTCTCGCTACTCCTCGATTTCTCCTCTCTTCTGATTCCTTCATTGGCTCCCAATTCCTCAGCATATCCAGTTCAAACTACTAGTTAAAAACAGAAGAGAACATTTCCATCATACTCACATTTTAGGAAACCTCTGTCTTTATTTTCCGAAGTGCCATTCCAATGCTGCTGACCGACCAGAATAATCCAATGTAAAAAAGTGGTGGACAGGCAAATCCAATAATAAAAAATCTTCAAGCTTTATTTTCAAAAACATATTTTGAGATATATATTCATGACATGCTCTATGACTTAGGGAGAGGGAGGTGCCAGAAACACATCAGAGATGTTCCTGTACCACATCATCCATGTATGGAATTTAAAAAATATGTATTTGGAATAAAGTTTGAAGATTTTTTTTATTATTGAATGTGCCTCTACGCCTAATTTTTGCAAACTACTAGTACTGACCCACAATGACATTCATAATCTGTCTTCTCTGTCTATCTCTGAACTTATCTGCTGATATCTTCCAACAAGGCAACCATCGGTCCTCCCAAGACAGCCTTATCTCCCCCACACTCACACGTTCCTCATCCAATCGACTCCAAGGTTTCTCCTCAATGTCCCCCATCCTCTGGAATTCTGTGCTTCAACACGTCCGATTATCCCCCACATTCGGATCTTCCAGCCTGTAATAAAGCCTTGTCATCTCACCCCCACCGTAACTGCTGCAAACCCCGCAACCTACTGCCTCCTTCTCCATTATCCTGTAGACGGTAAGCCTGCAATGTCAGGACCCTCTTCCCTCTATATCAGTCTGTCATTGTTATTTTGTTAATTGTAATTGATATGTGTATTTTGGTTGTTAAACCCTTCTCATGTACAGCACCATGAAATTAATGGTGCTCTGAAAAGAAATAATAATAACAATAATAACACTTCCTTACCTCAAGTTGAGTAAACCTATTTCAGCTTAATTCTGCAGTGTCTGAGTCACTGTCACTGCACCATACTGTATTGAGTTGTGTTTGGTTTTGGTGGAGATAATCGTGTACCCTGGAAGTTTTTATTGTGGGAGAACTTACTGATCATCAAAGGTACAACACTTTTTAATATTCAAAGTTTTATTGTATTTTAACCCCTTCATGACCCAGCCTATTTTGGCCTTAATGACCTTGCCGTTTTTTGCAATTCTGACCAGTGTCCCTTTATGAGGTAATAACTCGGGAACGCTTCAACGGATCCTAGCGATTCTGAGATTGTTTTTTCGTGACATATTGGGCTTCATGTTAGTGGTAAATTTAGGTCGATAATTTCTGCGTTTATTTGTGAAAAAAATGGAAACTTGGCGAAAATTTAGAAAATTTTGCAATTTTCACATTTTGAATTTTTATTCTGTTAAACCAGAGAGTTATGTGACACAAAATAGTTAATAAATAACATTTCCCACATGTCTACTTTACATCAGCACAATTTTGGAAACAACATTTTTTTTTGCTAGGAAGTTATAAGGGTTAAAATTTGACCAGTGATTTCTCATTTTTACAACAAAATTTACAAAACCATTTTTTTTAGGGACCACCTCACATTTGAAGTCAATTTGAGGGTTCTATATGGCTGAAAATACCCAAAAGTGACACCATTCTAAAAACTGCACCCCTCAAGGTGCTCAAAACCACATTCAAGAAGTTTATTAACCCTTCAGGTGTTTCACAGCAGCAGAAGCAACATGGAAGGAAAAAATGAACATTTAACTTTTTAGTCACAAAAATGATATTTTAGCAACAATTTTTTTATTTTCCCAAGGGCAAAAGGAGAAACTGGACCACGAAAGTTGTTGTCCAATTTGTTCTGAGTACGCTGATACCTCATATGTGGGGGTAAACCACTGTTTGGGCGCACGGCAGAACTCGGAAGGGAAGGAGCGCCATTTGACTTTTTGAATGAAAAATTGGCTCCAATCTTTAGCGGACACCATGTCGCGTTTGGAGAGCCCCCGTGTGCCTAAACATTGGAGCTCCCCCACAAGTGACCCAATTTTGGAAACTAGACGCCCCAAGGAACTTATCTAGATGCATAGTGAGCACTTTAAACCCCCAGGTGCTTCACAAATTGATCCGTAAAAATGAAAAAGTACTTGTTTTTCACAAAAAAATTATTTTAGCCTCAATTTTTTAATTTTCACATGGGCAACAGGATAAAATGGATCCTAAAATTTGTTGGGCAATTTCTCCTGAGTACACTGATACCTCACATGTGGGGGTAAACCACTGTTTGGGCACATGGTAAGTCTCGGAAGGGAAGGAGCGCCATTTGACTTTTTGAATGAAAAATTATCTCCATCGTTAGCGGACACCATGTCGCGTTTGGAGAGCCCCTGTGTGCCTAAACTTTGGAGCTCCCCCACAAGTGACCCCATTTTGGAAACTAGACCCCCCAAGGAACTTATCTAGATGCATAGTGAGCACTTTAAACCAACAAGTGCTTCACAGAAGATTATAACGCAGAGCCGTGAAAATAAAAAATAATTTTTCTTTCCTCAAAAATGATTTTTAGCCCAGAATTTTTTATTTTCCCAAGGGTAACAGGAGAAATTGGACCCCAAATGTTGTTGTCCAGTTTGTCCTGAGTACGATGATACCCCATATGTGGGGGTAAACCACTGTTTGGGTGCACGGCAGGGCTTGGAAGGGAAGGCACGCCATTTGTCTTTTTGAATGGAAAATTAGCTCCAATCATTAGCGGACACCATGTCGCGTTTGGAGAGCCCCTGTGTGCCTAAACATTGGAGCTTCCCCATAAGTGACCCCATTTTGGAAACTAGACCTCCCAAGGAATTAATCTAGATGTGTGGTGAGCACTTTGAACCCCCAAGTGCTTCACAGAAGTTTATAACGCAGAGCCATGAAAATAAAAAATAATTTTTCTTTTCAAAAAAATTTTTTTAGCCCTGAATTTTTTATTTTTCCAAGGGTAACAGGGGAAATTTGACCCCAATAGTTGTTGTCCAGTTTCTCCTGAGTACGCTGATACCCCATATGTGGGGGTAAACCACTGTTTGGGCACATGTCGGGGTTCGGAAGGGAAGTAGTGACGTTTTGAAATGCAGACTTTGATGGAATGCTCTGCGGGCGTCACGTTGCGTTTGCAGAGCCCCTGATGTGCCTAAACACTCGAAACCCCCCACAAGTGACCCCATTTTGGAAACTAGACCCCCAAATGAACTTATCTAGATGTGTGGTGAGCACTTTGAACCCCTAAGTGCTTCACAGAAGTTTATAACGCAGAGCCGTGAATATAATAAATACGTTTTCTTTCCTCAAAAATTTTTTTTAGCCCTGATTTTTTTATTTTCCCAAGGGTAACAGGAGAAATTTGACCCCAAGAGTTGTTGTCCAGTTTCTCCTGAGTATGCTGATACCCCATATGTGGGGGTAAAGCACTGTTTGGGCACATGCCGGGGCTTGGAAGTGAAGTAGTGATGTTTTGAAATGCAGACTTTGATGGAATGCTCTGCGGGCATCACGTTGCGTTTGCAGAGCCCCTGATGTGCCTAAACAGTAGAAACCCCCCACAAGTGACCCCACTTTGGAAACTAAACCCCCAAGGGAACTTATCTAGATGTGTGGTGAGCACTTTGAACCCCTAAGTGCTTCACAGAAGTTTATAACGCAGAGCCGTGAAAATAATAAATACGTTTTCTTTCCTCAAAAAATTTTTTTTAGCCCTGATTTTTTTATTTTCCCAAGGGTATCAGGAGAAATTTGACCCCAAGAGTTGTTGTCCAGTTTCTCCTGAGTACGGTGATACCCCATATGTGGGGGTAAACCACTGTTTGGGCACATGCCGGAGCTCGGAAGTGAAGTAGTGACGTTTTGAAATGCAGACTTTGATGGAATGCTCTGCGGGCATCATGTTGCGTTTGCAGAGCCCCTGATGTTCCTAAACAGTAGAAACTCCCCACAAGTGACCCCATTTTGGAAACTAAACCCCCAAGGAAACTTATCTAGATGTGTGGTGAGCACTTTGAACCCCCAAGTGCTTCACAGAAGTTTATAACGCAGAGCCGTGAAAATAAAAAATCATTTTTCTTTCCTCAAAAATAATTTTTTAGCCCGCAATTTTTTATTTTCCCAAGGGTTACAGGAGAAATTGGACCCCAAAAGTTGTTGATCAGTTTCTCCTGAGTACGCTGGTACCCCATATGTGGGGGTAAAGCACTGTTTGGGCACACGTCGGGGCTCGGAAGGGAGAGAGCACCATTTTACTTTTTCAATGCAAGATTGGCTGGAATCAATGGTGGCGCCGTGTCGCGTTTGGAGACCCCCTGATGTGCCTAAAAAGTGGAAACCCCTCAATTCTAACTCCAACACTAACCCCAACACACTCCTAACTCTAATCCCAACCCTAACCACAACCCTAACCCCAACACACCCCTAACCCTAGTCTTACCCCTAATTCCAACCCTAAGGCTATGTGCTCACGTTGCGGATTTGTGTGGATTTTTCCGCAGTTTTTGAAAAAACTGCAGGTAAAACGCACTGCGCTTTACCTGCGGATTTACCGCGGATTTCCAGTGTTTTTTGTGTGGATTTCACTTGCGGATTCCTATTATGGAGCAGGTGTAAAACGCTGAAGAATTGCACAAAGAATTGACATGCTGCGGAAAATACAACGCAGCGTTTCCGCGCTGTATTTTCCGCACCATGGGCACAGCGGATTTGGTTTTCCATAGGTTTACGTGGTACTGTAAACGTGATGGAAAACTGATACGAATCCGCAGCGACCAATCCGCTGCGGATCCGCAGCCAAATCCGCACCGTGTGCACATAGCCTAATTCTAACCCTAATTCCAACCCTAACCCTAATTCTAACCCTAGCCCTAAGTGCAACCCTAGCCCTAAGTGCAACCCTAGCCCTAAGTGCAACCCTAGCCCTAAGTGCAACCCTAGCCCTAAGTGCAACCCTAAGTGCAACCCTAGCCCTAAGTGCAACCCTAAGTGCAACCCTAAGTGCAACCCTAAGTGCAACCCTAGCCCTAAGTGCAACCCTAAGTGCAACCCTAAGTGCAACCCTAGCCCTAAGTGCAACCCTAAGTGCAACCCTAGCCCTAAGTGCAACCCTAAGTGCAACCCTAAGTGCAACCCTAGCCCTAAGTGCAACCCTAAGTGCAACCCTAAGTGCAACCCTAGCCCTAAGTGCAACCCTAAGTGCAACCCTAAGTGCAACCCTACCCCTAACCCTACCCCTAACCCTACCCCTAACCGTACCCCTAACCCTACCCCTAACCCTAACCCTAATGGAAAAACAAAAATAATTATATTTTCTGTATTTTATTATTGTCCCTACCTATGGGGGTGATAAAGGGGGTGATTTATTTACTATTTTTTTTATTTTGATCGCTGTGATAGAACTTATCACAGCGACCAAAATGTGCAGGAACGAATCTGCCGTCTGGCAGATTCGGCGGGCGCACTGCGCATGCGCCCGCCATTTTCCAAGATGGCGGCGCCCATGAAGCAGACGGCCGGACACCGGGAGGGACATCGGAGCTAGGTAAGTATGGGGGGGTGGGACCGGAACACGGGGGGGGGATCGGAGGACCTGGGGAGCGGACAGGAGGACCGGGGGAGCCGACAGGAGGGAGGAGGGGAGCGGAACGGAGATCGGGGCAAAAAGGACGACTGGGGAGGCGATCGGTGGGGTGGGGTGGGGGCAGATCGGGGTCTCCAGCCATGGCAGATGCTATTGCAGCATCGGCCATGGCTGGATTGTAATATTTCACCATTTTCATAGGTGAAATATTACAAATCGCTCTGATTGGCAGTTTCACTTTTAACAGCCAATCAGAGCGATCGTAGCCACGGGGGGGGTGAAGCCACCCCCCCCTGGGCTAAAGTACCACTCCCCCTGTCTCTGCAGATCGGGTAAAATGGGAGTTAACCCCTTCACCCGATCTGCAGGGACGCGATCATTCTGTGACACAGCATATGCGTCACAGGTCGGATTGGCACCGACTTTCATGACGCATACGCTGTCACAGGTCGGGAAGGGGTTAAAAGACAATAGAGAATATCATTTTGTTTCACCTGTTCGAAAGAAACACAACAAGATTCCAATGAAGAGATGAGGATACCAACAGGTTGAGAGAGAGAGACCTATATAGTGTAACATGTTACTCACTTGGGAGCAATCTGAGGTATTACAGGAATGGTTTGTATTTAAAGTCTGGCTGGTTTATTGCAGTCCTCATAAACAACATCACAGAAAACTCAAATACAACCCTTGTTTGGCTCAAAGTACAACATAAAGCATAAACTCCATGCAATAGTACGGGCTAGCCCATCTAGCTTAGTGTTCACCTTCTTAGTTCCTTTCAAAGGTATTCAATCCAGGAAATCTGCACACATCCATACACACAGGCATGTGTGAGACAAACATCTCTCAATTTACAAAGTGAACCACATCCAGGGGTGGAGGTATGTGAGCAGCAGGCTCTCCCAACTCATCAACTGCTCACAATAAATCTGTCATGGTCAATTAACCCCTTTTAGTCCTATATTTACTAAAGCATTACTTTAAGTTTATCTCCCAACCGCTAGGTGTCCCACAGGTACCTTACATACCTCCCCCTCTGCCTAAAGCCGTGGGCTTGGCACCTTATATCACTAGACGTGGGATTCTCGGGAGGGCATCGGCATTACCATGTAACTCCGGGCTCTATGTTCTACATGAAAGCAAAAATCCTGCAGGGCTAGAAACCAGCTGATAACAGGAGCATTTTCCCCCTTTCTTTCCAGATCCACTTGAGTAGGGCATGATCTGACATTAAATTAAATTGTAACCATAGATAGTATCACAATGTGACCACTGCCTACTTTATGGCCAAATATTCCTTTTCTGCCTTGGAATCATTTTTCTCACATGCCAACAGTTTCCTACTCAGATTGCCAACAGGATGCTCCTCTCCATGTATCTCCTGAGAAAGAACAAGTTAAAGTCAATGTCAGAGACAATCAGGACTGGCTGCTTACACAGAGCTACTTTCAGCTCTTGAAAGGCTATCTCTACACCTCCAACGTCCAATTGGCCATTACTGATTTTGTCTAATGAAGGAGGTCAGTCAGGGGTGCAAAAAGTTTGGAATGAACCTTCTGTGGTAATCCACGATTCCCAGAAAGGCCCTAACTTGCTGCTTTGAGAGTGGTTTCTGCCAGTTTTGGATTGCATCCACTTTATTTATCTTGGGTTTGATTTCGTCTCTACCTACTACACATCTTCCCCAACCCAGGCTGAAGATTATGATATCGGCCATGTATACCGCAGTGTAATTCTTGTGGTGCATGAGGATCTGGTCCATGGCCCTCTGGAAGGTGGCCAAAGCTCCCTGTAGACCAAATTGCATCCAAACATATTAGAAGCAACTGTCGGGCATAGAGAAAGCTGTCTTCTCTTTGGCTTCATGTGACAAGGAGATTGTTCTCCATTATACTATTTCTACTCTGGTGAAATTGATGCCATTTCAGTGGTGCTAGGCCTTAATTTTTGGAAATGTCAACACTCCTGATTGGGTGTCCATGTGATGGGTTACCTGTAGGGGAAGAGATGTTGATCCCTATTATACTATTTCTACTTTGTTGAAATTGATGCCACTTTGTTGATGTCTGCCACTAATTTTTGCTAATGTGTAGACTCCTGGTTGGTCTCCTTCGTGCGTGTTGCCTGTAGCAGTAGGCCTCCGAGACCGTCAGGCCTCCAGCTCCTTGGAGTCAAGTTACCCATGTTACTATCCTTAGAGTTTTCTGACAATAGTAGTCTTCAAAACTGAAATTTGTGCCATCTGAGTGTGGGGTCAGCATGAAAGCAGGTTGAGTTGTTGCATGTGGTATCAGGGCTCCCAGCAAAGGGGCCTACACCGATCCCTCACCCCCCTCATCTTACTGTGACGTTCAATTGAAAGCTGTAAACGCTGTCCCAGACCCCTATACCTCATGCCTGGCTGATTGCTACCGTGCCATGCTACAATTTGTACTGTGGTTGAATTGAGGCCACTTTACTGGTTTCTGTCCCTCATTTGATGTGTTTTGGCAGCTTTGGGGCCTGTTTGAATGTGTTGTGCATGCATTTTTTCGCCTCCCATTGACTTGAATGGCGTTCAGTTATGTTTGGTGAACATTCAATGATTATATCGGCAAATATTACAAATCCGGCGATCGTAATCCAAACCGAACATTGAAATATTTGCTCACCTCTACAAAGCAGTTAAGTAGAACGATTAGTAATTAATTAAAAAATATAATAGCTCAAAAAATATATTTTCAATATTTCATTTGATCTCTACAGTTACATCCCAATCATTTAAGTCTTGGCATTTTGGATTTGGACTAAATTACGATCTGTGCACCTAACAACATATTATATTGCATATGCTGAAATTAAAATGGAAAAATAAAAAATTAACAGAAATAATTCATCAGAATTTTTTCTTCGGTACAAATATATTCTTGATACTGGACTTTACCTCTTTGTTTCGTAGGCTGTATATAAAAGGGTTTAAGAGAGGAGCAATAACTGTGTACAATAAAGAGACAACGCTGTTTTGTCCAATTCTAGATTTTAACCTGGGTCTAAAGTACATAAAAATTGCCGAACCGTAAAATATTGTAACAACTATTAAGTGAGAGGAGCAGGTTGCAAAAGTTTTTTTCTTGCTGGATGTGGAACGAAGTTTTAGAATTTTTGAAATGATCTCCACATAGGAAATTATTGTTACTGTGAATGAACCAATTACAAGACAGCCGCCAATCACAAATATCACAAGTTCATTAACCCAAATGTCCTGGCAGGAGAGATCTAGGACGGGTGGAACATCGCAAAAGAAATGGTCTATCTCAATTGATCCACAGAACGGTAATGAAAAAGTGAATGTTGTGTGAATTAGAGAATTCACTGCAGCAACGACGTATGATCCCAGTATGTGCTGGATACAGACCACTTCACTCATAATCACAGTATACAACATTGGGTGACATATGGCGTTATAGCGGTCATAAGCCATGGCTCCCAGCATACAGCATTCTGTTCCACCCAACAGCAAGAAACAATACATCTGTATAGCGCAGCCAGAGAAGGAGATGGCGTTACATTCTGGCCATAGACTGGACAACATCTTTGGGACGGTACACGAAACATATAGTATTTCCAAGACAGAAAAGTTAGCAAGAAAAAAATACATTGGAGTGTGGAGGCTCAGACTAAGCTTGTATGCAAGGATTATAGATAGGTTCCCACACACAGTGATGATGTATGTACATAAGAAGATCGGAAAAAAGAAGGCTTGATTCCCAATAACTCCAGAAAATCCCAGAAGAATAAATCCTGTTATCATTGTGTGATTATTATTCATTTCATCTCGTTTTCTAGAACATAAACAAAAATAATGAAATCGCAAATATTTAACTAATCTACTATGTTTTTTTAAACAAATAATTGAATATAATATGACCAATCAAGGTGGTAAAACTTTTCCGGTACATAACCTTTAGACTGTTTGATGAGTATTGCTCCTGTAGATTGTGTATCTCAACAAATTGCTGGGATTGCTTGGGGGAGAGAGAAAAACAACTGAGTGGGCCTCTAATCAGAAACCCTGATTACAACTTTGGCGACACAGTGATATTGCCACCGTACTGTGACATATAGTGGTGGATACCAGTCTTGCAGAACATACAAGTGATCAAACTACAGTTACAGATGGTGACTTACAGCTGACGTGCTTTCTGACGTAGTCATTCATTTTTCACATCTTCCATCTGGCCCAGACCAACATGGCAACTTCTTCAGCCTTGGCTTGCGGGCAGAAATTTGATCAAAGACATATTTTACTTCTTATACTTCCTGCACCTTCCCATCTGTTTCCGACCTGCACAAACTACTCTCCTGCTGCCACCACAATACTGAGTTGCTGCTGCCATTTGTTTCCATATTACTGCATCTGTTGTTTGGCACAATAACAGCGCTGTTCTTACTGCCCCACATAATAATGTCCACCACTGTGCCCCTTACATAGTAATAATGCCTCCTTTGTGACCTCTAGATGGTAAAATTGCCCCTATAATATATTAATGCACTGTGCAAATGCCCTAGAAAACAGTATCCACATTTTGCCCCTTTGGCGGATACAATACTTTGAGTGCCCTTATAGCAAAAAAGTGTCTTAAGTGTCCACTTAACATTTAATAATGTTCACTGAGTCCCCCCATGTACAGCTCCTCTATACACAGTATGGTGGTACCACAGCTCCACTATGCACAGTATGATGTCCTCACTACTCCCACAAAACACAGTATAATTGTCATGTCGGACGCTGTTCAGACCAGGTCGTCCAACAGACAGCGGTAATTCCGCTTTTGACCACTATTTGCTCATTGGCGTCTGCTAGATTTTATCTAGCTGTTCCGGGGTTAATTTACCTAATCCTTGGATTGGAAGCTGGGCCATGCCCACTGCCTTTAAATAGTTCTCCTGATCTTTGGGCGTCGCCGATTATAGCTTCTGTCTTGTGCGTTGTTATCTCGGTCTGGTGAGGAGAGCTAGTGGTTGGAGATTCGTTGCTGGTGGTGTATTTTCCTTTGTCTTATTTACTCCTTCCTATATTTGTATTTATTTTGCCCTGCACATTTATAGTGTATTCCTGAGTGACTGCGGCGTGGTGTATATTTTCCTTTATCCTTGTCTGTGCTAACTGTGGGTATTGGGGAATAACATCTTCACTGGGTGGTGGGCGGAGGTTTCAGCCTAGGGCTGAGCTCAGGAGACAGGGTGAGGTTCGAGGCCTGGACATGCACACCTTCAGTGTAAATTCCAGGTAGAGGGTCAGTCAGGATTTCCCTAGTCTGAGGGAAACTGCAGAGGCCCGGGTTATTAGCTCTCGCTCACCTAGTCTCTCCCTGACAATAATGACCCCACAGAAGCCCTCACACTATTTAATGGCCTCCACAGTAGTCCCTACACTATGTCTCAAACTGTGCAATGACTCCTGCATTATCTCCCATACTGTATAATGCTCCCCACAGTAAGCCTCAAACTGTATCATGACCCTCACCACATTAGCCCCCAAACTGTATAATAGTCCCCACACATTATAAGGGTCCCTACAGTAGCCCCTATAGTGTATGAAGTCCCTAATTGTCCATAAAATGTACGTGGGCCTTAGTTATCCCTATAAGGTCACCAGTAGTCTCTATAATATACAAGGGCCCCATTAGTCCCTATAATGTATAAGAGGTTCCCATCACTGTTTCAGGGTCCCCCATTGTTTATGATGCCCCCACATGTTTTAATTAAAATAAAAAACATCATATACTCACCTAATCCAGGATCCACTATGATGCCACTATGGCTTGCTCCTATACATGGTCCCCTGATGAGCACCTATACTAGGAAAGGGCGAAACGCGTAGGGACGGAGACATTGGACAAATTACGTCATACTATTCAGATAAGTAACCTATTACGGTTCTAGTAGCATGCTCTGGTTTTCTATGGCAGTTATATGTACAATATGACGATTTGTTGTGCTGCGGCCATGACAGACTAGTGAAACTGTATTTTTGGGAAGTTTTTGCTTAACTTGCTATAAATATATGACTTGGTCGTGGTGATTTAACTATGCAGCCAATTATGGCAGTAGAATATAAATAGTTCATGAGCACAAGAGCACTTTATATCTTCTTCTCAATAAGCTGAATTTTGGAGTCCTATTTTGCTCCCTCTCTTTGTCCCTCACAAATTAGGGTACTATTTTTACATCCTGATGTTTTAAAGGGTGAGCTCAGAAAACAGTCCAGGATTTAAAGCGGACCTAAGTGCAATAGGTTTTTCAGTGCAATACTAGATCTTGTGCAAATCTACCAAAACATTTTTTTCTAGTTTGAACAAGGCATGTGGTTGTGTGTATGGTGTTGGGGTCTGGGCGTGGGTAGTTGTTAGGGCCTGAGTAGGGCCAGAAGGGACAGTCGACGCAGAGTGGGGGCGTCATGTCGAATTTAGGGTGCCAACCTCCACTGCCAGGAAGGTACAGTCCAATAGGAAGTAATTAGGGATAAAGTTAGGACTGCTTTTCCCTATTAAGACTTCCTGTCTTATTTATTGCTGTACTAATACCCCACTTTGATCTTAGGTTTTGGTGTTGGTTGCTATTATTGGAATCAGATCAAAATCAGCAATGCAAGCTGATTTTAGGCACCTTCTGCCTCCGGTAGCTACACTACTTGGTCCACCCAAAATCACCGAGACATGTCCGATTTTGAGTCAAGGGTCAGATCAAAATCAGTAATGCAAGTTATTGGGTCTGAAAAAATATCAGATGGCACGCAGATGACATCCGAGTGCGGTAAAATTTTCAGATTGTCAGAAAGAAGATGGTGGAGAATTCTTTTTTTATTTTTTTTTATTCATCCATGTGCAAAAAAAATGACACTCGGACCACACTCTGATCAAAGTAATTTTTATCATCCGTGGAAAAATCGGACGTCTAAATAGCCCCTTAGAACAAGTCACTGCGGTTCTTTAGATGGTCCATTAATCTATGACTGGAGAGATCTGACCCCAAGGATCCTCAGTGATTATCAGAACAAAGCTTGTGTATGCCCCATACAGCCACATGCGTACCTGCAGTACAATCTTTATTCTGCTGATTTTAAGAGAAGGGAAAACTTAGACTTTCATTGTCTCATACTAATGAAATATTCTAATAGTCAAAATTTTTTTTTCCCCAAAACACAGTTACATATTTAAAAAGTCACTTACTGTGTATAAGTATTATCCATATTTTTTTTCCAGGATGCAGAGAGATTCTACTGTAATTAATTCCAAGACTTAATGTACAGAGATTTGTCCAGAAAAAGATCTTTGTTCTGTCCTATTGTTCTCTTCACAATTTGTATCTGCTCCTTGTTCCATTATTTGTGTGAACTGTTGAAACCATTAAAAATGCATCTTAAATGGTAAATGAACCATTGCTTTATTATATAAAAAGCTGTGAATCATTTGGGAGTCATCCCTTGAGAAATGGAGTCCTGCTTGTGCAAGATACATTTTTAGTTTGTGAAGTCATTTAAATCTTTCAAAACTTTTTAAAACAATGATAGAAAATGTAAAAAGTTGTTTTTCAGGATTAAGAATTTATTTTTAGTTAATATTTTAGAGGCTAAAGACTTGAGTGAGAATGAGCAAGCTGGTCAGTAGAAGGAGGCTAGAGAGCTTGTGAGACAGAGTGCTGCTTAATTTATTGGCATGCCTGTTGAACAGTTCAGTAAGAGTTAAGGCCCCGTCTCACATAGCGAGATCGCTAGCGAGATCGCTGCTGAGTCACAAGTTTTGTGACGCAACAGCGACCTCAGTAGCGATCTCGCTATGTGTGACACGTACCAGCGACCAGGCCCCTGCTGCGAGATCGCTGGTCGTGTCAGAATGGCCTGGACCTTTTTTTGGTCGTTGAGGCCCCGCTGACATCGCTGAATCGGTGTGTGTGACACCGATCCAGCGATGTCTTCACTGGTAACCAGGGTAAACATCGGGTTACTAAGCGCAGGGCCGCGCTTAGTAACCCGATGTTTACCCTGGTTACCAGCGTAAATGTAAAAAAAAACAAACAGTACATACTCACCATCTGATGTCCGTCAGGTCCCTTGGCGTCTGCTTCCTGCTCTGACTGAGCCGCCGTAAAGTGAGAGCACAGCAGTGACGTCACCGCTGCGCTCTGCTCTCACTGTACTGTAAGCGCGGCCCTGCACTTAGTAACCCGATGTTTACCCTGGTTACCCGGGTGCTGCAGGGGGACTTCGGCATCGTTGAAGACAGTTTCAACGATGCCGAAGTCGTTCCCCTGATCGTTGGTCGCTGGAGAGAGCTGTCTGTGTGACAGCTCCCCAGCGACCACACAGCGACCACACAGCGACGCTGCAGCGATCATCATCGTTGTCTGTATCGCTGCAGCGTCGCTGTGTGAGACGGGGCCTTTACTGAGGCCAGTGCTGGACCTAACAGTGAGCACAGTACTTGAAGTTTTTAGATATATTGGCTGCCGATCGACTTAGTGATAGAGTTAAATAATTACATAGTTAATCTGGTTGATAAGACTTCTGTACATCAAGTTCAACCAATGACAATGAAGTACACCAGTAGAGAGAAGTGGCTCTAAACACCAATGAGTGGTTTCCTGATGACTACACAGTTGGGCTTTGATCTTTGTCAATTGACTGCTGTTCCTGTTGTAATGTAGCCCCCAAGCTCAGTGCCACAACATTATTGTGTAAAAAACAAGCTCAGTGTAACAGTAATGTTATTTGCCTCTGTATTGATGTGCAATCCCCAAGATTCTTACCATGGATGAGTAACCATCAAGATGTGTGACTCTATCCAATGTGTAACTGTCAAGTTTGTGCTCTTATTGAGAGTCTGTAACCATAATAACATCACACTTTCTCCTGTTCCAGAAATCCACTTCCTCAGAGTAACCCTAGCCTTTGTCCTGTCCTTCAAACCTCAAATCCAATCTCCTACCACCTTATGCTGCTTCCAACTCAAAAATATTTCCAGAACTCTGCACCTAATAAATTGTTAGTGCATGCCCTCATCAGCTAATGCCTCAGCTACTCCTTTGTGGCCTCCTTGCTAACAGTCTCGCACTTCTCCAGTCCATCTTTAACTCTGCTGCCCGTCTAATTCACGTCTCTTCTCGCAACTCCTCGATTTCTCCTCTCTGCTGATTCCTTCATTGGCTCCCAATTCCCCAACGTATCCAGTTCAAACTACTAGTTAAAAAAGGAAGAGAAAATTTCCATCATACTCACATTTTAGGAAACCTCTGTGTTTATTTTCCAAAGTGCCGTTCCAATGCTGCTGACCGCCCAAATAATCCAATGTAAAAAAAAGGTAGACAGGCACATCCAATAATAAAAAATGTTCAAGCTATATTTCAAAAACATATTTTGACATATATATTCATGACATGCTCTATGACTAAGGGCGCAGTAGGCACCAGAAACACATCAGAGCGATTCCTCTACCACATCATCCTTGTATGGAATTTTAAAAATATGTATTTGGAATAAAGTTTGAAGATTTTTTATTATTGAATGTGCCTGTTAAACTACTAGTATTGACCCATAATAATGTTGATAATCTGTCTTCTCTGTATATCTCTGAACTTTTCTCCCGATATCTTCCAACAGGCAATCTTCAGTCCTCCCAAGACCTCCGTCTCTCCTCCACACTCACACATTCCTCTTGCAATTGCCTCCAAGGCTTCTCCTCAGTATTCCCCATCCTCTGGAGTTCTGTGCTCCAACACATCCGATTATCCACCACATTCGGATCTTCAAGACGGAATTTGAAAACGCATCTCATTACGAGAGTTTACAGCCTGTAATGAAGCCTTGCAATCTCACCCCCACCGTAACTGCTGCAAACCCCGCAACCTACTGCCTCCTTCCCCATTTTCCTGTAGACGGTAAGCCTGCAATGTCAGGATCCTCTACCCTCTGTATCAGACTGTCATTGTTAGCTTGTTAATTGTAATTTTTATGTGTATTTTGGTTGTTAAACCCTTCTCATGTACAGCACCATGAAATCAATGGTGCTATGAAAATAAATAATAACAATAATAGCACTTCTTTACAGTACCTCAAGTTCAGTAAACCTATTTCAGCTAAGTTCTGCAGTGTCTGAGTCGCTGTCACTGCACCATTCTGTAATCATTTCATATCAGCATGGTAGCCGTGTGCTCAGGAGATACATCCAGGTGCATTAGAACAGCTTGCTTCCTGGGCCAAGACTAAGACACAACTCAGCAGGCGTAAGATATGCCCTCTTGTTGTGACATCACTAAGTGGGCTGAGGTATGACATGCACTCCTCTTTTCTCAGAAAATGAAAACCATCCTTTACACATATGTCGCTGTATGAACCTCGTGTAAGTAAGACACTATGCTCATGGTGTTCCCCACATCAGGGGCATTCTTTTAAGTGTAAATACGGAGCAATTACCTGAACCGCTTACTGAGAAATCTGCACTTTGCACTTGTTGCGTTTAGCTGCTCGCGCTTTCAGTGGGTGATAGGTCTACCGATGGACATCAGGAATATATAATTCTTATCTTTCTAGCCCAAATCGGTGCCGCAATATATAACTTTAATAGAACAAAGAAACTCCGGGCTTTCACACCAGTAGTAGATGGGAGGGGGAATGAGTAGTTTTCACGAAGCCTGGTATTGGCAGGGTAGAACCATAGAACTGCAGTGACTCTGGTGAGGGTTTTGAATTACAAACATACCAGCAGGCAGAAGAGAAGAGAGGGGGGTTGGAATAGCCCACAGCGTGTGTTGGCTCAGCTTTAAGGGACTTAGCAGAGCTCAGTGTGCATGATAATACACAATCAAATACCTCATGTTCCTGACAACCTTCTTAGTCCCTTTCAAAGGTATTCAATCCAGGAGATCTGCACACATCCATACACACAGGCACGTGTGAGACAAACAGATCTCAATTTACAAAGTGAACCACACCCAGGGGTGGAGGTATGTGAGCAGCAGTCTCTCCCAACTCATCAACTACTCACAATAAATCTGTCATGGCCAATTAACACCTATGTACTAAAGCATTAGTTTAAGCTTATCTCCCAACCACTAGGTGTCCAACAGGCACCTTACATACCTCCCCCTCTGTCTAAAGCTGTGGGCTTGGCACCTTATATCACTAGAGCTGAGATTCTCGGGAGGGCATCGGCATTACCATGTAACACTGGGCTCTATGTTTTACATGAAAGCAAAAATCCTGCAGGGCTAAAAACCAGCTGATAACAGGAGCATTTTCCCCCTTTCTTTCCAGATCCACTTGGTGGGGCATGGTCTGACATTAAATTAAATTGTAACCCTAAGGCCATGTGCACACGTTCAGTATTTTTCGTGTTTTTTTCACGTTTTTTTGCTATAAAAACGTGATAAAAACGCGAAAAAAACGCTAACATATGCCTCCTATTATTTACAGTGTATTCCGCATTTCTTGTGCAAATGTTGCATTTTTTTCCGCGAAAAAATCGCATCGCGGAAAAAAAAGCAACGTGTTCATTAAAAATGCGGAATTGCGGGGATTCCGCACAACTAGGAGTGCATTGATCTGCTTACTTCCCACATGGGCTGTGCACACCATGCGGGAAGTAAGCAGATTATGTGCGGTTGGTACCCAGAGTGGAGGAGAGGAGACTCTCCTCCACGGACTGGGCACCATATAATTGGTAAAAAAAAAAGAATTAAAATAAAAAAATAGTGATATACTCACCCTCTGATGGCCCCCGAAGTGTTCCCGCCTCTCCGGTGCATGCTCTCTCTTCCATTCCTATAGATGGTGTGGTTCAGGACCTGCGATGACGTCACTGTCTTGTGATTGATCGCGTGACCGCTCATGTGACCGCTCACAACCAATCACAAGCCGCGACGTCATCGAAGGTCCTGAACCACACCAGCATCTATAGGAACGGACGCCGCTGAAGAGATTGGCTGTCTGCAGAGGGTGAGTATAACCATTTTTTAATTTTTTTTATTATTTTTAAACATTCTATCTTTTACTATAGATGCTGCATAATAATAAAACAATCCCAAAATGAGAGAATTAATTATAAAGTTCTTCCACATACTCACAACCGCAATGGGGGAGTATATCCGGAAGACAAATTTACTGAGTTTTAGGACACTCCCAAGACCAATATATCACAACAGAAAAGAACGGAGTTCATGTCCAAAAATACAAAAAACTTTATTAAATGACAAAAGATACTAATAAATAACAACCACATATATAAAAATACACTACAATGTAAGTCAAGATAGTTGGAGATGGAGGTAGCACAGATAAAAACAGTGCGGCACTCAGGCTGATGCCATGTACATGCAAAAATATATAAACATCACCTGCATAGTGCAGAGTAGAAGTGCAGGTATTAGCCCAGGGGGTATGAGTACCACTATGTAACATAATATAACAAGAGCCCTGTACACTGGCTCAAATCACACCGAAAAGGAAGCATGAATCCCCACCCTGGGTTCTTACCCACACTCTGGCATCAGGACCGGACCGCACCGTCGCCCCAACGCGCGTTTCGCGTCGGCTTCTTCGGGGACCGGACCGCCCCCCGAAGAAGCCGACGCGAAACGCGCGTTGGGGCGACGGTGCGGTCCGGTCCTGATGCCAGAGTGTGGGTAAGAACCCAGGGTGGGGATTCATGCTTCCTTTTCGGTGTGATTTGAGCCAGTGTACAGGGCTCTTGTTATATTATGTTACATAGTGGTACTCATACCCCCTGGGCTAATACCTGCACTTCTACTCTGCACTATGCAGGTGATGTTTATATATTTTTGCATGTACATGGCATCAGCCTGAGTGCCGCACTGTTTTTATCTGTGCTACCTCCATCTCCAACTATCTTGACTTACATTGTAGTGTATTTTTATATATGTGGTTGTTATTTATTAGTATCTTTTGTCATTTAATAAAGTTTTTTGTATTTTTGGACATGAACTCCGTTCTTTTCTGTAGATGCTGCATAAGCAGCATCTATAGTAAAAAGTTGGTCACACTTGTCAAACAGTATGTTTGACAAGTGTGACCAACCTGTCAGTCAGTTTTCCAAGCGATGCTACAGATCGCTTGGAAAACTTTAGCATTCTGCAAGCTAATTATGCTTGCAAAATGCTAAAAAAAAGCGAAAAAAACGGGAAAAAAACGCAAAAAAAATGCGGATTTCTTGCAGAAAATTTCCATTTTTCTTCAGGAAATTTCTGCAAGAAATCCGGACGTGTGCACATACCCTAAGAGATAGTATCACATTGTGACCACTGCCCACTTTATGACCAAATATTCCTTTTCTGCCTTGGAATCATATCAGATAGCCAACAGGATGCTCCTCTCCATGTGTATCCTGAGAAAGGACTGGTTAAAGTCAAAGTCAGAGGCAATCAGGACTGGCTGCTTACACATAGCTACTTTCAAAGGATATCTTTGCACCTCCAACATTCATTTGGCCATTACTGATTTTGTCCCCTGAAGGAGATCAGTCAGGGGTGCAAAGTTTGGAATGAACCTCCTATAGTAATCCACAATTCCCAGAAAGGTCCTAACTTGCTGCTTTGAGAGTGGTTTCAGCCCGTTCTGGATTGCATCCACTTTATTGATCTTGTGTTAGATTTCATCTCTACATACTCCACATCTTCCCCAACCCAGGCTGAAGATTATGATATCGGCCATGTATGTGTAATTCTTGTGGGGTGAGAGGATCTGGTCCATGGCTCTCTGGAGGTGGCCGAACAGCATCCGAACATATTAGATGCAACTGTCAGGCATAAAGAAAGCTGCTTTCTCCTTGGCTTCATGACAAGGAGATTTGCCAATATCCCTTTGTTAGATCCAAGGTGGTTATGTATTGTGCTGGCCCAAGTCTCTCGATCAGCTCATCGACATGCAGCATCGGATATGTGCCAAACTTAGTGACTTCTTTCAGCTACCAACAATCAATACCGCATCTCCATCGGGTTTTGGATCAAGAACAATCAGGTTAAACCATCTACTCTTATATTCGTCAATGACTCATGATTCAACATACTTCCCTGGAGGTCAGTTCTTGGCGAGCTTTGGGAATTCGGTAGCGCTTTGAATTCACCAGCACATGGGGTTCCGTCATAACCTTGTGTACTATGACATCTGTGCACCCCAGCCAATCTGAGAACAGGTCCCAACATTGCTGTTTTTGGGCGATTCAACAGTTTTTCGGCTACTGTGACATCTTTAATGTCCCCTTCTGGCTTAACCAGCAAACATGAAATTTCAATGGATTCCCTGTCTTGCCATTACTTGGTGGTTAGCAGCATGAGGAGATTTTGAAAGAGAGGTGGAAGCGGTTAACTGTTAGATGGCACAGGACTTGCAATTCCTTAGGATTTCCCAGTGACATCTGGGCCAATAAGTCCTTTGCATGACCTGTCCTTAAGCTTTGTCCAGCCCCAGATGGCCGCCCAAGTCATGTCCAACACCCCCTGTGTTTGGGTCCTGGTACCAACAATTGTTCCACTATGTCCTCCTTCACCTTAGTAACCTGGTACAATAAGTCCCCACTCAACATAAAATAGGGAAACCTGGTGTCAGTCCCAGGCTCCTGTGCTATGCCGTTTGTGAGGAGCTGGCCACGGACTAAAGACTATTGGATCAATGCATGTAGAGCAGAGTCCAAGGTTCTACAGATTGCAGACTTACACCAGCATGAAGCACCTGTTACGTAGATATTATTGTTTTATTTTATTAGAGATTTGCTTGCTTGTCAGTTCAGGAATCAATGTTTCCATTCAGTGCCAGCAAGCAGAGGAAGGCCGTGCTGGATACATCTTATGTATTTTGCCCTAAGGCCAGACAGGAGATTGCTAAAGGTAAATGTAAAGCAATCATTCCATTAATCTCATCAGTATCTCAGGGTCTCAAGCCATTGTTCTCCTAGCAACTAGGCCCATTCTGTGGATGGGGATAGTAGATCCAGGGGAGCCATCACTACAGGGGGTCTCACATGCAGTCCCAGGTAATGGGCTTCTGGAATATTCTTCATTCATTGAACAAAAAGCAACTGTTTAAGGGGAAGGGAGGAAAAGAAGCCACATGTTTAGTGTGGATTTATTGGAGTGACGTTGAGGGGAGGGGATCCTCTAGGCTGAGGTCTTGGAGCCATGGATGGATGGCCTATGGAGTTTTGGAGATCAGTTGCCAGCTGGGCCGGATTCACCTGCTACGGTTAAGGGAGGTGTCATCTGGATTTCACAAACTTTCTTAAGTATTGTTGATCCTGGATACATGCACGTTGGTTGGGTTATTAGTCATCTGGAGGAGCCTTGATTTTGAGTATACTGGAGGAAGATGCAAAATCTGTGGACCAACCAAAAGTTGGGAGACAGTGAGTATCACCCTATATGGGGACAGTGGGACTCTCGGCCCTGGGGAGGGGATCTTGTGGACTGGGGGCAATGTTTTTTGGCAATCTACTTATATTTGTTGCAAAACCATGGATGTAAGGAATGTAAAGTAGTTGCATCGCTAACCTGCCTAGGTGATTATTACAACCCACAGCTTCAGATATTCACACCATTTATAACAGTTACCTTATTCAACACTTCCTTTAGAGTTAGTTTCCTATATGGGTGGACCCAAATTTTCCCCCAGTCACTCCTATCTCAGGAATGTGCAGGCACACTACCTCCTAATTCCCCACCATTAGAGAAAAAGGAAAACCTATCAGGCTCTGGTTTTGCTGAGACTTCTTTACGGCCATTCTGTCTCTTATGTAAGCAATTAAGGTCTCCGCCCCTACCTGTAAGTGCCAAAACAACACAAAGCCCTAGCCTATGATAATTGGGTGCAATAAATCTTGGACCACGCCAACCTCATGGGACTGAGTACCTTACCTCGCCAGGCATCGCGCTGTCCTTGCTCCTGTCGCGGTCGCTCCTTCTGCATCGGGGTCTGCTCTCCCGCTTCCTCCTCGCCGCTCTGGATGCATCGCCGCCATCTCTGCTGCTGCAGTCTCTGCTGCCGCTGTCCCCGGGGGTTCTGCTCTGCCTCCTTCCAGCGCCGCGCTCTTCCACCGTCCTCCTTTGCAGCCACTAGGGGGCCTCAGCATGGTGCACGTCCAAATCCTTTCCCCCGACCTGTGTCTGCTCCTTGCAAACCCCTTAGGTCGTGTTCGCGCCCTCTTCCCTGCATTTAACCCCTTCAGTTTCTTCCCAGCAGCCCTTGCCTCCCAATCAACCTTCAGCACAGGATATATCAGGCAGTTCCGCCTTTATGGCGGTGCCTGATTATCGTGTGCATTCCATACGTGCTTCTGGCCCGTTCCCTGTTCCGTCCTGTTTATTTGGCAGTGCTTGTATTCCTGTTCCTCTCTGACTCTAGCATCGCTGTTACCCTGTCCTGTGCTTTTTCTCTCCTGAGCCGTCCCTTTTGGTTCCAGCTGTTGCGGCATCTGACTCCCTCGGGCCTGCTCCTCACGATCCCTGTATAGGGGTTGTTCCCAGGTTCGCTCGTCCGTTGGAGCCTGAGTGCCGTGACCCAGAGGGTCCACTCTTGTTCACATCTTCTCGACGTCATAGTGGCTCTCGCGAAGGTCACCATACTCACTGAGTCCAGCAGTCCAGCCATTTGCAGACCATGCACTTTTGCAGGACAAGCTTAGGACCCCTCGTCGGGTGGACAGTCTGCACTGCACTCTTGATATGAGTAGAATGAACATCAGCATCCTATCCTACAGTCCATTTGCTCGCAGAGTAAGGGTACTGTCACACTATACGATTTACCAACGATCACGACCTGCGATACGACCTGGCCGTGATCGTTGGTAAGTGGTTGTGTGGTCGCTGGGGAGCTGTCACACAGTCAGCTCTCCAGCGACCAACGATGCCGAGGTCCCCGGGTAACCAGGGTAAACATCGGGTTACTAAGCGCAGGGCCGCGCTTAGTAACCCGATGTTTACCGTGGTTACCAGCGTAAAAGTAAAAAAACCCAAACAGTACATACTTACATTCCGGTGTCTGTCCCCCGGCGTTCTGCTTCTCTCCACTGTGTCTGCGCCAGCCGGAAAGCACAGCGGTGACGTCACCGCGTCACCGCTGTGCTCGCTTTCCGGCTGGCCAGCGCTCACAGTGCAGAGAAGCAGAACGCCGGGGGACAGACACCGGAATGTAAGTATGTACTGTTTGTTTTTTTCACTTTTACGCTTGTAACCACGGTAAACATCGGGTTACTAAGCGCGGCCCTGCGCTTAGTAACCCGATGTTTACCCTGGTTACAAGCGAACGCATCGCTGGATCGCTGTCACACACAACGATCCAGCAATGACAGCGGGAGATCCAGCGACGAAAGAAAGTTCCAAACGATCTGCTACGACGTACGATTCTCAGCAGGGTCCCTGATCGCTGCTGCGTGTCAGACACAGCGATATCGTATGGATATCGCTGGAACGTCACGGATCGTACCGTCGTAGCGATCAAAGTGCCACTGTGTGACAGTACCCTAACACAACAGTTTCCAAATAGAACAAAGAACCTCATCAACATAATAATTCAAGTCAATTAACAAGTGTCATGACTGGTACTAAATAGTTTTGTGAAAAAATGCATAAGGTATGTACTTACACAAAGGATGGTATGTCAGTGAAAAGGGGGGTCTGGTACATGCGTCCTGGTCCACCTGCCCCAATGCACGTTTCACCCAGAGGCTTTGTCAGGGTGACTAAAACATTACTTCAACTTTATCCCCCAAACAATAGGTGTCAGACAGCCACCGTACAATAATTATGAAGAACAGTTTTCAATAGCATGATCCAAGGTGAAGGGTAACCAGAATCTATGCAGAACAGGCGTCTCTTCTGTGATAATGTTATTGTGGTGCAGAATATAGCTCATCACTTATGGATAAAGTGATTAAAAAAATGTAGAGAAAAAGAAGAGATAAAATAGTGTAGACCAACGGAGGTGTGAGGGGCTTGAACTTAAATGAGACTGAATAAGAGCAGCAGGAGATTGCTACTATTAAGGCTGTTAAACTGTAAGATAGAGGGGTACCTCAGTAAACGAGTGGTATACACAAGGGAATTGTTGGAGCCAATGGGTTGCCTCCACCTATTAGAGTATGGTAAATGAAGGCTAACTATACCGAGGACCAGTGGTACTGATTAATTTGATAGTTAGTTTCAAACAAAAAAATATATTTTTTGTCCCAAAACTCATAACTCTATGTATACCTACATGACTAATTATTTCATGTTTTTAATTACTCTTCAAGAACATTTCCTTTAATATTTGGGAATAAAAGAATATGATTTTAAAATTCCACACTCTTTAGAAGAAGACAAATTGCAAAAATAAGTAAAATTACACATTACATCCTTCCACTGACTAGACAATGGACATTAGATTGTGTTGACAGGCTATGAATTGCAACAATGTTTATAAAATATATTTTTAATAACTGTTATCAATAGGAGAATCTTTAGAGCAAATTTAATTTTTTTTGCAAACGCATTGTAATTTTGAACCTTTTATCTACAATAGATAATGGGGAATTTTAAAATGATGGAGAGATGCATCTACAGTCTACAGTGTGTTGACTCATGTATTTTTTTTGTGTGTGTGTTGTGATCTTGCTGTGCATAATTATATTAGAACCAAAATGCAAGTCTCCCATTAATGACTGGTCTGAAGCTCCTCTGACACTATGCCCTTTTGCAGATATCATGTCTTTTAGCATGGTCATTATGTAAGCAGGTTACGGGATGCAGTGACAGAGACAGAGCAAGGGTTAACACAAAATTTAATTTTTTACAATAACTACTCCCCTCAGGGAGAAAACACAACAGGGATAAAAGGTCAACAGAACACGGAATCGGGAGCAAGGAAAAAATAGGTGTGGAGGGAAATAAAAGAAAAAAAGAGAAAAGAAAAAAAAATAGTTCCAGAGGAGAAAACAAAGGAAAACAAAAATAATTTCTTCAACTACGACTTCAGGAAACCGGTTCGTTACAGAGAGTTCTTTAGCGTCAAAACTGTGATGCATAGATGTCCGTTATGATCCTCAGAATAATGACGTCTCTGATCCTGGCGGTGGTGTTAATCCCTCGTGATCTGGAGTATTTCTCTTAACGTTGACGTATATCCTCCTGACAGCGGTGGGGATTCCCCAGGGCAAGGTCAGTGTGCAATCGATAGGAACTTGATGACCGGGTATCACACAATTTTTCTTCCCCTCAGCGTACCGGGATCTTGTGTCACCTGTCTCCATTGTTACGGAAGAAATCTCCTCAAAGCCGATATCTAATTTCCCTGTCTAAGCGTGTGGGCGCTTACATCCTCTCTCTGGGATCTTTTCCTCACAGTAGACGATGTCAGCAGAAACCCGGTACGTTGTGGTCGGTAGTCTCTATCTAAAGGCACACGATCTCTGTCAGTTTGGCACCTTGATATAATGGGAGCCACCTCATTCCAGCAAGCTTTTCATCCCCATCCTGTCTGCACAGCCTTCTCTCTGCCTAACGCACATCCTTCTTTTTGACTGTAAACCAAGCTCCGCCCCTTTTTCTCCCCAACCGCGCACTCTGCTTTCCGGCCAAATCTTCCTGGTCTCTCACGCGCTGCAGCCCTATTAGCTTGCCCATGCTCCCTTCTTCCCTATATAACCTGGGTGACAGTCCCATTGGTTCCGGACCCTTCACGGAAAAAATATGCCTGGTTCGGGTCGCAATGTTCCATTTCTTGAAACCAGGTCTTTACCAAGCGATGTAACTTCTGCAGCCGATGACGGTGTTCTCGTATCCAGGTGGACACCCCAGTCCGTGGGTAGTCCTCCTCTGGGTCCAGCTCTAATTCTGTGATTTCTTTGCCTTGTCTGCCGAAAAGCAGGGTGTAAGGGGTGTATCCGGTGGTAAGATGCACTCGGTTGTTATATACCCATACCAATTCTGTCATGAATTCAGGCCAACGTGCCTTACGGTCTTCCTCCAATGTTCTCAGCATTTGAATGAGAGTCCAGCTAAATCTTTCACATGCTCCATTACCCTGAGGATGATAGGGTGTTGTCCATGACTTCTCTATTTGATACAAATGATACAACTCCTCCATTACTCATCCCATAAAACAGGCCCCTTGATCCGAAAGTATCCTCTTCGGACATCCATAAACCTGGATCAAGTTCTTACAGATAGCATGAGCTACCGACTCTGCAGTCTGATCTTGAGTAGGGGTCACAACAGCAAATTTGGTGAAATGATCGGTCATTACCAAGCAGTGTTTATAACCTTGATGGGCATGTCCTACAGTCACATAGTCGCTCATCAAGACTTCTAGTAGGGCTGAGGTCACAATGGTTTGTGTTGGGGAACTCTGTTCTGGAGGCTTGGACAATTCACAGCTTCTGCAGAGTCTACACACTTTCTCAACATCTGTCTTCATAAAGGGATACACTAACTTCTGTAGCCACTGAAAGGTTTTATCAGGACCAAAATGAGCCCCTCTCGCACGCACGCAGTCCCCGCTATCTCTGTCAGTCAGGACCAAAATGAGCCCCTCTCTCATGTGCTTCTATCTAAAGGCACGCGCGCAGCCCCCGCTATCTCTGTCAGTTTGGCACCTCAATGTAATGGGAGTCACCTTAGTCCAGCGAGCTTTTCGTCCCCTTCCTGTCAGCACAAATTTCTCTCTGCCTGATGCGTGTCCTTCTTTTTGACCGTAAACCAAGCTCCACCTCTTTTTCTCCCCAACCGCGAGCTCTGCCTTCCCGCCAAATCTTCCTGGTGTCTCACGTGCTGCAGCCCTATTAGTTTGCCTGTGCTCCCTTCTTCTCTGCATAACCTGGATGACAGTCCCATTGGTTCCGGACCTTTCATGGAAAAGATCTGCCTGGTTCGGGTCTCCTTACAATTCCAAGAGATGATTTGATTGCTCTGCTGTGTGCAGAAAAAAATGCCCATTTAACATATTGCTAAAGTGTCACGCTGGAGCACGGAAATGCCCGGTGTGAGACATAAAAGAGGTTTGAAACCCTGACAAAAAGGTAAAGGAGCCCTTATGATAGGGAGAGAGGAGGAGGGAGACCACTAAAGATTCAACTGAGACTGAACCATACGCTCCCTATCATCCCTAGATGGGTCTTTCTGACCTTGTGCAATCACATGCCTAAGCCATGGCTAGCCTTGAGCTAACTCTGACTAAAGAGTAGAGCTGTTAGGCATCGGGATTCTCCCTCTGCACAGGAGGAATCCCAAACCATGTCTTCTCCTGCAGTCCCCCATTCAGTCTCGACCGCAGTGGATCCTGCTAGGCAGAGACATCGGTGTCAGTGTATTGCTCAGACCCGTGCTGTGCAATTGATTGCTGCTGCCTCTCCAGGTTCAGCTATGGCAAACCACAGCAAACAGTAGCGAGCAGTTGTTCCTGAGACTATGCCCGGGTTTCGCCCTACTGAGCATGCTCGTGAGGTGGCAACCTTTTATTGGTGGTTGGCGGTCAACTGCTCAGGTCCTCAAGTGAGCCTGGAATGGTCTGCTAGCAAGGTCCTGGTATATTGGGATCTATAAAAGGATCTCATAGCCTAATATATCCCCTACCTTTGGTTGTGCATGTCTTCAGGAGAGATTGGAGATAGAGCCAGCACCAAGTAGCGGCGTCGCTTGCACGACACCGTGCGCATTGTGGGTTTGGTCAGACTCTTACCCCAGTGTTCCAGCGGCTGAGCTTTAGGGACCTCACTAGCGCCATTTCTGCTGTGACCTGTGATGCTTAACAGGGAACAGCATTCTATTCCCGTGTTTGCTGCGGCTCTGTGGTGCAACAGAGTTCGCTGCTGTTCACACCAGGTGACATTTAACCTGTGTATCATCGGTGCTCTATAGCCATCTAATGTCCTCCATTGCCTAGCAGCAGGTTCCATCTCTGCACGGTGGACCCCGGGTTGCGAACGCACCTTACTATAATATTTTATTTGGTGCGTTCCGCCAACCCTAATGCTAGGTTCACATTGCGTTAGGGCAATCCGTTAAGAGCATAGCACTAGCGGATTGCGCTAATGCAATGTATCTATAGGGATCGCGTTTGCCGATCCCGCTAGTGCAGATCCCAGACCTGCGCTAGCGAGGAACGGACCTCGGGCACACCTCGGACGCTGCAAGCAGCGTCCGAGGTCCGTCAGAAAATAACGGCACATCGCTAGCGCGTGCCGAAAATGGCATGCGCTAGCGATGCGCTAGAGATCAGATTCACATTGCCGTCAATGGGTGCGCTAATGGATTGCGACAATTTCGCCATGCAACGCAGTCCGTTAGCATTAACCCATTAACGCAATGTGAACCTAGCATAACAGAGCAGCAAGACACTAGTCTCACTACGACAGTAAGAAACTCTCTACTACAGTAAAAAAAGCAAGGAGAAAGACAAACTGGGAGAAATCAAACAACAACTGAAACTGCACAGCATTAACTGGAACAACTTCTCGAGGGAGGTCAGCATAGAAAACCTATAACTGGCATAGGAGAGAGCTAAGAGTGAGTTTAACTAATGGAAGGAGCTGAAATTACAGCCATATGGGAATCCCAGCAGGATCAAAAAGGAACTCTTATCCCCTTCACTACTCAGTGAAAATCAAACTTCTTCTTCACTCCAATTAATTGCTGAGCGGACTCCAAACAGGACCTGCGATCTGCCAATTGCTGTGACCTTCTGATCCTAGATACCCCCAAAGGTCTGAGCAGGGCATGTTACATTCATGACATAAGAAAGAGCACACTCAGATGGCATCAGGATTCCGCATCACATACCGTGGTGCAGCAAAATGATCCAGAGGGGACTAGCACTGTAAAAGATGTGTTAATCTTAGGCTTTTACTGCAGAGGGATTGGAGCTCACAGTGCACAGTTCATCATTAAACATAAAAATAAAATATTGTATTCGCCCTAAAAAATATTTTTGATCCAAATCATTTAAGAATTTTACTTTTGGATTTAGACTAAATTACAAACTGTCCAGCCAACAACATATTATATTGTATATACTGAAATAAAATGGAAAAATTATAAATTAACAGAAAATAATTTATCAGAATTTTTTCATTTGTACAAATATATTCTTGATACTTGATTTGACCTCTTTGTTTCGTAGGCTGTATATAAAAGGGTTTAAGAGAGGAGCAATAACAGTGTACATTAAAGAGACCAAGCTATTTTTTCCACTTTTATATTTTGACCTCGGTCTAAAATACATAAAGATCCCTGAACCATAAAATATTGTAACAACTATTAAGTGAGAGGAGCAGGTTGCAAAAGTTTTTTTCTTGCTGGATGTAGAACGAAGTTTTAGAATTTTTGAAATGATCTCCACATAGGAAATTATTGTTACAATGAACGGACCAATTATTACACAACCGGCAATCAGAAATATCACAAGTTCATTAACCCAAATGTCCTGGCAGAAGAGTTCTAGGACGGGTGGCAAATCGCAAAAGAAATGGTCTATCTCAATTGATCCACAGAACGGTAATGAAAAAGTGAATGTTGTGTGAATTAGAGCATTCACTGCACCAACGACGTATGATCCCACTATGTGCTGGATACAGACCACTTCACTCATAATCACAGTATACAACAGAGGGTGACATATGGCGTTATAGCGGTCATAAGCCATGGCTCCCAGCATACAGCATTCTGTTCCACCCAACAGCAAGAAACAATACATCTGTATAGCGCAGCCAGAGAAGGAGATGGCGTTACATTCTGGCCATAGACTGGACAACATCTTCGGGACGGTACACGAAACATATATTATTTCCAAGAGAGCAAAATTAGCAAGAAAAAAATACATTGGAGTGTGGAGGCTCGGACTAAGCTTGTATGCGAGGATTATAGACAGGTTCCCACACACAGTGATGATGTATATACATAAGAAGATCGGAAAAAGGAAGACTTGATTCTTGATAACTCCAGAAAATCCCAGAAGAATAAATCCTGTTCCCACTGTGTGATTGCTGTTCATTTCATAAGATTTCCTGTAATAGAAAGAAAAATAGTGAAATTTTAATTAAATAAGAAATCTACTATGTTTTAACCCCTTTCTGCCATTGGATGTACTATTCCGTCCATGTGGGGTGGGCCCTAATTCCCAAGGACGGAATAGTACGTCCAGCGCGATCGGCTGCGCTCACGGGGGGAGCGCGGCCGATCGCGGCCGGGTGTCAGCTGCCTATCACAGCTGACATCCGGCACTATGTGCCAGGAGTGGTCACGGACCGCCCCCGGCACATTAACCCCCGGCACACCGCGATCAAACATGATCGCAGTGTGCCGGCGGTACAGGGAAGCATCGCGCAGGGAGGGGGCTCCCTGCGGGCTTCCCTGAGACCCCTGGAGCAACGCGATGTGATCGCGTTGCTGCTAGTGTCTCTTACCCCCTATCCCTGCAGGCCCCAGATCCAAAATGGCCGCGGGGCTGCATCCGGGTCCTGCAGGGATTACTTCCGGGTGCAGACCAGGCTCTGGTAAGCCTGCAGCGCTGGAACTCAGATCGGTGATCTGATAGAGTGCTGTGCAAACTGTCAGACCAGCGATCTGTGATGTCCCCCCCGGGACAAAGTAAAAAAGTTAAAAAAAAATTTCCATATGTGTAAAAAAAAAAGAAAAAAAAAATCCTAAATAAAGAAAAAAAGAAAAAAATTATTCCCATAAATACATTTCTCTATCTAAATAAAAAAAAATCAAACAATAAAAGTACACATATTTAGTATCGCCGCGTCTGTAACGACCCCACCTATAAAACTATATCACTAGTTAACCCCTTCAGTAAACACCGTAAAAAAAAACAAAAAAAGAACGAGGCAAAAAACGCTTTATTCTCATACAGCCATACAAAAAGTGGAATAACACGCGATCAAAAAGACGGATATAAATAACCATGGTACCGCTGAAAACGTCATCTTGTCCCGCAAAAAACGAGCTGCCATACAGCATCAGCGAAAAAATAAAAAAGTTATAGTCCTCAGAATAAAGCGATGACAAAATAATTATTTTTTCTATAAAATAGTTTTTATCGTATAAAAGCGCCAAAACATAAAAAAAAGATATAAATGAGGTATCGCTGTAATCGTACTGACCCGAAGAATAAAACTGCTTTATCAATTTTACCAAACGCGGAATGGTATAAACGCCTCCCCCAAAAGAAATTCATGAATAGCTGGTTTTTGGTCATTCTGCCTCACAAAAATAAAAAGCGATCAAAAAATCTCCCATGCCCGAACATATTACCAATAAAAACATCAACTCGTCCCGCAAAAAACAAGACCTCACATGACTCTGTGGACTCAAATATGGAAAAATTATAGCTCTCAAAATTTGGTAACGCAAAAAATATTTTTTGCAATAAAAAGCGTCTTTCAGTGTGTGACGCCTGCCAATCATAAAAATGCGCTAAAAAACCCGCTATAAAAGTAAATCAAACCCCCCTTCATCACCCGCTTAGTTAGGGAAAAATTTAAAAAAATTTAAAAAATTTATTTATTTCCATTTTCCCATTAGTGTTAGGGTTAGGGCTAGAGTTAGGGCTAGGGCTAGGGTTAGGGTTAGGGTTAGGGCTAGGGTTAGGGTTAGGGCTAGGGTTAGGGTTGGGGCTAGGGTTAAGGCTACAGTCAGGGTTGGGGCTAAAGTTAGGGTTAGGGTTGGGGCTAAAGTTAGGGTTAGGGTTTGGATTACATTTACGGTTGGAAAAAGGGTTGGGATTAGGGTTAGGGGTGTGTCGGGGTTAGAGGTGTGGTTAGGGTTACCGTTGGGATTAGGGTTAGGGGTGTGTTTGGATTAGGGTTTCAGTTAGAATTGGGGGTTTCCACTGTTTAGGCACATCAGGGGCTCTCCAAACGCGACATGGCGTCCGATCTCAATTCCAGCCAATTCTGCGTTGAAAAAGTAAAACAGTGCTCCTTCCCTTCCGAGCTTTCCCGTGTGCCCAAACAGGGGTTTACCCCAACATATGGGGTATCAGCGTACTCGGAACACATTGGAGAACAACTTTTGGGGTCCAATTTCTTCTGTTACCCTTGGGAAAATACAAAACTGGGGGCTAAAAAATAATTTTTGTGGAAAATGGTGTCACTTGTGGGGGGTTTCTACTGTTTAGGTACATTAGGGGCTCTGCAAATGCAATGTGATGCCTGCAGACCATTCCATCTAAGTCTGCATTCCAAATGGCGCTCCTTCCCTTCCAAGCCCTCCCATGCGCTCAAACAGTGGTTCCGCCCCACATATCAGGTATCAGCGTACTCAGGACAAATTGGACAACAATATTTAGGGTCCAATTTCTCCTGCTACCCTTGGAAAAATACAAAACTGGGGGCTAAAAAATAATTTTTGTGAAAAAAAAAATATTTTTTATTTGCACGGCACTGCGTTATAAACTGTAGTGAAACACTTGGGGGTTCAAAGCTCTCACAACATATCTAGATGAGTTCCTTAGGGGGTCTACTTTCAAAAATGGTGTCACCTGTGGGGGGTTTCTACTGTTTAGGTACATTAGGGGCTCTGCAAACGCAATGTGACGCCTGCAGACCATTCCATCTAAGTCTGCATTCCAAATGGCGCTCCTTCCCTTCCAAGCCCTCCTATGCGCCCAAACGGTGGTTCCCCCCCACATATGGGGTATCAGCGTACTCAAGACAAATTGGACAACAACTTTTGGGGTCCATGTCTCCTGTTACCCTTGGGAAAATACAAAACTGGGGGCTAAAAAATAATTTTTTGGGGAAAATTTTTTTTTTCACGGCTCTGCGTTATAAACTGTAGTGAAACACTTGGGGGTTCAAAGTTCTCACAACACAACTAGATAAGTTCCTTGGGGGGGTGTAGTTTCCAATATTGGGTCACTTGTGGGGGGTTTCTACTGTTTAGGTACATTAGGGGCTCTGCAAACGTAATGTGACGCCTGCAGACCAATCCATCTAAGTCTGCATTCCAAATGATGCTCCTTCCCTTCCGAGCTCTGCCATGCGCTCAAACGGTGGTTCCGCCCCACGTATCAGGTATCAGCGTACTCAGGACAAATTGGACAACAATATTTAGGGTCCAATTTCTCCTGCTACCCTTGGAAAAATACAAAACTGGGGGCTAAAAAATAATTTTTGTGGAAAAAAAAATATTTTTGATTTGCACGGCTCTGCGTTATAAACTGTAGTGAAACACTTGGGGGTTCAAAGCTCTCACAACACATCTAGATGAGTTCCTTAGGGGTCTACTTTCCAAAATTGTGTCACTTGTGTTTTTTTTTTACTGTTTAGGTACATTAGGGGCTCTGCAAACGCAATGTGACGCCTGCAGACCATTCCATCTAAGTCTGCATTCCAAATGGCGCTCCATCCCTTCCGAGCCCTTCCATGCACCCAAACGGTGGTTCCCCACATATGGGGTATCAGCGTACTCAGAACAAATTGGACAACAACGTTTGGGGTCCAATTTCTCCTGTTACCCTCGGGAAAATACAAAACTGGGGGCTAAAAAATAATTTTTCTGGGAAAAAATTTTTGTTTCATTTTTACGGCTCTGCATTATAAACATCTGTGAAGCACTTGGTGGGTCAAAGTGCTCACCACACCTCTAGATAAGTTCCTTAGGGGGTCTACTTTCCAAAATGGTGTCACTTGTGGGGGGTTTCAATGTTTAGGCACATCAGGGGCTCTCCAAACGCAACATGGCGTCCCATCTCAATTCCAGTCAATTTTGCATTGAAAAGTCAAATGGCGCTCCTTCGCTTCCGAGCTCTGTCATGCGCCCAAACAGTGGTTTACCCCTACATATGGGGTATTGGCGTACTCAGGACAAATTGTACAACATCTTTTGGGGTCCATTTTCTTCTGTTACCCTTGGTAAAATAAAACAAATTGGAGCTGAAATAAATTTTGTGTGAAAAAAAGTTAAATGTTCATTTTTATTTAAACATTCCAAAAATTCCTGTGAAACACCTGAAGGGTTAATAAACTTCTTGAATGTGTTTTTGAGCACCTTGAGGGGTGCAGTTTTTAGAATGGTGTCACACTTGGTTATTTTCTATCATATAGACCCCTCAAAACTACTTCAAATGAGATGTGGTCCCTAAAGAAAATGGTGTTGTAAAAATGAGAAATTGCTGGTCAACTTTTAACCCTTATAACTCCCTAACAAAAAAAAATTTTGGTTCCAAAATTGTGCTGATGTAAAGTAGACATGTGGGAAATGTTACTTATTAAGTATTTTGTGTGACATATCACTGTGATTTAGTTGCATAAAAATTCAAAGTTGGAAAATTGCGAAATTTTCTAAATTTTCGCCAAATTTCCGTTTTTTTCACAAATAAACGCAGGTAATATCAAAGAAATTTTACCACTATCATGAAGTACAATATGTCACGAGAAAACATTGTCAGAATCACCAGGATCCGTTGAAGCGTTCCAGAGTTATAACCTCATAAAGGGACAGTGGTCAGAATTGTAAAAATTGGCCTGGTCATTAACGTGCAAACCACCCTTGGGGGTGACGGGGTTAAAATAAATAATAGAATATAATATGACATATCAATACGTGATCTACAGGAGCAATTGTTAGCAAAATGCTGGGCAAGGACATTTTTCTCCCTGTCGCTTAAAAAAGTCACTGAGGTTCTTAGATAGACAATTAATGTATGACTGGTGGGGATCTGACCCGCAGGAACCTCAGTGATCAGAACAAAGATTCCATGTATACCCCTATACAGCTACATGTGCAGCTGCAGTACAGTCTTTATTCTGCTGCTCTTAGGAGACAGGAAATCTTAGACTTATGTCAATATCACACTGAACGCCTACTCTAAGCATAGTCAATCATTATATTTTTACCCCAAAATCACAGTTATATATTAAAAAAGCCACTTACTGTAATAGACAGAGATTTGTCAAGAAAAGGATCTTTGTTCAGTCCTATTGTTCTGTTCTTCTATTTTTATCTGCTACTTCTCTCAATATTTTCTGAACTGTTAAAACCATTAAAGATGCATCTTAAATGGTAAATGAAACAATCCTTTATTATTTAAAAGGTTGTGAATCCTTTGGGACTCATCCCTTGAGTAATGAAGTTCTGCTTGTTCGAGAGACATTTTTAATTTGTGAAGTCATTTAAATCTTTCAAAACTTCTGAAAACAATCTTGGAAAATGTAAAAAGTTTTTGTTCAGGATTAAAAAGTTATCTTTAGTTAATATTTTAGTAACTGCTGGAAAGTGGGAATTGGAAAAAAGACTTGAGAAGAATTCCAGAAATGAGAGTGAGCCAACTGGTCAGTAGAAGGAATCTAGGGAGCTCGTGAGACAGAGCGCCTGTTGGTTAGCTGAGTAGGAGCTACTGAGGCCAGAGCTGGACCTAACAGCGAGCACAGTACCTTAGGTTTTTAGATTGCTTGCCTGCTGAAGAACCTATAGTTACATAGTTAATATGGTTAAAAAAACAATCCTGCCCATCAAGTTAAACCAATGACAACGAAGGACACCGATTGGGAGAAGTGGCTCTAAACACCAATGAGTGTTAATAACTAGGGTTGAGCGAAACGGATCGGACAAATTCAGAAATCGCCGACTTTCGGCAAAGTCGGGTTTCATGAAACCCGACCCGATCCTAGTGTGGGATCGGCCATGAGGTCGGCGATCTTCGCACCAAAGTCACGTTTCGTATGACGCGTTCAGCGCCATTTCTCAGCCAATGAAGGAGGACTGGGCAGCGTGATGACATAGGTCTCGGCTCCCACCATCTTAGAGAAGGGCATGACACTGATTGGCTTGCTTTCTGCGGCGTCACAGGGGCTATAAAGGGGCGTGCACGCCGGCCGCCATCTTACTTCTGCTGATCTTAGCATAGGGAGAGGTAGCTGCAGCTTCGTCAGAAGAAGGGACATAGATAGGGAGGGAAGATTAACCCCCAAACCGCTTGTGCTGTAGCAATTTCCACTGTCCAACACCACCTTTGTTTTGCAGGGACAGTGGAGGCTATATCTTTGTGCATCAGCTCTGTAGCTTATTAGGCTGCCTTATGAGGCTCCCTGATAGCTGCATTGCTGTTTGCACCACTGCTGTGCAAACCAACTGCTTTTTTAAAAGCAAAAATCCTGTTGCTCCTTTCTGCACAGTTATCTTGTTTATTTGTCCACACTTTTGTGTGCAGCAGTCCTTTTTATTGCTGCCATACTTGTCCTGAGATCATTGTAGGGAGATTGAAATTGTACTACAGTCCTTGTATTTTTTCATATATCAGCGAGCCACTTGCTGCCACTCACATTGCGTTGTTTTATACACTGGGCCTGAGTTTGGGTTCAGTCTCCCCCCAAAAAAGTGAGATTCAAATTCTCACAAAGTGGATATACCTCAGTCCTCTTAGTTTGTCGTATATCAGCCAGCCACTTGCTGCCACTCACATTGCGTTGTTTTATACACTGGACCTGAGTTTGGGTTCAGTCTCCCCCCCAAAAAAGTGAGATTCAAATTCTCACAAAGTGGATATACATCAGTTCTCTTAGTTTGTCGTATATCAGCGAGCCACTTGCTACCACTCACATTGCGTTGTTTTATACACTGTGCCTGAGTTTGGGTTCCGTCTCCCCCCAAAAAAGTGAGATTCAAATTCTCCCAAAGTGGATATACCTCAGTCCTCTTAGTTTGTCGTATATCAGCCAGCCACTTGCTGCCACTCACATTGTGTCGTTTTATACACTGGGCCTGAGTTTGGGTTCAGTCTCCCCCCAAAAAAGTGAGATTCAAATTCTCCCAAAGTGGATATACCTCAGTCCTCTTAGTTTGTCGTATATCAGCCAGCCACTTGCTGCCACTTACATTGCGTTGCTTTATACACTGTGCCTGAGTTTGAGTTCAGTCTCCCCCCCAAAAAAAGTGAGACTCATATTCTCACAAAGTGGATATACCTCAGTCCTCTTAGTTTGTCGTATATCAGCCAGCCACTTGCTGCCACTCACATTGCGTTGTTTTATACACTGGGCCTGAGTTTGGGTTCCGTCTCCCCCCAAAAAAGTGAGATTCAAATTCTCACAAAGTGGATATATGTCAGTCCTCTTAGTTTGTCGCATATCAGCCAGCCACTTGCTGCCACTCATATTGCATTGTTTTATACACTGGACCTGAGTTTGGGTTCAGTCTCCCCCCAAAAAAAGTGAGATTCAAATTCTCACAAAGTGGATATACCTCAGTCCTCTTAGTTTGTCGTATATCAGCCAGCCACTTGCTGCCACTCACATTGCGTTGTTTTATACACTGTGCCTGAGTTTGGGTTCAGTCTCCCCCCAAAAAACTGAGATTCAAATTCTCCCAAAGTGGATATACCTCAGTCCTCTTAGTTTGTAGTATATCAGCCAGCCACTTGCTGCCACTCACATTGCGTTGTTTTATACACTGGGCCTGAGTTTGGGTTCAGTCTTCCCCCAAGAAAGTGTGATTTAAATTCTCACAAAGTGGATATACCTCAGTCCTCTTAGTTTGTAGTATATCAGCCAGCCACTTGCTGCCACTCACATTGCGTTGTTTTATACACTGGGCCTGAGTTTGGGTTCAGTCTCCCCCCCAAAAAAAGTGAGATTCAAATTTTCACAAAGAGGATATACCTCAGTCCTCTTAGTTTGTCGTATATCAGCCAGCCACTTGCTGCCACTCACATTGCATTGTTTTATACACTGGGCCTGAGTTTGGGTTCAGTCTCCCCCAAAAAAGTGAGATTCAAATTCTCCCAAAGTGGATATACCTCAGTCCTCTTAGTTTGTTGTATATCAGCCAGCCACGTGCTACCACTCACATTGCGTTGTTTTATACACTGGGCCTGAGTTTGGGATCAGTCTCTGTTATGATAGGGCTAGCGGAATGCACCTAATGAATGTATTTTATTAGGATAGATGCGTTCCCAGCACGGGGTCCACCGTGCAGGAGAACCTGCTGCTAGTAAATAGCGGAACTAATGGCAGTGTTAGCTAACTGTTATTTCACAGAGCAGCCGTGAACTCAAAGCGCTGCGCCCTGTTAGACTCCACAGAGGCACAGGCTAACTGTCTAAACAAGAGCAGTCAGTGGTCTTGCACGCACACGAAACTCCTCGCCGGAGGTGCCAGCATTCTAGGGGCTTATTTCGGCCAGGTCCCTGAACACAGAAGCATACGAACTCCTCGTCAGAGGTGCCAGCATTCTAGGGGCTTATTTCAGCCGGGTTCCTGAACACACTCATACAAGACCACACTGGTGCAAAGTACATAAATGAAAGCAATACTAGCGCATGGCCGTGCGGCTATGCGAGCCTTATATAGCTGCAGCAAGTAAAAGACCTTCCCAGAAGGACCAATGAGAGGCTGCCATACCTGAGCATGTGACCCCAAATCTCCACTGAGAGATCTTGCCCTGGGCATGCTCAGTGTGTGCCAAGCAGGACTTAGTCCTAGCACCTACAGGACCTTCCTGAAAGGACCAATGGACTTAGCTGCAGTATCTGACCATGTGACCCTCGATCTCCACTGAGAGATCTTACTCAGGGCATGCTCAGAACGAGAAGAGCAGGACTTAGTCCCAGAAGCGTCTGCTCGCCGCTGCCCAGCACTGACTTCAACGGCAGAAGCAGGAAAAGCAGCAGTAACTCTTTGTACAGAGTGGGACTGAGCAAGACGCTGGGACCGACGTCTCCGCTGAGCAGGCTCCACTGCGGCAGGAAAAGAATGGGAGACCGCAGCTAAGATGGCCTGAGATTCCCCCTGTGCAGAGGCGGGAACTCGACCCCTGACATGCCCCCCCCCTTCTTGGGCCTCTCCACGCTCGAAGGCAGCAATGAGCTGCGGAGCCTGAATGTGCTCAACAGACTCCCAGGACCTGTCCTCAGGACCATGACCCTTCCAGTCCACCAAATAATTTTTTTTGCCACGTACCACCTTGCACCCCAAAATAGCGTTCACCTCCTAATCGTCTGTAGACGAACCTGATGTCCCAGCAGATGACTCGGAAAGCCGGGACATGTATACGGGTTTCAAGAGGGACACATGAAAGGTGTCGGTGATACCCAGGCGTGGCGGAAGGGCCAAACGATAGACCACAGGATTAACCTGTTTGAGGACCTTGAAAGGACCCAAGTAGCGAGGTGCAAACTTAGCAGACTCCACTCGCAGCCTGATGTTACGGGCGGAGAGCCACATTAAGTCGCCAGGAGGAAAGGTCGGAGCGGGGCGCCGATGTGCAACGGCGGAGGACCTCATTCTCTCCTTGGAGGCCTGAATGGCATCCTGAGTGCGGTCCCAAATATCCCGTGCTTCCACAGCCCAGTCTGCCACCATGGAGTCGGCAGAAGACACGGGCATAGGCACAGGCACCCGCGGATGCTGACCATAGTTGAGGAGGAATGGGGTTTGTCCAGTGGAGTCGGCAACCGCATTGTTCAGTGCAAACTCTGCCCACGGTAGCAAGGATGCCCAGTCATCCTGCCTGGCTGAAACAAAATGTCGCAGATATGTGACCAAGGTCTGATTGGCCCTCTCTACCAATCCATTCGTCTCGGGATGATATGCGGAGGAGAGATTTAACTCAATGCTGAGAAGACGACAAAGCTCTCTCCAGAACCGAGACGCAAACTGGGGACCTCGGTCACTGACAATCTTGTCTGGCATACCGTGTAGGCGAAAGATGTGCTTTATGAACAACGCTGCCAAGGCCTATGCCGAAGGTAACCGCGGAAGCGGCACCAAATGCACCATTTTGGAGAAGTGATCGGTGATAACCCAAATGATGGTACAGCCCCGAGACTTGGGCAAACCCACCACAAAGTCCATCCCGACCATCTCCCAGGGCCTGTCTGCCACCGGCAATGGATAGAGTAACCCAGCTGGCCGTTGTCGAGGAGACTTATTTTTGGCGTAGGAGACACACGCCTGAATATAATCCCTGACATCACGGACCATATGTGGCCACCAGTACGTCCTTCGCCAACAGCTCAGATATCCTTTTAGTCTCAAAATGTCCACCCACCCTGGACGAATGAGCCCACGAGAGAACCTCCGGTCGCAATTTGGGTGGTACAAAAGTCTTGCCCGGAGGCACAGACTCTAGCGAAACCGGAGGTACGGTTCTCAGGCTCTCAGTGGGGATAATGAGCTGAGGCTCCTCTTCCTCCTCCACTGATGACACCACGGAGTGAGAGAGAGCGTCGGCACGAATGTTCTTCTCCCCAGAAAGAAAATGGAGGGTGAAATGGAACCGGGAGAAGAACAAGGACCATCTAGCCTGGCGAGAATTTAAACGCTGGGCTGTCTGTAGGTACACCAGATTTTTATGGTCTGTGAAGACTTGGAAAGGAAAACGAGCTCCCTCCAAAAGATGTCTCCACTCCGAGAAGGCCAATTTCATGGCCAGCAACTCCCTGTCCCCGATGGAATAATTCCTCTCTGCTGGTGAAAAGGTCTTTGAAAAGTAGAAGCAAGGATGCTTCTGACCTTGAGCATCCTTTTGGAAGAGGACTGCTCCTGCACCAACAGATGAGGCATCCACCTCCATGATAAAGGGTTTGTCTACATCGGGATGATGTTGGATGGGAGCGCTAGCGAAATGTGACTTTATGGAATTAAAGTCCTTGGAGACCTCCACAGACCACAATTTGGGATTTGCTCCCTTCTTGGTAAGGGCAACCAAGGGAGCTACCAACGTTGAGAAGTGTGGAATGAACTGTCGATAGTAGTTAATGAACCCCATAAAGCGCTGCACCGCTTTAAGAGAATGGGGTTCCTGCCAGTCCATCACAGCCTGTAGCTTAGCAGGATCCATAGCCAAACCCTGGGCAGAGATGATATAACCAAGAAATCGCAAGGACTCCTGCTCAAACACACACTTCTCCAATTTGGCGTAGAGGGAGTTTGCCCGTAAGAGGTCAAAGACTTTGCGAACATCTCTCCGATGGGAGTCGATATCTGGAGAGTAGATGAGAATATCATCCAGATAGACTACGACCGAGGTGGTGAGCATATTCCGGAAGATGTCGTTCACAAAGTCTTGGAAAACGGCTGGGGCATTACAGAGCCCAAAGGGCATCACCAGATACTCATAGTGCCCATCCCTGGTGTTAAAAGCCGTCTTCCATTCTTCCCCCTCACGGAAGCGAATCAGATTGTAAGCACCCCGCAGATCTAACTGTGTAAATACCGTTGCTCCCCGTAGCCTATCAAAAAGCTCAGATATCAGGGGTAATGGGTATTTGTTCTTAACGGTGATGGCGTTAAGACCCCTGTAGTCAATACATGGACGCAGTTCCCCATTCTTCTTCTGAACAAAGAAGAACCCAGCCCCAGCAGGCGACACTGACTTCCTGATGAACCCTCTTGCCAGATTTTCTTGGATGTACTGAGACATAGCCTCCGTCTCCGGGGGAGATAATGGATAAACTCGACCCGGGGAGGCTCAGCACCAGGCAAGAGGTCAATAGGACAGTCATAGGGGCGGTGAGGCGGAAGGGTCTCCGCCGCCTTTTTGGAGAACACGTCCGCATGAGACCAGAATTGCTTGGGAAGAGAGGATAGATCTGCGGGTACCTCAGTAGTAGCAACCTGAATGCACTCCCTTTGACACCTACCCTCACAAGACTCACCCCATCCCAAAATTCTGCCAGAAGACCACTCGATATGTGGAGAGTGGTACCGTAACCAAGGTATCCCCAACAGGACCTCATCAATACCCTCAGGTATGATGAGCAGACATATTGTCTCCTGATGGGATGGCGACATGGACAGAGTAAAAGGAATGGTCTGGTGAGTTATCTGTGAAGGTAGTGTCGACCCATTCACCACTCGTACCGTAACTGGTTGTGCTAGCATAACCAGGGGTATTGCGTGACGTTGGGCAAAGGCGGAAGACATGAAATTGCCCTCTGCCCCAGAATCCACGCAAAGCTCTACTGAGTGGGAAGATGAGCCAATGTTAATTGTCCCCTTAAAGGACAATTTTGAGGCAAACGTCGCCGTATCTAGTGTACCTCCCCTGGCTACCACTAGAGGCTGATATCTCCTCGACCGCTGAGAACATCTGGTGGCAAGATGTCCAGACTGCTGGCAAACATGACGAACCTTGGATGCCCAAGCGGTCCGGGACTTAGAACCCGCTCGTGACACCTCCCTGGCCTCATGTGACTCAGGAACCAGGACCGGAGATTCCAGAGGTCTGGCGAAGGTGGGAGCCAGCCGAAACCTCTGCCTACACTGGGCTCGCTCAAACCTCCGCTCATTAAAACGGAGGTCAATGCGGGTAGAGACAGTTATTAACTCCTCCACTGTGGCTGGAATCTCCCTAGTGGCCAGAGCGTCCTTAACGTGATCAGCCAGCCCCCTCCAAAATATGGGCATAAGGGCTTTATCCGACCACTCCAGCTCTGAAGCTAAAGTTTGGAAACGGATGTCGAATTGGCTGACCAAGGACTCACCCTGAGTTAATGCCAGCAGTTGGAGCGCCGTATCATGGGTGACTTGAGGTCCTAGGAAGACCTGTTTCAGAGTGCTCAGAAACAATGGAGCACTCTGCACCACATGATCGCCACGCTCCCACAGCGGCGTAGCCCATTCCAACGCCCTGTCCGACAAGAGGGACACAATAAAATCCCACCTTAGCCCACTCTGTGGGAAAACGTGCAGCCAAAAGCTCAAGGTGAATAGAGCACTGACTCACGAATCCCCTACAAGATCTGCTTTCTCCAGAAAATTTTTCTGGGAGCGGGAGGCGCGAAAATGTCGGAACAGGGGTGGCAGTGGACAAAGTTGCTGCAGCCACGCTAGCAGCCTGTACAGCAACTGTGGAAATATCCACAGCTGAGGTTGAGCTCTCAAGAGCCGCCAACCTACCCTCCAGCTGCTGGATATACCGCAAAGATTGCTGTATGTCCGCCATTTACTAGCCAGACCCTGGCGCTAGTATTATGTTATGATAGGGCTAGCAGAACGCACCTAATGAATGTATTTTAGTAGGATAGATGCATTCGCAGCCCGGGGTCCACCGTGCAGGAGAACCTGCTGCTAGTTAATATGGGAACTAATGGCAGTGTTAGCTAACTCTGTTACTTCACAGAGCAGCTGTGAACTCAAAGCGCTGCGCCCTGTTAGACTCCACAGAGGCACAGGCTAACTGTCTAAACAAGAGCAGTCAGTGGTCTTGCACGCACACGAAACTCCTCGCCGGAGGTGCCAGCATTCTAGGGGCTTATTTCGGCCGGGTCCCTGAACACACTCATACAAGACCACACTGGCGCAAAGTACATAAATGAAAGCAATACTAGCGCATGGCCGTGCGGCCATGCGAGCCTTATATAGCTGCAGCAAGTAAAAGATCTTCCCAGAAGGACCAATGAGAGATCTTGCCCTGGGCATGCTCAGTGTGTGCCAAGCAGGACTTAGTCCTAGCACCTACAGGACCTTCCTGAAAGGACCAATGGACTTAGCTGCAGTATCTGACCATGTAACCCTCGATCTCCACTGAGAGATCTTACTCAGGGCATACTCAGAACGAGAAGAGCAGGACTGAGTCCCAGAACAGTCTCCCCCCCAAAAAAGGGAGATTTAAATTCTTAACAATTTTATTTACACCTTCTGCAGCGCCCCAGAGTCCTGGTCGTTGCAGTACTGTGGCTCCGCCACTATGGGGAGCTATGGTGCGTCTGATGGCACTGAAGGAGTTCATCGGATCAGGTATCACAGACACCAATATATTTCACAGTCGGGCCTCCGGGGGGAGCTAAGGGTGCTATTCATTAGGCCACTCCCCACCATAGTGGGTAAACTGGGCGTCAGGCAGGAAGTTAGATGAGAAAGCTGACTGGGTTGGAACCAGGCAACACCTTGTGGCAGAGGGTGTTGTAGGGGAAGATACAGTAGGGTCTCTGTCAGGGGTGGGATCCTGACAGAGGCTTGGCAACTTGAACGAACGTAACGGGACCGTGCCTGCTCCGGGTAGCGGCGGTGCCCAAGGAAGGATTAGAAGCGAGATAGATTGTGCTGAGTGAGAAACGAGATCACCCAAAGGAGAAATACCAGTAGGAGTCGTGCTGTAAGACCGAAGCAACATCTTACTGAGGCGCACTACCGGTGGCCGGAACGCCGAGGGAGTATCATAACATTCAGCTTCAAGCAATACTCCAAACAGCGGCAGGACAGTCAGTCTAAGGCGGGCTGTCTAACTTATATCACCTATGCAGTCTTGGGGGGCAACTTGTGGAGAGGGGCGACTCTAGGGTCCCGGAAGAGCTCCGAGCCTACCCGTCAAACGGGTGCCATCCCAACCAGAACATCAGGGAGGGACGGAGGATTAGCAGAACATCATCTAATCGAGTTGTGAGGGAACACGAGAAACAGACACAACAGTTGTGGGGGACTTTCCGTAAGCACAGCAGGGAAGGACCACAACACATAGCGCTAGTAGGAAGGCACCGATTTCCACCTGTGAAGAGAACTCTGGAGGTGCCATTGGACCGGCCGGACTTGCGCAGCCTGGTGAACCGTATTCCGGACTGAGGACCCAGAGATCTTCAGTAAAGAGGTAAAGAGACTGCAACCTGGTGTCCTCGTTATTTACTGCACCGCACCACCACAGCGTCACCACCATCATCCATATCTATTATTCACTGTACGCCCCACGGCAGGGTCACGGACCGGGGCCTAGCCGCCGTGACAACCCCAGAGCAGAGGCTCACAGGCCCGGTACCGGGTACCCCTCGACTCCTGCGGCAGTGGGGCGCTACAACTTGGCGTCACGAACAGGATCTACTCAAGCCTGAAGAATCAGGTCATGTGTGCCTTGGAACTGTGATTTGACGTGCTTGTACTGTACTTTATTGAGAGACTGTGTGCTGCGCCATTTACCGCCAAAATCCGCCGCCATTGCAGCGCTGAGGAGAGCGCAGGAGAAGAGGAGGGGCGTGGAGTAGGCGGAGGCAAGCTGGAGAGCGCGAACAACAATGGCCGCCCAATCTAAATATTTCTGTGTCCTGCGGACGTGTCCGTCAACAGCCGAGGTCCGCCTCCTGATCCTGTTTGGAGGGTGGAGACCATGGAGACGGGGCCGCCCACGAAAGAGACCGCGGGAAGAAGACACTGGAGAGGAGATAAAGATGGCGACGCCGGAAGCACCGCATGGGAATGATCGAACTCGGAGAGAGGCTGGGCAGCCCGATGTGGCTCAGGGTACGCCGTCACTGCGGGAGCTGACCCTTACGGAGCCAACGATGTGCCGACCTCCCCGGCCGCCGTCGGAAGAGTGTATGGCCGCGGCCGAGGCCCGGCGGATCGCTGCCCGCCTGGAGGCCGATGCCCACGTGATTGCTCGGCTGGGCCAGCCCACGGAGGTCTGCTTGTCTCCAGTGTCCCCTGCTCCTCCCAACCCGGTCGCGGCTGAAAGTGCGCCGCAGACACAGGGCCTGAAGCTCATGCCTGAGGCCGAACACCTGCGGCGCTTGATGGCTGCATGGCGAGCCCGACCACAACCGGTAACCCAGGTTGATTTAACCGCTGTTGCGGAGCCCCCCCTGTCCCACTGGGGTGTAGTGGTCTCCTTCAACCCCCGACATGGACGCGGGGTTATCCAGGAGATCGGGGAGCCGCTACAAGTCCACGTGGACCGAGAGGAGGTGGAACATTGCAGTGGAAGGTTCGCTCGCGACCTGGAGCCAGGTGATGCTGTAACTTATACCAGGTGGAGGAGAGCAACAGGCGAAGCTGGCTGGATGGCGCGGGGCGTCCAGCGGTGCGTCGCGCTCCAGGCCGCCGCTGCAACCCCCGAAGATGAACCTCCCGCTGGAAAGACAACGGAACCTGACCTTGCGGAGCAGCGGGGGACCCGGACCCACCATGTACCTTGGGGGCATGAAGGATCCTCGGTGAAAAGAACATCCCGGCGAGGGATCCTGTCAATGTTGGGGCGGGACCCGATCCTTGAACCAGCAGGACGACCCGTTGGTCTGGTGAGGCCCGGGAGGAAACCACCTTCCTCCCCGAAGAACGAGTAAGCATAATTGCTTTATCAATATGTAAATAGTTCTTTGACTGTTTGTTCGTTTCCTGATTTTGCTGAACCCGTCCAGGGTTAACTCTTAAGGGGATCCTTCTGTGGACCTGGGATCCCTATTGTTTTGCTTTTGTTTGATTTTTCCAAAGTTTTTGCACAAGTTTCTAGTTGAAAAGAACTGCTGAAATCATGAACAGTGCATGATCCGAACTTCTTGTACATAGTTTGCACCTTATTAAAGGCGCTCCCTACTGGTTTTACTTAAAGAAGGACTCTTTGTGAAGATACCACACTGGAACCTTTGCTGAGTATGGACTGGTAGCTTGAGAAGGCGTGCTACCTCATAGAGACTTGGTCCCCTCTTAAAGGGGATGTTCATTTGTTGCGCTTAAACTGTGATATTGCTTTAAGACTGGAAGCAATAATGTCTTGACTAAAGAAAGTGATGATAATGTTTACATGAGAAAGTTATATGTATTTACCTAGTTAATTGTGAAGAAATGCTGATGATGTTCCTGAAAGAAAGTGAAAGCGAGAAGAAGGATGCAGTGGGCCCGTAGGGGTAGACGTGGTGTCCAGCATGCATGACAGTGAGAAGGCTTAATGTTTAATAGAAAATGTTTTGATAATGTTGATAGATAGTTAGGATAGAAGGTAAACCCTGAGTCCTCATAGGAGTCATGTAGAGATAGCTCAGTGCTCTTAAACTGAAAGTAATGTTATGTTCTATACTGTGTATAGTAGTGGAAAAGGCAGTAGGCCCGGGCTGAACGGGGCGGTCCTGCATAGAAAGGAGAGGCAGTAGGTCTGGTGCCGTTAGGACAGGCGGTCCTGCAGATTTAAAGAAGGAGAATGAAAAAGTTAAATTACCTTATAATGTGATTATAGGAAGGTCTTTAGTGGATTTAGAGTGTATGTCCTTAAAGGCAATGTTAAATTATTGTTCAATAATTTTGCACTTAGTAGAATACCCGGTTGGGTAAGAAGAGTTATTTATAGCATGTTGCTATGATATTTAACCATGTTTGTAACGTTCAAGTGTCCTTACCTCCCATAAAGGGAAGCCTGTTCAAGTATACTTATTGTTATTGCACTCAACAAAACTGTATGTCTTTTTGCTAACTTGTATTGTTGTTTTCTTCCCAGTCCCGGAGTACTGTGTTTAACCAGGGGGGAGTGCAGCGCCCCAGAGTCCTGGTCGTTGCAGTACTGTGGCTCCGCCACTATGGGGAGCTATGGTGCGTCTGATGGCACTGAAGGAGTTCATCGGATCAGGTATCACAGACACCAATACATTTCACAGTCGGCCTCCGGGGGGAGCTAAGGGTGCTATTCATTAGGCCACTCCCCACCATAGTGGGTAAACTGGGGTCAGGCAGGAAGTTAGATGAGAAAGCTGACTGGGTTGGAACCAGGCAACACCTTGTGGCAGAGGGTGTTGTAGGGGAAGATACAGTAGGGTCTCTGTCAGGGGTGGGATCCTGACAGAGGCTTGGCAACTTGAACGAACGTAACGGGACCGTGCCTGCTCCGGGTAGCGGCGGTGCCCAAGGAAGGATTAGAAGCGAGATAGATTGTGCTGAGTGAGAAACGAGATCACGCAAAGGAGAAATACCAGTAGGAGTCGTGCTGTAAGACCGAAGCAACATCCTACTGAGGCGCACTACCGGTGGCCGGAACGCCGAGGGAGTATCATAACATTCAGCTTCAAGCAATACTCCAAACAGCGGCAGGACAGTCAGTCTAAGGCGGGCTGTCTAACTTATATCACCTATGCAGTCTTGGGGGGCAACTTGTGGAGAGGGGCGACTCTAGGGTCCCGGAAGAGCTCCGAGCCTACCCGTCAAACGGGTGCCGTCCCAACCAGAACATCAGGGAGGGACGGAGGATTAGCAGAACATCATCTAATCGAGTTGTGAGGGAACTTAAGAAACAGACACAACAGTTGTGGGGGACTTTCCGTAAGCACAGCAGGGAAGGACCACAACACATAGCGCTAGTAGGAAGGCACCGATTTCCACCTGTGAAGAGAACTCTGGAGGTGCCATTGGACCGGCCGGACTTGCGCAGCCTGGTGAACCGTATTCCGGACTGAGGACCCAGAGATCTTCAGTAAAGAGGTAAAGAGACTGCAACCTGGTGTCCTCGTTATTTACTGCACCGCACCACCACAGCGTCACCACCATCATCCATATCTATTATTCACTGTACGCCCCACGGCAGGGTCACGGACCGGGGCCTAGCCGCCGTGACAACCCCAGAGCAGAGGCTCACAGGCCCGGTACCGGGTACCCCTCGACTCCTGCGGCAGTGGGGGCGCTACACTTCTACCTTGTTTTACAGTACCATATAACGGTTGTTATTTTGGTTAAATTTTCCCAAAAATGAGGAAATCTGGTGGAAGAGGCCGTGGGCGGTCGTTGCCAGCTGGTACTGATGGTGGTGGTGGTGGAGCATCTGGTGGTATTGGGAAAAGCAAAATAGCACCTAAGGCTGGAGGTGTTGAGCCAGCGTCATCGTCTGGCTACACAAGGCCTCGAAGGCTCCCTTATCTCGGAGTAGGAAAAAAGCTTTTAAAGCCGGAGCAGCAGGGAAATGTTTTGGCTTTCCTTGCTGACTCAGCCTCTAGCTCTTTCGCCTCCTCTTCAGAAAGTTCGAAATATAAAAGCAGCGAGTCTTCAGTGGATGCTCCCGGTCAGGAACAAGTCGCTTCCTTGTGTCCTTCACCCAAACCAAAAGTGAAGGATGCGTCAGGCGACACTACAGGTTACTCCATGGAGCTCTTTACACATACCGTGCCTGGGTTAGAAAGGGAAATTGTTAACTGCCCATTACAAGATGAATCGGACATGGAGTGCACTGATGCACAGCCACAGCTAGATTATTATGCTGTTCCATTGACTCAGATCACTACATTGCCCTCGCAGTGTACTGAGCCAGAATCTGACCCTGATGAGACTATGGTGCCCCGTCCCGAACGCTATAGCACCTTACACGGTGACACAGAGGAAGGTGCACATGACATTGAAGAGGAGGTGATAGATGACCCATTTGTTGACCCAGATTGGCAGCCATTGGGGGAAGAGGGTGCCACTGCCAGTAGCTCAGAAGCGGAGGTGGATGATCCGCAGCAGCCATCAACATTGCAACAGCTGTCATCTGGCAGGCCCGTATCAGGCCAAAAACGTGTGTCAAAAACAGTTTTAGGACAGCGTGGCCATCCGGTGAAAGTAGCACAGCGTGCAATGCCTGAAAAGGTATTCGATAGTAGGAGGAGTGCAGTGTGGCAATTTTTTAACCAAGATCCGAATGATCAGTGCAAAGTTATCTGTAAGAAATGCTCAAAGACCTTTAGCAGAGGGAAGAATCTTCAAAATTTAAATACAACGTGCATGCGTAGACATTTAACCAGCATGCACTTGCAAACCTGGACTAACTACCAAACGTCACATACCGTTGGTGCACCTGCTCAGAATGAAGGTAGTCAGTAACGCTACATTGCTTCCCTCACTGTAAGCCCACCGGTTAGGACACCACCAGCAGCAAATGTGGAGGTATCATCGCAAGGCCAAAGCAGTCAGGGAATTACAAGGTTATTGGTAAGAAACACTGTATGTAGGCCAACATCAAGAATACCATCACCAACCCTCTCTCAATCCGCCATGTCCACCACCACCACCACCGCTAGTTCCACCATATGCAGCTCTCCAGTCCAGGTCACCCTACAAGAGACTCTCGTTAGGAAAAGAAAGTACTCATCCTCTCATCCGCGTACACAGGGTTTGAACGCCCACATTGCTAGACTAATCTCGTTAGAGATGATGCCCTACCGGTTGGTTGAAAGCGAAGCTTTCAAAGACCTGATGGCCTACGCAGTACCACGCTATGACCTACCCAGTCGGCACTTCTTTGCGAGAAAAGCCATCCCAGCCCTCCACCAGCATGTCAAAGACCACATTGTCCATGAACTGAGGCAATCAGTCAGTGGAAAGGTGCACCTCACAACAGATGCATGGACCAGTAGGCATGGCCAGGGACGTTACGTGTCCATCATGGCGCACTGGGTTAATGTGGTGGATGCAGGGTCCACTGGGGACAGCCATAGTGGGACAGTTCTGCCTAGCCCACGGTCTAGGAAATAATTGGCTGTAGGTGTTCGCCACCCCTCCTCCTCCTCCAAAAGCGAAAGCTCGTCCACAGAGCGCAGTCGCACGACCACTCCATTCGCAGCTGCCAGTGTTGCATACGAGGTGTCCCATTATCAAACAGCTAGTGGTAAGCGTCAGCAGGCTGTGTTACAAATGAAGTGTTTGGGCGATAACAGATACACCGCGGAAGTACTGGCCGAGTACTTGCAGCAAGAAACTCAGTCATGGCTGGGCAGTGTACATCTTGAGGCAGGCAAGGTAGTCAGTGGTAACGGAAGGAATTTTATGGCTGTCATAGCTCTTTCAGAACTGAAACACATACCTTGCCTGGCTCACACCTTGAACCTGGTGGTGCAGTGCTTCCTTAAAAATTATCTGGGGTTACCAGCCCTGCTCCTGAACGTGCGAAGACTTTGCTCGCACATCCGCTGGTCGCCCGTACACTCCAGCCGTATGCTGAACCATCAGTGATCGCTGAATCTTCCCCAGCACCGCCTAATAATCGACATTGCAACAAGGTGGAACTCCACACTGCACATGCTTCAGAGGCTGTGCGAACAGAGGCGTGCTGTAATTTATTTGTGGGAGGATACACATACACGGGCAGGCACTTGGATGGTAGACATGTAGTTGTCTGGTGTGCAGTGGTCGAAGCTACAAGATCTCTATCAAGTCCTTCAGTGTTTTGAGGAATGCACACGGCTGGTAAGTGCAGACGACGCCATAAGTCATAAGCATGAGCATCCCACTAATGCGTCTGCTGATGCAAAGTTTGATGCACATTAAGGAGCAGGCGTCTGCAGCCGAAGAGGAGGGAAGTCTTGATGACAGTCAGACATTGTCAGCTCAGGGAATTCTCCTGGACGAGGTGGCGGACGAAGAGGAGGAGGAGGAGGATGATGGGGATGAATATTTATGGGAGGAGGATGCTTCTCAGGGGGAAATAAAAACTGGTGGCGTTGCAAGGTCAGGTACAGGGTTTTTGCGGGACACAAGTGATGTTGATTCGCAAGAAAGTGCTCCTTAACCCAGCACAAGCAGTGAATTGACACCTGGAACATTGGCCCACATGGCTGAGTATGCCTTGCGTATCCTAAAAAGAGACCCCCGCATTATCAAAATGATGACCGATGACGATTACTAGTTGGCCTGCCTCCTGGATCCACGATATAAAGGAAAATTACAAAATATCATGCCACATGAGAACCTTGAGCAAATATTGGCTACCAAACAAGCAACTCTTGTAGACCGTTTGGTTCAGGCATTCCCTGCACACAGCGGCGGTGATGGTTCTCACACGAGCCGTAGTGGGCAACTTGGCAGAGGTGTTAGAGGTGCACCAATCCGAAGTGGCGTTGGACAGAGGGGTTTTATGAGCAGGTTGTGGAGTGATTTCGCAACGACCGCTGACACGACAGGTACTGCTGCATCGATTCAAAGTGACAGGAGACAGCATTTTTCCAGTATGGTTACGAACTACTTTTCCGCCCTTATCGATGTTCTCCCTCACAGGTCATTCCCATTTGATTACTGGCCATCTAAAATAGACACCTGGCCTGAATTGGCAGAATATGCATTACAGGAGCTCACATGCCCTGCTGCTAGTGTGTTATCAGAAAGAGTATTCAGTGCTACTGGTTCAATACTGACCGAAAAAAGGACACGTCTGGCTACCCGAAATGTTGATGATCTAACCTTTATTAAAATGAACCAATCATGGATTTCAAATTATTTGAAATCAAATTATTTGGCCCCACCTTCCCCTGCTGACACGTAGCTTGCCTGAAAAATGTCTTGCTTTTGGCCTCCTCTTACTGACTTCTCCAATTCCTCCATTTGCAGCTGCTGAATGTCCACCATAGGCCATTTTTATACCTCTCTAAATGGGCTGACTCCCCCCACAGGGCTGTGGTCACCACCTTGCGCAAGCACCCGTGCGAGTGCCGTTTGCCTGGACAGGTGGGTGTGCCCACTCTTGGGCGACGGCACTGGCACAGGGTCCCTCATAGTACAATGAAGTGTCTCTGACGGTGGTGGTGCACAACCAACGTCAGACACACCGTCGTAATCTGAGGGGCCCTGTGCCAGCACCGCCGCCCACGAGAGAGTGTTCCCCCAGCTCGAACAGTGCTCTACGACTTGCAATACTTACCTCTCCCTGCTCCACCACTTTGTAGTCTGTGCTGTTAAATCCTTCAATGGCACTGCCAATACAAATTTGTTGAAATTATAGATGATAGTTAAAATATACAGGGGCCCTGGCCTCCATTTAGACCAGTTAATACTTTGCGCCGACTACCACTGTCTGCTACTCAGCAGAGGAGCCCACCCCTGTACCTAGCTATGCCACCTGTTTATTTGTGAAAAAAATTTTGGCAGACATTTAGCCTACTTACTTATTTGGGCCTACTCACTGTGTCAGCCTCTCCTTACAGTTGTCCTCCGCTGAACAAAGCAATGCCGCCTGTTTAGTCCTGTTACCAATTTTGAACTGCATTTAGCCTACTTACTTATTTGGGCCTACTGTCATGGTTCCCAATGGCAGGGACATAGGCAAAAACAGGACTAGCTCTAGGAAGATGGAATCTAAGCTGACCGCGATGCTGAACCTCACGCACAACTACCAGTGGCCGGGGAACGTACCTGCGTTTTATCCCTAGACGTCTCGCACCAGCCGGAGATCTAGCTACCCCTAATAGAGGAAACACAGACCTGGCTTGCCTCCAGAGAAAACCCCAAAGTGATAGTAGCCCCCAACATATAATGACGGTTAGTTAAGAGGAAAACACATACGCAGGATGAATACAGGTTCAGCAAAGAGAGGCCCACTAACTAGATAGCAGAAAATACAAAAGTGGACTTCGCGGTCAACTCAAAACCCTACAAAATACCATCCTGAAATGACTTTAAACTCCGGTATCAACTCATGACACCGGAGTGGTCATTTCAGTTCACTAGAGCTTCCAGCAGCAAGATTCATATAAATGCACGCTGGACAAAAGGTACAACTGATCCAAATGGACGCTGGACAAAACTTTCACAAAAGGTACAGATGATCCAACTTATCTGAATCAGCAGACTTGGAGCAGGTAGCAAGTAACAGAGGAGCTCTGGTAACATTGATAGCCGGCAAGTAAATGACTGAGAAGCCAGACTATATAGGAGACTCCCATTTCCTGATGGGAACAGGTGCACTGGAGATAAAAGACAGAAGTCAACCAGTACCACCAGTAGCCACCAGAGGGAGCCCACAAACAGAATTCACAACAGTACCCCCCCCTTGAGGAGGGGGCACCGAACCCTCATGAGAACCACCAGGGCGATCTGGATGAGCCCGATGAAAGGCGCGAACCAAATCAGAGGCATGAACATCAGAGGCAGTCACCCAAGAATTATCCTCCTGACCGTATCCCTTCCATTTAACCAAATATTGAAGTCTCCGTCTGGAAATGCGAGAGTCCAAAATCTTCTCCACAACATACTCCAATTCACCCTGCACCAGCACAGGAGCAGGAGGCTCAACAGAAGGAACAACCGGTACCTCGTACCTCCGCAACAAAGACCGATGGAAGACATTATGAATAGTGAAAGCTGCTGGTAGGTCCAAACGAAACGATACAGGATTAAGAATCTCCAAAATCTTATAAGGACCTATGAACCGAGGTTTAAACTTAGGAGAAGAAACCTTCATAGGGACAAAACGAGAAGATAACCACACCAAGTCCCCAACGCGAAGACGATTACCAGCACGACGATGACGATTAGCAAACCGCTGAGTCTTCTCCTGGGACAACTTCAAGTTGTCCACCACATGACTCCAAATCAGGTGCAGTCTATCCACCATCGTGTCCACTCCAGGGCAATCCGAAGATTCCACCTGGCCAGATGAAAAACGAGGGTGAAACCCCGAATTGCAAAAGAAAGGAGAAACTAGCGTGGCAGAACTAGCCCGATTATTAAGGGCAAATTCTGCCAACGGCAAAAAGGCGACCCAATCATCCTGATCAGCAGACACAAAACACCTCAAATAAGTCTCCAAGGTCTGATTAGTTCGCTCTGTCTGGCCATTCGTCTGAAGGTGGAATGCAGACGAAAAAGACAAATCAATGCCCATCCTGGCACAGAACGCCCGCCAAAATCTAGACACAAATTGGGATCCCCTGTCAGAAACGATGTTTTCCGGGATACCATGTAAACGCACCACATTCTGAAAAAATAGAGGAACCAACTCAGATGAAGAAGGCAACTTGGGCAAGGGTACCAAATGAACCATTTTAGAAAAACGGTCACACACCACCCAGATGACGGTCATTTTCTGAGAAACCGGAAGATCCGAAATAAAGTCCATAGAGATGTGCGTCCAAGGCCTCTTCGGAATAGGCAAGGGCAACAACAATCCACTAGCCCGAGAACAACAAGGCTTGGCCCGAGCACAAACATCACAAGACTGTACAAAAGTACGCACATCCCGAGACAGGGAAGGCCACCAGAAGGACCTGGCCACCAAATCTCTGGTACCAAAGATTCCAGGGTGACCTGCCAACACAGAAGAATGAACTTCCAAGATGACTCTAGTGGTCCACTCATCTGGAACAAACAGTCTCCCAGGCGGACAACGATCAGGCCTATCCGCTTGAAACTCCTGCAAAGCACGTCGCAAGTCTGGAGAGACAGCAGACAATATCACCCCATCCTTAAGGATACCCGTAGGCTCAGAATCACCAGGGGAGTCAGGCTCAAAACTCCTAGAAAGGGCATCCGCCTTCACATTTTTTGAACCTGGTAGATATGAGACCACGAAATTAAACCGGGAGAAAAACAATGACCAGCGCGCCTGTCTAGGATTCAGACGCCTGGCAGACTCAAGGTAAATCAGATTCTTGTGATCAGTCAAGACCACCACCTGATGCCTAGCACCCTCAAGCCAATGACGCCACTCCTCAAAGGCCCATTTCATAGCCAAGAGCTCCCGATTACCAACATCATAATTTCGCTCGGCGGGCAAAAATTTTCGAGAAAAGAACGCACATGGTCTCATCACCGAGCAATCGGAACTTCTCTGCGACAAAACCGCCCCCGCTCCGATCTCGGAAGCATCAACTTCGACCTGAAAAGGAAGTGAAACATCAGGCTGGCGCAACACAGGGGCAGAAGAGAAGCGGCGCTTAAGCTCCCGAAAGGCCTCCACAGCCGCCGAGGACCAATTGGCAACATCAGCACCCTTCTTAGTCAAATCCGTCAAAGGCTTAACAACACTTGAAAAACCAGTTATAAATCGACGATAGAAATTAGCAAAACCCAAGAATTTTTGAAGACTCTTAAGGGAAGTAGGTTGCGTCCAATCACAAATAGCCCGAACCTTGACAGGATCCATCTCAATAGAAGAAGGGGAAAAAATGTACCCCAAAAAAGAGATCTTCTGAACCCCAAAAATACACTTTGAACCCTTTACAAGCAAAAAATTGGCCCGCAAAACCTGAAAAACCTTCCTGACCTGTTGAACATGCGACTCCCAGTCATCAGAAAAAATCAAAATATCATCCAAATACACAATCATAAATTTATCCAGATATTCACGGAAAATATTGTGCATAAAGGACTGAAAAACTGAAGGGGCATTGGAAAGACCAAAAGGCATCACCAGATACTCAAAATGGCCCTCGGGCGTATTAAATGCAGTTTTCCACTCATCTCCCTGCTTAATCCGCACCAAATTATAGGCACCCCGAAGGTCAATCTTAGAAAACCATCTTGCCCCCTTAATACGAGCAAACAAATCAGTCAACAGTGGCAAAGGATACTGATATTTGACTGTAATCTTATTCAACAGCCGATAATCAATACAAGGCCTCAGGGAACCATCTTTTTTACCCACGAAAAAAAAACCTGCTCCTAAAGGGGATGAGGATGGACGGATATGTCCCTTTTCCAAGGACTCCTTAATATACTCTCGCATAGCAGCATGCTCTGGCACAGACAGATTGAACAGACGACTTTTAGGAAATTTGCTGCCAGGAATCAAATCTATAGCACAATCGCAATCCCTGTGAGGAGGGAGCGAACTAAGTTTAGGCTCAGCAAAAACATCACCGTAGTCAGACAAAAATGCCGGGACCTCAGAGGGAGTAGATGAAGCAATGGAAACTGTTGTGGATTCTGTTTGTGGGCTCCCTCTGGTGGTTACTGCTGGTACTGGGTGACTTTGGTGGGTTGCGGCCTTTGGTTTCCACCTGTCCATCAGAGGCTGGGTGTTTCCTATTTTACCTGGCCTTTCTGTCATTCCCTTGCCGGCTATCAATGTATTCAGATGTGCTCTGTTTGGTTCCTGCCTACCTGCTCCCAGATCTTTCAGGATAAGCTAAGTGTTGATTTTCAGTTGTTGGTTTTTTTGTCCAGCTTGCTTATTATGTCTCTATGCTAGCTGGTAGCTCTAGTGGACTGAGGTTCTCCCCATGTGCCATGAGTTGGCACACGGGTTCTTGTAATCTCAGGATGGTTTTTTGATTAGGGTTTTTTGCTGACCGCTCAGACCCCTTTTGTATCGTTCTGCTTTCTAGTTTACAGCGGGCCTCAATTTGCTGAACCTATATATATCATCTCTATGTGTGTGCCTTCCTCTCATTTCACCGTCAATACATGTGGGGGGCAACTATACCTTTTGGGGTTCATTCCTCTGGAGGCAAGTGAGGTCTTTATTTTCTCTGCAGTACTAGTTAGCTCTTAGGCTGGTGCGTGGCGTCTAGAACCAACGTAGGCACGCTCCCTGGCTATCTCTAGTTGCGTTTGTCAGGCGTAGGGCAGCGGTCAGCCCAGGTTCCATCACCCTAGAGCTCGTCCGATATTTTCTATTACTTTGCTTGTCCCTTGCTATCCCTAGCCATTGGGATTCATGACAGTATAGCCAGCCCACAAAGTGTTAATTGTTTGGGCTGAAGCAGGAGAAAAAGAAGTGTTTAAGGGAAATTTATTTATTTTTTTTTTTATTTATTTATTTTTTTCCTTCAGAGTTTTGCTGCCTAGCCCTTAATTGCTGTCTAGCTGCTTCTTACCTCCTCTTAACCCTTGAATGGCTCTGATATTAGCTGTTTAACATGGATGTCCAGAGTTTGGCTTCCAGCCTGAGTAATCTCGCGGCAAAAGTTCAAAACATACAGGATTTTGTTGTTCACACTCCCATGTCTGAACCTAGAATTTCTATTCCAGAGTTCTTTTCTGGAGATAGATCTACCTTCCTGAATTTCAGGAACAATTGTAAATTGTTTCTTTCTTTAAAAACTCGCTCCTCTGGAGACCCTGCTCAACAGGTCAAGATTGTAATATCTTTCCTGCGAGGCGACCCTCAGAATTGGGCATTTGCATTGGCACCAGGGGATCCTGCATTGCTCAATGTGGATGCGTTTTTTCTGGCATTGGGATTGCTCTATGAGGAACCCAACCTGGAGATTCAGGCTGAAAAGGCTTTATTAGCCCTCTCTCAGGGGTATGATGAAGCGGAAATATATTGTCAAAAATTTCGGAAATGGTCGGTGCTTACTCAGTGGAATGAGTGCGCCCTGGCTGCAAACTTCAGAAATGGTCTTTCCGAGGCCATTAAGGATATTATGGTGGGGTTCCCTACGCCTACAGGTCTGAATGAGTCGATGGCTATGGCCATTCAGATTGATCGGCGTTTACGGGAGCGCAAACCCGTGCACCAGTTGGCGGTGTCTTTTGAACAGGCACCTGAGACTATGCAATGTGATAGAATTCAGTCCAGAAGTGAACGGCAAAATTATAGGCGGAAAAATGGATTGTGTTTTTATTGTAGTGATTCAGCTCTGTTGTGAATTTGCTTTTTGCTCCCTCTAGTGGTTACTAGTTTTTTGACTCTGGTTTTTCTGTCATTCCTTTTATCCGCACCTGGGTCGTTAGTTAGGGGTGTTGCTATATAAGCTCCCTAGACCTTCAGTTCTATGCCTGGCAACGTAGTTATCAGAGCTAGTCTGCTGTGCTCTTGTCTACTGATCCTGGTTCCAGTTATATCAGCTAAGTCTGCCTTTTGCTTTTTGCTTTTTGTTTTGGTTTTTGTATTTTTGTCCAGCTTGTTCCAAATCTATATCCTGACCTTTGCTGGAAGCTCTAGGGGGCTGGTGTTCTCCCCCCGGACCGTTAGACGGTTCGGGGGTTCTTGAATTTCCAGTGTGGATTTTGATAGGGTTTTTGTTGACCATATAAGTTACCTTTCTTTATTCTGCTATCAGTAAGCGGGCCTCTCTGTGCTAAACCTGGTTCATTTCTGTGTTTGTCATTTCCTCTTACCTCACCGTTATTATTTGTGGGGGGCTTCTATCCAGCTTTGGGGTCCCCTTCTCTGGAGGCAAGAAAGGTCTTTTGTTTTCCTCTACTAGGGGTAGCTAGATTCTCCGGCTGGAGCGTGTCATCTAGAATCAACGTAGGAATGATCCCCGGCTACTTCTAGTGTTGGCGTTAGGAGTAGATATATGGTCAACCCAGTTACCACTGCCCTATGAGCTGGATTTTTGTATTCTGCAGACTTCCACGTACCTCTGAGACCCTCGCCATTGGGGTCATAACAGTTTGCCAGGCCAGTATTAAATGTTTAATGCGTTGCAGAAGAGGGATTATTAGAAAGAAGATTCTGAGTTTTTTTTTTTTTTTTTCTTTCTTCTTCCCCTTTACCTCAGAGTGGCTATGCTTGCTGCAGACATGAATGTCCAGACCTTGATTACAAGTGTGGACCAGCTGGCTACTCGTGTGCAGGGCATACAAGACTATGTTATCAGAAATCCTAGGTCAGAACCTAAAATACCGATTCCTGAACTGTTTTCCGGAGACAGGTTTAAGTTTAGGAATTTTGTGAATAATTGTAAATTGTTTTTGTCCCTGAGACCCTGTTCATCTGGAGACTCTGCTCAGCAAGTAAAAATAGTTATTTCGTTCTTACGGGGCGACCCTCAGGATTGGGCTTTTTCGCTGGCGCCAGGAGATCCGGCATTGGCTGATATTGATGCGTTTTTTCTGGCGCTCGGTTTACTTTATGAAGAACCCAATCTTGAGATTCAGGCAGAAAAGGCCTTGCTGGCTATGTCTCAGGGGCAGGACGAGGCTGGCTATGCTTGCTGCAGACATGAATGTCCAGACCTTGATTACAAGTGTGGACCAGCTGGCTACTCGTGTGCAGGGCATACAAGACTATGTTATCAGAAATCCTAGGTCAGAACCTAAAATACCGATTCCTGAACTGTTTTCCGGAGACAGGTTTAAGTTTAGGAATTTTGTGAATAATTGTAAATTGTTTTTGTCCCTGAGACCCTGTTCATCTGGAGACTCTGCTCAGCAAGTAAAAATAGTTATTTCGTTCTTACGGGGCGACCCTCAGGATTGGGCTTTTTCGCTGGCGCCAGGAGATCCGGCATTGGCTGATATTGATGCGTTTTTTCTGGCGCTCGGTTTACTTTATGAAGAACCCAATCTTGAGATTCAGGCAGAAAAGGCCTTGCTGGCTATGTCTCAGGGGCAGGACGAGGCTGAAGTGTATTGCCAAAAATTTCGGAAATGGTCCGTGCTGACACATTGGAACGAGTGTGCACTGGCCGCTAATTTTAGAAATGGCCTATCTGAAGCCATTAAGAATGTTATGGTGGGTTTTCCCATTCCCACAGGTCTCAATGATACTATGGCACTGGCTATTCAAATTGACCGGCGGTTGCGGGAGCGCAAAACCGCAAATTCCCTCATGGTGTTGTCTGAACAGACACCTGATTTAATGCAATGTGATAGAATCCTGACTAGAAATGAGCGGAAAATTCATAGACGCCGGAATGGCTTGTGCTACTACTGTGGTGATTCTACACATGTTATCTCAGCATGCTCTAAACGTATAGCTAAGGTTGTTAGTCCTGTCACCGTTGGTAATTTGCAACCTAAATTTATTCTGTCTGTAACTTTGATTTGCTCACTGTCGTCTTATCCTGTCATGGCGTTTGTAGATTCAGGTGCTGCCCTGAGTCTTATGGATCTGTCATTTGCTAAGCACTGTGGTTTTACTCTTGAACCATTAGAAAATCCTATTCCTCTTAGGGGTATTGATGCTACGCCATTGGCAGCAAATAAACCGCAGTATTGGACACAGGTTATCATGTGCATGACTCCTGAACACCGCGAGGTGATATGTTTCCTGGTTTTACATAAAATGCATGATTTGGTTGTTTTAGGGCTGCCATGGTTACAGACCCATAATCCAGTCCTGGACTGGAAGGCTATGTCAGTCTCAAGTTGGGGCTGTCGTGGTATTCATGGGGATTCCCTGCCTGTGTCTATTGCTTCTTCTACGCCTTCGGAAGTTCCGGAGTATTTGTCTGATTATCAGGATGTCTTCAGTGAGTCTGAGTCCAGTGCACTGCCTCCTCATAGGGACTGTGACTGTGCTATAGATTTGATCCCAGGCAGTAAGTTTCCTAAGGGAAGACTGTTTAATCTGTCGGTACCTGAACATACCGCTATGCGTTCATATATCAAGGAGTCTCTGGAGAAAGGACATATTCGTCCGTCTTCTTCCCCCCTTGGTGCGGGATTCTTTTTTGTGGCAAAAAAGGACGGATCTTTGAGACCTTGTATTGATTATCGGCTTTTAAATAAGATCACTGTCAAATTTCAGTATCCTTTACCGCTGTTGTCTGACTTGTTTGCCCGGATTAAAGGTGCCAAGTGGTTCACCAAGATAGACCTTCGTGGTGCGTACAACCTTGTGCGCATTAAGCAAGGTGATGAATGGAAAACCGCATTCAATACGCCCGAAGGTCATTTTGAGTACTTGGTGATGCCTTTTGGGCTCTCCAATGCGCCTTCAGTTTTTCAGTCCTTTATGCATGACATTTTCCGGAAGTATCTGGATAAATTTTTGATTGTTTATCTGGATGATATTTTGGTTTTTTCTGATGATTGGGATTCGCATGTGGAGCAGGTCAGGTTGGTCTTTAAAATTTTGCGTGAAAATTCTTTGTTTGTCAAGGGCTCAAAGTGTCTCTTTGGTGTACAGAAGGTTCCCTTTTTGGGGTTCATTTTTTCCCCTTCTGCTGTGGAGATGGACCCAGTCAAGGCCCGAGCTATTCTTGATTGGACTCAGCCCTCGTCGGTTAAGAGTCTTCAGAAGTTCTTGGGTTTCGCTAACTTCTACCGTCGTTTTATCGCTAATTTTTCTAGCATTGTGAAACCGTTGACGGATATGACCAAGAAGGGCTCCGATGTAGCTAACTGGGCTCCTGCTGCCGTGGAGGCTTTCCAGGAGTTGAAGCGCCGGTTTACTTCGGCGCCTGTTTTGTGCCAGCCCGATGTCTCACTTCCCTTTCAGGTTGAGGTGGATGCTTCAGAGATTGGAGCAGGGGCCGTTTTGTCGCAGAGAGGCCCTGGTTGCTCTGTTATGAAACCTTGTGCCTTTTTCTCCAGGAAGTTTTCGCCTGCCGAGCGAAATTATGATGTGGGCAATCGGGAGTTGTTGGCCATGAAATGGGCATTTGAGGAGTGGCGTCATTGGCTCGAGGGTGCTAAGCATCGTGTGGTGGTCTTGACTGATCACAAAAATCTGATGTATCTCGAGTCTGCTAAACGCCTTAATCCGAGACAGGCCCGCTGGTCATTGTTTTTCTCCCGCTTTGATTTTGTTGTCTCGTATTTACCAGGTTCAAAGAATGTGAAGGCCGATGCTCTTTCTAGGAGCTTTGTGCCTGATGCTCCTGGAGTCGCTGATCCTGTTGGTATTCTTAAAGATGGAGTTATCTTGTCAGCTATTTCTCCGGATCTGCGACGTGTGTTGCAGAGATTTCAGGCTGATAGGCCTGAGTCTTGTCCACCTGACAGACTGTTTGTCCCGGATAAATGGACCAGCAGAGTCATTTCCGAGGTTCATTCCTCGGTGTTGGCAGGTCACCCGGGAATTTTTGGCACCAGAGATCTGGTGGCCAGGTCCTTTTGGTGGCCTTCCTTGTCAAGGGATGTGCGGTCATTTGTGCAGTCCTGTGGGACTTGCGCTCGAGCTAAGCCTTGCTGTTCTCGTGCCAGCGGTTTGCTCTTGCCCTTGCCTGTCCCGAAGAGACCTTGGACACATATCTCCATGGATTTCATTTCTGATCTTCCACTATCTCAGGGCATGTCCGTTATCTGGGTGATATGTGATCGCTTCTCCAAGATGGTCCATTTGGTTCCTTTGCCTAAGCTGCCTTCCTCTTCCGATCTGGTTCCTGTGTTTTTCCAGAACGTGGTTCGTTTGCACGACATCCCTGAGAATATTGTGTCAGACAGAGGATCCCAGTTCGTTTCTAGGTTCTGGCGATCCTTTTGTAGTAGGATGGGCATTGATTTGTCGTTTTCGTCTGCTTTCCATCCTCAGACTAATGGACAGACGGAGCGAACCAATCAGACTTTGGAGGCTTATTTGAGGTGTTTTGTCTCTGCTGATCAGGACGATTGGGTGACATTCTTGCCGTTGGCTGAGTTTGCCCTTAATAATCGGGCTAGTTCCGCCACCTTGGTTTCGCCTTTTTTCTGCAACTCTGGTTTCCATCCTCGCTTTTCTTCGGGTCATGTGGAGCCTTCTGACTGTCCTGGGGTGGATTCTGTGGTAGATAGGTTGCAGCGGATCTGGAATCATGTGGTGGACAACTTGAAGTTGTCACAGGAGAGGGCTCAGCGCTTTGCCAACCGCCGCCGCGGTGTGGGTCCCCGACTACGCGTTGGGGATTTGGTATGGCTTTCTTCCCGCTTTGTTCCTATGAAGGTCTCCTCTCCCAAATTTAAACCTCGTTTTATTGGGCCTTACAAGATATTGGAAATCCTTAATCCTGTATCTTTTCGTCTGGATCTTCCTGTGTCGTTTGCTATTCACAATGTATTTCATAGGTCCTTGTTGCGGCGGTACATTGTGCCTGTAGTTCCTTCGGCTGAGCCTCCTGCTCCGGTGTTGGTTGAGGGCGAGTTGGAGTACGTGGTGGAGAAGATCTTGGATTCTCGCCTCTCCAGGCGGAGGCTTCAGTACCTGGTCAAGTGGAAGGGCTATGGTCAGGAGGATAATTCCTGGGTGGTCGCCTCTGATGTTCATGCGGCCGATTTAGTTCGTGCCTTTCATGCCGCTCATCCTGATCGCCCTGGTGGTCGTGGTGAGGGTTCGGTGACCCCTCACTAAGGGGGGGGTACTGTTGTGAATTTGCTTTTTGCTCCCTCTAGTGGTTACTAGTTTTTTGACTCTGGTTTTTCTGTCATTCCTTTTATCCGCACCTGGGTCGTTAGTTAGGGGTGTTGCTATATAAGCTCCCTAGACCTTCAGTTCTATGCCTGGCAACGTAGTTATCAGAGCTAGTCTGCTGTGCTCTTGTCTACTGATCCTGGTTCCAGTTATATCAGCTAAGTCTGCCTTTTGCTTTTTGCTATTTGTTTTGGTTTTGTATTTTTGTCCAGCTTGTTCCAAATCTATATCCTGACCTTTGCTGGAAGCTCTAGGGGGCTGGTGTTCTCCCCCCGGACCGTTAGACGGTTCGGGGGTTCTTGAATTTCCAGTGTGGATTTTGATAGGGTTTTTGTTGACCATATAAGTTACCTTTCTTTATTCTGCTATCAGTAAGCGGGCCTCTCTGTGCTAAACCTGGTTCATTTCTGTGTTTGTCATTTCCTCTTACCTCACCGTTATTATTTGTGGGGGGCTTCTATCCAGCTTTGGGGTCCCCTTCTCTGGAGGCAAGAAAGGTCTTTTGTTTTCCTCTACTAGGGGTAGCTAGATTCTCCGGCTGGAGCGTGTCATCTAGAATCAACGTAGGAATGATCCCCGGCTACTTCTAGTGTTGGCGTTAGGAGTAGATATATGGTCAACCCAGTTACCACTGCCCTATGAGCTGGATTTTTGTATTCTGCAGACTTCCACGTACCTCTGAGACCCTCGCCATTGGGGTCATAACACAGCTCATGTTATATCAGCATGCTCTAAACGCACAAAAAGGGTTGATAAATCTTTTGCCATTGGTACTCTGCAGCCTAAGTTCATTTTGTCTGTGACTCTGATTTTTTCACTGTCTTCCATTTCCGTCGATGCCTATGTGGATTCGGGCGCTGCCCTGAGTCTTATGGATTGGTCATTTGCTAAACGCTGCGGTTTTAGTCTGGAACCTCTGGAAGTTCCTATTCCTCTGAAGGGAATTGACTCTACACCATTGGCTATGAATAAACCGCAGTATTGGACACAAGTGACCATGCGCATGACTCCCGTTCATCAGGAGGTGATTCGCTTCCTTGTACTGTATAATTTACATGATGTACTAGTGCTTGGTCTGCCATGGTTACAAACTCATAATCCTGTCCTGGACTGGAAAACAATGTCTGTGTTAAGCTGGGGATGTCAGGGGGTTCATGATTATGCACCTCCGATTTCAATCGCTTCATCTACTCCTTCTGAGATCCCTGCGTTTTTGTCTGACTATAGGGTTGTTTTTGAGGAGCCTAAGCTCAATTCGGTCCCTCCGCATAGAGATTGTGACTGTGCTATAGAATTGATTCCTGGCAGTAAGTTCCCTAAGGGTCGTTTATTTAATCTGTCACTGCCAGAGCATACTGCTATGCGGAATTATATTAAGGAGTCCTTGGAAAAGGGACATATTCGTCCATCTTCGTCCCCTCTGGGAGCAGGTTTTTTTTTCGTGGCAAAAAAAGATGGTTCCCTGAGGCCTTGTATAGATTATCGCCTTCTGAATAAGATTACAGTCAAGTATCAGTATCCATTGCCATTATTGACTGATTTGTTTGCTCGCATTAAGGGGGCTAGGTGGTTCACTAAGATAGATCTTCGCGGTGCGTATAATCTGGTGCGCATAAAACAGGGTGATGAGTGGAAAACCGCATTTAATACGCCTGAGGGCCATTTTGAGTATTTGGTAATGCCTTTTGGACTCTCCAATGCTCCGTCAGTCTTTCAGTCCTTTATGCACAATATTTTCCATGAATATCTGGATAAGTTTATGATTGTGTATTTGGATGATATTTTGGTGTTTTCTGATGACTGGGAGTCTCATGTTCTACAGGTCAGGAAGGTGTTTCAGGTTCTGCGGGCCAATTCTCTGTTTGTGAAGGGCTCAAAGTGTCTCTTCGGAGTCCAGAAGATTTCTTTTTTGGGGTACATTTTTTCTCCTTCTGCTATTGAGATGGATCCCGTCAAGGTTCAGGCGATTTGTGACTGGACACAACCTACATCTGTTAAGAGCCTTCAGAAGTTCTTGGGGTTTGCTAATTTTTATCGTCGGTTCATTGCTAATTTTTCCAGTATTGTTAAACCTTTGACTGATTTGACTAAAAAGGGTGCTGATGTTGCTGATTGGTCTCCTGCGGCCGTGGAGGCCTTTCAGGAACTTAAGCGCCGGTTTTCTTCTGCTCCTGTGTTGTGTCAACCAGATGTTTCACTTCCTTTTCAGGTTGAGGTTGATGCTTCCGAGATTGGAGCGGGGGCGGTTTTGTCACAGAGAAGTTCTAATGGCTCGGTGATGAAGCCATGTGCATTCTTCTCTAGAAAATTCTCGCCCGCCGAGCGCAATTATGATGTGGGTAATCGGGAGCTTTTGGCCATGAAGTGGGCATTTGAGGAGTGGCGTCATTGGCTTGAGGGTGCTAAACATCGTGTGGTGGTCTTGACTGATCACAAGAATCTCATTTACCTTGAGTCTGCCAGGCGTTTGAATCCTAGACAGGCTCGTTGGTCGTTGTTTTTTTCTCGTTTCAATTTCGTGGTTTCATACCTGCCAGGTTCAAAGAATGTGAAGGCAGATGCTCTTTCCAGGAGTTTTGTGCCTGACTCTCCTGGAGACTCTGGGCCTACTGGTATCCTTAGGGATGGGGTAATATTGTCCGCCGTATCCCCAGACTTGCGACGTGCATTGCAGGAGTTTCAGGTGGATAAACCGGATCGTTGTCCACCAGAAAGACTGTTTGTTCCGGATGATTGGACCAGTAGAGTCATCTCCGAGGTCCATTCTTCTGTGTTGGCTGGTCATCCTGGAATATTTGGTACTAGAGACTTGGTGGCCAGGTCTTTTTGGTCGCCTTCCTTGTCTAGGGATGTGCGTACCTTTGTGCAGTCTTGTGAAGTGTGTGCTCGAGCTAAGCCTTGCTGTTCTCGGGCCAGTGGGTTGTTGTTATCCTTGCCCATCCCGAAGAGGCCTTGGATGCACATTTCCATGGATTTTATTTCTGATCTCCCGGTTTCACAGAAAATGTCCGTTATCTGGGTTGTGTGTGACCGCTTTTCTAAGATGGTTCATTTGGTGCCCTTGCCTAAGTTGCCTTCCTCCTCTGAGTTGGTCCCTTTATTTTTTCAGAACGTGGTTCGTTTGCATGGGATTCCGGAGAATATCGTTTCTGACAGGGGATCCCAGTTTGTGTCTAGATTTTGGCGGACGTTTTGTGCCAAGATGGGCATTGATTTGTCTTTCTCGTCTGCATTCCATCCTCAGACGAATGGCCAGACGGAGCGAACTAATCAGACCTTGGAAACTTATTTGAGGTGTTTTGTTTCTGCTGATCAAGATGACTGGGTTGCTTTTTTGCCACTGGCCGAATTTGCTCTTAATAATCGGGCTAGTTCTGCCACGTTGGTCTCTCCTTTTTTTTGTAATTCGGGGTTTCATCCTCGTTTTTCCTCTGGTCAGGTGGAGTCTTCGGATTGTCCTGGAGTGGACGTGGTGGTGGACAGGCTGCATCAGATTTGGAACCAGGTGGTGGACAATTTGAAGTTATCTCAGGAGAAGACTCAGCAGTTTGCTAATCGCCGTCGCCGCGTGGGTCCCCGACTTCTTGTTGGGGATTTGGTGTGGTTGTCTTCTCGTTTTGTCCCTATGAAGGTCTCTTCTCCTAAGTTCAAGCCTCGGTTCATCGGTCCTTATAGGATCTCGGAGATTCTTAACCCTGTATCTTTTCGTTTGGATCTCCCAGCATCGTTTGCTATTCATAATGTGTTCCATCGGTCGTTGTTGCGGAGGTATGAGGTGCCCGTTGTTCCTTCGGTTGAGCCTCCTGCTCCGGTGCTGGTGGAGGGAGAATTGGAGTATGTTGTTGAGAAGATCTTGGATTCTCGTGTTTCCAGACGCAAACTCCAGTATTTGGTTAAGTGGAAGGGTTATGGTCAGGAGGATAATTCCTGGGTGGTCGCCTCCGATGTTCATGCGACTGATTTGGTCCGCGCCTTCCATAGAGCTCACCCTGATCGCCCTGGGGGTTCTCGTGAGGGTTCGGTGACCCCTCCTCAAGGGGGGGGTACTGTTGTGGATTCTGTTTGTGGGCTCCCTCTGGTGGTTACTGCTGGTACTGGGTGACTTTGGTGGGTTGCGGCCTTTGGTTTCCACCTGTCCATCAGAGGCTGGGTGTTTCCTATTTTACCTGGCCTTTCTGTCATTCCCTTGCCGGCTATCAATGTATTCAGATGTGCTCTGTTTGGTTCCTGCCTACCTGCTCCCAGATCTTTCAGGATAAGCTAAGTGTTGATTTTCAGTTGTTGGTTTTTTGTCCAGCTTGCTTATTATGTCTCTATGCTAGCTGGTAGCTCTAGTGGACTGAGGTTCTCCCCATGTGCCATGAGTTGGCACATGGGTTCTTGTAATCTCAGGATGGTTTTTTGATTAGGGTTTTTTGCTGACCGCTCAGACCCCTTTTGTATCGTTCTGCTTTCTAGTTTACAGCGGGCCTCAATTTGCTGAACCTATATATATCATCTCTATGTGTGTGCCTTCCTCTCATTTCACCGTCAATACATGTGGGGGGCAACTATACCTTTTGGGGTTCATTCCTCTGGAGGCAAGTGAGGTCTTTATTTTCTCTGCAGTACTAGTTAGCTCTTAGGCTGGTGCGTGGCGTCTAGAACCAACGTAGGCACGCTCCCTGGCTATCTCTAGTTGCGTTTGTCAGGCGTAGGGCAGCGGTCAGCCCAGGTTCCATCACCCTAGAGCTCGTCCGATATTTTCTATTACTTTGCTTGTCCCTTGCTATCCCTAGCCATTGGGATTCATGACAGGAAACCAAAGGTACTTCCCCATGAGCCCCCTGACATCCCCAGCTTAATACGGACATTGTCTTCCAGTCAAGAACTGGATTATGAGTTTGTAGCCATGGCAATCCAGGCACTAAGACATCATGCAAATTATACAACACAAGGAATCGAATCACCTCCTGATGGTCTGGAGTCATACACATAGTCACTTGTGTCCAGTATTGAGGTTTATTCCTAGCCAATGGTGTGGAATCAATACCCTTCAAAGGGATAGGGACTTCCAGAGACTCTAGACTAAACCCACATCGCCTGGCAAAGGACCAATCCATAAGACTCAGGGCGGCGCCAGAGTCCACATAGGCATTCACGGTAATAGATGATAATGAACAAATCAAAGTCACAGATAAAATAAACTTAGACTGCAAAGTGCTAACTGCAAGAGACTTATCAACCCTTCTTGTGCGTTTAGAGCATGCTGATATAACATGAGCAGAATCGCCACAATAGAAGCACAACCCATTTTTACGCCTATAATTCTGCCGTTCACTTCTGGACAGAATTCGATCACATTGCATATTCTCCGGTGCCTGCTCAGAAGACACCGCCAAATGGTGCACAGATTTGCGCTCCCGTAAACGCCGGTCAATCTGAATAGCCATTGTCATGAACTCATTCAGACCTGTGGGCGTAGGAAACCCCACCATGACATCTTTAACGGCGTCAGAGAGACCCTCTCTGAAATTCGCCGCCAGGGCGCACTCATTCCACTGAGTAAGCACAGACCATTTTCAAAATTTTTGACAATATATCTCAGCTTCATCATGCCCTTGAGAGAGGGCTATCAAGGCTTTTTCAGCCTGAATCTCCAAATTAGGTTCCTCATAGAGCAACCCCAGCGCCAGAAAAAACGCATCCACATTGAGCAGCGCAGGGTCCCCTGGCGCCAATGCAAATGCCCAATTCTGGGGGTCACCCCGCAGCAAGGAAATAACAATCTTAACCTGCTGAGCGGGGTCTCCAGCGGAGTAAGATCTCAGAGAAAGATACAATTTACAATTGTGCTTAAAATTCAAAAAACGAGATCTATCTCCAGAAAAAAACTCTGGTATAGGAATTTTAGGTTCAGACATAGGAGCATGTATGACAAAGTCTTGTATATTTTGAACATTAGAAGCGAGATTATTCAGATTTGAAGCTAAACTCTGGATATCCATTTCTCAGCAGCTGAGATCTGAGCCATTCAGGGATTAAGAGGAGGGAAAAGCAGCAGACAGCAATTAAGGCTAGACAGACTTCAGAGTAAAAAAAAAAAAAAGGTGTCAGAAACTTCTTTTCTCTCCTTCTTCAGCCAATACTTTTAACACAGTTAGGCCGGCTATACTGTCATGGTTCCCAATGGCAGGGACATAGGCAAAAACAGGATTAGCTGTAGGAAGATGGAATCTAAGCTGACCGCGATGCTGAACCTCACGCACAACTACCAGTGGCCGGGGAACGTACCTGCGTTTTATCCCTAGACGTCTCGCACCAGCCGGAGATCTAGCTACCCCTAATAGAGGAAATACAGACCTGGCTTGCCTCCAGAGAAAACCCCAAAGTGATAGTAGCCCCCAACATATAATGATGGTTAGTTAAGAGGAAAACACATACGCAGGATGAATACAGGTTCAGCAAAGAGAGGCCCACTAACTAGATAGCAGAAAATACAAAAGTGGACTTCGCGGTCAACTCAAAACCCTACAAAATACCATCCTGAAATGACTTTAAACTCCGGTATCAACTCATGACACCGGAGTGGTCATTTCAGTTCACTAGAGCTTCCAGCAGCAAGATTCATATAAATGCACGCTGGACAAAAGGTACAACTGATCCAAATGGACGCTGGACAAAACTTTCACAAAAGGTACAGATGATCCAACTTATCTGAATCAGCAGACTTGGAGCAGGTAGCAAGTAACAGAGGAGCTCTGGTAACATTGATAGCCGGCAAGTAAATGACTGAGAAGCCAGACTATATAGGAGACTCCCATTTCCTGATGGGAACAGGTGCACTGGAGATAAAAGACAGAAGTCAACCAGTACCACCAGTAGCAACCAGAGGGAGCCCACAAACAGAATTCACAACAGCCTACTCAATGTGTCAGCCACTCCTTACAATTGTGCTCCGCTGAACAAAGCAATGCCGCCTGGTTAGTTCTGTTACCAATTTTGAACTGAATTTAGCCAACTTACTTATTTGGGCCTGCTCACTGTGTCAGCCTCTCCTTACATTTGTCCTCCACTGAACAAAGCACTGCCGCCAGTTTAGTCCTGTTACCAATTTTTAACTGCTTTTAGCCAACTTGCTTATTTAGGCCTACTCACTGTGTCAGCCACTCCTTACAATTGTCCTCCACTGAACAAAGCAACGCCGGCAGTTTAGTCCTGTTACCAATTTTTAACTGCTTTTAGCCTACTTACTTATTTGGGCCTACTCACTGTGTCAGCCTCTCCTTACAATTGTCCTCCGCTGAACAAAGCAATGCCGCCAGTTTAGTCCTGTTACCAATTTTGAACTGCTTTTAGCAAACTTGCTTATTTGGGCTTACTCCCTGTGTCAGCCACTCCTTACAATTGTCCTCCGCTGAACAAAGAAACGCCGGCAGTTTAGTCCTGTTACCAATTTTCAACTGCTTTTAGCCTACTTTATTATTTGGGCCTACTCACTGTGTCAGCCTCTCCTTACAGTTGTCCTCCGCTGAACAAAGCAATGCCGCCTGTTTAGTCCTGTTACTAATTTTGAACTGCATTTAGCCCACTTTATTATTTGGGCCTATATCTGTGTTTCCTCCTCATCCTACCCATTGCCCAGCCACTGCTAGATGAGTCTGCTGGTACATTGACCCAGAACACTACTTTCCCCTTGCACTCTACACAGCCAGAATCTGACTCTGCTGAAAGTAAGGTTCCCGTTCCCGCATACTATACCACCTTACATGGGGACAAAGAGGAAGGTGCAGATGAAAGTGCAGGTTCCTTCATCAGGTGGGGGGCATACTCGTTGGTGACGTCACTGGCACAGGGCCCCTCATAGTACACAAAAGTATATATAACACAAGAGAACAGAGTAATAAAATCCCAAAAATCATATTCATAAAATAGTATAAATTTTATTTTGACCAAATACTAACAAGTTATATCACAGTACAAAACCAGGCAGATAGCCAAAAAATGGGGTGTAGAGGAAACTAACTTAGGGTATGTGTCCACGTTCAGGATTGCATCAGGATTTGGTCAGGATTTTTCATCAGTATTTGTAAGTCAAAACCAGGAGTGGAACAATTAGAGGAAAAGTATAATAGAAACATATGCACCACTTCTGCATTTATCACCCACTCCTGGTTTTGGCTTACAAATACTGATGAAAAATCCTGACCAAATCCTGATGCAATCCTGAATGTGGACACATACCCTTATGGTATGCTTAGGGAATAAGAGGAAGCAATAGAAGTTTACATCCCGGGTTCTGCCAGAAAAGTATTGCAATCACATTAAGGATTTATGAAAACATTCCATAGTCCTGAATACTTCAGTAGCGTGTCCATGACAATAAAAGGTCAGGTACCGTAATGCAATAACCATAGGCACTAACAAAAATCAGGCAGCTTACCCATATATGTGGATGGTTCCCTCAGATTCCACAAGCGGCCCCCTGACGCACGTTTCGCGGTATGCTTTTTCAAAAGGGGTATGTCTATTGGTCGCTCTTAAGGGTTTAAATGGGGAACGAACCGGAAGTGTGCTTGGCGTGTCGGCGCATGCGCGTCTGAGATCCAGCTCACATCTCCCTAGCGGCCGTCATTACCGCGCGCGCATAGGGCGGTAATCTGCCCATTGACGTCACATTATATGCGCACGCAGCTACATCAGATAGCCCCATAGGAGAAAAGAGGTAAGGATCCGAAACGCGCATGCGCACAGCCAGTGGCCATCTTGCCGGAGACCATACAGGTCGCCATTTTTCTAGGGATATTTTTAGGGGACAATATACAATAACACCGCAGTGCCAACGTGAAGTGACTTACAGTGCAGGACTTAAAACTAATACAGTAGAGCAATAAAGCAGCACAATATAAACTATAAATATTCCTCTACACCCCATTTTTTGGCTATGTGCCTGGTTTTGTACTGTGATATAACTTGTTAGTATTTGGTCAAAATAAAATGTATACTACTTTATGAATATGATTTTTGGGATTTTATTACTCCGTTCTCTTGTGTTATATGTATGTGGGAGTTCCCTGAGTCGTCCCATAGATTTGGACATTATTACTGGGGGAGGTATACAATTGCACTCCCGGCCACAAAATTATCGCAAGGTTTTTGAGTTTTGTGTTAAATATAGTACACAAAAGTGTCTCTGCCGGTGGGAGGCGCCACCCGCTGTCAAACACACCGCCGTACTATGAGGGGCCCTGTGCCAGTGCCAATGCCAACGAGTGGGCCCCCACTGCTTGCTCAGGATCACAGCACTTCCAAAGTTGAAATACTTACCTCTCCCTGCTCCACCGCCGTGACGTATTCCGCGTTTCCTGGGCCCATGAAAAACTTGAGCCAGCCCTACCCCCCCCACACAACTTTAGCCAAATGACCCCCAGTTTTCAATGCCTAGCTATTATTATAAAGTAAATTAAGATTGACAAGCTTCAGTAATAAGAATTGATGTTTTGGGCATTAAAATGGGCATTGTAGGTGTTTTCCTGTCCTCCACTCTCTGCCGACTTTGATTCCCCATTAACTTGCATTGGGTTTCGTGTTTCAGTCGGCCCCCGACTTTACGCAATAATCGGCCGATTTCACCCGACCCGACTTTTGACAAAGGTTTCGCGAAACCCGACTCGATCCTAAAAAAGTAAAAGTCGCTCAAATCTTTTACTAACCTCTTCCTGATAACTATAATGTACGGCTGTGATCTTTGTTAACTGACTGCTGTACCTGAAGTTACATTACCCCCAAGCTCAGTGCTGCAGCTTTGTTGTGTAACCAACAAACTCATTGTAACACTATTATTGATTGCCTCAGTATTGATGTGTAAATAAGAATATTAGTTCCATTGATGTATACCCATCAGGATGTGTGACTATATTCAATGTGATACCATCAAGGTAATGCTATTATTGAGAGACTGTAATAATTACGCTGAGTAAACCTGTTTCAGTTTAACCCTGAAGTTTCTTTGTCACTGTTACTAGAGATGAGAAAATTTGTTCAGAAAACGTTTGCCAATCTCAAATTCGGCACGAACGTTGCACATTCGGATTTGTGTTCTGATTCCTATTACGATCAGCACTAGCAGTTGGACAATGTTGAAAATTGTACTCATCTATTAACAGCGAGAGCAGGTGGATGCTGATTGGAGTACTCATCAACCGCCACTTGTGCTATAAATAAATAAACAAAAAATTACGTGGGGTTCCCCTGCAACCCTCAGCTGTTCACTTCAGCAAGGCTAGTTATCAAGAATAAAGGGGTCCACACACTGTATTTTTAAATTATTTACTAAATAATAAAAAAAAAACCTACGTGGGGTCCCACCCAATTTTGACAACCAGCTAAACCAAAGGAGACAGCCGGGGGCTGATATTCTCAGGCTGGTAATGGGCCATGGATATTGGGCCCCCAGCATAAAAATAGCAGCCTGCAACTACCAAAGGAAAGGCGCATCATTAGATGCTCTAATTCTGGCACTTTGCCCGGCTCTTACCACTTGTCCTGTGGCGGTGGCAAGTGGGGTCCATATTTGTGGGATTGATGTCACCTTTGTATTGCCCGGTTACATCAAACTCAGAGCTTAGTAATGGAGAGGCATCTATAAGATACCTATCTATTACTAATCTTATAATTATATTGTAAATAAACGCACACCCAAAGTAAAGTCCTTTAATTGAAAGAATGACACAGACTCCTTTATTGAAACTAAATTAAACCATACTCATGTCGTCACCCTGTCCACAGAAGCCATGGTCTCTTGTAAAAGAATTAAAATAATAAACCACAATATTCATCATCTGTCCGCCGAGAAGATAATAATCCATTTGTCCTGTGATGGATCTAGCTCCACTACATCTAGATGGTAGGCTACATTGTTGCAAATGTGGAAAAAAGGGAATCCAGCTCCAAGAGATAAAATCACTTAACTTTAATAGTATTTATTTAAAATAGAAATAGGCTATAAGACATACAAAAACCAGATATACTGGAAGGAGAGTGCCTGTATAAACTTTACGCGTTTCGGACACACAAGTGCTCTTAGTCTCAGTTAGGCTACATTGTTGCATTATGTGTCTATACAGCCTCCCATTCAGTAGAGACACTGAGCAGAGTGTGCTACTTCTGCTCAGTATATCGTGGTGAACTCCTATAACCTGACTGACTTCACCGCAAAGAGCTGTTCATTTTTCCATTTATAGATTGTGGCCTCACGCCGTGCCCAATTCAAGCGGGAAATGAGGAGATCGAATGTAGCTATGCCCAAATATTTGAACAGCCATGCTCACAAGAAGGCAGTGGTGGGAATATGGAATTAATATCGCAAAAGGTAAAGGATAATGATGAGACACAATTGCCAACAAGTGGTGTTGTTACGTCAGCAAGTCAGGAGATGGACCAGGAAGTGGAAGTGGAAGGTGAGGTGGTGGATGATGAAATCACTGACGCAACCTGGTCAGTACTCGGTCATCAGCCACCACTATTTCTCACAATGTGCCATCCCCAACTTACAGAAGCACGTGTCCCATAACATCAGCCGTGCCTTGACCAATGCTGTGACTAGGAATGTTCACTTAACCACGGACACCTGGACAAGTGCTTGTGGCCAGGGATGCTACATTTCCCTGATGGCACACTGGGTGAACATTGTTGAAGCCAGGACCCAGTCAGGCCATGGGATGGAACACATGCAACCAACACCGAGTATTGCTGTTGTGGTTCAATGACAGCTTCCTCCACCTTCTACAGCAGTTCCTGCACCTCCTCCTTCTCCTCACCTTCCATCTCAGAAACGTCAACATCAGTGGCAATATGGAAGCACTGCCTAGGCCAAGCAGCCACAAGGTCTGCTGAGGCTAATCTGCTTAGATGACAAACCACACACCGCCATGGAGTTGTTGAAAGTTTTAACAGACCAGACTGATCTCTTTTCTCTTAACCTATAACCAGGCATGGTCGTTTGTGACAATGACCATAACTTGGTGGCGGCTCTGAAATTTGGCAACCTTGCACATGTACCATACCTAGCCCATGTGCTCAACTTTAGGTAAAGTGATTTCTCAAAACCTACCCAGATCTGTCTGAGCTACTTGTGAAAGTATGCCACATGTGTGCCCATTTCCGCAAGTTGCCTACAGCTGCCGCTGCAATGGCAGTGCTGCAGCAGCCTTTGCAACATCCAGTTTACAGAGTAGTGTGCGATGTCACCACGCGTTGGAACTCCACGTTACATATGTTGGCAAGGCTTTGTGAGCAGCAGAGGACAGTAGTTGAATATCAGCTACACCATGCACGTTGGTATTCCAGTCAGCCTCCATACATAAGAGCTGATGAATGGGCATGGATGTCTGACATCTGTGTTGCCCTCCAAAACTTTGAGGACTCGACCAAGATGGTGAGCGGCGATGATGCCATAATCAGCCTCACCATCTCGCTTGTCTGTCTACTGAAACACTCACTGCTCACAATTAAAGAGGAAGCTTTACAGGTGAAGCAAGTTGAGATGGAGCAAGAAACTATACTGGGTGATGCTACACAGTCCAGCCTCATCTCATCATCTCAACACAGATTGGGTGAGGAGGAACAGGAACAGGAGCTGGTTGCCTGCACTACATATGGTACTACCCACACCATCTTCATCCCATCTGATCAGTGTGGATGGCCTAAAGATATGGACAGTCGTACTCTTGGTGCAGACAGGGAAGTCTTGGCTGTTGACAGTCTGGCACACATGGTTGAGTTTATGTTCCGCTGCCCTTCTCACGACCCTCATGTTGTATGCATTTTGGCCAACACAAATTAATGGTTGGTCACCCTTTCAGACCCTCACTACAAGGAGAACTTTCCATCTAACCTTGCTGTGGCTGGGAGGTCTAATAAAATGCTGCAGTACCAGAAGGCCCTAGTTGAAGAATTACTAAAAACATTCCCATCTGAGAATGATGACATCAGAGGTCGCAGGTCCTTTGACAACCAAGGACAGGAGATGAGGGAGACACACACCAGATGCAGGAAAGGCAGAGGAATACTCTCAAAGAACTGCAACAGTTTTCTCAGACCCTCCCAGTGCTAGGGACTAATGCTTGGGGTACTCTGAAAAGGGGGGAAACATTTTGGAAAGTGCTGAATGAGTAGATTGCCGACCCTACCAGCGTCCTCTGTGATTCCTCTGTGCCTTATGATTCTTGGGTATCCCAGCTAGACACATGGCATGAAGTGTCTCTACACCTTGGAGGTCCTGGCCTGCCCTGTTGATAGAGCTTTGTCATAGCTGGTTGTTAGTGCCGTCGGGAGTATGTATTATAATCAATAGGCGCATCCACCTGTCAGCTGAAAATGCTAACAGTTGGACTCTTATCAAAATGAACAAGGGCTGGATTGGGCCAGATTTCTGTACACCGGTAGATGACAGCAGCATATTATAAACTGAAATGCAGTGTTTTTTTTTCTGGTGTATTCCAATGCACCCCTTCCCACCCAAACAAGGATATACCCTTTAGGATTTCATCTTTTTTGTGTCGTCATCCTCCTCTTCCTCCACCACCACCATATCAACAGGGTGATCATGCTGCTATACATTTTTTAAGGGTACTTATGATGCCCGTATTGACAATTTTTAGGAGTCTACCTCTAACATTCTTTGATATATATGTATACCCCCCAAGGATAAATGTTTTTCAGCCAGTGTAGGATACCCACTACTTAATAATGGGAAAAAATGTTTCCTGGGGCCCTGCACTACGTTTCTTCAAAGGGGTCTTGGAGTGACTCCTTCTAATTTTTGGCATCACTTGCACTTCACGCATACCCACTCCATAATAATGGGAAAATAATGCTTTCCTGTGGATCCATCATCACGCGGAGGGAAAAAAATGTAAACCAAAAGAGCTGATGAATTCTATTAGTATATCATCCAGTGCCTTGTTGTGGGCAGTCAGGTGGTCGTCACATAGAGAGTTGTCACACTGCATACAGGATTTCGCAGCTGGTACAGGAGAGTTTATATAGTAAGTACAGAAGATGCTGGTCTCCTCCATATCAACCTGAGTAGAAGAAAAACGCTCCACTGTATTCTCCAGCAACCAGGGTTAATAATAATAATAATAATAATAATTTTATTTTATATAGTGCCAACATATTCTGCAGCACTTTACAATTAAACGGGGACATATACAGATAATAAATTCAATACAAGGTAAGACAGTTTAAACTGTTACATTAGTAGTGAGAGCACTGCTCGCAAGCTTACAATCTGCAAGGAAATAGGGGGGATACAATAAGTGAAAAGTGCTTGTTATTTCAGATCCAGCAATTGTAATAAATAGGGAATTTTTATATAAAGCTGCATGATCCGGTCATCAGCCAGTGTGTTTAAGTGCAATTATCAGGTACAGTTATCATGTGCATGTAGGGTGTGGAGACAGATGAATAGGAGGGAGAAGATTCTGACTAATGTTTAGAGGGAGGGAACAGGGAAGAGTTAGAATAGTGAGTAGAGATGGGCGAACCCGAACACGAAATTTCGGCGTCCGTACCGAACACCTACTGTTCAGGCTGGGACAACGAACACAGACTTCATCAGGAAGTCCATATTACTGATTGGGTTCAGCCCCCCCCCGAACACCGGGTGTTTGTAATGCCTTGTCATTTGCATGACAGCACGGCAAACAATGCTTCTGATTGGCGGTAAAATTATTACTGCTGGTCAGACAGCCGCGGTTCCCATGCTGTCAAATGACAGTGTGAGCCCGCATCTGTGACCGGAGGTATAAAGTTCCCCTCCGGTCACTGGCGTCAGCTAATGGGACTACTCCCATCAGTCTATGCCTGCTGCCGCTAACAACAGCCACAGCAGGTGGCGGCTGATGGGAGTATTCATCAGCCGACACCCATTCTCTAAATAATTAATTAAAAATAAAAATCCTCTGTAACAGGCTCAAAGATGGCATGTGAGCTTGAAGTGTGGCAGAGAAGGGGATCCAGGCTCTGGGTAGATTGGGCAGAAATGTCCTGATGGATGTGTTTGATTTGATCTAGGAAATGAGTGGCCAGATCCTCACCACTGAAGTTTGTGATGGGGACATGTGTTCTAGGGCTCAAGAGGGAGTTTAGAGTTTCAAAAACTTGTTTTGCCTTGTTAGCTAGTGACGGGATGAGGGTGGTGAAGTATTATTGTTTGGCTAGATGAAGGGCAGAGTTATACATTTTGAGCATGATCTTGTAGTGGATGAAATCCTCTGCTAAAAGCGATTTTCTCCATTGTTGCTCAGCGCACCTTGAGCAATGCTGAAAAAAGCATTTTCGTATCGTGTGCCAGGGTTGCCGTCGTCTGTGTCGGTTCTTTCTACCTATATCAGGTGCTGCTTCATAAAGGGCACTCTGTAATGTATTATTATAATGTGACAATGCTAAGTTTGGATAGGAGTTGGAGGAGATGGGAGCTAAAGATGAGTGCAGATTGTCCATATGCTGCTGGGTGTTAATGGTATGTGCATTCCTATAAGTGTGGTAAGTGGTGTCATCCCGGGTGAGGAAACAGTTCTTGACAAAGAAGGAAAGAAGGCTGTGGTTAGAGAGCAGGAGAGGGGAGTTAATAAAGTCATGCACTGGGCAGAGCCGGAAAATACCAAGTCCAGATTATTCCCATCTTTATGCATAGGAGAGTTAGTAAACTGTGAGAGGCAAATGAGGAGGATAGAGAAAGTAGTTTAGAGGCAGATTGGGAGAGGGTATCATCGATGGGGATATTAAAGTCTCCTATGATGAAAGTGGGAATGTCACAGGATAGAAAGTGAGGAAGCCAGGTGGCAAAGTGATCCAACAACTGATGAGAGTAGCCTGGAGGGCAATACACAACCGCCACTCACAGGGAGTAGGTTTGAAGAGTCTAAAAGTGTGGACTTCAAAGGAAGTAAACATAAATGAGGGTACCCGGGGGGGGTGACCTGGAAAGCATCTTCTGATGAAAGGAGCAGACCAACACCTCAACCTTGTCTGTTCTCAGGTCTCGTGGTATGAGAAAATTTCAGCCCACCAAACGAGAGGGCAGCAGTGGAAATGTCAAACTGCTGGGTCAAGGTTTCTTTAAGAGCCAGAAGGTTAAGGGAATTAGAATGGAAAAAGTTGTGAATGTAAGTTTGTTACATGTTGACTGTGCATTTCAGAGGGCACAATTAAAAGAGATAGGAGAGGGCATGCACTTTATATATAGAAGATTAGAAGGGTTTCTATATAAATCTGGAAGAGAGTTATGTATACTAGTGGAAGGAGGCCCAAGGTTAGGGGAGATGCCGCCAGCAACTAGGAGAAGGACAAAAAAGAGAAAGAATAGGTGTTCTATGAACAATTTGAGTGCTGTATAGTGGTAGTGGATCGTTTGGAGTTGGTGAGCAATGTTAGTAGTGTCTCAGAGTTATATATGGGAGAGGGGAGAAGGGTGTGGCTGATATTGAGAGAGTGCACATAATGTGTCGGAGGGCAAAAGAGTTTAGAAAAAACAGAAGTTAAAACATATATGAAGCATGTCTGGTGCAGCTTACCTGTCTCCTGCCCTGATCAAATGCCATGTATAACTGCAGAATACACTTTAAAAGTATTGCACTTAAAAATGTATTGCACACATGACCGCGCACACGAGCTATCCCTTACCACATCTGAATATATAGAAAGTTTCTGCAGAAGTCTAGCACCAATTGGCCTCAGTGATTAACTATAATTATAATAGTAATAATAATAACTAAGCAATACCTAAGCAATTAGCACAAGACCAAAGCAGGCATTACTATGCAAGAAAAAAAAAAACATATTAAAACAGAGAGACCATAAAAAAGAGCAGTGGAAGAGATAGCTTTGCACATTTAAGCAAAATAACAAAAAAAAAACACGAGCAATGGATAAATATCAAAGGAAAAGCTTGCAAATTGGGATGCTGATTGACAGAATTGATGAAATAACAGTGCTTGATGCTGCTACATTAAACTAATCGCTTTTTTCAGGGCTAATTTAAATTGATTCTATTCAGTTATAATAATAATGCTCTTATCTGCAATTCATGTAAGGTGAGGTATGTCAGTAGGAATAGCCTGTGACAGGCATCTAGTCAGGGATTATTGCTTATAAATTGTAAGCCTTCTTGCTGGTTTCTTACCAAGCACTCATTGACAATTCATGTTTTTTACGGTCATCTGCACTCAGAAATTCATCAAAGCAGTTAAAATTAACTGATTTAATGTGTTCATTCACAGTTTCTCTCTAGTATCTGTATGTAAGAGGTAGTGTTGGGAGACTTTACGCTACAGGAGCTGGAAGTGTCACTTCTGAACTCTCCAGTGCTTTTTTCCCATCTATTTCTTGGTGGTTCTTGAAGTATGTTTGGGGTTATTGTCCTGTTGGAAGACTCATGGCCTAGGATGCAAAACCAATTTTCTGAGCTAGTACACTACATTTTGACACAAAATCCTTTGGGAATCTTCACATTTCATGATGCATTGCACACAGTCAAGGCACCTAGGGCCAGACGCAGCAAAACAACCCCAAAATGTCTTGGAACCTCCATCATATTTGACCGTATCTACTGTGTTCTATTTGTTGGCTTCATTTCATTACAGTAAAGTAAAGTACATTTACAGTTTATTTTGCCTTATATACAAGGCATTTTCTTGGAAAGAATGTTTCTTGACATGTTTCCAGGCAAATCGATTTTAAGTGTGGATTTGTATGTTTTATTGTCAGTCTGTAAAAATGGCGCAATACTTTGACAACATTGTCCTCAGCACTGACCTGAGATTCAGAGATGGTTACATAGGCCTTTCCCATGCTGTTCCCATACCATTTCAGCACTGTTTACATAGTTTTCAGCAATTTTTAGACTCCCTAAGATTTCTGGGGTGGTAGTAGTGGGGGGGCAGAAAACTCGTTACTTGGATCGACCACCCAAGGATTACAATTTGCTCAACTCGAGTAACCGAGCATTTTAGTGCTCGCTCATTACAAATTATAGCCTTTTCTTTTATAGTCACTGAGTCTGTGATCTCTGTGCTGCTGCATCCACGTACCTCCTTACAATGTGATGAAAATGATGGAGTGAGAAAGACAAAGGTAGAGAAATAAAGAATGAGAGAGAGACTGCAGAGTAAGGAAATAAAGTAAAAATAGCTTTAATTAATTTATAAATGTATTAGCTCTAAAAATATATTTTCATTATTTGATTTGATCTCTACAGTCACGTCCAAATCATTTAAGATTTTTCCTTTTGAAATTAGACTAAATTATAATCTGTGCACCTAACAACATATTATATTGTATATGCTCAAAATAAAATGGAAAAAATAAAAATGATAAGAAATAATTTATGAGAATTTTATCTTCTGTAAAAATATATGTTTGATACTTGATTTGACCTCTTTGTTTCGTAGGCTGTATATAAAAGGGTTTAAGAGAGGAGCAATAACAGTGTACATTAAAGAGACCACGCTGTTCTGTCCAATCCTACTTTTTGACCTGGGGCTAAAGTACATAAAAATTGTTGATCCGTAAAATATTGTAACAACTATTAAGTGAGAGGAGCAGGTTGCAAAAGTTTTTTTTTTGCTGGATGTGGAATGAAGTTTTAGAATTTTTGAAATGATCTCCACATAGGAAATTATTGTTACTATGAATGAACCAATTACAAGACAGCCGCCAATCACAAATATCACAAGTTTATTAACCCAAATGTCCTGGCAGGAGAGTTCTAGGACGGGTGGCACATCGCAAAAGAAATGGTCTATCTCTTTTGATCCACAAAACGGTAATGAAAAAGTGAATGTTGTGTGAATTAGAGCATTCACTGCACTAATGACGTATGATCCCACTATGTGCTGGATACAGACCATTTCACTCATAATCACAGTATAAAACAGAGGTTGACATATGGCGTTATAGCGGTCATAAGCCATGGCTCCCAGCATACAGCATTCTGTTCCACCCAACAGCAGGAAACAATACATCTGTATAGCGCAGCAAGAGAAGGAGATGGCGTTACATTCTGGCCATAGACTGGACAACATCTTCGGGACGGTGCACGAAACATATATTATTTCCAAGACAGAAAAGTTAGCAAGAAAAAAATACATTGGAGTGTGGAGGCTCAGACTAAGCTTGTATGCAAGGATTATAGATAGGTTCCCACACACAGTGATGATGTATGTACATAAGAAGATCGGAAAAAGGAAGACTTGATTCTCGATAACTCCAGAAAATCCCAGAAGAATAAATCCTGTTACCATTGTGTGATTGCTATTCATTTCATCTGATTTTCTAGAAAATAAACAAAAATAATGAAATAAAAAAATATGCAACAAATCTGCTATGTTTTTTAAACAAATAATAGAATCAGGCCCGGATTTAGGGGTGGGCCCAAGGGACCTGGGCCCCGGGCCACCCACCAAGCAGGGGCCTCCCACCAATATAGGGATAAATATCTCAAAACATGTAAAATACACATCTCTTTGCTGTGAACCATTTCTGATGATAAGGCACATTTAACAAAAGAGAAACTACTGAAAGTGTAGGGACCTGGCTACAGTCCTACATCTCAGTGGCTGGCGCAGAGCGGCAGAGTCATGGCACCTGACCTGCATCAGCATCCACTGACCTGGCTAGCCTAGCCAGACTTCCTTAGTACCTTCCCTGTACCTAATGCTTAGCTTATGGCATGCGGCAGCCTTCTCCGATCCCAACAGAAGCTTTTAGTGGCCACCTATTCAGCTATATGATCGCTCCCTCGGATTATATCAGATGAGAGTTTGTTCAGCTACCTTTGAAGAAGGAGGCGGAGCCATGATGTCAGTGCCGGAAGAGGATTCTCCACCGCGGAGCGCGGCAGGACTTCACTCTGGATCTTCAGTCACTGAAGATCCAGAAGTGAAGTGGTTCAGTCTTCACAGTGTGGCGGTGGGTGAGTATGATCTCTGTGTGTGTGTCTATGTGTGTCTGTCTGTGTATCTTTCTTGCAGCTCCGGTCCTACACAGTACCATACTGTATATACAGGTCCACACTATATCCTGCATTACAGTGTGTCTGTGTATACTGTATGTATAGTGTGGACCTGTTTACAGTATAGTGCTGTGTATACACTTTATACAGCCCCTCAGCCTCTATTCTATATACAGCCAGCACCGCAACAGCCTCTGATATATACAGCCCAGCAGCAGCCCCTCATATATATACAGCCCAACAGCAGCTTCTAATATATACAGCCCAGCAGCAGCCCCTTATATATATATATATATATATATATATATATACAGCTCAGAAGAAGCCCCTCATATACAGCCCAGCAGAAGCCTCTCAGACATATACAGCCAGCACAGCAACAGCCTCTGATATATACAGGTAAACAGCCTCTGATATATATAGCCCAGAAGCAGCCCCTCATATATATATACAGCCCAGCAGAAACCCCTCATATATATACAGCTCAGCAGAAGCCTCTCATATATATACAGCCCAGCAGAAGCCCCTCATACATACACAGCCCAGCAGAAGACTCTCATACATATATGCAGCGCCCCAGAGTCCTGGTCGTTGCAGTAATGTCGCTCTGCCACTAAGGGGAGTGATGTTGCGTCTGATTGCACTAAAGGAGTTCACCTGACCAGGTATCACAGTCACACATTACACTTCACACTCCAGCCACCAGGGGGAGCAAAGGGTTCTATGTATTAGGCCACTCCTCACACTCTGGTAAAACTGGGGGTTGGATAGGAAGTTAGGGAGAAGCTGACTGGGTTTTGCCCAGGTAACATCTAGTGAGAGGAGAGCGTTACTTGGGAAGATTCAGGGGGGTCCCTGTCAGGGGTGGGATCCTGACAGTGGCCTAGCAAAAGGACAGATAGTTACGGAGCCGTGCCTGCACCTCATTGCGGCGGCATCTTAAGAAAGGACACAAAGCGAGGTATATTGTGGAGAAGTGAGAAACGAGATCACAGCACAAAGGCGAAAGAACCAGAAGGAGAGCCTCTGACATATAGAGCTCAGCAGAAGCCTCTGACATATAGAGCCCAGCAGAAGCCCCTCATATATATACTGTATACAGCCCAGCAGAAGCCTCTCATACATATACAGCCCAGCAGAAGCCTCTCATACATATACTGCCCAGCAGAAGCCTCTGACATATACAGCCAAGCAGAAGCCTCTCATACATATACAGCCCAGCAGAAGCTTCTCATACATATACAGCCCAGCAGAAGCCTCTGACATATAAAGCCCCTCATATATATACAGCCTAGCAGAAGCCTCTCATACATATACAGCCCAGCAGAAGCCCATCTATATATATAATTGTCTAAGGGTTTTTCCGTCTGTCTGTCTGTCTGTCTTTCTGTCTGTCTGTCTGTCTGTCTGTCTTTCTGTCTGTCTGTCTGTCTGTCCTGGAAATCCCGCGTCTCTGATTGGTCGAGGCCGCCAGGCCTCGACCAATCAGAGACAGGCACAGCATGGCGACGATGATGTCATAATGGAAATCCCACGTCTCTGATTGGTCGAGGCCGCCAGGCCTCGACCAATCAGCGACGTGCACAGTATCGACATAGATGTCATAATGGTTGCCATGGCGACGATGATGTCATAAAGGTTGCCTCGACCAATCAGCGACGGGCACAGTCTGCCGCGAATTCTGGAATCATCATTGTCCATATACTACGGGGACATGATGCATATTCTAGAATACCCGATGCATTAGAATCGGGCCACAGTCTAGTAATATATATACAGCCCAGCAGAAGCCTCTCATACATATACAGCCCAGCAGAAGCCTCTCATACATATACAGCCAGCACAGCAACAGCCTTTGATATATACATGTACACAGCCTTTGACATATACCGCCCGGCAGCAGCCCCTCATATATATATATATATATATATATATATATATATATATATATATATATATATATATACAGCCCAGCAGAAGCCCCTCATATATATATACAGCCCAACAGAAGCCCCTCATATATATACAGCCCAGCAGAAGCCCCTCATATATATATATATATATATATATATATATATATCTATAATATAATGCTGGGAGCGTCACTCTGTCCGAAGCCTTTATAGACTGCGCAAGAGCAAGCGCCGGCGCAGTCTGGACCCCACAGAGTGACGCTCCCAGGAGATCGCGGTATGCGTAAGCACTGAACGCACACCGCGATCTCCAACGGAGAAGCAGGGACGAGCCAGGAGGGTGAGTATGCAATATTTACCTGTCATCCGTTCCATCGATGCGCGCTGCTCTATCCTCCACATCCTCTGCCTGTGACGTTCAGTTCAGAGGGCACGATGACGCGCTTAATGCGCAGTCACAGCCAGAGGATGTGGAGGATGGAGCAGCGCGCATCGATGGAACGGAGGACAGGTAAATATAGCAAGTGCCGGGGGCCTGAGCTAGCGGCGACTCCGGCACCTGACCCCCACAGCGCGCCGGTGTCCCCGCCTGCTCAGGCCCCCAGCACTCGGTGCCCAGCACAGCCACGCACAGCCACCCGCACTCACCACAGCCACGCACAGCCGCCGGCACTCACCACAGCCACGCACAGCCGCCCGCACTCACCACAGCCACGCACAGCCGCCGGCACTCAGCACCGCCACGCACAGCCGCCGGCAGTCAGCACAGCGACACACAGCCGCCCGCACTCAGCACAGCCGCCCGCACTTAGCACAGCCGCCTGCACTCAGGACAGCCGCCCGCACTCAGCACAGCCGCCCGCACTCAGCACAGCCGCCCGCACTCAGCACAGCCGCCCGCACTCAGCACAGCCACGCACAGCCGCCCGCACTCAGCACAGCCGCCCGCACTCAGCACAGCCTCCCTCGGGCAGTAGAGCCGGAGAGAGAAAGATGGAAGCAACATATGGCAGAATGGAAACAGGAACAGGCAGAATGGGTGCAGCACATTACAACAGAATGGGGGCGCAGGATGGGAGCAGCACATGATAGAATGGGGGCACGGGATGGGAGCAGCACATGACAGAATGGGGGCGCGGGATGGGAGCAGCACATGACAGAATGATTGCGCACGATGGGAGCAGCACATGACAGAATGGGGGCGCACACATGACAGGATGAGGGTGCAGGATGGGAGCACATGACAGGATGGGGCTCAGGATGGGAGCACATGACAGGATGGGAGCAGCACATGACAGAATGGGGGCACAGGATGGGAGCAGCACATGACAGAATGGGGGCACACACATGACAGGATGGGAGTGTAGGATGGAGCAGCATATGACAGGATGGGGGCGCAGGATGGGAGCACATGACAGGATGGGGACGCAGGATGGAGCAGCACATACCAGGATGGAGACCATATACCAATATAAATGCTCGCCACCCGGGTAGAACGGGTTCAATAGCTAGTATATATATATACAGCCCAGCAGAAGCCCCTCATATATATATATATATATATATATATATATATATATATATATACAGCTCAGCAGAAGCCCCTCATACATATACAGCCCAGCAGAAGCCTCTTACATATAGAGCCCAGCAGCAGTCTTTGATATAGACAGCCCAAATTTCTACAATATACATACATACATATATACATATTTTAATCTTTAACGCCCTTTCAGGACTTCAAGGGTTGACAAGGTCAGATATACTGCGTGAATTGGACTTTAGTGACATCATTAGTGATTTTGCAGCACGAAAATCAAGGAAAGTGCCCGGATTATAAAAAATGAATGATTTTACTTGAATTACTCTGCGTAAATGATTTTTGTAAATAAACTTGCGTTCGTTTCATTTTGTGTTTTTGCATTACATATTGCAGCACCTTGACAAATGGGCCTCCCTCCAAAATGGGCCTCCCTCCAAAATGGGCCCCGAGCCACCCACCACTTAAATCCAGCCCTGAATAGAATATAATATGACATATCAAGGTGGCAAAACGTTTCTGGTACATAAGCTACTGTTTGACGAGTATTGCTCCCGTAGATTATGTATCTCAACAAATTGATTGGGAAAGGAAATTGTTCTGCCTGTCCGTTAGGGCTCATTCAGATGTCTGATTCTCACGTGTGAGTGCTAGGTGTGTTTTTGAGGTATAGCATTCCTATATGTGATGGACTATGGTGCCATTCATATACCTGTGATTTTTTGCAGACCAAGGGGTCCACGCAGTTGCGTAGTTAGGATGTTGGAATATGTTTGATGCAGCAACTCCATTTCTGTCTATGAGTGTTTAGTTGCTAGATTTGAATGCTGTTTATAAAGTTAAAACAAAAAAATCTCCCAGAGGCGCACACAGGGAGAACATGTGACTGTATTTCCTGTTTTCCTGTGTTTGTGTATGAGAGAGGCAGCCTGCTATAGATGCTGAAAAATATGTCTAAAAATGAACCATACGGCGCTGCTTAGTTGCTCCAGGTGAATAAGCAGCAAATATATGGACAAGATCACTCCCAATCGTCCCAGAAGTGGTAAGTCAAAGAAAGCTATATGTAATATTTGCGCTAAGGACACCTATATGAAGCCATAAATAGTTAAAATGCTAGGACATGTCATAAGCAAGGTTCTTCGTTAAAGACTAGGATTAACAAGATGTGTTTATCTTAATATCAAGGAAAAGGAAAACTGTATCCAGTGCTGGCATGCGGAAAGGTCCTTCACTCATGCACTTAAAGGTTGGTATCTGAAGCCTTCTCTGAATCTCTGTTCCAAAAATATCCAATATGTTGCAGAGCAAATGGTGGTATAGGCCATATATATGCCAGCACTGCATACAGTTTTCCTTTTCCTTGATATTAAGGTAAACACATCTTGTTAATCCTAGTCTTTAACGAAGAACCTTGCTTATGACATGTCCTAGCATTTTAACTCTTTATGGCTTCATATAGGTGTCCTTAGCGCAAATATTACATATAGCTTTCTTTGCTATAGATGCTGTACAGATAAAGACACACAAATGATTTATTCCTGATCTATTAGGCTATGTTCACACTTTGCGGTTTTTGCTGCGGATCCGCAGCGGATTTGCAGCTGCGGATCCGCAGCCGTTTTCCATGCAGGGTACAGTACAATGTTACCCTATGGAAAACAAAAACCGCTGTGCCCACTTTGCGTTTTTCTGCTTGAAAATCCGCGCGGATTTTCTGCGGAAAAAAAGAAGTAGCATGTCAATTCTTTCTGCGGATTCCGCAGCGGTTTTCCACCTGCACCAATAGGAAAGTGCAGTTGGAAACCCGCAGTGGAATCCGCAGTAGAAACCGCACCAAAAACCGCAGTGAAAACCACTGCGGTTTTGCACTGCGGTTTTTCCAAATCCGCAGCTGAAAAATCCGCAGCAAAAAAAGGAACAACAAAGGAACAAAAAGTGTGAACAAGCCCTTAAGCTTATATATTGTTCCTGATTGTTCCTGTATAAAGAAGCCCTGTTGTCACATGCTTGGAGAGTATCCTGAATAATCCGCCAACAGGTTATGGGCCCAGAGTGACACAGATCCCCAGAGTAACACAGCAACAAAAGCTCAAAGCAAAGAGCAACAGAGAAGATGTCCACTAGCAGCAATCCTGTCAAGTTCTCAGTGCCAAACCCCACCTATCAGAACTATCAGTCCTAGAAATTAAAGATGAAGATGCTGCTCACAAGAGAAGGTACGTGGAAATATACTCAGAAACAAGTGCCTCATCCATTACCAGATGATTCGCTAGAGAAGGATCAGAAAGCACAAAGCACGATCTCCCTCAGTGTTGATGATAATCAAATTGTGCATATATGCAAGTGTGCAACTGCAAAGGAGATGTAGGATGAGTTACAGAAAGTGCATAAAAGATCAAATCTCAGCAATAAGCTTTATCTCATGAGAAAGCTTTATCAGTCTAAGCTAAGTAATGGAAAGAATATGCAGGTCTATATCCGAAACACCCTAGAGATGTGGAGCGTCTCAGGCGTATTAGAGAAGAAATTTAAGATTTTCATGTTGCTGCACTTCTATTAAGTGGTCTTCCTGAGAGTTATATAATATACCACGATGAGGAAGGTGCTCACTATAATGATACAAGGTGCTCAGGAGAAAAATAGAGATATATGAGAAAAACTCCGGCACACTCTAAATAATGAATTTCAAGGTTTCAAAGTTTATTTTCCATTGTAATAAGAAAAATAGGGTTTTCAGAAATTATGAATAAATGCATATATCTTCAGTACACTTGATTTGGACACATACAATTCCTTTCTCAACGTTTCGGCTAGAAAAACGCCTTTTTCAAGAGATTAAATGTCCTTTTATGGATATGAAGAGCCAGGCAGGGAAACCCACTTAAATAGAAATGTCTCACTGAGGCATGGTGTCCGTAACGGAGGACCGGGGAGCCGAGACCGTTGTGTAGAAGGCACATGTTCCTTGATAAATACTTGATAAAGGCCAATATGGCCGAAACGTTGTATGTGACTATGGCAGAATAAAGAATCTTTATATATTTTTTTCACCTGGAACGGATGCTGCTTCCTTTTTCTACATTTGTAAGGACCTTGGAACTGTGACATATGGAAGGCTGCAGTAGCACCGTGCGCAGTGAAGAGGCAGCGACCCACAAAGTTCAAACACAAAAGTCTCTTTAATGTGTCACTTCACACATAACAGTGCATAGTATTTTATAGTGCACGTCATCAAAGTTTAATACACACAGTTGCATTTCATCTCAGTGCCCATTTCATAGCACTGCAAATCATATGGCTTTTAGATTGCAGTCCCTAAACAGGCCAGACTTCCCTTTGTCCAGTTTCCCTGGGTGAACGAATGCCATATTAAAATCCCCAAACACAGCTTTACATGTTGCAGACACAACACATGCCAGTCCTCTTCTGACTAGTTCCCGTGGGTGTTCTGCCCTACTGTATCACAGTCTCTTTACTTACACATCTGTACACAGCCCAGGATATCCTCCAGATAGCACCCATACACCATATCGACCTGTTTGAAATCGTTACACATGGCAGTCCTCTTTTGGGCACAAGGACATCCACCTCCGGTATACCTCCGGGCACAGGACTGTCCACATCTGACTCTTTTGGGCACAGGACATCCACCTCCGGCACCTCCGTGCACAGGACTGTCCACATCTGACTCTTTCGGGCCCAGGACAGCCACCTCCGGTTCACCTCCGGGCACAGGACTGTCCACATTAGAGACCAGTTACCATGGAAGACTCGCATCGCTGTGTACGCTGCAGGTGCCAGGCTATTCAGCTGCCATAGCTCCTGGTTCCACTGGCCTTTGCCTCCATGCACTCAGCCAGTGCTCTGCACACCAGCACACACCAGTCTGACACTGACGTTGCCCTGACACTAGTGTTGAGCATTCCGATACCGCAAGTATCGGGTATCGGCCGATATTTGCTGTATCGGAATTCCGATACCGAGTTCCGATATTTTTGTGATATCGGAAATCAAAATCGGAAGTTCCCAGTGTATGGTTCCCAGGGTCTGGAGGAGAGGAGACTCTCCTTCAGGCCCTGGGATCCATATTCATGTAAAAAATAAAGAATAAAAATAAAAAATATGGATATACTCACCCGTCCGACGGACCCTGGACCTTAGCGGTGCAACCGTCAGCCTCCGTTCCTAAGAATGCAGTGAGTGTACAGGACCTGCGATGACGTCGCGGTCTTGTGACTGGTCGCGTGACCACTCATGTGACCGCTCACGTGACTGCGACGTCATCGAAGGTCCTTCACTCGCTGCATTCTTAGGAACGGAGGCTGCCGGTTGCACCGCTAAGGGCCAGGGTCCGTCCGAGGGTGAGTATATCCATATTTTTTATTTTTATTCTTTATTTTTTACATGAATATGGATCCCAGGGCCTGAAGGAGAGTTTCCTCTCCTTCAGACCCTGGGAACCATCCAGGATACCTTCCGATATTTGTGTCCCATTGACTTGTATTGGTATCGGGATCGGTGATATCCGATATTTTTTGGATATCGGCCGATCCAATCTGATACCGATACTTTTGAATATCGGAAGGTATCGCTCAACACTACCTGACACCTGACGCACACATACCCCTTACTGCAGGGTTTTTAACAAACAAACCTGTGGCTTTCAGCCACATGGAAAACCCGGACCGGAAATCCGTGACTGCCATGCACACCTAAGGACTTCATCTGTCTCCATGCACAACCTGGGGAGAACACACAGCAACCCCTACCTGTGACAATAGTCACTGCCTCACACATATTATTTGCGAATCCAAATCCAGAGAGAGGAAGATGGGAGTGTTTACTCAACCAAAGTTCTAAAATTTCCGCAATCCTAAACCAGTTTGGAATGTCAGAAGCCAAAGGTACATCAACATAAATGGATCCATCCCACTTGAAGTTGGAAGGAGAAGAAGATCTGCTACCCAGCAATGAGAGTTACAGACAAGCAGTGGGGATGCTTCTGTACATAGCAACCATAGCAACTCCTGTGGATATCACAGCCACAGTCGGAATACTCTGCTGACCTGTAAGCAAGCCACGCCAAAGAGACTGGAAGGCAATTAAGAGAATTCTTCAATATCTTAAAGAAACTCAAAGGCTAAATCTTAAGATATCTGCATCAGGAAATCTCACTCTCAGAGGTTATGTGGATGCAGATTGGGCTGGAGATTCAAGTGATCAGAAATCAACAAGTGGTTACTTGTTCAAGTTAGGAGAAAATTCAATTTCCTGGTCCAGCAGAAAACAAGTGTCAGTTGCATTATCTTCTACAGAAGCGGAATATATGTCTGCTGCTTACGCAAGTCAAGAAGTAATTTGGTTGAAACAACTTTTGGTAGATTTCAGCAAGTCACTAGCTCAACCAACAGTTATCTATGAGGACAACCAAGGATGCATTAAACTTGCCAGCAGTGAGATTAGTGCAAGGAATAAGCACATTGAAGTAAAAAAAATCACCACTTACGTGACTTAGTGGAACGTGGTGTACTCGAGTTTGTGTATTGCGAGTCTGACAAGATGATAGCCGGTGGTATGACAAAGCCATTATCAAGAGCCAAGTTTATGGACTTCAGCACCGCAATGAGACTAAGGCCGGGGTCACCCTGACTAAAACGGGTGAGTGCAATGCGATAAAAAATCGCATTGCAATCGAACCAATGTTAAACTATGGGGCAGCTCCCAGCAGCCGATTTTTTGTCGGCCATTTTCCTCGGTCCGAGACAATCGCAGCATGCTGCGATTGTCACGGACATTCAGCCGACTCTTGGCTCACTCGCACCCATATAAGCCTATGGGTGCGAGTGGGACAACACATCACTCAGATATCATCCGAGTGATGTGCGTTAAACGCTGACCCCGGCAATGGAGTTAGATGGAGAAATTAGTTTCTCCGAATCCTCCACAGCTGTGCTCCGATCCGCTCTCTGCGAGAGGCTCGGAGCACAGACGCATGACACTCGGCTCCCGATCGCAGCAGCGCAGGAGCCGAGGGTCATTAGCATATCGCATCCAATGCTCTCGCATCGGATGCAATAAGCTAGTGTGACTCCAGCCTAACAAGATAAGTAGTTGTTGAGTGGGGGTGTTGGAGTATGTTTGAGGCAACAACTTCATTCCTGTCTATGAGTGTTTCGTTGCTAGATTTGTATGCTGTTTATATTTATAAAGTTAGAACAAAAAAAAAACCCCAGAGGCTCACACTGGAAGAGCATGTGACTGTACTTCCTGTGTCTGTGTATGAGAGAATATAAACTGTGCAGGAGGTGTGGGTTAAATCCGCGCTGCCTTAATGATGAAGTTCCAAGGATAATAAATTTAAAAGGTGGTTTATTCAACGCGTTTCAAGGTCAGTGCGACCTCTTCTTCAGGAAATTCCACATACAACAATGTTGTTGATGTTGTATGTGGAATTTCCTGAAAAAGAGGTCGCACTGACCTTGAAACGCGTTGAATAAACCACCTTTTAAATTTATTATCCTTGGAACTTCATCATTAAGGCAGAGCGGATTTAACCCACACCTCCTGCACAGTTTATATTGTCATACGGCCGTTGATCGGCTTGTGGATCTGCAGCAGCCGAAATCGCTACATGCTCTTCATTCAACAAAATCAGGTGAGCAATTCTAAGAAAGCTCTCTTGGTTATCTAAAGGATAAGACCCTATTTTGCGCTTTGTGTCTCCATTTTTTTTCCTATAGCTGTGTATGAGAGAAGCAGCCTGCTGAAGATGCTGCACAGATGGAGACACACAAATGATCTACTCCTGATCTATTAACCTTATCATATATTATTCCTGATCGTTCCTGAATAAAGGAGGTCTGTTGTCACACACTTGGAGAGTATCCTGAATAATCCGCTGCCAACATAGGAGTACAGCTTGGGGGAGTGAGAAAAACTCTGATTACAACTATGGTGACACTGTGATATTACTGCCATATTGTGACATATAGTTGTAGATACCGGTCTTGCAGAACATACAAGTGATCAAAGTACAGTTACAGATGGTAACTTACAGCTGATGTTCTTTCTGACGTAGTCATTCATTTTTCACATCTTCCATCTGGCTCAGACCAACATGGCAACTTCTTCATGGCTTGCCTGCAGAAATTTCATCAAAGACGTATTTGACTTCTTATACTTCCTGCACCTTCCCCATCTGTTTCCGACCCGCACAAACTACTCTTCCTGTTGCCACCACAATACTGAGTTGCTGCTGCTATTTGTGTCCATATTACTGCATCTGTTGTTTGGCACAATAACAATAACAGCGCTGTTCTTACTGCCCCACATAATAATGTTCACCACTTTGCCCCTTACTGTATATAGTAATAATGCCTCCTTTGTGACCTCTAGATGGTAAGATTGCCCCCTAGAAAATATTTTTGCCCTGTGCAAATGTCCTAGAAAACAGTGTCCACATTTTGCCCCTTTGACGACTGCAATACTCTGAGTCTCCCTATAACAATACTGCATCTTTAGTGTTCCCTTAACATGTAATAATGTTCACTGAGTCCCCCCATTTACAGCTCCTCTGTACTCATTATGGTGGGCCCACAGCTCCCTTATACGGAGTTTGATGTCCCTGCAACTCCCCTATACACAGTATGGTGGGTCTACAGCTCTGCTATACACAGTATGATGTCCTCAATGCTTCCGCAAAACACAGTATAATGACCCCGACAGAAGCCCTCACACTGTTTAATGGCCTCCACAGTAGTCCCTACACTATGTCTCAATATATAATGGCCCTTGTATTAGCTCCCACACTGTATAATGCCCCCCCCCGCTGTAAGCCCCAAACTGTATAATGACCCTCACCACATTAGCACCCACATTGTATAATAGTCCCCATACATTATGTGCCCCCACAGTAGCCCCTACAAAGTATGAGGGCCCTAGTTGTCCCTATAATAATCTTTATTTTTTAAATTTTTATATAGCGCTAACATATTCCGCAGCGCTTTACAGTTTGCACACATTATCATCGCTGTCCCCGTTGGGGCTCACAATCTAGGTTCCCTATCAGTATGTCTTTGGAATGTGAGAGGAAACCGGAGTACCCGGAGGAAACCCACGCAAACATGGAGAGAACATACAAACTGTTTGCAGATGTAGTCCTTCGCGGGGTTTGAACCCAGGACTCCAGCGCTGCAAGGCTGCTGTGCTAACCACTGCGCCACCGTGCTGCCCTATAATGTATGAGGACCGTAGTTGTTTATATAAGATCCCTAGTAGCCTCTATAATGTAATAGGGCACCAGCAGTCCTATTTTGTTCTTAACCATCTATACTGCCACATGTCTATCTAATCTCTCCTGATGAACCCAACCATGTGGGAGAAACGCGTCGAGAGTAGTGGTGAGGTATTTCTCGCCGTTAAGTTATCAATGTGAGCTATGATGTCTGGACGATTTGCAGTCTATAACAGATGAGTATGACATCACTTTATATTTATGCATCGATTTTACCTTATCTTATAAGTATCTGCAAACAATCTGTTCCAGGTGTTTATGGTATCATTTGATTATCTATGTGGTTTATGCATCATTAATGGTCAGTTGGGTCAGGGTTGTTTTCAGATTGGCGTGCTCAGCTTGTATACGCTCATTTCTGGTGCTCTTTGTTATACAAGGTTCTCCGGGTGTGCATCCCCCCATTATATGTGATATATGTATATTTCTATCCTTGGGTCTCACAGCACATTGGAGGGGAGGGCCTGAGACGTCATGTTAAAGGCACCACACATATCTTTATATATTTACAAGTTGTATACAGCCACCTGGCGTTCTGTTTCTTAATCTATCCCTTGTAGGGATGAGCCAGGAGACTAGGGTGAGTCATCGCACGAGCGGGGGCGCCATTCTCGACTTTCCTTAAGGGTGCCAACCTCCGCATCTAGGTAGATGTATCTCTAGGGCCAATACATAGCTTATAGGGATACTCTGTGTATATCTATACACCCTTATAGTTCAGGAGTGTATATCACATTCTGTATCATATCTTCAAACCCTGTATATATATATATATTGCATATTTGTAAAGGGCTATCTGGGGATCTCTACCCCTGCCCTCTTACCTGAGCTGACCTAGGAGATAGGGCGTTATCCATTTTGTTTTTGTGTTTTTGGTATATTTAATAAAGTATTATAGTTTTATGGGGGTTTTCTATTGGTAAACTTGTTAATTTTCCTCGAGAGATATATATAAATTTCATTGTGAGCCACCAGTAGTCCCTGTAATGTACGAAGGCCCCAGTAGTCGCTATAATGTATAAGGGGCTTCCATCACTGTTTCAGGGTCCCCCATTGTTTATGATGTCCCCACAAGTTTTAATTAAAATTAAAAACATCATATACCCACCCAATCCAGGATCCTGACGACTTCCCAGGGGAGGACCAACACGCTGTGACTCTGACGTCTTGGGCGTGCTTCGGCTCCTCGACCTTTCTGTAGACTGCAGGCTTAAAGCGACCTGCGGTTTGCAGATCTGAGAGCGGTAGTGTAGGAAGATTGTGTCTCCTTTCTCTACTGCAGGGCTTAACTGTATAAGCTTGCAGTGCATGCGATAGAGTTAAGGGCATGCCTCAGAGTGTGGGGTGACTTCACACTCTGATCTCGGTAGCTATGCTGCTTGGTTCACAGAAAATCGCTATGACATCCTATTTTGAGTCAAGGGTCAGATCAAAATTATCAATTCAAGTCACTGGGTCTGAAAAAAATTGGATGGCACGCATATGACACCTGAGTGTGGTAAAATTTTCAGACTATGAGAAAGAAGGTGGTGGAGAATCTTTTTTTTGTCCATGTGCGAAAAAAATGGATGACACTCGGACCACACTCTGAATAATAGGTCCATTTCTCTCCTGTATGGAAAAATCCTATGTCTGAATAGTCCCTTACAACAAGTCACTGCAGTTGTTTAGATAGATCATTAATCTATGGCCGGCCTCACACTAGCGAGTTTTACGGACGTATGAGCGCATAAACTACGTCCGTAAAATACGCATTACACACGGCCCAATGATTCTCTATGGCCCAGCTCCTATCTGCCGTATATTACGCATCCGTAATATACGGTCTTGTACGGCCGTAGAAAATCGCAGCATGCTGCGTTTGTCACCGTATTGCGCAAAAAAATCGCCAATGAAAGTCTATGGGGGCGAGAAAAATACGGATTCCACACGGACCAGCAGTGTGACTTGCGAGAAATACGCAGCGGTGTTAGTGAAAAGCCGGTAATTCAATTGCCGGCTTTTCATTTCTCCTTCACAAACCCGACATGATATGAGACATGGTTTACATACAGTAAACCATCTCATATCCCTTTTTTTTTGCATATTCCACACTACTAATGTTAGTAGTGTGTATGTGCAAAATTTGGGCGCTGTAGCTGCTAAAATAAAGGGTTAAATAGCGGAAAAAATTGGCGTGGGCTCCCGCACAATTTTCTCCGCCAGAGTGGTAAAGCCAGTGACTGAGGGCAGATATTAATAGCCTAGAGAGGGTCCATGGTTATTGGCCCCCCCTGGCTACAAACATCTGCCCCCAGCCACCCCAGAAAAGGCACATCTGGAAGATGCGCCTATTCTGGCACTTGGCCACTCTCTTCCCACTCCCGTGTAGCGGTGGGATATGGGGTAATGAAGGGTTAATGTCACCTTGCTATTGTAAGGTGACATTAAGCCAGATTAATAATGGAGAGGCGTCAATTATGACACCTATCCATTATTAATCCAATTGTATGAAAGGGTTAAAAAAACACACACACATTATTAAAAAGTATTTTCATGAAATAAACACACAGGTTGTTTTAATATTTTATTGCTCTCTCAATCCACCTGAAGACCCTAGCTCTGAAAAATAATAAACCAACAATATACATACCTTCAGATGATCTGTCACGTCCCACAAAGTAAATCTGCAGCGCCCCAGAGTCCTGGTCGTTGCAGTACTGTGGCTCCGCCACTATGGGGAGCCATGGTGCGTCCGATGGCACTGAAGGAGTTCATCTGATCAGGTATCACAGACACCAATACATTTCACAGCAGGGCCTCCGGGGGGAGCTAAGGGTTCTATTCATTAGGCCACTCCCCACCATAGTGGGTAAACTGGGGGTCAGGCAGGAAGTTAGATGAGAAAGCTGACTGGATTGAACGAAGCAACACCTTGTGGCAGAGGGTGTTGTGGAGGAAGAGACAGTAGGGTCTCTGCCGGGGGTGGGATCCTGGCAGAGGCTTGCCGCTGGAATCCGTGCCACCATGGACGGGGCCCAGGGGCCAAGGCCGCCTGAATAACGATAAACCTCGGAAACCTGAAAATGTAAATAGTTACTGTTCCTGATTGTTTGTTGCTAAACCCGTCCAGGGTTAACTCTTTATGGATCCCTTAGTTGACCCGGGATCCTTATTGTTTGTTTTTCTACAAGTTTGCACAAGTTTTACAAACTGAGAAATCATGAACAGTGCATGATCCAAACTTTCTTGTAAATAGTTTGCACCTTATTAAAGGCGCTTCCTACTGGTTTTATTTAACGACTCTTTGCGAAGATACCGTTCTGGAACCTTTGCTGAACAAAGACTGGTAGGCTGAGAAGACGAGCTACCTCAGAAAGACTTGATCCTCTTTTAAAGGGGTATGTCCAACAGCGTACTTACGAGAGATACTGTTTTAGAACAGTAATGCCATGGTAATATTGGAATGAGAAAAGTTATATGTGTTTAACTGGTTAAATGTGAAGAAATACTGATGATGATGCTCTGGAAGAAATGTAACTGTTTTGCATAAAAGAAAGATGCAGAAAGCCCATAGGGGTAGATTTAGAGTTCTGCTTAAGTGAAAGTAAGAAAGTAATAATGAAGGTGAGGATAGAAGGTAAACCCTGAGTCCCCATAGAAAGTTAATAATGCGTTACTAAGGACAGAAAGTGAACCCGTAGGGGTTAGTGAGTGAGTCCTAATAGGAGCCAAGTAGAGCCGGCTCCATGTTCTCTAATTGAAAGGAATGTTATGTCTATACCATGTATAGTAGAGAAAGGCAGTAGGCCCTGGCTGAACGGGGCGGTCCTGTAAAAGAAAGGAGAGGCAGTAGGTCTGGTGCCATAGGGACAGGCGGTCCTGCAGGTTCGAAGTAGGAGAATGAAAAGTTAACTTGCCCTGTAATGTGATTATGGGAAGGCCTTTAGCGAGCTAGGAGTGTATGTTCCTTGAAGGCAATGTTAAATTATTGTTCATTAAATTGCACTTAGTAGAATACCCGGTTGGGTAATGAGAGTTAATTGTAGCCTGTTGCTATGATATTTAATTATGTTTGTAACGTTAAAGTGTCCTCACCTCCCATAAAGGGAAGCCTGTTCAAGTATACTTATTGTTTTGCACTCAACAAAATTGTATGTCTTTTTGCTAACTTGTATTGTTGTTTTCTTCCCAGTCCCGGAGTACTGTGTTTAACCAGGGGGGAGTGCAGCGCCCCAGAGTCCTGGTTGTTGCAGTACTGTGGCTCCGCCACTATGGGGAGCCATGGTGCGTCCGATGGCACTGAAGGAGTTCATCTGATCAGGTATCACAGACACCAATACATTTCACAGCAGGGCCTCCGGGGGGAGCTAAGGGTTCTATTCATTAGGCCACTCCCCACCATAGTGGGTAAACTGGGGGTCAGGCAGGAAGTTAGATGAGAAAGCTGACTGGATTGAACGAAGCAACACCTTGTGGCAGAGGGTGTTGTGGAGGAAGAGACAGTAGGGTCTCTGCCGGGGGTGGGATCCTGGCAGAGGCTTGGCATTGGAAAGAACGTAACGGGTCCGCGCCAGCTCCGGGAAGCGGCGGGATCCAAGAAAGGACTAGAAGCGAGATAGATTGTGCTGAGTGAGAAACGAGATCAAGCAATAGGAGAATTCCAGTAGGGGTCGTGCTGTAAGACCGAAGCAACACCCTACTGAGGCGCACTACCGGTGGCCGGAACGCCGAGGGAGTATTATAACATTCAGCTTCAAGCAATACTCTAAACAGCGGCAGGACAGTCAGTTTAAGGCGGGCTGTCTAACACATATCACCTATGAAGTCTTGGGAGGCAATTGCGGGAGAGGGGCGTCTCTAGGGTCCCGGAAGAACTCCAGGCCTACCCGACAAACGGGTGCCGTTCTAACCGTAACATCAGGGAGGGACGGACGATTAGAAGAACATCATTTAATCGAGTTGTGAGGGAACTTAAGAAACAGACACAACAGTTGTGGGGTACTTTCCGTAAGCACAGCAGGGGAGGACTACAACACATAGCGCTAAGAAGGAAGGCACCGATTTCCACCTGTGAAGTGAACTCTGGAGGTGTCATTGGACCGGCCGGGCTTGCGCAGCCTGGTGAACCGTATTCTGGACTGAGGACCCAGAGATCTCCAGTAAAGAGGTAAAGAGACTGCAACCTGGTGTCCTCGTTATTTACCGCGACCTGCACCCCACAACTGCACCGTTACAACACCACTTATTGCACCGGACGTCCCCCACTGACGGACAGGGCCACGGACCGGGTCTAGCCACCGTGACAACCCCAGAACTGAGACCTAGAGGCCCGGCTCCGGGTACCCCTCGGCCCTGCGGCGGTGTGGGGGCGCTCCAGAACTTGGCGTCACGAACAGGATCTACTTAAGCCTGAAGAATCAGGTCATGTGTGCCTTAGAGACTGTGATTTGTTGTGCTTGAACTGTACTTTATTGCAAAGACTGTGTGCTACCGTTGACCAAGAGAAGTTCCTGCCAAAAGCCGCCGCCATTGCTACTTCGGAGAAGAAGGAGGGCGTGCTATGGGAGGAGACTACCAGAATGGCGCGAGAAATGGATACCGCCCCCTGCGCTTCTGGCTGCAAGGAGATGACCTGCCCCAAAGCAGAGGACAACCCCCTGATTTGCGACGGCGGGAACGAGGTGAAGAAGGAGCCCGACTTCGGAGAAATGGCGGAGCCAGTTGCATGCGTTGCCGCCGAATGCCCGATAGCGACGATGAGCAGCAAGTGCCCGAGCAACAGCGAGGTGATCCCGGCCTGCCCTTACCCATCAGAGGCGGACTCGCGTCCACCGCCGGTGAAGGAGCTGAACCTACCAATCCCGACCTCGGAACCAGCGGAGGAGGAGCCATGGAGAGCGAAGCCGCATCCGGAGGCTGCCGAGGAGGAACCGGGGTCCGGGCTGCAGCCGCCTCCAGTGTCCTTGTCAGCGGACCGATTCGACACCAGTGGGACCACATCAGGCCCAGGTACGACAGATATCCCTGCCCCCACGCTCGGTCCCGCTCCCGCGACCGATCTTCCCCGCAGCAGTAATCATTCGTTCACTATTGAGCGGGTGGTCCTCGGCCCCAGTGCGATCGGAAAGTTGTTACCGCCATTACCAACTAAGTGGGGAGAGCCCATAGAAATGGACCCCGGTGGAGTGATGTTTCGGTGGGATACCCCCTGGGTCGAGCAGGATGGGGTTCCAGTGGATGGTCTCACTATTGCGATACTTACCTGGGATCAGTACAAACAATGCGTGCTCCAGCACTGGGGGCAGCGCAACGAAGTTGAAAAACGGGAACTGCAAAGCAAGAAGTTGATATATGGTGGAATGGATGTGGTAAGACGAGGAATTGTGTCGGCCTTCCACCCAAGAAAGGATGGGGCTCCATTTGGGAGTCGGGTCTACCTACTGGCATCTTCGTTGCTGGCTACGACGTGGAAACTCCCTGCTGTGATCGGGAAGGCGAGCCACTACGGGAGGGAGATCAGGTGACGTACACTCGTCACCAGAATGCGCAAGGATGGCGTGCCCGGAAGGTACAGCGATGTGAGTCTGAGAGAGTCTCACCTGTGGCCCCAACTACGGTTGGTCCAGAGTTGCCGGATCTTGTTACTGTCTCCACTGTGCGCTTTGTAGTAGCTCCCGAGCTTGCCCGCCGGGTTAATCTTCAAATCCAGACACCGAGTGACCTGGTGGCCCCTGCGGGGCTTGCCGCTGGAATCCGTGCCACCATGGACGGGGCCCAGGGGCCAAGGCCGCCTGAATAAGGATAAACCTCGGAAACCTGAAAATGTAAATAGTTACTGTTCCTGATTGTTTGTTGCTAAACCCGTCCAGGGTTAACTCTTTATGGATCCCTTAGTTGACCCGGGATCCTTATTGTTTGTTTTTCTACAAGTTTGCACAAGTTTTACAAACTGAGAAATCATGAACAGTGCATGATCCAAACTTTCTTGTAAATAGTTTGCACCTTATTAAAGGCGCTTCCTACTGGTTTTATTTAACGACTCTTTGCGAAGATACCGTTCTGGAACCTTTGCTGAACAAAGACTGGTAGGCTGAGAAGACGAGCTACCTCAGAAAGACTTGATCCTCTTTTAAAGGGGATGTCCAACAGCGTACTTACGAGAGATACTGTTTTAGAACAGTAATGCCATGGTAATATTGGAATGAGAAAAGTTATATGTGTTTAACTGGTTAAATGTGAAGAAATACTGATGATGATGCTCTGGAAGAAATGTAACTGTTTTGCATAAAAGAAAGATGCAGAAAGCCCATAGGGGTAGATTTAGAGTTCTGCTTAAGTGAAAGTAAGAAAGTAATAATGAAGGTGAGGATAGAAGGTAAACCCTGAGTCCCCATAGAAAGTTAATAATGCGTTACTAAGGACAGAAAGTGAACCCGTAGGGGTTAGTGAGTGAGTCCTAATAGGAGCCAAGTAGAGCCGGCTCCATGTTCTCTAATTGAAAGGAATGTTATGTCTATACCATGTATAGTAGAGAAAGGCAGTAGGCCCTGGCTGAACGGGGCGGTCCTGTAAAAGAAAGGAGAGGCAGTAGGTCTGGTGCCATAGGGACAGGCGGTCCTGCAGGTTCGAAGTAGGAGAATGAAAAGTTAACTTGCCCTGTAATGTGATTATGGGAAGGCCTTTAGCGAGCTAGGAGTGTATGTTCCTTGAAGGCAATGTTAAATTATTGTTCATTAAATTGCACTTAGTAGAATACCCGGTTGGGTAATGAGAGTTAATTGTAGCCTGTTGCTATGATATTTAATTATGTTTGTAACGTTAAAGTGTCCTCACCTCCCATAAAGGGAAGCCTGTTCAAGTATACTTATTGTTTTGCACTCAACAAAATTGTATGTCTTTTTGCTAACTTGTATTGTTGTTTTCTTCCCAGTCCTGGAGTACTGTGTTTAACCAGGGGGGAGTGCAGCGCCCCAGAGTCCTGGTTGTTGCAGTACTGTGGCTCCGCCACTATGGGGAGCCATGGTGCGTCCGATGGCACTGAAGGAGTTCATCTGATCAGGTATCACAGACACCAATACATTTCACAGCAGGGCCTCCGGGGGGAGCTAAGGGTTCTATTCATTAGGCCACTCCCCACCATAGTGGGTAAACTGGGGGTCAGGCAGGAAGTTAGATGAGAAAGCTGACTGGATTGAACGAAGCAACACCTTGTGGCAGAGGGTGTTGTGGAGGAAGAGACAGTAGGGTCTCTGCCGGGGGTGGGATCCTGGCAGAGGCTTGGCATTGGAAAGAACGTAACGGGTCCGCGCCAGCTCCGGGAAGCGGCGGGATCCAAGAAAGGACTAGAAGCGAGATAGATTGTGCTGAGTGAGAAACGAGATCAAGCAATAGGAGAATTCCAGTAGGGGTCGTGCTGTAAGACCGAAGCAACACCCTACTGAGGCGCACTACCGGTGGCCGGAACGCCGAGGGAGTATTATAACATTCAGCTTCAAGCAATACTCTAAACAGCGGCAGGACAGTCAGTTTAAGGCGGGCTGTCTAACACATATCACCTATGAAGTCTTGGGAGGCAATTGCGGGAGAGGGGCGTCTCTAGGGTCCCGGAAGAACTCCAGGCCTACCCGACAAACGGGTGCCGTTCTAACCGTAACATCAGGGAGGGACGGATGATTAGAAGAACATCATTTAATCGAGTTGTGAGGGAACTTAAGAAACAGACACAACAGTTGTGGGGTACTTTCCGTAAGCACAGCAGGGGAGGACTACAACACATAGCGCTAAGAAGGAAGGCACCGATTTCCACCTGTGAAGTGAACTCTGGAGGTGTCATTGGACCGGCCGGGCTTGCGCAGCCTGGTGAACCGTATTCTGGACTGAGGACCCAGAGATCTCCAGTAAAGAGGTAAAGAGACTGCAACCTGGTGTCCTCGTTATTTACCGCGACCTGCACCCCACAACTGCACCGTTACAACACCACTTATTGCACCGGACGTCCCCCACTGACGGACAGGGCCACGGACCGGGTCTAGCCACCGTGACAACCCCAGAACTGAGACCTAGAGGCCCGGCTCCGGGTACCCCTCGGCCCTGCGGCGGTGTGGGGGCGCTCCAAATCCATCTGAAGGGGTTAAATCATTTTACAGCCAGGAGCTGTGCTAAAGCACTCGCTCATCCCTGTAAACCCCCGGGTACTGAAAGGAAAGCAGGATGATCTGTACTTACCTTGAGTTGCGGTGATGCGCCCTCTGCTGGATGTCCTCATGAACTGGAGCCTTGGAAAAGTTCCCACACTCGAGTTCATATGAGGACATCCAGCAGAGGGCGCCTCACCGCAACTCAAGGTAAGTACAGATCATCCTGCTTTCCTTTCAGTACCCGGGGGTTTACAGGCACGAGTGAGTACTTTAGCACAGCTCCTGGCTGTAAAATGATTTAACCCCTTCAGATGGATTTACTTCGTGGGACGTGACAGATCATCTGAAGGTATGTATATTGTTGGTTTATTATTTTTCAGAGCGAGGGTCTTCAGGTGGATTGAGAGAGCAATAAAATATTAAAACAACCTGTGTGTTTATTTCATTAAAATACTTTTTAATAATGTGTGTGTTTTTTTAACCCTTTCATACAATTGGATTAATAATGGATAAGTGTCATAATTGACGTCTCTCCATTATTAATCTGGCTTAATGTCACCTTACAATAGCAAGGTGACATTAACCCTTCATTACCCCATATCCCACCGCTATACGGGAGTGGGAAGACAGTGGCCAAGTGCCAGAATAGGCGCATCTTCCAGATGTGCCTTTTCTGGGGTGGCTGGGGGCAGATGTTTGTAGCCAGGGGGGGTCAATAACCATGGACCCTCTCTAGGCTATTAATATCTGCCCTCAGTCACTGGCTTTACCACTCTGGAGGAGAAAATTGCGCTGGAGCCCATGCCAATTTTTTCCGCCATTTAACCCTTTATTTTAGCAGCTACAGCGCCCAAATTTTGCACATACACACTACTAACATTAGTAGTGTGGAATATGCAAAAAAAAGGGGATATGAGATGGTTTACTGTATGTAAACCATGTCTCATATCCTGTCGGGTTTGGGAAGGAGAAATGAAAAGCCGGCAATTGAATTACCGGCTTTTCACATATCTCGCGCTGAATTAAATATAAATACAGTATATATATATATATGTGTCTCAATGACATATATATATATATACTGTATATATGTTTTAACGAACATTTGAGCACATAAATCCATTAAATGTCGGTTTTGCAAACCTGCGAGAAAATATCGCACTACGGATGCCATACGGATTACATACGGAGGATGCCATGCGCAAAATACGCTGACACACCCTGCCTACGGATGACATACGGATCACTATTTGGGGACTTTTCTGCGTATTATGGCCGTAAAAAACAGACCGTATTTACATACGCTGAGTGTGAGGCTGGCCTATGAATGGTGGAGATCTGACCCTGAGGATCCTCAGTGATTATCAGAACAAAGCTTCGGTTTATGCCCCATACAGCCACATGCACACCTGCAGTACAATCTTTATTCTGCTGATCTTGGGAAAAGGGAAGACACTGATGGCCTATTCAAAACATAAATAAGCATTATTTTTTTTTTTCAAAATCACAGTTACATATTAAGAAAGTCACTTACTGTGTATAAGTATTATCCATATTTTTTTCCAGGATGCAGAGGGATTCTACTTTAATTCATCCCAAGACTTAATGGACAGAGATTTTTCCAGAAAAGGATCTCTGTTCGGTCCTGTTGTTCTCTTCACAATTTTTATCTGCTGCTTGTTTCATTATTTGTGTGAACTGTTGAAACCATTAAAGATGCATGTTAAATGGTAAATGAACCATTCCTTTATTATATAAAAAGCTGTGAATCCTTTGGGACTCATCCCTTGGGTAATGGAGCTCTGTTTGTGCAAGAAACATTATACATTTGTGAAGTCAGTTAAATCTTTCAAAACTTTTTAAAACAATGATGTAAAATGTAAAAGGTTGTTTTTCAGGATTAAGAAGTTATTTTTAGTTAATATTTTAGAGGCTGCTGGATGGCGTGAGTTAGAAAAAAGATTAGAGAGGAGCTTCAGAAGTGAGAGTGTGCTAGCTGGTTTTCTGACCCTTGGCTCCCTTTCTGACTATCCCTCCGCCTCACCCTTGGATACCTCGTTATCTCCTGGTTTGATCTTGACACGTTTAACTACTCTCCAGTGTACATCGTCTCCTCTGCACTCCTACATCTGGCGCCACCCTCGACCACCTCCTTCCCAGTCACGTGGTTCAGGTCTTGTTTGCTACCCGGTGAGTTCCCCGCCGCTCTGCTCTCAGCTCCCTTGCTGTGGCGCACAGCTCTCCCCGCAGCAGTAATACCCGTAATACCCGGGAGTCATGACAGAAGGAAACCGGTAGAGAGATGTGGCTCTATCTCCTGTTCTAGAAGTCCGCTGCCTCGGAGTAACCCTAGACTCTTTCAAAATCCAAGCTCCTACTACCTTCTGCTGCTTCCAACTCAAAAATATTTCCAGAATCCGTCCTTTCCTCAACTCTGAACTTAATAAAATGTTAGTACTTGCCCTCATCAGCTCCCACCTCAGCTACTGCAATATCCTCCTTTGTGGCCTCCCCGCTAACAGTCTTGCACTTCTCCAACCCATCCTTAACTCTGCTGCTGACTAATCCACATCTCTTCTCACTACTCCTAGATTTCTCCCCTCTTCTGACTCCTTCATTGGCTCCCAATTCCGCAACGTAACCAGTTCAAACTACTAGTTAAAAACGGAAGAGAAAATTTCCATCGTACTCACATTTTAGGAAACCTCTGTCTTTATTTTCAGAAGGGCCATTCCAATGCCGCTGACCGACCAGAATAATCCAATGTAAAGAAGAGGTGGACATGCAAATCCAATAATAAAAAATCTTCAAGCTTTATTTCATATACATATCTTGACATATATATTCATGATATGCTCTATGACTAAGGGCGCAGTAGACACCAGAAACACATCAGATCGGTTCCTGTACCACATCATCCTTGTAATGATTTTTGAAAATATGTATTTGAAATAAAGTTTGAAGATTTTTTTATTACTGGTTGTGCCTGTCCACCTATTTTTTGCATTCAGACTACTAGTATTGATCCACAATGATGTTCATAATCTGTCTTCTCTGTATATTTCTGAACTTTTCTCCCGATATCTTCCAACAGGCAATCTTCGGTCCTCCCAAGACCTCCTTTTCTCCTCCACACTCACACGTTCCTCATCCAATTGCCTCCAAGGCTTCTCCTCAGTATCCCCCATCCTCTGGAATTCTGTGCCTTAACATGTCCGATAATCCACCACATTTGGAACTTACAGCTGGAATTTGCATCTCATTACGAGAGTTTACAGCCTGTAATGAAGCCTTGCCATCTCACCACCATCGTAACTGCTGCAAACCCCCCAACCTACTGCCTACTTCCCCATTATCCTGCAGATGGTAAGCCCGCAAGGTCAGGGCCCTCTTCCCTCTGTATCAGTCTATCATTGTTCGTTTGTTCATTGAAATTTATATGTGTATTTTGGTTGTTAAACCCTTCTCATGTACAGCACCATGGAATCAACGATCCTCTAAAAATAAATAATAATAACAAAATAACAATTCCTTACTTCAAGATGATAAACCTATTTCAGCTTAATTCTGCAGTGTCTGAGTCACTGTCACTGCACCATTCTGTAATGAGTTGTGTTTGGTGTTGGTGGACAGAATCCTGTACCCTGGAAGTTTTTATTGTGGGAGAACTTAGTGATCATAAAAGGTGAAACACTTTTTACTCTTCAAAGTTTTATTGGATTTTAAAAGAACAGAATAACAGTGAATATAATTTTGTTTCAGTTATAGGAAAGAAACACAACAAGATCCCAGTGAAGAGATGAGGATACTAAGAGGTTGAGAGAGAGAGACCTATATATTGTAACATGCTACGCCCTCGGGAGCAATCTGGGGTATTACAGGAAAGGTTTGTATTTAAAGTCTGGTTGCTTTATTGCAGTCCTCATAAACTACATCACAGGAAACTCAAATAAAACCCCTGTTTGGCTCAAAGTACGACATAAAGCATAAACTCCATGCAATAGTACTGGCTAGCCCACCTAGTTTAGTTTTCACCTTCTTAGGCCGGGTTCGCATTAGCGTTTCTGTGCGAAGCGTATGATCCACATAGATCTGCATGCGTCATGCGTACATATCTTTAACATGGTGTACACAGGGACATGCTTTTGCATGCGTTCATATGCGGATGCGTACGCATGCGTCGTTTCGCAGTGTGTGGCGTTGTCTGGCAAACTCAACGTGTTGCATTTTTTAAGGTATCAAATATTGTGTAATCATGCGCATGCGGATGAGTGCGTCAAAAAACGCATTACTGTCTATGGAAATGGAGCACCCCCAGGCGCAGGGCAATGGGGTACTCGGTACCGGGTCCGTCTGTCACGGTTCTGGGAATGTCAGGGTGGCCCGACCCGGTCCGTGGCCCTGCTAAGGGGCGTCCAATTAAAGGTGTAGGTGCCGGTGGTTTAGGTCGCGGTAAATAATGAGGACACAAGGTTGCAGTCTCTTTACCTTTTACTGTAGACTTCGGCATCCACAATCCAGAGCACTGCTAACAGGGCTTGCTGAGACCGGCCGGTCCGAAGGCACATCCAGAGTTCCCTTTGCAGGTGGAAATCAGTAGCCTTCCTACTTGCGCCTGTGTGTTGTAGTCCCTCCCTGCTGAGCACCACGGGATAGTCCTCACAACTCTTGTATCTGTTTCTGATGTTCTCTCTCTCCATCCCCCAGTTTGGATAGGACGCACCCGTATGATGGGGGTAGGCCTGGAGCTATTTTATAGGGACCCTAGAGACGCCCCTCTCCCACAATTTGCCTCCGTTGTCTGCTTAGGTGAAAAGGTGAGACAGCCAACCTAAAGTCAACTGCCCTGCCATGATTGAAGTAAAGCGTAGAGCCAGTACTCCCTCGGTGTTCCGGCCACCGGCTACGCGCCTCAGAAGGATGTTGCCACGATCTTAGGGCACGACTCCACCCGGTATTATCTCCTTTGTTGCTGTGATCTCGTTTCTCACTTCTCCACAATATACTTCGCTTCTTGTCCTTTCTTAAGATACCGCCGCAATGAAGTGCAGGCTTGGCTCCGTAACGATCTGTCTCTTGCTAGGCCTCTGTCAGGATCCCACCCCTGACAGGGACCCCCCTGAATCTTTCCCCGCAACACCCTCTCTCACTGGATGTTGCCTGGGCAAAACACAGTCAGCTTTCTCCCTAACTTCCTATCCAACCCCCAGTTTTACCAGAGTGTGAGGAGTGGCCTAATACATAGAACCTTTTTCTCCCCCTGGTGGCCGTAGTGTGAAGTGTAGTGTGTGACTGTGATACCTGGTCAGGTGAACTCTTTTAGTGCCATCAGATGTACCATCACTCCCCTTAGCGGCAGAGCGACGTTACTGCAATGACCAGGACTCTGGGGCGCTGCACTCCCCCCCGTTAAATCCAGTACTCCCGGACTGGGAAAGAAGAACAACAATACATGTTAGCAAAAGACATACAACATTTTGGAATGCTGTAAACAATTAAATATAACAGTGCTTCCCTTTATGGGAGGTGAGGACACTTGAACGTTACAAACAGGAACATATTTACATTGTGTTGAAGATTTTAAATAACACTTATTAACCCCTTCACCCCCAAGGGTGGTTTGCACGTTAATGACCAGGCCAATTTTTACAATTCTGACCACTGTCCCTTTATGAGGTTATAACTCTGGAACGCTTCAACAGATCTTGGCGATTCTGACATTGTATTCTCGTGACATATTGTACTTCATGATAGTGGTAAAATTTCTTCAATATAACTTGCGTTTATTTGTGAAAAAAATGGATATTTGGTGAAAATGTTAAAAATTTTGCAATTTTCCAACTTTGAATTTTTATGCCCTTAAATCACAGACATATGTCATGCAAAATACTTAATAAGTAACATTTCCCACATGTCTACTTTACATCAGCACAATTTTGGAACCAAATTTTTTTTTGTTAGGGAGTTATAAGGGTTAAAAGTTGACCAGAAATTTCTAATTTTTACAACACCATTTTTTTTAGGGACCACATCTCATTTGAAGTCATTTTGAGGGTTCTATATGACAGAAAATACCCAAGTGTGACACCATTCTAAAAACTGCACCCCTCAAGGTGCTCAAAACCACATTCAAGAAATTTATTAACCCTTCAGGTGTTTCACAGGAATTTTTGGAATGTTTAAATAAAAATGAACATTTAACTTTTTTTCACACAAAATTTATTTCAGCTCCAATTTGTTTTATTTTACCAAGGGTAACAGGAGAAAATGGACCCCAAAAGTTGTTGTACAATTTGTCCTGAGTACGCTGATACCCCATATGTGGGGGTAAACCACTGTTTGGGCGCATGGCAGAGCTCGGAAGAAAAGGAGCGCCATTTGACTTTTCAATGCAAAATTGACTGGAATTGACATGGGACGCCATGTTGCGTTTGGAGAGCCCCTGATGTGCCTAAACATTGAAACCCCCCCACAAGTGACACGATTTTGGAAAGTAGACCCCCTAAGGAACTTATCTAGATGTGTGGTGAGAGAAGTTTATAATGCAGAGCCGTAAAAATAAAAAATCATATTTTTTCACAAAAATGATCTTTTCGCCCCCATTTTATTATTTTCCCAAGGGTAAGAAAAGAAATTAGACCACAAAAGTTGTTGTGCAATTTGTTCTGAGTACGAAGATACCCCAAATGTGGGGGTAAACCACTGTTTGGGCGCATAGTAGAGCTCGGAAAGGAAGGAGCGCTATTTTACTTTTCAATGCAAAATTGACTGGAATTAAGATGGGACGCCATGTTGCGTTTGGAGAGCCCCTGATGTGCCTAAACATTAAAACCCCCCACAAGTGACACCATTTTGGAAAGTAGACCCCCTAAGGAACTTATCTAGATGTGTTTTGAGAGCTTTGAACCCCCAAGTGTTTCACTACAGTTTATAACGCAGAGCCGTGAAAATAAAAATTCCTCTTTTTTTTCACAGAAATGATTTTTAGCCCTCAGCTTTGTATTTTTACAAGGGTAACATAATAAATTGGACCCCAAAAGTTGTTGTCCAGTTTGTCCTGAGTACGCTGATACCCAATATGTGGGGGGGGAAACCACTGTTTGGGCGCACGGCAGAGCTCGGAAGGGAAGGAGCGCCATTTGGAATGCAGACTTAAATGGATTGGTCTGCAGGCATCAAGTTGCATTTGCAGAGCCTCTGATGTACCCAGACAGTATAAACCCCCCACAAGTGACCCCAAATTGGAAACTAGACCTCCCAAGGAACTTATCTAGATGTGTTGTGAGAACTTTGAACCCCCAAGTGTTTCACTACAGTTTATAACGCAGAGCCGTGAAAATAAAAATTCCTCTTTTTTTCACAGAAATGATTTTTTAGCCCCCAGCATTGTATTTTTACAAGGGTAACATAATAAATTGGACCCCAAAAGTTGTTGTCCAATTTGTCCTGAGTACGCTGATACCCCATATGTGGGGGGAACCACTGTTTGGGCGCATGACAGAGCTCGGAAGGGAAGGAGCGCCATTTGGAATGCAGACTTAAATGGATTGGTCTGCAGGCGTCACGTTGCATTTGCAGAGACCCTGATGTACCTAAACAGTAGAAACCCCCCACAAGTGACCCCATATTGGAAATTAGACCCCCCAAGGAACTTATCTAGATGTGTTGTGAAAACTTTGAACCCCCAAGTGTTTCACTACAGTTTACAACGCAGAGCCGTGAAAATAAAAAATCTTTTTTTTCCCACAAAACTTATTTTTTAGCCCCCAGTCTTGTATTTTCCCAAAGTTAACAGGAGAAATTGGACCCCAAAAGATGTTGTCCAATTTGTCCTGAGTACGCCGATACCCCATATGTTGGGGTAAACTCCTGTTTGGGTACACGGGAGAGCTCTGAAGGGAAGGAGCACTGTTTTACTTTTTCAACGCAGAATTGTCTGGAATTGAGATCGGATGCCATGTCCCGTTTGGAGAGCCCCTGATGTGCCTAAACAGTGGAAACCCCAATTATAACTGAAACCCTAATCCAAACACACCCCTTACCCTAATCCCAACGGTAACCCTAACCACACCCCTAACCCTGACACACCCCTAACCCTGATCCCAACCCTATTCCCAACCGTAAATGTAATCCAAACCCTAACCCTAACTTTAGCCCCAACCCTAACTGTAGCCTTAACCCTAGCCCCAACCCTAGCCCTAACCCTAGCCCTAACCCTAGCCCTATGTCATGAATCCCAATGGCTAGGGATAGCAAGGGACAAGCAAAGTAATACAAAATATCGGACGAGCTCTAGGGTGATGGAACCTGGGCTGACCGCTGCCCTACGCCTGACAAACGCAACTAGAGATAGCCAGGGAGCGTGCCTACGTTGGTTCTAGACACCACGCACCAGCCTAAGAGCTAACTAGTACTGCAGAGAAAATAAAGACCTCACTTGCCTCCAGAGGAATGAACCCCAAAAGGTATAGTTGCCCCCCACATGTATTGATGGTGAAATGAGAGGAAGGCACACACATAGAGATGATATATATAGGTTCAGCAAATTGAGGCCCGCTGTAAACTAGAAAGCAGAACGATACAAAAGGGGTCTGAGCGGTCAGCAAAAAACCCTAATCAAAAAACCATCCTGAGATTACAAGAACCCATGTGCCAACTCATGGCACATGGGGAGAACCTCAGTCCACTAGAGCTACCAGCTAGCATAGAGACATAATAAGCAAGCTGGACAAAAAAACCAACAACTGAAAATCAGCACTTAGCTTATCCTGAAAGATCTGGGAGCAGGTAGGCAGGAACCAAACAGAGCACATCTGAATACATTGATAGCCGGCAAGGGAATGACAGAAAGGCCAGGTAAAATAGGAAACACCCAGCCTCTGATGGACAGGTGGAAACCAAAGGCCGCAACCCACCAAAGTCACCCAGTACCAGCAGTAACCACCAGAGGGAGCCCACAAACAGAATCCACAACAGTACCCCCCCTTGAGGAGGGGTCACCGAACCCTCACGAGAACCCCCAGGGCGATCAGGGTGAGCTCTATGGAAGGCGCGGACCAAATCAGTCGCATGAACATCGGAGGCGACCACCCAGGAATTATCCTCCTGACCATAACCCTTCCACTTAACCAAATACTGGAGTTTGCGTCTGGAAACACGAGAATCCAAGATCTTCTCAACAACATACTCCAATTCTCCCTCCACCAGCACCGGAGCAGGAGGCTCAACCGAAGGAACAACGGGCACCTCATACCTCCGCAACAACGACCGATGGAACACATTATGAATAGCAAACGATGCTGGGAGATCCAAACGAAAAGATACAGGGTTAAGAATCTCCGAGATCCTATAAGGACCGATGAACCGAGGCTTGAACTTAGGAGAAGAGACCTTCATAGGGACAAAACGAGAAGACAACCACACCAAATCCCCAACAAGAAGTCGGGGACCCACGCGGCGACGGCGATTAGCAAACTGCTGAGTCTTCTCCTGAGATAACTTCAAATTGTCCACCACCTGGTTCCAAATCTGATGCAGCCTGTCCACCACCACGTCCACTCCAGGACAATCCGAAGACTCCACCTGACCAGAGGAAAAACGAGGATGAAACCCCGAATTACAAAAAAAAGGAGAGACCAACGTGGCAGAACTAGCCAGATTATTAAGAGCAAATTCGGCCAGTGGCAAAAAAGCAACCCAGTCATCTTGATCAGCAGAAACAAAACACCTCAAATAAGTTTCCAAGGTCTGATTAGTTCGCTCCGTCTGGCCATTCGTCTGAGGATGGAATGCAGACGAGAAAGACAAATCAATGCCCATCTTGGCACAAAACGTCCGCCAAAATCTAGACACAAACTGGGATCCCCTGTCAGAAACGATATTCTCCGAAATCCCATGCAAACGAACCACGTTCTGAAAAAATAAAGGGACCAACTCAGAGGAGGAAGGCAACTTAGGCAAGGGCACCAAATGAACCATCTTAGAAAAGCGGTCACACACAACCCAGATAACGGACATTTTCTGTGAAACCGGGAGATCAGAAATAAAATCCATGGAAATGTGCGTCCAAGGCCTCTTCGGGATGGGCAAGGATAACAACAACCCACTGGCCCGAGAACAGCAAGGCTTAGCTCGAGCACACACTTCACAAGACTGCACAAAGGTACGCACATCCCTAGGCAAGGAAGGCCACCAAAAAGACCTGGCCACCAAGTCTCTAGTACCAAATATTCCAGGATGACCAGCCAACACAGAAGAATGGACCTCGTAGATGACTCTACTGGTCCAATCATCCGGAACAAACAGTCTTTCTGGTGGACAACGATCCGGTTTATCCACCTGAAACTCCTGCAATGCACGTCGCAAGTCTGGGGATACGGCGGACAATATTACCCCATCCCTAAGGATACCAGTAGGACCAGAGTCTCCAGGAGAGTCAGGCACAAAACTCCTGGAAAGAGCATCTGCCTTCACATTCTTTGAACCTGGCAGGTATGAAACCACGAAATTGAAACGAGAAAAAAACAACGACCAACGAGCCTGTCTAGGATTCAAACGCCTGGCAGACTCAAGGTAAATGAGATTCTTGTGATCAGTCAAGACCACCACACGATGTTTAGCACCCTCAAGCCAATGACGCCACTCCTCAAATGCCCACTTCATGGCCAAAAGCTCCCGATTACCCACATCATAATTGCGCTCGGCGGGCGAGAATTTTCTAGAGAAGAATGCACATGGCTTCATCACCGAGCCATTAGAACTTCTCTGTGACAAAACCGCCCCCGCTCCAATCTCGGAAGCATCAACCTCAACCTGAAAAGGAAGTGAAACATCTGGTTGACACAACACAGGAGCAGAAGAAAACCGGCGCTTAAGTTCCCGAAAGGCCTCCACGGCCGCAGGAGACCAATCAGCAACATCAGCACCCTTCTTAGTCAAATCAGTCAAAGGTTTAACAATACTGGAAAAATTAGCAATGAACCGACGATAAAAATTAGCAAACCCCAAGAACTTCTGAAGGCTCTTAACAGATGTAGGTTGTGTCCAGTCACAAATCGCCTGAACCTTGACGGGATCCATCTCAATAGTAGAAGGAGAAAAAATGTACCCCAAAAAAGAAATCTTCTGGACTCCGAAGAGACACTTTGAGCCCTTCACAAACAGAGAATTGGCCCGCAGAACCTGAAACACCTTCCTGACCTGTAGAACATGAGACTCCCAGTCATCAGAAAACACCAAAATATCATCCAAATACACAATCATAAACTTATCCAGATATTCACGGAAAATATTGTGCATAAAGGACTGAAAGACTGACGGAGCATTGGAGAGTCCAAAAGGCATTACCAAATACTCAAAATGGCCCTCAGGCGTATTAAATGCGGTTTTCCACTCATCACCCTGTTTTATCCGCACCAGATTATACGCACCGCGAAGATCTATCTTAGTGAACCACCTAGCCCCCTTAATGCGAGCAAACAAATCAGTCAATAATGGCAATGGATACTGATACTTGACTGTAATCTTATTCAGAAGGCGATAATCAATACAAGGCCTCAGGGAACCATCTTTTTTTGCCACGAAAAAAAAACCTGCTCCCAGAGGGGATGAAGATGGACGAATATGTCCCTTTTCCAAGGACTCCTTAATATAATTCCACATAGCAGTATGCTCTGGCAGTGACAGATTAAATAAACGACCCTTAGGGAACTTACTGCCAGGAATCAATTCTATAGCACAGTCACAATCTCTATGCGGAGGGAGCGAATTGAGCTTAGGCTCCTCAAAAACATCCCTATAGTCAGACAAAAACGCAGGGATCTCAGAAGGAGTAGATGAAGCGATTGAAATCGGAGGTGCATAATCATGAACCCCCTGACATCCCAAGCTTAACACAGACATTGTTTTCCAGTCCAGGACAGGATTATGAGTTTGTAACCATGGCAGACCAAGCACTAGTACATCATGTAAATTATACAGTACAAGGAAGCGAATCACCTCCTGATGAACGGGAGTCATGCGCATGGTCACTTGTGTCCAATACTGCGGTTTATTCATAGCCAATGGTGTAGAGTCAATTCCCTTCAGAGGAATAGGAACTTCCAGAGGTTCCAGACTAAAACCGCAGCGTTTAGCAAATGACCAATCCATAAGACTCAGGGCAGCGCCCGAATCCACATAGGCATCGACGGAAATGGAAGACAGTGAAAAAATCAGAGTCACAGACAAAATGAACTTAGGCTGCAGAGTACCAATGGCAAAAGATTTATCAACCCTTTTTGTGCGTTTAGAGCATGCTGATATAACATGAGCTGAATCACCACAATAAAAACACAATCCATTTTTCCGCCTATAATTTTGCCGTTCACTTCTGGACTGAATTCTATCACATTGCATAGTCTCAGGTGCCTGTTCAAAAGACACCGCCAACTGGTGCACGGGTTTGCGCTCCCGTAAACGCCGATCAATCTGAATGGCCATAGCCATCGACTCATTCAGACCTGTAGGCTTAGGGAACCCCACCATAATATCCTTAATGGCCTCGGAAAGACCATTTCTGAAGTTTGCAGCCAGGGCGCACTCATTCCACTGAGTAAGCACCGACCATTTCCGAAATTTTTGACAATATATTTCCGCTTCATCATAACCCTGAGAGAGGGCTAATAAAGCCTTTTCAGCCTGAATCTCCAGGTTGGGTTCCTCATAGAGCAATCCCAATGCCAGAAAAAATGCATCCACATTGAGCAATGCAGGATCCCCTGGTGCCAATGCAAATGCCCAATTCTGAGGGTCGCCTCGCAGGAAAGATATTACAATCTTGACCTGTTGAGCAGGGTCTCCAGAGGAGCGAGATTTTAAAGAAAGAAACAATTTACAATTGTTCCTGAAATTCAGGAAGGTAGATCTATCTCCAGAAAAGAACTCTGGAATAGGAATTCTAGGTTCAGACATGGGAGTGTGAACAACAAAATCCTGTATGTTTTGAACTTTTGCCGCGAGATTACTCAGGCTGGAAGCCAAACTCTGGACATCCATGTTAAACAGCTAATATCAGAGCCATTCAAGGGTTAAGAGGAGGTAAGAAGCAGCTAGACAGCAATTAAGGGCTAGGCAGCAAAACTCTGAAGGAAAAAAAAAAAAAAAAAATTTCCCTTAAACACTTCTTTTTCTCCTGCTTCAGCCCAAACAATTAACACTTTGTGGGCCGGCTATACTGTCATGAATCCCAATGGCTAGGGATAGCAAGGGACAAGCAAAGTAATACAAAATATCGGACGAGCTCTAGGGTGATGGAACCTGGGCTGATCGCTGCCCTACGCCTGACAAACGCAACTAGAGATAGCCAGGGAGCGTGCCTACGTTGGTTCTAGACGCCACGCACCAGCCTAAGAGCTAACTAGTACTGCAGAGAAAATAAAGACCTCACTTGCCTCCAGAGGAATGAACCCCAAAAGGTATAGTTGCCCCCCACATGTATTGAGGGTGAAATGAGAGGAAGGCACACACATAGAGATGATATATATAGGTTCAGCAAATTGAGGCCCGCTGTAAACTAGAAAGCAGAACGATACAAAAGGGGTCTGAGCGGTCAGCAAAAAACCCTAATCAAAAAACCATCCTGAGATTACAAGAACCCATGTGCCAACTCATGGCACATGGGGAGAACCTCAGTCCACTAGAGCTACCAGCTAGCATAGAGACATAATAAGCAAGCTGGACAAAAAAAACAACAACTGAAAATCAGCACTTAGCTTATCCTGAAAGATCTGGGAGCAGGTAGGCAGGAACCAAACAGAGCACATCTGAATACATTGATAGCCGGCAAGGGAATGACAGAAAGGCCAGGTAAAATAGGAAACACCCAGCCTCTGATGGACAGGTGGAAACCAAAGGCCGCAACCCACCAAAGTCACCCAGTACCAGCAGTAACCACCAGAGGGAGCCCACAAACAGAATCCACAACAGCCCTAACCCTAGCAATAACCCTAACCCTAGCCCTAACTCTAGCCCTAACCCTAACCCTAGCCCTAACCCTAGCAATAACCCTAGCCCTAACCCTAGCAATAACCCTAGCCCTAACCCTAACCCTAGCAATAACCCTAGCAATAACCCTAGCCCTAACCCTAGCCCTAACCATAACCCTAGCAATAACCCTAGCCCTAACCCTAGCCCTAACCCTAGCCCTAACCCTAGCAATAACCCTAGCCCTAACCCTAGCCCTAACCCTAGCCGTAACCCTAACCCTAACCCTAGCCCTAACCCTAACCCTAATGGGAAAATGGAAATAAATACATTTTTTTATTTTTATTTTTTTCCCTAACTAAGGGGGTGATGAAGGGGGGTTTGATTTACTTTTATAGCGGGTTATTTAGCGGATTTTTATGATTGGCAGCCGTCACACACTGAAAGACGCTTTTTATTGCAAAAAATATTTTTTGCGTTACCACATTTTGAGAGCTATAATTTTTCCATATTTGAGTCCACAGAGTCATGTGAGGTCTTGTTTTTTGCGGGACGAGTTGACATTTTTATTGGTAACATTTTCGGGCACATGACATTTTTTGATCGCTTTTTATACCGATTTTTGTGAGGCAGAATGATCAAAAACCAGCTATTCATGAATTTCTTTTGGGGAGGCGTTTATACCGTTCCGCGTTTGGTAAAATTGATAAAGCAGTTTTATTCTTCGGGTCAGTAAGATTACAGCGATACCTCATTTATATCATTTTTTTATGTTTTGGCGCTTTTATACGACAAAAGCTATTTTATAGAAAAAATAATTATTTTGGTATTGCTTTATTCTCAGGACTATAACTTTTTTATTTTTTTGCTGATGATGCTGTATGGTGGCTCATTTTTTGTGGGACAAGATGATGTTTTCAGCGGTACCATGGTTATTTATATTCGTCTTTTTGATCGCATGTTATTCCACTTTTTGTTCGGCGGTATGGTAATAAAGCGTTGTTTTTTGCCTCGTTTTTTTTTTTCTCACGGTGTTTACTGGAGGGGTTAACTAGTGGGGCAGTTTTATAGGTTGGGTCGTTACGGACGCGGCGATACTAAATATGTGTACTTTTATTGTTTTTTTTTTTTTTATTTAGATAAAGAAATGTATTTATGGTAATAATATATATTTTTTTTCTTTATTTAGGAATTTATTTTTTATTTATTTTTTTACACATGTGGAAAAATTTTTTTTTAACTTTTTTACTTTGTCCCAGGGGGGGACATTACAGATCAGTGATCTGACAGTGTGCACAGCACTCTGTCAGATCTGCGATCTGCTGTGCAGGGCTGCAGGCTTACCAGCGCCTGCTCTGAGCAGGCACTCGGTAAGCCACCTCCCTCCCTGCAGGACCCGGATGCCACGGCCATCTTGGATCCGGGACCTGCGGCGAGGAGGGAGGTAGGAGACCCTTGGAGCAATGCGATCACATCGCGTTGCTCCGGGGGTCTCAGGGAAGCCCGCAGGGAGCCCCCTCCCTGCGCGATGCTTTCCTATACCGCCGGCACACCGCGATCATGTTTGATCGCGGTGTGCCAGGGGTTAATGTGCCGGGGGCGGTCCGTGACCGCTCCTGGCACATAGTGCCGGATGTCAGCTGCGATATGCAGCTGACACCCGGCCGCGATCAGCCGTGCTCCCCCCGAGAGCGCGGCCGATCGCGTATGACGTACTATCCCGTCGGTGGTCATACGGGCCCACCCCACCTCGACGGGATAGTACGTCAGATGTCAGAAAGGGGTTAAATAACTAGCTATAAATAACTATCATTACCCAGCCGGGCATACTATCTACTATCTACTAAGTGCAAACTTTTCTTGAACAGTAATTTAACTTCTCCTTTAAGGGCGTATACTGGACCCACTAAAGGCATACTATAAGGCTAAAAGTACAAATCAACATTTTTCTCTAATTCTCTTTCTCATATGCAGGACTCTATTGTCTACCCCCACGGGCCTACTGCATCTTCCCTTGGCTCTCTATCATCAGTTCTGGCAATCACTTTAACTTCAGTTTTATTCAAATAACATTATCAACATTCCTATTTCTTATCACTATCTTTCTAGTGTAGGGATTTCACTCACTCAGGTGCGATGGCTGACACTCAGGAGGCACGTTCTTTGAAAAGTTCACAGGGTTTATTACCTCATAAACCACATGGCAAAATAACAGCAAACAAATAGCCTTTAGTTCAGGAAAAGAAAAACAAAGTGTCCAGTCATTCAGGCTCAGACCTTGTGCCTTAACACACTCTGGAGGCTAGCAGCTCCACACATATCCCCTGTGTTAGGGTACTGTCACACTCTGCAACTTTCCAACGATCACGACCAGCGATACGACCTGGCCGTGATCGTTGGAAAGTCGTTGTGTGGTCGCTGGGGAACTGTCACACAGACAGCTCTCCAGCGACCAACGATGCCGAAGGCCCCGGGTAACCAGGGTAAACATCGGGTTACTAAGCGCAGGGCCGCGCTTAGTAACCCGATGTTTACCCTGGTTACCATCGTAAAAGTAAAAAAAACCAAACACTACATACTCACATTCCGGTGTCCGTCAGGTCCCTTGCCGTCTGCTTCCCGCACTGACTGAGTGCCGCCGTAAAGTGAAAGCAGATCACAGCGGTGACGTCACCGCTGTGATCTGCTTTCACTTTACGGCCGGGAGTCAGTTAGAGCGGGAAGTAGACGGCAAGGGACCTGACGGACACCGGAATGTGAGTATGTACTGTTTTTTTTTTTTTTTACTTTTACGATGGTAACCAGGGTAAACATCGGGTTACTAAGTGCGGCCCTGCGCTTAGTAACCCGATGTTTACCCTGGTTACAAGCAAACGCATCGTTGGATCGGTGTCACACACACCGATCCAACGATGACAGCGGGAGATCCAGCGACGAAAGAAAGTTCCAAACGATCTGCTACGACGTATGATTCTCAGCAGGGTCCCTGATCGCTGCTGCGTGTCAGACACAGCGATATCGTATGGATATCGCTGGAACGTCACGGATCGTACCGTCGTAGCGACAAAAGTGCCACTGTGAGACAGTACCCTTAAGCATTTGCCTGTCTTATATAGAGCTAACCACACCCAGTAACCCATCACATGATTAGCCATGTGGTCTGACATCACCACAGGTCCTGGAACACACATATATACATGGTTATATACAACAAAGAAATACTCCGGACTACATTACAGCAACAAGGCACTTATATGGCACATACCTCCCGTCGACTACACACCCTTTAGCCATGCTACATACCTCCCCCTCTGCCTAAAGCCGTGGGGCTTGGCACTTTTCCCCACTAAACAAGGGATTCTTGATAGGGCATCTGCATTACCGTGCAGCTTTCCGGCCCTATGTTCCACATGGAAACTGAAGTCCTGCAGGGCTAAGAACCAACGGGTGACCCTAGCATTTCTACCCTTTGTTTCCCTCATCCATCTTAGTGGGGCATGGTCAGATATCAGTCTGAATTTACGACCCAGCAGATAGTACCGTAACGTGTCCACCGCCCACTTTATGGCCAAACACTCTTTTTCCACGACTGAGTAGTTCTTTTCAGATGAGGACAGCTTTCTACACAGAAAGAGAACAGGATGCTCCTCCCCATGTAGCTCTTGGGAAAGGACTGCTCCTACCCCAACATCTGAGGCATCTGTCTGAAGAATAAATTCTTTATTAAAGTCTGGGGCCATCAGAACGGGCTGCTTACATAGAGCCCCTTTCAACTCTTGGAAGGCTGACTCTGTCTCTTCGGACCATTTAACCATCACCGATTTTGTCCCCTTTAGCAGATCAGTCAGAGGCTCAGCCACTGTGGCGAAGTTCGGGATGAACCTCCTGTAATATCCCACGATTCCCAGAAAGGCTTTAACTTGCTTTTTGGAGAGTGGTTTCGGCCATGTTTGGATTGCCTCCACTTTCCTGATTTGGGGCTTTATTTCTCCACGACCCACAATATAGCCTAGGTATTTAGCTTCTTCCTTACCTAAGGCACACTTCTTCGGGTTTATTGTAAACCCCGCCTCTCTTAGAGCATCAAACACCGCTTGGACTTTCTCCAGATGACTCTCCCAGTCCGGGCTAAAGATGATGATATCATCTAGGTACGCAGCAGCGTAGGCCTTATTGGGTGCAAGGACTCTATCCATAGCCCTCTGGAAGGTCGCCGGAGCTCCCTGTAGGCCAAACGGCATCCGGACATACTGGAAGCATCCATCAGGTGTCGAAAAGGCTGTCTTCTCCTTGGCTTCCTGTGCCATGGGGATCTGCCAATACCCCTTTGTCAAATCCAAGGTGGATATATATCTGGCGTGCCCAAGCCTTTCGATGAGCTCATCAACGCGGGGCATGGGATAAGCGTCAAACTTGGAGACCTCATTCAACTTCTGATAGTCGTTGCAAAACCTCCACTCTCCATCAGGTTTTGGGACCAGGACAATTGGGCTCGACCAACCGCTCTTGGATTCCTCAATGACTCCAAGCTTCAACATACGCTCCACTTCCTTGGAGATAACTTCTCGACGAGCCTCAGGAATACGATAGGGCTTCACGTTCACCCGCACATGTGGCTCTGTTAGGACCTCGTGCTCTATGACCTTCGTGTGTCCTGGCAACTCTGAAAACAGGTCCCTGTTTTTCTGGAGTAACTCCCGGCACTGCTGTTTCTGGGTCTTCGATAGCGTCTCCGCTATAGTAACCGCTCCAACCTCACCTTCTGGGTTGCTTAACAACGATGGAGTTACTGTCGGCTCTCTATCTTGCCACGGCTTGATGAGGTTGACATGGTATACTTGGAATGGTTTCCGTCTTCCTGGTTGGTGAATTTTATAATTTACTTCACCAAGTTTCTCGACAACCTCATATGGCCCTTGCCATTTGGCCAAGAACTTGCTCTCCACCGTCGGAACTAACACAAGAACTCGGTCTCCCGGATTGAACTGCCTCACTCTTGCAGACCGGTTGTAGACTCTGGCCTGAGCTTCTTGTGCCTGGAGGAGGTGTTCTTTCACAATAGGCATCACCTTTGCAATCCTCTGCTGCATCAGGGCCACATGCTCAATGACGCTTCTGTGGGGCGTGACTTCGGCTTCCCAGGTTTCCTTGGCTATATCCAGGAGTCCTCGTGGATGTCGGCCATATAGAAGCTCAAACGGTGAGAACCCTGTGGAGGCCTGTGGAACTTCACGAATGGAAAACATCAGGTAGGGTAAGAGACAATCCCAGTCTCTACCATCTTTCTCTATAGCTTTTCTCAGCATGCTCTTTAGTGTCTTGTTAAATCTCTCAACAAGGCCATCTGACTGGGGATGGTACACCGAGGTCCTCAACTGGGAAATTTTCAGGGCTTTGCACAACTCCCTCATCACTTTGCTCATGAAAGGTGTCCCCTGGTCAGTCAGGATCTCCTTCGGCAGACCTGTCCGGGAAAAGACATGGACCAATTCGCGGGCTATACTCTTTGAGGAAGAATTTCTCAGAGGAATTGCCTCAGGATAGCGTGTGGCATAGGCCAGGATGACTAATATATACTGATGGCCCCGGGCTGATTTAACTAAGGGACCGACCAAGTCCATGGCAATTCTCTCGAACGGCACCTCAATAATGGGTAGGGGCACAAGGGGGTTCCGGAAATGAGGAGTGGGAGCAGTTAGCTGACATGTAGGGCAGGACCTGCAGTAGTTCACTATTTCCCGGTGACACCCAGGCCAATAGAACCTCTGCACAACCCGTTCCTGCGTTTTTTCCACCCCTAGGTGTCCACCCAAGATGTGTGAATGGGCCATGTCCAACACCTTCCGTCTATATGGACCCGGCACTACCAACTGCTCTACCAACTCCTCCCTTATTTTCGTGACCGGGTACAACAACTCCCCACTCATCAGAAAATGGGGAAATCTTGTGTCTGCCCCCGGCTCCTGTACCACCCCGTCAATAACTGTGACATTATTAAAGGCTTCCCTCAGAGTGGGGTCCCTATGTTGGGCAGTCCCAAAATTTTCACCGGTTACCTCTAACTCCAGAATGTCAGATGCAGGGGACACTTCCTCCTCATCCCCAACCAGAACACAAAAAGGAAACCTGTCTGACTCCGGGTGTGGCGACACCCTTCCAGGGTTCATTGGTTCCCTACTCTTGCTAGGGAGCTCAGAACCTTTTCCCTACAAATCCCAAAACAAACAGAAGTCCCGGCCAATAATTATAGGGTGCAACAAGTCCTGCACCACGCCGACTATGTGGGACTCAGTGCCACATGCCATTTCAATGTCCACCCTGGCCAAAGGGTAGTCCTTTGCATCACCATGTATGCACCGCACTCCAACCTTCTTTCCCGGGAGCAGGTGGAGAGGAAAAGTGGCCCTCACCAGGGTCACTAAGCTCCCTGAGTCTAACAGTGCCATTACTGCTCGACCGTTCACCTTTACGGGACACGCTTGAGGTCCCTCGTTGGGCGGAGAGTTCACACTGCAGGCTGGATACGCATAGTATGAACAACGGCGTCCCATGCTGCAGTCCATCTGCTCACTGGTCTGGGAACAGCGGGCAGCTATATGTCCTGGCCCGTGGCACCTCCAACAAATAATATCACCCGTAGGGACCTTGGGCACCACCTCCCCCGCCCTTTGTGACCTTGGACGCGCCACCCCTTTTTGGGACTCAGCTCCCTTCTGGGACCCCCAGTACGGCATGGGTTGCCTCCCGGAGGAGCCTTCCAACCCTTGGTATCTCTCAACCAGTCCGATCAGCTCGTCGGCATTCTGGGGATCACCCTGGGCAACCCAAGTCTGTATGGACCTTGGGAGGGAATGCACAAACCGATCCATCATCACCCGTTCCACCATCTGTGCAGGTGTACATGACTCTGGCTGCAGCCATTTCTGGACCAGGTGCAACAGATCAAACATTTGAGAGCGAGGCGGTTTGTCCCAGTGATAGGCCCAGCTGTGAACTCGCTGTGCCCTGACAGTCAGTGTCACCCCCAAACGTGCGAGAATCTTGACTTTCAATTTGTGATACTCTTTGGCATCCTGCAAGGTCAAATCATAGTACGCCTTCTGGGGTTCTCCCGTCAGGTATGGCGCCAGTACCTCTGCCCACTGCTCTGGCGGGAGTTTTTCCCTCTCAGCGACCCTCTCAAACACCGTCAGGAAGGCCTCAACATCATCCCCGGGGGTCATTTTCTGCAATGCGCGTCTTACCGTCTTCCGGACGTGGGTGTCATCAGCCAAACCTGGGGTTGGGGCACTCGTCTTGCACTGGATGGCGGTTGCCAGAAGCTGCATCTGCTGCCGTTGCTCCTGCTGGTCCTGTTGCATCTGCTGCATCAACAGCCTGTTGGTCTCTTGCTGCCGTTGCTCCTGCTGTGACTGCAACTGGACCAAGTGTTTCAGCAGGTCCTCCATTTTCCCCGGCAATGATTGCTGGCTTACAACAGACTTGACCCAGGACATCCAATAACAGACTCTTCGTCTCCGCTGGGAACACTGCCCGCACGTCTACCACCAATTGTAGGGATTTCACTCACTCAGGTGCGATGACTGACACTCAGGAGGCACGTTCTTTGAAAAGTTCACAGGGTTTATTACCTCATAAACCACATGGCAAAATAACAGCAAACAAATAGCCTTTAGTTCAGGAAAAGAAAAACAAAGTGTCCAGTCATTCAGGCTCAGACCTTGTGCCTTAACACACTCTGGAGGCTAGCAGCTCCACACATATCCCCTGTGTTAAGCATTTGCCTGTCTTATATAGAGCTAACCACACCCAGTAACCCATCACATGATTAGCCATGTGGTCTGACATCACCACAGGTCCTGGAACACACATATATACATGGTTATATACAACAAAGAAATACTCCGGACTACATTACAGCAACAAGGCACTTATATGGCACATACCTCCGTCGACTACACACCCTTTAGCCATGCTACACTAGCTACATACTACTACTATGTAAAACATTATCACTGTTCAACTTTCTTAAGGCAACATTATAGTTTAAACCAAGTGCAACAATTAGAAATTCCCTTTAAGAGTTTACCAAGTCTCTTCTGAGGTAGTGCAAATTCTCCATTTGCAAGTCCGTTTAAAAGCAAGAACTTCTGCGCTGTACTCAGGAACAGTCTCTTCAAAAAGCTCTTCTTTTTGTAAAACCAGTAGGGGGCACCCTTAAGAAGGTGCAAACTATATACAGCAACAGTTTGTGAATCATTCACCGTCCATGATTCGGCAGTCTTTTAGAACAATGTGGAAAACTTGTGCAAAAACATAAAAAAATAGGGATCCCGGGTAAACGAAGGGATCCCTTTAAGAACTAACCCTGGTCGGGTTTTAGCAGCAAAACAGCAGGAAAACAAACAGTTATCTATTTACAGTTTTTCGGGGCCTCGAGGTTTATTCTTTTTCTGGCGGCCGTAGCTCCACAGGCTGCAATGGGCACAGCCATCCGCCCGGATACCTGCGGCTACCAGTTGCCGTACAAGGAGCTCCCTCACTCCAGACAGGGGTCTGGGTATCCACAGTTTTCTGTCCTGAGGTGGCCGGGGCACTAGCCATCACTGAGGTCAAATCTTTAGCCACAACAGTAGTAGTGGTGGCGAGTACAGGTCGTGGTTTTGATGATGGTACACGTTGGAGTAACAACGGTAGTCTTTGTAGCAACGGTAGCCTGGCCACGAGGTGGTGCCACGGCCACGGGAGACAATTTTACTGGCACTTTAATTGGAGGTGCTGCAGAGTCTTGTGTCATGGTTCCCAATGGCAAGGGAACGTCAGAGAACATAAATAACAGAACAGCTCTTGGGTGATGGAATCTCGAGCTGACCGTGAGCTAAACCTACCACACAACTAACAGTGGCCGGGTGGCGTACCTACGTTTTATCCCTAGACGCCTAGCGCCAGCCGGAGGACTAACTAACCCTAATAGAGGAAAAGACAGACCTGGCTTACCTCTAGGGAAATTCCCCCAAAAAGGAGACAGAAGCCCCCCACATATATTGACGGTGAGTTCAGAGGAAAAGACATACGCAGTATGAAGGTAGGTTCAGCAAAGCGAGGTCCGCTTACTAGATAGCAAGAAGATACAATAGGGAACTTCACGGTCAACTGAAAACCCTATTAAAATACCATCCCGAAATTACTTTAAGACTCATGTGTCAACTCATGACACCGGAGTGGCAATTTCGGCCCACAAGAGCTTCCAGCTACAGAAAAATAACATAACTGTGAACTGGAACAAAAATGCAAAACAAACTTAGGACTAAGAGTCCAACTTAGCTGATAGTAGTCTAGAAGCAGGAACATGCAACAGAAAGGCTCTGGTTACATTGATGGCCGGCACTAGAATAACTGAGCAGCAAGGCTAAATAGGATACTCCCATATCCTGATGGAAACAGGTGAACAGAGAAAGTGAAGCACACAAGTCCAGTACCACCAGTGACCACCGGGGGAGCCCAAAAACCAAATTCACAACAGTACCCCCCCCCTCAAGGAGGGGGCACCGAACCCTCACAAGAACCACCAGGGCGATCAGGATGAGCCCTATGAAAGGCACGGACCAAATCAGAGGCATGAACATCAGAGGCTGTCACCCAAGAATTATCCTCCTGACCATAGCCCTTCCACTTGACCAGATACTGAAGTTTCCGTCTGGAAACACGGGAGTCCAAGATCTTCTCCACAACGTACTCCAATTCACCCTCAACCAACACCGGAGCGGGAGGCTCAACGGCAGGCACAACCGGTACCTCATACCTGCGCAATAATGACCGATGGAAGACATTATGGATAGAAAAAGATGCTGGGAGGTCCAATCGAAAGGACACGGGGTTAAGAATCTCCAAAATCTTATACGGGCCGATGAACCGAGGCTTAAACTTAGGAGAAGAAACCCTCATAGGGACAAAACGAGAAGACAACCACACCAAGTCCCCAACACGAAGACGAGGACCAACACGACGACGGCGGTTAGCAAAATGCCGAGTCTTTTCCTGGGACAACTCCAAATTGTCCACCACCTGTCCCCAAATCCGATGCAACCTATCCACCACAGTATCCACTCCAGGACAATCCGAAGACTCCACCTGACCGGAAGAAAAACGAGGATGAAACCCCGAATTGCAAAAGAAAGGAGAAACCAAAGTGGCAGAACTAGCCCGATTATTGAGGGCAAACTCCGCCAACGGCAAAAAGGCAACCCAGTCATCCTGATCCGCAGACACAAAACACCTCAAATAAGTCTCCAAGGTCTGATTAGTTCGCTCAGTCTGGCCATTAGTCTGAGGATGGAACGCAGATGAAAAAGACAAATCAATGCCCATCCTAGCACAGAACGCCCGCCAAAATCTAGACACGAACTGGGTCCCCCTGTCAGAAACGATATTCTCCGGAATACCATGCAAGCGAACCACATTTTGAAAAAACAGAGGAACCAACTCGGATGAGGAAGGCAACTTAGGCAAGGGCACCAAATGAACCATCTTTGAAAAACGGTCACACACCACCCAGATGACAGACATTTTCTGAGAAACAGGGAGATCAGAAATAAAATCCATAGAGATGTGAGTCCAAGGCCTCTTTGGAATAGGCAAAGATAACAACAATCCGCTAGCCCGAGAACAACAAGGTTTGGCCCGAGCACAAACATCACAAGACTGCACAAAAACTCGTACATCTCGAGACAGGGAAGGCCACCAGAAGGACCTAGCCACCAAATCCCTGGTACCAAAGATCCCGGGATGACCTGCCAACACAGAAGAATGAACCTCCGAGATGACTCTACTGGTCCAATCATCAGGAACAAACAGTCTACCAGGCGGGCAACGATCAGGTCTATCCGCCTGAAACTCCTGCAAAGCCCGTCGCAGGTCTGGGGAAACAGCAGATAATATCACCCCATCCTTAAGGATACCTGTAGGTTCAGAATCACCAGGGGAATCAGGCTCAAAACTCCTAGAAAGGGCATCCGCCTTCACATTTTTAGAACCTGGTAAGTATGAGACCACAAAATTAAACCGAGAGAAAAACAACGACCAGCGCGCCTGTCTAGGATTCAGGTGCCTGGCAGACTCAAGATAAATCAAATTCTTGTGATCGGTCAATACCACCACCTGATGTCTAGCCCCCTCAAGCCAATGACGCCACTCCTCAAAAGCCCACTTCATAGCCAAAAGCTCCCGATTACCAATATCATAATTTCGCTCGGCGGGCGAAAATTTTCGAGAAAAGAACGCACAAGGTCTCATCACGGAGCAGTCGGAACTTTTCTGCGACAAGACCGCCCCAGCTCCGATCTCGGAAGCATCGACCTCAACCTGAAAAGGAAGAGTAACATCAGGCTGACGCAACACAGGGGCGGAAGAAAAGCGGCGCTTAAGCTCCCGAAAGGCCTCCACAGCAGCAGGGGACCAATCAGCAACATCAGCACTAGTGTTGAGCATTCCGATACTGCAAGTATCGGGTATCGGCCGATACTTGCTGTATCGGAATTCCGATACCGAGATCCGATATTTTTGTGATATCGGGTATCGGTATCGAAACAACATTAATGTAAAAATGTGTAAAAGAGAGCATTAAAATAAAAAATATTGCTATACTCACCTCTCCTACGCAGCCTGCACCTTACCGAGGGAAGCGGCAGCGTTCTTTGTTTAAAATTCGCGCTTTTCTTTCCTTTACGTGAGTCCCGGCTTGTGATTGGTTGCGTGCCGCCCATGTGACCGGGACGCAACCAATCACAGCAAGCCGTGACGTAATTTCAGGTCCTTCAGGATTTTAAAATTACGTTCCGGCGTTGTGATTGGTTGCGTCGCAGTCACATGGGAGACGCAACCAATCACAGCAAGCCGTGACGTAATTTCAGGTCCTTAAGGATTTTAAAATTACGTCCCGGCTTTGTGATTGGTTGCGTCGCAGTCACATGGGAGACGCAACCAATCACAAGCCGTGACGTCACGGGAGGCTGGACACGCGCGCATTTTAAAATGGGCGCGTGTCAAGCCTCCCGTGACGTCCCGGCTTGTGATTGGTTGCGCCGCGATCAACCAATCACAAGCCGGGAGGCTGGACACGCGCCCATTTTAAAATTTTAAAATGCGCGCGTGTCCAGCCTCCCGGCTTGTGATTGGTTGACCGCGGCGCAACCAATCACAAGCCGGGACGTCACGGGAGGCTGGACACGCGCCCATTTTAAAAAGCGCGCGTGTCCAGCCTCCCGTGACGTCACGGCTTGTGATTGGTTAATGGCGGCCATGTTGCCGGGACGCGGACCAATCACAGCAAGCCGTGACGTAATTTCGTCACGGCTTGCTGTGATTGGTCCGCGTCCCGGCAACATGGCGCCGTGACCAATCATAAGCCGGGACGTCACTGGAGGCTGGACACGCGCGCTTTTTAAAATGGGCGCGTGTCCAGCCTCCCGTGACGTCCCGGCTTGTGATTGGTTAATGGCGGCCATGTTGCCGGGACGCGGACCAATCACAGCAAGCCGTGACGTAATTTCGTCACGGCTTGCTGTGATTGGTCCGCGTCCCGGCAACATGGCCGCCCTGACCAATCACAAGCCGGGACTTCACGTAACCAAGTAAAAGCGCGAATTTTAAACAAACAACGCTGCCGGTTCCCTCGCTGAGGTCCAGGCTGCGTCGGAGGGTGAGTATAGCGATATTTTTTATTTTAATTCTTTCTTTTACACATTTATATGGATCCCAGGGCCTGAAGGAGAGTTTCCTCTCCTTCAGACCCTGGGAACCATCAGGAATACCGTCCGATACTTGAGTCCCATTGACTTGTATTGGTATCGGGTATCGGTATCGGATTGGATCCGATACTTTGCCGGTATCGGCCGATACTTTCCGATACCGATACTTTCAAGTATCGGACGGTATCGCTCAACACTAATCAGCACCCTTTTTGGTCAAATCAGTCAAAGGTTTAGCAACATCAGAAAAACCAGTTATAAATCGACGATAAAAATTAGCAAAGCCCAAAAATTTCTGAAGGCTCTTAAGAGAAGAAGGTTGCGTCCAATCACAAATAGCCCGAACCTTGACAGGATCCATCTCAATGGAAGAGGGGGAAAAAATGTACCCCAAAAAAGAAATCTTTTGAACCCCAAAAATACACTTAGAACCCTTCACACACAAGGAATTAGCCCGCAAAACCTGAAAAACCCTCCTGACCTGTTGGACATGAGAATCCCAGTCATCCGAAAAAATCAAAATATCATCCAGATACACGATCATAAATTTATCCAAATATTCACGGAAAATGTCATGCATAAAGGACTGAAAGACTGAAGGGGCATTTGAAAGACCAAAAGGCATTACTAAATACTCAAAATGGCCCTCGGGCGTATTAAATGCGGTTTTCCACTCATCCCCCTGCTTAATTCGCACCAAATTATACGCCCCACGGAGATCAATCTTAGAGAACCACTTAGCCCCTTTTATTCGAGCAAACAAATCAGTAAGCAGTGGCAGAGGATACTGATATTTGACTGTAATTTTATTCAAGAGTCGATAATCAATACACGGCCTCAAAGAGCCATCTTTTTTAGATACAAAGAAAAAACCGGCTCCTAAGGGAGATGAAGAAGGACGAATATGTCCCTTTTCCAGGGACTCCTTAATATATTCTCGCATAGCAGCATGTTCAGGTACAGATAGATTAAATAAACGACCCTTTGGAAATTTACTGCCCGGAATCAGATCTATGGCACAATCGCAATCTCTGTGAGGAGGTAGTGAACCAAGCTTAGGCTCCTCAAAAACATCACGATAATCAGATAAAAATTCCGGAATCTCAGAGGGAATAGATGACGAAATGGAAACCAAAGGTACGTCCCCATGAGCCCCCTGACATCCCCAGCTTAACACAGACATTGCTTTCCAGTCAAGGACTGGGTTATGAGATTGTAACCATGGTAATCCGAGCACCAAAACGTCATGTAGATTGTACAACACAAGGAAGCGAATCATCTCCTGATGGTCTGGATTCATACGCATAGTCACTTGTGTCCAGTATTGTGGTTTATTACTAGCCAATGGTGTAGAGTCAATACCCTTCAGAGGTATAGGAACTTCCAGAGGCTCTAGATCAAACCCACAGCGCCTGGCAAAGGACCAATCCATTAGACTCAAAGCGGCGCCAGAGTCGACATAGGCATCCGCGGTAATTGACGATAATGAACAAATCAAGGTCACAGACAGAATAAACTTAGACTGTAAAGTGCCAATTGAAATAGACTTATCAACCTTTTTTGTACATTTAGAGCATGCTGATATAACATGAGTTGAATCACCACAATAGAAGCACAACCCATTTTTTCGCCTAAAATTCTGCCGTTCGCTTCTGGACAGAATTCTATCACATTGCATATTTTCTGGAGCCTTCTCAGAAGACACCGCCAAATGGTGCACAGGTTTGCGCTCCCGCAAACGCCGATCAATCTGAATAGCCATTGTCATGGACTCATTCAGACCTGTAGGTGCAGGGAACCCCACCATAACATCTTTAATGGCATCAGAGAGACCCTCTCTGAAATTCGCCGCCAGGGCGCACTCATTCCACTGAGTAAGCACAGACCATTTACGAAATTTTTGGCAGTATATTTCAGCTTCATCTTGCCCTTGAGATAGGGCCATCAAGGCTTTTTCAGCCTGAATCTCTAAGTTAGGTTCCTCATAAAGCAACCCCAAAGCCAGAAAAAACGCATCCACATTGAGCAACGCAGGATCCCCGGGTGCCAATGCAAATGCCCAGTCTTGAGGGTCACCCCGCAGCAAGGAAATTACTATCCTAACCTGCTGTGCGGGATCTCCAGCGGAGCGAGATCTCAGGGAAAGAAATAATTTACAATTATTTTTGAAATTCAGGAAACGAGATCTATCCCCGGAGAAAAATTCTGGTATAGGAATTCTAGGTTCAGATATAGGAGCATGAATAACAAAATCCTGTAAATTTTGAACCTTCGTAGCAAGATTATTCAAACCTGTAGCCAAACTCTGAGGATCCATTTTAATCAGGTGAGATCAGAGCCATTCAAGGATTAGAAGGAGAGAGAGAGACAAAGGCTGCAATTAGAGCAGAAATGCAACTAAGTCAACTATAGAGCAAGCTCAGAGGAAAAAAAAAAAAAAAAATCTGCAGACTTCTTTTTCTCTCCTTTCTTCTGCCAACGGTTTTAACACTGGGCCGGCCATACTGTCATGGTTCCCAATGGCAAGGGAACGTCAGAGAACATAAATAACAGAACAGCTCTTGGGTGATGGAATCTCGAGCTGACCGTGAGCTAAACCTACCACACAACTAACAGTGGCCGGGTGGCGTACCTACGTTTTATCCCTAGACGCCTAGCGCCAGCCGGAGGACTAACTAACCCTAATAGAGGAAAAGACAGACCTGGCTTACCTCTAGGGAAATTCCCCCAAAAAGGAGACAGAAGCCCCCCACATATATTGACGGTGAGTTCAGAGGAAAAGACATACGCAGTATGAAGGTAGGTTCAGCAAAGCGAGGTCCGCTTACTAGATAGCAAGAAGATACAATAGGGAACTTCACGGTCAACTGAAAACCCTATTAAAATACCATCCCGAAATTACTTTAAGACTCATGTGTCAACTCATGACACCGGAGTGGCAATTTCGGCCCACAAGAGCTTCCAGCTACAGAAAAATAACATAACTGTGAACTGGAACAAAAATGCAAAACAAACTTAGGACTAAGAGTCCAACTTAGCTGATAGTAGTCTAGAAGCAGGAACATGCAACAGAAAGGCTCTGGTTACATTGATGGCCGGCACTAGAATAACTGAGCAGCAAGGCTAAATAGGATACTCCCATATCCTGATGGAAACAGGTGAACAGAGAAAGTGAAGCACACAAGTCCAGTACCACCAGTGACCACCGGGGGAGCCCAAAAACCAAATTCACAACAGTCTTGCTTTTTGTGCACGTCCAGGGCAAACCAACCCCTTTCTCCGAAGTGCCTGGTATAGGTGACTGTGTCCCCCGGGTAAAGATCTCGATCTGAGTGGCCTTCTCTGAGGTGGGACTCCACATCTCTCCGATTCACGAAGACCTCGGCATACAGGCCTGGTTCTTTAATGAAGCCCCAACGCCCACGGAGTCTAAAGGCTATGACGGTGCCCTGCCGTCGCGGGGTCTGGTGGATGGTGTGGTCCTTTCGGGCTTGGGCCTTGACTGCCAGGTCCCGCTGGTGATGGGCCTCGCGTCGGGCCTGGTATTTCTCATCCGCCTCCTTCCACTGTTGGTTAAGCTGGGCCTGGTATTTCTCCCAGCTAAGGGCTTCCACCATCTCCCCCTCATGCGTCGCCACCCCGGGGAACCCCATGAAGTCTGACCCTGGGTTCACCCAGCGGCATACAGTCCGCTCCGCATAGACCTCACCTGGCAAGTTGGTGGGCGAAATCGGGGCCCTTAGGAACTGCTCCATACCCGTGGCCTGGTCCCAGGGTGCAAGGCGCTGGAGTTTATGTGTCCCAGGGGAAGGTGGTGCTGTGACGGGGCCTATCAGCAGGTCCTCTGCTAGCGGGGCAGGGTCGGCGGGCTTACCGGCCGGCGCAACGTCCTCCTCAGCGGCTGGTTCTGCTGGCGGCGGCATCGTTGGAAATCGGCAGCATCTCTGGTAGCGGTACGAGGACCAATGTCGGGGGGTCCTCCGCCGGCGCCACCTGGTACGGGTCCTTGGCCTTCACCCGTAATTGCAAGAGCTGATCGATTAATTCTTCCATCTCAACCTGCTGGAGGTCAGTGCCGACCGTGGAGATCTGGCTGCTGTGCTCTTCCGGGAAGCTGGGGGAGTCCTCCGCTTCAACCCCACACTCTGGTTCTGAGCGGCTGGCCATGGCATTCTCCACGTGGCTCGCTTCCTGGTCTTTTTCCCGCTCTCTCCTTCGTGGGCGGTTTCGCTTCCTTTGTCTCCGCCCTCCATTGAGAATCAGGAGGCGGAACTCGGCTGCTGACGGACATGTCCTCAAGGTGCAGAAATACTTAGACTGGGCGGCCATTGTTCTTCGAGCTCTTCAGTTTGTCCACACCCACGAATCCACGCCCTTCTTTTTCTCCTGCGCTCCCCGTGGCGCGGTAATGGCGGCGGTTTTGGCGGGAACTTTTGGCTGCAAACAGCAATACACAGTCTTTGCAATAAATCACGATTCACGCACAATTCAGTCACAGTTCCAAGGCACACATGACCTGATTCTCAGGCTTAAGTAGATCCTGTTCGTGACGCCAAGTTTGGAGCGCCCCTAGGTGCAGGGTAATGGGGTACTCGGTACCGGGTCCCTCTGTCACGGTTCTGGGGATGTCATGGTGGTCCGACCGGGTCCGTGGCCCTGCTAAGGGGCGTCCAATTAAAGGTGTAGGTGGCGGTGGTTTAGGTCGCGGTAAATAACGAGGACACAAGGTTGCAGTCTCTTTACCTTTTACTGTAGACTTCGGCATCCACAATCCAGAGCACTGCTAACAGGGCTTGCTGAGACCGGCCGGTCCGATGGCACATCCAGAGTTCCCTTTGCAGGTGGAAATCAGTAGCCTTCCTACTTGCGCCTGTGTGTTGTAGTCCCTCCCTGCTGAGCACCACGGGATAGTCTTCACAACTCTTGTATCTGTTTCTGATGTTCTCTCTCTCCGTCCCCCAGTTTGGATAGGACGCACCCGTATGATGGGGGTAGGCCTGGAGCTATTTTATAGGGACCCTAGAGACGCCCCTCTCCCACAATTTGCCTCCGTTGTCTGCTTAGGTGAAAAGGTGAGACAGCCAAACTAAAGTCAACTGCCCTGCCGTGATTGAAGTAAAGCGTAGAGCCAGTACTCCCTCGGTGTTCCGGCCACCGGCTACGCGCCTCAGAAGGATGTTGCCACGATCTTAGGGCATGACTCCTCCCGGTATTATCTCCTTTGTTGCTGTGATCTCGTTTCTCACTTCTCCACAATATACTTCGCTTCTTGTCCTTTCTTAAGATACCGCCGCAATGAAGTGCAGGCGCAGCTCCGTAACGATCTGTCTCTTGCTAGGCCCCTGACAGGGACCCCCCTGAATCTTTCCCGGCAACACCCTCTCTCACTGGATGTTGCCTGGGCAAAACACAGTCAGCTTTCTCCCTAACTTCCTATCCAACCCCCAGTTTTACCAGAGTGTGAGGTGTGGCCTAATACATAGAACCTTTTGCTCCCCCTGGTGGCCGGAGTGTGAAGTGTAGTGTGTGACTGTGATACCTGGTCAGGTGAACTCTTTTAGTGCCATCAGACGTACCATCACTCCCCTTAACGGCAGAGCGACGTTACTGCAACGACCAGGACTCTGGGGCGCTGCAGAAACACATTGGTACGAAAGGAAATGCGTACGCATGCATTTGATACGCTTACTTTAGACTGCGCATGTCCAGGAAATGATGTAACCACCTCCACCATGCGCATAAAAATGCAAACGCATGCCAAAATGCATTTAAATGCATGCACACACAGCTTTTTTTTTGCGTCATGCGTCAGATGATGCAGAGGCGTAAGCATGCGTTTTGGCATGCATTTGCCCATGCGGATGATACGCTGCACACAGAAATGCTAATGTGAACCTAGCCTTAGTCCCTTTCAAAGGTATTTAATCCAGGAGATCTGCACACATCCATACACACAGGCACATGTGACAGACAGCTCTTAATTTACAAAGTGAACCACATCCAGGGGTGGAGGTATGTGAGCAGCAGGCTCTCCCAACTCATAATCTGCTCACAATAAATCTGTCATGGTCAATTAACCCCTTTTAGGGTACTGTCACACAGTGCAATTTTGATCGCTACGACGGTACGATTCGTGACATTCTAGCGATATCGTTACGATATCGCAGTGTCTGACACGCAGCAGCGATCAGGGACCCTGCTGAGAATCGTACGTCGTAGCAGATCGTTTGGAACTTTCTTTCGTCGCTTGATCTCCCGCTGACATCGCTGGATCGTTGTGTGTGACAGCGATCCAGCGATGTGTTCGCTTGTAACCAGGGTAAACATCGGGTAACTAAGCGCAGGGCCACGCTTAGTAACCCGATGTTTACCCTGGTTACCAGCGTAAACGTAAAAAAACAAACAGTACATACTCACATTCCGGTGTCTGTCCTCCGGTGTCTCAGCTTCTCTGCACTGTGAGCGCCTGCCAGCCGGAAAGCGAGCACAGCGGTGACGTCTGACGTCACCGCTCTGCTTTCCGGCCGCTGTGCTTACACAGTGCAGAGAAGCTGAGACGCCGGGAGACAGACACCGGAATGTGAGTATGTACTGTTTGTTTGTTTTTTACGTTTACGCTGGTAACCAGGGTAAACATCGGGTTACTAAGCGCGGCCCTGCGCTTAGTAACCCGATGTTTACCCTGGTTACCTGGGGACTTCGGCATCGCTCCAGCGCCGTGATTGCAACGTGTGACCGCAGTCTACGACGCTGGAGCGATAATCATACGATCGCTGCGACGTCACGGATCGTGCCGTCGTGGCGATCAAAATGGCACTGTGTGACAGTACCCTTAGTCCTATATGTACTAAAGCATTACTTTAAGTTTATCTCCCAACCACTAGGTGTTTGATAGGCAACTTACATACCTCCCCCTCTGCCTAAAGCCGTGGGCTTGGCACCTTATATCACTAGACGTGGGATTCTCGGGAGGGCATCGTCATTACCATGTAACTCCAGGCTCTATGTTCTATATGAAAGCAGAAATCCTGCAGGGCTAGAAACCAGCTGATAACAGGAGCTTTTTCCCCGTTTTTTTCCAGATCCACTTGAGTGGGGCATGGTCTCACTTTAAATTAAATTTTAACCCTAAGAAATAGTATCACAATGTGATCACTGCCCACTTTACGGCCAAATATTCCTTTTTTTGCCTTGGAATAATTTTTCTCATATGCCAACAGTTTCCTACTCAGATAGCCAACAGGATGCTCCTCTCCATGTATCTCCCGAGAAAGGACCGGTTAAAGTCAAGAGGCAATCAGGACTGGCTGCTTACAAAGAGCTACTTTCAGTTCTTGAAAGGCTATCTCTACACCTCCAACATCCATTTGGCCATTACTGATTTTGTCTACTGAAGGAGGTCAGACAGGGGTGCAAATTTTGGAATGAGCCTCCTACAGTAATCCACTATTCCCAGGAAGGCACTAACCTGCTGCTTTGACAGTGGTTTTGGCCAGTTCTGGATTGTGTCCACTTTATTGATCTTGGGTTTGATTTTGTCTCTACATATTACATATCCAAGGTATTTGGTTTCCTTTTTCTCCATGCCATATTTTTTTTATTTAAAGAGAACCCCACATTCCTGAGTGCATCAAACACTGCATGAACTCCTCCCAGATAACTTCCCTAATCCAGGCTATAGATTACGGTATCGGCCATGTGGGTCACAGCATAATTCTTGTGAGGTTTGAGGATCTGGTCCATGGCCCTGTGGAAGGTGGCCAGAGCTACCTGCAGTCCGAACAGCATCCGAACATATTAGAAGCAACTGTTGGGCATAGAGAAAACTGTCTTCTCCTTGGCTTCATGTGACAAGGTGATTTACCAATATCCCTTTGTTAGATCCAAGGTTGTTATGTATCTTGCTGGCCCAAGTCTCTCAATCAGCTCATCAACACACAGCATCGGATATTGCGCCAAACTTGGAGACTTCTTCCAGCTTCCAACAATCAATACAGCATCTTCATCGGGTTGTGGATCAAGAACAATCGGGTTAGACCACCTACTCTTATATTCCCCAATGTCTCCGAGATTCAGCATACACTCCACTTCCCTCGAGGTCAGTTCTCGGCGGGCTTCGGGAATTCGGTAGGGCTTCAAATTCACTGGCACATGGGGTTCTGTCATAACCTCATGTTCTATGACATCTGTACAGTGCAGCAAATCTGAGAACAGGTCCCAACATTGCTGTTTTAGGGCCTTCAACAGTGTTTCGGCTACTGTGACATCTTTAATTTCCCCTTCTGAATTAACCAGCAAACATTAAGTTTCAACGGGGTCCCTGTCTTGCCGTTACTTGGTGGTTAGCGGAATGAGGAGATTTTGAAAGTGAGGGGTGGGAGTTGTTAACTGGCAGGTGGGACAGGACTTCCAATACCTTAGGATTTCCAAGTGACATCTGGGCCAATAAGTCCTCTGCATGACCTGTCCTTGAGCTTTGTACAGCCCTAGATGGACACCCAAGTCATGTCTAACACCCCATCTACAGGGTCCAGGTACCAACTATTGTTCCACTATGTCCTCCCTCAAATTAGTGACCTGGTACAATAAGTCCCCACTCAACATGAAATAGGGAAACCTGGTGTCAGTCCCTGGCTCCTGTGTTATGCCGTTTGTGAAGAGCTGGCCACGGACTAAAGACTATTGGACCAATGCATGTAGAGTGGAGTCCAGGGATCTACGGGTTGTAGACTTTTTCTAGCATGGAGCACCTGTTATGTAGATATTATTGTTGTGTTTTATTAGAAATTTGCTTGCTTGTCAGTTCAGGAATCAATGTTTCCATTCAGTGCCAGCAAGCAGAGGAAGCCGTGCTGGATACATCTTATGTATTTAGCCCTAAGGCCAGACAGGAGATTGCTAAAGGTAAATGTAAAGCAATCTTTATATTAATCTCATCAATATCAAATGGTCTCAAGCAATTGTTCTCCCAGCAACTAGGCCCATTCTCTGGATGGGGATAGTAGACCTAGGGAAGCCGTCACTACATGGGGTCTCACATGCAGTCCCAGGAAATGGGTTTCTGGAATATTCTTCATTCTTTGAGCAAAAAGCAACTGTTTAAGGGGAAAGGAGGAAAATAAGCCACATGTTTAGTGAGGAGTTGTTGGAGTGATGTTGAGGGAAGAGGATCTTCTAGGCTGAAGTCCTAGAGCCATGGATGGATGGCCTTTGGAGTTTTGGAGATCAACTGCTGGCTCGGTCGGATTACTTTGCTATTTTGAGAGATATGTCATTTGGATTTCACAAACTTTCTTAAGAATTGTTGATTCTGAATTCATGGACGTTGGTTGTGTTATTTGTTGTCTGGAGGAGTGTGCCGCCTAGGAGAGGCGAGCTTCCAAGACTGGACCCTGTGGGTCGTGGCACCAAAGCTCCCCCGGGTGAGTGAGCCAGGTGGAACTGGCCCTTATACAGGGATTGTTAGGAGCAGGCCCAGGGGAGTCGGATATCGCAACAGCTGATACCAAGAGAGGCGGCTTGTAGAGAAGCAGAGGGTAAAAACAGGTAGGAGCTAGCGGGAGAGCCATAGGCTGGATAGCAAGGAGACAGGAGCTAAGATAGCCAAGTGGGTACAGGGAGTTCAGGAGGAAGTACCCAAGGCACCGAGGTATGGCAGAGGGACAAGGTTTACAGAGCAGGGGCCAGGAGGCGGAGGACGACCAAGACATAGCAGGAGCAGGGAGTACTGAGACAGGGAGAAGCGGGGACTGCTGGGAAAACAAGCTGAGATAGGGTAAATCAGAGTTAGTGGGCAGATGCCCACAGAGGTGGCCTAAACTTTAATATGCCGAAGCACACACAATAATCAGGCGCTTCCACTAGGGGAGGGAGGCCTGATATACCCAGTGGCAGCATCTGATAGGAACAGCAGTTGTTCCTGGTCAGATGCTGCAAGCTAAAGAGCCGCGTGCCCACGGCCTAAGGTGCATGCATAGATTCGCTGCTGGTGGTGAGACCGACAGCGTGGTAGAGTGACCCACCACTAGCTGGAAGCAGAGGCGCCAGAACGGAGCGGTAAGTATTGGGAGCAGGGCGGGTGCAGCGGCGGAAGCAGTGGCTGGAGCAGCGTCAGGTGCAGGCATAACAAGGAGCCCAGACTTTGAGTATACTGGAAGAAGACACGAAATCTGTGGACCAACCAAAAGTTGGGAAACAGTGAGTATTGCCTGGTAAGGGGCAGTGGGACTATCGCCCCTGGGGAGGAGATCTTGTGGACTGGGGGCAATGTATTTTGGCAATCTACCTATATATGTTGCAAAACCACTACTCTGGTGGGAGTTTCTCCCTATCGGCAACCCATTCAAAAATGGTTAAAAAGGCCTCTATATTGTCCAGCGGGATCATTTACCGCAAGGCTCTCCTTATTGCTTTTCGGATAGAAAAATTATCATCTGATCTTGGAGATGGAGCGGCTCTTTTCACTCCCCTGTGCAGTGGATTCGGGACCGTGGGCATGCGCAAACCACTACGCCACCAACGGAAAACTAAGCAAGATCTGGGGGAAGACACCACGCCCATCTGACCAGACCAGCCTGATTGACAGGCGAAAACGGCTACTTTGGTAACGTCTTTTGGCAGCATAGGTGGGGAATTGGGGTCCACAAAATACACTATTGCAATGCTCAGCTCAGGCCCTATTTAACAGTATTTTTATCTCATACGGAAAAAACGGGGTGACAGGTTCCCTTTAAGGGAGGATTACGCAGCCATACGCAGACCAGCCAAATGCAAGTGTGTACCTAGCCTTACGCCTTTTAGTCCTATATGTACTAAAACATTACTTCAAATTTATCTCCCAACGACTAGGTGTCCAACAGCCACCTTACAATAGTGTAATTATGAAGAACAGTTTTCAATAGTATGATCCAAGGTGGAGGGTAACCAGAATCTATGCAGAACAGGCGTCTCTCCCGTGATGTTATTCTGGTGCAGAATGTAACTCATCGCCTATAGAGAAAGTGATTAAAAAATCTAGAGAAAAAGAAAAGGAGATAAAATAGAGTGGACCAACGGAGGTGTGAGGGGCTTGAACTTGAATGAGACTGAATAAGAGCAGGAGATTGCTACTATTAAGGCTGTTAAACTGTATGATAGAGGGATACCTCAGTAAACGAGTGCAATAAACGAGGGAATTGTTGGAGCCAATGGGTTGCCTACACCTATTAGAGTACGGTAAACGAAGGGTGACTATTAGTGATGAGCGAATATAGTCGTTACTCGAGACTTCTCGAGCATGCTTGGGTGACCTCCGAGTATTTTTTAGTGCTCGGAGATTTCGTTTTCATCGCCGCAGCTGAATGATTTACATCTGTTAGTCAGAATAAGTACATGTGGGGGTTCCCTAGCAACTAGGCAACTCCCACATGTACTTATGCTGGATAACAGATGTAAATCATTCAGCTGCGGCGATGAAAACTAAATCTCCGAGCAATAAAAAATACTCGGAGGTCACCCGAGCGTGCTCGAGAAATCTCGAGTAACGAGTATATTCGCTCACCACTAGTGACTATGCAGAGGACCAGTGGCACTGATTCATTTGATAGTTAGTTTCAAGCAAAAAATATATTTTTAGTCACAAAACTTATAACTCTCTGTATACTTACATGACTAATACTTGCATGTTTTTAATTATTCTTTAAGACCATTTCCTATAATATTCGGGAATAAAAGAATAGGATTTTAAAATTCCACAATGTTTAGAAGAGGAAAAATTACAAAAATAAGTAAAATTACACATTCCTTACTTCCACTGACTAGACAATGGATGTTCGATTGTGTTGCACAGATCCTGGATGATCAATGAATTGTACTATGACCTGCTATGAACTGCAACAATGTTTAGATAATATATTTCAATAACTGTTATCAATAATAGAAGAATCTTTAGAGCAAATGTAAATTTTCATCTTAAATCACAACAATAGATAATGGGTAATTTTAAAATGATGGAAAGATGCATCTACAGTCTACAGTGTGTTGACTCATTTGCTTTTTTCGTGTGTGTGTTGTGATCTTGCTGTGCATAATTATATTAGAACCCAAATGCAAGTCTACCAATAATCACTGGTCTGAAGCTCCTCTGACACTATGCCCTTTTGCAGATATCATGTCTTTTATCATGGTCATTACGAGATGATTTGATTGCTCTCCTGAGTGCAGAAAAAATGCCCAATGCCATTTAACATATTGCTAAAGTGTCACGCGGAGCACGGAAATGCCCGGTGTGAGACATAAAAGAGGGTAAAAACCCTGACAAAAAGGTAAAGGAGCCCTGACGATAGGGACAGGGGAAGGAGACCACTAAAGACTCACCTGAGATTTAACTCTGTGCTCCCTATCGTCCCTAGATGGGTCTTTCTGACCGTGCGCAATCACATGCCTAAGCCATGGCTAGTCTTAAGCTAACCCTGACTAATGAGTAGAGCAGCAAGACACTAGTCTCACTACTACAATAAGAAATTCACTACTACAATAAAAAACACAGGGAGAAAGACAAACCAGGAGAAATCAAACAGGAACTGAAACTGCACAGCCTTAACTGGAACAACTTCTACAGGGAGGTCAGCATAGAAAACCTATAACTGGCATGGGAGAGAGCTAAGAGTGAGTTTAACTAATAGGAGGAAGTGACAGCAAGATGGAGCAGCTGAAATAACAGCCATATGAAATCCCAGCAGGATCAAAAAGGAACTCTTAACCCCTTCACCACTCAGTGAAAAATCAAACCTCTCCACTCAAGTTAATTGCTGAGCGGACTCCAAAGAGGACCTGCGATCTGATCTGCCAATTGCTGTGACCTTCTGATCCTAGATACCACAAAGGTCTCAGCAGGGCACGGTACATTCACAGTCGTGACATAAAGAAAGAGCACACCACACATGGAGTCAGGCTTCTTCATAAACAGCTATCACATTCCGTGGTGCAGCACAATGATCCATAGGGGACTAGCACTATAAAAGATGTGGGGATCTAAGGGTACCGTCACACAGTGCCATTTTCATCGCTACGACGGCACGATCCGTGACGTCGCAGCGTCGTATGATTATCGCTCCAAGCGTCGTAGACTGCGGTCACACTTTGCAATCACGGCGCTGGAGCGATGCCGAAGTCCCCGGGTAACCAGGGTAAACATCGGGTTACTAAGCGCAGGGCCGCGCTTAGTAACCCGATGTTTACCCTGGTTACCAGCGTAAACGTAAAAAAACAAACAGTACATACTTACATTCCGGTGTCTGTCCCCCGGCGTTCTGCTTCTCTGCACTGTGTAAGCGCCATAGCCGGAAAGCAGAGCGGTGACGTCACCGCTGTGCACGCTTTCCGGCCGGCAGGCGCTCACAGTGCAGAGAAGCTGAGACGCCGGAGGACAGACACCGGAATGTAAGTATGTAGTGTTTGTTTTTTTACGTTTACGCTGGTAACCACGGTAAACATCGGGTTACTAAGCGCGGCCCTGCGCTTAGTTACCCGATGTTTACCCTGGTTACAAGCGAACACATCGCTGGATCGGTGTCACACACAACGATCCAGCGATGTCAGCTGGTGATCAAGCGACGAAAGAAAGTTCCAAACGATCTGCTACGACGTACGATTCTCAGCAGGGTCCCTGATCGCTGCTGCGTGTCAGACACTGCGATATCATAACGATATCACTAGAACGTCACGAATCGTACCGTCATAGCGATGAAAATGGCACTGTGTGACGGTACCCTTAGGCTTTTACAACAGAGTGATAGGAGATCAGAGTGCACAGTTCATCATTACACATATGAATAAAAAATTATATTAGCCCTAAACATATCTTTTCAATATTTGATTTGATCTCTACAGTCACGTCCAAATCATTTAAGACTTTTGGATTTAGACTAAATTACAAACTGTGCATCGAACAACATATTATATTGTATATGCTGAAAAAAATGGAAAAATTAAAAATTAACAGAAAAAAATGTATCAGAATTTTATCTTCTGTAAAAATATATTCTTGATACTTGATTTGACCTCTTTGTTTCGTAGGCTGTATATAAAAGGGTTTAAGAGAGGAGCAATAACAGTGTACATTAAAGAGACCACGCTGTTCTGTCCAATCCTATATTTTGACCTCGGTCTAAAGTACATAAAAATTGCCGAACCGTAAAATATTGTAACAACTATTAAGTGAGAGGAGCAGGTTGAAAACGTTTTTTTCTTGCTGGATGTGGAGTGAAGTTTTAGAATGTTTGAAATGATCTCCACATAGGAAATTATTGTTACTATGAATGAACCAATAATAACACAACCGGCAATCAGAAATATCACAAGTTCATTAACCCAAATGTCCTGGCAGGAGAGATCTAGGACGGGTGGCACATCGCAAAAGAAATGGTCTATCTCTATTGATCCACAGAACGGTAATGAAAAAGTGAATGTTGTGTGAATTAGAGCATTCACTGCACTAATGACGTATGATCCCACTATGTGCTGGATACAGACCACTTCACTCATAATCACAGTATACAACAGAGGGTGACATATGGCGTTATAGCGGTCATAAGCCATGGCTCCCAGCATACAGCATTCTGTTCCACCCAACAGCAAGACACAATACATCTGTATAGCGCAGCCAGAGAAGGAGATGGCGTTACATTCTGACCATAGACTGGACAACATTTTCGGGACGGTACACGAAACATATATTATTTCCAAGAGAGAAAAATTAGCAAGAAAAAAATACATTGGAGTGTGGAGGCTCGGACTAAGCTTGTATGCAAGGATTATAGATAGGTTCCCACACACAGTGATGATGTATGTACATAAGAAGATCGGAAAAAGGAAGACTTGATTCTCGATAACTCCAGAAAATCCCAGAAGAATAAATCCTGTTACCATTGTGTGATTGCTATTCATTTCATAAGATTTCCTATGATAGAAATAAAAATAGTGAAATTTTAATTAAGTTCAAATCTACTATGTTTTATAAATAAATATTAGAATATAATATGACATATCAATACGTGATCTACAGGAGCAATTGTTAGCAAACTGCTGGGCAAGGAAATTTTTCTCCCTGTCGCTTAAAGTCACAGAGGATTTTTAGATCAACCATTATTTTTTTACCCCAAAATCACAGTTACATAATAAAAAAGCCACTTACTGTAATGGGCAGAGATTTGTCAAGAAGAGGATCTTTTTTCAGTCCTATCGTTCTCTTCATAATTTTTATCTGCTACTTGTTCCATTATTTTTGTGCCCTGTTGAACCTATTATTATTTAAAAGAATGTGAATCCTTTGGGACTCATCCCTTGAGTAATGAAGTTCTGCTTGTGCGAGAAACATTTTTTAATTTGTGAAGTCATTTAAATCTTTCAAAACTTTTTAAAACAATGTTGGAAAATGCAAAAAGTTTTTTTCAGGATTGAGAAGTTATTTTTAGTTAATATCTCAGAGGCTGTTGGATGGTGTGAATTGGAAAAAAGACTTGAGAAGAGTTCCAGAAGTAAGAGCGAGCTATCTGGTCAGTAGAAGGAAGCTAAGGATCTCATGAGACAGAGCGCTGCTTAGCTTAAAGGCACGCCTGTTGGTTAGCTGAGTAGGAGTTACTGAGGCCAGTGCTGGAAATAACAGTGAGCACAGTACCTGAAGTTTTTAGATTGCTTGCCTGCTGAAGAACCTATAGTTACATAGTTAATATGGTTGAAAAAACACTCAGGCCCATCAATTTCAACCAATGACAATATAGGACACCGATAGAGAGAAGTGGCTCTAAACACCAATGAGTGTTACCAACCTCTTCTTGATGACTACACTGTAGGGCTGTGATCTTTATATAGTATAAGCTGAGATTTTTAGCCCATTTTTTTAGGCTAAAAGTGCCCCTCTCAGCTTATACTTGAGTCATTGTCCCAGGAGGTCGTGGGGGAGCAGAGCGGCAGGAGTGGCAGCTTTCACATCATACTTACCTGCTCCTGGCATAGTCTCTGCTTCTCTGATGGTCTCCAGTGCCCGCAGCTCTTCCTGTGTTCAGCGGTCACATGGTATCGCTCATTAAAGTAATAAATATGTAAGCGACTCCACTCCCATAGGCGTGGAGCACATATTCATTACTTTAATGAGCGGTACCATGTAACCGCTGAACACAGGAACAAGCTGCCGGTGCCAGAGACCATCGAAGAAGCAGGGACCGCGTCAGGAGGGGGTGCGTATGACGGGGGAGGGTGAGCCATGCGATATTAACCTGTCCCTGTTCCACCGCCGGGCTCTGTCTACCGCGTCCTCTGGCTGTGACATTCAGGTTGGAGGGCGCGATTACGTGGTTAGTGCACGCCCTCTGACTGATCAGTCACTGCAGAGACCCAGAACACACAGCGGTGCACGGCGGTGGAATGGGGACATGTGAATATCGTAAGTGCCGGCGGCCTGAGCCAGCGGCGACTCCGGCACCTGGCCCCCATAGCACGCCTGTGTCCCCACCTGCTCAGGACACCGGCACCTGGCCAGGTGAGTATGTCATTTTTTTTTTTATCGCAGCAGCAGCATATGGGGCCATCAACCTTTATGGAACATTAGATGGGGCATAATATTCTATGGAACATCGCATCTTATGGGGCCATCAACCTTTGTGCAGCATTATATGGGGCATAATATTATATGGAGCATCTTATGGGGCCATCTTTATCCTTTGTGTAGCATTATATGGGACATATTTTAACCCCTTTCTGACCTCGGACGGGATAGTACGTCTGAGGTCAGATCCCCCGCTTTGATGCAGGGCTCCGGCGGTGAGCCCGCATCAAAGCCGGGACATGTCAGCTGTTTTGAACATCTGACATGTGCCCGCAATAGGCGCGGGCAGAATCGCCATCTGCCCACGCCTATTAACTAGTTAAATGCCGCTGTCAAACGCAGATAGCGGCATTTAACCCGCGCTTCCGGCCGGGCGGCCAGAAATGAGCGCATCGCCGACCCCCGTCACATGATCGGGGGTCGGCGATGCTTCTGCATTGTAACCATAGAGGTCCCTGAGACCTCTATGGTTACTGATCCCTGGAAGCTGTTAGCGCCACCCTGTGGTCGGCGCTCACAGCACACCTGCATTTCAGCTACATAGCAGCGATCTGATGATCTCAGCTATGTAGCTAAGCCGATCGCGTTGTGCCAGCTTCTAGCCTCCTGTGGAGGCTATTGAAGCATGGCAAAAGTAAAAAAAAAAAGTAAAAAAATTTGAAAAAAATAAAAAAATATAAAAGTTTAAATCACCCCCCTTTTGCCACATTCAAAATAAATCAATAAAAAAAATTCAAACCTACACATATTTGGTATCGTCGCGTTCAGAATCGCCCAATCTATCAATGAAAAAAAGCATTAGCCTGATTGCTAAACAGCGTAGCGAGAAAAAAATTCGAAACGCCAGATTTACGTTTTTTTTTGTCGCCATGACATTGAATTAAAATGCAATAACAGACGATCAAAAGAACGTATCTGCACCGAAATGGTATCATTAAAAACGCCAGCTTGGTACGCAAAAAATAAGCCCTCACCTGACCCCATATCATGAAAAATGGAGACGCTACGGGTATCGGAAAATGGCGTATTTTTTTTTTTTAACAAAGTTTGGAATTTTTTTTCACCACGTAGATAAAAAATAAGCTATTCATGTTAGGTGTCTATGAACTCGTAATTACCTGGAGAATCATAATGGCAGGTCAGTTTTAGCATTTAGTGAACCTAGCAAAAAAGCCAAACAAAAAACAAGTGTGGGATTGCACTTTATTTGCAATTTCACCGCACTTGGAATTTTTTTCCCGTTTTCTAGTAGATGACATGTTAAAACTAATGATGTCGTTCAAAAGTACAACTCGTCCTGCAAAAAATAAGCCCTCACATGGCCATATTGACAGAAAAATAAAAAAGTTATGGCTCTGGGAAGGAGGGGAGCAAAAAACGAACACGGAAAAATGGAAAATCCCAAGGTCATGAAGGGGTTAATATGAAACATCTTATGGGGCCATCATTAACCTTTATGCAGCATTATATGGGGCATATTTTTCTATGGAGCACCTTATGGGGCCATCATTAATCTTTGTGCAGCATTATATGGGGCATATTTTTGTATAGAGAATCTTATGGGGCCATCAACCTTTATGGAGCAACATATGGGGCATAATATTCTATGGAGCATCTTATGGGGCCATGAACCTTTGTGCAGCATTATATGGGGCATAATATTCTGTAGAGCATCTTATGGGGCCATCAACCTTTGTGCAGCCTTATATGGAGCATACCATTCTGTGGAGCATCTTACGGGGCCATCAATCTTTGTGCAGCATTATATAGGGCATAATATTTTATGGAGAATCTTATGGCGCCATCAACCTTTGTGCAGCATTACATGGGGTATAATATTCTATGGAGCATCTTATAGGGCGATCAACCTATGTGCAGCATTATATTGGACATAATATTCGATGGAGCATCTTATGGGCCCATCAACCTTTCTGCAGCATTATATGGGGCATCTTATGGGGCCCATCATGAACTTTATGGAGCATTATATGGGGCTTATTTTGTATGGAGCATCTTATGGGGCCCATCATGAACTGTATAGAGCATAATATGGGTTCAATATGGATATTCAAAAAGACATAACCTACTGATGTCTCAATCAATTTTATTTTTATTGGTATCTATTTTTATTTTTGAAATGTATCAGTAGCTGCTGCATTTCCCACCCTAGGCTTATACTCGAGTCAATAAGTTTTCCCATTTTTTTGTGGCAAAATTAGGGGTCTCGGCTTATACTTGGGTTTACTTATACTCGAGTATATATGGTAACTGCTGTTCCTGAACTTCAGTTAGCCCCAAGCTCAGTGCTGCAACATGGTTGTGTAACCAACAAGCTCAGTGTAACAATAATGTTGTTTGTCTCAGTATTGATGTGTAAATACCAAGATTCCTTCCATTGATGTGAAACCATCAGGATGCATGACTCTATTCAAGTTTGAACTCTGATTAAGGCTACTTTCACACTAGCGTCGGTACGTGGCCGTCGCTGTTGTGAATTCTGCTCTTGGGTTCCCTCCGGTGGTTGTTGGTGGTATTGCAGTTGTCCCTGGCTTGCAATCCTGGTCAGGTGTCCCTGCTGATTGCAGGCCTGACTGGGGTATTTAGGGTTGCAGGATTCATTAGTCAGTGCCAGTTGTCCATTGTTCTTGGAGGTTTTGGATCTCTTTCTGGTCTTCCTGCCCTGCTGCCAAATCAGCAAAGATAAGTGTCTGGTTTTTTGTTTCTGCAGCACACATGTGGTGTGCTTACTATTTAGTGCTATTCATTTGTCTTTTCTTGTTCAGCTTGGACTGTGTCAGGATTTTTACAGTCAAATTGGATTCTCAGGAGATGCAGATATACGCTCCATGTCTTTAGTTAGATGGTGGAATTTTTGTATTATCGGCTGTGGATATTTTTAGGGTTTTATACTGACTGCTTAGTATTCTGTCCTATCCTTTCCTATTTAGCTAGAGTGGCCTCTTTTGCTAAATCCTGTTTCCTACCTGCGTATGTCTTTCTTCTAATACTCACAGTCAATATTTGTGGGGGGCTGCCTATCCTTTGGGGTTCTGCTCTGAGGCAAGATAGGATTCCCATTTCCATCTATAGGGGTATTTAGTCCTCCGGCTGTGTCGAGGTGTCTAGGATTGTTAGGTACACCCCACGGCTACTTCTAGTTGCGGTGTCAGTTTAGGGATTGCGGTCAGTACAGTGTTATGATCCTAGTGGCTGAGGATCACAAATCTAACCAGCTAAGTAGAAGAAAATAGGACGAGCTCTGGGGATGTGGTAACTGGACTGACCGCAAACCTGATCCTAACCGCACACACTATAGGCAGCCGTGGAACGTTTCCTGAAATCCTAGATGTCTCTTCACGGCCTGAGAAACTGACTACCCCTAAAGAGAAAGTAAAGACCTCACTTGCCTCAGAGAAATAACCCCAGATACATAGAAGCCCCCACAAATAATAACGGTGAGTTAAGAGGAAAAGACAAACGCAGAGATGAAACAGGTTAAGCAAATGAGGCCCGCTAACGCTAGATAGCAGAAAATAGCAAGGGATCTGTGCGGTCAGTAAAAAACCCTATGCAAAAATATCCACGCAGAGAATGAGAGAACCCCCACACCAACTAACGATGTGGGGGGAGCAACTCAGCACCCCAGAGCACCAGCAAGCTGGGAAATCACATATTAGCAAGCTGGACAAAACTCATCATATACTAAGAAACATATTGAACACAGATGAGCAAAAATAAGCAAACAAAACTTAGCTTCTCTTGGAGAGACTGATAACGGATGTAGACAGGAGCAATCAGAATAGCACTGAATACAACGACAACAGGCAAGGAATGAAGGACCAGCTGGATTAAATAGGAAACCTAACTAGCAGATGACGAGACAGCTGATCCCAGCCAGAAACCTGCAAAATAACAAAAAGAGCCACCAGGGGGAGCCCAAAGAGAGAACTTACACAGTACGACTCACGACCACAGGAGGGAGCCCGGAAACAGAGTTCACAACAGTACAGGTTCCACTTACTCCTGAGAAAGTCTCATGCGGCTCCTAGGTCACCGGATCATAACAGTACAACTGGCCACCAATGAGTTAAATGCATCTCAGAAGAAGGGAAGAAAGGTGTTGAGCCATTTTTTTTTCAGTAGCCTGCTTTGTCTCTCCTTCCCTCTTTTTCTCTGGGTGGCTGAGGAGTCTTGTGCTAGCATGGATATTCAGGGATTAGCTTCTCGTGTAGACCAGCTTGCTGCTAGGGTACAGGGTATCTCTGATTATATTGTTCAAACTCCGGTTTTAGAGCCTAAGATTCCTACTCCTGATTTGTTTTTTGGTGACAGGTCCAAATTTTTGAGTTTTAAAAACAACTGTAAACCGTTTTTTGCTCTGAGACCTCGATCCTCTGGTGATTCCATTCAGCAGGTTAAAATTGTCATCTCCCTGCTGCGTGGCGATCCTCAGGATTGGGCATTTTCCCTGGAATCTGGGAATCCGGCCTTGCTTAATGTAGACGCCTTTTTTCAGGCTTTAGGATTATTATATGATGAACCAAATTCTGTGGATCAAGCGGAGAAGACCTTGTTGGCCCTGTCTCAGGGTCAAGAAGCGGCAGAATTGTATTGTCAGAAATTTAGAAAATGGTCTGTGTTGACTAAATGGAATGATGATGCTTTGGCGGCAATTTTCAGAAAGGGTCTTTCTGAATCCATTAAAGATGTTATGGTGGGGTTTCCCATGCCTTTCGGTCTGAGTGATTCTATGTCTCTGGCCATTCAGATTGATCGGCGCTTGTGAGAGCGCAGAACTGTGCACGCTGTGGCGTTGCCCTCGGAGCGGATGCCTGAGCCAATGCAGTGTGATAGGATTCTGTCTAGAACGGAACAACAAGGATTCAGACGTCAGAATAGGTTGTGTTTTTATTGTGGCGATGCTTCTCATGTCATTTCAGTCTGCCCTAAGCGTACAAAGAGGATCGCTAGTTCATTTACCATCAGTACTGTACAACCTAAATTTCTGTTATCTGTGACCTTGATCTGTTCATCGTCATCATTTTCTGTCATGGCGTTTGTGGATTCAGGCGCCGCCTTGAACTTAATGGACTTTGAGTTTGCCAGGCGTTGTGGTTTTCCCTTGCAGTCTTTGCAGAACCCTATTCCTTTAAGGGGCATTGATGCTACACCTTTGGCTAAAAATAAGCCCCAGTTTTGGACACAGGTGACCATATGCATGGCGCCAGCCCATCAAGAAGATTGTCGATTTCTGGTGTTGCATAATTTGCATGATGCTATCGTGCTGGGTTTTCCGTGGTTGCAGGTACATAATCCTGTGTTGGATTGGAAGTCTATGTCTGTGACTAGTTGGGGTTGTCAGGGGGTTCATAATGACGTTCCTTTGATGTCAATCTCCTCTTGTCCCTCTTCTGAAGTTCCAGAGTTTTTGTCTGATTTTCAGGATGTATTCGATGAGCCCAAGTCCAGTGCCCTTCTACCGCATAGGGACTGTGATTGTGCGATTGACTTGATTCCAGGCTGTAAGTTTCCTAAGGGCCGACTTTTCAACCTGTCTGTGCCTGAACATACCGCCATGCGGAGTTATATTAAGGAGTCTTTGGAGAAAGGGCATATTCGGCCATCTTCTTCACCGTTGGGAGCGGGATTTTTTTTTGTTGCTAAGAAGGATGGCTCCTTGAGACCCTGTATTGATTATCGCCTTTTGAATAAGATCACGGTCAAGTTTCAATATCCTCTACCTCTGCTTTCCGATTTGTTTGCGAGGATTAAGGGGGCTAGTTGGTTTACGAAGATTGACCTTCGGGGGGCATATAATCTTGTTCGGATTAAGCAGGGTGATGAATGGAAAACTGCGTTTAATACGCCCGAAGGCCATTTTGAATACCTTGTGATGCCATTCGGGCTCTCCAATGCTCCATCTGTTTTTCAGTCCTTCATGCATGATATCTTCCGGACGTATCTTGATAAATTCTTGATTGTATATTTGGATGACATTTTGATTTTTTCCGATGATTGGGAGTCTCATGTGGAACAGGTCAGGATGGTATTTCAGATCCTTCGTGACAATGCTTTGTTTGTGAAGGGGTCTAAGTGTCTCTTTGGAGTGCAGAAGGTTTCTTTTTTGGGCTTCATTTTTTCTCCCTCATCTATAGAGATGGATCCGGCTAAGGTTCAGGCCATTCATGATTGGATTCAACCCACATCCGTGAAGAGCCTTCAGAAATTTTTGGGCTTTGCTAATTTTTATCGCCGTTTCATTGCTAGCTTCTCCAGCGTGGTTAAACCCTTGACCGATTTGACGAAGAAAGGCGCTGATGTGGCTAATTGGTCCTCTGCGGCTGTCTCTGCCTTTCAGGAGCTTAAACGCCGATTTACTTCTGCCCCGGTGTTGCGTCAACCGGATGTTTCTCTTCCGTTTCAGGTTGAGGTTGACGCTTCTGAGATTGGTGCAGGGGCCGTTTTGTCCCAGAGGGATACTGTTGGTTCCTTGATGAAACCGTGTGCCTTCTTTTCCCGTAAGTTTTCGCCTGCTGAACGCAATTATGACGTCGGCAATCGGGAGTTGTTGGCTATGAAGTGGGTGTTTGAGGAGTGGCGACATTGGCTTGAGGGAGCTAAGCACCGTATTGTGGTCTTGACCGATCATAAGAATCTGATTTACCTCGAGTCTGCCAGACGGCTGAATCCTAGACAGGCTCGATGGTCTTTGTTTTTTTCCCGTTTTGATTTTGTGGTCTCGTATCTTCCGGGTTCTAAGAATATTAAGGCTGATGCCCTCTCTAGGAGTTTTTTGCTTGATTCCCCTGAGGTCCTTGAACCAGTCGGCATTCTGAAAGAAGGGGTGGTCCTTTCTGCCTTTTCCCCTGATTTACGACGGGTTCTTCAGGAATTTCAGGCTGACAAACCTGACCGCTGTCCAGTGGGAAAACTGTTTGTTCCTGACAGATGGACTAGTAGAGTGATTTCTGAGGTTCATTGTTCTGTGTTGGCTGGTCATCCTGGTATTTTTGGTACCAGAGATTTGGTTGGTAGGTCCTTTTGGTGGCCTTCTTTGTCACGTGATGTGCGTTCTTTTGTGCAGTCCTGTGGGACTTGTGCGCGGGCCAAGCCTTGTTGTTCCCGTGCAAATGGGTTGCTTTTGCCACTGCCGGTTCCTGAGAGGCCCTGGACGCATATTTCTATGGATTTTATTTCTGATCTTCCGGTTTCCCAGAGGATGTCGGTTATCTGGGTTGTTTGTGACCGGTTCTCTAAGATGGTTCATTTGGTGCCTTTGCCTAAATTGCCTTCCTCTTCAGATTTGGTTCCGTTGTTTTTTCAGCATGTGGTTCATTTGCATGGTATTCCGGAGAATATTGTGTCCGACAGAGGTTCCCAGTTTGTTTCTAGTTTTTGAAGGAACAGATGATTGGCCTCGGGGAGACCAAAACATCCAACACCGCGGAGACACCATCACGTGTTTCTCAACGCAGTGATCCAGAACACTGCCCCCATCCCTTATGGGAAATATGCAAATGCATGTAGGATAGCTGCGGAGACACCATCACGTGTTTCTCGACGCAAGCAGTGAATAGCCAGACCTTTCCCCGGGAGGGAACAACCACGGGAAGGGCAGCATCCAATAAAGGAAAACATCCAATACAGGAAAACCACCTATGCCAAGCATGGCATCCATCCACAGACAGCTGTTTCGGGGTGTTTGCCCCTCATCAGTGTGGAGTAGGAATCTGGCTATTAGGAGCAGTGCCTAGTAAAAGGCTTTGAAGGAACAGATGATTGGCCTCAGGGAGACCAAAACATCCAACACCGCGGAGACACCATCACGTGTTTCTCAACGCAGTGATCCAGAACACTGCCCCCATCCCTTATGGGAAATATGCAAATGCATGTAGGATAGCTGTGGAGACACCATCACGTGTTTCTCGACGCAAGCAGTGAATAGCCAGACCTTTCCCCGGGAGGGAACAACCACGGGAAGGGCAGCATCCAATAAAGGAAAACATCGAATACAGGAAAACCACCTATGCCAAGCATGGTATCCATCCACAGACAGCTGTTTCAGGGTGTTTGCCCCTCATCAGTGTGGAGTAGGAATCTGGCTATTAGGAGCAGTGCCTAGTAAAAGGCTTTGAAGGAACAGATGATTGGCCTCGGGGAGACCAAAACATCCAACACCGCGGAGACACCATCACGTGTTTCTCAACGCAGTGATCCAGAACACTGCCCCATCCCTTATGGGAAATATGCAAATGCATGTAGGATAGCTGCGGAGACACCATCACGTGTTTCTCGACGCAAGCAGTGAATAGCCAGACCTTTCCCCGGGAGGGAACAACCACGGGAAGGGCAGCATCCAATAAAGGAAAACATCCAATACAGGAAAACCACCTATGCCAAGCATGGTATCCATACATGCATTTGCATATTTCCCATAAGGGATGGGGGCAGTGTTCTGGATCACTGCGTTGAGAAACACGTGATGGTGTCTCCGCGGTGTTGGATGTTTTGGTCTCCCCGAGGCCAATCATCTGTTCCTTCAAAGCCTTTTACTAGGCACTGCTCCTAATAGCCAGATTCCTACTCCACACTGATGAGGGGCAAACACCCCGAAACAGCTGTCTGTGGATGGATACGATGCTTGGCATAGGTGGTTTTCCTGTATTGGATGTTTTCCTTTATTGGATGCTGCCCTTCCCGTGGTTGTTCCCTCCCGGGGAAAGGTCTGGCTATTCACTGCTTGCGTCGAGAAACACGTGATGGTGTCTCCGCAGCTATCCTACATGCATTTGCATATTTCCCATAAGGGATGGGGGCAGTGTTCTGGATCACTGCGTTGAGAAACACGTGATGGTGTCTCCGCGGTGTTGGATGTTTTGGTCTCCCTGAGGCCAATCATCTGTTCCTTCAAAGCCTTTTACTAGGCACTGCTCCTAATAGCCAGATTCCTACTCCACACTGATGAGGGGCAAACACCCCGAAACAGCTGTCTGTGGATGGATACCATGCTTGGCATAGGTGGTTTTCCTGTATTGGATGTTTTCCTTTATTGGATGCTGCCCTTCCCGTGGTTGTTCCCTCCCGGGGAAAGGTCTGGCTATTCACTGCTTGCGTCGAGAAACACGTGATGGTGTCTCCGCAGCTATCCTACATGTGTTTCTAGGTTTTGGCAGGCCTTTTGTGCTAGGTTGGGCATTGATTTGTCTTTTTCTCCCGCATTTCATCCTCAGACAAATGGCCAGACCGAGCGAACTAATCAGACTTTGGAAACTTATTTGAGATGCTTTGTGTCTGCTGATCAGGATGATTGGGTGGATTTCTTGCCATTGGCCGAGTTTGCCCTTAATAATCGGGCTAGTTCGGCTACTTTGGTTTCGCCCTTCTTTTGTAATTTTGGTTTTCATCCTCGTTTTTCTTCGGGGCAGGTTGTGCCTTCTGACTGTCCTGGTGTGGATTCGGTGGTTGACAGGTTGCAGCAGATTTGGGCTCATGTGGTGGACAATTTGGTGTTGTCTCAGGAGGAGGCTCAACGTTTTTCTAACTGTCGTCGGTGTGTTGGTTCCCGGCTTCAGGTTGGGGATCTGGTCTGGTTGTCTTCCCGTCATGTTCCTATGAAGGTTTCTTCTCCTAAGTTTAAGCCTCGGTTTATTGGTCCTTATAAGATTTCTGAGATTATCAATCCTGTGTCTTTTCGATTGGCGCTTCAGGCCTCTTTTACTATCCATTATGTCTTCCATAGATCTTTATTGCGGAAATATGTGGTACCCGTTGTTCACTCTGTTGATCCTCCGGCTCCTGTGTTGATTGATGGGGAGTTGGAGTATGTGGTTGAGAAGATTTTGGATTCTCGTTTTTCGAGGTGGAGGCTTCAGTATCTTGTCAAGTGGAAGGGTTATGGCCAGGAGGATAATTCTTGGGTTTTTGCCTCTGATGTCCATGCTGCTGATTTGGTCCGTGCCTTTCATCTGGCTCGTCCTGATCGGCCTGGGGGCTCTGGTGAGGGTTCGGTGCCCCCTCCTCAAAGGGGGGGTACTGTTGTGAATTCTGCTCTTGGGTTCCCTCCGGTGGTTGTTGGTGGTATTGCAGTTGTCCCTGGCTTGCAATCCTGGTCAGGTGTTCCTGCTGATTGCAGGCCTGACTGGGGTATTTAGGGTTGCAGGATTCATTAGTCAGTGCCAGTTGTCCATTGTTTTTGGAAGTTTTGGATCTCTTTCCGGTCTTCCTGCCCTGCTGCCAAATCAGCAAAGATAAGTGGTTTTTTGTTTCTGCAGCACACATGCGGTGTGCTTACTATTTAGTGCTATTCATTTGTCTTTTCTTCTTCAGCTTGGACTGTGTCAGGATTTTTACAGTCAAATTGGATTCTCAGGAGATGCAGATATACGTTCCATGTCTTTAGTTAGATGGTGGAATTTTTGTATTATCGGCTGTGGATATTTTTAGGGTTTTATACTGACCGCTTAGTATTCTGTCCTATCCTTTCCTATTTAGCTAGAATGGCCTCTTTTGCTAAATCCTGTTTCCTACCTGCATATGTCTTTCCTCTAATACTCACAGTCAGTATTCGTGGGGGGCTGCCTATCCTTTGGGGTTCTGCTCTGAGGCAAGATAGGATTCCCATTTCCATCTATAGGGGTATTTATTCCTCCGGCTGTGTCGAGGTGTCTAGGATTGTTAGGTACACCCCACGGCTACTTCTAGTTGCGGTGTCAGTTTAGGGATTGTGGTCAGTACAGGTTCCACTTACTCCTGAGAAAGTCTCATGCGGCTCCTAGGTCACCGGATCATAACACGTCGCCATGCGTCGGCCCGACGTACCGATGCACGTTGTGAAATAAATGAACAACAGGGGCAGCGGATGCAGTTTTTCAATGCATCCGCTGCCCCATTGTAATGTCCGGGGAGGAGGGTGCGGAGTTTCGGCCGCACATGCGCGGTCGAAAGTGTCGGACACGACGCACAAGAAAAGTTACATGGAACTTTTTTGTGCCGACGGTCCGCCAAAACACGACGCATCCGTCGCACGACGGATGCGACGTGTGGCAATGCGTCGCTAATGCAAGTCTGTGGAGAAAAAACGTATCCTGCGGGCAACTTTGCAGGATGCTTTTTTTCTCCAAAACGACGCATTGCGACGTGCGTCAGTCACACGACGCAAATGTGAAAGTAGCCTAAGAGACTGTAATTATACTGAGCAAACCTGTTTCAGTTTAACCCCGCAGTTCCTGAGTCATTTTCACTAGAGATGAGCAAACTTGTTCGGAAAATGTTCACCAATCTCAAATTCGGCATGAACTTTGCACATTCAGATTTATGCTAGGATTCCCAAGCTTTTTTCCTAAAAATCAGCAAAAGTTGGGCACTGTTGGGTAAATAACCGACTTTGCTATGGGCTCTTTCAGATGTCAGTGTTTCAGGTAGCAGCATGGGCTGCAAAATGTCCTATGACACATGGATAACATCCCTGTGTCATTAGTGTAACACGTACCGGCGCCTTGGAATCAGCAGTACTGTTTGCGCTGTTCCTTTGCGCCGGGTAATGAAGTGAAGACATCTCACAACACTGTCCCCTGCTCATGCTGCAATCAGCGCTAGCAGGGGATAATGTTGAGAATTGTACTCAACTGTTAACAGTGAGAGCAGGCGGCTGTTGATTGGAGTATTCACCAGCCCCGGCTGGCGCTATAAATAAATACTTTTTTAAAAACTTATGTGTGGTTCTCCTGCAACCCTCAGTTGTATGCTTCAGCAAGGCAGGCTTTCAAGAATAAAGGTGTTCCCATGTTGTATTTTTTTTATTATTTACTAAATAATTAAAAAAAAAACATTGTGGAGTCCCCTCACATTTTTGACAACTAGCCAAGCTAAAGCAAATAGCTGGGGGCTGGTACTCACAGGCTGGTAAGGGGCCATGGATCTTGCCCCCCCCCCAGCCTAAAAATAGCAGCCCGCAGCCTCCAAAGAAAAGGAGCATCCATTAGATGCACCAATTGTGGTGCTTTACCCTGCTCTTCCCACTTGCCCTGCGGTGGTGGCAAGTGGGGTTCATATTTGTGGGATTGATGTCACCTTTGTGTTGTCTGGTGACATCAAGCCCACTGCTTAGTAATGGTGAGGTGTCTATAAGGCTACTTTCACACTAGCGTCGGGAAAGACCCGTCGCTGTGCGTCGGGCCGACGTTCCCGACGCTAGCGTGGTCTCGGTCGCACAACGGGGGCAGCGGATGCACTTTTCCCACGCATCCGCTGCCCCATTGTGAGGTGCGGGGAAGTGCGGGGAGGTGGGGGCGGAGTTCCGGCCGCGCATGCGCGGTCGGAAAAAGCGGACCGTCGAGAGCAAAAAACGTTACATGTAACGTTTTTTTCTCCCGACGGTCCGCTACCACACGCCCAAGCATCGCAAAACGGATGCGACGTTTGGCAATGCGTCGCAAATGCGTCGCTAATGTTAGTCTATGACGAAAAAACGTATCCAGCAAGAACTTTTGCTGGATGCGTATTTTCGGCAAAACGACGCATTTGCGACGTATTGCAGTTAACGCTAGTGTGAAAGTAGCCTAAGCCTTCTAGGCATGTGGAGATGGAACCTTTCTGCAACCTCATGGAGTTGGCCATCCCTCGGTCCTTGGTCCCCAGCCTCCACTATTGCTCCCAATGTGTTGTCCATGCCTTAGACAATCATCTGTCCCATAACATCAGCTGTGCACTGACCAAAGTTGTGACTGCGAAGGTTCATATAACCACGGACACCTGGACAAGTGCTTGTGACTAGGGACACTACATTTCCCTGATGGCACACTGGGTGAACATTTTTAAAGTCAGGACCCAGTCGGATCCTGGGACGGAATACATGCTAATGACACTGAGGATTGTGGTCCCTTGTTCAATCAGGGTTGCCCCACCTTCTACATCAGTTGCTGTACCTCCTCCTCACCCTTCAGCTCACAAATGTCAACTTCATTTGCAAGCTGAAAGCACTGCAGCACTGTCTCGACCAAGCGGCAACAAGGTCTGCTGAATAGTGTTGAGCGATACCGTCCGATACTTGAAAGTATCGGTATCGGAAAGTATCGGCCGATACCGGCAAAGTATCGGATCTAATCCGATACCGATACCCGATACCAATACAAGTCAATGGGACTCATGTATCGGATGGTATTCCTGATGGTTCCCAGGGTCTGAAGGAGAGGAAACTCTCCTTCAGGCCCTGGGAACCATATTAATGTGTAAAATAAAGAATTAAAATAAAAAATATTGCTATACTCACCTCTCCGACGCAGCCTGCACCTTACCGAGGGAACCGGCAGCGTTGTTTGCTTAAAATTCGCGCTTTAACTTCCTTACGCGAAGTCCCGGCTTGTGATTGGTCGCGCGCCGCCCATGTGGCCGGGACGCAACCAATCACAGCAAGCCGTGACGTAATTTCAGGTCCTTCAGGATTTTAAAATTACGTTCCGGCGTTGTGATTGGTTGCGTCGCGGTCACATGGGCGACGCGACCAATCACAAGCCGTGACGTCACGGGAGGCAGGAGACGCGCGCATTTTAAAATGTGCGCGTGTCCAGCCTCCCGTGACGTCACGGCTTGTGATTGGTCGCGTCGCCCATGTGACCGCGACGCAACCAATCACAACGCCGGAACGTAATTTTAAAATCCTGAAGGACCTGAAATTACGTCATGGCTTGCTGTGATTGGTTGCGTCCCGGCCACATGGGCGGCGCGCGACCAATCACAAGCCGGGACTTCGCGTAAGGAAGTTAAAGCGCAAATTTTAAGCAAACAACGCTGCCAGTTCCCTCGGTAAGGTCCAGGCTGCGTCGGAGAGGTGAGTATAGCAATATTTTTTATTTTAATTCTTTATTTTACACATTAATGTTGTTTCGATACCGATACCCGATACCACAAAAGTATCGGATCTCGGTATCGGAATTCCGATACAGCAAATATCGTCCGATACCCGATACTTGCGGTATCGGAATGCTCAACACTACTGCTGAAGCTTATCTGCTTAGGTGACAAACTGCACACCGCCACGGAGTTGTTGAAAGGTTTAAAAGACCAGACTGATCTGTGGTTCTCGTCCCTTAACCTACAACCAGGCATGGTCATGTGTGACAATGACCGCAACTTAGCGACTCAGAAACTTGGCAGCCTTGCACATGTACCATGTCTGGCCCATGTGCTCAACTTAGTGGTTCAACAGTTTCTCAAAACCTACCCAGATCTGCCTGAGTTAATTGTGAAAGTACGCTGCATGTGTGCCCATTTCTGCAGTTCGGCTACAGCTGCCACTGCCCTGGCAATGCTGCAGCAGCATTTGCAACATCCAGCTCATCGACTGGAGAGGGATGTCACCACACATTGGAACTCAATGTTACATATGTTGGCAAGGCTTTGTGAGCAGCAGAGGACAGTAGTTGAAGACCAGCTACACCATGCATGTCGGTATTCCGGTCAGCCTCTGCACATAAGAGCTGATGACTTTGAGGACTTGACCAACATGGTGAGCATTGATGATGTCATAATCAGCGTCACCATCCCGCTTCTCTTTCTACTAAAATACTCGCTGCTCACAATTAAAGAGGAGGCTTTGCAGGTGGAGCAAGTTGAGATGAAGCAAGAAACTATACTGGGTGAGGCTACACAACCCAGCCTCATCTCATCTTCTCAACACGGTTTGGAGGTGGCGGAACAGGATCTGGTTTCCTACAGATGGTACTACTCACACCACCTTAACCCTGTCTGTTCAGAGTGGATGGCCTGAAGATGAGGAGGATAGGGAGGACAAGGAGAAGGATGAGGAGGAGGACAAGGTGAAGAACATAGGCAGTCATCCTCTTGGTGTGGACAGGGAAGTCTTGGCTGTTGGTAGTCTAACACACATGGCTGAGTTTATGTTCCACTGCTCTTCACGTGACCCTCGTTTTGTACGCATTTTGGCCAACACCAATTACTGGTTGGTCACCCGTCTAGATGGAACATTTTCCTCGTAGTGTGGGCTACGAGGAAAATGTTCCATCTCTCCTTGCTGTGGCAGAGAGGTCTAATAAAATGCTGCAGTACCAGAAGGCCTTAGTTGAAGAACTACTGAGAAAAAATCCCATTTGACAACGATTGTGACAGAGGTCACAGTTCCTTGGACAACCAAGGAGTGTAGATGAGGGAAATACACACCAGATGCAGCAGAGGCAGGGGAACACTCTCAAAGGTCTGGGACAGTTTCACAGACCCTCCCAGTGCCAGGGCCTGATGCTCGGGGTACTCTGACAAGGAGGGAAAAGTTTTGGAAGATGCTGAAGGAGTACCTTATAGACCCTTCCAGCATCCTCCGTGATTCCTCTGTGCCTTACAATTTTTGGGTATCCAAGCTAGACACGTGGCATGAACTGTGTCTCTACACCTTGGAGGTCCTAGCCTGCCCTGCTGCTAGAGTTTTGTCAAACATGGTTTTTAGTGCTGTCAGGGGTATTATAACCGATAGGCACAACCACCTGTCAACAGAAAATGCAGACAGGCTGACTTATCAAAATGAATAAGGGCTGGATTGGGCCAGATTTCTGTACATTGCTGGTTGACAGCAGCAGATTATAAACTCAAATTCAGTGTGTTTTTGGCTTTTTTTCTGGTGCATTCCAATTATTTTTTTATTATTATTATTATTATTATTATTATTTATTATTTATATAGCATCATTGATTCCATGGTGCTGTAGAAGAGAAGGGGTTACATCAAAACACAAATATCACTTACAGTAGACAAAGTAACAATGGTAGACTGGTACAGAGGGAAGAGGACCCTGCCCTTGCGGGCTTACATTGTATAGGATTATGGGGAAGGAGACAGTACATTGGGGTTGCAGTAGCTCCGATGGTGTTTAGGTGGCAAAGTGGTCATTGCAGGTTGTAAGCTTTCTTGAAGAGATGGGTTTTCAAGTTCCTTCTGAAGGATCCGAATATGGTGGATAATTGGATGTGTTTAGGTACAGAGTTCCAGAAGATGGAGGATATTCGGGAGAAGTCTTGGAGGCAATTGGGTGAGGAACGAATACGTGTGGAGGAGAGAAGGAGGTCTTGGGAGGACCGGAGATTATGTGAGGAAAGAGATTAGTTCAGAGATATATGGAGGAAAAAGCTTATGGATGGCTTTGTAGGTCAGTGTTAGTAGTTTGAACTAGGTACGCTAGGAAATTGGAAGTCAGTGAAAGGATTTGAAAGGGGGGAAGCAGCAGCGAGGAGAGAGAGTAATTAGTCGAGCAGCAGAGTTTAGAACAGACTGGAGAGGTGCAAGAGTGTTTGAAGGTAGGCCACAGGGCCGTATTTAGAGTTTCTACTGCCCTAGGCACTTTTAGTGCTGCCCAGGGTCGGACTGGCCCACCAGGATACCGGTGAAATGCCGGGTGGGCCCCGACCCAGAGAGGAGGTGAAGGAGGAGGTGTGGAGGAAGAAGAAGAAAAAGAGACGCGGGCCCTTTAAATCTTCGGGCGGCGCTGACCACCGCCACGACCAGGGCCCCCCCCCCGGTGCCAGTGCTGGCATCGGGCCCCCGTTCTAATACTCACCTCTCCTGGTTCCTGCGGCAGCTGCAGTGTCTTCAGCGCAATCTGACTCTGCGACGTCTCAGGGCAGAGGGTGCGATGACGTCATCGCTGTGCGCTCAGCCTCTCTGTCCTGAGCGTTGCAGAGCCGGAGAGACGCTCAGTGCACCGGACCTGCGCTGGAAACGGGAGAGGTGATGATTTTTTTTTTCTTTATGTCTGACTGGGGCGGGGGCCCATAATAAATATGGAGGAGCGGGGGCATAATACTGTGCCAGGGGGGTTCAATAATACTGTGCTGGATGGGCATAATACTGTGCAGGGGGCATAATACTGTGTGGAGGAGCTGGGGGGGAAATAATGTGCAGGGCCCGGGGCATAATACTGTGTGGAGGAGCTGGGGGGGGGGGGGGAAATACTGTGCAGGGCCTGGGGCATAATACTGTGTGGAGGAGCTGGGGGGGAAATACTGTGCGGGGCATAATACTGTGTGGAGGAGCTGGGGGGGAATACTGTGTGGGGGCATAATACTGTGTGGAGGAGCTGGGGGGGAAATATTGTGCGGGGGCATAATACTGTGTGGAGGAGCTGGGGGGGAAACACTGTGCAGGGGCATAATACTGTGTGGAGGACCTGGGGGGGAAATACTGTACAGGGCATAATACTGTGTGGAGGAGCTGGGGGGGAATACTGTGCAGGGCCCGGGCATAATACTGTGTGGAGGAGCTGGGGGGGGGGAAAATACTGTGCGGGGGCATAATACTGTGTGGAGGAACTGGGGGGAATACTGTGCGGGGCATAATACTGTGTGGAGGAGCTGGGGGGAATAGTATGCGGGGGCATAATACTGTGTGGAGGAGCTGGGGGGAAATACTGTGCGGGGCATAATACTGTGTGGAGGAGCTGGGGGGATACTGTGCGGGGCATAATACTGTACGGGGGCATAATACTGTGTGGAGGAGCTGGGGGGAAAATACTGTGCAGGGCATAATACTGTGCGGGGCATAATACTGTGCAGGGGGGCAATAATACTGTGCAGGGGGTGGACATAATACTGTGTGGGGGGCATAATACTGTGTGGAGGAGCTGGGGGAGAAATACTGTGCGGGGGGACATAATACTGTGTGGAGGAGCTGGGGGGAAAAAACTGTGAGGGGCATAATACTGTGCAGGGGGAAATAATACTGTGCAGGGGCAATAATACTGTGCGGGGGGCATAATACTGTGCAGGGGGTGGGCATAATACTGTGCGGGGGGCATAATACTGTGTGGAGGAGCTGGGGGGGAAATACTGTGCGGGGGGACATAATACTGTGTGAAGGAGCGGGGAGCCCATAATACTGTATGGAGGAGCTGGGGCATAATACTGTGTGGAGGAGCTGGGGGGCATAATACTGTGTGGAGAAGCACGGGGCCCACAATACTGTATGTAGGAGCAGGGGGCCCATGATGTGCTGTATAGAGGAGCGTTACATGGGGCCCATAATACTATATGGAGGACTATGAGGTGTCCATAATACTGTATGGAGGAGCATTATATGGGGCCAATAATACTGTATGGAGGAGCATTATATGGGGCAAATAATACTGTATGGAGGAACATTATATGGGGCCAATAATACTGTATGGAGGACTATGTGGTTGGCCATAATACTGTATGGAGGACTATGAGGTGCCCATAATACTGTATGGAGGAGCATTATATGGAGCCAATAATACTGTATGGAGGAGCATTATAAGGGGCCAATAATACTGTATGAAGGAGCATTACATGGGGCCAATAATACTGTATGGTGGAGCATTATATGGGGCAATAATACTGTATGGTGGACTATGTGGTTTGCCATAATACTGTATGGAGGACTATGAGGTGCCCATAATACTGTATGGAGGAGCATTATATGGGGCCAATAATACTGTATGGAGGAGCATTATATAGGCCCAATAATACTGTATGGAGGACTATGTGGTTGCCCATAATACTGTATGGAGGACTATGAGGTGCCCGTAATACTGTATGGAGCACTATGTGTTGACCATAATACTGTATGGCGGACTATGAGGTGCCCATAATACTGTATGGAGGACTATGTGATTGACCATAATACTGTATGGAGGACTATGAGGTGCCCATAATACTGTATGGAGGACTGTGTGATTGACCATAATACTGTATGAAGGACTATGAGGTGCCCGTAATACTGTATGGCGCACTGTGTGGTGCCTATATTTTGTACTATATCTGTTTTTTTATCTGTGCATCAGGAATCGTGGCATGTGTTAAAGGGGCCCATGAAAACCTGGAGCCGACCCTGGCGACAACGCACATCAAGATGAATACCGGCTGCTACTGTGACAGGGCGCTCTGCTCTGTGACAGGCCATGTGTTGAAGTCACATAGCAGTTTTGTTAAATGACTCCTGCAGCCTTTGATAGGCCGGCGGCCTTTCAATGTTACTGCTATGTGACGTCAGCGTGCGGCCTGTCACAAAGCAGGGCGCCCTGTCACAGCTGCAGTCGGCAGCCATTGTAACGACCACGCCGAATAAGAAGCCAAAAGAGGATGCTGGGGAGCGCAAGAAGGTGAGAAGAATCCCCCCCCTCTGTAGTTGGGCAAGGTAGTGGCCATAGGGACGGACATAGGGGCCCAGAGAGGGTACATTAAATAAAGGGGCCCAGGATGAGGACATTATTACTGGAAGAAGCCCAGGATAGGGACCTTATTAAGGTGGACATTGGGGTGCAAGATGGAGACATTAATTAAAGGGGCCAAGGATCTGGCACCTTATTAAATAAATGGGTGACATAATTACTGTATTGAGGTCAGGATGAGGAACATACATTATTGGTTTATGGTGGCAAATGGGGACATAATTGCTGTAGGGGCCAATCAGGGGACATTATTACTGCTGTAATTTACTTTTGATCTTTCTGTCTTCCATGGAGAGAACAAAAGGGTCCTGCTACTGAGCAGGGTGGTACTATGTCTTTTTTTTCTTCATCTGACATAGTATAGAAGTCGAGGAAAATAGTGGGGAATGTGCTCTGGAAGCGATCAGCTATAGCTAACTGTGTTATTTTCTGTAGAGATGAGTCTTTGCTGGAAGAAGTAATGGCGGTCTGCACTGGATGAAGAAAAAAGACCTCAACTACAGATGTCACCGGTGAGTCAGTGTGTTGCTTGAAACCTTACACTATATACTGTGTACAGAGCTCCTTTGTATAATGTCACTGGTGATCACTGTATTATGTGTACACTGACACTATATACAGAGCTTCTGTGTGTAATGTCACTGGTGGTCACTGTATTACCTGTACACTGACACTATATACAGAGCTCCTGTGTATAATGTCACTGGTGATCACTGCATTATCCGTACACTATACAATATATACAGAGCTCCTGTGTATAATGTCACTGGTGATCACTGTATTACCTGTACACTGACACTATATACAGATTACAGATCTCCTGTGTATAATGTCACCTGTGATCACTGTATTACCTGTACACTGACACTATATACAGAAGTACTGTGTACATTGTCACTGGTGGTAATAACAGTGTTGTTAGTATTGTGGTTTGTATTCATAATCAATATTGTAGTATTCGGGCACTATGTGTTGGTAATTTGTGGTCTGGTCATGGCGTGGCAGTATTTCTCCTTGTATGTGGTATCATTTGGTCCCTATATGCTGGTAATATTTATTTTTATTTATTTTTACTCATTTATATAGTGCTATTAATTTCACAGCGCTTTACAAACATTATTGCCACTGTCCCCGATGGGGCTCACAATCTAGATTCCCTAGCAGTATGTCTTTGTAAATGTGGGAGGAAACCAGATTACCCAGAGGAAACTCACGCAAACACGGGGAGAACATACAATGAGTTTGTATGTTCTCCCCGTGTTTGCGTGAGTTTCCTCTGTGTAATTTCAGGTCCTGATTCCTGAATGCAGAAATAGGCATCAGGACCTGAAATTACGTCACGGCTTGCTGTGATTGGTCGCGTCGCGGTCACATGGGCGGCACGCAACCAATCACAAGCCGTGACGTAATTTTAAAAATGCGCGCGTCTCCTGCCTCCCGTGACGTCACGGCTTGTGATTGGTCGCGTCGCCCATGTGACCGCGACGCGACCAATCACAAGCCGGAACGTAATTTTAAAATCATGAATGCCTAGAATTAGGCATTGAGGACCTGAAAATTACGTCACGGCTTGCTGTGATTGGTCGCGTCGCGGTCACATGGGAGGCACGCGACCAATCACAAGCCGTGACGTCACGGAAGGAAGTAAAAGCGCGCATTTTAAGCAAACAACGCTGCCGGTTCCCTCGGTGAGGTCCAGGCTGCGTCGGAGAGGTGAGTATAGCAATATTTTTTATTTTAATTCTTTATTTTACACATTAATGTTGTTTCGATACCGATACCCGATACCACAAAAGTATCGGATCTCGGTATCGGAATTCCGATACCCGCAAGTATCGGCCGATACCCGATACTTGCGGTATCGGAATGCTCAACACTAGTGATAACTTGTTTTAACCAAGAACCCCATTAATGTAAACTACTGTAATTATACATCCCAATTATTGGAGCACACGGTAGATGTGCAGCAGCCACCGGTGTTTAACAGCTGGTGCTCTGCTATAATGACAGATATTTGCATATAGCTGTAGGGTGGACCCCTAGAGTCCATTCCCCTGGTGGGCCCCAGACACCCCAGTCCGACGCTGGTGCTGCCTCCCCCTTTGGTGAGTATGAAACTATCGGAAGTGACTTTGGCAAGAATCGCTGATGTGAAAGTAGCCTTTTGCAGCAGATCGGGCAGTTTTTCTGCATCTGCCGCGTAACAGATCACTTACAGCAACACTGCGTTCGGCCTCATTCATTCCCTATGGGATTTGCGGCACTTGCCGTGATCTGGCAAATGCGGTACCATACCCCCTAATTTTTGATGACGGGAAGGAGGGATAAAATTTGCGGCGCACGTAGTGTGCCGTGGCTAATTTTAGGCCACGCCTCTGACCACACCCATTTCACAACTAGTCACACCCATATCCACATCCCAACCACAGCCATTTAGCACTGCTGATCACGCTGTTTCATATACAATAATTATAAACAAAAAAAAATATGGCCACACAGTTCTCCATACTGTATTATGATCCCACATGATGCTCACTACTGTATAATGGCCACATATGATGCTCCATACTGTATAACGGCCACACAAGATGCTCAATACTGTATAATGGCCACACACAGTTCTCCATACTGTATAATGATCCCACATGATGCTCAATACTGTATAATGGCCACGCATGATGTTCCATACTGTAAAGGCCACACATGATGCTCCATATTGTATAATGGCAACACAGTGCTCCATACTGTATAATGGCCAAACAGTGCGCCATACTGTATAATGGCCACACATGATGCTCCATAATGTATAATGGCCACACACAGTTCTCCATACTGTATAATGATCCCACATGATGCTCAATACTGTATAATGGCCACACATGATGCTCCACACTGTATAACGGCCACACATGATGCTCCATACTGTACAACGGCCACACATGATGCTCAATACTGTATAATGGCCACACACAGTTCTCCATACTGTATAATGATCCCACATGATGCTCAATACTGTATAATGGCCACACATGATGCTCCATACTGTATAATGGCCACACAGTTCTCCACACTGTACAATGATCCCACATGATGCTCAATACTGTGTAATGGCCACACATGATGCTCCATACTGTATAATGACCCCCCCTCCTGTATGCATGGCTCATATTCCCCCCCGTATGCATGGCTCATATTCCCCCCTCCTGTATGCATGGCTCATATTCCCCCCTGTATGCATGGCTCATATTCCCCTCCTTTATGTATGGCTAATATTCCCCCCCTGTATGCATGGCTCATATTCCCCCTCCTGAATGCATGGCCCATATTCCCCCTCCTGTATGCATGGCTCATATTCCCCACCCCTGTATGCATGGCTCATATTCCCCCTCCTGTATGCAGGGCTCATAATCCCCCTCCTGTATGCATGGCTCATATTCCCCCCCTGCATGCATGGCTCATATTCCCCCTCCTGTATGCGTGGCTCATATTCCCCCCTGTATGCATGGCTCATATTCCCCCCCTGTATGCATGGCTCATATTCCCCCCTGTATGCAGGCTCATATTCCCCCTCCTGTATGCGTGGCTCATATTCCCCCCTGTATGCGTGGCTCATATTCCCCCCTGTATGCCTGGCTCATGTTCCCCTCCTGTATGCATGGCTCATATTCCCCCCTGTATGCGTGGCTCATATTCCCCCCCTGTATGCATGGCTCATATTCCCCCCTATATGCGTGGCTCATATTCCCCCCTGTATATGTGGCTCATATTCCCCCCTGTATGCATGGCTCATATTCCCCCCTGTATGTGTGGCTCATATTCCCCCCCTGTATGCATGGCTCATATTCCCCCCCTGTATGCATGGCTCATATTCCCCCCCTGTATGCATGGCTCATATTCCCCCTCCTGTATGCATGGCTCATATTCCCCCCTGTATGCATGGCTCATATTCCCCCCTGTATGCATGGCTCATATTACCCTCCTGTATGCATGGCTCATATTCCCCCCCTGTATGCATTGCTCATATTCCCCCCTTTATGCATGGCTCATATTCCCCCCCTGTATGCATGGCTCATATTCCCTCCCTGTATGCATGGCTCATATTCCCCCTCCTGTATGCGTGGCTCATATTCCCCCCTGTTTGCATGGCTCATATTCCCTGTTATGATCTGGTGGCCTAGGAGCAGCATAAGACGTACTCTGGAGAAGGTGGTACCTGTACTGTTATGACCTGGTGGTTACGGAGAAGCACGGATATGACCTGGTGGGTAAAATGAGTCATGGGACAAGCTCTGAGGAGGTGGTAACTTTACTGACCGCAAACCCTACTCCTAACACCAACACTAGAAATAGCCGTGGGACGTTCCTAACTCTCCCTAGACGCCTCGTCACGGCCTAAGAACTAACTACCCCTAAAGATGGAAACAGAAAACTATCTTGAAAACTATCTATTCCCAAAAGGAAAGATAGCCCCCCACATATATTGACTGTGAGTAGAGAGGGAAATGACATACACAGAAATGAAATCAGATCTTAGCAAAGGCGGCCAATTCTAATCTAGATAGACAGAAAATAGGAAAGGATACTGTGCGGTCAGTATTAAAAACTAAAAATCCACGCAGAGTTTACAAAAATGATCTCCACACCGACTCACGGTGTGGAGGGTGTTGTGAATTTGGATTCTGGGCTCCCCCGGTGGCTACTGGTGGAATTGAACTTGTGACATCATCTTCCCTGTTCACCTGTTCTGATTAGATCTGGGTGTCGCTATTGTTGGGGTGGTCTGCAAGTCAGACCAGTCAGGGATATTGGACGGCTGCCGAATTGGAGGAACCTTTCCGGAAAGTGATGGACACAGACAGATGTGGTATCTGATCAGGCCATAAAACCTGGTTTATTAAGACATGAACTTATATACACGTTTGAGTAGGCGTATACATTATGTCCGAGCGCCAATCAGCTGTTTATTACATATGAAATCATATGTAGGATAATTCTTGGGTCACTGCATCTGATGTTCATGCCTCTGATCTGGTTCGTGCCTTTCATAGGGCCCATCCTGATCGCCCTGGTGGTTCTGGTGAGGGTTCGGTGCCCCCTCCTTGAGGGGGGGGTACTGTTGTGAATTTGGATTCTGGGCTCCCCCGGTGGCTACTGGTGGAATTGAACTTGTGACATCATCTTCCCTGTTCACCTGTTCTGATTAGATCTGGGTGTCGCTATATAACCTGGCTTCTCTGTTAGATGCTTGCCGGTCAACAATGTTATCAGAAGCCTCTCTGTGCTTGTTCCTGCTCCCAGACATCTACTAGATAAGTTGGACATTCGTCCATGTTTTGTTTTAGTATTTTGGTTCCAGTTCACAGCTGCAGTTTCGTTACTGTGTCTGGAAAGCTCTTGTTGATCAGGAATTGCCACTCTGGTATTATGAGTTAATGCCAGAGTCCTAAAGTAATTTCTGGATGTGTTTTGTTAGGGTTTTCTACTGACCATGAAAGTATGCTTTCTGTCTTCTGCTATCTAGAAAGCGGACCTCAAATTTGCTAAAACTATTTTCCTGCTGCGTTTGTTGTTTCATCTCATATCACCGCCAATATATGTGGGGGGCCTCTGTCTCCTTTTTGGGCATTTCTCTAGAGGTGAGTCAGGTCTTATATTTCCCTCTGCTAGCATTATTTAGTTCTCCGGCCGGCGCTGGGCATATAGGGATAAAAAGTAGGACATGCTACCTGGCTACTTCTAGATGATGCGGTAGGTTTAGTTCATGGTCAGTATAGTTACATCTTCCAAGAGCTTGTTCCTATTGAGGCTTATGCTAGTTCTCTGGCCATGGAGATCATGACAGTTTGACCGGCCCACTAAAGGGTTAAAATCCTTGGCTGAGAAAGGAGAGAAATAAGAAGTCTGCTGAAAATTTTTTTTTTTTTTTTTTTTTTTTCTCTAGTAGTTAGTGTGCTCTTAATTGGATCACTTGCCAGTCTGTCTATGCTGCAGTCTTTCTTTTTTTTCTCTCTCCTTCTAATCTTTGAATGGCTCTATGTTCACCTGTCTATAATGGATCTACAGAGTGTAACTGCAGGTTTGAATAATCTCGCCACGAAAGTGCAAAGTTTGCAGGATTTTGTTGTTCATGCTCCGGTATCAGAGCCGAGAATTCCTTTGCCGGAATTCTTCTCAGGGAATAGATCTAGCTTTCAGAATTTTAGAAATAATTGTAAGTTATTTTTGTCCCTGAAATCTCGTTCTGCTGGAGACCCTGCACAGCAGGTTGGGATTGTGATTTCCTTGCTCCGCGGCGACCCTCAAGATTGGGCTTTTGCATTGGCACCAGGGGATCCTGCGTTGCGCAATGTGGATGCGTTTTTTCTGGCCTTGGGCTTGCTGTATGAGGAACCTCATTTGGAACTTCAGGCAGAAAAAACTTTGATGTCCCTATCGCAGGGGCAAGATGAAGCTGAAATTTACTGCCAAAAATTCCGTAAATGGTCTGTGCTTACTCAGTGGAATGAGTGTGCCTTGGCGGCTACTTTCAGAGAGGGTCTTTCTGATGCCATTAAGGATGTTATGGTGGGGTTCCCTGTGCCTGCAAGTCTGAATGAGTCCATGACAATGGCCATTCAGATCGATAGGCGTCTGCGGGAGCGCAAACCAGTGCACCATCTGGCGGTGTCCACTGAGAAGACGCCAGAAAACATGCAGTGTGATAGAATTCTGTCCAGAAGCGAGCGGCAGAATTTTAGACGGAAAAATGGGTTGTGTTTCTATTGTGGGGATTCTACTCATGTTATATCAGCATGCTTTAAGCGTACTAAAAAGCTTGATAAATCCGTTCCCATTGGCACTTTACAGTCTAAATTTATTTTGTCTGTGACCCTGATTTGCTCTTTGTCATCTATTACTACGGACGCCTATATCGACTCTGGCGCCGCTTTGAGTCTTATGGATTGGTCCTTTGCCAATCGTTGTGGGTATGATTTAGAGCCTTTGGAGACTCTTATTCCTCTGAAGGGGATTGACTCCACCCCATTGGCTAATAATAAACCACAATACTGGACACAAGTGACTATGTGTATTAATCCGGATCACCAGGAGACTATTCGTTTTCTGGTGCTGTATAATCTACATGATGATTTGGTGCTGGGATTGCCATGGCTGCAGTCTCACAACCCAGTCCTTGACTGGAGAGCTATGTCTGTGTTGAGCTGGGGATGTAAGGGGACTCATGGGGACGTACCTTTGGTGTCCATTTCATCATCTATTCCCTCTGAAATCCCTGAGTTCCTGTCTGATTATCGTGACGTCTTTGAAGAACCCAAGCTGGGTTCACTACCTCCGCACCGTGAGTGCGATTGTGCTATAGATTTAATTCCGGGTAGTAAATACCCAAAGGGTCGTTTATTTAATCTGTCTGTGCCTGAACATACTGCTATGCGAGAATATATAAAGGAGTCCTTGGAAAAGGGACATATTCGTCCATCGTCATCTCCCTTAGGAGCCGGTTTTTTCTTTGTGTCAAAAAAAGACGGCTCTTTGAGACCATGTATTGATTATCGGCTTTTGAATAAAATCACGGTTAAATATCAATACCCATTGCCGTTGCTGACTGATTTGTTTGCTCGCATAAAGGGGGCCAAGTGGTTCTCTAAGATTGATCTCCGTGGGGCGTATAATTTGGTGCGGATCAGGCAGGGGGATGAGTGGAAAACCGCATTTAATACGCCCGAGGGCCACTTTGAGTATTTGGTGATGCCTTTTGGTCTTTCTAATGCCCCTTCAGTCTTCCAGTCCTTTATGCATGATATTTTCCGCGATTTTTTGGATAAATTTATGATAGTGTATCTGGATGATATTCTGATTTTTTCGGATGATTGGGACTCTCATGTCTGGCAAGTTAAGAGGGTTTTGCAGGTTTTGCGGTCTAATTCTCTGTGTGTCAAGGGTTCTAAGTGCGTTTTTGGGGTTCAGAGAATTTCCTTTTTGGGATATATTTTTTCTCCCTCTTCCATTGAGATGGATCCTGTCAAGGTTCAAGCTATTTGTGATTGGACGCAGCCCTCTTCTCTTAAAAGTCTTCAGAAATTTTTGGGCTTTGCCAACTTTTATCGTCGATTTATTTCTGGTTTTTCGGATGTCGTTAAGCCATTGACCGATTTGACTAGACAGGGTGCTGATGTTGCTAATTGGTCCCCTGATGCTGTGGAGGCCTTTCAGGAGCTTAAGCGCCGTTTTTCTTCTGCCCCTGTGTTGCGTCAGCCTGATGTGACTCTTCCTTTTCAGGTTGAGGTCGACGCTTCTGAGATCGGGGCTGGGGCAGTGTTGTCGCAGAAAAGTTCTGACTGCGCCGTGATGAGGCCTTGTGCCTTCTTTTCCCGTAAATTTTCGCCCGCTGAGCGGAATTATGATGTTGGGAATCGGGAGCTTTTGGCCATGAAGTGGGCGTTTGAGGAGTGGCGCCATTGGCTCGAGGGGGCCAGACATCAGGTAGTGGTATTGACTGACCACAAAAATTTGATCTATCTTGAGACCGCCAGGCGCCTGAATCCTAGACAGGCGCGCTGGTCATTATTTTTCTCTCGGTTTAATTTTGTGGTATCGTACCTACCGGGTTCTAAGAATGTTAAGGCGGATGCCCTTTCTAGGAGTTTTGAGCCTGATTCACCCGGCAACTCTGACCCCACAGGTATTCTTAAGGAGGGAGTTATCTTGTCAGCCGTTTCTCCAGACCTGCGGCGGGCCTTGCAGGAGTTTCAGGCGGATAGACCGGATCGTTGTCCGCCTGATAGGTTGTTTGTTCCTGATGATTGGACTAGTAGAGTCATCTCTGAGGTACATTCTTCTGCATTGGCAGGTCATCCTGGAATTTTTGGTACCAGGGATTTGGTGGCAAGATCCTTCTGGTGGCCTTCCCTGTCACGAGATGTGCGAGGCTTTGTGCAGTCTTGTGACGTTTGTGCTCGGGCCAAGCCTTGTTGTTCTCGGGCTAGTGGATTATTGTTGCCCTTGCCTATTCCTAAGAGGCCTTGGACACACATCTCGATGGATTTTATTTCAGATCTGCCTGTTTCTCAGAAGATGTCTGTCATCTGGGTGGTGTGTGACCGTTTTTCTAAGATGGTCCATTTGGTTCCCCTGCCCAAATTGCCTTCTTCTTCCGAGTTGGTGCCCCTGTTTTTTCAAAATGTTGTTCGTTTGCATGGTATTCCTGAGAATATCGTTTCTGACAGAGGAACCCAATTTGTGTCTAGATTTTGGCGGGCATTCTGTGCTAGGATGGGCATAGATTTGTCTTTTTCGTCTGCTTTTCACCCTCAGACTAATGGCCAGACCGAGCGGACTAATCAGACCCTGGAGACATATCTGAGGTGTTTTGTGTCTGCTGACCAGGATGATTGGGTTGCTTTTTTGCCATTGGCGGAGTTCGCCCTCAATAATCGGGCCAGCTCTGCCACTTTGGTGTCCCCGTTTTTCTGTAATTCGGGGTTCCACCCTCGATTTTCCTCCGGTCAGATGGAATCCTCGGATTGTCCTGGAGTGGATGCGGTGGTGGAGAGATTGCATCATATCTGGGGGCAGGTGATGGACAATTTAAAGTTGTCCCAGGAGAAGACTCAGCTTTTTGCCAACCGTCACCGTCGTGTTGGTCCTCGGCTTTGTGTTGGAGATTTGGTGTGGTTGTCTTCTCGTTTTGTCCCTATGAGGGTCTCATCTCCTAAGTTTAAGCCTCGGTTCATCGGTCCGTATAAAATATTGGAGATTCTTAACCCTGTTTCCTTCCGTTTGGACCTCCCTGCATCCTTTTCTATTCATAACGTTTTTCATCGGTCGTTATTGCGCAGGTATGAGGCACCGGTTGTGCCTTCCGTTGAGCCTCCTGCTCCGGTGTTGGTTGAGGGTGAGTTGGAGTACGTTGTGGAAAAAATCCTAGACTCCCGTGTTTCCAGACGGAGACTCCAGTATCTGGTCAAGTGGAAGGGATACGGCCAGGAGGATAATTCTTGGGTCACTGCATCTGATGTTCATGCCTCTGATCTGGTTCGTGCCTTTCATAGGGCCCATCCTGATCGCCCTGGTGGTTCTGGTGAGGGTTCGGTGCCCCCTCCTTGAGGGGGGGGTACTGTTGTGAATTTGGATTCTGGGCTCCCCCGGTGGCTACTGGTGGAATTGAACTTGTGACATCATCTTCCCTGTTCACCTGTTCTGATTAGATCTGGGTGTCGCTATATAACCTGGCTTCTCTGTTAGATGCTTGCCGGTCAACAATGTTATCAGAAGCCTCTCTGTGCTTGTTCCTGCTCCCAGACATCTACTAGATAAGTTGGACATTCGTCCATGTTTTGTTTTAGTATTTTGGTTCCAGTTCACAGCTGCAGTTTCGTTACTGTGTCTGGAAAGCTCTTGTTGATCAGGAATTGCCACTCTGGTATTATGAGTTAATGCCAGAGTCCTAAAGTAATTTCTGGATGTGTTTTGTTAGGGTTTTCTACTGACCATGAAAGTATGCTTTCTGTCTTCTGCTATCTAGAAAGCGGACCTCAAATTTGCTAAAACTATTTTCCTGCTGCGTTTGTTGTTTCATCTCATATCACCGCCAATATATGTGGGGGGCCTCTGTCTCCTTTTTGGGCATTTCTCTAGAGGTGAGTCAGGTCTTATATTTCCCTCTGCTAGCATTATTTAGTTCTCCGGCCGGCGCTGGGCATATAGGGATAAAAAGTAGGACATGCTACCTGGCTACTTCTAGATGATGCGGTAGGTTTAGTTCATGGTCAGTATAGTTACATCTTCCAAGAGCTTGTTCCTATTGAGGCTTATGCTAGTTCTCTGGCCATGGAGATCATGACAGGAGGGGCAAATCTGCTTCCCCTGAGCTTCCAGCTAGCCTGAATATTTCATAATGACAAGCTGGACAAAAGAAACATCGCTTAACTGAGCAGTAAGGTCCAAAGCAAATGGACAACCAAAGAACTAGCAAGAACTTATCTTATGCTGAAATGGACAGGCCATCAGAGAAATCCAAGTAGAGATCTGAATCCAACCCAGAGAACATTGACAGCTGGCATGGACTACAGACCAGAGCCAAGTTAAATAGCAAGGCCAGTGGAGCCGATTAGTAAAAGCAGCTGCTGCAGAACCTCAAGGAGCAGCAGTTGCACTCGAAACCACCAGAGGGAGCCCAAGGGCACTCACAAAAGTACCATTCATAACCACAGGAGGGAGCCCAAGAACGGAATTCACAACAGTACCCCCCCCTTGAGGAGGGGTCACCGAACCCTCACCAGAACCCCCAGGCCGATCAGGATGAGCCAAATGAAAAGCACGAACCAAATCAGCAGCATGGACATCGGAGGCAAAAACCCAAGAATTATCCTCCTGGCCATAACCCTTCCACTTAACCAGATACTGAAGCTTCCGCCTCGAAAGACGAGAATCCAAAATCTTCACTACATACTCCAACTCCCCCTCAACCAACACCGGAGCAGGAGGGTCAACGGAGGGGACCATGGGCACCACATATGTCCGCAACAAAGATCTATGGAACACATTATGAATGGAAAAAGAAGCTGGAAGGGCCAAACGAAAAGACACAGGATTGATAATTTCAGAAATCTTATAAGGACCAATAAAGCGAGGCTTGAACTTAGGGGAAGAAACCTTCATAGGAACATGACGAGAAGACAACCAGACCAAATCCCCAACACGAAGCCGGGGACCAACGCACCGACGACGGTTAGTAAAACGCTGAGCCTTTTTCTGAGACAACGTTAAATTGTCCACCACATGAGTCCAAATCCGCTGCAACCTGTCCACCACAGAATCCACACCAGGACAGTCCGAAGGCTCAACCTGCCCCTAAGAAAAACGAGGATGAAAACCGAAGTTACAAAAAAAAGGCGAAACCAAGGTAGCAGAACTAGCCCGATTATTAAGGGCAAACTCGGCCAACGGCAAGAAGGTCACCCAATCATCCTGATCAGCAGACACAAAGCATCTCAAATAGGTTTCCAAGGTCTGATTGGTTCGCTCCGTTTGGCCATTTGTCTGAGGATGAAATGCTGACGAAAAAGACAAATCAATGCCCATTCTAGCACAAAAGGACCACCAAAACCTAACGAACTGGGAACCTCTGTCAGACACAATATTCTCCGGAATGCCATGCAAACGAACCACATGCTGAAAGATCAATGGAACCAAATCAGAGGAGGAAGGCAACTTAGGCAAAGGTACCAAATGAACCATCTTAGAAAACCGATCACAAACCACCCAGATGACAGACATCTTCTGAGAAACAGGAAGATCAGAAATAAAATCCATGGAAATATGCGTCCAAGGCCTCCCAGGGACCGGCAAAGGCAAAAGCAACCCACTAGCACGGGAACAGCAGGGCTTGGCCCGGGCACAGGTCCCACAGGACTGCACGTAAGAACGCACATCCCACGACAAGGAAGGCCACCAAAAGGACCTGGCAACCAAATCTCTGGTACCAAAAATCCCAGGATGACCAGCCAATACAGAACAATGAATCTCAGAAATTATCTTATTAGTCCATCTATCAGGAACAAACAGTTTCCCCACTGGGCAGCGGTCAGGTTTATCAGCCTGAAACTCCTCAAGCACCCGCCGCAAATCAGGGGAGATGGCAGAAAGAATAACCCCCTCCTTGAGAATACCAGCCAGCTCAAGGACTCCCGGAGAATCAGGCAAAAAACTCCTAGAAAGGGCATCAGCCTTCACATTCTTAGATCCCGGAAGATATGAAACCACAAAATCAAAACGGGAGAAAAACAGAGACCATCGAGCCTGTCTAGGATTCAACCGCTTGGCAGACTCGAGGTAAATCAGATTCTTATGGTCGGTCAAGACCACAACGCGATGCTTAGCTCCCTCAAGCCAATGTCGCCACTCCTCAAATGCCCACTTCATAGCCAACAATTCCCGATTGCCGACATCATAATTACGCTCAGCAGGCGAAAATTTTCTGGAGAAGAAAGCACACGGTTTCATCAAAGAGCCATCAGAACTTCTCTGAGACAAAACGGCCCCTGCCCCAATCTCAGAAGCGTCAACCTCAACCTGAAAAGGGAGAGAAACATCTGGCTGACGCAGTACAGGGGCAGAAGTAAAGCGACGTTTAAGCTCCTGAAAGGCCTCCACAGCCGCAGAGGACCAATTCACCACATCAGCACCTTTCTTCGTTAAATCGGTCAGAGGTTTAACCACACTAGAAAAATTAGCAATGAAGCGGCGATAAAAATTAGCAAAGCCCAAAAATTTCTGAAGGCTCTTCACAGATGTGGGTTGAGTCCAATCATGAATGGCCTTGACCTTAACAGGGTCCATTTCAATAGCCGAGGGAGAAAAAATGAAACCCAAAAAAGAAACCTTCTGAACTCCAAAAAGGCACTTAGACCCCTTCACAAACAATGCATTAGCACGAAGGATCTGAAATACCATCCTGACCTGCTTCACATGAGACTCCCAATCATCGGAAAACACCAAAATATCATCCAAATATACAATCATGAACTTATCCAGATAATCCCGGAAAATATCGTGCATAAAGGACTGAAACACAGATGGAGCATTAGAGAGCCCGAAAGGCATCACAAGATATTCAAAATGGCCTTCGGGCGTATTAAATGCTGTTTTCCATTCATCGCCCTGTTTAATACGAACAAGATTATATGCCCCTCGAAGGTCGATCTTGGTAAACCAGCTAGCCCCCTTAATCCGAGCAAACAAATCAGAAAGCAAAGGTAAAGGGTACTGGAATTTGACCGTGATCTTATTGAGAAGGCGATAATCTATACAGGGCCTCAAGGAGCCATCCTTCTTGGCAACAAAAAAGAACCCCGCTCCCAACGGTGACGAAGACGGGCGAATATGCCCCTTCTCTAAGGACTCCTTTACATAACTCCGCATAGCGGCATGCTCTGGCACAGACAGATTGAAGAGTCGACCCTTAGGGAACTTACAGCCAGGAATCAAGTTAATAGCACAATCACAGTCCCTATGAGGAGGTAGGGAACTGGACTTGGGCTCATCAAATATATCCTGGAAATCCGACAAAAACTCAGGAACTTCAGAAGAGGGGGAAGAGGAAATTTACATCAAAGGAATATCACAATGTATCCCTTGGCAACCCCAACTAGTCACAGACATAGATTTCCAATCCAGCACCGGATTATGTAGCTGTAACCATGGAAAACCCAGCACAACAACATCATGCAAATTATGCAACACCAAAAAACGAATATTTTCCTGATGTGCTGGAGCCATGTACAAGGTCAACTGTGGCCAGTACTGAGGTTTATTCTTTGCCAATGGCGTAGCATCTATCCCCCTCAAGGGAATAGGACTCTGCAAAGGCTCCAAGGAAAAACCACAGCGCTTGGCAAATTCTAAGTCCATTAAGTTCAGGGCAGCGCCAGAATCCACAAATGCCATTACAGAAAAGGACGACAATGAGCAAATTAGGGTAACAGACAAGAGAAATTTAGGCTGTACAGTACTAATGATAACAGACCTAGCGACCCTCTTAGTACGCTTCAGGCAATCAGAAATAGCATGAGTAGAGTCACCACAGTAAAAACACAGCCCATTCTGACGTCTGAATTCCTGCCGTTCTGCTCTAGTCAAAATCCTATCATATTGCATAGGCTCAGGACTCAGCCCAGAGGACACAGCCATATGGCGCACAACCTTACGCTCGCGCAGGCGCCGATCTATCTGAATGGCCAGAGACATTGATTCATTCAAACCAGCAGGTATGGGGAACCCCACCATAACATCTTTAAGGGCTTCAGAAAGACCCTTTCTGAAAATAGCTGCTAGGGCATCCTCATTCCATTTTGTGAGCACAGACCACTTTCTAAATTTCTGGCAGTATACTTCTGCTGCTTCCTGACCCTGACACAGAGCCAGCAAGATTTTTTCTGCCTGATCCACAGAATTAGGTTCGTCATACAGCAGTCCGAGTGCTTGAAAAAATGCGTCTACATTGAGGAATGCAGGATTCCCTGGCTCTAGGTAGAATGCCCAGTCCTGCGGGTCTCCACGCAGCAGAGAAATGACAATCTTCACCTGCTGAATGGGGTCACCAAAAGAACGGGGTCTCAAAGCAAAAAACAATCTGCAGTTATTTCTAAAGTTCAGAAATTTAGATCTATCCCCAGAAAACAAATCAGGAATAGGAATTCTAGGCTCTAGAACCGGAGTCTGAACAACATAATCTTGGATACTCTGTACCCTTGCAGCGAGCTGATCAACATGCGAGAACAGACCCTGAACCTCCATATCAGCACCAAAATCCAGAACCACCCAAAGATTAAGGGGAAAAAAAAGACAAAACAAGCTGCAAAGGAAAAAAAAAAAATGGCTCAGAACTTTCTTTTCCCTCTTTTGAGATGCATTTAACACATTGTGGTCCAGCTGTACTGTTATGACCTGGTGGTTACGGAGAAGCACTGATATGACCTGGTGGGTAAAATGAGTCATGGGACAAGCTCTGAGGAGGTGGTAACTTTACTGACTGCAAACCCTACTCCTAACACCAACACTAGAAATAGCCGTGGGACGTTCCTAACTCTCCCTAGATGCCTCGTCACGGCCTAAGAACTAACTACCCCTAAAGATGGAAACAGAAATCTATCTTGCCTGAGAGAAATTCCCAAAAGGAAAGATAGCCCCCCACATATATTGACTGTGAGTAGAGAGGGAAATGACATACACAGAAATGAAATCAGATCTTAGCAAAGGCGGCCAATTCTAATCTAGATAGACAGAAAATAGGAAAGGATACTGTGCGGTCAGTATTAAAAACTAAAAATCCACGCAGAGTTTACAAAAATGATCTCCACACCGACTCACGGTGTGGAGGGGCAAATCTGCTTCCCCAGAGCTTCCAGCTAGCCTGAATATTTCATAATGACAAGCTGGACAAAAGAAACATCGCTTAACTGAGCAGTAAGGTCCAAAGCAAATGGACAACCAAAGAACTAGCAAGAACTTATCTTATGCTGAAATGGACAGGCCATCAGAGAAATCCAAGTAGAGATCTGAATCCAACCCAGAGAACATTGACAGCTGGCATGGACTACAGACCAGAGCCAAGTTAAATAGCAAGGCCAGTGGAGCCGATTAGTGAAAGCAGCTGCTGCAGAACCTCAAGGAGCAGCAGTTCCACTCGAAACCACCAGAGGGAGCCCAAGGGCAGAACTCACAAAAGTACCATTCATAACCACAGGAGGGAGCCCAAGAACGGAATTCACAACACTGTACTGACCGCAGACCCTGAACCTAACACCGCAACTAGAAGTAGCCGTGGAATGTACCTAGCGCTCCCTAGACATCTCGACACAGCCGGAGGACTAATTACCCCTAGAGATAGAAAAGGGAAAACTATCTTGCCTCAGAGAAAATCCCCAAAGGATAGGCAGCCCCCCACAAATATTGACTGTGAGAGAAGAGGGAAAAAACATACACAGACTGAAATCAGAGTTTAGCAAAGGAGGCCACTTCTAGCTAAATAGAAAGGATAAGACAGAGTACTATGCGGTCAGTATTAAAACACTAGAAAATATCCACCACAGAAAATACAAAAACTCCACAGCTAACTAAAGATATGGAGGGTATATCTGCATCTCCAGAGATACCAGCTTGGCTAAACAAATCCTTATACAGACCAAGCTGGACAAGACAAAAACATGGAAAAGAACTGAACAATAATGCCACAGCATGTGGACAGCAAAAAATCAAGGCCAGAACTTATCTTTGTTGAAAAGAACTGCAAAGCAGGAGAGACCAGGTAGAGATGTGAATCCTCCAGGAACAATGGACAACTGGCACTGACTAAAGGGTGAAGCAAGACTAAATAGCCCAGTCAAAATTGCACAAAGTGAGCACACCTGATAAATGCTGCGATTCAGAGACAGCAGCGCTACCACTTACAACCACCGGAGGGAGCCCAAGAGCAGAATTCACAACAGTACCCCCCCTTGAGGAGGGGTCAGCGAACCCTCACCAGAGCCTCCAGGCCGATCCGGATGAGCCAAATGAAAGGCACGAACCAAATCATCAGCATGAACATCGGAGGCAACAACCCAAGAATTATCCTCCTGGCCATAACCCTTCCATTTGACAAGATACTGAAGCCTCCGCCTCGAAAAACGAGAATCCAAAATCTTCTCAACCACATACTCCAACTCCCCATCAATCAACAGAGGGAACAACGGGCACCACATATTTCCGCAACAAAGATCTATGAAAAACATTATGGATGGAAAAAGAGGCTGGAAGGGCCAAACGAAAAGACACTGGATTGATAATCTCAGAAATCCTATAAGGGCCAATAAACCGAGGCTTAAACTTAGGGGAAGAAACCTTCATAGGGACATGACGGGAAGACAACCAGACCAAACCCCAACCCGAAGCCGGGAACCAACACACCGACGACGGTTAGCAAAACGCTGAGCCCCCTCCTGAGACAGCACCAAATTGTCAACAACATGAGCCCAAATTTGCTGCAACCTGTCAACCACAGAGTCCACCCCAGGACAATCAGAAGGCTCAACCTGCCCTGAAGAAAAACGAGGATGAAAACCAGAGTTACAAATGAAGGGTGAAACCAAGGTAGCAGAACTAGCCCGATTATTAAGGGCAAACTCGGCCAATGGCAAGAAAGCCATCCAATCATCCTGATCAGCAGACACAAAGCATCTCAAATAAGTTTCCAAAGTCTGATTAGTTCGCTCGGTTTGGCCATTTGTCTGAGGATGAAATGCGGAAGAAAAAGACAAATCAATGCCCAGCCTAGCACAAAAGGCCCGCCGAAACCTAGAAACAAACTGGGAACCTCTATCGGACACAATGTTCTCCGGAATGCCATGCAAACGAACCACATGCTGAAAAAACAACGGAACCAAATCAGAAGAGAAAGGCAACTTAGGCAAAGGTACCAAATGAACCATCTTAGAAAACCGGTCACAAACCACCCAGATAACTGACATCCTCTGGGAAACCGGAAGATCCGAAATAAAATCCATAGAAATATGCGTCCAAGGCCTCTCAGGGACCGGCAAAGGCAAAAGTAACCCACTAGCGCGGGAACAGCAAGGCTTGGCCCGCGCACAAGTCCCACAGGACTGCACAAAAGAACGCACATCCCGTGACAAAGAAGGCCACCAAAAGGACCTACCAACCAAATCTCTGGTACCAAAAATCCCAGGATGACCGGCTAACACAGAACAATGAACCTCCGAAATCACTTTACTAGTCCATCTGTCAGGAACAAACAATTTCCCCACTGGACAGCGGTCAGGTTTATCAGCGTGAAATTTCTGAAGAACCCGTCGTAAATCAGGGGAGATGGCAGAAAGAATCACCCCTTCCTTCAGAATACCGACCGGCTCAAGGACCCCAGGAGAATCAGGCAAAAAGCTCCTAGAGAGGGCATCAGCCTTAACATTCTTAGAACCCGGAAGACACGAGACCACAAAATCAAAACGGGAGAAAAACAGGGACCATCGGGCCTGTCTAGGATTCAGCCGTTTGGCAGACTCGAGATAAATCAGATTCTTATGATCGGTCAAGACCACAATACGGTGCTTGGCCCCCTCAAGCCAATGTCGCCACTCCTCAAATGCCCACTTCATAGCCAACAACTCACGATTGCTGACATCATAATTGCGTTCCGCAGGTGAAAACTTTTGAGAAAAGAAGGCACACGGTTTCATCAAGGAACCATCAGAATTCCTCTGAGACAAAACGGCCCCTGCCCCAATCTCAGAAGCGTCAACCTCAACCTGAAAAGGAAGAGAAACATCCGGCTGACGCAACACAGGGGCAGAAGTAAATCGGCGTTTAAGCTCCTGAAAGGCAGAAACAGCCGCAGAGGACCAATTCATCATATCAGCACCTTTCTTCGTCAAATCGGTCAGGGGTTTAACCACACTGGAGAAGTTGGCAATGAAACGGCAATAAAAATTAGCAAAGCCCAAAAATTTCTGAAGGCTCTTCATAGATGTGGGCTGAATCCAATCATGAATGGCCTGAACCTTAACCGGATCCATTTCTATAGATGAGGGAGAAAAAATGAAACCCAAAAAAGAAATCTTCTGTACTCCAAATAGGCACTTAGACCCCTTCACAAACAAGGCATTATCACGAAGGATCTGAAATACCATCCTGACTTGTTTCACATGAGACTCCCAATCATCTGAAAAAATCAAAATATCATCCAAATATACAATCATGAATTTATCAAGATAATTCCGAAATATATCATGCATGAAGGACTGAAACACAGATGGAGCATTAGAGAGTCCGAATGGCATCACAAGGTATTCAAAATGGCCTTCGGGCGTATTAAACGCAGTTTTCCATTCGTCACCCTGCTTAATACGAACAAGATTATATGCCCCTCGAAGGTCAATCTTAGTAAACCAACTATCCCCCTTAATCCTAGCAAACAGATCAGAAAGCAAAGGCAAAGGGTATTGGAATTTGACCGTGATCTTATTCAAGAGGCGATAATCAATACAGGGTCTCAAGGAGCCATCTTTTTTGGCAACAAAAAAAAAACCTGCTCCCAATGGTGAAGAAGATGGCCGAATATGCCCCTTCTCCAAGGACTCCTTAACATAGCTCCGCATGGCGGTATGTTCTGGCACAGACAGGTTGAAAAGTCGGCCCTTAGGGAACTTACAGCCTGGAATCAAGTCAATAGCACAATCACAGTCCCTATGCGGTGGAAGGGAACTGGACTTGGGCTCATTGAATACATCCTGGAAATCTGACAAAAACTCAGGAATTTCAGAAGAGGGGGAGGAGACAATTGACATCACAGGAACGTCACCATGAACCCCCTGACAACCCCAACTAGTCACAGACATAGATTTCCAATCTAATACCGGATTATGCACCTGTAACCATGGGAAACCCAGCACAATCGCATCATGCAAATTATGCAACACCAGAAAACGACAATCTTCCTGATGGGCTGGCGCCATGCACATGGTCAGCTGTGTCCAAAACTGAGGTTTATTTTTAGCCGACGGTGTAGCATCAATGCCCCTCAAAGGAATAGGACTCTGCAAAGGCTGCAAGGGGAAACCACAACGTCTGGCAAATTCTAAGTCCATTAAGTTTAGAGCGGCGCCTGAATCCACAAATGCCATGACAGAAAATGACGATAATGAGCAGATCAGGGTCACAGATAATAGAAATTTAGGTTGTACAGTACTGATGGTAACAGAACTAGCGATTCTCTTGGTACACTTAGGGCAATCAGAACTAACATGAGCAGAATCGCCACAGTAAAAACACAACCTATTCTGACGTCTGAATCCTTGTCGTTCAGCTCTAGACACAATCCTATCACACTGCATAGGCTCAGGACTCCGCTCGGAAGACAATGCCATAGTGTGCACAACTCTGCGCTTGCGCAAGCGCCGATCAATCTGAATGGCCAGAGACATAGAATCACTCAGACCAGCAGGCGTGGGGAACCCCACCATAACATCTTTAAGGCTACGTTCACATTAGCGTTGTGCGACGCAGCGTCGGGCGCCGCTGTGTCGCCGCATGCGTTATGCACCCCTATATTTATCATGGGGGCGCATGGACATGCGTCGCACTTGCGTTTTGTGACGCATGCGTCCCTGCGGCGCACGCGTCAGGGCGCACAGGACGCAGCAAATTGCATTTTTGGTGCCTCCAAAATCAAGCAAAAAGAGGACGCATGCATCACAAAACGCTGCGTTGTGCATGCGTTCACATTTTCGTTGTGAACATAGCCTAACGGATTCAGAAAGACCCTTTCTGAAGATTGCCGCCAAGGCATCCTCATTCCATTTAGTCAGTACAGACCATTTTCTAAACTTCTGGCAATATGATTCTGCCGCTTCTTGACCCTGAGACAGGGCCAACAAGGTCTTCTCAGCATTATCCACTGAATTAGGTTCGTCATACAATAACCCAAGCGCCTCAAAAAAGGTGTCTACATTAAACAACGCCGGATTCCCAGGTTGCAGGGCAAATGCCCAATCCTGGGGGTCACCACGCAGCAGAGATACAATAATTTTAACCTGCTGGATGGGATCACCAGAGGAACGGGGTTTCAGAGCAAAAAATAGTTTACAGTTATTTTTAAAGCTCAGAAATTTGGACCTATCCCCAAAAAACAAATCAGGAGTTGGAATTCTAGGCTCTAAAACTGGAGTCTGAACGATATAATCAGAAATACCCTGTACTCTAGCAGCAAGTTGATCCACACGAGAAGCCAATCCCTGAACATCCATACCAGCGCCGAATTCTCCTGAGCCACCCAGAGGTAAAGAGGGAAGAGAAAAAAAAAACACAACAGACTACAGAAAAAAAATGGCTCAGCACTTTCCTTCCCTTCTTCTGAGATGCGGTTAACTCATTGTTGGCCAGTTGTACTGTTATGATCTGGTGGCCTAGGAGCAGCATAAGACGTACTCTGGAGAAGGTGGTACCTGTACTGACCGCAGACCCTGAACCTAACACCGCAACTAGAAGTAGCCGTGGAATGTACCTAGCGCTCCCTAGACATCTCGACACAGCCGGAGGACTAATTACCCCTAGAGATAGAAAAGGGAAAACTATCTTGCCTCAGAGAAAATCCCCAAAGGATAGGCAGCCCCTCACAAATATTGACTGTGAGAGGAGAGGGAAAAAACATACACAGACTGAAATCAGAATTTAGCAAAGGAGGTCACTTCTAGCTAAATAGAAAAGGATAGGACAGAGTACTATGCGGTCAGTATTAAAACACTAGAAAATATCCACCACAGAAAATACAAAAACTCCACAGCTAACTAAAGATATGGAGGGTATATCTGCATCTCCAGAGATACCAGCTTGGCTAAACAAATCCTTATACAGACCAAGCTGGACAAGACAAAAACATGGAAAAGAACTGAACAATAAGGCCACAGCATGTGGACAGCAAAAAATCAAGGCCAGAACTTATCTTTGTTGAAAAGAACTGCAAAGCAGGAGAGACCAGGCAGAGATGTGAATCATCCAGGAACAATGGACAACTGGCACTGACTAAAGGGTGAAGCAAGACTAAATAGCCCAGTCAAAATTGCACAAAGTGAACACACCTGATAAATGCTGTGATTCAGAGACAGCAGCGCTACCACTTACAACCACCGGAGGGAGCCCAAGAGCAGAATTCACAACAATTCCCCCCTGTATGCATGGCTCATATTCCCCCCTGTATGCATGGCTCATATTCCCCCTCCTGTATGCGTGGCTCATATTCCCCCCTGTATGCGTGGCTCATATTCCCCCCTGTATGCCTGGCTCATATTCCCCTCCTGTATGCATGGCTCATATTCCCCCCTGGTATGCATGGCTCATATTCCCCCCTGTATGCGTGGCTCATATTCCCCCCCTGTATGCATGGCTCATATTCCCCCCTATATGCGTGGCTCATATTACCCCCTGTATACGTGGCTCATATTCCCCCCTGAATGCATGGCTCATATTCCCCCCTGTATGCGTGGTTCATATTCCCCCCTGTATGCATGGCTCATATTCCCCCTGTATGCGTGGCTCATATTCTCCCTGTATGCATGGCTCATATTCCCCCCTGTATGCGTGGCTCATATTCCCCCCTGTATGCATGGCTCATATTCTCCCTCCTGTATGCATGGCTCATATTCCCCCCTGTATGCGTGGCTCATATTCCCCCCCTGTATGCATGGCTCATATTCCCCCTGTATGCGTGCCTCACAACCCCCCCCCCTGTATGCATGGCTCATATTCCCCCTCCTGTATGCGTGGCTCATATTCCCCCCTGTATGCGTGGCTCATATTCCCCTCTGTATGCATGGCTCATATTCCCCTCCTGTATGCATGGCTCATATTCCCCCCCGTATGAATGGCTCATATCCCCCTTATGCATGGCTCATATTCCCCCACATGTATGCGTGGCTCATATTCCCCCCTGTATGCATGGCTCATATTCCCCTCCTGTATGCATGGCTCATATTCCCCCCCCCGTATGCATGGCTCATATTTCCCCTCCTGTATGCATGGCTCATATTTCCCACCCCCTGTATGCATGGCTCATATTCCCCCTCCTGTATGCAAAGCTCATAATCCCCCTCCTGTATGCATGGCTCATATTACCCTCCTGTATGCATGGCTCATATTCCCCCCCCCCGTTATGCATGGCTCATATTCCCACTTTTATGCATGGCTCATATTCCCCCTCCTGTATGCATGGCTCATAATCCCCCTCCTGTATGCATGGCTCATATTACCCTCCTGTATGCATGGCTTATATTCCCCCTTGTATGCATGGCTCATATTCCCCCCTTTCTGCATGCCTCATATTCTCCCCTGTATGCATGGCTCATATTCCCCCCCTGTATGCATGGCTCATATTCCCCCCCTGTATGCATGGCCCATATTCCCCCTCCTGTGTGCATGGCACTTATTCCCCCTCCTGTATGCTTGGCTCATATTCCCCCTCCTGTATGCATGGCTCATATTACCCTCCTGTATGCATGGCTCATATTCCCCCTCCTGTATGCATGGCTCATATTCCCTCCTGTATGCATGGCTCATATTCCCCCCCCCTGTATGCATGGCTCATATTCCCCCCCTGAATGCATGGCTCATATTCCCTCCCTCCTCTATGCATGGCTCATATTCCTTCCTGTATGCATGGCTCATATTCCCCTCCTGTATGCATGGCTCATATTCCCCCCTGTATGCATGGCTCATATCCCCCCTCCTGTATGCATGGCCCATATTGCCCCTCCTGTATGCATGGCTCATATCCCCCCCTGTATGCATGGCTCATATTCCCCCTCCTGTATGCATGGCTCATAATCCCCCTCCTGTATGCATGGCTCATATTACCCTCCTGTATGTATGGCTCATATTCCCCCCCGTATGCATGGCTCATATTCCCCCTCCTGCATGCATGGCTCATATTCCCCCTCCTGTATGCGTGGCTCATAATCCCCCTCCTGTATGCATGGCTCATATTACCCTCCTGTATGCATGGCTTATATTCCCCCTTGTATGCATGGCTCATATTCCCCCCTTTCTGCATGCCTCATATTCTCCCCTGTATGCATGGCTCATATTCCCCCCCTGTATGCATGGCTCATATTCCCCCCCTGTATGCATGGCCCATATTCCCCCTCCTGTGTGCATGGCACTTATTCCCCCTCCTGTATGCTTGGCTCATATTCCCCCTCCTGTATGCATGGCTCATATTACCCTCCTGTATGCATGGCTCATATTCCCCCTCCTGTATGCATGGCTCATATTCCCTCCTGTATGCATGGCTCATATTCCCCCCCCCTGTATGCATGGCTCATATTCCCCCCCCTGAATGCATGGCTCATATTCCCTCCCTCCTCTATGCATGGCTCATATTCCTTCCTGTATGCATGGCTCATATTCCCCTCCTGTATGCATGGCTCATATTCCCCCCTGTATGCATGGCTCATATCCCCCCTCCTGTATGCATGGCCCATATTGCCCCTCCTGTATGCATGGCTCATATCCCCCCCCGTATGCATGGCTCATATTCCCCCTCCTGTATGCATGGCTCATAATCCCCCTCCTGTATGCATGGCTCATATTACCCTCCTGTATGTATGGCTCATATTCCCCCCCGTATGCATGGCTCATATTCCCCCTCCTGCATGCATGGCTCATATTCCCCCTCTTGTATGCATGGCTCATATTCCCCCTTGTATGCGTGGTCATATTCCCCCCCTGTATGCGTGGCTCATATTCCCCCCCCTGTATGCATGGCTCATATTCCCCCTCCTGCATGCATGGCTCATATTCCCCTCTGTATGCATGGCTCATATTCCCCCCTGTATGCGTGGCTCATATTCCCCCTGTATGCGTGGCTCATATTCCCCCCTGTATGCATGGCTCATATTCCCCCTCCTGTATGCGTGGCTCATATTCCCCCCCTGTATGCATGGCTCATATTCCCCCTTTGTATGCATGGCTCATATTCCCCCCCTGTATGCATGGCTCATCTCTCAACCCCACCCCCCCACTCCCATCTTGCATGTCCTCCTTCATCCCCCCGTCCCTTGTCCCCCATCCCTCATACTCACCTTTCTTTCCCACGCCGCGTGGCCGCACTGACATCCCTTTGGCTCTGTCCCGACTCCCGGCGCAGCATCTTCTTCCTGCGTGAGCGGTCATGTGATACCGCTCATTAAGGTCATGAATGAATATGCGCACATTCATGACTAGTGTTGAGCATTCCGATACCGCAAGTATCGGGTATCGGCCGATACTAGCGGTATCGGAATTCCGATACCGGGATTCTGATACTTGCCGCGTATCGGATACCGGAATCGGAAGTTCCCAGATTCAAAATGCAGAAATTCAGCCAATGAGAATGATTTCAAGTGTGGGCACATCCTGTTCAGCATGGAGGGCATGAAACTACTGGCATGGCTGTGATTGGCTGCTGAAATGATGTCATGATGCAGTTTAAAAGTCGCTGGCGCCATTTTGCGATCACTCTGCTGTGAATTCAGTTAGTGACAGGACGCTGTTTGCTGACTGAGGGACAGTTTAGAGATAGCGATTTGCTTCTTTGTGCTTTCCAAAGGCTAATTTAGCAACCGCTGTGTTCACCTACTATTCACCTTCCTTTTGCCTTGTAGCGCTGTTTTCACAGCGATCTGCAAGGTCTCTCTGTGTGTGTGTGTGTGAGTGCAGCCCACTCTCTAGTCTGAGTGCAGCCACATAGGCCATCCATAGCTGGTTGTATTCAGTTCAGGGAGGGTGGTTCATTGCCTCATACTGTCCTTTTTTTTTTTTTTTTTGAAGTAGTGCAGGCTGCTGCACATTTTTTCCAAAAATTCCTATTAGTGTCTTTCCACCCGTCTCCAGCTAATTTGTGGAAAAACACTACATAGGATAAAGTAGAGGAGGGTTTTTGGGCCTTGCAGCGCCGTTTACGGCTGTCTGCACGGTCTCCGTGTGACTGCAGCTCGCCCTGTAATCTGTGAGCAGCTATAGCCTGGTTGTCTCCAGCTCAGGGTTTTTCACTGCGTCATACCGCCAAATCAATTTTCTTTTTTTTCAAAGTAGTGTAGTCTGCTGCTAATTTATTTTAAAAAATCCTATTAGTGTCTTTCCACCCATCTCCAGCTAATTTGTGGAAAAACACTACATAGGATAAAGTAGAGGAGGGTTTTTGGGCCTTGCAGCGCCGTTTACGGCTGTCTGCACGGTCTCCGTGTGACTGCAGCTCGCCCTGTAGTCTGTGAGCAGCCGTAGCCTGGTTGTCTGCAGCTCAGGGTTTTTCACTGCGTCATACCGCCAAATCAATTTTCTTTTTTTTCAAAGTAGTGTAGTCTGCTGCTAATTTATTTTAAAAAATCCTATTAGTGTCTTTCCACCCGTCTCCAGCTAATTTGTGGAAAAACACTACATAGGATAAAGTAGAGGAGGGTTTTTGGGCCTTGCAGCGCCGTTTACGGCTGTCTGCACGGTCTCCGTGTGATTGCAGCTCTATCCGTTGTCAGTTCAGCCCAAAAAAAATAAATAAATAATAAAGTTCACCAAACACACCAGTTACACACCACTTTACATTTGTGTAGGCCACATTAGCTCATATTCAAGTCTAGTCCACACTTTAGAAAATTAGTGTGTCTTATACCTGTTAGGAGGAGTTGCTCAGGAATAAGCACACAAAGCCGTTAGTACTTTTCTGCTTATCTTTATCAGTCAACCAAGATGAAGAAGGCAGTGAGTAAGGCACGTGGGTGTGGGCGTGGGCGCGGAGCAGGGAGGGGACGTGGGGATTCTGTGCCTGCTGCGGGCACCGGTGAGTCATCAGCACCCACTTTCACAAGGGAACAGTCGTTCATGCGCAGCTTTGTCGCCGAGCGCCGTACACCGCTGCTGCGTGAAGACCAAATTGAAGCCGTTGTGGGATGGATGGCAGCTAATGCATCAACTTCCATTAGTGCCACATCCTCTCAGACACAGAGCACTGGAGAGCAGCCATCTGTCTCTTCACCACCTGCAAAATTGCCCAGGCAGACAGAGATCCCAGGACAGGAGCAGTCTCTACTTCTGTTCTCTGAATCATCTCTTGGCTTGGAAACAGGGGGCCAGCCAAGCAGCATTGGAGAAATGGAAGAAGAGGCAGGGTGCAGTGATGCCCAACCGCTTTTTCTGTCTTCCTCTGAAGAGGCGGGTGGGCCAGTGGCTCCGGTCACCACCTCGCAGGCCGCATCAGCTGATGATGACACTCAGGTGCCACTTACTGGTGCGTGCTCTGCTGCTGAGACTACCCAGGAGGAGCAGTTGGGGGCAGAGGGTAGTGTAGATGATGAGGTCCTTGACCCATCTTGGCGTCAGGGACAGGAAGGTGGTGGGAGCAGCTCTGAGGAAGAGATTCCCCGTACGGCCCAAAGAGGGAGAGGGAGGGGGAAGACTGCGGATCCTGCAGCCTCCGCTTTGGCACCCGTAAGGAGCATGTCTCTTCCAAAAGTCAAAAGGGGGGCTCCCAAGACTTGCAGTGCCTGGTCCTTTTTTGACCCAGTTGCAGATGACATTTGCTATGTCAGATGCAAGGTGTGTCATCAAAAAATCAAAAGAGGTCAAAAAGTCGCCAACCTCAATACCTCCAACATGTGGAAACATGTGCGCAACAGGCACCCGGCGGAGTTAGACAAACACACTGAAGAGCTAGGCCAACCAACAGCGGCAGCTACCACCTCTTCAGCTCGTGTTGCCTCTTCCTCTAGCTCACACGCAGCTGGTTCGGCTTCCTCCCAGGATCGCCGTGGAAGAACCTCTGGCCCTGTTGTCCAGAGACCCGCTGTCATTCCACCCGCAGCACCACTTTCCCAGTCATCCACACACTCCCAGCCCAGTCTACAGCCATCGGTAGTACAGGCATGGGAGAAAAGGCGGCCTTTCTCGTCAAACCACCCACGAGCACAGGCTCTGACTGCAGGCATTGCCAAACTTCTGTCACTGGAAATGCTGTCATTCAGGCTGGTGGAGACTGACAGCTTCCGTGACTTGATGTCATTGGCAGTCCCACAGTACAATGTGCCCAGCCGCTTTTACTTCAGCAGGCAAGCCGTCCCTGCCCTGCACAAGCATGTGGAGGGACACATAAAACACGCGCTACTGAACGCCGTCAGTAGCAAGGTCCACCTCACCACCGATGCGTGGACCAGTCAACATGGACAGGGGCGATACCTTTCCCTCACTGCCCATTGGGTTAATGTAGTTGAGCCGGGTACAGACCGTGCGAGTGGCGCAGGACGTGTCCTGCCCACTCCAAGGATTGCAGGAATCCATTCTGTACGCATTGACTCCTCCTCTTACACCAGTTCCTCAGAATCATCGCTGCAGGAGCCGTCACAGTCCACCTCCACATGGACCCGTGATGAACGTGTACCTGTTACGACCGACATGAGCACAGCCGTGGCCAAACGTCAACAGGCCGTCTTGAAATTAATTTTTTTGGGGAATCGTAGCCACACAGCGCAGGAGCTCTGGAATGCCATCAAGCAGGAGAGCGATGTGTGGTTTGAGCCAGCGAATCTCCAGCCAGGCATGGTAGTGTGTGATAATGGCCGAAATCTGGTGGCAGCCCTGGGCCTCGGCAACCTCACTCACATCCCATGTCTGGCACATGTGCTCAATTTGGTCGTGCAGAGTTTTTTGAGGGACTATCCGGATCTTGATGCACTGCTGCACAAGGTCCGCCTAGAGTGTGCTCACTTGCGGCGTTCCAGCACGGCAAAAGCGCGCATTGCGGCTCTGCAGCGCCGACACCGCCTGCCGGAACATCGCATCATATGTGACCTACCTACCAGGTGGAATTCCACGTTACATATGTTGGAGCGGTTGTGTGAGCAGCAGCAAGCTGTAATGGAGTACCAGCTGTATCAGGCGCAAAAAAGTCGCAGTCAGCGCCGTACAGACTTCACAACCACAGAGTGGGCCACTATGAAGGATGTCTGCCAGGTTTTGCGTCCCTTTGATTATTCCACGCGGATGGCGAGTGCAGATGATGCACTAGTCAGCATGACTGTCCCCCTTATCTGCCTGCTTGAAAAATCACTGCAAGCGCTAAGGGATGATGTTGTGGAAGAGGTGGAGGATGAGGATTCACCACTTCCATCATCTTCTGGACAGTCAGCGCCACGTGGTTCCTCACAAACGCGTAGGCAGGGGACAGTTTGTGAGGAGGATGAGGAGGAGTCAATGGAGGAGGAAGACATCCGTCCAGAGGAGGGAGTTACACAATTGTCCAGTACTCAGTGTGTACAGCGAGGGTGGGGTGATGACGAGCGGGCAGAGATCACGCCTCCAGCTGGGGACAGCGTTTCTTGGGCAGTTGGCAGTCTGCAGCACATGGTGGATTACATGCTGCAGTGCCTGAGAAACGACCGCCGCATCGACCACATTCTCAACATGTCTGATTATTGGGTGTTCACCCTCCTCGATCCTCGCTACCGGGACAACGTAGAAAGCCTCATCACACCGTTGAACCGGGAGCGAAAAATGCGGGAGTACCAAGACACACTGGTCAATTCCATCATCTTCTCCATTCCAACTGAGAGAAGTGCTGCTACTGCATTCCAAAGCAGCTCAGTGCGTCCAGGCAGTGGTGGAGGCTCTGCACAAAGAGGGAGCAGAAGCAGTGCCTCTGCCCAAGGCAAGACCAGTATGGCCCAACTGTGGCACAGTTTTGTGTGCCCCCCACAAAAGTCTACACCATCACAGACGGCTCCAGTCAGCAGGAGGCAACGGTTCCGTCAGATGGTGACAGACTACATGTCTTGCCCTCTTGCTGTACTCCCAGACGGCTCTTCCCCTTTCAAGTTTTGGGTCTCAAAGCTGGATACATGGCCAGAGCTAAGCCAGTATGCATTGGAGGTGCTGTCTTGCCCTGCGGCCAGTGTATTATCGGAACGTGTCTTTAGTGCTGCAGGTGGTGTACTAACTGACCGTCGCATGCGACTATCCTCCGATAACGTTGACCGGCTTACTTTTCTGAAAATGAACAAGGCCTGGATCTCGCAGGAATTTGCCACTCCTCCTCCTGATTAAATAATTAGGTCACTGTATACGTTATCCAGGTCTCCTGTTGTGTTCATCTTTCTACCACCTGAACTTAAATTCCTGGGCTCCAACACCGCCAGTTGAGGCTCAGACGTGCCGTCTGCACAGTCAAAACATACGACCCAGTGTTATTGGGTTTCAGTAACGTCAGCTGATCCCCAGCTGTGTAGCCGGCAATGTGTCATGCGACCGCCACGCTGACACAACAACTGAAATGTAAGGGAATCTGTCCCCCCCCCCCAAGGCGTTTGTTACTGAAAGAGCCACCTTGTGCAGCAGTAATGCTGCACAAGGAAAAAGGTAGCTATTTTGGTTTTGCTCCTTGCACACGCAAAACTTAACACTTATAAAATGTGTCCACTGATACCGTAAAACCGTCCCGGAGGTGGGACTTTCCTTCGTAATATGACGCAGCACAGCCGTCATTCCTACCCCCCCGGCGCCGCGCCCCGGCTCCTCAGCGTTGTTTGATTCCGTCCCGGAGCCTGCGCTGTTATGTTATCCCGTGGCCAGGCACACTTAGCGCTGCCCGTCTTCTGGCATCATTTGGTGTCAGGCTGGCTGCGCCTGTGCGGCCACGCTGGCCGAGAGCCCGCCTCGCAGTGTCTTCTGATTTAATCCCACTGGGGGCCTGGGATCTATGGACATGCGCAGTGCATATCTGAACCTCCACCTCTCACTCATCTCCCTATGGCTTCTTCAGACTGTTCGGTGTCAGCTGGTCCCTAATAGCATGCCACGGCCGTGACACCGCACAGTCTGAAAAAGAAGCCGTAGGGAGGGGAGTGAGAGGCGAGGATATGCACTGCGCATGGCCATGGATCCCAGGCCCCCAGTGGGATTACATCAGAAGACACTGCGAGGCGGGCTCGCGGCCAGCGCGGCCGCACAGGCGCAGCCAGCCTGACACCAAATGATGTCAGAAGATGGGCAGCGCTAAGTGTGCCTGGCCACGGGATAACATAACAGCGCAGGCTCCGGGACGGAATCAAACAACGCTGAGGAGCCGGGGCACGGCGGCGGGGGGGTAGTAATGATGGCTGTGCTGCGTCATATTACGAAGGAAAGTCCCACCTCCGGGACGGTTTCACGGCTTCAGGGGACACATTTTATAAGTGTTTAGTTCTGTGTTTGCAAGGAGCATGATGAAAAGAGCCACCTTTTCCTTTTGCATCTTTTGTGCTGCACAAGCTGGCTCTTTCAGCTACAAACGCCTTGGGGGGGGGGGTTAAAGGTTCCCTTTCGACTTTCTCAGGCTTCGGCCTACATTGTGTTCCTCTGCTTTTCCACCTGCCCCTGGGCTCCAACACCGCTAGTTGCCGTCCAGAAGTGCTGTACGCACAGTCAACAGTCGCTCCTCTGTTATTGGGGTTCAGTAACGTCAGCTGTTCCCCTGCTGTGTGTGTGGCAATCCCTCCTACCTCCTCCAACCTCCTCCTCCTCCACCTGTCCCTGGGCTCCAACACCGCCAGTTGCCGTCCAGAAGTGCTGTACGCACAGTCAACAGTCCCTCCTCTGTTATTGGGGTTCAGTAACGTCAGCTGTTCCCCTGCTGTGTGTGTGGCAATCCCTCCTACCTCCTCCAACCTCCTCCAACCTCCTCCTCCTCCACCTGTCCCTGGGCTCCAACACCGCCAGTTGCCGTCCAGAAGTGCTGTACGCACAGTCAACAGTCGCTCCTCTGTTATTGGGGTTCAGTAACGTCAGCTGTTCCCCTGCTGTGTGTGTGGCAATCCCTCCTACCTCCTCCAACCTCCTCCTCCTCCACCTGTCCCTGGGCTCCAACACCGCCAGTTGCCGTCCAGAAGTGCTGTACGCACAGTCAACAGTCCCTCCTCTGTTATTGGGGTTCAGTAACGTCAGCTGTTCCCCTGCTGTGTGTGTGGCAATCCCTCCTACCTCCTCCAACCTCCTCCAACCTCCTCCTCCTCCACCTGTCCCTGGGCTCCAACACCGCCAGTTGCCGTCCAGAAGTGCTGTACGCACAGTCAACAGTCCCTCCTCTGTTATTGGGGTTCAGTAACATCAGCTGTTCCCCTGCTGTGTGTGTGGCAATCCCTCCTACCTCCTCCAACCTCCTCCAACCTCCTCCTCCTCCACCTGTCCCTGGGCTCCAACACCGCCAGTTGCCGTCCAGAAGTGCTGTACGCACAGTCAACAGTCCCTCCTCTGTTATTGGGGTTCAGTAACGTCAGCTGTTCCCCTGCTGTGTGTGTGGCAATCCCTCCTACCTCCTCCAACCTCCTCCAACCTCCTCCTCCTCCACCTGTCCCTGGGCTCCAACACCGCCAGTTGCCGTCCAGAAGTGCTGTACGCACAGTCAACAGTCCCTCCTCTGTTATTGGGGTTCAGTAACGTCAGCTGTTCCCCTGCTGTGTGTGTGGCAATCCCTCCAACCTCCTCCAACCTCCTCCTCCTCCACCTGTCCCTGGGCTCCAACACCGCCAGTTGCCGTCCAGAAGTGCTGTACGCACAGTCAACAGTCCCTCCTCTGTTATTGGGGTTCAGTAATGTCAGCTGTTCCCCTGCTGTGTGTGTGGCAATCCCTCCTACCTCCTCCAACCTCCTCCAACCTCCTCCTCCTCCACCTGTCCCTGGGCTCCAACACCGCCAGTTGCCGTCCAGAAGTGCTGTACGCACAGTCAACAGTCCCTCCTCTGTTATTGGGGTTCAGTAACGTCAGCTGTTCCCCTGCTGTGTGTGTGGCAATCCCTCCTACCTCCTCCAACCTCCTCCAACCTCCTCCTCCTCCACCTGTCCCTGGGCTCCAACACCGCCAGTTGCCGTCCAGAAGTGCTGTACGCACAGTCAACAGTCCCTCCTCTGTTATTGGGGTTCAGTAACGTCAGCTGTTCCCCTGCTGTGTGTGTGGCAATCCCTCCTACCTCCTCCAACCTCCTCCAACCTCCTCCTCCTCCACCTGTCCCTGGGCTCCAACACCGCCAGTTGCCGTCCAGAAGTGCTGTACGCACAGTCAACAGTCCCTCCTCTGTTATTGGGGTTCAGTAACGTCAGCTGTTCCCCTGCTGTGTGTGTGGCAATCCCTCCTACCTCCTCCAACCTCCTCCAACCTCCTCCTCCTCCACCTGTCCCTGGGCTCCAACACCGCCAGTTGCCGTCCAGAAGTGCTGTACGCACAGTCAACAGTCCCTCCTCTGTTATTGGGGTTCAGTAACGTCAGCTGTTCCCCTGCTGTGTGTGTGGCAATCCCTCCTACCTCCTCCAACCTCCTCCAACCTCCTCCTCCTCCACCTGTCCCTGGGCTCCAACACCGCCAGTTGCCGTCCAGAAGTGCTGTACGCACAGTCAACAGTCCCTCCTCTGTTATTGGGGTTCAGTAACGTCAGCTATTCCCCTGCTGTGTGTGTGGCAATCCCTCCTACCTCCTCCAACCTCCTCCAACCTCCTCCTCCTCCTCCACCTGTCCCTGGGCTCCAACACCGCCAGTTGCCGTCCAGAAGTGCTGTACGCACAGAGCCAAACACCTCGCCTATGTGTTAGTGGGGTTCAGCACCGCCAGCTGTTCCCCTGCTGTGTATACGGCAACGTGTACTGCGACCACCACGCAGGCACAACAAGTTAAATTTAAGGGAACCTGTCCCCCCCCCCCCATGCGTTTGTTACTGAAGGAGCCACCTTGTGCAGCAGTAATGATGCAAAGGGAAAAAGTGCCTCTTTTCGTGGTGCTCCTTGCATATGCTGAACCTAACACTTATGAAATGTGTCCCCTCACAGCGTTCAACCGTCCGGTCGGTGGAACTTTCCTTTGTCATGTGACGCAGCACAGCCGTCATTTTTACCCCCTTGTCGCCGTGCGCCGCCTCCTCAGCGTTGTTTGAATCTGTCCCGGAGCCTGCGCTGTTAGGTTACCCCTTGGCCATGCACACATTTTGCGCTGCCCGTCTTCTGACATCATTTGTTGTCAGGCTGGCTGCGCCTGTGCGGGTGCGCTGTCCGAGATTCAGCCTCGCGGTGTCGTCTAATGTAATCCCACCGCGGGCCTGGGATCCGTGTCCATGCGCAGTGCATATCCTCGCCTCTCACTCCCCTCCCTACGGCTTCTAAAGACTGTTCGGTGTCAGCTGGTCCCTAATAGCATGCCACGGCCGTGACACCGCACAGTCTTAAGAAGCCGTAGGGAGGGGAGTGAGAGGCGAGGATATGCACTGCGCATGGACACGGATCCCAGGCCCGCGGTGGGATTACATTAGACGACACCGCGAGGCTGAATCTCGGACAGCGCACCCGCACAGGCGCAGCCAGCCTGACAGCAAATGATGTCAGAAGACGGGCAGCGCAAAATGTGTGCATGGCCAAGGGGTAACCTAACAGCGCAGGCTCCGGGACAGATTCAAACAACGCTGAGGAGGCGGCGCACGGCGACAAGGGGGTAAAAATGACGGCTGTGCTGCGTCACATGACAAAGGAAAGTTCCACCGACCGGACGGTTGAACGCTGTGAGGGGACACATTTCATAAGTGTTAGGTTCAGCATATGCAAGGACCATAATTAAAAGAGCTAAGTTTACCTTTTCCAGCATTAGTGCTGTACACGATGGCTCTTCCAGCTACAAACGCCTGGGGGGGGGGTTAAAGGTTTCCTTTCAACTTGCTCCAGTGCAGGCTTCGGCCTACACTCCGCTCCCCCTGCTCCTCCTCCTCCTGCTCCTCCTCCTGCTGTCCCTGGGCTCTAACACACCGCCAGTTGGGGCCCAGATGTGCTAGCTGCACAGAGAAAAACACCAGCCAATGTGTCAGTGGGGTCCAGCACCGCCAGCTGTTCCCCTGCTGTGCAGCCGGCAACGTGTCCTGCAAAAGCCACGCAGACACAAGAACTGAAATTGAAGGGAACCTGTCCCCCCTCCCCCAGGCGTTTTTACGTTATCCAGCCACCTTGTACAGCGGTAATGCTGCATGTGTGCAAGGTGGCTCAGAAACGTATTCTCCTCGCACATGTGGAACTGAAAACACGTCTGAAATGTGTCCTCTGTGTGACCATTTAACCGTCCCGGTGGTGTGACTTTCCTTTGTAATGACACGCTGCAACCCCCTTGGTAGCGCTGCCCGTCTTCTGGCATCATTGTTTGGCTGGCTGCGCCTCTGCGGCCGCCCTGACCCACACAACGCCCCTCGGTGTCTTATTTATTGGGACTGCGAGGGTGTGATTCATGGGCAGGATCAGTGCATCAGTTCGCCTGTCCCTCCTCTCCTTCCGCCTTCTTCGGACTGTGCGGCTTCATGGCCGTGGCATGCGATAAGGGATCAGATGACGCCGCACAGTCTGAAGCGGGTGTAAGGACCCGAGTGTGAGAGGCCAACATATGTGCTGCGCCAGGCCCTGAATCCCAGCCCCGCAGTGTTTTAACAATGTTAAGACACTGCGGGGCTGGGATTCATGGTCATCGCGAACCGCACCGGCCGACATTACATGATGCCAGAAGATGGGCAGCGCTAACGGCGCTAGGCCAGGGGATAACACGACAGCGCAGACTCCTGTACAGCAAATAACAACGCTCGGGAGGCTGCACCCAGCACCAAGGTGGGATTCTTGACACCTGTGCTGCGTCTCATTACAAAGGGAACTCGCGCCTCCATTACACAGTTTGACTGTATAAAGGGCTGAATGTTATACGTGTTCCATTCAGCGTGTGCAAGGAGAAAAATTACAAGAGCAACCTTTGACTTGCGCAGCACTGCTGCTGCATAAGCTGTGGCTCTTCTACTTTGTAACCCCTGAGGGGGGGTTAAAGGTGACTTTTGAAATCGGTTCAATTAGGCTTCGGCCTACACTCTGCTCCACCTGCAGAGCCCGGGCTCCAACAACGCTAGTTGCTGTCCGGAAGTGCTGGCTGCACAGAGCCAAACACCTCGCCAATGTGTCAGTGGGGTCCAGCACCGCCAGCTGTTCCCCTGCTGTGTAGCCGGCAACGTGTCCTGCAAAAGCCACGCAGACACAACAGACCCAAAGCTGCCGCCAGTGCAGGCTTCGGCCTACACTCCCCTCCCCCTGCTCCTCCTCCTCCTGCTCCTCCTCCTGCTGTCCCTGGGCTCTAACACACCGCCAGTTGGGGCCCAGATGTGCTAGCTGCACAGAGAAAAACACCAGCCAATGTGTCAGTGGGGTCCAGCACCGCCAGCTGTTCCCCTGCTGTGCAGCCGGCAACGTGTCCTGCAAAAGCCACGCAGACACAAGAACTGAAATTGAAGGGAACCTGTCCCCCCTCCCCCAGGCGTTTTTACGTTATCCAGCCACCTTGTACAGCGGTAATGCTGCATGTGTGCAAGGTGGCTCAGAAACGTATTCTCCTCGCACATGTGGAACTGAAAACACGTCTGAAATGTGTCCTCTGTGTGACCATTTAACCGTCCCGGTGGTGTGACTTTCCTTTGTAATGACACGCTGCAACCCCCTTGGTAGCGCTGCCCGTCTTCTGGCATCATTGTTTGGCTGGCTGCGCCTCTGCGGCCGCCCTGACCCACACAACGCCCCTCGGTGTCTTATTTATTGGGACTGCGAGGGTGTGATTCATGGGCAGGATCAGTGCATCAGTTCGCCTGTCCCTCCTCTCCTTCCGCCTTCTTCGGACTGTGCGGCTTCATGGCCGTGGCATGCGATAAGGGATCAGATGACGCCGCACAGTCTGAAGCGGGTGTAAGGACCCGAGTGTGAGAGGCCAACATATGTGCTGCGCCAGGCCCTGAATCCCAGCCCCGCAGTGTTTTAACAATGTTAAGACACTGCGGGGCTGGGATTCATGGTCATCGCGAACCGCACCGGCCGACATTACATGATGCCAGAAGATGGGCAGCGCTAACGGCGCTAGGCCAGGGGATAACACGACAGCGCAGACTCCTGTACAGCAAATAACAACGCTCGGGAGGCTGCACCCAGCACCAAGGTGGGATTCTTGACACCTGTGCTGCGTCTCATTACAAAGGGAACTCGCGCCTCCATTACACAGTTTGACTGTATAAAGGGCTGAATGTTATACGTGTTCCATTCAGCGTGTGCAAGGAGAAAAATTACAAGAGCAACCTTTGACTTGCGCAGCACTGCTGCTGCATAAGCTGTGGCTCTTCTACTTTGTAACCCCTGAGGGGGGGTTAAAGGTGACTTTTGAAATCGGTTCAATTAGGCTTCGGCCTACACTCTGCTCCACCTGCAGAGCCCGGGCTCCAACAACGCTAGTTGCTGTCCGGAAGTGCTGGCTGCACAGAGCCAAACACCTCGCCAATGTGTCAGTGGGGTCCAGCACCGCCAGCTGTTCCCCTGCTGTGTAGCCGGCAACGTGTCCTGCAAAAGCCACGCAGACACAACAGACCCAAAGCTGCCGCCAGTGCAGGCTTCGGCCTACACTCCCCTCCCCCTGCTCCTCCTCCTCCTGCTCCTCCTCCTGCTGTCCCTGGGCTCTAACACACCGCCAGTTGGGGCCCAGATGTGCTAGCTGCACAGAGAAAAACACCAGCCAATGTGTCAGTGGGGTCCAGCACCGCCAGCTGTTCCCCTGCTGTGCAGCCGGCAACGTGTCCTGCAAAAGCCACGCAGACACAAGAACTGAAATTGAAGGGAACCTGTCCCCCCTCCCCCAGGCGTTTTTACGTTATCCAGCCACCTTGTACAGCGGTAATGCTGCATGTGTGCAAGGTGGCTCAGAAACGTATTCTCCTCGCACATGTGGAACTGAAAACACGTCTGAAATGTGTCCTCTGTGTGACCATTTAACCGTCCCGGTGGTGTGACTTTCCTTTGTAATGACACGCTGCAACCCCCTTGGTAGCGCTGCCCGTCTTCTGGCATCATTGTTTGGCTGGCTGCGCCTCTGCGGCCGCCCTGACCCACACAACGCCCCTCGGTGTCTTATTTATTGGGACTGCGAGGGTGTGATTCATGGGCAGGATCAGTGCATCAGTTCGCCTGTCCCTCCTCTCCTTCCGCCTTCTTCGGACTGTGCGGCTTCATGGCCGTGGCATGCGATAAGGGATCAGATGACGCCGCACAGTCTGAAGCGGGTGTAAGGACCCGAGTGTGAGAGGCCAACATATGTGCTGCGCCAGGCCCTGAATCCCAGCCCCGCAGTGTTTTAACAATGTTAAGACACTGCGGGGCTGGGATTCATGGTCATCGCGAACCGCACCGGCCGACATTACATGATGCCAGAAGATGGGCAGCGCTAACGGCGCTAGGCCAGGGGATAACACGACAGCGCAGACTCCTGTACAGCAAATAACAACGCTCGGGAGGCTGCACCCAGCACCAAGGTGGGATTCTTGACACCTGTGCTGCGTCTCATTACAAAGGGAACTCGCGCCTCCATTACACAGTTTGACTGTATAAAGGGCTGAATGTTATACGTGTTCCATTCAGCGTGTGCAAGGAGAAAAATTACAAGAGCAACCTTTGACTTGCGCAGCACTGCTGCTGCATAAGCTGTGGCTCTTCTACTTTGTAACCCCTGAGGGGGGGTTAAAGGTGACTTTTGAAATCGGTTCAATTAGGCTTCGGCCTACACTCTGCTCCACCTGCAGAGCCCGGGCTCCAACAACGCTAGTTGCTGTCCGGAAGTGCTGGCTGCACAGAGCCAAACACCTCGCCAATGTGTCAGTGGGGTCCAGCACCGCCAGCTGTTCCCCTGCTGTGTAGCCGGCAACGTGTCCTGCAAAAGCCACGCAGACACAACAGACCCAAAGCTGCCGCCAGTGCAGGCTTCGGCCTACACTCCCCTCCCCCTGCTCCTCCTCCTCCTGCTCCTCCTCCTGCTGTCCCTGGGCTCTAACACACCGCCAGTTGGGGCCCAGATGTGCTAGCTGCACAGAGAAAAACACCAGCCAATGTGTCAGTGGGGTCCAGCACCGCCAGCTGTTCCCCTGCTGTGCAGCCGGCAACGTGTCCTGCAAAAGCCACGCAGACACAAGAACTGAAATTGAAGGGAACCTGTCCCCCCTCCCCCAGGCGTTTTTACGTTATCCAGCCACCTTGTACAGCGGTAATGCTGCATGTGTGCAAGGTGGCTCAGAAACGTATTCTCCTCGCACATGTGGAACTGAAAACACGTCTGAAATGTGTCCTCTGTGTGACCATTTAACCGTCCCGGTGGTGTGACTTTCCTTTGTAATGACACGCTGCAACCCCCTTGGTAGCGCTGCCCGTCTTCTGGCATCATTGTTTGGCTGGCTGCGCCTCTGCGGCCGCCCTGACCCACACAACGCCCCTCGGTGTCTTATTTATTGGGACTGCGAGGGTGTGATTCATGGGCAGGATCAGTGCATCAGTTCGCCTGTCCCTCCTCTCCTTCCGCCTTCTTCGGACTGTGCGGCTTCATGGCCGTGGCATGCGATAAGGGATCAGATGACGCCGCACAGTCTGAAGCGGGTGTAAGGACCCGAGTGTGAGAGGCCAACATATGTGCTGCGCCAGGCCCTGAATCCCAGCCCCGCAGTGTTTTAACAATGTTAAGACACTGCGGGGCTGGGATTCATGGTCATCGCGAACCGCACCGGCCGACATTACATGATGCCAGAAGATGGGCAGCGCTAACGGCGCTAGGCCAGGGGATAACACGACAGCGCAGACTCCTGTACAGCAAATAACAACGCTCGGGAGGCTGCACCCAGCACCAAGGTGGGATTCTTGACACCTGTGCTGCGTCTCATTACAAAGGGAACTCGCGCCTCCATTACACAGTTTGACTGTATAAAGGGCTGAATGTTATACGTGTTCCATTCAGCGTGTGCAAGGAGAAAAATTACAAGAGCAACCTTTGACTTGCGCAGCACTGCTGCTGCATAAGCTGTGGCTCTTCTACTTTGTAACCCCTGAGGGGGGGTTAAAGGTGACTTTTGAAATCGGTTCAATTAGGCTTCGGCCTACACTCTGCTCCACCTGCAGAGCCCGGGCTCCAACAACGCTAGTTGCTGTCCGGAAGTGCTGGCTGCACAGAGCCAAACACCTCGCCAATGTGTCAGTGGGGTCCAGCACCGCCAGCTGTTCCCCTGCTGTGTAGCCGGCAACGTGTCCTGCAAAAGCCACGCAGACACAAGAACTGAAATTGAAGGGAACCTGTCCCCCCTCCCCCAGGCGTTTTTACGTTATCCAGCCACCTTGTACAGCGGTAATGCTGCATGTGTGCAAGGTGGCTCAGAAACGTATTCTCCTCGCACATGTGGAACTGAAAACACGTCTGAAATGTGTCCTCTGTGTGACCATTTAACCGTCCCGGTGGTGTGACTTTCCTTTGTAATGACACGCTGCAACCCCCTTGGTAGCGCTGCCCGTCTTCTGGCATCATTGTTTGGCTGGCTGCGCCTCTGCGGCCGCCCTGACCCACACAACGCCCCTCGGTGTCTTATTTATTGGGACTGCGAGGGTGTGATTCATGGGCAGGATCAGTGCATCAGTTCGCCTGTCCCTCCTCTCCTTCCGCCTTCTTCGGACTGTGCGGCTTCATGGCCGTGGCATGCGATAAGGGATCAGATGACGCCGCACAGTCTGAAGCGGGTGTAAGGACCCGAGTGTGAGAGGCCAACATATGTGCTGCGCCAGGCCCTGAATCCCAGCCCCGCAGTGTTTTAACAATGTTAAGACACTGCGGGGCTGGGATTCATGGTCATCGCGAACCGCACCGGCCGACATTACATGATGCCAGAAGATGGGCAGCGCTAACGGCGCTAGGCCAGGGGATAACACGACAGCGCAGACTCCTGTACAGCAAATAACAACGCTCGGGAGGCTGCACCCAGCACCAAGGTGGGATTCTTGACACCTGTGCTGCGTCTCATTACAAAGGGAACTCGCGCCTCCATTACACAGTTTGACTGTATAAAGGGCTGAATGTTATACGTGTTCCATTCAGCGTGTGCAAGGAGAAAAATTACAAGAGCAACCTTTGACTTGCGCAGCACTGCTGCTGCATAAGCTGTGGCTCTTCTACTTTGTAACCCCTGAGGGGGGGTTAAAGGTGACTTTTGAAATCGGTTCAATTAGGCTTCGGCCTACACTCTGCTCCACCTGCAGAGCCCGGGCTCCAACAACGCTAGTTGCTGTCCGGAAGTGCTGGCTGCACAGAGCCAAACACCTCGCCAATGTGTCAGTGGGGTCCAGCACCGCCAGCTGTTCCCCTGCTGTGTAGCCGGCAACGTGTCCTGCAAAAGCCACGCAGACACAACAGACCCAAAGCTGCCGCCAGTGCAGGCTTCGGCCTACACTCCCCTCCCCCTGCTCCTCCTCCTCCTGCTCCTCCTCCTGCTGACCCTGGGCTCTAACAAACCGCCAGTTGGGGCCCAGATGTGCTAGCTGCACAGAGAAAAACACCTCGCCAATGTGTCAGTGGGGTCCAGCACCGCCAGCTGTTCCCCTGCTGTGCAGCCGGCATCGTGTCCTGCAAAAGCCACGCAGACACTTGCTCTTGTACCTTCTGCTCCCCATCCTGGTTCCAGTACCGTCAGCTGGTTCCGGGCAGAGCCTTTGGCTTAGGTGCCTCCCTTTGGTATCCGAGTTCCACCAACGTCAGGTGGTCCTTGGTAGTGCTTTCAGGCACGGGTACCTCCTGCTTAGTAACCGGGTTCCAGTAACGTCAGCTGGTCCTCGGTAGTTCCATTGGCTCTTGGACCTTCGGCTACCCATCCGGGTTCCAGCACCGTCAGCTGGTTCTCGGCAGTGTCTTTTGCTCTTGTACCTTCTGCTCCCCATCCTGGTTCCAGTACCGTCAGCTGGTTCCGGGCAGAGCCTTTGGCTTAGGTGCCTCCCTCTGGGTATCCGAGTTCCACCAACGTCAGGTGGTCCTTGGTAGTGCTTTCAGCACAGGTACCTCCTGCTTAGTAACCGGGTTCCAGTAACGTCAGCTGGTCCTCGGTAGTTCCATTGGCTCTTGGACCTTCGGGTAGCCATCCGAGTTCCAGTTCCATCAGCTGGTTCTCGGCATTTTCTCAGCCTTCTTGTACCTTCTGCTACATTTCCAAGTTCAAGAGACTAAACACAATGACCCAGAAGACCACCCCTAAGATGACGACGACACCAGAGACGACAACCACCGTGATGACGACGACCCTGGAGACGATGACCCCGAAGACCACCCCGATGACGACGACCCCGGAGACGACGACCCTGAAGACCACCCCGATGACGACGACCCCGGAGACGACGACCCTGGAGACGACGACGACCTGGAAGACCGAGAAGCAGAAGAACAAGAGGCTGCAGAACAAAGAGCAGAAGAACATTAAGCATAACACTAAATATCAGAGCAAAAAATATTATCTAAATTATAAGCAGAAGAAGACTAAGCAGTGTATGGGGGTGAGTCCGTTCCTCCTCGTGGTGCCCCTGGATAAAGCCTGATGCTGCAGGCCAAACTGAACGCGGACAAATGTAACTGTTTTGTGACAGGCAGAACGGAAGGTGTAATCTTCAAACTTTTATAGATAACAACTACGGGAATGCCTGTCACAAATAAGAATATGATGAAGAAGTTGAATATGATGAAGATAATAGTAAAATAAAAAGAATATGAACAATGTAACCCAAAAAATAATAGGTAGAAGATGAAGAAGAAGATGAATAAGGTGAAGAAGTTGATGTCAAAGAAGCTGATGATGAGGATAATTAAGAAGAAAGCGTGGGAGAAGTAAAAAAGAAGGTGAAGGGCGTGGAAGTAGTGAAACATCAATATCTGACATAAAAAAAAAAAAAAAAACATAGTCAAATTCTTTCTAACGCCGAACTTCATAAAAAAAAATAAAAAATCCTGCTATTCTATTACATTGGGCTAAACCTCTGTCCCTTTAATATCTCCGCCACGTCCCCCAATACATCCTACAATATTCTTAGTTGTTTTCCTTCATGTAGAATGAACCTACAAGTGTATAAAGGGTTTATTTTAATTCCGATATTTTCGTCCCATTGACTTGCATTGGGATCGGGTATCGGTATCGGATTGGATTCCGATACTGTGACGGTATCGGCCGATACTTTCCGATACCGATACTTTCCGATATCGGAAAGTATCGCTCAACACTATTCATGACCTTAATGAGCGATACCACGTGACCGCTCATTCAGGACGAGGTGCAGATGCTGAGACCAGGCATCGCTGGAGCAGGGTGAGTATGATGTCTTCAAGGAGGGTGGGTGGGAGGTGGGCGGCGGGCGGCCGGGGGGGCTGGGGGGCGGTCGGTCGGGAGGTGACCCACGACTTAAATTAAAAAAAACCCACAACCTTGCTCAAGTGCCGCCCCCCACATTGTCCCGCCCTAGGCACGTGCCCTCTAGTGCCTATTGGCAAATACGACCCTGGTAGGCCACAAAGGAGGATGTTGCAGTAGTTGAGGTGGGAGATGATTAGGGCATGTACAAGCGTTTTAGTAGATTGAGAGTTGAGGAAAGGATGGATTTTGGAAATATTTTTGTGCTGGAGGCGACAGGATGTGGCGAGAGCTTGGATGTGTGGTTTGAAGGACAGGGCAGAGTCATGGGTTACTCCGAGGCAGCGGATTTCCTGTACAGGGGAAAGTGTCATTTATTGTGATATATAGAACAGGTAGGGAAGATATGCAAGCTGGAGGAAAAATAATTAGTTCAGATTTGTCCACATTGAGCTTGAGGAAGCGAGAGGAGAAGAAGGAGATAAGGCTGATAGACACTCTGGGATTGTATGACAGCAGAGAGGTTACATCTGGACCGGGAGGTACATCTGAGTGTCATCAGCATATAGATGGTACTGGAAGCCATAGGACTTTATGAGTTGTCCCATGCCAAGGGTATAGATGGAGAAGAGTAGGGGTCCTAGGACAGAGGATTGAGGGACACCAACAGAGAGAGGGTGCAATGAGGAGGTAGTGTGTGAGTAGGAAATGCTACATTTGATATGATATGAGGAGATCCAGGATAGGGCAAGGTCTTTGATGCCAAAGGAAGAGAGGATCTGTAGTAGGAGGCAGTGGTCAACTGTGTTGAAAATAGAGGACAGGTCTAGAAGGAGGAGCCTAGAAAATTGTATGGCCCTAAAAAAAATAAAAATTGTGATTTTCAATGTGTCTGATCATGTCTCACAAAACACATGTCCAGATAAGGTATTACAATAAGGCTGGGTTCACATTGCGTTAATGTGTGCACGCTAACGGACAGCGTTGCACGGTGAAAATGTCGCAATTAACGCCGTGCAACGGGTCCGTTAGCGCACCCATTGACAGCAATGTAAATTTTGCCTGTAGCGCATCACTAGCGCGTGCCTTTTTCGGCTCGCGCTAGCGATGTGCCGTTCTTTTGTAGCGCGCCTCGGACGCTGCTTGCAGCGTCCGCGGCGCGCCCGAGGTCCGTTCCCCGCTCTCGCAGATCGGGGATCTGCGAGAGCGGGGACGTTAGCGCGACCCCTAACGCGGCCCCTACAAAAACATTGCGTTAGCGCAATCCGCAAGCGCAAGCGCTAAACGGATTGCCCTAACGCAATGTGAACCCAGCCTAATAGAATTACATTTCCTGTTGAATTTTTTTTTCACCATTGAAGGAAATGCAAACGTGCAAAAAGCGGCAAACACACAGCGTGTCAAAATAGCCCAAGGGGTGGAGGAGCATTTTTTTTTCCCTTTTATTTATTTTGCTTTATATGCAAGTCATTATCCTGGAAAGAATGTTTCTTAACATGTTTTCCAGGCAAATCGATTTTAAGTGCGGTTTTGTATGTTTTATTGTCAGTCTGTAAAAGTGGTGTAATACTCCAACAACACTGTTCCCAGCAGCGACCTGGGATTCAGAGATGGGTACAGGGGTCTTCCCCATGCTGTTTCCATGCCATATTAGCACTGTTTAAATTGTTTTCAGCAATTTTTAGACTCTTTCCAGACCTCCAGGTGGAAGGACCTCCAGAAAAATGCTTGAGTTTCCCATTGACTTCCATTATACTCATTACTCAGGTCAAGAACCAGAGCATTACGATATGCTCGACTAGAGTAACTGTAAGATGCTAGCAGGAATGCGGGATGCAGTGACAGACGGGAGGCAGAGCAAGGGTTAACAGGTTTATTTACAGGGGAATACTCCACGCAGGGAGGAAAAGAGTTAAGGTACCGTCACACTAAGCGACGCTGCAGCGATACAGACAACGATGCTGATCGCTGCAGCGTCGCTGTTTGGTCGCTGGAGAGCTGTCACACAGACCGCTCTCCAGCGACCAACGATGCCGAGGTCCCCGGGTAACCAGGGTAAACATCGGGTTACTAAGCGCAGGGCCGCGCTTAGTAACCCGATGTTTACCCTGGTTACCAGCGTAAAATGTAAAAAAAACAAACAGTACATACTTACATTCGCGTCCCCCGGCGTCCGCTTCCTGCACTGACTGAGCGCCGGCCCTAACAGCAGAGCGGTGACGTCACCGCTGTGCTGTACTTTCACTTTCACTTTACGGCGCTCAGTCAGTGTGGGAAGCGGACGCCGGGGGACGCGAAGGTGAGTATGTAGTTTTTTTTTTTACATTTTACACTGGTAACCAGGGTAAACATCGGGTTACTAAGCGCGGCCCTGCGCTTAGTAACCCAATGTTTACCCTGGTTACCAGTGTAAAACATCGCTGGTATCATTGCTTTTGGTGTCAAACACGACGATGCGCGCCGGTCTGACGACCAAATAAAGTTCTGAACTTTGTTCAACGACCAGCGATATCACAGCAGGATCCTGATCGCTGCTGCGTGTCAAACTAAACGATATCGCTAGCCAGGACGCTGCAACGTCACGGATCGCTAGCGATATCGTTTAGTGTGACGGTACCTTTAAACTCTATGAATGGCAAAGTGAAGTACATTGGGACAAATAGCGACTTTGGTAGCAAGCGTATCAGGAAGTCTTGACACTGCAGCTCCTTCTGTGAACTCAATTACGCCGGCAACGGCTGGCACAATGTTTTTATTAATGGGGTTCAGCAGAAAACAATACCTCGTCTTCTGGTGACAGTGGTTGGTCTCCGGTACCTTCCACTGCTCCTAGTACATATACTGTAGATGCCTCCAAGGTTATGGGCCACGGTACTGTCTAAGCCCGATGTGTCTCCTGTACTACTCTCCTGACAGTCTCGGTCAAACGGGCCCAAAGTGGCTGACGGTAATACGGGTCATGGTCTTGTTCGAGCCCAGCGTTGCTTGGTAGGTGTTTAATGGCCCAGTCAGGGTGCGAAGGTTTGTACTGTCCCCGGTCACTCTTATGGGGCACATGTGTAGTACTCACGGACACGGAGACCGGACTCACACCGAATACTCACGGACACGGAGACCGGACTCACACCGCACATCTGTCTCTCTTTTGTCCCCGCTGTTGGCGGCAGGCGATGACATGCGCTGGCTTGCATGCTGCTGGTGCTCTCAGGGCAGGGCACTTCTCTCTCTGGCTGCTGCACAACTGGCTCAGCTCCGCGTGGTCTGCATTGCTCAGCTGGGTGTATAAGGCTCTGCTCTATATGGCTCTGCTTTGCATGCGACGGGGGCTCCTTCTATATGGCCCATCACCACACCAGGTCACTCGGATGGGGGAAGCATACCGTGCTGCTCACAGCTCTGCGCGCCGCTCTGGACACCGCTCTCTGGGCTGCTCCCCACACTTCTCTCTGTCGGCGCCAGACTACTATATTTCACGTGCTTTTTACTTTTATGCCTCTGCTGCTGCGCGCCCTTTTCTGGCTCTCTCTGCCCTGCTCCAACCCCAGGAAGGTCCTCCTTTCTCAGGCTTCCCCCAGACAGCAGGGGAAGGTCCATCCCACACAGGCTTCCCCCTGGGAACACAGGATGCAGCCTATCTAGTTCCGGACCTGACATGCAGGCACCCGCGGTCTGTTCTACCTTCTTACATTCCCCCTCTCTTTTACCTTGCCATTCCACAGGGGAGGATTCGTTGTACTGCACGATCCTCGTCTGAGGGCCGACAGCTGCCCACAATTTTCGCAACTCCTCCTGCCTTTCTGGCTCCATCTTCTCCCAGTAAGGCCTGTAGAGGTCATTTCAACCTTCGAGTGAAGTGGTAGGGACTTTAGTCACTTTTCTCACATCTTCAGTCTCATCCGATATCTCTGCATCATCGGTCACTTTCACACCTTTCTTCTTCTTTTTCCTTTTCTTAGCTTTGTTGCCAGCAGATGGCTGATCCTTTTCCTGGTCTTCTTCGGAAACCTTGGGAACTTCTTGGACTCCTCAGTCTGTGGACTAAATACTGGCAATTCTTCTCCAAAGCACCCCCTCTCTTTGACAGGCACACTCCCATCAGTGCCGAAATTGGATGTAATAAAGACTATGCACGCCAGATCTTTCATCATCCTCGGTGGGTACTGCGGGCGTCACTTCCCATTGCTTCTCAGCCATACTCTCTGCCTCACCCAGCTGCTTCACCTCTTCCAATCGGTCAAGATCTCTGGGGCTATCGGGCAGCAACCTTTCCACTTCAGAGAGCAAAGTCAGTGGTTCTTCCTTTTCACAAATGGGAATCTTGGAAGTGGGCGTACTGGGGACACTTGGCACTTGTTCCCTTTCTATGGGTTCCCGTAACAGGCAGGGACATGACAGGCTCTGGTGGATCATTCGATTAGACACCTCTTCTTCCCCTTTGGGTTGGTCTTCACGGACGGCACCCCTGGATACAGTTTGGAGTGTCACCAGACTCGCCTCTTCATATTCTAGAGCTGCCAGAGGTAATGTCCTGGGAACTTCTTCCTCTTCACAATCTACCACTTCTGGCGGAGGTACCTCATGAGCATTTTGCAACTCTTCCATTAAATCGAGGTCTCTTGAGCCGACGGCTGGCAAACTGTCCACTTCAGAGGGCAAGTTAAGTGATTCTTTCTTCTCACAAACGAACCGTGGGAGTGGGAGTTTCAGGGACATCTGGCTCTTTCTGTTCTTCAGGCTGGGTCTCACAGACAGAACCCTCGGATCCAAGTTGGAGCTCCACCAGGTTCACCTCCATGCCCCTGACCAATGAAGACACTCCACTTTAGATAGTCGAACCCCTCTCCATCTCTTCACGGCACCCGACATCGTGGCACTGTCTGGCTCTGGATGCGGCTGCTCTCTTCTCACCACACCATTTCTCCCAGGAGCGGCGGTCTTTCCAACTCACAGGACCCTCGGAGGGATGAGCAGATCTTCTCCATCGTCTGTTTCGAGTAGGGCAATTTCTGGACAGGTGTCCCATTCATCCACAAATCCAACACCCTTGTCTGCATCTGTCTGGTGAGCGCTTTGGTCTGGATCATCGACCTTGGTGGGAAGCACATCTCTCTTGCCTTTGCTTTCCACTCCGTGTACTGGAAGTAAATCTTGGGACAACTGCTGGGGAACTTCTGATACTCCGCACTTCTCCTCTAACTTCCTTTAGGTTTTTCTGCGAGCCACCTTGGGGTACGACATGGGACTCCAAGACAGCTGTGTGAGCCTCCTCCAGCTTTTCAACTTTTCCCATACTTTCTGTACTCCCTGCCGTAATTCGCGGGTCCAAATCGGCTCTTCCTCGTTTGAGCTGGGTACTCTGCTACACTGGACCATCCCTGTCAAGGCTGCAACCCCCTGCTCCTGCTCGCCTATGCGTGCCTCTGCTCCAATTTCTGCAAAAGTCATGAGCAGGTTAGCTCGCAGACGCTCACACAACACCGCCAAAGCAGCACATCTCTCAGGTCTGTCACCAACTGGTCTCGCAGCACTATGTCAGGGGGTCCTACGCCTATGCCATCTTTCTTAAGAATTGCAGTGTGTAACTCCTGTAGCACGTTCATGTACTGCGTCACAGTCTCCCCCTCTCTTTGAATACACCTAAAAAAGCATGTGCGTAACTCCCCTACGTTCGTGGGGTCTCCATGTGTCTCTTCCAGTACTTTGTCAAAGGTGTCTCACTCATGGGGAGGTCGTAATATGATGGAATCCCTGGCCTCTCCATCTAGAGCCATCAGGCAACCTCCGCCGCTAACGCAGGAGTCATGGAGTACATTCTCATCATCCCCCTGACCCACTCAGTCCAGCTCCATAACAGAACGTTGCTCCCTGTGAACTTGGGGTGATTACTCAAAATTGTCCCAGTGGTATTCTGGCCCTTGGAGTTCCCCGAACAGCTTGGTCTACCATCCCTGCGCCAGTAGACTGCATCCTGCCAACTATGCCAAGTGTAAGCTGCTAGCAGGAATGCAGGATGCAGTGACGGACAGGAGGCAGAGCAAGGGTTAACAGGCTTATTTACAGGGGAATACTCCACGCAGGGAGGAAAAGAGTTAAACTGTATAAATGGCAAAGTGAAGTGCAAGGGGGACAAATAACGACAATTTGGTAGCAAGCGTATCAGGAAGTCTTGACACTGCAGCTCCTGCTGTGAACTCAATTACGCCGGCAACGGCTGGCACGATGTTTTTATTAATGGGGTTCAGCAAAAAACAATACCTCATCTTCTGGTGACAGTGGTTGGTCTCCGGTACCTTCCACTGCTCCTAGTACATATACTGTAGATGCCTCCAAGGTTACGGGCCATGGTACTGTCTAAGCCCGACGTGTCTCCTGTGCTACTCTCCTGACAGTCTTTGTCAAATGGGCCCGAAGTGACTGACAGTAATACGGGTCACAGTGTTTAGTGGCCCAGTCAGGGTACGAAGGTCTGTACTGTCCCCAGTCACTCCTATGGGGCACGTGTATAGTACGGACACAGAGACCGGACTCATACCGCACGTCTCTCTCTCTCTGTTCCCCGCTGTTGGCAGTGGGCGACGACAGGCACTGGCTTGCATGCTGCTGGTGCTCTCAGGGCAGGGCACTTCTCACTCTGGCTGCTGCACAGCTGGATCAGCTCCGCTCGGTCTGCACGGCTTGGCTGGATGTATACAGCTCGGCTCTGCACGGCTCTGCTCTGTATGGCTTTGCTCTGCATGCAACGAGGGCTCCTTCTATATGGCCCACCGCCACACCGGTACACTCGGATGGTGGAAGCATAGCGCGCTGCTCATTGCTCTGCACGCCGCTCTGCACACTGCTCTCTGCGCTGCTCCCCACACTCCTCTCTGCCGGTGCCAGACTACTCCGTTTTGCGTGCTTTTTTCTTTCATGCCTCTGCTGCTGTGTGCCCTTTTCTGGCTCTCTCCACCCTTCTCCATCCCCAGAAAAGTCCTCCTTGCTCAGGCTTCCCCCAGACAGCAGGGGAAGGTCCATCCCACTCATGCTTCCCCCCAGGAACACAGGATGCAGCCTTTCTAGTTCCAGACCCGGCATGCAAGTACCTGCGGTCCTGTCTACCTCCTTACATAAGAAGTACCCGAGCATTTTAGTGCTTGCTCAATACTAATTATAGCCTTTTGTTTTATAACCACTCAGTCCATGATCTCTGTGCTGCTACAGCCACGTACCTCCTTACAATGTGATGAAAATGATGGGGGGAGAAAGACAAAAGTAGAGAAATAAGGAATGAGAGAGAGACTGCAGAGTAAGGAAATAAAGTAAAAATAGCTTTAATTAACTTAAAATTGTAATAGTCCTAAAAATATTTTTTCGATATTTGATTTGATCTCTATAGTCACTTCCAAATCATTTAACATTTTTTGTTTTAGATTTAAATTACGGTAAATTACAAACTGTGCAGCAAAAAACATATTATATTGTATATGTTGAAAATAAAATGGAAAAATTAAAAGTGAACAGAAATAATTTATCAGAATTTTATCTTCTGTAAAAATATATTCTTGATACTTGATTTGACCTCTTTGTTTCGTAGGCTGTATATAAAAGGGTTTAAGAGAGGAGCAATAACAGTGTACATTAAAGAGACCATGCTGTTTTGCCCAATCCTATATTTTGACCTTGGTCTAAGGTACATAAAAATTGTTGAACCATAAAATATTGTAACAACTATTAAGTGAGAGGAGCAGGTTGCAAAAGTCTTTTTCTTGCTGGATGTGGAACGAAGTTTTAGAATGTTTGAAATGATCTCCACATAGGAAATTATTGTTACTGTGAACGGACCAATCATAACACAACCGGCAATCAGAAATATCACAAGTTCATTAACCCAAATGTCCTGGCAGGAGAGTTCTAGGACGGGTGGCACATCGCAAAAGAAATGGTCTATCTCTTTTGATCCACAGAATGGTAATGAAAAAGTGAATGTTGTGTGAATTACAGCATTCACTGCACCAACGACGTATGATCCCACTATGTGCTGGATACAGACCACTTCACTCATAATCACAGTATACAACAGAGGGTGACATATGGCGTTATAGCGGTCATAAGCCATGGCTCCCAGCATACAGCATTCTGTTCCACCCAACAGCAAGAAACAATACATCTGTATAGCGCAGCCAGAGAAGGAGATGGCGTTACATTCTGGCCATAGACTGGACAACATCTTCGGGACAGTGCACGAAACATATATTATTTCCAAGAGAGCAAAATTAGCAAGAAAAAAATACATTGGAGTGTGGAGGCTCGGACTAAACTTGTATGCAAGGATTATAGATAGGTTCCCACACACAGTGATGATGTAAGTACATAAGAAGATCGGAAAAAGGAAGACTTTATTCTTGATAAGGCTAGAAAATCCCAGAAGAATAAATCCGGTTACCATTGTGTGATTGCTGTTCATTTCTTCTGATTTTTTAGAAAAGAAAGAAAAAATTATGAAATCATAAAAATGTAACAAATCTACTATGTTTTTTTAATGAAATATTAGAGTATAATATGACATATCATGGTGGGAGACTTTTCTGGTATATAAGCTACTGTTTGATGAGTATTGCCCCGTAGATTATGTATCTCAGCAAATTGCTGGGAAAGGAAATTGTTCTGCCTGTCCATCAGGGTTCATTCAGATGTCTGATTTTCACCTGTGAGTGCTGTCTGTGTTTTTCAGGTATAGCATTCGTGCCTGTGATGGACTATGGGGTCATTCACATGTCTGTGATTTTTCGGGGGGCCAAGAGGTACACGCAGAGGTGTAGCTAGGGGTATAGCTTGAGGGTATAGAGCAAAACATCTGAGTGGACCTCTAACCTGATTACACTTGTAGTGACACAGTGATATTACAGCCATATTGTTACATATAGTGGTAGATACCAGTCTTGCAGAACATACAAGTGATCAAAGTGCAGTTATAGATGGTGACTTACAGCTGACGTGCTTTCCGATGTAGTCGTTCATTTTTCACATCGTCCATCTGGCCCAGACCAACATGGCAACTTCTCCAGGTATAATGCAGATGGCTGGATGCAACGCACAGAGACACGAGGCTGAAACAGTCAGGGATGATTATAATTCTATTTATATACAGGAATTTAAAGTAACTCTTTACAATTAGTGTTAGTAGCTAGGCAGATTAACATTCAAACAAAGAAACGAGCAAAAAGAAAGTGGCAGCACTCACCGATCTTCTTAAAACAGGTAAGCCTTTATTCCATAAAATCTTCACGGCTCGGGGGTGTACATACAACAGAGTGTTAGGTCCAAATGACGGCCGTTTCATGCCAATCTGGCGCTTCTACTAGTCACTGACTCGTAGAAGCGCCAGATCAGCGCGAAACGGCCGTCGTTTGGACCTAACACTCTGTTGTATGTACACCCCCGAGCCGTGAAGATTTTATCAGAATAAAGGCTTACCTGTTTTAAGAAGATCGGTGAGTGCTGCCACTTTCTTTTTGCTCGTGAGATGTAACTGTATGCTTCTTTGGCTAATCACCTGAGATCGAGTGGCCGGCTCCAGCTGTAAGTCGGTGTGTTCGGCAGGTGGACGTCCTGGTGGTGCCGTCAGCTGTTCTCTTGTTGATTGACTATTCAAACAAAGAAAACCATAAACTTTGGAAAAGCAAAGAAAGTCTTTCTATATCTAACCTAAACATTATGTTCACAACTGTAGTGTGCCCAGTCATGGTAGCTACAACATAAGTTCTCTCTCTCTGCAAATATGGCCCTAGCTGGGGACACTGGGTTTTCCTGCTAGGCTATGACATAGTCTGTCAATGCCCATTGAGCTTCCTACACAAAAACCAGCCCCCTTCCAACCTGAGATCCTAATCCCAGCCATCCCCGGTACCATAAAGGATAGTTGTAAGTAACAGCCCTGCTCACACATACTGTCCTTCCGCAGTCGCAGGCACATCCCACCAGTTGCAGTCTTCTCATGGATATTCTCGGCTTGACCGTCGACGGAAGTCTGTTAGGTTTGAAACGGAGTGGACTTGGCCCCGGCTTTTGTCAGGTAACTTTTGGTCTCTTGAGCTTTATCGGCGTGAGGCACTAATTCAGGTCCCGACTAGCACAGGCAGAACTCGGAATCCTTCTGTACGGAATCCGGGCCTTGTCTACGATGGCTGACACCTTGATGTCATAGACTTTCCGCTGAGGCCTGTTACGCTGGCCTCAGCGACACCCTGGAGCATGTTTGCTCTACTCTCTTCTCTTGTGTCAAGTCTGCCTATAGTTTGGGGAGCAGCGCTTTTATATCAAGGAAGTCCTTCCTGTGGGTCACCTGATCAGGTCCAGCACACAGTCGATCCCCCTATAAATCTTCAGGCATAATTTGGTTCAGCTTGATTTCGCCTGGCCAGCAGAATGCAGTCTCTCCTCATTAACCCCTTAATCCCATATGACGCACTATCCCGTCAAGGTGACCTGGGACTTAATTCCCCGTGACGGGATAGTATGTCATATGCGATCGGCCGCGCTCCCCCCATGAGGCCGATCACGGCCGGGTGTCAGCTGACTATCGCAGCTGACATCCGGCACTATGTGCCATGAGCGGTCACGGACCGCCCCGGCCCACTGCGATCAAACATGATCACAGTATTCCGGCGGTATAGGGAAGCATCGGGCAGGGAGGGGGCTCCCTGCGTGCTTCCCTCAGACCCCCGGAGCAACGCGATGTAATCGCGTTGCTCCGAGGGTCTCTTACCTCCTCCTCGCTGCAGGTCCAAGATGGCCGCGGCATCCGAGTCCTGCAGGGAGGTGGCTTCACTGCGCCTGCTCAGAGCTGGCGCCGGGAAGCCTCCAGGAGCTGTGCACGTCAGATCGCCGATCTGACACAGTGCACAGCAAAGTGTCAGATTGGCGATCTTACACTATAACATCATGCCCCCCCTGGGGCAATGTTATAGTGTGAAAAAGAAAAATTCACATATGTAAAAAAAAAAAAAAAAATCCAAAAAAAAAAAAAAAAAAAAAAAAAATATTGCTCCTATAAATACATTTCTTTATCTAAATAATAAAAAAAAAACAATAAAAGTACACATATTTAGTATCGCTGCGTCCGTAGCGACCCGACCTATAAAACTGTCCCACTAGTTAACCCCTTCAGTGAACACCGTTAAAAAAACCAAAAAACGAGGCAAAAAACGCTTTATTATCATACCGCCAAATAAAAAGTGGAATAACACGCGATCAAAAAGATGGATATAAATATCCATGGTACTGCTGAAAACGTCATCTTGTCCTGCAAAACACGAGCTACCATACAGCATCATCAAAGAAAAAATAAAAAAGTTATAGTCCTCAGAATAAAGCGATGCAAAAATAATTATTTTTTCTATAAAATAGTTTTTATCGTATAAAAGCACCCAGACAAAAAAAAATGATATAAATGAGGTATCGCTGTAATCGTACTGACCAGAAGAATAAAGGTATGTGTCCACGTTCAGGATTGCATCAGGATTTGGTCAGGATTTTTCATCAGTATTTGTAAGCCAAAACCAGGAGTAGGTGATAAATGCAGAAGTGGTGCATATGTTTCTTGTTGTGAATTCTATTTTTGGGCTCCCTCTAGTGGTCACAAGCGGTACTGTGTAGTGTTGTCTTTCTGCAGGTTGGCTGCATCAGCTGGTTCGTTATCCTTGGTTGGTTTCCTATTTAGCTCACCTGGAGACTCAGTTCCTTGCCTGCTATCAATGTATTCAGTGCTCTTCAGATTCCTTGTGTCTACCTTGCTCCCAGTCTCTCCAAGACAAGCTAAGTTTTTGTTTGATAATTTTTTGATTATCAGTGTTCATTATGTTTTTAGTCCAGCTCGCTAAAATGTGATTTCCTCGCTTGCTGGTTGCTCTAGGGGACTGAGTTTCTCCCCCCCACACCGTTAGTTGGTGTGGGGGTTCTTGAAATCTCAGAGTGGATATTTTGTAAGGGTTTTTTACTGACCGCATAGATTCCCTTTTCTATTTTCTGCTATCTAGTATTAGTGGGCCTCATTTGCTGAATCTGCTTTCACCCCTGTGTATGTGCCTTCCTCTTACCTCACCGTTATTATCTGTTGGGGGCTTCTATATCTTTGGGGATTATTTCTCTGGAGGCAAGAGAGGTCTTTTCTTTCTCTCTAGGGGTAGTTAGTTCCTCAGGCTGGCTCGGGACGTCTAGGATTTTTAGGCACGTTCACCGGCTACTTTGGATAGGTGTTTGGATAGGTTCAGATTTGCGGTCAGTCCAGTTTGCCACCTCTCTAGAGCTTGTCCTATGTTTGTTACTTAGCTGGAGTAATTTGTGATCCTCAACCACTAAGGATCATAACAGTTTCTATTATACTTTTCCTCTAATTGTTCCACTCCTGGTTTTGGCTTACAAATACTGATGAAAAATCCTGACCAAATCCTGATGCAATCCTGAACGTGGACACATACCCTAAAACTGCTTTATCCATTTTACCAAACGCAGAACGGTATAAACGCCTCCCCCAAAAGAAATTCATGAATAGCTGGTTTTTGGTCACTCTGCCTCACAAAAATCGGAATAAAAGCGATCAAAAAATGTCACGTGCCCGAAAATGTTACAAATAAAAACGTCAACTCGTCCCGCAAAAAACAAGTCCTCACATGACTCTGTGGACCAAAATATGGAAAAATTATAGCTCTCAAAATGTGGTAACGCAAAAAATATTTTTTGCAATAAAAAGCGTCTTTCAGTGTGTGACGGCTGCCAATCATAAAAATCCGCTAAAAAACCCGCTATAAAAGTAAATCAAACCCCCCTTCATCACCCCCTTAGTTAGCAAAAAATTAAAAAATTAAAAAAATGTATTTATTTCCATTTTCCCATTAGGGTTAGGGTTAGGGCTAGGGTTAGGGCTAGGGATAGGGCAAGGGTTAGGGCTAGGGTTAGGGCTAGGGTTAGGGCTAGGGTTAGGGCTAGGGTTAGGGTTAGGGCTAGGGTTAGGGTTAGGGCTAGGGTTAGGGCTAGGGTTAGGGTTAGGGCTAGGGTTAGGGCTAGGGTTAGGGTTGGGGCTAGGGTTGGGGCTAAAGTTAGGGTTGGGGCTAAAGTTAGGGTTAGGGTTGGGGCTTAAGTTAGGGTTAGGGTTGGGGCTAAAGTTAGGGTTAGGGTTGGGGCTAAAGTTAGGGTTAGGGTTTGGATTACATTTACGGTTGGGATTAGGGTTGGGATTAGAGTTAGGGGTGTGTCAGGGTTAGGGGTGTGGTTAGAGTTACCATTGGGATTAGGGTTAGGGGTGTGTTTGGATTAGGGTTTCAGGTAGAATTGGGGAGTTTCCACTGTTCAGGCACATCAGGGGCTCTCCAAACGCGACATGGCGTCCCATCTCAATTCCAGCCAATTCTGCGTTGAAAAAGTAAAACAGTGCTCCTTCCCTTCCGAGCTCTCCCGTGCACCCAAACAGGGGTTTACCCCAACATATGGGGTATCAGCGTACTCGGGACAAATTGGACAACAACTTTTGGGGTCCAAGTTCTCTTGTTATCCTTGGGAAAATAAAAATTTGGGGGGCCAAAATCATTTTTGTGGGAAAAACAGATTTTTTATTTTCACGGCTCTGCGTTGTAAACTGTAGTGAAACACTTGGGGATTCAAAGTTCTCACAGCACATCTAGATAAGTTCCTTGGGAGGTCTAGTTTCCAATATGGGGTCACTTGTGGGGGGTTTGTACTGTTTGGGTACATCAGGGGCTCTGCAAATGCAACGTGACGCCTGCAGACCAATCCATCTAAGTCTGCATTCCAAATGGCGCTCCTTCCCTTCCGAGCTCTGCCATGCACACAAACAGTGGTTCCCCCCACATATGGGGTATCAGCATACTCAGGACAAATTGGACAACAACTTTTGGTGTCCAATTTCTCCTGTTACCCTTGGGAAAATACAAAACTGGGGGCTAAAAAATAATTTTTGTGGATAAATTTTTTTTTTTATTTTCACGGCTCTGCGTTATAAACTGTAGTGAAACACTTGGGGGTTCAAAGTTCTCACAACACATCTAGATAAGTTCCTTGGGAGGTCTAGTTTCTAATATGGGGACACTTGTTGGGGGTTTCTACTGTTTGGGTACATCAGGGGCTCTGCAAATGCAACGTGACGCCTGCAGACCAATCCATCTAAGTCTGCATTCCAAATGGCACTCCTTCTCTTCCGAGCTCTGCCATGCGCCCAAACAGTGGTTCCCCCCCACATATGGCGTATCACCAAACTCAGGACAAATTGGACAACAACTATTGGGGTCCAATTTATCCTGTTACCCTTGTGAAAATACAAAACTGGGGGCTAAAAAAATCATTTTTGTGAAAAAAAAAAATTATTTTCACGGCTCTGCGTTATAAACTGTAGTGAAACACTTGGGGGTTCAAAGCTCTCAAAATACATCTAGATAAGTTCCTTAGGGGGTCTACTTTCCAAAATGGTGTCACTTGTGGGTTTTTTTAATGTTTAGGCACATCAGGGGCTCTCCAAATGCGACATGGTGTCCCATCTCAATTCCAGTCAATTTTACATTGAAAAGTCAATCGGCACTCCTTCCCTTCCGAGCTCTGCCATGCGCCCAAACAGTCGTTTACCCCCACATATGGGGTATCAGCATACTCAGGACAAATTGCACAACAACTTTTGGGGTCCAATTTCTTCTCTTACCCTTGGGAAAATAAAAAATTGGGGGCGAAAAGATCATTTTTGTGAAAAAATATGATTTTTTTATTTTTACAGCTCTGCATTATAAACTTCTGTGAAGCACTTGTTGGGTCAAAGTGCTCACCACACATCTAGATAAGTTCCTTAAGGGGTCTACTTTCCAAAATGGAGTCACTTGTGGGGGTTTCAATGTTTACGCACATCAGGGGCTCTCCAAACGCAACATGGCGTCCCATCTCAATTCCAGTCAATTTTGCATTGAAAAGTCAAATGGCGCTCCTTCCCTTCCGAGCTCTGACATGCGCCCAAACAGTGCTTTACACCCACATATAGGGTATCAGCGTACTCAGGACAAATTGTACAACAACTTTTGGGGTCCATTTTCTCCTGTTACCCTTGGTAAAATAAAACAAATTGGAGCTGAAATAAATTTTGTGTGAAAAAAAGTTAAATGTTCATTTTTATTTAAACATTCCAAAAATTCCTGTGAAACACCTGAAGGGTTAATAAACTTCTAGAATGTGGTTTTGAGCACCTTGAGGGGTGCAGTTTTTAGAATGGTGTCACACTTGGGTATTTTCTATCATATAGACCCCTCAAAATGACTTAAAATGAGATGTGGTCCCTAAAAAAAATGGTGTTGTAAAAATGAGAAATTTCTGGTCAACTTTTAACCCTTATAACTCCCTAACAAAAAAAAATGTTGGTTCCAAAATTGTGCTGATGTAAAGTAGACATGTGGAAAATGTTACTTATTAAGATTTTGTGTGACATATCTCTGTGATTTAAGGGCATAAAAATTCAAAGTTGGAAAATTGCGAAATTTTCAAAATTTTTGCCAAATTTCAGTTTTTTTTCACAAATAAACGCAAGTTATATCGAAGAAATTTTACCACTATCATTAAGTACAATATGTCACGAGAAAACCATGTCAGAATCGCTAAGATCTGTTGAAGCGTTCCAGAGTTATAACCTCATAAAGGGACAGTGGTCAGAATTGTAAAAATTGGCCTGGTCATTAACGTGCAAACCACCCTCGGGTCTTAAGGGGTTAATGGCACATCCTGCAAAGGCTCTTCAGGGATATCACAGCTTCTTATTATACAGCCACGACTTGTCTGCAGAGATTACAACAAAGACACATTTGACTTCTTACTCTTCCTGCACCATCCCCATCTATTCCCAACTTACATAAACTCCTCTTCCTGCTGCCATTACAATACTGAGCCACTGCTGCCGTATGTGTTCCTATTACTGCATCTCTTGTTTGGCACAATACCTGCGCTGTTCTTACTGCCCCACATAATAATGTTCACCACTGTGACCCTCACATTGTAGTAATACCTCCTTTATTGCCCTGTGCAAATGCCCTAGAAAACAGTGTCCACATTTTGCCCCTTTGATGGCCACAATACTCTGAATGCCCCTATAACAATGAAGTGTCTTAAGTGTCCAGCGCCTATTTAACATTTAACAATGTCCCCCAATGTACAGATCCTCTATACAAAGTGTGATGTTCCCAAGTATCCCTGAAAACACAATATAATGCCCCAGCAGAAGCCCTTGCACTGTTTAATGAACTCCACAGTAGTCCATTCACAGACCTCAAACTGTATAATGGCCCCTACATTAGCTCCCTCATTTTATAATGGCCCCCACAACAAGCCCCAAAACTGTATCATGGCTCTGATATTAGCCCCAAAACTGTAAAATAGTCCCCACAATTTTTAAGGGCCCCCACAGTAGTCACTATAATGTATTATGAGGGCACCAGTAGTCCCTGTAATGTATGATGGCCCCAGTAGTCAATATAATGTATGAGGGGCTCCCTCCATTGTTTATGATGCCCCCCACAAGTTTTAATTAAAATAAAAAAAAACATCTTATATTCACCTAATCCAGGGTTCACAAATGGGCCGGCACTCTGACGTCTCACACTGAAAGCCTATTCTAAGCATAGACAATCATTTTTTTTTCCCAAAATCACAGTTACATATTAAAAATGCCACTTACTGTATATTACTGTTATATGAAGGTATTCTACTTTAATTCATCCCAAGGCTTAATGAGCAGAGATTTGTCCAGAAGAGGATCTTTGTTTGGTCCTATTGTTGTTTTCACAATTTTTATCTGCCACTTGTTCCATTATTTGTATGAACTGTTGAAACCATTAAAGATGCATTTTATATGGCAAATTATTATTATTATTTTTTATTATTATTTTTATTATTATAGTGCCATTTTTTCCATGGCACTTTACTTGTGAAAAGGGGTGTACATAATAAAAAGCAAGTACAATAATCTTGAACAAAAAGAGTCTATGACCGGTGCAAGTGGAAGAAGGGCTCACAGTCTGCGAGGGATGAGTGCGCATACAGTGGGTGAGGGTGGAGATGGTGGAGCAGTATGGTGGAATGAGGGTTACTGCTGGTTGTACGCTTGTCGGAAGAGGTAGGTCTTCAGTTTCCTTTTGAAGGTTTCTAGGGTGAGAGTCTGATATGTTGGGGCAGAGAGTTCCAGAGTAGGTGGATGAACGGGAGAAATCTTGTATGTGATTGTGGCAAGAGGAGATAAGAAGGGAGGAGACTAGGAGATCTTGTGAGGATCAGAGATTGCGTGCAGGTAAATACCGGGAGATTAGGTCACAGATGTATGGAGGAGACACTTTGTGGATAACTTTGTATGCCATGGTTAGTGTTTTGAACTGGAGTCTCTGGACAATGGAGAGCCAGTGAAGAGATTGACAGAAAGGAGAGGCTCTGGAATAGCAGGGGGACAGGTAGATTAGTCGGGCAGCGGATTCTGGTTAATAAGGAGGGGATATCGCATCCAGAGAGATATATCTGTGTGTCATCATCACAGATGTGACACTGAAAGATGTGGAACTGTATGAGCTGCCCCAGGCCGAAGGTGTAGATAGAGAAGAGCAGGGGTCCCAGAACTGAACCTTGGGGGACACTGACCGATAGGAGGCAAGATGAGGAGGAGGTGTGTGAGTGGGCGACTCTGAATGTCTGGTTTGTTAGCTATGAAGATATCCAGTATAGGTCCAGGTCCGTGATGCGAAGAGATGAGATAATCTGTAGTAAGAAGGAATGGTCCACTGTGTTGAAGACAGAGGACAGGTCCAGGAGGAGGAAGACAGAGTAGTGTTGCTTTGATTTGACAGTTAGTAGGTCAATGGCGACTTTAGTCAGGGCAGGTTCAGTGGAATGATGCTGTCAGAAACCAGATTGTAAGTGGTTAAAGAGGGAGCAGGAGGAGAGGTGAGAGGACAGTTCAAAATGAACATGTTGTTCCAGTAGTTTTGAGACATAGGGGAGAAGTGATATGGAAAGATAGCTAGACAGAGAGGATGGGTGAAGGGAGGGCTTTTTGAGGATTGGTGTAACTGAGGCATATTTGAAGCATTTATGAGGGGAAGTGTTGTGAATTCTGCTTTTGGGTTCCCTCCGGTGGTAGTAGGTGGTAATGCAGTTGTCCCTGGGTTGCAGTCCTGGTCAGGTGTGTCTGCTGATTGCAGTTCTGACTGGGGTATTTAGGTGTGCAGGATTCATTAGTCCTTGCCAGTTGTCAATTGTTGTTTGGAGGTGTTGGACCTCTGCCTGGTTCCTCCTGCCTTTCTGCCAAATCAGCAAAGATAAGTGTCTGGTTCTTTTTTCTGTGGCACACATGCAGTGTGCTTCATAATTCAGTACTATTCTTTGTGTTTTCTTGTCCAGCTTAGATTGTGTCAGTATTTTCTCAGTCTTGTTGGATTCTCTGGGGTTGCAGATATTCATTCCACGTCTTTAGTTAGATTGTGGAATTTTTTGTATTATCTTCGGTGGATATTTTTGGAAGGGTTTTATTACTGACCGCCTAGTAATCTGTCCTATCCTTTCCTATTTAGCTAGAGTGGCCTCTTTTGCTAAATCCTGTTTTCTACCTGCGTGTGTCTTTTCTTCTCCTACTCACAGTCATTATTCGTGGGGGGCTGCCTTTCCTTTGGGGGTCTGCTCTGAGGCAAGATAGTATTCCTATTTCCATCTATAGGGGTATTTAGTCCTCTGGCTGTGTCGAGGTGTCTAGGGTTTGTTAGGCACACCCCACGGCTACTTCTAGTTGCGGTGTTAGTTCAGGATTTGCGGTCAGTACAGGTACCACCGACTCCAGAGAAAGTTTCATGCGGCTCCAAGGTCACCGGATCATAACAGTACAACTGGCCCATAATGAGTTAAATGCATCTCAGAAGAAGGGAAGAAAGGTGTTGAGCCATTTTTTTTCTGCAGTCTGCTTTGTCTTTTCTTCCCTCTTTATCTATGGGTGGCTGAGGAGTCTTGTGCCAGCATGGATGTTCAGGAATTAGCTTCTCGGGTAGACCAGCTTGCTGCTAGGGTACAGGGTATTTCTGATTATATTGTTCAGACTCCTGCTTTAGAGCCGAAGATTCCTACTCCTGATTTGTTTTTTGTTGATATGTCCAAATTTTTGAGTTTTAAAAACAATTGTAAACTGTTTTTTGCTCTGAGACTGCGATCCTCCGGTGATTCCATTCAGCAGGTTAAAATTGTCATCTCCCTGCTGCGTGGCGATCCACAGGATTGCGCATTCTCCCTGGAATCTGGGAATCCGGCCTTGCTTAATGTAGACTCCTTTTTTCAGGCTTTAGGATTATTATATGATGAACCGAATTCTGTGGATCAAGCAGAGAAAACCTTGTTGGCCCTGTCTCAGGGTCAAGAGGCGGCAGAATTGTATTGTCAGAAATTTAGAAAATGGTCTGTGTTGACTAATTGGAATGATGATGCTTTGGCGGCAATTTTCAGAAAGGGTCTTTCTGAATCCGTTAAAGATGTTATGGTGGGGTTTCCCACGCCTTCCGGTCTGAGTGATTCTATGTCTCTGGCCATTCAGATTGATCGGCGCTTGCGGGAGCGTCGAACTGTGCGCGCTGTGGCGTCGTCCTTAGAGCAAAGTCCTGAGCCAATGCAGTGTGATAGGATTTTGTCTAGAACGGAACGACAAGGATTCAGATGTCAGAATAGGTTGTGTTATTATTGTGGCGACGCTTCTCATGTCATTTCAGTCTGCCCTAAGCGGACAAAAAGGATCGCTAGTTCATTTACTATCAGTACAGTACAACCTAAATTTCTGTTATCGGTGTCCTTGATCTGCTCATTGTCATCATTTTCTGTCATGGCGTTTGTGGATTCAGGCGCCGCCTTGAACTTAATGGATTTTGAGTTTGCCAGGCGTTGTGGTTTTCCCTTGCAGCCTTTGCAGAACCCTATTCCTTTAAGGGGGATTGATGCTACACCTTTGGCTAAAAATAAGCCCCAGCTTTGGACACAGGTGACCATGCACATGGCGCCAGCCCATCAGGAAGATTGTCGATTTCTGGTGTTGCATAATTTGCATGATGTTATCGTGCTGGGTTTTCCGTGGTTGCAGGTACATAATCCTGTGTTGGATTGGAAATCTATGTCTGTGACTAGTTGGGGTTGTCAGGGGGGTTCATAATGATGTTCCTTTGATGTCAATCTCCTCTTCTTCTTCCTCTTCTGAAATTCCAGAGTTTTTGTCTGATTTTCAGGATGTATTCGATGAGCCCAAGTCCAGTTCCCTTCCACCGCACAGGGACTGTGATTGTACGATTGACTTGATTCCAGGCAGTAAGTTTCCTAAGGGCCGACTTTTTAACCTGTCTGTGCCTGAACATACCGCCATGCGGAGTTATGTTAAGGAGTCTTTGGAGAAAGGGCATATTCGGCCATCTTCTTCACCGTTGGGAGCAGGTTTTTTTTTTTGTTGCTAAGAAGGATGGCTCCTTGAGACCTTGTATTGATTATCGCCTTTTGAATAAGATCACGGTCAAGTTTCAATACCCTTTACCTTTGCTTTCCGATTTGTTTGCTAGGATTAAGGGGGTTAGTTGGTTTATGAACATTGACCTTCGGGGGGCATATAATCTTGTTCGGATTAAGCAGGGTGATGAATGGAAAACTGCGTTTAATACGCCCGAAGGCCATGTTGAATACCTTGTGATGCCATTCGGGCTCTCCAATGCTCCATCTGTTTTTCAGTCCTTCATGCATGATATCTTCCGGACGTATCTTGATAAATTCTTGATTGTATATTTGGATGACATTTTGATTTTTTCCGATGATTGGGAGTCTCATGTGGAACAGGTCAGGACGGAATTTCAGATCCTTCGTGACAATGCTTTGTTTGTGAAGGGGTCTAAGTGTCTCTTTGGAGTGCAGAAGGTTTCTTTTTTGTGCTTCATTTTTTCTCCCTCATCTATAGAGATGGATCCGGCTAAGGTTCAGGCCATTCATGATTGGATTCAACCCACATCCGTGAAGAGCCTTCAGAAATTTTTGGGTTTTGCTAATTTTTATAGCCGTTTCATTGCTAACTTCTCCAGCATGGTTAAACCCTTGACTGATTTGAAGAAAAAAGGCGCTGATGTGGCGAATTGGTCCTCTGCGGCTGTCTCTGCCTTTCAGGAGCTTAAACGCCGATTTACTTCTGCTACGGTGTTGCGCCAACCGGATGTTTCTCTTCCGCTTCAGGTTGAGATTGACGCTTCAGAGATTGGGGCAGGGGCCGTTTTGTCTCAGAGGGATTCTGTTGCTTCTTTGATGAAACCGTGTGCCTTCTTTTCCCGCAAGTTTTCGCCTGCTGAACGCAATTATGATGTCGGCAATCGGGAGTTGTTGGCTATGAAGTGGGCGTTTGAGGAGTGGTGACATTGGCTTGAGGGAGCTAAGCACCGTATTGTGGTCCTGACCGATCATAAGAATTTGATTTACCTCGAGTCTGCCAAACGGCTGAGTCCTAGACAGGCTCGATGGTCCTTGTTTTTTCCCATTTTGATTTCGTGGTTTCGTATCTTCCAGGTTCTAAGAATATTAAGGCTGATGCCCTTTCTAGGAGTTTTTTGCCTGATTCTCCTGAGGTCCTTGAACCGGTCGGCATTCTGAAAGAAGGGGTGGTCCTTTCTGCCATTTCCCCTGATTTACGGCGGGTTCTTCAGGAATTTCAGGCTGATAGACCTGACCTGTTATGATCCTTAGTGGTTGAGGATTACGAATTACTCCAGCTAAGTAACAAACATAGGACAAGCTCTAGGGAGGTGGCAAACTGGACTGACCGCAAATCTGAACCTATCCAAACACACTAGAAGTAGCCGGTGAACGTGCCTAAAAAATCCTAGATGTCTCGAGCCAGCCTGAGGAACTAACTACCCCTAGAGAGAAAGAAAGACCTCTCTTGCCTCCAGAGAAATAATCCCCAAAGATATAGAAGCCCCCAACAAATAATAAAGGTGAGGTAAGAGAAAGGCACATACACAGGGGTGAAAACAGATTCAGCAAATGAGGCCCACTAATACTAGATAGCAGAAAATAGTAAGGGGTCTGTGCGGTCAGTAAAAAAACCCTAACAAAATATCCACACTGAGATTTCAAGAACCCCAGCACCAACTAACAGTGTGGGGGGAGAAACTCAGTCCCCTAGAGCAACCAGCAAGCGAGGAGATCACATCTTAGCAAGCTGGACAAGAAACATGATGAATGCTGATAATCAAAAAATGAACGGACAAAAACTTAGCTTGTCTTGGAGAGGCTGGGAGCAAGGTAATCACAAGGAATCTGAAGAGCACTGAATACATTGATAGCAGGCAAGGAACTGAGTATCCAGGTGAGTTAAATAGGAAACGAACCAAGGATAACGAACCAGCTGATGCAACCAACTGCAGAAGACAACACTACACAGTACCGCTTGTGACCACTAGAGGGAGCCTAAAAATAGAGTTCACAACAGTACCCCCCTTTGAGGAGGGGTCACCGAACCCTCATTAAGACCCCCAGGGCGATCAGGATGAGCCGCGTGGAAGGCACGAACCAAATCAGCCGCATGAACATCAGAGGCGACAACCCAGGAATTATCCTCCTGACCATAGCCCTTCCACTTCACCAAATACTGAAGCCTCCATCTAGAGATACGAGAATCCAAAATCTTCTCCACCACGTACTCCAATTCACCCTCGACCAGCACCGGGGCAGGAGGCTCAACAGAAGGAACCACAGGTACCACATACCTCCGCAACAAAGACCTATGGAACACATTATGAATGGCAAACGATGCTGGGAGATCCAAACGAAAAGACACCGGGTTAAGGATTTCCAAGATCTTATAAGGACCGATGAAGCGAGGCTTGAATTTAGGAGAGGAGACCTTCATAGGAACATACCGAGAAGACAGCCACACCAAATCCCCAACACGAAGTCGGGGACCCACACCGTGGCAGCGGTTGGCAAAGCGCTGAGCCTTCTCCTGTGACAACCTCAAATTGTCCACCACATGGTTCCAAATCTGCTGCAACCTATCCACCACAGAATCCACCCCAGGACAGTCAGAAGACTCAACCTGACCCAAGGAAAAATGAGGATGGAAACCAGAATTGCAGAAAAAAGGCGAAACCAAAGTAGCAGAACTAGCCCGATTATTAAGGGCAAACTCGGCCAATGGCAAAAAAGTCACCCAATCATCCTGATCAGCAGAAACAAAACATCTCAAATAAGTTTCCAACGTCTGATTAGTTCGCTCGGTTTGGCCATTAGTCTGAGGATGGAAGGCCGACGAAAAAGATAAATTAATGCCCATCTTAGCACAAAAAGTCCGCCAAAACCTGGACACAAACTGGGATCCTCTATCAGACACAATATTTTCAGGAATGCCGTGCAAGCGAACCACATTCTGAAAAAATAGAGGAACCAAATCGGAGGAGGAAGGCAACTTAGGCAAGGGCACCAAATGGACCATCTTGGAAAAACGATCACACACCACCCAGATGAAAGACATTTTCTGAGATACTGGAAGATCCGAAATAAAATCCATGGAAATGTGCGTCCAAGGCCTTTTCGGGACAGGCAAAGGCAAAAGTAAACCACTGGCACGAGAACAGCAAGGCTTAGCCCGAGCACAAATCCCACAAGACTGCACAAAGGAACGCACATCCCGCGACAAGGAAGGCCACCAGAAGGACCTAGCCACCAAATCTCTGGTACCAAAAATCCCAGGATGATCCGCCAACACCGAAGAATGAACCTCGGAAATAACTCTGCTGGTCCATCCATCCGGGACAAACAGTCTCTCTGGTGGACAACGGTCAGGTCTATCCGCCTGAAATTTCTGCAGCACTCGCCGCAAATCTGGGGAAATGGCAGACAAAATCACTCCCTCTCTGAGAATACCAGCCGGCTCAGAAACTCCCGGAGAGTCAGGCACAAAACTCCTAGAAAGTGCATCAGCCTTCACGTTCTTCGAACCAGGCAGGTATGAGACCACAAAGTTGAAACGGGAGAAAAACAGCGACCAACGAGCCTGTCTAGGATTCAGGCGCTTGGCAGATTCAAGGTAAATCAGGTTTTTGTGATCAGTCAAGACCACCACACGATGTTTAGCTCCTTCGAGCCAATGTCGCCACTCCTCAAATGCCCACTTCATAGCCAACAACTCCCGATTACCAACATCATAATTCCGCTCGGCCGGTGAAAACTTTCTTGAAAAGAAAGCACATGGCTTCATCACAGAGCCATCAGAGCTTCTCTGCGACAAAACAGCCCCTGCTCCAATCTCAGAAGCATCAACCTCGACCTGGAAGAGGAGAGAGACATCTGGTTGACATAAGACTGGAGCTGAAGAAAACCGGTGCTTCAGTTCCTGAAAGGCCTCCACGGCCGCAGGAGACCAATTAGTCACATTAGAACCCTTTTTGGTCAAATCCGTCAAAGGTTTAACCACGCTAGAAAAATTAGCGATGAAACGACGGTAAAAATTAGCAAAACCCAAGAACTTCTGAAGACTCTTAACAGACGTAGGCTGAGTCCAGTCATGAATAGCCTGGACCTTGACTGGGTCCATCTCCACAGTAGAAGGAGAAAAAATAAAACCCAAAAAGGAGACCTTCTGTACTCCGAAGAGGCATTTTGAGCCCTTCACAAATAAAGCATTAGCACGCAGGACCTGAAACACCATCCTGACCTGCTTCACATGGGACTCCCAATCATCAGAAAAGACCAAAATGTCATCCAGATAAACAATCATAAATTTATCCAGATATTCTCGGAAGATGTCATGCATGAAGGACTGAAACACAGAAGGAGCATTAGAGAGTCCAAAAGGCATCACTAAGTACTCAAAATGGCCTTCGGGCGTATTAAATGCTGTTTTCCATTCATCTCCCTGCTTAATGCACACAAGGTTATACGCACCACGGAGATCTATCTTAGTGAACCAACTGGCCCCCTTAATCCGAGCAAACAAATCAGACAATAGTGGCAAAGGATACTGAAATTTGACTGTGATTTTATTCAGAAGACGATAATCTATACAAGGTCTCAAAGAACCGTCCTTCTCGGCCACAAAAAAAAAACCTGCACCAAGAGGGGAAGAGGATGGGCGAATATGTCCCTTCTCCAAAGACTCCTTTATATAACTCCGCATCGCGGCATGCTCTGGTATAGACAAATTAAAAAGTCGTCCCTTAGGGAATTTACTACCAGGAATTAAATTTATAGCACAGTCACAATCCCTATGAGGAGGCAGGGCACTGGACCTGGGCTCATCAAATACATCCTGGTAGTCAGACAAAAACTCAGGGACCTCAGAAGGAGTGGAAGAAGCAATAGACACCAACGGAGTATCGCCACGAATTCCCTGACAACCCCAACTTGACACAGACATAGCTTTCCAATCTAAAACTGAATTATGAGCCTGCAGCCATGGCAGACCCAAAACGACAACATCATGCAAATTATGCAGAACGAGAAAGCAAATCACCTCCTGATGTATGGGAGTCATGCACATGGTCATTTGCGTCCAATACTGAGGCTTATTCTCAGCCAATGGCGTAGCATCAATTCCCCTCAGAGGAATAGGAAATTCCAAAGGCTCCAGGACAAAACCACAGCGCCTGGCAAACGACAAATCCATCAGATTCAGGGCAGCACCCGAGTCCACAAAAGCCATAACCGGGTAGGACGACAAAGAACAAATCAAAGTAACAGACAAAATAAATTTAGGCTGTATCGTACCAATGGTGACAGGTTTAGCGATTTTTTTTAAACGTTTAGAGCATGCTGAGATAACATGAGTAGAATCACCACAGTAAAAGCACAACCCATTTTGACGTCTATGACTTTGTCGCTCAAATCTGGTCAGAGTTCGGTCACATTGCATAGACTCAGGTCTCTGCTCAGAAAATACCGCCAAAGGATGAACAGATTTGCGCTCCCGCAAACGCCGATCAACCTGAATGGCTAAAGCCATAGAATCACTCAGACTTGTAGGGGTGGGAAACCCCACCATAACATTCTTAACGGCCTCAGAAAGACCTTCTCTGAAATTTGCAGCCAAGGCACACTCATTCCATTAAGTAAGCACCGACCATTTCCGAAATTTTTGAGAATACACCTCTGCTTCATCCAGACCTTGAGAGATAGCCAGCAACGCTTTTTCTGCCTGATTCTCAAGATTAGGCTCCTCATAAAGCAGTCCAAGAGCCAGAAAAAATGCATCTACATTAAGCAATGCAGGATCTCCTGGCGCCAGAGAGAAGGCCCAATCTTGAGGGTCGCCGCGCAACAAGGAGATAACAATTTTAACTTGCTGAGCGGAATCACCAGAGGAATGAGGTCTCAGAGACAGAAATAACTTACAATTATTCTTAAAATTCTGAAACCTAGATCTATCTCCAGAAAACAACTCAGGAATGGGTATCTTTGGTTCTGACATAGGGCTATGAATAACAAAATCCTGAATACTTTGCACCCGTGCAGTAAGATGATCCACACTAGAAGTCAGAGTCTGAATATTCATGTCTGCAGCTGAGCTCAAAACCACCCAGAGTTCAAGGGGATGAAAGAAACTAAACAGACTGCAGCAAAGGAAAAGCAGGAGGAAAAAAAAAATAAAATGTACTCAGGTCTTCTTTTTATCCCACTTCTGCGATGCATTAAACACTTTTTTGGCCTGCTATACTGTTATGATCCTTAGTGGTTGAGGATCACGAATTACTCCAGCTAAGTAACAAACATAGGACAAGCTCTAGGGAGGTGGCAAACTGGACTGACCGCAAATCTGAACCTATCCAAACACACTAGAAGTAGCCGGTGAACGTGCCTAAAAAATCCTAGACGTCTCGAGCCAGCCTGAGGAACTAACTACCCCTAGAGAGAAAGAAAGACCTCTCTTGCCTCCAGAGAAATAATCCCCAAAGATATAGAAGCCCCCAACAAATAATAACGGTGAGGTAAGAGAAAGGCACATACACAGGGGTGAAAACAGATTCAGCAAATGAGGCCCACTAATACTAGATAGCAGAAAATAGTAAGGGGTCTGTGCGGTCAGTAAAAAAACCCTAACAAAATATCCACACTGAGATTTCAAGAACCCCTGCACCAACTAACGGTGTGGGGGGAGAAACTCAGTCCCCTAGAGCAACCAGCAAGCGAGGTGATCACATCTTAGCAAGCTGGACAAGAAACATGATGAATGCTGATAATCAAAAAATGAACGGACAAAAACTTAGCTTGTCTTGGAGAGGCTGGGATCAAGGTAATCACAAGGAACTCTGAAGAGCACTGAATACATTGATAGCAGGCAAGGAACTGAGTATCCAGGTGAGTTAAATAGGAAACGAACCAAGGATAACGAACCAGCTGATGCAGCCAACCTGCAGAAGACAACACTACACAGTACCGCTTGTGACCACTAGAGGGAGCCTAAAAATAGAGTTCACAACACTGACCGCTATCCTGTGGGGAAATTGTTTGTTCCTGACAGATGGACTAGTAGAGTGATTTCTGAGGTTCACTGTTCTGTGTTGGCTGGTCATCCTGGTATTTTTGGTACCAGAGATTTGGTTGGTAGTCCTTTTGGTGGCCTTCGTTGTCACGTGATGTGCGTTCTTTTGTGCAGTCCTGTGGGACTTGTGCGCGGGCCAAGCCTTGTTGTTCCCGTGCTAGTGGGTTACTTTTGCCATTGCCGGTCCCTGAGAGGCCCTGGACGCATATTTCTATGGATTTTATTTCTGATCTTCTGGTTTCCCAGAGGATGTCGGTTATCTGGGTTGTTTGTGACCGGTTTTCTAAGATGGTTCATTTGGTGCCTTTGCCTAAACTGCCTTCCTCTTCAGAGTTGGTTCCGTTGTTTTTTCAGCATGTGGCTCGTTTGCATGGTATTCCGGAGAATATTGTGTCCGACAGAGGTTCCCAGTTTGTTTCTAGGTTTTGGCGGGCCTTTTGTGCTAGGCTGGGCATTGATTTGTCTTTTTCTTCTGCATTTCATCCTCAGACAAATGGCCAGACCGAGCGAACTAATCAGACTTTGGAGACTTATTTGAGATGCTTTGTGTCTGCTGATCAGGATGATTGGGTGGCCTTTTTGCCATTGGCCGAGTTTGCCCTTAATAATCGGGCTAGTTCGGCTACTTTGGTTTCGCCTTTTTTTTGTAATTTTGGTTTTCATCCTCGTTTTTCTTCTGGGCAGGTTGAGCCTTCTGACTGTCCTGGTGTGGATTCGGTGGTTGACAGGTTGCAGCAGATTTAGGCTCATGTGGTGGACAATTTGGTGTTGTCTCAGGAGGAGGCTCAACGTTTTGCTAACCGTCGTCGGTGTGTTGGTTCCCGGCTTCGGGTTGGGGATTTGGTTTGGTTGTCTTCCCGTCATGTTCCTATGAAGGTCTCTTCCCCTTAGTTTAAGCCTCGGTTTATTGGTCCTTATAGGATTTCTGGGATTATTAATCCGGTGTCTTTTCGATTGGCGCTTCCGGCCTCTTTTGCTATCCATAATGTCTTCCATAGATCTTTATTGCGGAAATATGTGGTGCCCGTTGTTCCCTCTGTTGATCCTCCGGCCCCTGTTTTGGTTGATGGGGAGTTGGAGTATGTGGTTGAGAAGATTTTGGATTCTCTTTTTTCGAGGCGGAGGCTTCAGTACCTTGTCAAATGGAAGGGTTATGGCCAGGAGGATAATTCTTGGGTTTTTGCTTCTGATGTCCATGCTGCTGATTTGGTCCATGCCTTTCATCTGGCTCGGCCTGGGGGCGCTGGTGAGGGTTCAGTGACCCCTCCTCAAGGGGAGGGTACTGTTGTGAATTCTGCTGGAGGAAGACAGAGTAGTGTTGCTTTGATTTGACAGTTAGTAGGTCAATGGCGACTTTAGTCAGGGCAGGTTCAGTGGAAATGATGCTGTCAGAAACCAGATTGTAGGTGGTTAAAGAGGGAGCAGGAGGAGAGGTGAGAGGACAGTTCAAAATGAACATGTTGTTCCAGTAGTTTTGAGACATAGGGGAGAAGTGATATGGAAAGATAGCTAGACAGAGAGGATGGGTGAAGGGAGGGCTTTTTGAGGATTGGTGTAACTGAGGCATATTTGAAGCATTTATGAGGGGAAGTGTTGTGAATTCTGCTTTTGGGTTCCCTCCGGTGGTAGTAGGTGGTAATGCAGTTGTCCAAGGGGTTGCAGTCCTGGTCAGGTGTGTCTGCTGATTGCAGTTCTGACTGGGGTATTTAGGTGTGCAGGATTCATTAGTCCTTGCCAGTTGTCAATTGTTGGTTGGAGGTGTTGGACCTCTGCCTGGTTCCTCCTGCCTTTCTGCCAAATCAGCAAAGATAAGTGTCTGGTTCTTTTTTCTGTGGCACACATGCAGTGTGCTTCATAATTCAGTGCTATTCTTTGTGTTTTCTTGTCCAGCTTAGATTGTGTCAGTATTTTCTCAGTCTTGTTGGATTTTCTGGGGTTGCAGATATTCATTCCACGTCTTTAGTTAGATTGTGGAATTTTTTGTATTATCTGCGGTGGATATTTTTGGAAGGGTTTTATTACTGACCGCCTAGTAATCTGTCCTATCCTTTCCTATTTAGCTAGAGTGGCCTCTTTTGCTAAATCCTGTTTTCTACCTGCGTGTGTCTTTTCTTCTCCTACTCACAGTCATTATTTGTGGGGGGCTGCCTTTCCTTTGGGGGTCTGCTCTGAGGCAAGGTAGTATTCCTATTTCCATCTATAGGGGTATTTAGTCCTCCGGCTGTGTCGAGGTGTCTAGGGTTTGTTAGGCACACCACACGGCTACTTCTAGTTGCGGTGTTAGTTCAGGATTTGCGGTCAGTACAGGTACCACCGACTCCAGAGAAAGATTCATGCGGCTCCAAGGTCACCGGATCATAACAGGGAAGACACCATTTGATAGTGACAGGTTGAAGAGATGTGTTAGGGTTGGGATGAAAACTGTGGTAAGGTCTGGGATGAGCTTTGAGAGGATCTGGTCAAGTGCACAGCTGGTGAGATGTGATCTAGAGAGTAGAGAGTAAAGTTGATCTTCTGTAATGGCAAAGAAGCTGGTTTTGGAGGAGGAGGGCTGAGTAATTATGGGGAGGGGCTGTGGGGACTTTAGGCCAAAGCTTTGTCTGATGTTATTAATCTTCTTTTCCTTCTCTGCCCAGCAACCCTGGAAGCCTGCCTCAGTTCTTTAGACAGGCTGGTGTGCCAGGGGTGCCTGTTGATTGTGTGAGCTTTGGTATGTGTGATGGGGCGGCCGATTCGAGAGCTGCAGCTGCTGTGGTGTTATATAAAGCTGTGGCAGCATCTGCACTGTGTAAGGAACTTATGTCTGCATGAGGGAGAAGGGATTCAGAGAGTGAGTGTAGCTCAAAGTGTTTGAGATTTCTGAGAGGTTGTACAAGTTTGTGGAGTGGGGATTGTGCACCTGGAGAGGAAAGGGAAGAGACTGTAAGTAGGCTGTGGTCAGAAAGAGGGAGAGGTCTTAGATAGAGAACAGAGGTGGGTGAAGGTCCAGTGTGTGACCCTATTTGTGAGTGGCTGTGAGAGACCATTGAGCGAGGCCAAAGGAGGAAGTGAGAGATAGAATTTAGAGACAGCTGATGGGGAAGTGACAATAGTGATGTTGATTCGACCATGATGACAGTGGGGATGTCAGCGGAAAGGAAATGTAGTAGCCAGATGGCGAAGTGGTCTAAGAAGGTGGTGACTGGCCCTGGGGGACAGTAAATTACAGACAGTTGGAGCTCGGATGAGGAGTAGATGCGCACATAGCGCACCTCAAAAGAAGGGAGAGTAACTGAGGGTGGTAGTGGAATTGGGGTGAAGGAGCAGTTATCTAACAGGAAAAAAACAATTCCTCCACCGTTTTTTTGCTACTGGGGCAGAGGGTGTGGGAAATGTGGAATCCACCATATGAAAGTGCAGCTGGAGAGGCTGTGCCAGAGGGGGTGAGGCAGGCAGGTGAGGAAATGAAGGAAAGTTTGTTAGTAATTAAAAGATCATGGATGTAGGAAAGTTTGTTGCAGACTGATCGAGCGTTCCATAGAGCTCCTGTTAGGGGGACTGGGGAAGTGGTGACTGAGTGAATGGATATAAGGTTAGAAAAGTTGCGGAGATGTGTGATAAACTGTGGATGGGAGTTAGAAATGACTGTGGGGATGTGGTGATGAGGACAAGGATTTGAAGAGATATCACCAGTAGAGTTGAGCGACTTTTACTTTTTTCGGATCGAGTCGGGTTTCGCGAAACCCGACTTTGTCAAAAGTCAGGTCAGGTGAAATCAGCCGATTATTGCGAAAAGTCGGGGGCCGACTAAAACACGAAACCCAATGCAAGTCAATGGGGAATCAAAGTCGGCAGTGAGTGGAGGACAGGAAAACACCTACAGTGCCCATTTTAATGCCAAAAACATCAATTCTTATTACTGAAGTTCGTCAATCTTAATTTACTTTATAATAATAGTTAGGCATTGAAAACAGGGAGTCATTTTACTAAAGTTGTGGGGGGGTAGGGCTGGCTCAAGATTTTCATGGGCCCAGGAAACGCGGAATACGTCACGGCGGTGGAGCAGGGAGAGCTAAGTATTTCAACTTTGCAAGTGCTGTGATCCTGAGCAAACAGGGGGGCCCCCTTGTTGGCATTGGCACTGGCACATGGCCCCTCATAGTACAACAGTGTGTTTGACGGCAGTTGGCGCATCCCACCAGCAGAGACACTTTTGCGTACTATGAGGGGCCCTGTGCCAGTGACATCGCCAACGAGTATGCCCCCTCACCTGATGAAGGAACCTGCAGTTTCATCTGCACCTTCCTCTTTGTCCCCGTGTAAGGTGGTATAGTATGCAGGAAGGGGAACCTGGCTTTCAGCAGGGTCAGATTCTGGCTTTGTAGAGTGCAAGGGGAATGTAGTGGTCTGGGTCAATGTACCAGCAGACTCATCTAGCAGTGGCTGGGCAATGGGCAGGATGAGGAGGAAACACAGATCTAGGCCCAAATAATAAAGTGGTCTAAGTGCAGTTCAAAATTGGTAACAGGACTAAACAGGTGGCATTGCTTTGTTCTGCGGAGGACAACTGTAAGGAGTGGCAGACACAGTTAGTAGGCCCAAATAATTAAGTAGGCTAAATGCAGTTCAAAATTGGTAACAGGACTAAACAGGCGGCATTGCTTTGTTCAGCGGAGGACAACTGTAAGGAGTGGCAAACACAGTTAGTAGGCCCAAATAATTAAGTAGGCTAAATGCAGTTCAAAATTGGTAACAGGGCTAAACTGGCAGCATTGCTTTGTTCAGCGTAGGACAACTGTATCGAGTGGCAGACACAGTTAGTAGGCCCAAATAATAAAGTGGGCTAAATGTCTGCCAAAAAATTGTTCATAAATAAAAAGGTGGCATAGCTAGGTACAGGGGTGGGCTCCTCTGCTAAGTAGCAGACAGTGGTAGTAGGCGTAAAGTAATAACTGGTCTAAATGGAGGCCAGGGCCCCTGTATATTTTAACTATCATCTATCATTTCAACAAATTTGTATTGGCATTGCCATTGAAGGATTTAACAGCACAGACTACACAGTGGTGGAGCAGGGATAGGTAAGTATTGCAAGTGGTAGAGCACTGTTTGAGCTGGGGGGTAACACTCTCTTGTGGGCGGCGGTACTGGCACAGGGCCCCTCATATTACGACGGTGTGTCTGACGTTGGTTGTGCACGACCACCTCCAGAGACTCTTCATTGTACTATGAGGGACCCTGTGCCAGTGCCGTCGCCCAAGAGTAGGCACACCCACCTGTCCAGGCAAACACCACTCACATGGGTGCTTGCGCCAGGTGGTGACCACGGCCCTGTGGGGAGAGTCAACCCATTTAGGGAGGTATAAAAATGGCATATGGTGGACATTCAGCAGCTGCAAATGGAGGAATTGGAGCAGTCAGTAAGAGGAGGCCAAAAGCAAGACATTTTTCAGGCAAGCTACGTGTCAGCAGGGGAAGGAGGGGCCAAATAATTTGAAATCCATGATTGGTTCATTTTAATGAAGGTTAGATCATCAACATTTCGGGCAGCCAGACGTGTCCTTTTTTCGGTCAGTATTGAACCAGCAGCACTGAAGATTCTTTCTGATAGCACACTAGCAGCAGGGCAAGCGAGCACCTGTAATGCATATTCTGCCAATTCAGGCCAGTTTTCTGTTTTAGATGCCCAGTAAACAAAGGGGCATGACCTATGAGGGAGAACATCGATAAGGGAGGAAAAGTAGTTCGTAACCATACTGGAGAAATGCTGTCTCCTGTCACTTTGAATCGATGCAGCAGTACCTGTCGTGTCAGCGGTCATTGCGAAATCACTCCACAACCTGGTCATAAAACCCCTCTGTCCAACGCCACTTTGGATTTGTGCACCTCTAACACCTCTGCCATGTTGCCCACTACGGCTCGTGTGAGAACCATCACCGCCGCTGTGTGCTGGAAATGCCTGAACCAAACGGTCTACAAGAGTTGCTTGTTTGGTAGCCAATATTTGCTCAACGTTTTCATGAGGCATGAAATTTTGTAATTTTCCTTTATATCGTGGATCCAGGAGGCAGGCCAACCAGTAATCGTCATCGGTAGGGTTGAGCGACCTTTAGTTTTTTAGGGTCGAGTCGGGTTTTGTGAAACCCGACTGTCTTAAAAGTCGAGTCGAGTGAAATCGGCCGACCACCGTGAAAAGTCGGGTTTCGGCCGAAACACGAAACCCAATGAAGGAATTTTTTTTTTTTTATTTTATTCATTCTCTCTCTCTCTCTCTCTCTCTCTCTCTCTCTCTCCCCCCCCCTCCGTCCCAGCACAGAAAATTTCGTATTGCACATTCCAAATCCCTACTGCGCACAAGCGATAACATGACGAAAGGCGTTCACTCCCCTAAGACCTATGTCATCACTCTGCCCACGCTCATTCATTGGCTGAAAAAATGGCGCTAAATGCGTCATACGAAACGCGACTTTGGCGCCAAGATCGCGTACCGCATGGCCGACCCCACACAGGGATCGGGTCGGGTTTCATGAGACGCCGACTTTGCCAAAAGTCGGCGACTTATGAAAATGAACGACCCGTTTCGCTCAACCCTAGTCATCGGTCATCATTTTGATAATACGGGTGTCCCTTTTTAGGATACGCAAGGCATACTCAGCCATGTGGGCTAATGTTCGAGGTGTCAATTCACTGCTTGTGCTGGGTTGAGGAGCACTTTCTTGCAAATCAACATCTCTTGTGTCCCGCAAAAACCCTGTACCTGACCTTGCAACGCCACCAGTTTCTATTGCCCCCTGAGAAGCATCCTCCTCCCATAAATATTCATCCCCATTCTCCTCCTCCTCTTCGTCCGCCACCTCGTCCAGGAGAGTTCCCTGAGCAACCAATGGCTGACTGTCATCAAAGCTTCCCTCCTCCTCGGCTGCAGATGCCTGCTTCTTAATGTGCATCAAACTGCATCAGCAGACGCATTAGTAGGATGCTCATGCTTATTGTGGCGTCTTCTGCACTTACCAGCCGTGTGCATTCCTCAAAACACTGAAGGACTTGACAGAGGTCTTGTAGCTTCGACCACTGCACACCAGACAACTTCATGTCTGCCATCCAAGTGCCTGCCCATGTATGTGTATCCTCCCACAAATTAATTACAGCACGCCTCTGTTCGCACAGCCTCTGAACCATGTGCAGTGTGGAGTTCCACCTTGTTGCAACGTTGATTATTAGGTGGTGCTGGGGAAGATTCTGCATACGGCTGTAGTGTACAGGCGACCGGCGGATGTGCGAGCAAAGTCTTTGCACCTTCAGGAGCAGGGCTGGTAACTCCGGATAATTTTTGTGGAAGCACTGCACCACCAGGTTCAAGGTGTGAGCCAGGCAAGAAATGTGTTTCAGTTCTGAAAGGGCTATGGCAGCCATAAAATTCCTTCCGTTATCACTGACTACATTGCCTGTCTCAAGATGTACACTGCCCAGCCATGACTGCGTTTGTTGCTGCAAGTACTCGACCAGTATTTCCGCGGTGTGTCTGTTGTCGCCAAAACACTTCATTTGTAGCACAGCCTGCTGACGCTTACCACTAGCTGTTCGATAATGGGACACCTCGTGTGCAACACTGGCAGCTGCGGATGGAGTGGTCGTGCTACTGCGCTCTGTGGAAGAACTTTCGCTTCTGTAAGAGGAGGAGGAGGAGGAAGGGTGGCGAACGACTACAGCCAACTGTTTAGCAGACCGTGGGTTAGGCAGAACTGTCCCACTATGGCTGTCCCCTGTGGACCCTGCATCCATCACATTAACCCAGTGCGCCGTGATGGACACAATGTCCCTAGCCATGCCTACTGGTCCATGCATCTGTTGTGAGGTGCATCTTTCCACTGACTGATTGCCTCAGTGCATGGACAATGCGGTCTTTGACATGCTGGTGGAGGGCTGGGATGGCTTTTCTCGCAAAGTGCCGACTGGGTAGGTCATAGCGTGGTACTGCGTAGGCCATCAGGTCTTTGAAAGCTTCGCTTTCAACCAACAGGTAGGGCATCATCTCTAACGAGATTAGTCTAGCAATGTGGGCGTTCAAACCCTGTGTACGCGGATGAGAGGATGAGTACTTTCTTTTCCTAACGAGAGTCTCTTGTAGGGTGAGCTGGACTGGAGAGCTGCATATGGTGGAACTAGCGGTCATGGCGGTGGTGGAGATGGCGGATTGAGAGAGGATTGGTGATGGCATTCTTGATGTTGGCCTACTGTTGTGAATTTGGATTCTGGGCTCCCCCGGTGGCTACTGGTGGAATTGAACTTGTGACATCATCTTCCCTGTTCACCTGTTCTGATTAGATCTGGGTGTCGCTATATAACCTGGCTTCTCTGTTAGATGCTTGCCGGTCAACAATGTTATCAGAAGCCTCTCTGTGCTTGTTCCTGCTTCCAGACATCTACTAGATAAGTTGGACATTCGTCCATGTTTTGTTTTTGTATTTTGGTTCCAGTTCACAGCTGCAGTTTCGTTACTGTGTCTGGAAAGCTCTTGTTGATCAGGAATTGCCACTCTGGTATTATGAGTTAATGCCAGAGTCCTAAAGTAATTTCTGGATGTGTTTTGTTAGGGTTTTCTACTGACCATGAAAGTATGCTTTCTGTCTTCTGCTATCTAGAAAGCGGACCTCAAATTTGCTAAAACTATTTTCCTGCTGCGTTTGTTGTTTCATCTCATATCACCGCCAATATATGTGGGGGGCTTCTGTCTCCTTTAGGGCATTTCTCTAGAGGTGAGTCAGGTCTTATATTTCCCTCTGCTAGCATTATTTAGTTCTCCGGCCGGCGCTGGGCATATAGGGATAAAAAGTAGGACATGCTACCTGGCTACTTCTAGATGATGCGGTAGGTTTAGTTCATGGTCAGTACAGTTACATCTTCCAAGAGCTTGTTCCTATAGAGGCTTATGCTAGTTCTCTGGCCATGGAGATCATGACAGCCTACATACAGTGTTTCCTACCAATAACCTTGTGATTCCCTGACTGCTTTGGCCTTGCGACGACACCTCCACATTTGCTGCTGGTGGTGTTCTAACCGGTGGGCTTACAGCGAGGGAAGCAATGTAGCGTTGCTGACTACCTTCATTCTGGGCAGGTGCACCAACGGTATGTGACATTTGGTAGTTAGTCCAGGCTTGCAAGTGCATGCTGGTTAAATGTCTATGCATGCACGTTGTATTTAAATTTTTGATATTCTGCCCTCTGCTAAAGGTCCTTGAGCATTTCTTACAGATAACTTTGCACTGATCATTCGGATCTTGGTTAAAAAATGTCCACACTGCACTCTTTCTACTATCGAATACCTTTTCAGGCATTGCACGATGTGCTGCTTTCACCGGATGGCCACGCTGTCCTAAAACTGTTTTTGACAAATGTTTTTGGCCTGATACAGGCCTGCCAGATGACAGCTGTTGCGATGTAGATAGCTGCTGCTGATCATCCACCTCTGCTTCTGAGCTATTGGCAGCGGCACCCTCTTCCCCCAATGGCTGCCAATCTGGGTCAACAACTGGGTCATCTATCACCTCCTCTTCAATGTCATGTGCACCTTCGTCTGTGTCACCGTGTAAGGTGCTATAGCGTTCGGGACGGGGCACCATAGTCTCATCAGGGTCAGATTCTGGCTCAGTACACTGCCAGGGCAATGTAGTGATCTGAGTCAATGGAACAGCATAATAATCTAGCTGTGGCTGTGCATCAGTGCACTCCATGTCTGATTCATCTTGTAATGGGCAGTTAACAATTTCCCTTTCTAACCCAGGCACGGTATGTGTAAAGCGCTGCATGGAGTAACCTGTAATGTCGCCTGACGCATCCTTCACTTTTGGTTTGGGTGAAGGACACAAGGAAACGTCTTGTTCCTGACTGGGAGCATCCACTGACGACTCACTGCTTTTATATTTGGAACTTTCTGAAGAGGAGGCGAAAGAGCTAGAGGCTGAGTCAGCAAGGAAAGCCAAAACTTTTTCCTGCTGCTCCGGCTTTAAAAGCGGTTTTCCTACTCCAAGATAAGGGAGCCTTGGAGGCCTTGTGTAGCCAGATGATGACGCTGGCTCAACACCTCCAGCCTTAGGTGCCATTTTGCTTTTTCCACTACCAATAGATGCTCCACCACCACCACCACCATCAGTACCAGCTGGCAACGACCGCCCACGGCCTCTTCCACCAGACTTCCTCATGTTTGGGAAAATCTAACCAAAATAACAACCGTTATATGGTACTGTAAAACAAGGTAGAAGGTGTATATAAACTTGTTGAGAATTTAAATCTCCCTTTTTTTTGGGAGACTGCACCAAAACTCAGGCCCAATGTATAACACAACACAATGTAAGTGGCAGAACGTGGCTGGCTGATATACGACAAACTAACAGAACTGACGTATATGCACTTTGTGACAATTTGAATCTCCCTTTTTTTGGGGGGAGACTGCACCAAAACTCAGGGCCAGTGTATAACACAACACAATGTAAGTGGCTGGAAGATATATGAAAAAATACAAGGACTGTAGTACAATTTCAATCTCCCTACAATGATCTCAGGACAAGTATGGCAGCAATACAAAGGACAGCTGCACACAAAAGTGTGGCAAATAAACAAGATAACTATGCAGAAAGGAGCAATAGTAAACATGGCACTCAAGGCTTCTTGGTGGTGCACAAGTTAGGTATCCAACCCGTCAAATATAAGCAAAAAAATACTTGGCACTCAGGAGATCTTATTCGCAAGGCAAGAAATTCATTTTATTCGGTGCATCCAGTTCAAAATTTCAGTCTCGGGAGCAGCGCGGCCCCTGCTGTTATGACCCCAATGGCGAGGGTCTCAGAGGAACAAGTAAGTCTGCGAAGTACAAAAATCCAGCTCATAGGGCAGTGGTAACTGGGTTGACCATATATCTACTCCTAACGCCAACACTAGAAGTAGCCGGGGAACATGCCTACGTTGGTCGCTAGATGTCTCGCGCCAGCCGGAGGACTAACTACCCCTAGAAGAGGAAAACAAAGACCTCTCTTGCCTCCAGATAATAGACCCCAAAAGTTGGATACAAGCCCCCCACAAATAATAACGGTGAGGTAAGAGGAAATGACAAACACAGAGATGAACTAGGTTTAGCAAAGAGAGGCCCACTTACTAATAGCAGAATGTAGTAAGATAACTTATATGGTCAACGAAAACCCTATCAAAATTCCACACTGGAAATTCAAGAACCCCCGAACCGTCTAACGGCCCGGGGGGAGAACTCCAGCCTCCCTAGAGCTTCCAGCAAGGTTAGGATACAGATTATGTACAAGCTGGACAAAAATGCAAACAAAAACAAATAGCAAAAAGCAAGAAAGCAGACTTAGCTTAATCTAGCAGGAACCAGGATCAGTAGACAAGAGCACAACAGATTAGCTCTGATTACAACGTTGCCAGGCATAGAACTGAAGGTCCAGGGAGCTTATATAGCAACACCCCTGAACTAACGGCCCAGGTGAGCATACAAGGGATGACTGACATACCCAGAGTCAAATCACTAGTAACCACTAGAGGGAGCCAAAAAGCAAATTCACAACAGTACCCCCCCCTTAGTGAGGGGTCACCGAACCCTCACCAAGACCACCAGGGTGATCAGGATGAGCGGCGTGAAAGGCACGAACCAAATCGGCCGCATGCACATCAGAGGCGACCACCCAGGAATTATCCTCCTGACCATAGCCCTTCCACTTGACCAGGTACTGAAGCCTCCGCCTGGAGAGACGAGAATCTAAGATCTTCTCCACCACGTACTCCAACTCGCCCTCAACCAACACCGGAGCAGGAGGCTCCGCAGAAGGGACCACAGGCACAACGTACCGCCGCAACAAGGACCTATGAAATACGTTGTGAATGGCAAACGACACCGGAAGATCCAGGCGAAAGGATACAGGATTAAGGATTTCCAAAATCTTGTAAGGACCAATGAAGCGAGGCTTAAATTTGGGAGAGGAGACCTTCATAGGAACAAATCGAGAAGACAGCCATACCAAATCCCCAACGCGAAGTCGGGGACCCACACCGCGGCGGCGGTTGGCAAAACGCTGAGCCTTCTCCTGTGACAGCTTCAAGTTGTCCACCACATGACTCCAGATCCGCTGCAACCTATCCACCACAGAATCCACCCCAGGACAGTCAGAAGGCTCCACATGTCCCGAGGAAAAACGAGGATGGAAACCAGAGTTGCAGAAAAATGGCGAAACCAAGGTGGCGGAACTAGCCCGATTATTAAGGGCAAATTCAGCCAACGGCAAGAAGGTCACCCAATCATCCTGATCAGAAGAGACAAAACACCTCAAATAAGCCTCCAGAGTCTGATTAGTTCGCTCCGTTTGTCCGTTAGTCTGGGGATGAAAAGCGGACGAAAACGACAAATCAATGCCCATCCTACCACAAAAGGATCGCCAGAACCTGGAAACAAACTGGGATCCTCTGTCCGACACAATATTCTCAGGAATGCCGTGCAAACGAACCACGTTCTGGAAGAACACAGGAACCAGATCAGAAGAGGAGGGCAGCTTAGGCAAAGGAACCAAATGGACCATCTTGGAGAAACGATCACATATCACCCAGATGACAGACATGCCCTGAGACACCGGAAGATCAGAAATGAAATCCATAGAGATGTGTGTCCAAGGTCTCTTCGGGACAGGTAAGGGCAAGAGCAACCCGCTGGCATGAGAACAGCAAGGCTTAGCTCGAGCACAAGTTCCACAGGACTGCACAAATGACCGCACATCCCTTGACAAGGAAGGCCACCAAAAGGACCTGGCCACCAGATCTCTGGTGCCAAAAATTCCCGGGTGCCCTGCCAACACTGAGGAATGAACCTCGGAAATGACTCTGCTGGTCCATTTAGCAGGCACAAACAATCTGTCAGATGGACAAGAGTCAGGCCTACCAGCCTGAAATCTCTGCAACACACGCCGCAGATCAGGAGAAATAGCTGACAAAATAACTCCTTCCTTAAGAATACCCACAGGTTCAGCGACTCCAGGAGCATCAGGCACAAAGCTCCTAGACAGAGCATCGGCCTTCACATTCTTAGAACCTGGTAAATACGAGACCACAAAGTCAAAACGGGAGAAAAACAATGACCAGCGGGCCTGTCTAGGATTCAGGCGTTTAGCAGACTCGAGATACATCAGATTTTTGTGATCAGTCAAGACCACCACACGATGCTTAGCACCCTCGAGCCAATGACGCCACTCCTCAAATGCCCACTTCATGGCCAACAACTCCCGATTGCCCACATCATAATTTCGCTCTGCCGGCGAAAACTTCCTGGAGAAAAAGGCACAAGGTCTCATAGTAGAGCAACCAGGGCCTCTCTGCGACAAAACGGCCCCTGCCCCAATCTCCGAAGCATCCACCTCCACCTGAAAGGGAAGTGAGGTGTCAGGTTGGCACAAAACAGGCGCCGAAGTAAATCGGCGTTTCAACTCCTGGAAAGCCTCCACGGCAGCAGGAGCCCAGTTAGCTACATCAGAGCCTTTCTTGGTCATATCCGTCAATGTTTTAACAACGCTAGAAAAATTTGCGATAAAACGACGGTAGAAGTTAGCAAAACCCAAGAACTTCTGAAGACTCTTAACTGACGAGGGTTGAGTCCAATCATGAATAGCTCGGACCTTGACTGGGTCCATCTCCACAGCAGAAGGGGAAAAAATGAACCCCAAAAATGGAACCCTCTGTACACCAAAGAGACACTTTGAGCCTTTAACAAACAAAGAATTTTCACGCAAAATCTTAAAAACCATCCTGACATGCTCCACATGCGAGTCCCAATCATCAGAAAAAAACAGAATATCATCCAGATAAACAATCAAAAATTTATCCAGATACTTCCGGAAGATGTCATGCATGAAGGACTGAAAAACTGAAGGTGCATTAGAGAGCCCAAATGGCATCACCAAGTACTCAAAATGACCTTCGGGCGTATTGAATGCGGTTTTCCATTCATCGCCTTGCTTAATGCGCACAAGGTTGTACGCACCACGAAGGTCTATCTTGGTGAACCACTTGGCACCTTTAATCCGGGCAAACAAGTCTGACAACAGCGGCAAAGGATACTGAAATTTGACAGTGATCTTGTTTAAACGCCGATAGTCAATACAAGGCCTCAAAGATCCGTCCTTTTTGGCCACAAAAAAGAATCCCGCACCAAGAGGGGAAGAAGAAGGACGGATATGCCCCTTCTCAAGAGACTCCTTGATATATGAACGCATCGCGGTATGTTCAGATATCGACAAATTAAACAGTCTCCCCTTAGGAAACTTACTGCCAGGAATCAAATCTATTGCACAGTCACATTCCCTATGAGGAGGCAGTGCACTGGACTTAGACTCGCTGAAGACATCCTGATAATCAGACAAATACGCCGGAACTTCCGAAGGCGTAGAAGAAGCAATAGACAAGGGCAGGGAATCTCCATGAATTCCATGGCAGCCCCAACTTGACACCGACATTGCCTTCCAGTCCAAGACTGGATTATGGGTCTGTAACCATGGCAAACCCAAAACAACCAAATCATGCATCTTATGCAGAACAAGAAAACGTATCACCTCCCGATGTTCGGGAGTCATGCACATGGTAACCTGTGTCCAAAACTGCGGTTTATTTTTTGCCAAAGGCGTAGCATCAATACCCCTAAGAGGGATAGGATTTTCTAATGGCTCCAGAACAAAACCGCAGCGCTTGGCAAATGACAGATCCATCAGACTCAGGGCAGCACCTGAGTCTACAAACGCCATGACAGGATACGATGACAGTGAGCAAATCAAAGTTACAGACAGAATAAATTTAGGTTGCAAATTACCAATGGCGACAGGACTAACAACCCTAGTAAGACGTTTAGAGCATGCTGAGATAACATGTGTAGAATCACCACAGTAGTAACACAAGCCATTCTGGCGTCTATGAATTTTCCGCTCATTTCTAGTCAGGATTCTATCACATTGCATTAAATCAGGTGCCTGTTCAGACAACACCATGAGGGAATTTGCGGTTTTGCGCTCCCGCAACCGCCGGTCGATTTGAATTGCCAGGGCCATGGAATCATTAAGACCTGTGGGAATGGGAAAACCCACCATCACATTCTTAATGGCTTCAGAAAGGCCATTTCTGAAATTTGCAGCCAATGCACACTCGTTCCACTGGGTCAGCACGGACCATTTCCGAAATTTTTGGCAATACACTTCAGCCTCGTCCTGGCCCTGAGACATAGCCAGCAAGGCTTTTTCTGCCTGAATCTCAAGATTGGGTTCCTCATAAAGCAAACCAAGCGCCAGAAAAAACGCATCAATATCAGCCAATGCCGGATCTCCTGGCGCCAGCGAGAAGGCCCAATCCTGAGGGTCGCCCCGTAAAAACGAAATAACAATTTTCACTTGCTGAGCGGAGTCTCCAGATGAACAGGGTCTCAGGGACAAAAACAATTTACAATTATTCCTGAAATTTCTAAATTTAAATCGGTCTCCGGAAAACAGTTCAGGAATCGGTATCTTAGGTTCTGACATAGGATTTCTGATAACATAATCTTGTATGCCCTGCACACGAGCAGTAAGCTGGTCCACACCTGTAATCAAGGTCTGGACATTCATGTCTGCAGCAAACACAAGCCACTCAGAGGTAAAGGGGAAAAGAAAAAAAAAAATGAGAAAAAGAAAAAAAAAACTCAGAATTTTCTTTCTTATAATCCCGCTTCTGCAATGCATTTAACATTTAATACTGGCCTGGCAAACTGTTATGACCCCAATGGCGAGGGTCTCAGAGGAACAAGTAAGTCTGCGAAGTACAAAAATCCAGCTCATAGGGCAGTGGTAACTGGGTTGACCATATATCTACTCCTAACGCCAACACTAGAAGTAGCCGGGGAACATGCCTACGTTGGTCGCTAGATGTCTCGCGCCAGCCGGAGGACTAACTACCCCTAGAAGAGGAAAACAAAGACCTCTCTTGCCTCCAGATAATAGACCCCAAAAGTTGGATACACGCCCCCCACAAATAATAACGGTGAGGTAAGAGGAAATGACAAACACAGAGATGAACTAGGTTTAGCAAAGAGAGGCCCACTTACTAATAGCAGAATGTAGTAAGATAACTTATATGGTCAACGAAAACCCTATCAAAATTCCACACTGGAAATTCAAGAACCCCCGAACCGTCTAACGGCCCGGGGGGAGAACTCCAGCCTCCCTAGAGCTTCCAGCAAGGTTAGGATACAGATTATGTACAAGCTGGACAAAAATGCAAACAAAAACAAATAGCAAAAAGCAAGAAAGCAGACTTAGCTTAATCTAGCAGGAACCAGGATCAGTAGACAAGAGCACAACAGATTAGCTCTGATTACAACGTTGCCAGGCATAGAACTGAAGGTCCAGGGAGCTTATATAGCAACACCCCTGAACTAACGGCCCAGGTGAGCATACAAGGGATGACTGACATACCCAGAGTCAAATCACTAGTAACCACTAGAGGGAGCCAAAAAAGCAAATTCACAACACCCTGCATCACGGCGCCGGTGTCTTCTAAGGTCCCAGCGCTACTACCTCTGTGAGCAACTCGCCTCTCTGCAGCGTTTTCCCCTTACCTTCATACTGATCAAGGCCCTATCCTCTCCCGGTCTCCATCTGACGCTGACACCTGTGTGGGTCCATACACACATATTGTGGTCTCCAGTATTCAAAACTGTTTCTGATGAAGGTCTTGGATTAGACCGAAAACGTTTAAAAATTTTGAACTGGATACACCGAATAAAATGAATTTCTTACCTTGCGAATAAGATCTCCTGAGTGCCAAGTATTTTTTTGCTTATATGCAGAAAGGAGCAACAGGATTTTTGCTTTAAAAAAGCAGTTGGTTTGCACAGCAGCGTGCAAACAGCAATGCAGCTATCAGGGAGCCAAATAAGGCAGCCTAATAAGCTACAGAGCTGATGCACAAAGATATAGCCTCCACTGTCCCTGCAAAACAAAGGTGGTGTTGGACAGTGGAAATCGCTACAGCACAAGCGGTTTGGGGGTTAATTTTCCCTCCCTAACTATATCCCTTCTTCTGATGAAGCTGCAGCAACCTCTCCCTATGCTAAGATCAGCAGCAGTAAGATGGCAGTCGGCGTGCACGCCCCTTTATAGCCCCTGTGACGCCGCAGAAAGCAAGCCAATCACTGTCATGCCCTTCTCTAAGATGGTGGGGACTGAGATCTATGTCATCACGCTGCCCACACTCTGCATCCTCCTTCATTGGATGAAAAATGGCGCTGAACGCGTCATATGAAACGTGACTTTGGCGCGAAGATCGCCGACCACATGGCCGATCCCACACTAGGATCGGGTCATGTTTCATGAAACCCGACTTTGCCAAAAGTCGGCGATTTTTGAATTTGTCCGATCTGTTTCGCTCAATCCTAATCACCAGCAGTGAGGAGGAGCAGAGAAAATGTTTGTAGGTGGGAGTGGGAGAGGGCATGAGATGGCTGTCTGTGTTTGGAGAAAGAGAATTTTATATGGAGGAACAGTTCTGAGGAGTAGGTGAGATGGATGGGCAGGGTGGAGGGAGAGATGACCAGCTCATTACTAGATGTAGGGATTAAGGGGGTTAGTAGAAAGTGGAGGACTATAGGGGTGATAGTGGAATCAAACAGAAACATTGTTTAATGTGACTATGTGTTCAGTTACTTTTAATTCCCTTCCTGTTCAATTTTGGTCTAATTCATTGCAGTACACTTATATCATGCACTTGCATGATGCAGAGCAGACTAAGGGTACCGTCACACATTGAAATTTTCATCGCTGCGACGGCACGATCCGTGACGTCGCAGCGATCGTATGAATATCGCTCCAGCGTCGTAGACTGTGGTCACACGTTGCAATCACGGCGCTGGAGCGATGCCGAAGTCCCCGGGTAACCAGGGTAAACATCGGGTAACTAAGCGCAGGGCCGCGCTTAGTAACCCGATGTTTACCCTGGTTACCAGCGTAAACGTAAAAAAACAAACCGTACATGCTCACCCGTCGGTGTCCTTCAGGTCCCTTGCCGTCTGCTTCCTGCTCTGAGTGCAGCCGTACAGTGAGAGCAGAGCGCAGCACCGCTGTGATCTGCTCTCACTTTCCGGCCGGCACTCAGAGCAGGAAGCAGACGGCAAGGGACCTGAAGGACACCGACGGGTGAGCATGTACGGTTTGTTTTTTTACGTTTACGCTTGTAACCAGGGTAAACATCGGGTTACTAAGCGCGGCCCTGCGCTTAGTTACCCGATGTTTACCCTGGTTACAAGCGAAGACATCGCTGGATCGCTGTCACACACAACGATCCAGCGATGTCAGCGGGTGATCAAGCGACGAAAGAAAGTTCCATACGATCTGCTACGACGTACGATTCTCAGCAGGATCCCTGATCGCTGCTGCGTGTCAGACACTGCGATATCGTAACGATATCGCTAGAACGTCACGAATCGTAACGTCGTAGCGATGGAAATTTCAATGTGTGACGGTACCCTAAGTCCATGCCGACTTGTTACAAATATATTTGCTAACAAATGCATTTAGGTGTGAAGCAGAGGGAGAGGCCTGTGGTCATCAGATAATTACAACTGAGCCAGATGCAGGATTTATCACAGGCAGAGTAAACAAGGAGGTCATAAAGAAAAGTGTGTGGGTGGAGATGCAGTGGTCAGCTTGAAAACATACCCAGTAAATACGCACAGGAGAGGTAAGAGTTATCACAGAGTTTGAAAAGCTGGGTGATGTACTGAGTATATACAAGCATGAGAGGTAAGAATTTTCACAAAGTTTGAAAAGCTGGGTGACGTACCTGTAGGAATAATAGATAAATAGACATGTTGAATCTGATTAGAGTGCGATGGTTATAGATTTCAAGATGCAGTCTGTATACATCATATTAAATTCAGGTCTAATTCATTGCAATACACTTATATGATGCTCTTGCATGATGCAGAGCAGCAAATAAACCATTCCTTTATTATATAAAAGTTTGGAAATCATTTGGGACTCATCCCTTGAGTAATGGAGCTCTGCTTGTGGAAGAAACATTTTTAATTTGTGAAGTCATTTAAGTCTTTCAAAACTTTTTAAAACAATGATAGAAAATGTAAAAAGTTGTTTTTCAGGATTAAGAAGTTATTTTTAGTTAATATTTTAGAGGCTGATGGACAGTGTGATTTGGAAAAAAGACTTAAGAAGAGTTCCAGAAGTAAGAGCTAACTGGTCAGTGGAAACAAGCTAGGGAGCTCATGAGACAGAGCCCTGCTAAGCTTAAAGGCACGCCTGTTGGTTAGTTCAGTAAGAGTTACTGAGGCCAGAGCTGGACCTGACAACAAGGACAGTACCTCTAGATGTTTAGATCTGTTGTCTGCTGAATGACATATAGTGGTAGAATTAAATTGTTACATAGTGAATATGGTTGATAAAAGACTCCTGTCCATTAAGTTCAACTAATGACAATGAAGGACACTGGTAGAGAGAAGTGGCACTAAACGCCAATTGTAGTGACGGCGTCCCTGTACACTGCTCCTATCCCCCGGAAAGGATGCCGACTCACTCACTGCCAAGGGTCCTGCCCTGCACTTCTTCCTCCTTCCTCTCCAGCTGCTGCCCAGCTTCTGCGCACTGCTCACAGATCCCTGTGCACTGTGCTTAGGGTGCGTGGCTCCCTCCTTCTTAACCCCTTCACCCCCAAGGGTGGTTTGCACGTTAATGACCGGGCCAATTTTTACAATTCTGACCACTGTCCCTTTATGAGGCTATAACTCTGGAACGCTTTGACGGATCTTGGCGATTCTGACATTGTTTTCTCGTGACATATTGTACTTCATGTTAGTGGTAAAATTTATTCGATATAACTTGCATTTATTTGTGAAAAAAACGAATATTTGGCGAAAATTTTGAAAATTTCGCAATTTTCCAACTTTGAATTTTTATGCCCTTAAATCACAGACATATGTCACGCAAAATACTTAATAAGTAACATTTCCCACATGTCTACTTTACATCAGTACAATTTTGGAACCAAAATTTTTTTTTGTGACGGAGTTATAAGGGTTAAAAGTTGACCAGCAATTTCTCATTTTTACAACACCATTTTTTTTTAGGGACCACATCTCATTTGAAGTCATTTTGAGGGGTCTATATGATAGAAAATACTCAAGTGTGACACCATTCTAAAAACTGCACCCCTCAAGGTGCTCAAAACCACATTCAAGAAGTTTATTAACCCTTCAGGTGTTTCACAGGAATTTTTTGAATGTTTAAATAAAAATGAGCATTTAACTTTTTTTCACACACAATTTATTTCAGCTCCAATTTGTTTTATTTTACCAAGGGTAACAGGAGAAAATGGACCCCCAAAGTTGTTGTACAATTTGTCCTGAGTACGCTGATACCCCATATGTGAGGGTAAACCACTGTTTGGGCGTATGGCAGAGCTCGGAAGGAAAGGAGCGCCATTTGACTTTTCAATGCAAAATTGACTGGAATTGAGATGGGACGCCATGTTGCGTTTGGAGAGCCCCTGATGTGCCTAAACACTGAAACCCCCTACAAGTGACACCATTTTGGAAAGTAGACCCCCTAAGGAACTTATCTTGATGTGTGGTGAGCACTTTGACCCACCAAGTGCTTCACAGAAGTTTATAATGCAGAGCCGTAAAAATAAAAAATCATATTTTTTCACAAAAATGATCTTTTTGCCCTCAATTTTTTATTTTCCCAAGGGTAAGAGAAGAAATTGGACCCCAAAAAATGTTGTGCAATTTGTCCTGAGTACGCTGATACCCCATATGTGGGTGTAAACCATTGTTTGGGCGCATGGCAGAGCTTGGAAGGGAAGGAGCGCCATTTGACTTTTCAATGCAAAATTGACTGGAATTGAGATGGGACGCCATGTTGCGTTTGGAGAGCCCCTGATGTGCCTAAACATTGAAACTCCCTACAAGTGACACCATTTTGGAAAGTAGACCCCCTAAGGAACTTATCTAGATGTGTGGTGAGCACTTTGACCCACCAAGTGCTTCACAGAAGTTTATAATGCAGAGCCGTAAAAATAAAAAATCATATTTTTTCACAAAAATGATCTTTTTGCCCCCAATTTTTTATTTTCCCAAGGGTAAGAGAAGAAATTGGACCCCAAAAAATGTTGTGCAATTTGTCCTGAGTACGCTGATACCCCATATGTGGGTGTAAACCATTGTTTGGGCGCATGGCAGAGCTTGGAAGGGAAGGAGCGCCATTTGACTTTTCAATGCAAAATTGACTGGAATTGAGATGGGACGCCATGTTGCGTTTGGAGAGCCCCTGATGTGCCTAAACATTGAAACTCCCTACAAGTGACACCATTTTGGAAAGTAGACCCCCTAAGGAACTTATCTAGATGTGTTTTGAGAGCTTTGAACCCCCAAGTGTTTCACTACAGATTATAACGCAGAGCCGTGAAAATAATTTTTATTTTTTTTCTCAAAAATGATTTTTTAGCACCCAGCTTTGTATTTTTACAAGGGTAACAGAATAAATTGGACCCCAAAATTTGTTTTCCAATTTGTCCTGAGTACGCTGATACCCCATATGTGGGGGGGAACCACTGTTTGGGCGCATGACAGAGCTCGGAAGGGAAGGAGCGCCATTTGGAATGCAGACTTAAATGGATTGGTCAGCAGCCGTCACGTTGCATTTGCAGAGCCCCTGATGTACCCAAACAGTACAAACCCCCCACAAGTGACTCCATATTGGAAACTAGACCTCCCAAAGAACTTATCTAGATGTGTTTTGAGAACTTTGAACCCCCAAGTGTTTCACTAAAGTTTATAGCGCAAAGCCGTGAAAATAAAAATTCTTTTTTTTTTTCACAAAAATGATTTTTTAGCCCCCAGTTTTGTATTTTCACAAGGGTAACAGGATAAATTAGACCCCAAAAGTTGTTGTCCAATTTGTCCTGAGTACGCTGATACCCCATATGTGGGGGGGAACCACTGTTTGGGTGCATGACAGAGCTCGGAAGGGAAGGAGCGCCATTTGGAATGCAGCCTTAAATGGATTGGTCTGCAGGCGTCACGTTGCATTTGCAGAGCCCCTGATGTACCCAAACAGTACAAACCCCCCACAAGTGACCCCATATTGGAAACTAGACCTCCCAAGGAACTTATCTAGATGTGTTGTGAGAACTTTGAACCCCCAAGTGTTTCACTACAGTTTATAACGCAGAGCCGTGAAAATAAAACATCTTTTTTTTCCCACAAAAATGATTTTTAGCCCCCCAAATTTTTATTTTCCTAAGGATAACAAGAGAACTTGGACCCCAGAAGTTGTTGTTCAATTTGTCCCGAGTACGCTGATAACACATATGTTGGGGTAAACCCCTTTTTGGGCGCACGGGAGAGCTCGGAAGGGAAGGAGCACTGTTTTACTTTTTCAACGCAGAATTGGCTGGAATTGAGATTGGACGCCATGTCGCGCTTGTAGAGCCCCTGATGTGCCTGGACAGTGGAAACTCCCCAATTCTACCTGAAACCCTAACCCAAACACACCCCTAACCCTAATCCCAACGGTAACCCTAACCACACCCCTAGCCCTGACACACCCATAATTCTAATCCCAACCCTAATCCAAACGTAAATGTAATCCAAACCCTAACCCTAACTTTAGCCCCAACCCTAACTTTAGCCCCAACCCTAACTTTACCTCCAACCCTAGCCCTAACCCTAACCCTACCCCTAACCCTAACCCTAAACGTGACTGAAATACGTGGCACTGAAATACGTGGCACTGAAATACGTGGCACTGAAATACGTGATACGTGGCACTTAAATACGTGGCACTGAAACACGTGGCACTGAAATACGTGATACGTGGCACTGAAATACGTGGCACTGAAATACGTGGCACTGAAATACGTGGCACTGAAATTCGTGGCACTGAAATACGTGGCACTGAAATACGTGGCACTGAAATATGTGATACGTGGCACTGAAATACGTGGCACTGAAATACGTGGCACTGAAATACGTGGCACTGAAATACGTGGCACTGAAATACGTGGCACTGAAATACGTGATACGTGGCACTGAAATACGTGGCACTGAAATACGTGGCACTGAAATACGTGATACGTGGCACTTAAATACGTGGCACTGAAACACGTGGCACTGAAATACGTGATACGTGGCACTGAAATACGTGGCACTGAAATACGTGGCACTGAAATACGTGGCACTGAAATACGTGGCACTGAAATACGTGATACGTGGCACTGAAATACGTGGCACTGAAATACGTGGCACTGAAATACGTGGCACTGAAATACGTGGCACTGAAATACGTGGCACTGAAATACGTGGCACTGAAATACGTGGTACTAAAATATGTGGCACTGAAATACGTGATACGTGGCACTGAAATACGTGATACGTGGCACTGAAATATGTGATACGTGGCACTGAAATACGTGGCACTGAAACACGTGGCACTGAAATACGTGGCACTGAAATACGTGGCACTGAAATACGTGGCACTATGACTGTCAGAAAATGTTCATTAAACGGTTAGGGGTGAGGTTAGGGGTAGAGTTAGGGTTAGGGTTTGGATCCCTTTATCACCTTGATGGTGGTGGGTGGCTTTTCAGTGTGTTTAAATGCATGCGTTTTTAACGCAAACAAACGCATGTGCTTAAAAACGCAAGAAAATACTGCAGGTTGTATTTCTGAAAATGAACGCATGCAGAAAAAAAACGCATGCGTTTGAAAACGCGACCAAACGCGTACAAAAAAACCGCATGCGTTTTCAATGTTAAATATAGGGAAAAAACGCATGCGTTTTTTTGTGCAAAAAACGCTGCAGACAAAAACGCAAGTGTGAAACCAGCGACGCTTTTTATAGCAAAAAAGTTTTTGCGTCTCCACATTTTGAGACCTATAATTTTTCCACATTTTGCTCCACAGAGTCATGTGAGGTCTTGTTTTTTGCGGGACGAGTTGACGTTTTTATTGGTAACATTTTCGGACACGTGACCGTTTTTGATCGCTTTTTATTCCGATTTTTGTGAGGCAGAATGACCAAAAACCAGCTATTCATGAATTTCTTTTGGGGGAGGCGTTTATACCGTTCCGCGTTTGGTAAAATTGATAAAGCAGTTTTATTCTTCGGGTCAGTACGATTACAGCGATATCTCATTTATATCATTTTTTTATGTTTTGGCGCTTTTATACGATAAAAACTAAAATATAGAAAAAATAATTATTTTCATATCGCTTTATTCTCAGGACTATAACTTTTTTATTTTTTTGCTGATAATGTTGTATGGCGGCTTGTTTTTTGCGGGACAAGATGACGTTTTCAGCGGTACCATGGATATTTATATCAGTCTTTTTGATCGCGTGTTATTCCACTTTTTGTTCGGCGGTATGGTAATAAAGCGTTGTTTTTTGCCTCGTTTTTTTTTTTTTTTTCTTACGGTGTTTACTGAAGGGGTTAACTAGTGGGGCAGTTTTATAGGTTGGGTCGTTACGGACGCGGCGATACTAAATATGTGTACTTTTATTGTTTTGTTTTTTTTTATTTAGATAAAGAAATGTATTTATGGGAATAATATATATATTTTTTTTATTATTTATTTAGGATTTTTTTTTTTTTTTTTTTTACACATGTGGAAAAATTTTTTTTTAACTTTTTTACTTTGTCCCAGGGGGGGACATCACAGATCATTGATCTGGCAGTGTGCACAGCACTCTGCCAGATCGACGATCTGCTGTGCAGGGCTGCAGGCTTACCAAGTGTCTGCTCTGAGCAGACACTCGGTAAGCCACCTCCTTCCCTGCAGGACCCGGATGCCGCGGCCATCTTGGATCCGGGACCTGCAGCCAGGAAGGAGGTAGGAGACCCTCGCAGCAACGCGATCACATCGCGTTGCTCCGGGGGTCTCAGGGAAGCCCGCAGGGAGCCCCCTCCCTGCGCGATGCTTCCCTATACCGCCGGTACACTGCGATCATGTTTGATCGCGGTGTGCCGGGGGTTAATGTGCCGGGGGCGGTCCGTGACCGCTCCTGGCACATAGTGCCGGATGTCAGCTGCGATATGCAGCTGACACCCGGCCGCGATCGGCCGCGCTCCCCCCGTGAGCGCCGCTGATCGGTGATGACGTACTATCCCGTCGGCGGTCATACGGGCCCACCCCACCTCGACGGGATAGTACGTCGGATGTCAGGAAGGGGTTAAGGTACCTTCACACTAAGCGACTTTACAACGATAACGATAGCGATCCTTGACGTTGCAGCGTCCTGGATAGCGATATCGTTGTGTTTGACACGCAGCAGCGATCAGGATCCCGCTTGTGAGATCGCTGGTTGTTGCTGAAAGTCCAGAACTTTATTTCGTCGCTGGATCTCCCGCTGACATCGCTGAATCGGTGTGTGTGACACCGATCCAGCGATGTCTTCACTGGTAACCAGGGTAAACATCGGGTTACTAAGTGCAGGGCCGCGCTTAGTAACCCAATGTTTACCCTGGTTACCATTGTAAATGTAAAAAAACCCCCACATACTCACATTCCGGTGCACGGCGTCCGCTTCCCTGCACTCCTCCTGCATCCTGTGTAAGTGCCGGCCGTAAAGCAGAGCAGTGACGTCACCGCTCTGCTCTGTGGGAGATGCCAGAGATGTTCGGCGCTGACACAGGATGCAGGAGGAGTGCAGGGAAGCGGACGCCGGGCACCGGAATGTGAGTATGTGTTTTTTTTTTTTACTTTTACAATGGTAACCAGGGTAAATATCGGGTTACTAAGCGCGGCCCTGCGCTTAGTAACCCGATGTTTACCCTGGTTACCCGGGGACTTCGGCATCGTTGGTCGCTGGAGAGCCGTCTGTGTGACAGCTCTCCAGCGACCACACAACGACTAAACAGCGACGCTGCAGCGATCGGCATCGTTGTCTGTATCGCTGCAGCGTCGCTTAGTGTGAAGGTACCTTTAGGGGCCAAGTGTGCTATCCTAAAGTGTTCCCAGCCAATAGCTGGGAGACACTTATTATTTAAGGCAGCTTCATCTGCATGGAGGTGCCTGAGCAACGTTGTTAGTTTGTTCCCAACAAAAAACTAAAAAGTTCTAAGGTACCTGTCCGTTAGTACCCGCTAGTTCTGCTAGTATTTGTCTGTCTCTAACCTCTGTGCCAGCACCTGCTTTGTCAGTCTGTATTTCAGCTGTACCCAACTGCACCTGCCATGCTAATCTGGATATCTGCCAGACCTTCCTGCACCTGCCATGCCAATCTGTATATCAACTGGACCGTCTGCACCTGCCGTCCCGGTCTGTATATCAGCCAGACCTGCTTGCACCTGCAATTGCCTATCTGTATACCAGCCTGGCCAGTCCGACCTGTCAGTGCCTATCTGTATACCAGCAGTACCTGCCATCATCTGTGGTTCCTGTGTTCCTGCCATGCCTGCCTGTATCACCTCTACTTTCCTACCGAGCCGATCCAGCTACCTGTCCCTTGGGGATCAGCTTCCGTGCTTTCGAGTTCTATCCTGAAGTAGCACCTGGCATCCATTGAGAGCCAAGTCTAACCCCACCATCAGGGGTTCTAGTGAAGAGTCAGGTGCTCACCTAGTCACACCTCCTTAGGCTCTCTTTGGACCAAGGCACAGTGCTTTCACCACTCCCATTACAGTTTCCACAGGTCATGGAATCTGCTGTCTCCCACGCTTCCTCAAACTCAGATGTGTACCAGGAGGAATCCCACCAGAAAGACCAGCAGTATAAAATCCTCTCCTACCTGCGTACAATAACCATCTGTCTAGATATGCTGAAAACTACGGCCGCATCTGCACCTACCCAAGCTGCGACCACCTCGGCCTTGATCCATCGGCCTGCCAGCTATGTGCCCAGTTCCAGACCCCGCCTGTCAGCTGCTTCATGATATGGCAGTGACCCTGCCCTATGTTGGGAGTTTATTAATCAGTGCACGCTGTACTTCGACGTCTACTCTCATCAGTTCACCTCAGATCTGTCCAAAGTGGCTTTCATGATGTCCCTTCTTACTGATGAAGCTCTGGCATGGCTCAATCCCCTATAGGAGAGAGGGGATCCTTTTTCCTTTTGTGTCGAACCTCTAGTTATTTCTTGAAGCCTTCCATAAGGTCTTCAATGATCCTGCCGTGTTTCGTCCGCAGCATCTTCTCTCCTCAAACTGAAAACCAAAGCTCCCAACATAAGGACCCGAACCAATGAGAACAAGACAGGGAATATTAGTAATATTAAATTATTTATTAATAGATAGCAATAGTGACAACCATTTATTAAAGAAAATGTAATAAATAAAATAATTAAAATACATATACTAATAATTTACAAAATATGTGCACAGTAAAAGCCGCAAATTCATAAGGCAAGCAAAATACTACACAAATCCATATGGCAATTTATCCCAATATACACCAGAAAAAAATAATAAATAAATAATAAAATGAAATTAATAATAAAAAATATGTATATATATAGTGTATGTGTCAGTGATATGAATATCACTGAAAACACCAAACAATTCTCACTCAAAATCCAGGTGATCATGCGGAAAAAAATAAAGTGCTATGTGCAAAAAATTCAGTTACCACCAAGAACTCCTGAAGTGTAAAAAGTGGCCATAAGGCCAACAAGGTGCAACGTGCCAATATATATGAGAGAAAATGCCAATTACTTACAATGATAGATAAAGGGAATGACCCCAGGCTGCCAGCGGCTTTCTAATGTGCACCCCGACGCGCGTTTCAGACACGCAGTCCTTCGTCAGGGGGAAGGACTGCGTGTCTGAAACGCGCGTCGGGGTGCACATTAGAAAGCCGCTGGCAGCCTGGGGTCATTCCCTTTATCTATCATTGTAAGTAATTGGCATTTTCTCTCATATATATTGGCACGTTGCACCTTGTTGGCCTTATGGCCACTTTTTACACTTCAGGAGTTCTTGGTGGTAACTGAATTTTTTGCACATAGCACTTTATTTTTTCCGCATGATCACCTGGATTTTGAGTGAGAATTGTTTGGTGTTTTCAGTGATATTCATATCACTGACACATACACTATATATATATATATTTTTTATTATTAATTTCATTTTATTATTTATTTATTATTTTTTTCTGGTGTATATTGGGATAAATTGCCATATGGATTTGTGTAGTATTTTGCTTGCCTTATGAATTTGCGGCTTTTACTGTGCACATATTTTGTAAATTATTAATATATGTATTTTAATTATTTTATTTATTACATTTTCTTTAATAAATGGTGGTCACTATTGCTATCTATTAATAAATAATTTAATATTACTAATATTCCCTGTCTTGTTCTCATTGGTTCGGGTCCTTATGTTGGGAGCTTTGGTTTTCACCTTTTAGTGGTTTTCACTATAACTAGCACACAGGAGGTGATCCATAAATTATAGTATATATTATACTTAATTTTATTTTGATAATTATATTTTGGTATCACTACTGTGTTTCTTTACTCTCCTCAAACTGAGCCAGGGAAATGTCACAGTGGGCCAGTATGCTATTCATTGCCATACCATGTCATCGAAACTTGCCTGGAATAATGAGGCTCTGGTGGCCACCTTCTGGAGGGCCTTTCTGGGTGAATTAAGGACGAGTTGGCCAGTCGTGATATACCTATCTCAATGGATGGCCTGGTTTCAGGAGCATTCCAAGGAGGTTACCCAAGAGACAAGACCTGCGAGCCTGGCTTCTACCTTCCTTTAAAAGGCCGATCTTACAGCAAGCCTAAGCTTCGGCACCCTCTCTGGAGTCCATGCAAAATGAACAGGTGAAGATGGCCAAGCATTGTCAGGAGGCCCGATGGGCCAAGGGAAGGTGCTTTTATTGTGGCAGTCCTGTGCATGCAATCCACTCCTGTCCAGAGAGACCAGGAAACTCCAGAGCTTAGGGTCTGTTGGAAATGCAACCCTGGGCGAGAATCACTACTCTCCATCACTGACTCTGGGTTTATCCATTTCCTGTGGCAACATTCATTTTTGTCCAGTCAGCCTACCAGGACTCTGGTTCCTCAGGTAATCTCATCCAACAGGTCATTGTGGAGAGGTATAAAATCCCGACCCAATGTCTTCAGAATCCATTAGTGGTTTTATGGGTAGATGGAAAACCTCTTTTCGAGATCATTAGGGATGAGTAAACATGCTTGGTGAAACTTGGTTTTCACTCGAGTATCATGGTGCTTGGATGAACTTGTTATTGGCGAATATTGGATGGCACTCTATGTAAAACTCCAATGCCTGCTCCGCATGTTTAGTGCCTGTTACACAGCCAATAAGCATAAGGGGATTGTCTGCGTGTCACTGTAATGCCGTAGCCATCTTCATTGTGGCATTACTGTGATTGGCTGGCCGTGTGACATCATCAGGGGTATAAAAGAACAGGTACCTCCAGGCTAGGCACACTGATGCCATTGCACAGCTCTGTGACACTTCGTAATGGAAGGAGAGAGTACTTGTCTAGGCATGTGTCTGCACAGTATAATGAATCAGAGGCCTTTAGTGGTAATGCTAGTGCTGAAGCTGAACCATTATACTAAGAGCTCTTCTAAGGGCTAATCATTTGCTTTGTTATTTGTATCACATACATTCTGCATTTAGTGTAGGGAGGAGGAGAGAGTCGCAGGAGCAGGGACAGTGGAAGAATACAATCTGTAAGCAGGGATTAGGGTTGTGTAGTCCCTTGCAAAATATATATTTGCATTTTTGTGTTACTTTTTTGTGTGATATAACTCCATAAAATCGTTGAAAATTTTTCCTAGGTTAACCCCTTCATGACCTTGGGATTTTCCAGTTTTCCGTGTTCGTTTTTCGCTCCCTTCCTTCCCAGAGCCGTAACTTTTTTATTTTTCCGTCAATTTGGCCATGTGAGGGCTTATTTTTTGCGGGACAAGTTGTACTTTTGAACGACATCATTGGTTTTACCATGTTGTGTACTAGAAAACGGGAAAAATGTGCAATCCCACACTTGTTTTTTGCTTGGCTTCTTTGCTAGGTTTACTAAATGCTAAAACTGACCTGCCATTATGATTCTTCAGTCAGTACGAGTTCATAGACTCCTAACATGACTAGGTAATTTTTTATCTAAGTGGTGAAAAAAAAATTCAAAACTTTGCTAAAAAACCCAAAAACAAATTGTGCCATTTTCCGATACTCATAGCGTCTCCATTTTTCATGATCTGGGGTCGGTTGAGGGCTTATTTTTTGCGTGCCGAGCTGGCATTTTTAATGATAGCATTTTGGTGCAGATACGTTCTTTTGATCGCCCGTTATTGCATTTTAATGCAATGTCGCGGTGACCAAAAAAACGTAATTCTGGCGTTTCGAATTTTTTTCTCGCTACGCCGTCTAGCGATCAGATTAATGCTTTTTTTATTGATAGATCGGGCGATTCTGAATGCGGCGATACCAAATATGTGTAGGTATGATTTTTTTTATTGATTTATTTTGATTGGGGCGAAAGGGGGGTGATTTAAATTTTTATATTTTTTTTATTTTTTTCACATTTTTTTTTACTTTTTTTTTAACTTTTGCCATGCTTCAATAGCCTCCATAGGAGGCTAGAAGCAGGCACAGCGCGATCGGCTCTGCTACATAGCAGCGATCTGATGTTCGCTGCTATGTAGCAGAATTGCAGATGTGCTGTGAGCGCCGACCACAGGGTGGCGCTCACAGCTGCCGGGGATCAGTAACCATAGAGGTCTCAAGGACCTCTATGGATACTATTCTGAAGCATTGCCGACCTCCGATCATGTGACGGGGGTCGGCAATGCGATCATTTCCGGCTGCCCGGCTGGAAGCAGTAGTTAAATGCCGCTGTCTGCGTTTGACTGCGGCATTTAACTAGTTAATAGGCGCTAGGCGCGGGCAGATCGCGATTCTGCCCGCGTCTATTACGGGCACATGTCAGCTGTTCAAAACAGCTGACATGTTCCGGCTTTGATGCGGGCTCACCGCCGGAGCCCGCATCAAAGCGGGGCTTCTGACCTCGGACATACTATCCCGTCCGAGGTCAGAAAGGGGTTAAATTTCTTACCCATACACTATTTTGCGTTCTGGGGTAAAAATTTGTTTCATACAGCTGTGCTCAAAAGTTTACATAGCCCGGAAGAATTTTTGCTTTCTTTGCCTTTTTCAGAGAATATGAATGATAACACCAAAACTTTTTCTCCACTCTTGGTTAGTGGTTGAGTGAAGCCATTTATTGTCAAACTACTGTGTTTTATCTTTTTAAATCATAATGATAACCATGTGGGCGTGGCCTAGTGATGCTGGTCCTTGCATCCGATGACGCTCTCGGTGATGTGCAGGCTTGGGTGCTGTTGCCTGCGCATGCGCCGCTGTGGAGCAGTGCCACATCCTGTACACACAGCCGCCCGGATTGGCTCCTTATATATATTTAAAGCCCATTTTCCTTCCTGATGCCATACCCCCGGAAGAAGGCACTACCGCCAAAATGCGCATTGGGGTGAGTGGCTCCACGGTACTACAGGTAACTCCACAGGTTTTATGCACTTTATGCTAATGACTTCTGGTCCTGCACATTTTCTCCCATGTATGGCTGTCACCCTTTATAAATTCTATGTGCATACAGTGTCTTTCTACTTTTGGTAGCTATAATGTCATTGCACAATGAAATACACTGTAGCACAATGCATATACACTTTTTGACCTGATTGCCATGCTTATTTGGTGTGAGGATTTTTACAAATTGTTTGCCTGTTATACCACCATGGTCCCATCTTTTGGCTTACTATTGTCCTTTCCCTGTAATAATCTTGGGTGCTGGCTTGGTATATAGGTTGTTGTCAGGTCTGTTATTGAGCCCGCAAGCTACAAGGTATTGAGAGTTGGCATCCCGGGGTGTGGTCATTACTTGTGACTGGCAGCAAAGAAGGACCTCCATTGAACAGTTTGGGACACATCATCACATCTCATTTAATCATCGAGCAGTAGAGACGGAACACTTGCCTTGAAGGCTGCAAGAGCTGATGGCTGGGACCAGGGTCAAGTTCCTCAAACTGGAGGGTCAACATCGCTGGTATGCAGTGAGATTGATCCCAGAAGGAAGGGAGCAGGATGAACCCTTTTTGAGGAATTAACTGGCCTGGGAGAGGCTCCTTGAGGTGGCTTAAGGCAGTGCTACTACCACCCTCGAGAGAGCATAGTGTCCTTAGGATTGCCCACCTCCTATGTGAGAGCAGGCGATCTTGCAGGTGATATAGGGGGCTGATGCCCATTTATATGTGTCAAGGGCTCTGGCACTACCGGAAGCCAGGTCACTCACTGCTCAGGCACCTGAGAAGTCCCCTCAGATTCCTGAGGAAGAGGAAGAAGAAGTGGACACCTGAAGAGGATTTCTATCTTACTCTCTTTATAATTTTTTTGTGGCTTTGTTCATGTCCAAAACCTTTATGAATGTAGGAGTGCAGCAGCTACACTTGAATAATATTTGAAAGAGTTGATATTTAGATACTAGTGGCGCTTGCTATATTATTTACAATATTTGAAAGAGGCCTGCCAGTTGTTGCCTTTCAGGGGTCTATGGATGACGGACCTTATAAATTTTTCCTGGCTTTGCACTTTATGAAAAGCCTTTATGAGAGTAGACGTACATAAGCTACACTTTCAAAATATTTATTTTCCAAGTTTATTTCTGGATTCAATTAGCCATTCATACAGTTCATCGCGGTTATGGTACATTACGTTGGTATGCAAAACTCAAAAAACCTGTTAAAAAAATGTGGCTGGGTTAAATTTCTCACCTATACACTATTCTGTGGTCTGGGGTTCATTTCTTTGAAATCTAACCCCCAAAAAAACATTCAAAAATGTATCTGCATTCAATTACTTGTCCATACAGTATTACATGTTCTAGGGTACATTTCTGTGGTATCTAGCATTACCAAAAATTGTAAAAGAAATGTACCGGTATTATATTGCTCATCTACTCAGAATTACATGTTCTTGGGTACATTTTGGTGGTATCTCATCCTACACAAAATTGTTCAAATATTTATCGGTATTATATTGCCTATCCATAAAGTACTACGTGTTCTTTGGTAGATTTCGGTGATATCTAACCCTCAAAAAAATAGTTCAAAAATATATTGGTATTGTATTAATCACCCATATAGTATTACATGTTCTTGTGTACATTTCGATGGTATATAACCATCAAGAAACTTGTTTAAAAATGTATCAGTATTATATTGTGCATCCATACAGTATTAAGTGTTCTTGGGTACATTTCTTTGGTATATAACCCTCAAAAAACTTGTTAAAAAATGTACGAGTATTATATTGCTCACCCATACAGTACTACATGTTCTTGGGTACATTTTATTGCTATATAACCCTCAAAAAACTTGCTAAAAATATATTGGTATTATATTATCCATCTATACAGTATTACAAGTTCTTAAGTACATTTCTTTTGTATATAATTCTCAAAAAACTTGTTACAAAATTTATCGGTATTATATTGCTCATTCATAGGGTATTACGTTTTCTTGGGTGCATTACGGTGGTATCTAACCTTCCAAACAATTGTTAAAAATGTTTTCAGTATTATATTGCTCATCCATAGAGTATACTATGTTGTTGGAAGCATTTTGGTGGTATATAACCCTCAAAAATATTATTTATAAATTTATCTGTATTACATTGCTCATACATGCAGTATTATGTGTTCTTGAGTACATTTTGGTGGTATATAACACTCAAAAATATTGTTCATAAATTTATCTGTATTACATTGCTCATACATGCAGTATTATGTGTTCTTCAGTACATTTTGGTGGCATATATAACCCTCAAAAAACTTGTTTAAAAATGTATCAGTATTATATTGCACTTAGTGCTAAGCCTTTATGAACCAAGGAGTACCAATACTTGACAACTTGAACAGAATGTGTATAAGGCCATACTTTATGTCTAATACAGGGTGTATTTGAGTCCCTAAGTTTTGGCAGTTCTTGCTTCTTTCATAAATTACATTGAAATGTCCTATTTTTTTAATTTAAAAAATGCACTTTTTGACTACTCAATTTATTTATTTTTTTAACTTTTGCCTTGTTATTATACATATATAGTTATTATACATAATGTTTCTTAACATTTTTTCCCTGTAAAATGCTAATTTTTGTCGATTTGAAATACTTTATTGTCACTCCTTAAAATGGAGTAAAATGTGACACCATTGTTCTCAACAGCTATCTGGGAGTCAGAGATGCTTTTAGTAGTCTTCCCCATGCAATTCTCCTTCCGTTCAACACTTTTTCCACATATTTCAACATTTTCACTGTCCCCAGACCTCATTGTAGGGTCTGCTGGAAAAAAGCTCAAATTTCTCTTTGACTCCCATTATATTTGTAACTCGAAACAAGCATTCGAGTATTAGGAATTGCTCGGATAGAGCAACAAGCACCCGAGCATTTTTGTGCTCGCTCATCTATAGAGACCATACTTTTCTTTACTGAGTTTGTGGAACTTCAGATAGGAATGCTACAATCTGAGAAAATTCCTCTGCTTCTAGGTCTACCATGGCTGCAGAGACATAAGCCTGATTTGGACTGGAAATTCGAAGTACTCCAATGGGAACAGGAGTATCACTAGACTAGTCTAGTTCCCATTTGTCTTACTCGACCTCCGGCTTCTCCATTTAACTTACCTGGCTTGCCTGCTGCATATTGGACGGATGATGACGTATTCGACTAAAAAGGATGCAGACACCATACCACTTCATAGGCCATATGACTGGTGCTTCCCCTCCACGAGGATGATTCTACCCCATGTCGCAGGCTGAGACCCGAACCATGTCTGAGTATATTAAAGAGAATCTTGCCAGAGGATTTATGGTGTGAAGGGACAAATTAAGAAAGATTCTCCAGTTTGTGCTTTTCGACTCCATTTTGCTGTTCTAAGATAAATTTTGTTAGTAGGCTAAAGTTTACAGCTGTTATGAGACCTTGATTGTTGCAATCTAAACAGAACATGAGACTGAGGGTATAGTGTTCTGCGAGACTTTGACGCACAGACTGTTCCTGCATTCTTATAGGTTAAGAACTGTGAGCGTGTTCTTATGCTGATTGGTTGAAGTATAATTTCTATGACTATGAAAAGTCATACACAATAAACGGGGGCCAGAGAGATCTGCTTGATCCCCCCAAACAGAGGCACACGTCTCCGTCTGGTCATTTCAGTTGCCGGCAACGCCTGTAGATTAATTTGGAAATCACTGAGTTAACCGTGAAGGATCACTTTAGATCCTCCCTCAACAGTTGGCCCAAAACGTGGGGCCCCAAACAGGAACGCCTCTGCCCCCCGGAGGACAACAAGACAAAGGACCCTCGGACCGGACACAGGCACTGGAAAATTGGGACTGATCATCCTCCACAACAACCACAGTAAGTTGGCAGTTATACTGTCCAGACTGACCGTTTGGTGTGGTTTTCCTGTGTTTGTTGCTGCAAAGAAGATCTGGGGTTTGTCCCCGATGGTGGGGTGATTCTTGGGTGGAATCATATAGAGGTGTAGTTCCGTTGGGAGCCCAGTGTTCGAACCGTACCTCATAAGGGACGGACACCCCGGATTGACCAGTGATGTAATTCTCTTTATAGTCAAAATATCCTGAATTCCTGATCACTGTTAGAATCAGGCGCGGTGAGGTGATCGAAGATGGGTAGGATGCATAACTCAGGAATATATAGATATATATGTATATTTCCAGAGGTGTCCGGAGGGTTAGTTTGAGACGCCCTCCTCCTTTCACTGAGCACCGTGTTTTTTGGGTTGTCCCAGTGGGGGACAGGTAGACCCGGTAGAATAGACTATACGGCCGCTCTGGTAATGTACACGACTAAGTAAGGATATTTAGCTCTAAAGCAGATTCAGTTTCCGTGGAAGAAGAAGAAGACTTTGAATTTGTGTGATGAATTTGATATTGTTAGCCCAAAGATGGGGAAAGAAATCTGTCAGGAATGCAGGAAAAATATTCTCACTCATTGGTTTTTCTAAGGTGTTCTGGCACATGAATTGTGTGATGAAGGTTTTGTAGAAATTAATTAAGTCTGAGAACTGCTGTATTCTGTTTCTGTGTGAAATTTCTAAGATACCAGATGGGAGGGGTCAAACAGCTGCGCTATTGCTTTCCTCTTTCTGTGCTGAGGAATGCTGCGATTTTCTTATCTCTGTGTCTCTGGTATGGAGAGGGAACGTAGCTGCGTTCTAAGTTTCTCTGTATTTTCTTGGTGTAGTACGCGCTGGGAGATCTGTGTTTTGTTTAAAGCAATAGTACAATATTGTATTGAAGTAGAAAGAAATATTGTAAGTTGGAAGTTGAAAGTGAAATTCTGATTGTTTTTGGGACGTTGAAAAAGAAAAGCTGTCTATTACTATGACAAAAAACTGGATGTTTTGTGGTACTAGAAGGAACTGAGAAAGTGACTGAGATTAATGTATCAAGAAAGCAAACAATTAAAAATTTGGGACAGGGGGTCTCCCTGCTAGATAATATGGTCCCTCCCCAGGAAATTAAGCCTCTACTCCCGACTGTAAACCCTATGCCCCTTAACCCCAAGGCACCAATATATCCTGGACTGCCAAGAAATTCTATGGGTGTCTTATGGTAGTATTTAAAGATCTGGGATTCTCATTGTAACAAAAAGCCCATTCACACCTTTTTGTAGTAGCTTTAATGTCCGGCCTTAAATCTGAATTGAAAGAGGCAATAATGTCAGTCAGACCCGATATTGAGACTTCCACTCCAGATGATGCATTAAAAGTAGTAAAGAGTTTTCAAAAGAACTTAGCCCGTTCTGCATCAGCAGGGAAATCAAAAGGTTAAGCCAGTAGCCGCAGCGAATGCTGCTCTAATCCCAGCCCCCCCCACAGTTACAAGGACGCATCTCTGTTCCCTATCAGTGGCCCATGTAACAGACTTCAGCTCCAGCCCTCCCACCCTACACAAATTCAGTTCTCCAATATCCCTTTTCGGGAATCTCACTCCCAAGCCCCCCAATGTCAATTCTCAGACCAAGAGCTTGTTTTAATTAGAGTAGATGGCAGACCTAATAAATATACTCTTACAAAACCCTGTGGGACCCTTCCCTGAAGTTACTGCTCAGTTCCTAATCTCTCCCGCATGTCCGGTAAATTTACTGGGGGCAGATTTATTATCACAGTTCCGCTCTAGAATACAATTCCAAGATGATGGTCAGATGGTCCTTACGTTATATAACCCTTATGCAGATAAATATAATGTGGATGATCTTTTGTTATGTGCACGAACAGAGCAGGAAGCCATTACTGTTAGCCTCCTCAAGTATCTGGCAGATCTGAACTGTCGGGTTTTGGCCTCGAGACTTCGGTTCTGCCTTGGTCAAGTGATATTTTTGGGTCACTGTCTCCTTCAGGGTATCAGACACCTCACAAACGAAAGAATAATAGCCGTCAGCTCCCTTCCTTTCCCAAAAGATGAGACTGAACTCCAGCGTTTTCTTGGACTATGTACTTATTGTCGTCAGTGGATACCGGACGCATCCCGCATAATGCAACCTCTCTACAATGCCCTGAAAGACGGTTCAAGATGTGCTGATGAGTTTGGCAGATTCCACACCAGATACGCTGTTACCATGAAAGACACTGTAGTGCACGCAGCTGCACTCCCTCCCTCCCTCACTGTCAGCACAAGAAGCAGAACTTCAGGCTCTGTCTACTTTATGTGTTCTGGCCAAAGACAGGCTGGCTAATATATACACGACTCACAGTATGCATTTGGTATTGCTCATGATTTCGGAGCCCTATGGGCCAATCGAGGGTTTATTACCACCGCCGGGACTCCAGTGGAGAATGCTGAAGCTGTTAAAACCCTCATGGACTCAATCAAATTACCTACCCAGGTGGCCATTATCAAAGTTAAGGCGCACGGTCCTAGGAACAGTCCACAGACTGTTGGTAATGCCTTTGCAGATAGGCAAAAGCTGCTGCTCTCCTACCCGTTGAAATGACCATACCAGCTATGGTGACCACACGCTCTCAGCGTAAACAGTTACAAGAAACACTGACTCTACAGGAACCTGATGATGCACGACAGACTGAAGTTTTCTGTCGGACCCCGCGAGACCGCTTAATGACGATGCAGAAAATGTCCCCAAAGGAAGAAGTGAAGCAGTGGAAGGCTGATAGAGCATGTATGGACAATGGTCTCTGGAAAAAGGACCAACTTGTGTGTCTCCCTAAGCGGATGTACCCTGCTATTGCCACGTGGGCACATGGGCCCACACATCGAGGAAAAAAACAGACCCTTGCCCTGGTACAAAAATTCTACTGTGCTCCAGGTATTTCTACAGTCCCGACAGCACACAACCGTGCATGTAATATCTGTTAGACCTGCAATCCCGGTCAACTTCAACGTGTACCCCCGAAGCACCTTGCTAAACCCGACTATCCTTTCCAAAGGCTCCAAGTGGACCACATCACATTGCCTAAGTCTGGAAGGTATGAATATTGTCTGGTGGTTGTCGACATGTTCTCCAGTTGGCCTGAAGCATTCCCCGTTACCAATATGACTGCAAAGACTGCAGCGAAGAAACTGGTGATGGAAGTTATATGCAGATATGGTGTTCCAGAAGTTGTCGAAAGTGACCAAGTTCCGGCCTTTTCTTCTCATGTGTATCAGGAGGTTTTGATAATGCTTGGATCCACTGTAGCCCTCCATACTCCGTACTATCCACAATCCAGTGGGAAAGTTGAGAGGCTGAATGGCACACTGAAGGGACAATTGACCAAAATGATGCAGGAGACTACGGTTCCATGGCCAGAGCTCCTACCCATTGTACTGTACCACATTCGTACTACCCCTAAGGCAAATCATGGCCTGTCCCCATATGAGATATTGTTTGGTGCTAGGCCCCCCGTTGCAAATTTCCAGTCTCAGTAGTTGTCAGAAGAAACTGACCGTGCTGTTCAATATGTCATTCAGCTTAGTAAAAATCTTGCTAACACCCATGTTTTAGTTTCTTCTTCCCTTCCAGATTCAGCAGAAACCGACACTTGTCACAACTTAAAGTCTGGTGGTTTTGTGGTCGTGAAAAGCCATGTCAGAAAATACGGACTAGAACCCTTGTATGACGGTCCCTACCAAGTCCTCAGTATCACTCCTATGTCAGTAATGCTGGAAGGAAGGCCGACGTGGATCCACGTATCGCACTGCAAGCTGGTCAAACAGACTAGTAGCAAATAAGGGGACATAATGTTTTGGTTTTTCGTATTTCCATATAATAATATTGGTAACCGCATGGAACAGCCTAAATTCCCCAACTTTCTTGAATAATAAGTTTGTACAATATCATGAAAGATTAGTAGTACAGATGGGTATAGCCAATAAAATTGTCAGTTCTATTTTCATTTACCCTATGATTACACAAATGTGGGATAAATTGCTTAGGGCCATAGACTTTCTAGATGATCAAATTTGGGATATATTGGATATACTTAATACTACTGTTGTTGTCCAAAACCAACTTATCATAGTTACTCAGAGATTAATATGATAAAGACAATGACCGTAATAAGGACAGTTGGTGGGCAGACACCTTCTCCTTTTTTTAATCTAGCCAATTGGTTTGAGGGACTTGGGGCTGGATAGCTGGAATCTTGCAAAGTTTGTTATATATTGTTAAAGATAAAACAAAAATAAAGGGCGCTGCACAACAAATATATTAAATAGACCTGCTGCAGCAAATATTAAGACCTAACTACCAAATAGGCCAATATCAGGCAAAAAAGCCAAAATAAATCTTCTATATGTGAAAATACTTGCGCTGCAGGTACATTAAGAATTCCCCTTAGAGTTACAAATAATAACAATAATGATCCAGGATAGCGCAGAAAGAATTTTGTACCGGAGAGTACCTAATAGTATTCCTTTCACACACTTTTACCTTGCTCTAGTGTGGTGGTTACAAATTTCCATAAAGCCTTGTCGAAGGTCCTTGACGTCTTCAGATTGCCATGTTGATATCTCCAGACTTTGCTTGAATAGATCCGCAAACCTTCCAAGATGTAGATAATGAGGTGTAAACCTGTCCCGGCCGGTGACAGGCACCTCTATTCTGTTGTGAATAGTTACCCGCTCACTGACCAGTGATGCGCGCTTCCAATAGCAGCTTGCCGGCGAGGTGCAGTGAAGCTGCAGGACCTCGCGTGACGTCACAAACACGTGATGCCTCACGTGATCGGCTAGAGGGTGAATACGGACTGCACCATAGACCAAAATTCATCCGACGCGTTTCGGAGTCAGCAGACTCCTTCCTCAGGGATGGTATGGTGCATGATAGAAGGATTTAAATAGTCTTACAGATGGAAGCGCTATATTCATTGGTTGAACGCAAAGAGTTCGATTTCACTGTTCAGACCATTTGGAATTAACGTGTTCATCTCAAATATCCATCTACTTTCTTCTCTTGACATCTGATGTACAAAATTTCCTTTCCGCCAGCTTTTCTTCACCACTTTAATACCCGTAACAATGGTATCTTTTATTGATCCCCCATGACATTTCAAAAAGTGCTGTGACAGGGGGTGACCTTCAAATTTATTATTAATGTTGCGCAGATGTTCCCCGATGCGCACACTCATAGCTCTTATGGTCCTCCCCACATACCATTTCCTGCATGGGCACTGGATACCATATATTACCCCCTGGGTCGAGCAACTTATGAAGTCTTTAATTATTATTGTTCCTCCATCTGGATTAATAATGTTCAGTTGTTTTTTTATATGTAATTTCCTACACGGTAAACATTTACCGTAAGTGTGTGAAAGGAATACTATTAGGTACTCTCCGGTACAAAATTCTTTCTGCGCTATCCTGGATCATTATTGTTATTATTTGTAACTCTAAGGGGAATTCTTAATGTACCTGCAGCGCAAGTGTTATATATTGTTGCCTTTATCCTTGTTATGTAATACTAAAACTTGTTCTTTGGTGTATTTCTGTATGCATTAGGAAATTCTGCACTAAGGCAACTAAGGCAACTAATGATGAAACCAAAAGCGTTGCCACCCCTGCTCTTCTCTACACCGATTTCACAAAGTTATCTGATGAAGATGTTGAAGCCAAGCGTATGGTTATCGTCAAAAGATCCCCACCACTGTTATCAATAATTGTTATTTGTAAATTCTAGTATACAGGGGGGACGGGTACGCCGCAACAGCCATGGCTGGTAACATGGCACCAGCCATGTGAAGACCAGTACCCCTCGAGCTTATAGCTTGGGATAGTACCTCTGATGCTGGACATTAATTAACAAAATTTATCTAGGGGGGAATGTGAAGGGACAAATTAAGAAAGGTTCTCCATTTTGTGCTTTTCGACTCCATTTTCCTGTTCTAAGATAAATTTTGTTAGTAGGCTAAAGTTTACAGCTGTTATGAGACCTTGATTGTTGCAATCTAAACAGAACATGAGACTGAGGGTATATTGTTCTGCGAGACTTTGACGCACAGACTGTTCCTGCATTCTTATAGGTTAAGAACTGTGAGCGTGTTCTTATGCTGATTGGTTGAAGTATAATTTCTATGACTATGAAAAGTCATACACAATAAATGGGGGCCAGAGAGATCTGCTTGATCCCCCCAAACAGAGGCACACGTCTCCGTCTGGTCATTTCAGTTGCCGGCAACGTCCTGTAGATTAATTTGGAAATCACTGAGTTAACCGTGAAGGATCACTTTAGATCCTCCCTCAACAATGGCTGGAGCAGAGTTCTTCTTTGTAAAGAAAAAGGGCAGTTCTCAAGTCTTTCGAGAACTGGTGAATGACATCTTGTGGGATCTTCTCTACACGTGCGCGGTAGTTTACTTAGACGATATTTTGGTGTTCTCTCCAGATCTGTCTTCCCACTGAGCAGATGTTTGCCATGGTTTCCTGAAATTAAGGAAGAGTGCCTGGACACCAAGTATGATAAAAGCGTCTCCTAGCAGACTTCTCTTCAGTTTTTTGGGTACATCTCCGATGCACGGGGAGCCATACATCGACTGCCCACTGCCAGGATTCACCTGAACTGGGGAGTCGGGGATGGCCTGGTTGAGGTCAGCTTGATGGAGGAATTGCTTGCAGACGTCTTGCTGGGAAATGACTTGGGGCCTATGTTGTCTGCCTTCTCGGTCGGCCCTCTGGCTGAGACATATCCTGTGACCACCCGGAGACAAGCTCGAGCTGTGGAGGCGGAATCACACTCAGAGGAGGCCCAGGTAAGACATCCCAACCCTACACGTATTCCCATAGCCAGACACATTTCTTGGGCCACCCCAGCTGAATTTAAGAGGGAATTACTTGAGGATCCTTCATTAGAGGGATATCGTGGGAAGGCACAGGAGGGGAGAGGGGTAATGGAAGGGGAACAGTTTGCATGGAAGCAGGGACTCCTCTACCGGATCACAGAGCAGCACCACACAGGGACGAGCCCCACGATAAAACGACAGCTGGTAGTTCCCAAGAAGTACATGCAGGAGTTACTGCGAATCTCTCATGACATACCCTTAGCCAGGCACTTCGGCGTCAGTCGCACCAGGCATCGTCTTACACAAAACTTCTTTTGGCCGGGGGTAACCTATGATGTTCATCAGTACTGCCAGACCTGTGACAGTTGCCAGCACTTTGGCAAGAGGGGAGATCGATGCAAGGCCAAATTATGCCCCCTCCCCATTGTGGAGGAACCATTTAGCCGAGTAGCGGTCGATCTGATAGGGCCGTTAGCCAAACCCAGTCCGTCAGGGAAAAGGTATATATTGACAGTGGTAGATTATGCCACATGGTATCCAGAGGCGGTTGCGTTACCTAACATATTGGCAGAGCCGATGGCGGCTGCCCTGCTCCAGGTTTTCTCACGGGTTGGATTTCCCCGGGAGATTATCTCGGACCAGGGTACCCAGTTTACAGAGTTTACAGCAGAAGTGACCAACCAACTGTGGAAGCTGTGCGGCGTAAAGTCCATTAGGAGCACCCCATACCACCCGCAAACCAATGGGTTGTGTGAACGCTTTAACGGAACGTTGAAACAACTCATTGGGACTTTTACCAGGACCTATAGGGACTGGGAGACATTCTTGCCACACCTCCTGTTTGCCTATCAGGAGGTACCCAAAGAATCCACAGGGTTCTCCCGGTTTGAACTGGTATACGGGAGGCGGGTAAGGGGACCCCTAGACTTAGTGCTAGAACACTGGGAAGGGGAGGGTATCATTGAAGGGGTACCTATTGTACCCTATGTGCTGGAATTCCAGGACCGTCTACAGGAGCTGACTCAGGCTGCACGTGGGAACCTGCAGGTGGCCCAACAGCGTCAGCACGTGTGGTACGATCGGAGGGCCAGAGAACACACCTTTGAGATAGGACAGAAGGTCCTGGTGTTAGAACCCACTAGGCAGAACAAGTTCCAAGCTGCATGGCAGGGGTTCTACCAGGTAGTGGGGAATATAGCCAACACCACCTATAATGTCGCCGATTGTGACGACCCCAGGGTTATCCGTATGTTCCCCGTGAATATGCTGAAGCCCTAACGGGAGCACCCTGAAGAGGTAGTGGCCATCTGTGCACCTGAAGCAGAGGATGTAGCCAGACTCCCCTTGCCTGATGTCTTAGGGGAGAGGACTCCAGTCTAAAACATGGGACCAGGTACCATTGTGAAGACCTAGGTCCCCGGGAGAGACAGCAGGCAGAGGCGTTGTTGAGCCAGCAACAGAGGATGTTTTCAGGGAGACCAGGGTACACCCACCTGGCACAACACAAGGTTGAGACCCAGGATCAGACCCCCCTGAGACAACCCCCCTTCTGCGTCCCTGAGTCTGTACGAGAAGGGATGCGACAAGAGATACAAGAGATGTTGCGTTTAGGGGTCATTGAAGAGTCAGATAGTCCCTGGGCATCCCCCGTAGTGTTAGTGCCCAAGAAGGATGGGACTACACAGTTTTGTGTAGACTATCGCAGGCACAATGAGAAAACGGTGACGGATGCGTATCCCATGCCGCATGTGGATGAGCTGTTAGACCGGCTGGCAGGGGCAAAGTATTTGACCACCATCGATCTATGCAAAGGCTACTAGCAGATTCCCCTTAGTCCTGATGCTATTCCCAAGTCTGCATTTGTCACCCCGTTTGGCTTATTCCAGTTTCGAGTTATGACATTCGGGATGAAGAATGCCCCGGCGACCTTCCAGAGGCTGGCTGACCGGCTTCTGGATGGTCTCCAGGACTATGCATGTGCCTACCTGGATGACATCACCATCTACAGCACGACATGGGAAGAGCATCTAAATCACTTAGAGACAGTATTAGACAGGATCAACAAGGCCGGAATCACCCTGAACCCAAACAAGTGTCACGTGGGCAAAGCGGAGGTTCAGTATTTAGGACATTGGGTGGGAAGTGGGAAACAGCGACCAGAACCAGCCAAGATTGAGGCCATAGCCAAATGGCCCACCCCACGCACTAAAACCCAGGTCATGGTGTTTCTAGGGACAGAGGGGTATTACAGGAAATTCATTCCCAATTACAGCAGTGTAGCCAAGCCTCTCACTGATCTGACCCTTAAGAACCAACCCCGCCAGGTAACCTGGACCCTAGAGTGTGAGGAAGCCTTCCGCCAGCTAAAGGATGCCCTCACCAATACCCCTGTATTGGCTGCACCCGATCCAGCTAAATGTTTCCTTGTGCACACAGACGCTTCCATGTTTGGATTGGGGGCAGTACTGAGCAAAGTCGGGCCGGACGGCCAAGAACACCCGGTAGCTTACCTGAGTCGGAAAGTACTGCCCCGTGAACTAAGCTATGCGGCCATCGAAAAGGAGTGCCTGGCAGTAGTATGGGCACTCAAAAAGTTACAACCATATTTGTATGGATGACAGTTTTCCCTCCTAACGGACCTTAATCCACTAGTCTGGCTTAATCGGGTCTCCGGAGACAACGCCAGATTATTGCGGTGGAGTTTAGCCCTACAACCTCTGGACTTCACCATCCACTACAGACCTGGCAAACAAAATGGTAATGCCGATGGACTAAGTCGACAAACGGAACTTATACCAACCCCATAAACTTCGGTCATCCGCAAACCGATCCGTTAAGGATCAGACTGTGTATGCCGATCGCGTCGCTGAAAGGGGAGCCATATTACAGAACCCCCCAGCACCCAGAATATGTTATGCAGTTATTTGTATATATAATAGGTTCCATGTGAGATATATGTCCCTAATGCATCAGCCCACAGGCTGCGCCCCTGGGCAGAGGAGACAAGATATTCCCCTTCTGACCTCCCCCACCTTTGTAGTTCCCACAGTAAATATCAGCAGGCTCCGGCCACCTGCGGCTATTGTAATGTATGTCTGGCTTGCCGCTTTTGAATGGGCCTGCCCTCTGTATCTGTTGTGATATATATTCTGTGTTCTGTGAGTAAAGAGTGTCACACTGGAAATACTTGGAGAAGCAGTGATATTTTATATGCGCCCATGTAATCAAGGAATTCCAGTCAGAGTCCTTCATTCAGAATCCAGCCAAAGCAGAGTGGACCTCCTGAACCACGGGGTGGTACTGAAAGAGGTACCCCAGCACGGTAGACCCCGTTACAGGGCCAATCCTAGGATATTGTCTCCTAGGGCAGAGAACGCCTCAGGCTTCTACTGAGTAATCTCCATCCTCTGGAATTCTCTTCTCTAACAAATTGTCCACAACATTTGGAAGTTTCAGACAGAACTTGAAAACGCAACTCATCACAAGATATTACAGCCTCTAATAAACCCCTTACCATCTCACCACCACAAGGACTACTGCAAACCCCCCAACCTACTGTCTCCTTCCCTATTATCCTGTAGATTGTAAGACAGCAAGGGAGGGCCCTTTCCTCTCTGTACCAGTCTGTCATTATCAGTTTGCTCAATATAATTTATATCTGTATTTTTAATGTAACCTCTTCTCATGTAAAGCACCATGGACTCAATAGTGCTATAAAAATAAATAATAATAATACCGCTTCCTTGCCTCATGTTTAGTAAACCTATTTCAGTTTAACTGTGTAGCATCTGAGTTGCTGTCACTGCACCATACTGTTAGGAGTTGTGTTTGGTGTTGGTGGGGGCAATCACTTACCCTGGAAGTTTTTATTGTGGAAGAACTTACTGATCATAAAAGGTACTACATTTTTTAATATTCAAAGGTTTATTGGATTTTACGAGAACAAAGCAACATAGAGTATAATTGTTTTTTTCACTTTCAAGAAAGAATCATAACAAGACCCCAATCAAGAGATGAGTACGCCAACAGGTTGACAGAGAGACCTATATAGTTATGAAGAACCATTCTCAATAGTGTCATTCAAGGTGGAGGATGACCAGAATCTATGCAGGCGTCTCTCCTGTGATAATGTAATTTTAGTGCAGAATGTAACCATCACCTACGGAGAAAGAGATAAAAAAAAGCTAGAGAAAAGGAAGAGGAAAATATTGTAGACCATTGGTGGTGTAAGTGGCTTGAATTTGAGTGAGACGGAATAAGAGTTGGAGACTGCTACTTATTCAGCCTACTAAAATAGCAAGATAGAGGCGTACCTTAGTAAACGAGTGCAATACATCAAGGATTTGTTGGAGCCAATGGGTTGCCTACACCTATTAGAGTATTGTAAGTGGAGGGTATCTAGACAGAAGACCAGTAGTACTGATTAATTTGAAAGTTATTTTCAAGCAAAAAATATATATTTAGGTCCCAAAACATAAAACCTATAAACTCTCTACAGTATATACTTATAAGGGCTCATTTCCACATGCGAGGCACACGTCCGTATCTCGCATGTGGAAACCAAGCTCTGGCGCCGGCACTTTGGAGCGGAGCTGTGCAGCTCCATGTGTTCCTATGCGGCCGCACGCTCCGCTCTGGAGTGCCGGCTCCACAGCTTGGTTTCCACATGCGAGATACGGACGTGTGCCTGGCATGTGGAAATGAGCCCTATGACTAATTATTGCATATTTTAAATACTTTTTAAACTATTTAATTTAATTTTTAGAAATAAAAAAATATATGATTTTAAAATTCTGCAATGTTTAGAAGCGGATGAATTGCAAAAATAAGTAGAATTACACATTGCATATTTCCACTGAATAGTCAATAGACATTAGGTTGTTTTGCACAGATCCTGAATGATCAAAGAACTGTATTATGACAGTCTAGGAATTACAACAATGTTTAGAAAATATGTTTTTAATAACTGTTATTAGTCAAAAATAGAAGATTTTTGACAGCAAATACTTTTTTTATGTAAACTTATTGTAATTTTGAACCTTTCATCTTAAATCACGATAAATACTGTAATGGGGAATTTCAATCTTATGGAAAGATGCATCTACAATCTACAGTGTGTCATGTATTTTTTCTTGTGTGTGTTGAGACCTTGCTGTGTATAATTATATTAGAACCCAAGTGCATGTCTACCAATAATCACTGATCTGAAGCTCTTTCAACACTACACCCTTTTGGAGATGTCATGTCTTTTACCATGGACATTACTAGAGATGGTTCGATCACTCTGCTGCGTGCAGAAAAAAAAAGCCCAGCGACCATTTAACACATCGCTAAAGAAAGAGCATGCTCACATGGCATGAGGCTCGGCCACGTGGGCTTCCCCATATGTAGCTATTACATAGCATGGTAACATATTAACATAGTTAGCAAAGCCGAAAAAAATACATTTGTCCATCCAGTTCAGCCTATATTCCTTCAGAATAAATCCCCAAATCTACGTCCTTCTAAAGAACCTAATAACTGTAAGATACAATATTGTTACGCTACAGGAAGACATCCAGGCCTCTCTTGAACCCCTCGACTGAGTTTGCCATCACCACCTCCTAAGGCAAGGAATTCCAGATCCTCACTGCCCTAACAGTAAGGAATCCTCTTCTATGTTGGTGGAAAAACCTTCTCTCCTCTAGGCTCAGAGAATGCCCCCCTTGTGACCGTCACCTTCCTTGGTATTAACAGATCTTCGGAGAGATATTTGTATTGTCCCCTTATATACTTATACATGGATATTAGATCGCCCCTCAGTTGTCTTTTTTGTGGACTAAATAATCCTAATTTGGCTAATCTCTCTGCGTATTGTAGTTCCCCATCCCCTTTATTAATTTTGCTGCCCTCCTTTGTACTCGCTCTAGTTCCATTATATCCTTCCTGAGGACCGGTACCCAAAACTGTACACAGTACTCCATGTGCTGTCTAACCAGGGATTTGTACAGAGGCAGTATAATGCTCTCATCATGTGTATCCAGACCTCTTTTAATGCACCCCATGATCCTGTTTGACTTGGCTGCCGCTGCCTGGCACTGGCTGCTCCAGGTAAGTTTATCATTAACGAGAATCTCCAAGTCCTTCTCCATGTCAGATTTACCCAGTGGTTTCCAGTTCAGTGTGTAATGGTGATATTGATTCCTTCTTCCCATGTGTATAACCTTACATTTATCATTGTTAAACCGTATCTGCCATCTCTCAGCCCAAGTTTCCAACTTATCCTGATTCATCTGTAGCAGAATACTATCTTCTCTTGTATTGACTGCTTTACATAGTTTTGTATCATCTGCAAATATCGATATTTTACTGTGTAAATCTTCTACCAGATTGTTAATAAATATTTTGAAGAAAATAGGTCCCAACACCGACCCTGCGGTACCCCACTGGTCACAGAGACCGAGTTAGAGAATATACCATTTATAACCACCCTCTGCTTTTTATCATTAAGCCAGTTACTGTTGTGAATTCTGCTTTTGGGCTCCCTCCGGTGGTTGTAGGTGGTAATGCAGTTGCCCCTGAGTTGCAGTCCTGGTCAGGTGTATCTGCTGATTGCAGTTCTGACTGGGGTACTTAGGCGTGCAGGATTCATTAGTCCTTGCCAGTTGTCCATGGTTGTTGGGAGGTTTTGGTCCTGGTTTGGTTCCTTCTGCCTTCTGCCAAATCAGCAAAGATAAGTGTCTGGTTTTGTTTCTTTGGCACACATGCTGTGTGCTTAATAATTCTGTGCTATTCAGTGTTTTTTTTGTCCAGCTTAGATTGTGTCAGTATTTTCTCAGTCTTGTTGGATTCTCTGGAGTGGCAGATATACATTCCATGTCTTTAGTAAGATTGTGGAACTTTTTGTATTATCTGCTGTGGATATTTTTGGAAGGGTTTTAATACTGACCGCTTAGTATTCTGTCCTATCTTTCCCTATTTAGCTAGAGTGGCCTCTTTTGCTGAATCCTGTTTTCTGCCTGTGCGTGTCTTTCCTCTCTGCCTCACAGTCAATATTCGTGGGGGGCTGCCTATCCTTTGGGGTTCTGCTCTGAGGCAAGGTAGTATTCCTATTTCTATCTATAGGGATATTTAGTTCTCCGGCTGTGTCGAGGTGTCTAGGGTTTGTTAGGCACACCCCACGGCTACTTCTAGTTGCGGTGTTAGTTCAGGTTTTGCGGTCAGTACAGTTTCCACCTACTCCAGAGAAAGTTCATGTGGCTCCAAAGTCACCGGATCATAACAGTACAACTGGCCCACTATGAGTTAAATGCATCTCAGAAGAAGGGAAGAAAGGTGTTGAGTCATTTTTTTTTCTGCAGTTTGCTTTGCCTTTTCTTCCCTCTTTTTCTCTGGGTGGCTAAGGAGTTTTGTGTTAGCATGGATGTTCAGGAATTAGCTTCTCGTGTAGACCAGCTTGCTGCTAGGGTACAGGGAATTTCTGATTATATTGTTCAGACTCCTGTTTTAGAGCCGAAGATTCCTACTCCTGATTTGTTTTTTGGTGACAGGTCCAAATTTTTGAGTTTTAAAAACAACTGTAAACTGTTTTTTTGCTTTGAGACCTCGATCCTCTGGGGATTCTATTCAGAAGGTTAAAATCGTCATTTCTCTGCTGCGTGGTGATCCACAGGATTGGGCATTTTCCCTGGAATCTGGGAATCCGGCTTTGCTTAATGTAGATTCCTTTTTTCAGGCTTTAGGACTATTATATGATGAACTTAATTCTGTGGATCAAGCGGAGAAGACCTTGTTGGCCCTATCTCAGGGTCAAGAGGCGGCAGAATTGTATTGTCAGAAATTTAGAAAATGGTCTGTGTTGACTAAATGGAATGATGATGCTTTGGCTGCAATTTTCAGAAAGGGTCTTTCTGAATCCGTTAAAGATGTTATGGTGGGGTTTCCCACGCCTGTCGGTCTGAGTGATTCTATGTCTTTGGCCATTCAGATTGATCGGCGCTTGCGGGAGTGCAGAACTTTGCGCGCTATGGCGTTGTCCTCAGAGCTGAGTCCTGAGCCAATGCAGTATGATAGGATTCTGTCTAGGACAGAACGACAAGGACTCAGACGTCAGAATAGGTTGTGTTATTATTGTGGCGACGCTTCTCATGTTATTTCAGTCTGCCCTAAACGGACAAAGAGGATCGCTAGTTCATTTACCATCAGTACTGTACCACCTAAATTTCTGTTATCGGTGTCCTTGATCTGCTCATTGTCATCATTTTCTGTCTTGGCGTTTGTGGATTCAGGCGCCGCTTTGAACTTAATGGACCTTGAGTTTGCCAGGCATTGTGGTTTCCCCTTGCAGCCCTTGCAGAACCTTATTCCTTTAAGGGGCATTGATGCTACACCTTTGGCTAAAAATAAGCCCCAGTTTTGGACACAGGTGACCATGCGCATGGTGCCAGCCCATCAGGAAGATTGTCGATTTTTGGTATTGCATAATTTACATGATGCTATCATGTTGGGTTTTCCGTGGTTACAGGTACATAATCCTGTGTTGGACTAGAAGTCTATGTCTGTGACTAGTTGGGGTTGTCAGGGGGTTCATAATGATGTTCCTTTAATATCCATCTCCTCTTCTTCCTCTTCCGAAATTCCAGAGTTTTTGTCTGATTTTCAGGATGTATTCGATGAGCCCAAGTCCAGTTCTCTTCCACCGCACAGGGATTGTGATTGTGCTATTGATTTGATTCCAGGCTGTAAGTTTCCTAAGGGCCGACTCTTCAATCTGTCTGTGCCTGAACATACCGCTATGCGGAGTTATGTTAAGGAGTCTTTGGAGAAAGGGCATATTCGGCCATCTTCTTCACCGATGGGAGCAGGATTTTTTTTTGTTGCTAAGAAAGATGGCTCCTTGAGACCCTGTATTGATTATCGCCTCTTGAATAAGATCACGGTCAAGTTTCAATACCCTTTACCTTTGCTTTCCGATTTGTTTGCTAGGATTAAGGGGGCTAGTTGGTTTACGAAGATTGACCTTCTGGGGGCGTATAATCTTGTTCGTATTAAGCAGGGTGATGAATGGAAAACTGCGTTCAATACGCCCGAAGGCCATTTTGAATACCTTGTGATGCCATTCGGGCTCACTAATGCTCCATCTGTTTTTCAATCTTTCATGCATGATATCTTCTGGACTTATATTGATAAATTCTTGATTGTATATTTGGACGATATTTTGATTTTTTCTGATGATTGGGAGTCTCATGTGGAACAGGTCAGGAGGGTATTTCAGATCCTTCGTGACAATGCTTTGTTTGTGAAGGGGTCTAAGTGTCTCTTTGGGGTGCAGAAGGTTTCTTTTTTGGGTTTTATTTTTTCTCCTTCATCTATTGAGATGGATCCGGTTAAGGTTCAGGCCATTCATGATTGGATTCAACCCACGTCCGTAAAGAGCCTTCAGAAATTTTTGGGTTTTGCAAATTTTTATCGCCGTTTCATTGCTAACTTTTCCAGCGTCGTTAAACCCTTGACTGATTTGACGAAAAAAGGTGCTGATGTGGCGAATTGGTCCTCTGCGGCTGTTTCTGCCTTTCAGGAGCTTAAACGTCGATTTACTTCTGCTCCGGTATTGCGCCAACCGGATGTTTCCCTTCCGTTTCAGGTTGAGATTGACCCTTCTGAGATTGGCGCAGGGGCCGTTTTGTCCCAGAGGGATCATGTTGCTTCCTTGACGAAACCGTGTGCATTCTTTTCCCGAAAATTTTCGCCTGCTGAACGCAATTATGATGTTGGCAATCGGGAGTTGTTGGCTATGAAGTGGGCATTTGAGGAGTGGCGACATTGGCTTGAGGAAGCTAAGCACCGTATTGTGGTCTTGACCGATCATAAGAATTTGATTTACCTCGAGTCTGCCAAGCGGCTGAATCCTAGACAGGCTCGATGGTCCTTGTTTTTTTCTCGTTTTGATTTTGTGGTCTCGTATCTTCCAGGTTCCAAGAATATTAAGGCTGATGCCCTTTCTAGGAGTTTTTTGCCTGATTCTCCTGAGGTCCTTGAACCGGTCAGCATTTTGAAAGAAGGGGTGGTTCTTTCTGTTATTTCCCCTGATTTACGACGGGTTCTTCAGGAATTTCAGGCTGACAGACCTGATCGTTGTCCAGTGAGGAAACTGTTTGTTCCTGTCAGATGGACTAGTAGAGTGATTTCTGAGGTTCACTGTTCTGTGTTGGCTGGTCATCCTAGTATTTTTAGTACCAGAGACTTGGTTGGTAGGTCCTTTTGGTGGCCTTCTTTATCACGTGATGTGCGTTCTTTTGTGCAGTCCTGTGGGACTTGTGCGCGGGCCAAGCCTTGTTGTTCCCGTGCTAGTGGGTTGCTTTTGCCATTGCCGGTCCCTGAGAGGCCCTGGACGCATATTTCTATGGATTTTATTTCTGATCATCCGGTTTCCCAGAGGATGTCGGTTATCTGGGTTGTTTGTGACCGGTTTTCTAAGATGGTTCATTTGGTGCCTTTGCCTAAATTGCCTTCCTCTTCAGATTTAGTTTTGTTGTTTTTTCAGCATGTGGTTCGTTTGCATGGTATTCCGGAGAATATTGTGTCTGACAGAGGTTCCCAGTTTGTTTCTAGGTTTTGGCGGGCCTTTTGTGCTAGGCTGGGCATTGATTTATCTTTTTCCTCTGCATTTCATCCTCAGACAAATGGCCAAACCGAGCGAACTAATCAGACCTTGGAGACTTATTTGAGATGCTTTGTGTCTGCTGATCAGGATGATTGGGTGGCCTTTTTGCCATTGGCCGAGTTTGCCCTTAATAATCGGGCTAGTTCGGCTACTTTGGTTTCGCCTTTTTTTTGTAATTTTGGTTTTCATCCTCGTTTTTCTTCTGGGCAGGTTGAGCCTTCTGACTGTCCTGGTGTGGATTCGGTGGTTGACAGGTTGCAGCAGATTTAGGCTCATGTGGTGGACAATTTGGTGTTGTCACAGGAGGAGGCTCAACGTTTTGCTAACCGTCGTCGGTGTGTTGGTTCCCGGCTTCAGGTTGGGGATCTGGTCTGGTTGTCTTCCCGTCATGTTCCTATGAAGGTTTCTTCTCCTAAGTTTAAGCCTCGGTTTATTGGTCCTTATAGGATTTCTGGGATTATTAATCCAGTGTCTTTTCGATTGGCGCTTCCGGCCTCTTTTGCTATCCATAATGTCTTCCATAGATCTTTATTGCGGAAATATGTGGTACCCGTTGTTCCCTCTGTTGATCCTCCGGCCCCTGTGTTGGTTGATGGGGAGTTGGAGTATGTGGTTGAGAAGATTTTGGATTCTCGTTTTTCGAGGCGGAGACTTCAGTATCTTGTCAAATGGAAGGGTTATGGCCAGGAGGATAATTCTTGGGTTTTTGCCTCTGATGTTCATGCTGCTGATTTGGTTCATGCTTTTCATCTGGCTCATCCTGATCGGCCTGGGGGCTCTGGTGAGGGTTCGGTGACCCCTCCTCAAGGGGAGGGTACTGTTGTGAATTCAGCTTTTGGGCTCCCTCCGGTGGTTGTAGGTGGTAATGCAGTTGCCCCTGAGTTGCAGTCCTGGTCAGGTGTATCTGCTGATTGCAGTTCTGACTGGGGTATTTAGGCGTGCAGGATTCATTAGTCCTTGCCAGTTGTCCATGGTTGTTGGGAGGTTTTGGTCCTGGTTTGGTTCCTTCTGCCTTCTGCCAAATCAGCAAAGATAAGTGTCTGGTTTTGTTTCTTTGGCACACATGCTGTGTGGTTAATAATTCTGTGCTATTTAGTGTTTTTTTTGTCCAGCTTAGATTGTGTCAGTATTTTCTCAGTCTTGTTGGATTCTCTGGAGTGGCAGATATACATTCCATGTCTTTAGTTAGATTGTGGAACTTTTTGTATTATCTGCTGTGGATATTTTTGGAAGGGTTTTAATACTGACCGCTTAGTATTCTGTCCCATCTTTCCCTATTTAGCTAGAGTGGCCTCTTTTGCTGAATCCTGTTTTCTGCCTGTGTGTGTCTTTCCTCTCCTACTCACAGTCAATATTCATGGGGGGCTGCCTATCCTTTGGGGTTCTGCTCTGAGGCAAGGTAGTATTCCTATTTCTATCTATAGGGGTATTTAGTCCTGCGGCTGTGTCGAGGTGTCTAGGGTTTGTTAGGCACACCCCACGGCTACTTCTAGTTGCGGTGTTAGTTCAGGTTTTGCGGTCAGTACAGTTTCCACCTACTCCAGAGAAAGTTCATGAGGCTCCAAAGTCACCGGATCATAACAAGTTACTTACCCATTTACACACATTTTCCTCCACACCCAGCATTCTCATTTTGTGTACCAACCTCTTGTGTGGCACGTTATCAAACGCTTTGGAAAAATTAAGATATACCACGCCCAGTGACTCACCTTGGTCCAATCTATAGCTTACCTCTTCATAAAAACTGATTAGATTGGTTTGACAGGAGCGATTCCTCATAAACTCATGCTGATATGGAGTTAAACAGTTATTCTCATTGAAATAATCCAGAATAACATCCCTCAGAAACCCTTCAAATATTTTACCAGCGATAGAGGTTAGACTTACTGGCCTATAGTTTCCATGTTTACTTTTAGAGCCCTTTTTGAATATTGGTACCACATTTGCTATGCGCCAGTCCTGTGGAACAGACCCTGTCACTATAGAGTCCCTAAATATAAGAAATAATGGCTTGTCTATTACATTACTTAGTTCTCTTAGTATTCATGGGTGTATGCCATCCAGACCTGGAGATTTATCTATTTTAATCTTATTTAGCCGGTTTCGCACCTCTTCTTGGGTTAGATTGGAGACCCTTAATATAGGGTTTTCTTTGTCTCTCGGCATTTCACCTAACATTTTATTTTCCATCGTGAATACAGTGGAAAAGAATGTGTTTAATAATTAGCTTTTTCTTCTTCATCTACAACCATTCTTTCCTCACAATTTTTTAAAGGGCTTACACTTTCATTTATGATTCTTTTACTATTGATATAGTTGAAGAACAGTTTGGGATTATTTTTACTCTCCTTAGCAATGTGCTTCTCCGTTTCCTTTTTGGCAGCTTTAATTTGTATTTTAGATAAAGTATTTTTCTCCCTATAGCTTTTTAGAGCTTCAACGGTGCCATCCTGCTTTAGTAGTGTAAATGCTTTCTTTTTACTGCTAATTGCACCTCTTATTTCTTTGTTTAGCCACATTGGATTTTTCCTATTTCTTGTCCTTTTATTCCCGCAAGGTTTAAACCGCTTACAGTGCCTATTTAGGATGTTCTTAAACATTTCCCATTCATTATCTGTATTCTTATTTCTGAGGACATTGTCCCAGTCAACCAGATTAAGGGCATCTCTAAGCTGGTCAAACTTTGCCTTCCTAAAGTTCAGTGTTTTTGTGACTCCCAGACAAATCCCCCTAGCGAAAGACAAGTGAAACTGTACAATATTGTGGTCGCTATTTCCTAGATGACCGATGACCTGCAGATTTGTTATTTTGTCAGGTCTATTAGATAGTATTAGGTCTAAAAGTGCTGCTCCTCTAGTTGGATTCTGCACCAATTGTGAAAGATAATTTTTCTTGGTTATTAGCAGAAATCTGTTACATTTATGGGTTTCGCAGGTCTCTGTTTCCCTGTTAATATCCGGGTAGTTAAAGTCCCCTATAGCAAGGACCTCATTATGGGTTGCAGCTTCATCTACCTGCCTTAGTAGTAGACTTTCCATGATTTTTGTTATATTTGGGGGTTTGTAGCAGACCCCAATGAGAATATTGTTACTATTTTTCCCTCAATGTATTTCGACCCATAAAGACTCAACATCCTCATTCCCTTCGCTAATATCCTCCTTTAAAGTGGACTTTAGACAAGACTTTACATAAAGACAAACCCCTACTCCTCTCCGATTTTGTAACCCTGTAAGTTAACTGCCTAGTCATAGCTTTCATCTAATCATATCTTGGTTATTCCCACTATGTCATAGTTACCTGTAGATATTTCTGCTTCTAGTTCTTCCATCTTGTTTGTCAGGCTTCTGGCGTTTGTGAGCATGCAGTTTAGAGAATTTTGTTTTGTTCCAATCTCCTCCTTGTGGATTGAAATTTTCTTACCTCCCTTCCAAGTATGTTGCCTTGGGTCTTCTTTGCCGCACCTCATATCCTTCATCAGTATATTTTCTGGCTTCATGCTCGTGTCTAACATTTTTCTTCCCGTCCCCTCTTCTAGTTTAACGCCCTCCTGATGAGTGTAGCGAGTCTTATGGTGAATGTGTGTTTCCCAGGTTTGTTGAGGTGTAGGCTGTATCTGGCAAGGAATCCGTTGTACAAGTAATTAACACCGTGGTCCAGGAATCTGAATCCTTGTTGTCTGCACCATCGTCTTAGCCAGTTGTTCACATCAAGGATCCTGTTCCATCTCCTATGGTGTAGCACAATGATCCAGAGGGGACTAGCACTATAAAAGATATGGAAATCTTAGAGTTTTACAGACGAGTGATAGGAGCTCAGAGCGCACAGTTCATCATCAAACATATCAATTGAATAACAAATTATATTAATCCTAAAAATATATTTTCAATATTTGACTTGATCTCTACAGTCAGGTCCAAATCATTTAAGACTTTTACTTTTGGATTTAGACTAAATTGCAAACTGTGCACCAAGCAACATATTATATTGTATATGCTGAAAATGAAATGAAAAAATTAAAAATGAACAGAAAAAATGTATCAGAATTTTATCTTCTGTAAAAATATATGTTTGATACTTAATTTGACCTCTATGTTCCTTAGGCTGTATATAAAAGGGTTTAAGAAAGGAGCAATAACAGTGTACATTAAAGAGACCACGCTGTTTTGCCCAATCCTATATTTTGACCTCGATCTGAGGTACATAAAAATTGCCGAACCGTAAAATATTGCAACAACTATTAAGTGAGAGGAGCAGGTTGCAAATGTCTTTTTCTTGCTGGATGTGGAACGAAGTTTTAGAATTTTTGAAATGATCTCCACATAGGAAATTATTATTAGTATGAATAAACCAATTACAAGACAGCCGCCAATCACAAATATCACAAGTTCATTAACCCAAATGTCCTGGCAAGAGAGTTCTAGGACGGGTGGCACATCGCAAAAGATATGGTCTATCTCTTTTGATCCACAGAACGGTAATGAAAAAGTGAATGTTGTGTGAATTAGAGAATTCACTGCAGCAACGACGTATGATCCCACTATGTGCTGGATACAGACCACTTCACTCATAATCACAGTATACAACAGAGGGTGACATATGGCGTTATAGCAGTCATAAGCCATGGCTCCCAGCATACAGCATTCTGTTCCACCCAACAGCAAGAAACAATACATCTGTATAGCGCAGCCAGAGAAGGAGATGGCATTACATTCTGGCCATAGACTGGACAACATCTTCGGGATGGTACAGGAAACATATAGTATTTCCAAAAGAGCAAAATTAGCAAGAAAAAAATACATTGGAGTGTGGAGGCTCGGACTAAGCTTGTATGCAAGGATTATAGATAGGTTCCCACACACAGTGATGATGTATGTACATAAGATCGGAAAAAGGAAGAATTGATTCTCGATAACTCCAGAAAATCCCAGAAGAATAAATCCTGTTACCATTGTGTGATTGCTATTCATTTCATAAGATTTCCTATAATAGAAAGAAAAATAATGAAATTTTAATTAAGTAACAAATCTACTATGTTTTTTAAATAAGTAATAGAATATAAGATGACATATCAATACATGATCTACAGGAGCAATTGTTAGCAAAATGCTGGGCAAGGACAATTTTATCCCTGTCCCTTAAAGTCACTGAGGTTCTTTAGATCAACCATTAATTTTTTTTACCCCAAAATCACAGGTACATAGTAAAAAAGCCACTTACTATAATGGACAGAGATTTGTCCAGAAGAAGATCTTTGTTTGGTCCTATTGTTCTCTTCACAATTTTTATCTGCTTCTTGTTCCATTATTTTTCTGAACTGTTGAAACCATTAAAGATGCATCTTAAATGGCAAATGAACCATTCCTTTATTATTTTAAAAGGTTGTGAATCCTTTGGGACTCATCCCTTGAGTAATGGAGTCTTTCTTGTGCATGAATCATTTTCAATTTGTGAAGTCATTTAACTCTTTCAAAACATTTTAAAACAATGTTGAAAAATGTAAAAGTTTTTTTCAGGATTAAGAAGTTATTTTTAGTTAACATTTTATAGGCTGCTGGAAAGTGTGACCTTGAAAAAAAGACTTGAGGTGGGTTCCAGAAATGAGAGAGAGCCAGCTGGTCAGTAGAAGGAATCTAGGGAGCTTGTGAGACAGAGCACCTGTTGGTTAGCTGAGTAGGAGTTACTGAGGCCAGAGCTGGACCTAACAGCGAGCACAGTACCTGAAGTTTTTAGATTGCTTGCCTGCTGACGAACCTATAGTTACATAGTTAATATGGTTGAAAAAACACTCCGGCCCATCAAGTTCAACCAAATGACAATGAAGGACATTGATAGAGAAAAGTGGCTCTAAACAGTGGTTACTAACGTCTTCCTGATGACTACACTGTAGGGCTGTGATCTTTGTCAACTGACTGCTGTTCCTGAAGTTACGTTACCTCCAAGCTCAGTGCCGCAACATGGTTGTGTAACCAACAAGGTCACTGTTACAGTATTGTGTTTGCCTCAGTATTGATGTGTAAATAACAAGATTCATACCGTGGATGTGTCACCACCAAGACGTGTGACTCTTTCCAATGTGTATCCATCAAGTTTGAGCTCTTATTTAGAGACTGTGAGTGTGATAAGTGACGTGACCACTGTGTGACGATGAGCTTTGCACAATATCATGGTTATGTTGGTAATTGTAATTTTGTACCCTTGAAGTTTTTTTTTATTGTGAGGGAACTTACTGAATATATAATATACAACATTTTTGCAATTTTCAAAGGTTTATTCTCACCTATAATAAAGAAACACAACAAGATTCCATTCAGGAGATGAGGGCACCAAACGGTTGACTAGAGGATGGGCCCTATATAATGATGAAGAACAGTTCTTAATAATATGATCAGAGGTGGAGGTCAAATGGGGTCTATTGAGATAAGGGTTCTGTCCTGTGATAATGATGTACAATAACAAATTGTATTGTGGTACCGTGTTAGCCAGAAAAATCGATGTGAATACTTTTCTGCCCAATGATGACAGAAGTATTCTAGGAGTGATACCTTTATTGGCTAACCAGAAAATAATATGTTTGCTGCTTTCAGAGCACAGTGGCTCCTTCTTCAGGCAAGATTACAAAGAGATTAATAAGAAACAAGCACAACATTTAAAGAATACTACAGGAGGACATTTATTAGGGGGTGGGAAGTGTGATGAGTCCATAGATAAGCCAAGGTAATCAAATTAGGCATTTTTATTTTTTTTTACAAATGGAGAGGCAGTGGGAATAATGTTCTTAAGGTACCTTCACACTAAACGACTTTGCAACGATAACGATAGCGATCCGTGACGTTGCAACGTCCTGGATAGCGATATCGTTGTGTTTGACACGCAGCAGCGATCTGGATCCTGCTGTGATATCGCTGGTCGTTGCTGAAAGTCCAGAACTTTATTTGGTTGTCAGATCGGCGTGTATCGTCTTGTTTGACAGCAAAAGCAACGATGCCAGCAATGTTTTACAATGGTAACCAGGGTAAATATCGGGTTACTAAGCGCAGGGCCGCGCTTAGTAACCCGATATTTACCCTGGTTACCATTGTAAATGTAAAAAAAACAGTACATACTCACCTTCTGATGTCCGTCAGGTCCCTGGCCGTCTGCTTCCCGCACTGACTGTGAGCTCCGGCCGGCCGTAAAGCACAGCACAGCGGTGACGTCACCGCTGTGCTCTGCTTTTACTTTACGGCCGGCCGGCGCTCACAATCAGTGCGGGAAGCAGATGGCCAGGGACCTGACGGACATCAGAAGGTGAGTATGTACTGTTTTTTTTTACATTTACAATGGTAACCAGGGTAAACATCGGGTTACTAAGCGCGCGGCCCTGCGCTTAGCAACCCGATGTTTACCCTGATTACCCGGGGACTTCGGCATCGTTGGTCGCTGGAGAGCTGTCTGTGTGACAGCTCTCCAGCAACCACACAGCGACGCTGCAGCGATCGGCATCGTTGTCGATATCGCTGCAGCGTCGCTTAATGTGACAGTACCTTTAGTTATCCGGAGTCAGTCTGGTGGAGGTGTGAATTGCATCCATGTAGTGACTCATAAATCCAGGTGTTAAATTGAGTCCTAGTGTCAACGAATTTAACATATTCATTAGTTTGTATTCCCAAATTTTTATTTCCCTGTGGTCGTTAAAATTACCTTTCAGTATTAAGTCTTTTAAGTCTGTCATACTGTGTCAAGGTCCAGAGAAATATTTTCCCACAGGTGCGTCCATTCCATTCCTGATTGTGTGTCTGTGTAGAGTCATCCTAGTTTGTAGTCTTTGCATAGTTTCCCCAATATAGATACTTCCAGGGCACCTCGTACATTGTATCATGTACACCACGTTGGAGGATGTACAAGAAAAGGAACCCATGACCTTATAGTCCTGATTTGTGTTTGGTACACGGACTATATCTGTTGGTAATATGTGGGTACACGTTTTGCATTTTTTATTGTTACAGGGGAATGTGCCAGTCACTGATGGTGATGAGAGGACACTTCTGACACAGAGATTCCTTAAGTTAGGGGGCTGTTTGTAGGAGAGAAGTGGTAGTTCTGGGAATATGTCTTTCAATTTGTGATCTCTATGGAATATGGGTTGGAGATCAGCACCAATTTTCCTTAGGATGCTCATGTGGGGGTTGTATGTGACCACAAGAGGTACCCTGTTGTTATCCTCTCTGTTTGTAATTCAGGAGGCGGTTTCTTGGGATTTTTGTAGCCCTGTGGATCTGCTCATCTATTACCAGTGGATGGTATCCTTGTTGTAGGAATATATTCCTCAGTGATCGCAGCTGTAGTCCCTGTCTTTGCTGTCTGAACAGATCCGAATATATCTCAGAGCTTGACTGTAGATGATGGATTTTTTTGTGTGTCTTGGATGAAAGCTGTTCCATCTAAGATAAGCCGGACGTCCGGTGGGCTTGTGGTAAATGGATGTCTGTATGGCATTGTCCTTGATGTGTATGGTCATGTCCAGAAAATGTATTTGGGTCTTTGAAACGTTGAGGGTGAGCTTGATGGTTGGGTGGAACTTGCTGAAGTTATTGTGGAAGGTGAGTAGATCATCTTTTGAGCCTGTCCAAATTATTAGCAGATCATCAATGTAGTGGAAGTATGCAAAAGGTCTAGTTTCGCCATAAATAAATTAGCATATTGTGGGGACATTTTGCTTCCCATGGCACTGCCCATACACTGTTGGTATAAATTGTTCCCAAAAGAAAAATAATTGTGATGGAGCACAAACCTGATAAATTGCAGTGTTGGTTCTGTGGCTAGATTGTTCTTTTGAAGGAAATATTTACAAGCTGCAATTCCATCCTCATGAGGAATGTTGGAATAGAGAGACTCTACATCCATGGTAGCTAGTAGCGTGTTCTCTGGAAGTGGGCCCAGCGCTGACAATTTGCAAAGAATATCTGTGGTGTCCTGATATAGCTGGGTGTGCGCCTCACCAAGGGTTTCAGAATGTTTTCCACCCAACCTGAGATATTCTCAGTTAAAGTCCCAATACCAGAGATGATAGGCCTCCCAGGATTACCTTCTTTATGTAGTTTAGGCAACATGTAGAAGGTACCTGTTCGGGGATTGTCTGGTGTTAGTTCCAGCAGTGAGGATGAAGTGGAATCAAATCTATTGATGATATGTGTTAGTTCCTCTGTGTATTTTTTGGTCGGATCTCCCTGAAGTGGAGTGTAGTATTTTATATCCAAGAGTTGTCTGTTTGCTTCCTGGATGTAATCTGTCGTGTTCATGATGACTTCAGCTCCTTCTTTGTCTGCTGGTTTGATGATGATATTGTTATTGTCTCTTAAGGATTGTATGGCTTTTCTTTCCTCCATAGTGATATTTTGTGGCACTTTATGGTGTCTGTCCAAAATGTCAGATTTAACTTTTTTACGGAAACAGTCAATGTAGTGATCCAGCGTTTGGTTGTGCCCAGGGTGGGGGGTTCCAGTTTGTCCTCTTTTTTTTTTTTGCTGTGCCGGTCACATTGTCTTGTGATGTGATATCTGCATGGTTATGAAAGAATTCTTTGAGTCGCAATCTGCGGAAGAATTCCTCGATATCACTACAAAACTGAGCCCTATCAAGCTGTTTTGTAGGACAGAATGTTAGTCCCTTTGACAGAACATGCATTTCTCCTGTGCTTGGTTCATATTGTGAGAGGTTTACAACAGAGGACGATGTATTAAAATGATTCTGTAAATTGGACTTACCTTCAGCTACATTGAGACCTGCTTTCTTCCTGAGTCTGTCCAGTTTCTTTTTCTTATTGATAATGAGGTGATGTTGTGAACTGTTGTATAAATCCTGCAATGTCTCTTTGATTAGACAAGAACCCGGTCCTTGCAGTTGGTCCTGTAGGTAATTTATCTCTTTATGGATGGTGGTAGAAAAATCCAATAAGATGATTCCGCAGTCTCTCAGATGATCTGTAGCAAAGTTTCTGTGAAAAATGGGTATTGTAGGTATACTTTGTTGGATTCCTTATCATGAGGCCTTTAGGGATTAGGCTTTCCTTCTTGCATCTGGATAGAAAGAAAATGTCGCTGTTGATTTGTGCCAGTTTCCTCAGAAGGTTTTTCAAATCCATCTGTGATCGGTACATTGGGGTATCTTCCATTATTATGATGTACAATAACAAATTGTATTGTGGTACCGTGTTAGCCAGAAAAATCCATGTGAATACTTTTCTGCCCAATGATGACAGAAGTATTCTAGGAGTGATACCTTTATTGGCTAACCAGAAAATAATATGTTTGCAAGCTCTTGTGATAATGCAATTGTGGCGCAGAATGTACAGTAACACCTCAACCAGGGTCAGACTGAGATGCTAAATGCCCACCAGTAACCAATTACAGGGCCCCACTTTTCTGCTATATGCAGATGTGACACAAATGCATATAACAAAGAACTGGGTAGATTGGTAAATGAATAAGATACTGCTTCTGTCTGTACATAGTGATTTAGTATATTGTGCCAAGTACTGCTCACATAAGAGGGTGATGGCCCACTCTTGTACAGCAGCCCACTGAAGGATTCTCCCTTTCTCCTGTGGGCTAGTCCGAACCTGACCTCAACTATGGATAATGGGATTTAAAAAAGCTAGAGAAAGGGAAGAGGGAATAAAGTAGTGGGGAGTAGAGGGCTCTTAAGGTACCTTCACACGAAACGACTTTACAACGAGAACGACAACGATCCGTGATGTTGCAGCGTCCTGGATAGCGATATCGTTGTGTTTGACACGCAGCAGCGATCTGGATACTGCTGTGATATCGCTGGTCGTTGAATAAAGTTCAGAACTTCATTTGGTCGTCAGACTGGCGTGTGTCGTCAGGTTTGACACCAAAAGCAACGATACCAGCGATGTTTTACGCTGGTAACCAGGGTAAATATTGGGTTACTAAGCGCAGGGCCGCGCTTAGTAACCCGATGTTTACCCTGGTTACCAGCGTAAAAGTAAAAAAAACAAACAGTACATACTCACCTGTGCGTCCCCTGCCGTCCACTTCCTGCTCTGACTGAGCGCCGGCCCTAAAGTGAAAGTAAAAGCACAGCGGTGACGTCACCGCTCTGCTGTTAGGGCCGGCGCTCACACAGTACAGGAAGCGGACGCCGGGGGATGCGCAGGTGAGTATGTACTGTTTGTTATTTTTACTTTTACGCTGGTAACCAGGGTAAACATCGGGTTACTAAGCGCGGCCCTGCGCTTAGCAACCCGATGTTTACCCTGGTTACCTGGGGACCTCGACATCGTTGGTCGCTGGAGAGTGGTCTGTGTGACAGCTCTCCAGCGACCAAACAGCGACGCTGCAGCGATCGGCATCGTTGTCTATATCGCTGCAGCGTCGCTTAGTGTGACGGTACCTTTAGTTGAGTGAAATTGGAGAAGAGTTTGAGATTTTGACTATTAAGGCTACTAAACAAATAACATAGAGGAGAACCTCTGTCGAAGCCTATGGATTGCCTAAGCCTATTAGAGTATGGTAAGTAGAGAGTGACTAGATAGAGGACTAGTGGTGCAAGATCAATTAGATAGTTTAGTTTCAAACCAAAAAAAAATTGGGTACTCCTAAAACTTAAAATCTATAAACTTTTTTTTATACTTACATTATTAATTCTTGTAATTTTTTACACACTACCAGAAGCATCTGCAACAGGCCGCTGAATTACTTTTAGGGTGCGAACCAACCTAGCTTTTTTGTCTTGTCTTTTTTGGTAAAGGAAAATTTAAATTTTTTCATATTTGCATAGCAGTCCAATTTAGCTACCATACTACTGGCTTTTGCCACATGTTCTTTTCCATGCATGTACCTACCTGGTAATGTACATTTAAAAAGGTTACAACATTTTTGTGACGAAGGGAGAATTTAAATGAAAAAACTTATATAAATTACAAAAAGTTGAATGTTTTACATACAGGTGCATCTCACAAAATTAGAATATCACCAAAAAGTTAAATTATTTCAGTTCTTCAATACAAATAGTGAAACTCATATATTATATAGAGGCATTACAGAGTTATGTATTTCAAGAGTTGATTTCAGTTAATATTGATAATTATGGCTTACAGCCAATGAAAACCCAAAAGTCATTATCTCAGTAAATCAGAATAATGAACAGGAATAATCTGAAAGGCTTCCTAAGCGTTTAAAAAGGACCTTTAGTCTGTTTTAATAGGATCCACAATCATGGGGAAGACTGCTGACTTGACAGATGTCCAGAAGGCAGTCATTGACACAGTCCTCATGGAAAGAAAATTTTGCATTTCATTTGGAAATCAAAGTCCCAGAGTCTAAAGGAAGAGTGTAGAGGCCACAATCCAAGCTGCTGGAGGTCTAGTGTGAAGTTTCCACAATCAGTGATGGTTTGGGGAGCCATGTCACCTGCTGGTGTAGGTCCACTGTGATTTATCAAGACCACAGTCAGTGCAGCTATCTACCAGGAAATTTTAGAGCACTTTATGCTTCCTTTTGCCGACAAGCTTTTTGGAGATTGAAATTTAATTCTGCCGCAGAACTAGCCACCTGTCCACACTGCCAAAAGTAGCAATACCTGGTTTAAAAACAACAGTATCACTGAGCTTGATTGGCAGCAAACTCGCCTGACCTTAAAGGGAACCTGTCACCCCCAAATTTGTAGATGAGCTAAGCCCACCGGCATCAGGGGCTTATCTACACCATTCTGTAATGCTGTAGATAAGCCCCCAATGTAACCTGAAAGATGAGAAAAAGAGGTTAGATTATACTCATGCGGGCGGTCCGATCCGATGGGCATCGCGGTCCAGGGTGGGGCCTCCCATCTTCATAGGATGACGTCCTCTCCTTGTCTTCACATTGCGGCTCTGGCGCAGGCGTACTTTGTCTGCCCTGTTGAGGGCAGAGCAAAGTACTGCAGTGCCCAGGTGCCAGGGCTCTCTGACCTTTCCTGGCGCCATGTATCTTGCCTTAGCTCCTGAATCCATCCCCAATCTGTTCCCTTCACCCACCCATGGAAGAGGGGAATAGTAATGTACATTAATACACCAACCAGACTAACAAGTTAATACAAACCGGGTTAAAGGAAAATACCAATCATGCAAATATAAGCAACAGAGGGAAACACAAGGGAATGGAGGATGGGGTTACACCAAGGTAGGAGAAGAAAGGGAATTATCACACATTCAAAACCTAGCAACAGTCACAGATAGATCCAACAAACGCCTTCTCTGGCAACAACCACCAACAGCCTCCAGTCATGCAGCATAAGCTAACTCTGAAAATGAGTGCTAGCCAGGGCCCAGTTTATATAGGAGATGGGAGTGGCTAACAGTGAACAGCTGAGCCTTAAGCAGGAAAGCTTCCAGAAGCTCTCAACAGAGTCGATTAACCCCAGCACTGCTAAAAGAAGTCTACCCCATTTAGTGGGAAGTGTTTCTAATCAGTGCAGTAGTAGGAGAAATCAGACGCTGTGGTTTTCTGGCTCCTCTCTGTGGTAAACCTGTGACATAATCATTTTCAGAATAACAAACGTGTTGCAGACCCCCTAAAAAGGATATTTTTTCACTCCAAGTTGGGAAGCCTTATTAAAAAAAATAATGAATACAGCTATTATAATCCAAAATTTGCAAATATGTTATTACTTGTTTTATTTGAGCTATATTCCAGCTTTATAAAATCATGTTTTGTTTTTGTAAAAGAAACCAAGGCTAAATCTGCAGATATTCTTTGAATGTTCTGTAAGATGTTGTTTTAAAGATCAGATGCAGTCACAGAAATCAGGCATCTGTAGGTCTCTTGTGCAAGAATTACTCTTGAGAGCTATATGCCAATTGCCTCTTCAGAGAAAAAGAGGACTTGAACTCTATAGCGCCACTTATTGGAAGTAGCGATCCTACAAGTCACAATCAACCTTTTAACGAGTCTTGCAATATGACTTAGAATAAGAGCCAAATCAGTATCTCAATTCACAGACACAGTGTTTTGGACTGTTGGCCCTCATCAGTGCAAAGCATGAGAACTGATTTGGCTAGGTGAGAGGCTCTGGACTGAGGTCTAAGAGGTAAGGTTTCTCCTTGTGGAGAGTGACATACCTGCTCTGGCTTGTCAAGGTAAGGAGGGTTATTCTCCGTGCAATGCTCCTCTCGGAAATGTAATATGCAAATTTCATCTTCAGACAAATAGAGGACTTGAACTCTATAGCGCCACCTATTGGAAGTAGCGATCCTACAAGTCACAATCATCCCTTGAGAGCTAATAATTGTTTATGTTCCACTTGTTTTTGAGCTGGCATAGAAACTTTATGGCAGAATCTTGATTTAAATACTGCATCATTCTGCAAGAGGGAAGCTCTCTCATTCATAATCATTAGGGTTTATACCTTTTATATCCTACCTTTATTTGTCTCTTTTAATTGTTACATAGACTCTAAATACATTTTCCTTTCATTCAAATCACCTGTGAAGATGGATACCTTTGCTTGGAATATAGATTGTCACGCTCACGCCCTGACTGGTGGGCATGAGCTCGGGGGGTTTATGGCCCCACTGTGCCACAAACCAGACTTCCCTGGAAGAGGCGTGACTATGACAGCTGCCTTGGTCTTCACTGGAGCTTCTGATGGTGAGGTCAGGCTTCTGCAGCAGGCAGCTGCCAGGTGCTACTCCAGGGTGGTGTCTGGCTGTGGCTGCTGATCCCACTTGGAGAACAGGAACACTAGGACAGGTGCGGGAATCAGGCAGGACTGGCAGAAGAGCATGGTTGAAACTCAGAAGAGCATGGCTGAGACACAGGGCTGGCAGAGACACAGGGCTGGCAGGTATGGCAGAGACACAGGGCTGGCAGGTATGGCAGAGACACAGGGCTGGCAGGTACGGCAGAGACACAGGGCTGGCAGGTATGGCAGAGACACAGGGCTGGCAGGTATGGCAGAGACACAGGGCTGGCAGGTATGGCAGAGACACAGGGCTGGCAGGTACGGAAGAGACACAGGGCTGGCAGGCACGGCAGAGACACAGGGCTGGCAGGTACGGCAGAGACACAGGGCTGGCAGGTATGGCAGAGACACAGGGCTGGCAGAAACAGCAGAGACACAGGGCTGGTTGGTGTGGTGTATGAAGGAACAGGTAGGGACCTGTTCACACAAGAGGTGCAGGTACAGGTATGTAGTATGAAGGAACAGGTAGGGTTCTGTTCACACAG